>NC_090446.1:308248700-309498700 GCF_031143425.1 Pleurodeles waltl
TATGATTTTCTTGTGTCACTTTAGCTCGGCAGGAAGGATTATGCGTGCTGCAGAAAGAGCTCTCTAAGATCCAGTTGCCAGACTTCTCTGGGACCTTCCATGTGAAACATTTGGGACATGTGCACTACAGCTTCAATAGGTGAGTGGGTATGTGTAACCTCTATGAGCCTCCCGGGTGTGTAAAGGACTATGGCATGCACACTAAAGAAAGCAAGGCTAGTGAGTGGAGTGAAAAATCACAAAAAAATGTACTCGTTCAGGATGAAAGGGGTCTAGAAGAAAATATTGTCTGTGTATAGATCTCATGCACACTAGCAGAAAGTATTGCCCCTGGTTTTCAAACGTACCATAATATGTAGTCAGACGTTCAGGTCACGGTCTTGGAGCCCATGTAGCGACACAAGTGAGAATAAGCAGACATTATATCCATTTATCACCTACTAAATTCACGGTCTAGGAGGGAACACACAATCCTACAGAGCAAAATTGAACAAATTTGTGGTGGCAAAGAAGACAGGAAACCAATAGCGCAGGAAAGCGCGGGCAAACCTATGGATCAAAAGGAACCTGTGGGTGTTAAGCAGGGCATGCATATTCATTGTGAACATCCCGAAAACCTGACAGGATTATATTGATGAGTTGCCTGAGAAACCCAGGCTTTGCAGCAAGAGGAAGAGAAGTGACCGCTCCTTCCCCACCACTTCGCACATATGGTTATTATGTACCCTTGTATGACCTTCCTGCGTCCAATTGTAAATAGAGTGCGCAGGGTTAAAGAATAGCAGTGCCTGGGAAAAGGGAAGTGGCCTGATAGCTCATTAACCAGGTACCACGGAAATGTGTGCATAATACATTGCATAGAGTTGCCAACGTGAGTTACTGCCACTGGTTGTGATAGAGCAAAGGTGTTAAGAGCAATGTTCCCTCTAATTATTTTCACCTGTGCGCGGTAATAGGCTGTTTATGTGCACAATTGTTTTGCTCTGTGCGCCACACAACTTTCTGGTAAGACATGGCCCTCATTAAGACATTGGCGGTAAGTACCGCCAGCCTGTTGGCAGCACTTTCCGCCATATTATCGCCGACCGCCGGGGTCGTAAGACCACCTACGCGAGCATGCCATATACTACACTATGTGATGATTGCGAGGGGCAGGCCCATACAATAGGTCATCATTATACACCTTAAAGCAAATTTTCTAACTATTGCAGCTAAAAAGCAAATTACATTCAAGACTATTATCAATGGGAGCTCATAAGATCATTCAAACTTCAATATTCCCAGAAGCACATTGCTCTGCAGCAGAAAAATATTTACTTGTAACGAGTCACATATTTATCAGAAGCTCTGTAGAACATGTGGATGGTAAAATACAAATTATGGCTATCTGAAAAAAACAAGATTGCAGCATCAACATGCAGAAGAAATATTACCCATTATACCTTTTCCGAAAGGGGATAAAACAGTCATGAGAATAACAATAGAGAAACAATAGAGAAATGTCCATCAGAATACATGCAGCAGGAAAATATGGCAAGCTTTAATACAGTGTGAATTTCTGTGTGTCCACTATGCTTACCAGTTAATGTTTCGATGGAGACGCACATAGTTATTTTGCTTGCCCTTCCTTTGATGTGCCACAGATGGCCTATCAAACAGTATATGTCCCACAAAATGCATGGCCGTAATTTACTTCAGCTACAGACTGAAAAGCTGTAAAATTTGTTATAATTTGTAGGTGTCGCTTGTATATGTTTGACTCATTGGTTACTAGACAACACAATGCCTATTACGACCTGTGTCTTACAATTCTTGTCCTCTTTCTCATTCTCTCTTTCCATTCCACCATGGTCCAATAATATATGTCCCTCCTCAAACTTGCTCTCATTCAGACTTCTCCAATCTTACTCTAAATTTTTCATGCTTAGTCACTACTTGCTCACATTCTGTTGCACACTCGCTCTGTCCCACTCATTCATTTGTTGGAAGATAACACGGTCTCTCTAACACCCACTTTCTCACTCACCGTGACACACATGCTCAGGCATTCTCTTAATTTGCTCCGTATTTATTTGTTGCTCACTAACTTTTCATGTGCCCACTATCTCGCTTAATCACTTTCGCTTCCTTTTTCTCTGTCTCGTGCACTTATTCATACTCACATTCACCAGGTCACTTAATCACTCTCATACTTGTCACTCGCTGTATCTAACTGTCACCATGCAGCAGTGCTTAATTTGTGCTTGTTGTTTCCAGTGCAGAGCACCGGCACTTACTTTTGAGGGCTGGCGTTTAATTTTCTGCCTCAAGCATTTATTGCGAGCAAAAGACACATTTGGGAAAGACGGAGGAAGAGAGAAATGAAAAAGCATCACAAAGGGAGAGAGCAGAAAGCTGCAGAAGTGAGCTGAAGGGGCAGGGAGAGGCTGTAAATGGATTGAAGAGGCTCGAGATTGAACCAGGATTACGATGCCTCAGTATTCCGTGTTCGCACATTTAATTGCAGCAGCCGCATATTTAAGAGGAGGGCTTTGGGCACCTGCACGTTTTTATTTACAAATTAAGCACTGCCATGCAGATATCAGAAAAGTTCTTACACACGAAGAAGGAACTGACACTGTCAAAACACGTTAATGTGATATTACACTAATTATAACTTTACATGATACAAGGAGTGTATTCTACTGTTTTCACTGCTTGAATGCCACCTTTCAGAACCTGTTTCCCAAACACACTATACTCACAAAATTTGCAGTAGTGTGTTTATATAGCAGTTTAAACTGGTACCATAAAAAAGGCAGTTACGACATGTTTGCACGTCCAACTGAATCTCCAATGCACATAGGAAAGTGCTAAAAACCTCTGGCAGAACTGCATGATTCTCATACATACTGAAAGCGAAACAACGCTGGTGTCATTTTCCCTGAGAGTAATCACATTTATATCCACCTTGGAGTGTCCTATGGTGTTCCATGCTGTGAAGGAAACACATGCATTTAAAAGAACGAGGGTGGAATAGCTGGTGGATGAAAAAAAAGAGCTTGGGTCTGAAGACAATTCAAAAGAGATGCCAAAAGCACTGGTAGCCAGAACAAGTGAGAAAAAACCAGCACATGGAATGCTTTATTTTCTTACTTCTGAGAAATCAGACTGCCTTTCCAGTTTCTGTTTCATTCTACTTTTTACACAGTGTGGAAAGATCTCTTCATCTCTTCACTTGTTCAATAATTTATGGCCCAGAAATTGCTTGTGCAATGCGCGCTCTTCATGACCACCTGCACGCTGATAAATCTCCTTCTGTGCGGGCGGACAGGTGCGCAGCTTAGAGGGAACATGGGGTTAAGAGCCAGATGTACGTGACACACAGGTATGAACAACTACTCGCATTCACATACCCTAAGGTCTCTGTTTTTTACATTACCCAGCTGGATAAAATCCATAACTAAGCATAAAACTTCCTAAGATAGTTAAAAGTTGCCTAAATGGTTTAGGTGAGTACAGATGATATGTTAATCAGCTGTATATCCAGGTCTGTTCCCTACTTTGATGCTTGACTTGTAGTATAAAACCCAGAGAGAATACATCTAATCCAAGTTGAATTAAAAACATTCAGTACGTTTCTTATTAATTTGAATAAAACACTTAAAAATGAAGGGCCTGATTGAGAGATTTTGTGGAATGGTTACTCTCTTCCCCTTATCCCAAGTGCCATAGTACAGGACACTGATACTAAGGCAGACAGGTCATCTGTCATGCTGTGACAGAGTAACCCTTATGCCAATCTCTAAATCAAGCCCTAAATATTATGTGGTGTATCATACCATAGATCTACAAGACACTAAGCTTAGCATCCAGTGTATGAATAATGAATACACGCTCTGCTATTACCCTAGATCAAATTTAGTAGCCCTAACATTGACTATGAAAAATGTAATCATATACCTGAAGGTGGTCCTAACAGATGTCAAACGAACAGATCCTCATTTTTTCAGGACATTTCACATACCAGTGATGGAAATTATGGTGATCCAGAAAATCCGGAATGAGGAAGCAATTATTGAGGCTTATTAGACCTGACACTCTTTGGTGTGGTCTTCCCCAAACTTTTTGCCTTCTACCCTCCTATTTGCTAAAATTAGTTTTTGTTGGCTTTAAGACTCTGTGCTCTTTACCACTGCTAACCAGCGCTAAAATGCTTTTGTTCACCCCTTAAAACATGGTAGAATTTGCCTACAACTGATTGGCACATTTAATTTACTTGTAAGTCCCATGTAAAGTGGTACAACATGTGCGCAGGACCAGTAAATTAAATGCCACTAGTAGGCCTGCAAAGTTTATTGTGCCACCCACTTTAGTAGCTCCTTGAAACATGTCTCCGGTCTGCCATTGCGGTTGGGTGCAGTTTTAAACTGCCAATTGGACCTGGCAAATATACCTTTTTTCAAGCCTAACCTCCCTTTTCAATACACATAAGTCACCCCTCGGGTACGTCCTGGACAGTCACTAGGGCAGGGTGCAGTCTATTTAAAAAGTGGGACATATACTTTTAAATTGTAAATGTCCTGGTAGTGAAAAACTCCCAAATTAAGTTTTCACCGCAGTGATGCCTACCTCTTCCATAGGATAACTTTGAGTTACCTTATTACAGTTAATATGTGTTGAATCTTGTTTGGGAACATGTTTGGTCTCAAATGAATTTTAGTTTAACATCCCCATCAAAGGTAAAGACAGAATTTAAGTTACCATTCTGCAAATGCCACTTTTAGAAAGCTGTAATTTTCTTGCCCTACCATTTGGTGCATGCAGCCCGTGTCTTTGGTCACATGACTGTGATTAGCTGGCAATTTGCCTTTGTGTATTCCTCCCAGACATTGAGACATAGGATGATGAGGTTTTGGCAGGATGGACCATCCTGCTGGAATGGGTGGGGCAGAGATATCCCCTGCCCCAATTACCTTTCAACGGGCTGCCTCCAGCACACTCACCAAGGGGCTTGACACCAGGCTTTTCTTACCCTAGACCACTTGGAGCCTGGGCACGGGAAGGAAGGAAGTTCCCAGAACCATATCTGTGGGTGTACTAGAAGTTTCACCTACTCCAAAACTTGGGACTTGGAATATTATCCAAGTCCCAAGTTTTGGGAGTTGGATAATATCCATAATATAATATTATCCATATTATAATAATATCCACAGCAGCAAATCCTGTTCAGTAGGATCTCCCAAGAAGGGTATCTGCCCTTGTGGAGCCCAGTTGGCTACAGCTTGCAGCTTTGCCCTGCTGGACTTCTTTGATTTAGAAAAAAGTGACAAAGTCTGAAAGTAGAAATCTTCACCACAACTTCATCCAGCAACTCCCCGGATATGACACTTCCTCTTTGGACTACCAGCTGCCTTGCCCCTCTGAACTTTACCTTCTCAGAAACTTTTTGATTCACACAGTGAGTTATATGTTTGTATGTGTTTTTGCGTGCATGTGTGTACGCTTGTGTTTTGGTATTGAGAGGATGTCTATCTAGTTTCAGCTATGGCTTGGAAGCACTTCTGAGGAGGTCTCTTTCTCTCTTGCAGTCTGGTCATCCGTAACTTCCAGTTGCCGAACTCCCAGGTTGTGCCCATTCCAAAAGTGGGTCTGAAGCTTTCCATCACCAATGCCTTCATCCAGCTGGACGGGAAGTGGCATGTGCACAAGGCAGCTGTGTAAGTTGCAATTGGGGTCCATCCTAGTTTTGTTTGCTGAAACAACTGTACCACTTTTGGCTCAAAGGTTAATTCAGTTCCTCCTACAGTCTTGTTGATCATTCCAGACCTCGCCTGAACACACCCGCATCCAACTTTAACATAAGAACATTCAAGTATATGTGTTTTTGAAATAATTGAAGTCTTATTTTAGTTTGAAAAGATTTATTCACCTCTTGGTTAAACCAGAGGATTTGATTGAGCTTCAGGGACCTACCAGATTGGCTGTAAAACAGCGAATCGAGCAATATGTTTCTAAAAATAACCAGGACTTTATTATGGTCTCCAACCAATGTAGTAATAAGTCACACTGTAAAATGTACATCTCGCAAAAGTTTCTGAGAAATTAATATTATGAGGGCAGCAGCACTATGTGCCCCCCCCCTGTGAATGCATGAACGGTTATCTGTGAAGGACTTCCATTCCTGAGTTTGTTTGCTAGCATATTAACATTTTTGCCTGTAAAATCCCTGCAAGTGTTCCAATGCATAGAAAAACATTAGAGAGAGCCTGCTGTGGTCCCTAGGACTACTACCTATTCCTCCTGAGGCCACCTCCAACATTCAGAAAGTAGAAGCTGTCCTACTGACCAGCTCCACTCAGTGGAATAGCACCCTAAATGTTTGTGACTAGAATAGAATGGCAGCTGCGAACCACTGATACCTTGACATCTGAATCACAAACTTCTTTATGCAATGTGATATGAATCGCAAAAGGCATATGGTTGTTGGAAAATCAACGTTGACATACAAGTTACCTTTAGCACATTTCCACTCACAATTTCGTGGCTCCAGGGCTTGTTGTTTTGCAAGTTGAAGGCTTTGCATCTACATCTTTCTGATCCTCTATGACGCATGTCAGCATTCTCTTCAGTTCTCATGAATGGCTGGGCTTGGCAGGCTCATGGATTGCTATTTGTTGTATTGTGTCTGATCGTTTTTCGTACGTTATATTCAGCAGCTCACAGGCGCTAACCTCACGCCTATTTTCTTTTTACAATTTCATTAAAGGCTTTCTTAATTTCAGACATTTCTATGGTTGCGTATTTCTACCTCATGTTTAGTACAGAGATATTGTCAATCAAAATAAAAAACATGTTTGTGAAAGAATCCATGGGCCTTACGAGCGAATGTATTCTGCCCCGTGTGTAACCCCTGTATGAGTAAAGCTGGAATTATGATTTGGGAGGCACTTATTGCATCCAGTAATTATTGGATGTTTAAATGACTCAACTCAGCCTTGTTAAACCTACGGAAATATAACCAGGGAAATGTGTTCGGTATTTAATGTATCATGCAGATTTTGGTGCATTAAACACGAAAATCCGCACGTTATCCCTCAGAAACCCGTAATAGGCACTATTTAGCACACCAGATAAATAACGTACTCTCGGGTATCGTTATTTATGAGGTACAATAATTAGGGGCATATTTACAAGCCCCCTAGCGCCACTGGGGCATCACTTTTTGTCACGCTCCGGTGGTGCTGTGCATTAGGTATATTCACAAGGAGGTGCTAAGCCAATTTTTGTGGCTTAATGCCACCTCGTAAATGTGCCCTCCCTCCCGGCTCAGTTTTCTGCGGCAGAGGGGTGTGCAATGGGTGTTACTGTGGCTGTTCCACAACAACACTCATTCATTTGATGAAGCCCCAGATTTACAAGAATCTGTAATTCTGTGGCAGCGCCAAAAACTAACACAATCCCAAGGGTAGTGTTGGCATAGCGCAATGAGGAGAAATACTTTCATTTCTCCTCGTTTTTGCTTTTCCCATGTGTACTGCATTATACACCACACATAGAAAGAGCAAAACCACCATGAATGATTGTTTCTGTGCAGGAAGGTGCCCCTTCCTGCACATAAACAATCATTAAATAATGATGATTTGGTACTTCTATGTGTGCTGCATTCTCCAGCACACACATATTTGCCAGGTCACCATTGTAGATTGTTTAGGGACAGGAAGGGACATCTTCCTGCATAAAAACTATGATTCCCTTCAATGCAGACACCTGCACCTGCTTGCACTGGCAGCTACATTTAGCGCCAGCACTAGGGGAAACACAGGGGTGCACCGTATTTTTCTAAATACTGCACATCCCTGCATTTCCGAACTGACGCAGCCTGGCGCTAACAATTTTGGGACAGCACCTAACTGCTCCAGTTCGTTGTAAATATGCCCCATAGTGCCTTGGTTTCCGGGACACTCATAATCAGGCCCTATATGGCTTGTTTAACAAGGCAAAGTGCCCACAGGTTAATAAGTGATTATTTGAAATGGGGTCTCCAGCTGGAAGAGGTAAACACCCTTGTCCAAGTACGGACTACAATCCTAGTCAGGGTAAGTCACACACAATCCAAATTATCCTCTGCCCACCCTCTGGTGGCTTGGCACTGAGCAGTCAGGCTTAACTTAGAAGGCAATGTGTAAAGTATTAGTGCAATAAATCATATCGTAGCACAGTGAAAACACCACACAGGTTTAGAAAAATAGATATTATTTATCTGAATAAAGTAAGGTCGGAATGACAAACATCCAATAAGCACAAGTTGAAATATCACTTTTAAAAAGTTTAAAAGAGTCTCAATCCTTAGAAATAAACAGTATTCCCTTTGTTACACACAGTACCTGGTATGTGTAAAGAAATAACAACGCACGGAGACCGCAGAGGAGGAGATGTGTGAAAAATAGAGTGTTGCGTCTAATTTCCTGGCGCGACACAGACGATGCTTCATTTATTTCCACGCTGCAAGGGGTTTGCATTGTTTTTCGGTGCGCAGTCTTCATTCCTCACTGCAATGCAGGGATATTTTGATGCCCAGGGACGATGTGGGGAAAATCCTTGACAGGTTGAAAGAAGGCACGGGTGCTGCGTTGATCCGGTAAACGATGAGTTGAATTTTTCCATCGCAAGGCAGGCGAGGCGTCAAAGTCGGGCTCCATCATTCAGGTCAGCTGTGCAGCGATTTCTCAGTTGCAAAGCAGGCTTTGCATTGTTTTCTGCAGGCATTGCGCCGATTTTCAACGCACAAGGAATTTCTTTGAAGAGATTACATCTTTTTGGCCCTGAGACTTCAGAAAACAGGAGGCATGCTCAATTCAAGCCCCTGGAGAGCACATCTGGGGAAGGCAGAGTCCTTGTCAGCAAAGTCAGAGGCCAGCAGGGCAGCAAGGCAACAGCAGGGCAGAGTCCTTCTCAGCAAAGCAGTCCAGAAGAATCCTCTGGACCATCAGGCAGTTCCCCTTGACAGGGTGCAGGTGTAGATCCAGAAGTGTCTGAGTTGTTGGGGTCAGAGACCCAGTTAACATACCCAAAAATGCCTTTGAAGTGGGAGAGACTTCAAAGAGTGGTTTTGAAGTGCACAAGTTCACGTTTCAGTCCAGTTCTCTCCGGCAGGGTCCTAGTGGGTATGCAAATGAATGTAGATGAGACTGAGTGTCCTGTGTTTGTGGTTTTCTGGGTGAAATGTACAAGGTAGCTGTCAACCAGCGCAGACCAGACATTGATTGGGAGACAGGCTGTAAGGCACAGATGGTTTTGAGTGCATAGAAATGCTCACTTTCCAAAAGTGACATTTCTAAAATAGTAATAATAAATCCAACCTCACCAATAAGCAGGATTTTCCATTGCCATTTTGACCATACTACATATAATCTGGCCACCCCTTTCAGATTGGGATCTACCACTCAAAAAGTATATGAGGTCAGCACTTATGCTAGTCTATGAAAGGAGCAGGCCTCACAGTATTGGAAAAATAATTTAGGAGTTTCCCATTACCAGGTCATGTAAAACATATATGTACATGTCCTACCTTTTACCTACATAGCACACTGCCCTTTGGGTTACCTAGGGCCTACCTTAGGGGTGACTTATATGTAGAAAAAGTGGAGTTTAAGGCTTGGCAAGTACTTTTAAATTCCGAGTCGAAGAGGCAGCGAAACTGCACACACAGGCCTTGCAATCGCAGTCCTGAGACGTGGTTAAGGGGCTGCATATGCAAGCAGTGCTGCAGGTCCACTACTAACATTTAATTTATAGGCCCTGGGCACATGTAGTGCACTTTACCAGTGACTTACAAGTAAATTAAATATGCCAATTGGGTATGAGCCAATGTTACCATGTTTTTAGGGAGCAAGCACGTCCACTTTAGCTCTGGTTAGCAGTGGTAAAGTGTCCAGATTCCTAAGGCCAGCAAAAATGAGATCAGAAAAAGAAGAGGAGGAAGGCAAAATGTTTGGAGTGACCCTTCAGAGAGGCCATTTCCAACATATCCCCCTTTCAGCCTAAAGCCAGGGTAGACTAATCAATACTTTGATGGACTTCCCTGCTTAGGGCGATAGAACATGAATAGTGGCCCACTACCGCAGTGGCCTTGCCAGTTCTATGCCTTTCTGGACTCAGTTGGGCTCCTCTGTCTATACTCTCTGGGGCCATTGAACTGACCCATTGGGAACCCTTTTCCTCCTCTGTGGACCCCGTCTGTGAAGCTTCTAACCTTAATTTGCTGACAGATGCATCCCAGTAGGCAGACAGTTCCACCATGGCCAACAAGGTGGTGTGCCCCATTCCACCCCTTGGGTCTGACGTCTGTCCACAACCCAGGGAAAATTCTGTCCATAGGGACAGTAACCAACAGAGGCCACTGACAGTTGTCAATGTCAAGAGCCAGGCCCCAGGCCATCCACTGCAAGGTGGAGGCCTTGAATGGGGCCATTGGGTAAGCTTCTCCTCCAGTCTTGGGGCTGGCAGGGAGTGCTCTATGGGCTCCTGAGGTTTCCCTGACCTCTGAGGGGTCTCAGAGTGGGGGGCAGTAGCCCGAGGGGTCTTGTACCCCTTCTCCACTCTACCTCCTACCAGTTCGGGGGGGTCCCCTGACACTGGGTTGAACAGTGGACAGGGGTGAATCGTCCCTCACCCTGCACCTCCGTCTGGGACCTTGTAACCTCTGCATGGGAGTGGTACCCCCAGGAATCAGAATTGATGGGGCATCTGTGTCAGTCGCCCCACCCAGCTCTCATGACACTGTGGAGTTCCCATCAGGGGATGGTCTTTCGGTGCAGACTAGGTCACCCTCTTGGGTCCCCTGTGGGAACAGTCCAAGCTCTGGGGCTGGAAAGGGGGCACCCGGGGCCTCTGCCCACCCCCACCTCTCCTCCTACCTTAGGAAGGGACATGGGACCATTCCCCCCCCCAACCCCCCCCCATACCATTCTGAGACCTGTCTGGGTCACTGTGTACCTCCCCCCCCACTTTGTTGAGGGGAACCCGAACCACCCTCCTTAAGATTACTCTCTAATACCTCTCCAGACACTCTGGTACTCACCCAGAGGTCTGCCTGCTTTGCAAGTTTCCTGGGGTCAGATAACTTACAATCAACCAGGTGTTAGCATAGCCCTGGAAAACAGTAACTGAATATGTGCTCCCTGGCGATCAAATTGAACAGCCCCTCAAAAGTGTTTACCATACTACCCTTCACCCAACCATCCAGTGCTATGCAAAAGTGTCCCACAAAATGCCCCCAGGACTGATGAGGACTGCCCCTGAATCTTAACCTGCACTCTTCTGGGGGCAAATCCATATCTCTTGACAAGGATATCCTTCTTGGGGGGATACCTCAACCAGTCTCTCACATCTAGGGCCGGAAGGGCATCCCTCCCATTACCAGGTGCATGCCTCCATAGGACAGCCCCCCAATCCTCCTCAGAGATTCTGTGTGCTACTAGAGTGACCTCATACAACTCAAACCACCTGGCTATGTCATCCCCCTCACTGAAGTCAGGCACGAAATCTCCAGGTGTGGTGGCTTTTTCTCTCAGTACTGGACATAGTAGTTTTGCTGCCACCACTGGACCCTACTTGCTGTGCTTTTAAGTCCAGTTCCCTCAGACTCAGTTCTTGAGCCAATATGATTTTTCTTTCTGCCAAGGCCCTCTCAGCCTCGGCTCTTCTCTAATCTGCCAGGCCTTGGTCAGCCTCAGCTCTTCTCTCCTCTGCAGCCAGTTGAGCTGGCTGCAGCTTCAGGTACCTCTCAGCATGTCTGTCCCTCAGTTCCTCAGTTGACAGGGTGAGGGAGGAGACACTGCTTCTCACATATGATCCAGTAGGGGACCTCCTCTCTGTGGGCTCCCCTCTCTCCTCTGGAGCCACTGCTAAGTCATTTTCCTCATTATCCTTCTCAGGGCCATCACCCTTTTGGTCCTCTGCTGCCTCCCCTAGCCAGCGTGCTTCCTCAGAAGCATATAGAGTATCCTGCAGGTCCTGCTTGGTGGACCTCTTTTTCACAGCCAGCCCTCTATCCTTGCAGAACGTCCTCAGCCTAGCTTTGCTGAGGCTTCAATGGGGACAAGGTCCATCTCTTTGTAGTCTGCTGTGAAGTTGGAATCCATTTCAAATCTTTTAAGGTATCACAGGTGCAACACAAAGTCACAAGTTTATGAACGAGAGGTAGGATTACAATTTGGAAAAATGACCAATGGAGAGAAAAAAAGGTGAAAACAACTTGTAATGACCTTTAGATGTGGGTGGTAGTGTACACAAGTCACTGTAAGGCACTGCACAAACACAAGTTCTATCCTCACCGCTGATCAACGGTGTTAGTAATAGGGTCTCTAGTTCGCAGAGGTATACTCCCTTGTACAAGTAGGGACCACAATCCTATTCAGGGTAAGTCACACACAAACATAAAACATAAAAATTAAAAAAAAAATCATCTTAAAATGAGAGCAAGGTTCCTGTTGCTTCAAAGCATACGAGGGTACCAAAAACTATTGGGCACCTCATGTTGTTCCATATATTGATGCACACTAATCATACTGAAAAAAGTTTGAAATAAGGAGTTTAATTCTGTAGGGTAATATGATTTAGCATAGATGAATATGAGTGCAATCAATCAACTTGGTGCTGTCATTGTTTGTTGAAGTACGCATCAAAGTTCAATCAACAATTATCACTGGGCAGATTACTAGTTTATTTGAGGATTTAATAATTGCCTTTTGTCTTCCCTTATTAGAAAAGATCATGGTTCTTTCGACCTCAAGGTGGAGGGCCTCTCCATCACAGTAGACTTGGCCTTAGGCAGTGATGGCTCTGGGAGGCCCACTATCTCTACATCCGGTTGTAGCAGTCACATCTCCAATGTCCGGGTCCACATATCGGGAAAGCTGAGGTACGTTACTGTGCTAATGTCCCTGTAGAAAATGATTAGCTTGTACTAAATTTTGGCAAAATATTAATATGCATGTAACCACACAATAGCAAGTGTATTCTGGTAAAGATTCAGTTTAATGAATCACCACTTGAAATAGTATTTTCAATGATTGAAGAAAGTCAACCAGTTGCCTCTGTAGCCTAATGTAATGTACAGTACTGTATTGAAATGTTACACTTTTCATGATTCTAAGGGCCTGATTTATATTTTGGTGGATGAGTTACTTTGTCACAATGGAGAAGGATACCCAGTCCGACAAATATAATTCCCATAGGATATAATGGAATTTATACTTCCGTGTATGAGATATCCGTAACGGTTGAGACGGGGTAACTCATCCACCAAAATATAAATCAGGCCCTAAGTTCTGATGACTAATAATGGGTCTGTGTGAGTTCTACTCACTCATCTCTAATTCTCAATTTATCTTGAAATTGTTGTAATTCCTGATGCTGAAGCAGGATCTCCTAGTAGAAATGAGGCACGTGCATACAATACACACAAAGAACATGTCATTTATAATCACACCGGTGTCAGAAACATAACGACTTTGCAACTCAGCAAGTGACTGGCTCTGTAACCTCCTTCCCCACCCCATCAGACAGTGCAGTGGAGCCCCTGTGGCCAGGAGTTTAACCAGCAGGGGATCGAAGGGGGGGGTGCATGGACTTCTCCTATAAGTGTTCCATTGTCCCCAAATTTTTACCCATTTCTGTGGGAAACCAGGCCTTTCATATGTTACTCTCTCTGCCAACATGCACCAGTCCATGTCCCATTTCCAGGCCTTCAACTGTGGTGCATATGGTGCCCCTCACCCCCAGGGCTGTGCTATGTTTCCCTTGGCCACCACCATTCCAATGGTCACCAATAGAATCTCTGTTTTCCAGAGGTTCGTAACGTCCCATCTGTTAACCAAACACCATTTAGCTGAGGCTTACATCCCACTCCCACATAACTCATTCATGCATGCAACCACTGATGACCAGTAACACTATATACCCGGACAGTCCCATATTATGTGTAGGGAAGACCTCTCCATTCCACAACCCCTAAGGAGGGTGCCTCAGGTGATCTGACCATTTTGGCCTAAACAGTTCATGTAAAACAAGACCTATGAATTTCCAGCTGTACCAAGCTGAACCTAGATATAATTCCCACCTCCTGTGGGTAACCAGGGCCTCACCTCACTCATCGTCATCAAGGACTCCGACATCCTGCTCTCATTGCATCCTCAAGTGTTTCAACATGTCTGATGAGTTGTTGATTAATTTCTGGTATGTGAGGGATATAGCTTTCTTTTGTAGATGTTCCTCCAGGGGGGAGGATTCAGGTAATTCATTCCCCTTCGGAAGTTCGGATTGGAGTGCCTGTCACACCTGAAGATAGTGGTGGCCTTTGGTGGGTGCCAATTTAAACTCCCTCTGTAAGTCAGTGAAAGAAAGAACTTGGCTCTGTGACAGAAGGTCTCCGACCTTGGAGAGGCGGATGAGGTACCATATGTCAAACCCAGGGAGAGTCCCCTATGGTGCCCAGCACCTCTAAGTCCCAGAGGTGAGTGGCCTGTGTTAATTTCCATCCCCACCCCAGCGCGCATAGTGTTGCGTGCCAGTGGTTGATCATTACCACTGTTGGACCGTGAAGGCGTGTCCGTCTGGGGGGGGCTGCATAGATGGCCCTCAAGTACCCTACTGGTTGCATTAGGAGTCTATCCATGTGGTACATGGGTTTGTCCTGGGGAGTGTGGGGTCAGTACTTAATAGTCATAAGTTGCATTGCCTAGTGGTATTTCTTAATATCAGGAAGGGCAATCCCCCAGCGTACTACTCTCTGGTCAGTTCAGCCAATGCTATCCTTACTGGGCCCCCATCCCAAAACAGAGTTCAGAGTTCACTGTCTATTGCTTTAAAGTAAGTTGGTGGGACAGGAAAAGGTGTGTTGTGCAGGACATAGAGAAAGTGGGCGAGGCCCATCATCTTAAATAGGGCAGCCCTCCCCAGAAGCGAGAATGGCAGGGATCACCAATGTTGGATGTCAGTTTTGAACTGTGTCAATAGGGGGAGTAGATTGAAGGAATGGAATCAAGCCGGGTCAGTGGTGATATAGATGCCCAGCTTTTTGAATCTGTCTGCTACTACTTACGCAGCACAGCCCGAGGCAGCCGGGGTACCTCCCCTCTGAGGACATAAATCTTAGATTCTGTCCAATTGATAGCATATCTGGAATATTGCCCAAATTGGGTCCAGATGTGCATAATCTTGTCAAGGGTGACAGAAAGGTCTGTCACATAGAGCACGATATCATCGGCATAGAGGGATATTCTGTCCTTCCAATGCTTAGTCCACCGTAAAGCACATACTCGCTAGTCCATTTTCACCCAGGCTGCTAGGAGTTCAAATACCAGAGCAAAAAGAATGGGAATCCCTGTCTGGTACCATGTCCGAGTGCGAACACCCGAGATGTCTCTCCATTTACTACCACCTGCGCAAGCTCGTAGGTGTAGAGGAGTCATATCCATGCAATAAAGCGAGGGCCAAACCCCAGTCTCATAACACAGCAAACAGGTAAGGCCATTCTGCTGTGTTGAAGGCCATACGAGTATCGAGAGAAAGGACAAGAGCGTCTTCCCGTAAGGTTCTGATCTGGCCAAGGACACCATGGAGTCTGCACAGGTTCAGTGATGTGTTGTGGCCTAGCATGAAGCCTGATTGATCCAGATTAATCAATTTGTGAGCAATAGGGATAAGTCAGGAGGACAGCACTGTAGCTAGTATCTTCAAATCAGCACTGAGGAGAGAAATGAGCCTGTAGGAGCCACAGTCGTCGTCTGCCTTTGCCTCTTTATGTATAAACAATATGTAGGCCAGCTGTTGGTCTATAGGGAGCAGTCCTAATTCCTGGTTTCCCTCATACATCTTTTTTAAGTGGGGCAAGTTTAGTGGCTGTGAGTTTGTCCAATTCTATCGGAACCCCGCTGGGGCCCATCGCCTTACCCGATTTCAAATCTCTGATTGTCACCACTGTTTCCTCAGTAGAAAACTCTTTCTCCAGGAGCTGTCTGTCCACAGTGGTTAAGGTTGTGAGGCAGATGTCTGCCAGAAGGTCTGAGGAGTCCTCCCCTGTGGCGGTGATCCCTGGGGACTATAGTCGGGCATAGTATGTTGCGAAAGACTCCACTATTACCCTCCCGTCACTGACCAACTCGCCAAATGTTGCCCGAACCCCATTAACGCACCTATTTGCTTTTTCCCTCCTATCGAGCCACACCAAGAGCTTCCTGGCTTTGTCACCCACCATGTAGAGGCGCTGTTGTACCACCCTGTGCCAGATCCTAGCAGCCTTCTGCATCACAGTGGGGTGTTTTTGTTGTTTGAGGGACACAATGTGGATGGTGTCAGATCTCTCTCATCCAGGAAGCTCGGCCTCCAGTTCTAGTATTTCATGTGCACAGGCCTCCAGTTTAACCTTTTTTTTCCCTTTCTTTTGTCTCACTATCAGGAAAAGTCCTACACCCTTAATTACAGCCTTGAAGTCCTCCCACATCATTAGCGCAGAGTCCACAGAGGATTAATTTTCCTCAAAGTATCGCTCCATTGCTTCCACAAGCGTTGTCCTAACTTTCAGCACCTTGAGGTACCAAGGGTTCAGAGTAATGTATCTGTGGTCCTGTCCATCGCCTTATCCATAGACCATCCGTAGTGGGGAGTGACCTGAGAAGCCCCTGGCCTCGTAGTAAACCTCCTGCATACGTGAAAGTTGATGAGACAAAGTGATAAAGTAGTCAATACAGGAGAGACCAGTGTCTGCCACAGAATGAAATGCAAAATGCTGTACAGTGGGGTTAAGGGTACGCCACATGTCTATGAGCCCCAGGGGTGCAAGGAAGTCAGTGAATGGTCAACAAGCTGAACCTTTTTTTCTCGGGGAGTGACGGTCAATGATGTCGCACAGTGTCATGTTGAAGTCCCCAACTATTATTAATTCCCTTTTGGGGAGACTTAGTAGTAGTTGCCCAGGAGGTGGGTCTCCTGTAGGAGGACCACTTCTGCAGAATGTCTCTTAAAGTATTGCAGGACAACTCCCTGCTTGACCCTGTCCCCAAGCCCATTGCCATTCCAGGATAAAAGGTGTAGGGTCACTGCAGTTACAATGGTGGGCATGTTGTGGAGTCTACAACTTGTAGGGGGAGGGTGTGTCTAGTCATGGGGCCATGGAGAAGGAACAACTGCATGCTGGAAACAAAAGACCATGGTACCCAAATGTTGGTGATTGTAGTAGTGTTCCTTGCCTGAATGTAAACAATACTAAAATGCAAATAACATCCCTTTACAAACAAAACCCCCACTCTGCCTTCCTGCATTGTGGACATAGAACTACCCACCACCTCAACTGTGCAGAGTGCCTGCTGCCCCAAAATAACATAAAACTAACAGGAGACCATGGCAACCACCTATTAGCACCTTGTTGTTGTACCAAGGCACACCACAAAGGTAAGATTCTTCTTGCTGTGTCAATAAGAATTCCAATTCAATATACGTGTATGGTAGAGTTTTTATTCATCCAAGTATTCCATATGGTGACATCCACCATAAATCCAGAGAAAGATCAGCCAACACGTGTTTCGTCAACATGACTTCCTCAAGGCACAAAGGTAAGTAAAATTACAAGTCGCCAAATATTTGTTGATGCAACTTTCAAACACCAAGAAGTCCTAATGATGCGGTACTCAAGACCATGGACGTTGAACCTGATTAATTAGGCAACAGACACGACCATGATAAGCTTGTCAGATCGTGTGAAGATTTCCATACGATAAATATTGGCTACGCCAATAAAAACGCTACCATACACCTATATTAAATTGAAATTCTTATTGACACGGTAAGAAGAATCTGACCTTTATGGTGTGCCTTAGTACAACAACATGTAACTTTTAAGGAGCATTTGAATTTTTCAAATGATACTACTGCATCCTCAGTGGCTGGATGCTTACCATTTGGGCACACTTTATGTTACTAGATACTAATGTACTGATTTTGTTTGATATACTACAATATACATATGTATAGGAGGTACAAACTTCGCGCACAGCCACTGTCCTTTGTATCTATCTATTAGCACCAAATCCACTCCAAAAACAGGAATATCAATACCAAGACCAAGGGGCATATTTACAAGCCCCTTGCGTCACCTTAGCACCAACATAGTGTCATTTTCTTTACGTTAAGGTGGCTTTTCTGCCACGCCATATTTACAAAGTGGTGCAATGCTTGCATTGCACCACTTTGTAACCCCTTGCGCCACATTATGCCTGCGCCAGGCATAATGTATGCATGGGGCATGTTCTGGTGCAGCGAGGCCCAAAAAAATGGCGCAGTAAAATTTACAAGATTTCACTGTGCCATTTTTTCCGTCATTTTTAAGCCTGCGCAGAGAAAGTGTTAAAGTGACGCACCCATTATATTCAATGGGCCTCCCTATGCTTTGCTGCACTAGCGTCAACATTTTTGATGCTAGTGCAGCAAAGCGCCACAATAGCGTCAAAATTCTTCACGCTATTGTGTTAACGACTGCAATGATGTGCCGTATTGTAGCCCAGGTTGTCTGATAATCATATTGGATCCTTGCAGCGACACAAGACTTCAGTCTGTAGATTCAGGCCAGTCTTTCTAGGCCTTCCTGATTCCACTCTTGCCGAGAAGAGTGATGTTGCAGGCTTGGTGGTGTGGAGCTACGTTGTCACCTTTCATTGAGTGTCGACTGGCACTCCGAGAAGAGGCCGCCCCCTTGATGTCTCCTTGGTCGGTCCCAATGCCCAGTCCTTCCAGCCTTTTGTCAACCATCAAACCAGTCCAAGGTCGTTTCTGGTGTGGAGAAGAAGTGAGCTGTGCCATTGATTACCACTCTGAGCTGTGCAGGGAATAGCATTGAATATTTGATGTCCATGTCCCAGAAGGCTTTCTTGACCTCTGGAAAGCTGCGGTGTAGTTTCTGCAAGTGAAGTGTAAAGCTGGGGACGAAGGTAATGTTTGCATTTCCAATATGAAGTAGAAGAGTGCTGAGTGCCATTTGGAAGTCACATCCCAGTCCCAGTACTTGAATATTTAGATGTTAACTGGATAGGGTGGTGCTCCTGGCTTAGGTGGAGCACACAGGACCTGTTGAGTCCTCTCCACAGAGAAGTATTTAAGGAGGCTACATGGCTGCAACTTTTTCAGGATGAAGTCTTCCACAAAGAGATCAACTGTTGGGCCTTCTGATTTTTCAGGCACTCCAATGATGCGTATGTTATTTCTGTGGGAATTGTTCAGGCCTCTTATCCGAATTGTGTTTATTTTGTGAATCCCAAACACTTATTGCAGTAGAATTTCCATTACCAATGCTTTGTACTGAAAACCACTTAAAAAAAGCTGACATTGTAACCGATGTAAATCATGCTCTGCCCAGGAAAGGGTCTTGCTTCAGAATATTTCACTTTCTCCATTCTTACTGGTACTACGGTGACACTTATATTTGTTTATGGCCGACTTCACCTCCTAGTTTGTTTAATTTTATGATGCAGGTGACACAAGCCCTATTACTAGGACCTTACAGTATCATAATTAATGTACATTACTAGTCAGATTTATTTGATAAAGAGATTATCCCGTGATACAATCTTATATTGATCTAATGGTAATGGAGTAGCCCTTGACCTTTTCCAATGTCTAGCACACTGCTCCCCCGTTGCTGCCCTCATAACACAGAGGCATCGCCCCAGCCTCGAGCTCACCCGGAACGTCTCCCCTGTAATTGCTGACTGCCATTACTGTGCCCCTATTTGTACGTTCTGTTTTTCGATTTTTTCCATAGTATTTTGGTCCCAGGACTTCCCTGTAATTGTTGTCTGCCATTGCTGTACCCACATTTGTAAGCTCCCATTATTGTTTTTGCCACTATATTTCGCCCCTTTTTGCACTTCTGTTTAGTTGCTACTTTATTTTTTATCGCCGTTTTTCCCGCACCGTTTCCGACCCCCTGCACACCTGCCTACCAGCCGGGTCCTCCCACCTCCCAGGCCGACTGATGGAGGCCGCTGCATGGCTCCAGTGAGTGGCCCTCAACCTTTTCCAAGGTCTAGCATGCTGCTCCCCATGGCTGTTCCTCATAGCCAGATCCACAGCCTCGAGCTCGCCTCAAACCACGGTTCGGTCCCAGGTCTCCCCTGTAACAGTTGTCTGCCATGACTGTGACCGCATCTGTAAGCAGTGTTTCTACTGTTTAGGTTTTGCCTGCGGTGAAATCTATTATATTTAATATAAATCTTAAAGGGGGCTTACATTCTGCCCCTTCTCACCTTGTCCTAGCTTTAGTGCAACATCTCCAGTTGTTTACCTATCGGGACACACATACAGTGACACCCATCATTGGTGTAAAAGGTCATTTATTTAGGACAGGATTTAAACATGAACATCATAAACTTAAAACTGTAACCCCCCATTTTATCACCCCTAACTTTTAAAGATTCCTCTAATCCTCATTCTCACTTCCAAAACCTTCTTTCAATTCTCCTCCCCTAGACACTCCCCTATTCCTCTCATGCCCTCCTTGCTTGTAACATACACCCCCACACTCTGATCCTTCACCTCCTTGTTTTTCCCCTTGGAAAGGTGGACAAGCCCGCATCTGGGTCTCCACCCTCCCCCATCTTCTGCCATCCAGCAAAACCCACTTGGCGTTTTGCTGCCCCACCCCAGGAAAAACCGCTGTCTTTCAGTTTCCTTTTTTTTAATTTTTTTATATCTGTTCTTTAAACCACAGCTTCTCTCCCCATAAATCCCCTAACATCAACCTCAAGTCTGCCAGATAATATGCATTTCCCAACTGCGACAAATGCACCCCATCAGTTCTGGACAATGTCTCATCTTGTTCCTGGATGTCCTCATGCCTCAGGACCTTGATCCCTTGAGCCCAGCAAAATACTCTCATTGCCCTGTTCAGTTTTTTACGAGCCCGCTCGATGGCTCCATGTTTAACTGCCCCTCTCCATACCCGTCTGGGCACAAATTCTGTCCACACCAAACATGTCCTGCATAGCTTCTGTCTCAACAGCTCCAAGTCTCGCTGCATAAGATGCATCAAAGTGAGCCCCAACAGCCTCACCAAGTCATTTTCCCCTAGATGAATCAGTAATAGATCAGGACATCCCCGTTGCGGCATGTTACTAGTGATAAATGGAAGCAAACTTCACAACCTCATTCCACTTTTCCCCCACCAACAAACTTCGTGGTTTCTGCTAGGCAGTCCCATCGACCTGCCGTAAATTTGCTTTTCCGCAAACTTCGCCGCCCAGTGAACGAAGGAATGACCGACCAGCCATGTCTCCATCTTGTCTTTCTGTGGCCCAGCCACACATCCTGAAAAGAAAAAACACTGTAAACACTGACCTGAAAACCTAAATTTCCCCCCACCATTATGTCTATGTGCCTTGTACCACCCTCCTGTGCCTTACAACCCATCACAGCCTAATATAACGCTCGCAGCATCTAGATTTCCATCTACCTATGGCCTTATTCTTAGCCCAGTCCCAACCTAGATGGGCTGCTGCTGTAGCTGCGCCAATCCTGAACGAATGTGTGCCAAAGTCCATTGCACGCCACCCCGTCTGCCCAAGCGCCATCCTCAAAACCGCAGCAGCTGATAGCTAGTAAGCTTCCTCCCTGACACATGCATAAACACCCCACTTTCTCCCATCATACTCAGCTGTTGCTTAAAAGCCATCCAATCTTTCACTGGGCACGCCAGTTCGTCACCCCCTTTGTCCAGCCATACCCATTTTCCTTTCCCCAACTGATCCGTCTTTGAACCCCAGAGCCAAATACCCAACCTTTCCCTATGCATACAAACCTCTTTAACCTTTACCCCCAACTCTTTCCCTACGCCCAACAGTTCAGATACTCGAAAAACACCAAAAAACATCCAAACCATATATAAGCGAAATAAACCCACTTCATACTCATCCACACAACATACTGGCAACACATGCATTAACTCCAGAAATATCTCAAAAGTAATGGGTTCTCTTGCTGGTTTAACTGCACTAGCCCTGACCCTTCCCCAACCTTTCAACATCCTTCCTAACAAATCATTACGCGCTGGATCATATCCAATGAAAAGTTTCCCATAAAATGAAACCCCAGCCAGCTTTCCTCCTATTGTGGCTGGGGATAAACCCTCCTGTATCAGAAAAAGCACAAAGCGCAAAGCCTGTGCCTCAAGGGCCTGTGGACCTTGTGTCCCAAAATTGCCCAAAAACAACTCAAAAGATTGAAATTCCAATCATGCGAGCCTGTAACTCCGCCTCGTGGATACCGCTAAAGACATCTCCACCAGCCCCGTGATCATCATGTCCCCCGCTCCCAAATGTCTGCTGGGACCGCAGTCTTGTTCCGCTCTGCTCCTGGCGCCAACTCGTGAAAACACCGCCACTGTGAACGAGATAGAGAATCTGCAATCTCGTTGTTAACCCCGGGTATGTGTGCAGCTTTAAAAATAACATTTAGAGATAAACACCTAAGCATAAACTGGCGCAATAAGAGCAACACTCTGAGATCCCTAGCTCTCTGTCTGTTGACTAACTCTACTACTGTCATGTTTTCCACTTGAAAAACCACTGTCCTGTTGGCCAATTCCTGACCCCAGACTGCCAGTGCCACTAATAGTGGAAAAAACTCAAGGAATGCAATGCTCCTCCCTTGTTGCAGCCATTGTGGAGGCTATGCCTCGGCGCACCACCTTCCATCCCAGTAGATGCAGAAACCCGAAGATCCCGCTGCATCAGAGAAAATTTTAACCTGCCACACCGTGTCAATGTCACCGAAAGACCTGGGTACCCCATTGAATTCTCTCAGAAACATTTCCCATACTTTGATGTCCTCTCTCAAGGCCAATGAAACCCTTATTCTGTGATGCGGTAGCACTGCTCCTGACATGGATAGCCCCAACCGTCTGCAAAATGTTCGACCTCCCCTTACCACTCTGCATGCAAAATGAAGGTATCCCAACAATTTGTGAGCCGTTCTCAACTCCATTTTGCGAAGTGTGCGTACTTCTGCCAGAAAATCAATTATTTCTGTCACTTTTGTCGCTGGCAACCTGGCCACTAGTGCGTCTGCATCTAGGTCGATGCCCAAAAAGGTCAAAATTGATAGCGGCCCTTCTGTCTTTTCAGGGGCCAACGGCACTCTTGTCTGGTGAGCTAGTCTCTGGAAATCTGCTAGCACCCGACCACATGCCCCGGATGTGGCTGACCCTACAAATAGAAAATCGTCCAGGTATTGAGTCACCGTCCGGTGGCCACTTATTCTGACAAAAACCCACTGTAAAAAAGTGCTGAAGGTTTCAAATAGAGCGCAAGATATGGCGCTCTATATGGCGCACACAAATGGCTCCATCCAGCTGCATCCCCAGAAGGTCAAAATCTGCCGGATGAATAGGTAACAGCCTAAAGGCCGATTGGATGTCACATTTTGCCATTTCAGCCTTCCTCCTGCCCTTCAGAACCAACTTTACTGCATCATCCACTGAAGCATAGATCAGTTTGGTGTCTTCTTGTGCAATAAAGTCATTGACCGACGCACCTTCAGGCCATGACAAATGGTGAATCAAGCGGAACTCGCCCAGTGATTTTTTGGGTACAACCCCCAAAGGGGATATCATCAGTTGGTCGCTTGGCCAATCATAAAATGGCCCTGCTATTCCCCCCAAAGCCACTTCTTTTGCCAGTTTGTCCCGTACTCTCTGGGGCTGTTCCTGGCAGACCGCAAGTTATCAGCCCACCTCCTTTCTCGGGGACCTTGATAACCCACCCGGAAACCTTCACGAAAACCCCATTCCAACTGACGAGCCTTATCCGCATCTGGATGGATGCTTAACCAAGGCAACAGCATATCCAGCCTAACTGGGGTAGGACCCCTTTTGCCCAGTAGCGCCTTGCGCGCCCCTTCCTCTAAATGCTCTCTATTGTTCAGCTGGGCTGGAAGGTGAAAAACATTGAATGGCTGGGTGACGGCCCCCGCACTTGGAGCAGTCATGTTTAAACCTACACTGTGGTCGTGAGCAAAACCCTTTGTTGTAATTCCAACACGCCCCCGTGGTTGACACCAGTGTTTTGTTAGCTGCGCCCACCCCCCCGAGGCGAGGTGTGCCTGAAAAGGCTTATATACTACCGGCAAACCACTCGCCGTATGCGTTGACGCTGATGACTGCGCCAATGCCATCCATTGCATCAATAACTCTGGGTCCACATCGCCCCACGGTTTCTCAGGGTTTACACTCACCCGAGCCCTAAACTCCTCATCATAACTCAGCCATGCAAAACCCCCAAAATGCATCTGTGCCTTTCTTATAATGTCCATATACTTGAAAAGCGCAATGGCCCTGTCCGGATACTTTTCACAATATATACTAGCGAATATGAGGAAAGCGGAAGTCCAATTGTCCATTGTGATGGGAACCCTGGGCCTACGAGCCAGTTCCCACTCTTCCTCTTTAGACCCCTCCTTGGCCTGTATGTCCCTATGCAGCAGCTTAAATACGTCAACATATTCATGCTTCCATATCTTTGTCTTAGTTTTGTCAGCCACATGAGACCCCAGTGGCATGGCCAAACCCATATATGGGAGTCGCTTCCTATGGCCTCCTCCTTCCTTGCCCACTGTGCCCGTGTCATCCCCTGCCGTCTGACTAGCCGCTACTGTACTTGCTGTGGAGGAAGCCTCAGTGTCCTTGCTCGCCTCTCCCTTCTGTCCTGATACTAACCCTGTTGCCTCCAAAACTGACCCATCTCCTACACCAATGGATTTGCTTGTGCATGGCACCTTAGTGACCTCCCCCCCGTCGCCCCAAACTGACCACCATCTCCCCTTACCTCCGTCCATTTCCCCTAAGTTGTGCGGCGTTCTCCTTATTGCTCTACCACGTGACGTTGATTGCCGCAGTCCTGATGGCCCTCCAGCCAGGCCGGTGTCCTGTAAAACAAAAGCAGAGGAAGAGGTTGCGCCGCACTTGCACCCTCGCCCCCCCTCTTGAGGTCACTCACCTCCTCATCCCGGATCTCTCCATCTTCCCAATCATCCCCGTCATCCTCATAATCCAATTCCAACTCTTCCTCTCCTACCCACTCGCACCTGTTCTCCACATACCCCCGTGGCTTTGTTGGCATTGCAGTTGTTGTGTCCTGGCCCACATGGCGCGAACCATCCTTGTGGTACCCCCGCTCCAGCGGTGTAGAGAAGGCCGCCGCAGACCCCTCTAGTGCTTCGGACCAACGTGTTTGGACCGTGCTGCGCCCCATTGGCATCGCCCTTCTTCTGCCAACCTCAGCTGCTGGCATTCTCTTACCTCTTCCCACGTGGCCGTGTGCGCCACTAGGGCTTCCAGCGCTGACCTGCCCCTCGGCCGCACTAGCCTCTTGGCCCGTCCCCTCTCGTTCTGCGGTACCCATACCCAGCATCCCGCTCCTGAACTAGCTGGCTGTGGTCCACTGGCGTCTGCCACATCTCTGGCCCTTTTGCTTGCCTCACCACGGGTACCCGCTTCCTCCCTGTCCTTGCACAACTGAGCCCACCTGGCTGCAGTTTCCACCACAACCCTGCGCTGCTCCCGAATCCTGGTTTCCAGGTCCCATGCCTCCGCCTGGTCCCAACCTCTCTGCACAGACGGGCCCGGGGCCCGAGGGCCCCTGCCCCCCAGCCTACCTTATGTTTTGTTGCTCTGACCTGTCTTGGGGCTGCCCTGGATCTGTCTGTCCCCCCCCCCCCCGGATTTTCCTGTATACTTCCCCCGTTTTTTGCCCCCCCCCTTTGGGTAAGACAGGTCTAAAGGGGCCCACCCATCGCTGGGCCCGGGCAAGGGCTGCTCACCCTCTTCAGCCTGTAATACGGGGACCTCACCTTCTGTGTTGCCCCCTTTGGCCCCTGAGGGCCCTTCCAATATAGTGCCTGAGCTACCCTCTTCTGTGACCCCTGGTCCTGCCGCTTGTGTGTCCTGGGTCTCCCCACTAAAAATTAACGGGCTGTGTGCGTTAAGCGCCCCCACGCCCATATCCGATTCCTGTCCTTGGGCCCCACCATCTACATCCCTATCTCCATCTGAGTCCTGGGACTCGCACGCGGCAATCGCAGCCGCTACCTGGCTCGACGCAGCCCGCGTCGGCCGTGTCATGCCAACCCAGGCCTGGTCCAACACCCCGGGCCTGAGCAGATCCGCACGGCCGGCTGCGCCCAAAATGTGGAGCGCGGCCCTAACCGCCTCAGCGTCATGGCTGGTTGCCATGGCGCTGCGCAGTGCACCAAGTGTGAATTTAGGAACCTGCAAAACCCTCCTGAGTCCTATGCACCTGCGGGCCCTCTTTTGGCCCTTTCGCTAAGGCGCAGGGCCGCAGCCACCCCACTCCTTAATTATAACACGTAAAACGTACATATGTGCCAGCCTGCCCCCGTGTGCAAACTGAGCCCCTGGGGCCCTAGACCCAAAGTGTTGAGGCCGCCAAACCTCGCACTGCTACTGATGTAATTTGTGCCCAGTTATCGCGGGGCCCACGCCCAGCCCAAGCCACCAACCGGCGCCCCTGGGACACCTGCCGTGTACGTCAAGGCTGCCGAGCCTCACCCGCCCCAAATCGCCCAATTACTTAAACAGGGCCCACCCGGCCTCCTCCGTGCCCCGCGACCCCCGGGGCCCTCGTCCTAAAACGCTGAGGCTGCCGCGCCTCGCGCAATACCTACTGTAAAATTATGCGGCCGGCGCAGGGCCGATCCGGCTTTGCATGCCGGCCGACGCCCAGGTAAGCGCCCGCTGGATGGCGCGTTGCGGCTGCGGAGCCCCGCTTCCCGAGTAATAAAGGGAAAACACGCCGGAGATGTACAAACAACTTTCCGTCCCACCCTACCTCCGCGTACCCGCTCCTCTCAAAAACTCTGCCCTTCCCGATACTGGTCGGCGCAGAAGAGGCCGACCCACTCTCCCACCCCCCTTATAAACCCTTCCTATTAAAACCCACCCCCACTTACCTTAGACCAATCCGGCGCCTCTGCGCCACTTCCTGTCTCCCCGAACATGCCCGCGGAGAGACTAGACTAGAACGAGTCTCTCTCTCCGCGGGCCCCCTCCATTGTGCAAGCTCTGTGTTTTCTATTTCTTGTTTATGTTTTGCTTGCACAGCGCTTACGCTATGCTTGTTTGGTTTGTCCTCCGCTCTTTACTTAATCTCCCTGTGGCTACACACATTTCAAGCATGCTTTTCGGATGCATGTTTTTTTCTTTGTCTTCCGTTCTTTATCTAATCGCCCCGCTTTATACCACCACCAGTAAAAGCACAATATACTGCCTTTCTAAATAAACTAGTCATAACAATTTATGGAGTTTCAGTAACATACATTACATAGCTGCAAGCTAACACTTTTAACAAAAAAGTTATTGTTAATCATTTAGTCGAAACCTATTGCATTTATCAATGCTTGTTTGATTTTATGATTAGTTTTTCTTATCTAAAAAAGTCTGCATGAACATGCAGTCGGATAAACACAACGTTCAGTAAAATATGTTGCAAAGTTACAGGGTTTTATAAATTGCTCAAAATGCAGACGATGAGTATGTTATTAAAATGTATTTATTTGAGTCATGAATTGGAGCTAAGTCTTGGTTTTGTAATATCTGGTTTATCTGCATTTGTCTATCTATTCATTCTCACTTGTAGCATAAGGTCTCTGAAGTTGTACACGAGCATATGAGTAAATTGTTTGTGCTTGAATGCATCAGTTAGTTCTGTATCTCTTCTCCAATATTTTCCATCAGTTGCTAAAACATTTCTTGATTTGTTCTGTTTTAAGAGAGTCTTTTGATGCAAAAAAGGACAATCAGGTCCATTTGTGCCGCTAAACAAATACATTTTTCCTTACAACATTTTGGTTTATTCTTGTGGTTCTAATACAGTCAGATTTTGAATTCCATGGTCATTTGAAGTAATTATCTGAAGCCCATTTGAGTTTCAGCCCCTTGGACAGATATCTGTAATGCTAGGGATAATGAGAGTTGCTCATTCACATATGCATATGAGCAGGTGCTGGCAAGCTCCTGCGCTACCAGAATGTGAATCACATCTAAATCACAGCCATTGAGTGTTCTGATGTTAGATTTTCATACAAACAATAGTCCACAAGTTCTTGCGATTGTCTATGTTGCTGATAGGCAAATAGTTTGTTTGCTGTATTGGGAGTAATGACTAAATAGACTCACAAGTACCAGCCAAGTAGAGAAGCTCTTGAAGTACAAAATCGTTGCTCATCAGCACCACTGTTTGATGTGTCTCTTGCTAGTAAAAGAGAGGGAGGACGAAGGGCTCCATGTTGGCATTTTTAGTGCAATACGCCAAAGATTATGGTGTAGGTTTTGTGTACTGTATAATATGAATTTTACTATTATATTCATCTAAAGACATTTAAAAATAATTGAAATATCAAAGGGAAAAATTTGACAGAATATAATATCTAATTTGCATTACATACTGAATTGATACCTGTGGTATCGTTGCTGTAGTGCATGTATTCGATTCCTATGTCCCATGAATGTGGTGAATAAATTTACTGAAGTGTTATTCTGTGGCTTTTCTTTCTCCAGTTGGATATTGAAGCTCTTCCATGAGAAAATAGACTCTGCCTTCAGGAAGGCCATGGAGGGCAAGGTAGGTGCTTTGCACTTGGACATTGGTTTGGGGATTTGTTCTCAATTTTGCAGAGTAAATCAGAATTGCAAGTGTCACCTGATTCCAAAACGATTGAATCCTTGAAGGGTGTCAATTTCTAAAAACCTTTAGATGGGAGTAGAACTGTTCCGTCATCTACATATATCACTCCTTCACTGCCGTTTATGATTTAGAATAAGCCATGTGTAAGTAAAAGGACAATGTCTATCTTTAAAAATGAGTGGCAGTTTACTAAATAGCATAGGACAATTTTCTATAGAAGCTCTAGCCCCAAAAGTACTCTCATAAATGTGGGTGAAATCTTGTTATTTCTTGCACTCTCTTTCACGTCTCCCTTTCTCTCTTTGTTTCCCTTTCATGCGCTCTCCTCTTCTATCTCCATTAATGCAGTACCTCAGTATAAGATCCATTAGTACAGTCTTTGACTCCTTCTTTACACCACAAACAAATATGGCACAATACTTGGTGTTAGCTCAATTATGTATGATCTATAATGCATACATTCCCTAGCATTCATGCTTGATAGATGGCAGAAGATCTATCACAGGGCTGCACGTCAAAATAACTTTTCTCAACATATTTTCAAGAATTTTGCTTAGTCGTCCCCAACTTGTATTATATATACAAGTGGCATTAATTCACCCGAATCATAAAGGTAGTGGAAGTATCTCTTTATTTCCTTTGATCCTAGTGACATCACGGAAAGTTACATGGCACGATCTTTGGGTCATTACTCTATATTTTTTAAAACAATACTGGGAACCTCACACTGCCGCACACAAAGGGACCCTAATGTAGAAAAACATCATCGCAATCTAGCATTATGTTTATTTTAAAATACCACTAGCTTGACTCAAATTCTTGCTTCTGTAGTGGATAGGTAGAGTGTACAACAGAATTCCAGGGCTTCACGATTAATGTTCAATATTAAAAAAATTACGTTTACACGCACATTGAATCTCACCAAGACTGTTTTCCATACAATTGCACTTATAAAAAGTAAAAACAAATCTTACTCGTCAGAGGTAAACATGTGAAGGACATACAGAATTGACAAAAGTAAAGGTAACATCCAAAGTTCGATCCACTTATCACCGATAGTTGGGATTTTGTTTTCTCCCTTTTGCAGTCAGTGAAAATTTCGGCTGTATTACTTCTCACAGAATCTTATCTGCTGGGTTTAAAGGGCAGCCTCTTAAGACAGTTGTATTTCGCCCTCTGAGAAAAATCATACATGGGTACCTGTAGACGTGTTATATAAAATAAATAAATACACATTGTTACTCTGTTTTCGAGTCTAAAGGTATGCACTCCAAAGTGTGCAGAAGTTAAAAAACTTGGAACAGGACCTCACCCTGGCTTAAGGTATCTACCAAAGATGCAAAATACATCACCCTGTTCCACTTAACTTGTAAGGAAGGTCCTAGCTTTTTTTTCCAACTGAATGATCAACTTGTGAATTTATTTGTCAGATTTCTCCACCCAAGGGTTATGTCTATATCTGAAAGCCTCATGGGGGAACCCTATGACTTCTAATATAAATGAGAGAATACATTTGACAGATAATCATCTTGCATCAGATTCCTTAATAGTTGGAGGGAAATTCAAATGAGTCTTCTGGCTCAGGCCTGACATCGACTGTCAGTAAGTAGTCTTTTCGGATAGGCAGACACTTTTTGTGCAAAGTTGTCCCAGAAGGAATTTTATGCACCAATTCTTTCCTGACAGGAAATGGAACTTTGCATTCATTGGGAAGGAAGGCAAAAATCACGAGGTATGCCACATCTTCTGCTGCCGTACAAGTGGGAGAGTGGCCATTTAAATTCACCTATATGATATAGGGATTTCATTGAAAAGTTTTAAGATGTGAATCATATGTGGGGCATATAGGAGATATTGCCAACTGCTGAGTTCAAAGCTTGCCAGAACTAACTAACATGGCTAGGAATGTGTATACTTTGGCTGAACCCAAGGCCTTCATGATACTTATGTTTGTGATTATTTAGCATTCCTGTTGAGGGAAAGCAAGTGTCCTGAAGTCCTGTTTTGCTGTGTATGATTTCTGTGATATCGCAGCCCCTTTAACTCTACAAGAGGGAATATTTCTAGTTTAGCCACATGTTCCTATCAGTAATTAGTGAAAGAGTCACAAGAAGTGTTGAATCATTGCTTATAGGGTCTTAACCCTGAAAACAGCGGGAGATACTCATTGAAACTAACAACATTATTACTAGGACAAACACTCTACTGTATTTTCTCATTTAGTAGTGTTAGGGCGGATTTTGAGTTTGGTGGTCGGTGTACTCTGTCACAAACAGGCAGATGTACATTGTCTGGCAAACTCATTGCGTGCGAGTAATATTTAGTCGGGTGGACCATCAAGTTTATGACAGCTGAGCCTTCACTAGCACTGATATCAGAAACCCTAAACCCAGAATCCTAACTCAGTTGGGCTATTGGTGTGGAAACATCAGACCATCTGACCTATTTTGAGTAGACAGTGTAATATATGCTCTTTCTTGTTTTCCACCACCAAGGAAACCTAGCAGTCCTGAAGAGAAAAAATAAAAAAATAACCCCCACGCAATATGAGAACATTCCCAGGGTTTCGGGATCATTTCAAAAACATACTCTCAGTTGGGAGTTTGGTTTAGGAAAACAAAAACGTTTGGTGAGTGGCTGTCTGAAACATGGCAGCTGCTCATCAAAGTTCAGTGCCTTTAATGAGACCATTTAGGTGAGATTTAACAATATGGTGGATGGTAGCTCAGCCACGGTGGGTGGAGGAAAGACCTTCTCCACCCAGATGGGTGGTGAACCATCCACTAAGGTACAAGCCAGGCCCATAGTTCTTAAAACACTGCCTGAAACACCCTATGAAGATCTGCAAGCGCAGCCAAGATCAACTTTTCCATTCTGGTGAAGAATATCAGGAACTTGTTGGTAGCTGCCTGAAGCGGTCCTACTCTTAGGCTTTACCAACACTCACCAAGGATGTAACAAGAGCAATCACTAGGTCGATCCAAAGGTTGAATTCTGCATCATCCTTTACTAGCATTTGCTCCTGCTTCATGTTATTACCTACATTTTCAAAGTTATTTACTGTGAGTTTGCAGTGAGATAATCCATAGCAATAGCATTTTTCTGAAAACCTCCTGTGACATGCTCCCCTTTTTAGAGAAATCCACACAACAAAGCATGTGAGAGGATAGCTTATTCTGCTTTGTTTCTTGCAATGCCTTGTTTTTCCTCTTGTTTCCCCCCTATTTCAATGTAATACATGACAGACTACAATCACTGTATAATAGCTGGTCTCCAGTTTCCTTAGTGTGTGGCATGTGTGGCTGTAGATACACAGGGTCTGCATACTACTGCCATCTAGTGTTGAGCTTGGACATGTGCAACTTGTTTTTCTTCAAAGAAATCTTTGAAGTCACGATGTATAGTGACTCCATCTATGACTAATAATGCACATATGCATAGATTGTTTTCCTTCCCTGTTGGGTTCAGACATGTACCACATGAGCTCCAGGTCAACGCCTTGTGATGTTCATCATTGAATGCTTTTGGTTCATCCGCTCCCATTGGCACAAAACAATCATGAACTGAATTCACTTTCCCCTTTGTGATCTTCGCCATGTGCAGCAACCAGATTTCCCCTTAACGCATCTCTGCGGGGCCCTGACCCTCCCAGGGCCTTGTACTCCATCATCCTCTCTAAAAATGCAGAAACCGTGGTGGAAAGAACTCTGTTGCAGGATTGTCCTCAGTTTCACTCCAAATACCCTTGGGCTGACCACAACTGGGTAAGCAACCGCTATCTTTTGCTGGAGCACGAGAACACCTGCTCTGCCGCCCTCAAGTCCCGTTGGAAGAAGACCTTGAGATACTGACACGATCGGCGCCTCACTTGACTCACCATGGAGCACCGACAGGAGGACGATTCCCCCAATATCTTCAGGGACCTCTGTATGGAGTTAGAGCCAGAGCCTAGGCTTTCAAGTGAGTAGATCCTCCAGTTCATTCCTGAGCCGAGCTCCTACTTGAAGTTAGGATTGGAGGCAGAGGAACAGCAAGGCCAGCAGGTAAATCAAAGTTGATTAACTTCAACCGTGAGTACTTCCCCCCCTCCCCTAACACCATCCTCAGGTCGATCTCCAGCCCAGTGGGTGTCCACATTGAGCAATGAAGCCCAGCAATAGGCTTCCAGTCTGCGACAGCCTGCAGGCCACGGCCAGCACTGACAGAAGGGTGCTGAGTCAATTCCAAGTCAGTCCCCGGTGCTCAAACAGATGCATAAGTCCCAGCCTCCTCCTGTGTTGACAGCTCATTTGACTCTGGTGTCAAAAGCACTTTCGAAGACCACTTCCACTCTGATTCATCACTCTGTGCCAAAAGCCATTTTGGTGCTCACAGACTATAAGACCCCCTTGCTGTCAGGTTGACCAGTGCCAAAAAACCCTCGTACACAGGGTCCAAGGAACTGGAGCAGCATATCTTCCAGTGTCTCCCAGAGGAGATCAGCTCTTGACAGCTGAAACTTTGCATCCACCCACAGACTGGGAATATCATCACAAAACCACCTCCTTAGGTGCAGGACACTCTTTCTCACAAGAGGAGGAGCTCCACCTAAGTGGAAGAAACACCAGGACAGGTGTACTAGCCCACTATCAATTTGTCCCTCAGCTCCTCCTCCATCTCTTCTGACTTCTCCCCCTCCACCACTACCACATGGACTACATCCATCTTCTTTGCCAGGTGTTCTCCACATTCCTCCAATGAGGATGGGAAGCTCTTCATACTCTTTAGGCCCATGTGAGACCCCATGCAATCCTGATCCTAAATGTGACCTGTGGGATGACTATAATTTTGATCCGTTGGGGCCCACTGATCCAGATCTCTACCCCTCTAAATGTTCCCTTCCTAATGACACCACTTCCTACCATGAGGTCATCCACAGGTCTGCCACATACCCTAAGTTCGACCTACACAGCATTCAGAAAGATGAGGACTTCTTCAATGAAACGCTTTCCACCATTTAATAAATGGTTCAGTACTTGCCCAAGCTCAAAGGGGTGCTCCAGACTGCATTTTCCAAATTCAAAGAACCCATAAAGGCCAGTGTGGTGACACTCAGGGTAGATAAGAACTATAAACCATCAGCCTTCAATCCACTCTATATACTGGGCCAACTTCTACCAGACGTTTTGATAGATCACACTACGCATAAGCGCACTAAGATCCAGGGTACTGTTGATGCCCCCACCAAACAAAGAGAGTAAGAAGATGTAGCAGGCAAGAGGGTTGTCATGCAACCCTTGACTCACTGGAGAATTGCCAACTCAATTGAGTTACTCTCTCTTTATTACTGGACCCACTGCAACGAAAAGGAGGAACTTCTCCAGCATCTCCCAGAACAATATAAACACCACAGCCATAAGCTGGGTTCAGATTCCAAATAATTTCGAACACCACAGTCAGGAGCATCCTTGATGCAGCTGATACTGCAGCCTGGGGGAAATAACTCTAGAGTCCTCATCAGGCACCATGCTTGGCTGCATGTCTCCGGCTTCAAACTAGACACCCAACATCATCTGGTCAACCTGCCCCTTGACAGCATCTCTTCATCCCACAGGTTGGTAAGATGCTGGAAACAATTTAAAAGGCTATGAGGGCTCTCCAGGAACCTTTTCCCTGGGGTTCCTTTCGTAGGTCTCAATTCAAAGGAGGTGCCTAAGCTACCACCCCCAAGGTATCAGCCTCCTCCCGGAGGCAGCAACACCAATAGCAACCTATACATGGCTACTCCAGGAGAGCCTATAGAAGCAACAACTCCAAGGGCAGAGGTGGTAGGGGTGGAGCCAAGGGAGCCACTCTCGCTAAACAGTGACTGTCTCCCTTCGCCCAATCACACTAAACCTGTTGAGGGAAAACAGCAGGGGTTCCTCATACAGTGGTAAAGAATCACCTCTAATCATTGGGTCCCTTCCATTATGAGGCAGATTTACTGTTTAAAATTTACTGGAGGCCCACAAAACATTCCTCCCCACAAACACACCCTTTCCACCAGAACACCAGCTCCTCTTTCCGGAGGATGCACAGGCATTCATCATCAAAGGGGCGATAGACATCATGTCACCACTTCAGCTCAGCAAAGCAGTGTACTCTCTGTGCTTCCTTATCAGCAGGAAGGACAGGAAACTCAGGCCCATACTTGACTTCAAGCCCCACAACAAGTACATCCTGCCAGAGCACTTCCACATGGTAACGTTTCAAGATGTAATCTCCGTGCTGCAGCAATGTGGTCTCATGGCCACTCTCGACCTGGACTCTTATTTCACATCTCAAGTTACCCTGATTTCTACTGCTACCTAGTAAATGGTCAGCATTTTCAGTTCATATTGCTGCTCTTCCCGATCACTACAGCCCCCAGGGAGTTCACAAAATGTCTTGCCATTGTAGCCTTTAATCTCAAAAAGCGGTTTGAGTTGTATAATCCCATATTTATACACCTGGCTGATCAAAAGCGCAAACAGAAAACTCAGACCATTATAGACCTCTTGCATGATCTAAGGTTCACCATCAATACAGTCAAGTCCCACCTTGAGCCACTTCAAATACAGCCCTTTCTGGGAGCAGTTTGTCAGGAAAATTATTGCCAGTGTTGTTAAATTCTACCCTCAGCAAAAACAATTTCCCTTGTCCTTGTGCCCATGTTGGTTCCAGCGGCGTACTCACTCCCGGTGGCTCTTGCGGAGGCTGTTCTTAGAACTAGCTTCTTCAGGTTTAAGTGCCACTCAAGATGGTGGCCGCAAATCTTTGTGAGGTTAGCGCTCTAGTGTTTCTACCTTAGTCTTGTGCTGAAGCTTCTCTCCAGCTGTTTCACCCTGGGAGCTGTGCACTTCAACTGTCATCCTGAGGAGAATGAGCAGTGTTCCTGAGGAGCTTTGTTTCATAGAGAATTCATCCAGTTTTGAGTAATTATTTATTTTTCTTGTTACGGTGTGCACACCAGCTACTTTTTCCGTTCTGGAGAAGCTGAATTTCTTCCTTCTTCCAAAAACTGGCTATTGGCATTCTGAGGAGAATTTGTTTTAACTTAACAGAACTTCAAGCAACTGCAGTAAGGAATCCTTTCATATGATTTCCAGACTTGCCAATATATATATATGAACATATATATTCAAAAACTCTTCGCTTTGCAGACTTGCCAGCCTTAGAGACAAACCTCAGTGCTCAGACTAATTAAGTCCTTTTGGGCATGGCCATTGGGCTGGGGGGCATGACTCCTTTCTTTAATAAGACAGGAGTCATGTCCATGGGGGTTGTGCATCAAAAAAGTCATTTTTTTTACTCTAACCTGACCAGCGCCATTCTTTCCCGCACAACCTCCAGTTTTCCCTACACCTCCCCTACCCAACCGGGCCTTAGCGCCGGCTAGCATCATAGGTTAAATATGATGCCCGGCTGGCGTGCAGGAATGGCGCTAGCGGGCGCTATACTTTTTGATGCAAACCTGCGCTATCGCAGGTGTGTGCGTCAAAAAGTATAAATATGGTCCTGAATATCCTATCTTCAAGTGAGAAACACAGGCTGGAACTGGATCTGGAGGCAGTCTCTCTTTTTCTATTCCCATTTCCCCCTAGCGGATGCAGAGTTCAGATAATCAGTAAAGTCTGAGCACGCATCTGTTGGAGGGAGTTGGGTAAAAAGCATCTTCTCCTGTGGCAGTTTGATTTAATGGGTAATCTCCTGACACAGTTCTCAACATGGTGTCTGGGAAAGTCTACAAGAGTCAAGCACCGTTCAAGCTTTTCAGCTGTTACTGCCCCTCTTTCAGTCACATCACCATTTAATGGTCGGAACCGTGATGCGCCTTCTCTGCATGATGGCCTCTTGTATTGCACTAGTTCCCTGCGCAATGTTACACATGTGTCCTTTACAAGAATGCCTAGCAACACCATGATTAGAGAGGGAGTGTCACTTGGAAGATCTAGTATTGCTTTGGGCCAGCACTAATAGCTCTCTGCAGTAGTGGAACAGCAAAAATCTGTTGCAGTGTTGGCCCTTTCTCGACCCAGGCCTGAAGATGACCATCACAACGAACAGCTCCCTCATGGGATGGGGAGCAGCACATCTCGACGATATGACTATTCAGGGTATGTGAGCACCCCACCAACTGGTCTTCCACATCAGCTGCCTGGAGCTACTAGTGATCCAGCTATTTCTCAAGGCTTTCTTCTGCTGGGCACAACACAAGGTAATCCTCATCAGAACTGACAATATGACCACCATGTACCACCTTTAGATGCAAGGAGGTACGCAGCTCAGCTGCTGTCGATGCTGGCACAGGCCATTTGGTGAAGAACCCTTCACCACAAGATACATTTACTAGTGGAGTACTTACAGTGAATCAACAACAACTTTGCAGATCTGCTCAGCAGCTGCGGCAACAAGTCCATGAGTGGGCACTCAACCAGCAAGCCCTACTTACAAATTAAAGTCGTTAGGGGTTCCCTGGCATAGACCTCTTCGAAACTGCTGATAACGCAAAGTTTCACCTGCAAGTTTCCACACCCACAGTCCAAGGGCAATGCACTATAGATGAACAGGTAAAGGATATTTGCTTACGGTTTTCCTCCTCTCTTCTACTCCTTCTGTATGTGTTACTGCAAACCTCCCTCACCATAATCCTAGTGGCTCCCACGTGGCTAGACAACTGTCGTTCACAAACCTTCTGACCTTTTCTGTGGTCCTTCACAAGAAATGTACCTATTGGCCAGACCTTCCAATGCAGAACCAGGGCATGGTCAGGGACTCAAACCCCAGACTCATTCTTGCAATTTGGCTCCTGAGGTCTTAAAGTTTGGCTACCTAAGTATATCTCCAGAATGCACGTCTGTTCTTAAAGAAACCTGTAGATCCACTACACTGGCTGGCTATGCAGCCAATTAGAAAAAGGTTCATCCTTTACTGCCTTCCCAAACAATGACCAGTGACCTATTAAAAGCAGCAGCCCAGGACATAGGCGGTCATTCCTACTTTGGCGGGTGGCGGTCGCCGCCCGCCTGGCGGGAACCGCCAGAAGACCGTACCGCGGTCAAAAGACAGCAGCGGTCATTCTGTTTTTCCCGCTGGGCTGGCGGGCGACCGCCAAAAGGCCGCCCGCCCGCCCAGCGGGAAAGCACCAGCAACGAGGAAGCCGGCTCCGAATGGAGCCGGCGGAGTTGCTGGTGTGCGACGGGTGCAGTTGCACCCGTCGCGATTTCCAGTGTCTGCCAAGCAGACACTGAAAATCAATGTGGGGCCCTGTTAGGGGGCCCCACGACACCCGTTCCCGCCAGCCAGGTTCTGGCGGTGAAAACCGGCAGAACCAGGCTGGCGGGAAGGGGGTCGGAATCCCCATGGCGACGCTGCTTGCAGCGCCGCCGTGGAGGATTCACAGGGGCAGCGGGAAGCCAGCGGGAAGCCGGCGGGAAACCGCCGGCTTCCCTTTTCTGACCGCAGCTTTACCGCCACGGTCAGAATAGCCCCAGAAGCACCGCCAGCCTGTTGGCGGTGCTTCCTCCGTCCCCTACCCTGGCGGTCTCGGACCGCCAGGGTAGGAATGACCCCCATAGTCTGTTACCCTAAAATGTTGGTTCTTGCTTACATTTCTATGTGGTTGCACTTGGCTGCGGTTGCAGTGTATCAACAAAATAGAGAACACTCTTCTTTATTCAGAGACCCATTCATCAAAACCTTCAGGGAAGGACTTAAACAAGCTATCCTGTACAGGGTGCCCCCAGCTTCTGTATCGAACCTCAATGTGGTCCTAACTCAGATCATGAACCCTCCTTTCTCATGCCTTGACTTGTGTCCTCCACAATTTTTCTTGTGGAAAGTTGCCTTCCCAGTTGCCATAACATCGCTCAGGAGACTGAGTGAGCTTCAAGCTCTTATCCTAGAGTAATCTTTCTTCCAAGTTCAAAATGGCAGAGTCGTCCTCAGGACTAACCCAAAGTTTCTGCCTAAGGGCGTATCTCCCTTCCACCTTAATCAGACTATTGAGATCCTGGCCTTCTTCCCACACTCAGACTTCATGGCAGAGAGGGCCCTATGACCCTCATGTATTACATTGATAGAACAAAGAAGATTCACATGAAACACCAACTCTTTGTTGCCTACACTAAACCACACAACTGGTGCACTCTCTCCCACGTGGGCATAGCCAGATGGCTGATCATGTTGCGCCGCCGTGGCCGGGTCAGGGGTCGCGGCACACGCCGCGCTCCTTTTCTCCGGCCCCGGATTCCTGGATACACGCGGCAGGGCCAGAGGACCCAAATTGGGTCACGGTCCTTGCCGCGAGGGCAGCATTTGCCGCGCTTAGACGCACACATGTATTAAACATGGGAATTCTGGGTATCACTCTTTCCACCACTTACCGGTCACAACAGGCAAAAGCCGGATGCCTGCACATGGTGGTGTTTTTATGCATGCCTTTTTCCTTTCCCAGCATGCTGCTCACTTCCCCTCTTCCCAGCATGCATTGTTTCTCTTTGTTTGGACGCATGTTCTTTAGTCACTGTTATACTCTTTTCCCCAATCCAAGATGGTGGTGTTTCTACTTCCTGTTTCCTACTTCCTGTCTAGGGGTATATAAGGGGAATTCAGTTTCTTGCTCATTGCGTTGCAACACTCCTTTGGTGGTAGTCACGCTCCGGCTGGTTTCCTCTTGTGGATCCAGTATTTCCTGACCTATCTTCGTCTCCAGTCTTCCTGTACCCTCGGATCTTCAGCTCTAACGCCTTGGTGTCCTCCTTCTGTTTCAGGAAGTTCCTGTTGAAGGTTTTTTACCCTATTGGGGTTTTTCCTTTGGGACTCCTTCTGGAGGGCACGGACTGTAGTGGCTTGCTATTGTCAAACAGCACCGTGGCTACCGGAAGGGGTCGCCCCTACCTCGGCCAGAACAGAACCTGCAGGAACCAGGGTCGTTCCCCAACCCTCATCAACTTCGACGGTAAGCCCATTGAAAACCGTGACAGATTGCAACGCCCAAAAATCCAGTTGCAGTCCGGAACCATGGATAATCCAGTGGCAAATACGGAACCCACGAGCCAGACCCTGCTCATGACGATACAACAACAGGCTCAAGAACTCCAACAGCTACGTACTGAAAATATCATCTATTGACAAGCCTTTGCATCCAGGACCACTGATGTACCCTCAGTAGCTGCCACTACACCTCGTTTCTTCGGGGATCCTAACAAATTAAGAGAATTCCTGGATGCCTTGACGGTTTATTTTGCCTTTCGCCCCTCGCAATTTGTACAAGACAAGACCAAGGTGGGGTATTTGATTAGCGCCTTATCGGGGCCAGCATTGGCTTGGGCCACTCCTTTAGTGACAAGAAATGATCCTTGCCTGTCTAATTATTCCACCTTTGTCACTACCTTTAAACAGATGTTTGAGCGCCCTGGACTCGAGGCTTCAGCAGAAGAAGCTCTTTGCGATATCCAACAAGGGAATCAAGATGTATTACAATACATCACCCGTTTCAGACAATTAGCATCAGAAACATCCTGGGTGGAACGTACCTTGGTGACACTGTTCCACAGAGGTCTCAGAGAGGATATTAAGGACGAACTGGTGCACTCTGCTAGAATAGAGAACCTTAAAGGATTGATGGATCAGACTCTGACGATAGAATACCGGTTGAACGAACGAAGAATGGATAAAAAGAAGAGTCGTTTGCCATCTCACTCAGTGACGTCTCGCACCTTCTCTCATCGTACCGAGGAAGTCCGTCCTGAACCTAAGGGGACTACCGAGGAAGAGCCAATGCAAATTGATACGGCTCGAGAACCTTTATCAGCTAGTGAAAGAGAACATAGACGAAGGAAGGGGCTTTGTCTATATTGTGGTGCAGCTGGTCACCTAATTTGCACCTGCCCCATTCGTCCAACCAAGCCTTTGGGAAACGCCAACTCCCGTCCTCAGTGAGAAGGGTGAGGACGGGATATCGTGAAATACCTTCCATTTGTTCTTCCAGGGAGGAAGGAACTGCTCTTTTTCTTCTACCAGTTATCCTTCATTTAACTGATGGCCGGGAAGAAAGAACCTTGGCTTTATTGGACTGCGGAGCCGGTGGCATCTATTTAGATGAAGCATGGGCCAAAGAACGACAGATAGCACAAATACCTAAGGAAGTACCAGAACAAGTACACACGGTGGATGGATCACTCTTGGCCTCAGGACCCGTAAAATATACCACCCCTACTTTCTGTCTACAGTTTGGGAAACACCAAGAAAATCTTTTGTTTGATTTAATTTCATCACCACACCACGTCATGATCCTGGGAATTCCATGGCTCACACGGCACAACCCTTACATCAACTGGGAAACAAGAACTATTTCTTTATCCTCTCACTTTTGCCAACACCACTGCTACCTAGCAGGGGATTATTGGTCCCCAAAAGGTCTCTTAGCAGCACCCCCTAAGGTGGGATGCTCTATTAATGTCCTACAGGGAATTCCCAGGCATTATCAGGAATATGCCGATGTATTCCAGAAGCCAGAAAAACCTGAACTGCCACCCCATAGAGAATACGATTGCGCCATTCCTTTAGAACCATATACAGTGGTTCCTTTCGGGTGAATGTACCCTGTCACAGAACCTGAGAAGCAGATTCTTAAAGAATACCTTGATGAGAACCTACAGAGCGGGTTGATTGCTCCCTCTTCTTCACCTGCAGGGGCTCCTCTCTTCTTTGTGCCTAAGAAGACTAAAGATTTGCGTCCCTGTATTGATTTCAGAGGATTAAACAAGATAACTATTAAAGATCGGTACCTGTTACCCCTCATTAAGGACATCCTAGAAGCAGTCAGATCGGCAAAGAGAGTCACCAAGCTGGATCTCAGTGGAGCCTACCATCTTCTAAGAATTAAAAAGGGTGATGAATGGAAGACCGCTTTTAGAACACCCTTTGGTCACTACGAATATTGAGTAATGCCTTTCGGACTCACCAATGCCCCTTCCATTTTTCAAAGGTTCATGGATTCTATCTTTTCCGATCTTTTGCAACAAACAGTGGTGGTGTATCTCGACGACATTTTAATCTTTTGTGTTCATGCAGAGGAACACTCTAAGCATGTTCGCCAAGTTTTAGAGAGACTCCGACAACACCATTTATTCTGCAAACCTGAAAAGTGCGAGTTTGATCAGACGGAAGTAAAATACTTGGGATATTGCATTAACCAAACTGGAGTCGCCATGGATTCAGACAAGGTGCAAGCTATATTGAATTGGCCATCTCCTTCTTCCATCAAGGAGACTCAGTGTTTTTTGGGATTAGCCAATTTCTATCGACAATTCATAGCAGACTTTGCCCAGAGAACCAGCTACATTACTCAAACCCTTAAAAAAGATAATCTAAAGAAGGGCTTTTGTTGGACACAAGACGCAGAGTTAGCCTTTCAGGATTTAAAGAAAGCCTTTATTCAAGCCCCTATTCTACGACACCCAGACACCAGCAAACAAATCATTATTGTCGCAGACGCCTCAGAAAGAGCCATTGGGGCTGCCTTACTGCAAAAACAAGACAATGATGATTTAGAACACCCTGTATTCTACCTGTCACACATTTTATTCGATTCAGAGCGGAACTATTCCGTGTTAGAACGTGAATGACTCGCCTTAAAGACCGCATGCACAGAATGGAGACACTTTCTGATGGGCTCGAAAGAACCTTTTGAAGCCCGGACAGACCACAGAAATCTACAGTGCTTAAGAAACTTTCAGTGTCAGAATAGCCGGCAGGCTCGATGGGCTTTCTTTTTCAGCCAATATGACTTTTATATCACTTACATCCCTGGTTCTCAGAACATCCTGGCGGATTCCTTGTCCCGACGTTACCCTGAGTGCAGCGATTCTACTGTACAGAACCTATTTGACAATAACAAGATCATTGGGGTAGTACAGACTTTTTTAGACCAAGTCAAGTCCGAATATGCCCGTCTAGAAGAGACAGAGCTGAATAAGTTGCGTCCGCAACTGCATATAGATCAAGGCTATTATTATCATGATAAGGCCCTGTTCTTACCCACTAAAATAGTACAGACTGAAGCCTTACGTATGTGCCATGATTCCCCCATCGCAGGTCATCGAGGAATGAAAGCTACCCAAGAACTTCTGCTTCGCTCCTTCTGTTGGCCAACTCTCAAGACAGATACTGAGGAATATGTATCATCTTGTCCTATATGTGCTCAAGCCAAGACACCCCGTACTAAACCAGTAGGATTACTTCGCCCACTACCAGTTCCCCCAGGTCCATGGCACACTATCTCTACAGATTTCATGTGCTCATTACCCTCTTCAATGGGAAATCACGTAATAATGGTAACCGTGGACTCCTTCACCAAGATGGATAACTTCACGGCCTTAAGAAAGTTACCAACGGCAAAAGAATTAGGTCAAATCTTTACACAAGAAATCTTTCGGCTTCATGGATTACCTCAGGTCATTATATCGGATAGGGGTCCTCAGTATATCTCCCGATTCTGGAAACAATTCTGTAAGACCTTGGGAATCGAAGTGGCCTTATCATCGGGTTCCACCCGCAAACTAACGGTCAGACGGAACAACTCAATCAAGGCCTCGAACAATATTTACGTAGCTTCTGCAATGCTACGCAGAGTAATTGGGCTACCTATTTACTGCTTGCAGAATTCTCCTACAACAACTCAATACACAGCACCTTGAAAGTCTCCCCTTTCTATGGCTCCTACGGTTTCCATCCTAAGGCCTTTCCAACTCCCCTGAAAGATACTTCCAATCTTCCAGCCATCTCCTCCTATGTTCGACAGCTACGGGGTGTCCAACGTGTTATCCATTCCAACCTTGTGGCCACTAAGTCACGCATGAAAAAGATGGCTGATAAGAGCCGTTGCGAGGCTCCTCACTATCAGGTCCATGATAAAGTGTGGCTTTCCTCTAGATTCCTCCCTCTCCGACTTACTCAGAACAAATTCAAACCCCGTTATTATGGTCCATTCCTGATTCTCAAGACGATTAACCCAGTGTCTGTGCGTCTTCGCCTGCCCCAGACTTGGAAGTTCCATGTCTCTCAACTTAAACCTTACCTTCCTGATCCTTTCCACAGACAATTCTCTTGTCCTCCCCCTCTGTTGGTTGATAATGTGCCCGAGTATGAGGTCCAGGAAATCTGTGACTCTCGGTTTTTCCATGGACGCCTCCCATACCTTGTTCATTGGAAAGGCTACCCTATGAGTGAGTGTTCCTGGGAAGATGCCCCTGCAGTTCATACCCCTCTTTTGGTCCGTCGCTTTTTCCGGCTTTTCCCTCACAAACCTGGGGCCTCGGGGGCGGGACCTACTGTTGCGCTGCCGCGACTGCGAGCACGGGCCGCCACGGCACAGCACTCAGGGGCTGCAGCGGGCCGCCGTCGGACCGCGGGGGAAGCCGCAGCGCGGGTCAGGGGTCGTGGCACTCACCACGCTCCTTTTCTCCGGCCGCGGATTCCTGGATACACGCGGCAGGGCCAGAGGACCCAAATTGGGTCACGGTCCTTGCCGCGAGGGCAGCCTTTGCCGCGCTTAGGCGCACACATGTATTAAACATGAGAATTCTGGGTATCACTCTTTCCACCACTTACCGGTCACAACAGGCAAAAGCCGGATGCCTGCACATGGTGGTGTTTTTATGCATTCCTTTTTCCTTTCCCAGCATGCTGCTCACTTCCCCTCTTCCCAGCATGCAGTGTTTCTCTTTGTTTGGACGCATGTTCTTTAGTCACTGTTATACTCTTTTCCCCAATCCAAGATGGTGCTGTTTCTACTTCCTGTTTCCTGTCTAGGGGTATATAAGGGGAATTCAGTTTCTTGCTCATTGCGTTGCAACACTCCTTTGGTGGTAGTCACGCTCCGGCTGGTTTCCTCTTGTGAATCCAGTATTTCCTGACCTATCTTCATCTCCAGTCTTCCTGTACCCTCGGATCTTCAGTTCTAATGCCTTGGTGTCCTCCTTCTGTTTCAGGGAGTTCCTGTTGGAGGTTTTTTACCCTATTGGGGTTTTTCCTCTGGGACTCCTTCTGGAGGGCACAGACTGTAGTGGCTTGCTATTGTCAAACAGCACTGTGGCTACCGGAAGGGGTCGCCCCTACCTCGGCCAGAGCAGAACCTGCCGGAACCGGGGTCGTTCCCCAACCCTCATCAACTTCGACGGTAAGCCCATTGAAAACCGTGACAGATCAAGTGCATTGATACATGCTACATCAAAGCCAAACGGCAACTGCCTGTCACACTTAGGCCCCACGCTACCTGCCAAAAGGGAACTTCCTTCCTTCCTTAGTAACATAACCATAGCTGATACAAGTGAAGTAGCTACTTGGTCCACTATACAGACATTTACCGAACACTACTTTGTGGATGTCTTACCAAGCTAACAAGCAAATGTTGACCAGACTGTTTTACGTACCATTTTCAGTCCTCTGCCACATCCTCCAGTGGCCACCGCCTATGACAGAACTGCTTTAGGTTATATGCAGAACATGTGTATCCACAGCTGCACATTCCATGAATGTAATATGTTACTTATCTTGTAAGCATCTGTTTGTGGCATGTATTGCTGTAGGTTCACATGATTACCCTCCTTCTGGGAAGCCACGGGTTGATGCAGATGCCATTTCCTTTTTTTTCTCTTTTGGATAGCTATTTATTTTTCTTTCTCTTTTTAAGCACATCCTCACCCACCGTGCGGAAAACAACCTAACAACAAAGCTGATGCCCATGTGCATTCCCAGTCATAGGTGGAGTCACTATACCTTGTGCCTCAAAAGACTTCATCGAAGAAAAATTAGCTCAACACTAGATGGCAGGGGTATGAAGGGCATGTGAATCTACACCTTACTGGGTAGGTAATATGTTCTTTACTATCTAGTTGTGTCTCTAGTCACCTGTAAAAAGAAAATGCAATAGCAGCTCAATTGTAATAAATTATTACATATGAATTGTAATATCATAATCTCTGGTGCCGGAACAAACAGACAAAGTGAAAGAAAGGTCAGGTCACAGAGCATAATTACAGCTGCAGTTTAAACATTGAAAGGTTAACTAGCTTTTTCCTTCTTCTGACCTACTTTTCTAAAATGAACACAGATTAGCAGAAACAAGATATTTCTGGAGGCATGCTTATTTTTCTGTGTTACAGGCTGATAGAGGAAATATAGAATCTCGACATGTTTCTACACTTTCTGAGCTACTGGATATTTTTTATTTAATCTGACTTACTTCAAGCACATCTGATTTTAATATATTTTAAAAAAAATTACTGTTAGAAATTGTGTTTCTGGACGGCTAGGGTATACAATTAAGCCAGGCAGAACTCACCACTCTAGTCAGGGTAAGGGAGCTACACACAACACACACACACACCTGTGACACAATAAGTTCACCACAAAAGAGACTCCACACACTATTATATGAAAACTACAACTAGGCAATTGTCCCAGCATCACAATGAGTGCAATAAAAGGAATACTTCTATGTTGTCCCATCCAAATAGCGATTCTTTGTGGAGTCTCAAACTTCTTTTAGCATTGTGCAGTCAATTATCAACTCCTAAATCAGTTTTACTGCCACAAAGGGTCATATCTCTGCTTGTTACCGTAAAATTGTTTTGTACAACTGGATCACAGCTCTTTATGTCATCATTTAAAAAAAAAATGGAAACAACGATAAGTAGTTATCACCATAAGATTATGAGCATATCTCCTCCACCAGTAAGGGCTCATAGATTGAAAATATGAGCCCAGTCTTTCAACCGGGACTCAATGACTCACCGAAGGGCAACTCTTTTCTGGGTCTTTGGTTTAAACAAGGACATGCATGTAATGTAGTCATTCTAGCGTCCCAATTTCATATTTTTAATTCACTCAATGTCTGAAGAAAAAATTGATCACTCACCTATTAATATAAAGAAGTATACCAGATAGGAGGTCTTCATCAACATTTGCTGCATTTAGCCAGGCTGACCAAGTTACCTATGAGAAGAGTACTCTATCTCTGCTCCATTTCTGTTATTCTGAGCACAAGTGGTTTATATTAATAGCTATTTACCTGGATCGCTATATTTCGAAGCTGCAGCCAGAGCTGCAACAGGCCCCTCCCTGCTCTGAGTGTGCTTGGCAAGAGTATGCAACTTGATGCAGGTGCGCAAGTCATACTCCAGTCCATTGGTATTCTCAAATGTTGCCTTCTATTTAAAAGTGTGTATTTTTGCCGCTCCTTTCTTTCCTGGTGACAAAGTAGTTGTGTGACGTTCTCGACCATGTCCACAATGGATATCCTCTGCTGTATGGTTTGAGTGGGCCGGGTTCGTCCAGGTCTCAGATCTGTTAGTAATTAAAAACAGACATTGAAATGGGTCCCTATTTTCATGTCTTTATCTATACTGGCAAATGACAATGATCAACTTCTGAAAAATTGATGTAAAAAAACTTTAAGGTATTACTATATATAGGGTTGGGTGGCACTGTGTGTGTGTGTGTGTGTGTGTGTTTGTATATTCACTGAAAAATACAAAGGTTATAGGGACGTTATAGATAGGTTCACGTTTTACCCACGCAAACCATAGAAATTCAGGAGTTACAGTTATACTTATAGTTAAATTTATGTTAAGAAACTATAACTCAAGGCCTAAAGTTACTTAACTGCACGAGTTACAGTGTCTTCAGATAAGTATATCTATAAGTATAACTATAACTGCTGAATTCAGTGGTTTTGTGTGCATGAAACGGGAACCTAACCATAACTTCCCTGTAACATTTGTTTTTTTCAGTGAATTTATATGTTTTTTTATCCTAAAGTAATGCATAATTATGGTACATTAATACAACCACCGCTACGCACAGCCTTTAGCTGTGTGGCAGAGGTTGGCCCAATGATTCACACAGCCTTTGGCAGGGGCGGCCCCTCTGCTATGGCAGAGGAGAGTCGCTCTTTTGTAGAAAGGCAGCAAAAGGCGAAAAATAATATTATATTAGAAGTATTTTATCGACATTTTATTTTTCCGCTTAGCCAGTCTGCTGACTAGTGTAGGTGCCCTCTAAGTGTGCATGTCAGTGTGGCCTCCCAAACCAACATGTGCACTTAGAACTTTTCACCCAAGCTGTATTTCACAGCCGGGTGGAGACCAAGAACATGCTCCCACTACCTCACTGAGCCGCATTTCAGCCTGCTCAGGCCAATCCTGGTGCTTCTCTCATGTTGGGTAACAGCATGTGAAAACCGTCTGAATTGGGTAGGAGGGGAGCAACAAGAGAAGAACCTGCAGTTGGAGCAAAGGAAAACAGAGAGCTGGCAGCGGCAGGTAAGTCTTTTTTAGAAAATGTTATTATTATTCCCCCTCACCCCAAACTGAGTGCTGCCCCTCCAACCACCATTCATTGCAGCAGCCGCCACTGGGGGCTTGGTATGTGAGTGCGTGTATTTTTTAAAAAAATTCTGCTTTGGATCGGCAAATCCCTTGCAAAGTTACACAGTTGCCGCACTGAGCGTCACAGCCCAAAAACATTTGAGGGCAATTTTTGCCCATGAGGGGTCCCTCAAGGATTCCTCCATGAGTCTTATGGGGCCAGGTACTTGTATCTTGACGCCTTATCTGTTTTCTCACTTTATTTTTCCCTCCTCCGGGCCACATGAGAAAGAAACTAGCACCTGCAACTTTTCTTGCAGGTTGCGGACAGCCAATCAAGGCCTTGCTTTTCCATTGGATCCGCGGATCCCTCGTACGTTAATCTGCGAAGGAGCCACATCCCTAGATAGTTTCTTTTCCTTTAATTACTCCAAAACTACTGAACAGATTTTCTCCAAACTACAAAAGGCTATGTCAAGGCTAAGACATAGCCTTCTGCCGAATTCAGGGTAAATCTGTTCAGAAGTTCGGGCAGTAGCCATGTCTGAAAATTGCATGGGGAAAAAGTGTTTTGGACCCCACCGTTCTGAGCCCTTGCTTGACGTATCACCCCAAAACTTTCCAGACAGCACCTAAATTAACTTGCTTACTGGTTTTGAAAAATTCATGAAGATTTGTCACATGGTCCCAAAGTTATTAGCAAAACAAAAAAATGCTTTGTCTACGGGAAAAGTTGGTCCTAACTAGAATTACTTACTGTCGCTCTCTCTGCCCCCCTCTCTCTCTTTCTTTATCTCTCTCTCTCTCTCTCTCTCTCTCTCTCTATATATATATATTTATATAAATATATATATATACATATTATATATATATATATATATATATATATATATATATATATATTACCTATTGGCAGTCATCAGTAGGTAGTCATAGTTAGGACCTGGGGGCATATTTATACTCCGTTTGCGCTGGAATTGCGTCGTTTTTTTTGACGCAATTTCGACGCAAAACTAACTCCATATTTATACTTTGGCGTTAGACGCGTCTAGCGCCAAAGTCCATGGAGTTTGCGTCATTTTTTAGCGTGGACACCTACTTTGCGTTAATGAGATGCAAGGTAGGCGTTCACGTCTAAAAAATCGACTCCGAGGCATGTGCGTCGGATTTATACTCCCGGGCAAAATTCACTCCCGGGAGTGGGCGGGTCAAAAAAAATGACGTATGGCCGCTTTTGCGCCGTTTTTTAGCGCCTGCAAAAGGCAGGCGTTAAGGGACCTGTGGGCTCTGAAGGAGCCCAGAGGTGCCCTCCCATGCCCCCAGGGACACCCCCTGTCACCCTTGCCCACCCCAGGAGGACACCCAAGGCTGGAGGGACCCATCCCAGGGACATTAAGGTAAGTTCAGGTAAGTGTTTTTTTTTTTTTTTTTTGTGGCATAGGGGGGCCTGATTTGTGCCCCCCTACATGCCACTATGCCCAATGACCATGCCCAGGGGACATAAGTCCCCTGGGCATGGCCATTGGGCAAGGGGGCATGACTCCTGTCTTTGCTAAGACAGGAGTCATTTCTATGGGGGTTGGGAGTCGGAAAAAATGGCGCAAATCGGGTTGAGGCGAAAAAATTGCCTCAGCCTGACTTGCCCCATTTCTTGACGCCCAAGCCCCATATCCCCCTACGCCGGCGCTGCCTGGTGTACGTCGTTTTTTTCCACGCACACCAGGCAGCGCCGGCAGCTAACGCCGGCTAACGTCATTGATTAAATACGGCGCCCGCATGGCGCTTCAGAATGACGTTAGCCGGCGCTAATCTTTTTGACGCAAAACTGCGTTAGCGCAGTTTTGCGTCAAAAAGTATAAATATGGCCCCTAGTTTCCACAGAAAAAGCATTTTTTTGACTTGCCTATATCTTTGGCACTGTTTGATGAATCTTCACCTAATTTTCCAACAAAAAGTGCCCTGGTGATTCTTGTTGCGCATGGAAAATTTTGGGGTGATCCATCAAGCGGGGGTAAAGAAAATGGGGGTGAGGGTGTAAAAAAAGATGTATTTCCCATGTTAATTCCTATAGGACCTTGAGACACAACTACAGCCCGAACAACTGGACAGATTTACACCAAATTTGGCAGGTAGGTAGCAGCATTCAGTACACAGATTACATTTTCGCTTATTTGGTGTAAGTCTGTTCAGTAGTTTTTGAGATATTAAAGGAAATCTAAATTTGTATATCCGGGATCACAAATAATTTGCAAATTTTCACAAATATTTGCGAATAAGCGTGCAAAAAGAAGCACTGTCCTTGGCTGACAGCAACCTGACTAGAAAGTTGCAGCTGTCATTTTATTTCATGGGAGACATGGTCCCCAGGGGTGAAAATACTAATTGGAAGTGGCAGAAGGGGTCAGGATGGTGGTACCCTGACCCCAGGGGTTTGATACAGGTGAGTTTTATGGCAAATTATGGGTTTCAAACAATTTTGGGTCACCATGTGGAATATTTGTGAATTTTCAAGACTTTTCAGGAATTATTTGCAAAATATTCATGAATGTGAATAAATTTGAAAGAAAAGACACAAACTCAATCATACACAAATTCATTCACTTATGTATGCACTCAGAGACTCATGTGCCCGCTCACGCACCCACTCAGCCACTGATCCACTTACTCACAGACTTAGGCCCATATTTATACTTTTTTGTGCCGCATTTGCGTCATTGTTTGACGCAAAAGCAGCACAAACTTACAAAATATAATAGTATTTTGTAAGTTTGCGCTGCTTTTGTATAAAAAAATGGCGCAAATGCGGCGTAAAAAAAGTATAAATATGGGCCTTAGTGAGACACTGATGCCCCCACATACAGACCCACTGAGACACTCATACACCCACTCACAGACCACTCATTAGCAGTGCATTACAGGGGCGCAGGTTATAGTAAGCTCAGGTAACTATAACTGCTGAACATCTCAGATTTTGTGAAAGTAAATTCAGGACCTATCTATAACATCCCTGTAACCTTTGTTTTTTTCAGTGAATTTCTAAGGTTTTTAAAATTCTATTTCCTAACTATAACGTCCCTGTAACCTTTGTTTTTTCCAGTAATTATATATGTATATATATACATACATATATATCTATATGGATATATAGATATACATATATATATATATATATATATATATATATATATATATATATATATATATATATATATATATATATATATAAACACGTCCCTCTGTGATGCCCCGGATACAGGTATCTGCGACAGGAGATTTGCGTGTTGTTGGGTTCAGTCCCCAGCTTCAGAAATTCAAGACGCGTCCAAAGAAGATGATTCATGCGCTCTCGGAGTAGTATAAAGTTGTTTTATTCAACAGAATCCAGCCCCTGCAATGCATTTAGGCACACCCGTGCGCGAACAAGGCCGTGTGGGTGAAATGCATCGCATTTGCTGGATTCTATTGAATAAAACAACTTATGCTACTTAGAAAGTGCATGCATCATCTTCTTTGGAGGTGTATTAAAAATATATATATATATATATATATATATATATATATATATATATATATAAAAAACGATATATATAACTATAAATATATATATAAATATAACCGCCATATCCTTAATAACAAAGGCCACGCAACCTTTAGATACCCTCTGCTTGTTGCATCCCACTTAAAGCCCTGTCTATTGTGGAAAGGAGGAGCATATTTATACTTTTTGGTGCAAAACGCACTAACGCAGTTTTGCATCAAAACGTTTTGCACCTGCTTGCATAATTCCTGAGCGCCAGCCTGACACCATATTTATGGAATGGTGCAAGCTGGCGCAAAGGGTGAGCTAGCGTACAAAAAATTACGTTAGCCGGGTGGGGGCGGCGGTATGGGATGAATGGGTTTTGCACCAAAAAATGACATTAGGCAGGATAGAGTAAAAAAAAATGACTCTAACCAGCCTATCACCATTTTCTGATGCAAAACCATCCATACTGCATGAGTCCGCTGTCTCTCTGGTGTGGGTGGGGATGTCCTAGGGGACCTAAGGAGGGCACCTGTAGGCTTATTCCATGATGTTCCACAGGTCCCCTAATGCCTGCCCTGACCCAGGCGTTAGCTTTGCACCATTATTTGACCCTTCCTCCCCCCTGTGTGGGATTTTAGCACGGGGGATAAATATGGCGATAAGAGCCATAGAGTCATTTTTTGCACAGGAACGCCTCCCTTGCATCTCATTGACGCAAGGTAGGTTTCCACGTCCAAAAAATGACTTTAACTCCATAACTTTGGCACTAGACAGGTCTAGCACCAAAGTATAAATATTGAGTTAGTTTTGCACGAATTTGCGTAAATAAAAATGACGCACATTCGGAGTTTCTGATTTCCTGGCGTTATGTTAGGTTAATTGTTTTATATAGTGCAGCTGTTACTCAGAAGTGTGCCTCAGTTGTTTCCAGATAAAACGATGCACCCAACAGAAAGGTGCCATTATTGAAAGAACAGTGTCTCCAGGACTTTGCAAAATTCAAATGATTATAGAGTTTTGCCTAAGATGAAAAGGGAAGGTGTTGCATTCCCCAGCTGCTTGTACATAAAGGAACGCCGCCATAGCGTTCTCTCTTAAAGGAAGGGAGATGTCCTATTTTCAGGTGTGCCTGTAGTCACTCGAATGCCGCAAAGCCTCAAAGCCTCAAATATAGTTTTTTGTGATTTCCTGGTGGCCGTCGCATTCTTGGTTATCTGCTTGATGCAGAGTTCAATTACTCGTTAGGTTCATCCGATCCATGCTACCTGTTTGTTTTTTGTTTTGGCTTTAAAATTCTAACACAATTGTTGACCTCTTTCCATATTGTCTTTGTTAGTGTTGATCTGTGACACCTTGTTCACACCTTTCTCCTAGCTTGGACTATCAATCAGCTGCAACTAAGTCACTTTCAGATCACTTTAAAATAAGGTGCGTGAAAAAATGTGTAGTGCCGTTGTACATGGTCTTTAATGCTGGTAATTTGAGTTGGCGATTGATTCTTCGTGTCAAGACAAATACACAATGAAACGCTTGAACGCAGAAACCGTGCATCCACTGGCATTCGTTTTTTCCCCCCTCTTATTCAACACGTGACTAATTTGTGCATATTTAAGGAATATGTGCTCAATAGAGAGCCGTTGCGTTCGATTAATTGTTTAAAAATTTTGCTGCCAGCAGATGTCACTAAAATCCTTGAAATCCAATTGAGAGACTTCTCTTGTAGCAAGACATGATTATACTTCATCCATTATGGAATCCGGGGCAGTAGCACATAAAGCGAGATCTGTGGGCGCGAAGTTAATGCAATCTCTGCCTCCGTTTGGCTTATTAGTGCCTTATTTAGGCTTCCCGTTTATGCTTGTTACTCGAAATTCCCTAAAGTACGCTTTGGGGCATATTTATAGTGCTCTAGCGCCAACTTGCGCCACATTTACTGACGTTTATGTGGCCCAACGAGGCCAAAATCACTGCGCCTTATTTACAGGGCACTGTAACCCTTTGTGCTACATTATGCCTGCGCCAAGTATAATGTATGTAAAGAGGGTGTTCCCCCGTTAAGGGAGCAGGAAAAATGACATAAGGCGATCTATGAGGTTTCCTTGCGCCATTTTTTAAGGCACTTTTAATGCCTGCTCAAGATAAGGCGTTAAAAGGGGCCTTCCATTCTTTATAATGGGACCCTATGTACTCTGCCTGCAGAGTGCATCAATAGTGTCAGGAATAATGACACTATTTCCCCGTACCCTGCGCCAAGGTGCTCAGTATTTTAAGTACGGCACACACATGGTGGCGGGAGGGGGTGCTAAGGGGCACAGGGAAAGTGGCTCTGCACTTGGTGCAGCACCACTTTTCATAAATCTGCCCCTTTGTTTGTAGTTTTTATGTCTCAGCCTACCAACTGTCTGGTTTGCTAAAGACATTTTGGGGACATTCAGAAGTTAACCGAGGGCTGCATTCTGCGCATTTGCTTAGCGCCGGCTTTGTGGTTCGTAACAGACATTTTCTGGCTTTTAATTTGCTTTAGGCTGTCCAACTTGAGTGAGTCCCTCTTGTTGCCTAAACCTTGTTTACTATATTCTTTCACAAACTCCCATTCTGTTAAGAGGCCTTTAAATCTTGTTCTTATCTTGTCACATTTGCTGTGCATTCAAAGTCATAGTTAAGATGTGCCATACTAGGGTGCTTGATGTTTGCTTTCTCTGACAGAGCTTTATAGGAAGTAATGCAGATTATCCTGTGCTCACCATGGCACAGAGCAGGCAGGCTTAATTTAGAAGGCAATGTGTAAAGTATTTGTGCAAAAACTCATACAGTAACACAATGGAAAAAACACAAAAAGTACTCCACATCAGTTTAGAAAAATAGAAAATATTTATCTGAATAAAAGAAGACCGAAATTTCAAGAATCCAATGTACACGAGTAAAGTTATGAATTTTGCAAGATTAAATCCTGCTATAGTGCTTAGAAACAAAATAGCTCCAACTGGGGCAATTATGATATCGTGACAAGAGTCATTCCTAACAGGCTGATGTTACTCCCCTCGGAGTGTGGGCCGGTCACGGAGTCACACGGGCTCCAGGCACAGTACCTTTTGTAAAAGAGGAAACAAAGATGTACCACGGAGTTAGGGAGATGAAGTGTTGCTGGGGCCAGTGCGGCATCAGGTCCAGACTCGGCCAGCGAGGTAAGGCATCAGTTCTTTCCTACTGCACAAGGGAGGCAAGATGTCAGTTCCGGCAGGTTGCAGGGGAGCTGAGGAGCCATTGGTGTGAGGCGTCGGTTGTTTGTGACCCGGCAGGGTCGAGGAGCTCAACCGGCCAAGACATGGGTGATACCCTGAAACCAGTCCCAGAATTCTTGTTTCTGTTCCAGGGAGGACCTGGTCTGGCAGTTTGGGCTGGACTGTTCCCATGGGGAACAGGGTCAAGACTGATTTGCATATGGGTGGGTCTAAATTAGATTGGCATGGCAAGCAAAAAAACTGATGGATTAAACCCAGATCTGTGACTAGGGGTGAATGTTTGATTTGTTCTGCATTCCATCAATCATGTGTTGTTTTAGCATTTGTTGCCCCAAGTGGGAAGGGTATGCCCTGACGTGGGTCCTGTGCTTCCTATGCCACCAGATTCAAGCTAGCCTGGCTGATGAACGGTGATACCCTGAAACAGGTCCCAGGATTCTTGTATCTGGTCGAGGGAGGGCCTGGCCTGGCAGTTCGGGCTGGACTGTTCCCATGGAGAAATGGGTCAAGACTGATTTGCATGTGGATTGGTCCAAACTGGAATGGCATTGCAAGCAAACTGATGGATTAAGCCCAGATCTGTGCCTTGAGGTGAATGTTTTATTTGTTTTGCATTCCCTTCATCCTCTGTTGCAAACTTAACTCCATATTGATATTTTGATGTTAGACCAGTCTAGCGTCAAAATATTGGAGTTAAGGTAATTTTTTGGCAAAGTGAAACCACCTTGCGTTATTGAGATGCAAGGTAGGCGTTCCTGTCCAAAAAAAGACTCAAAGCCCCTAGCGCTTTATTTATCCTACTGTGCAAAAAAGGTGCACGGGTGGGAGGTGAGCCTAAATAATTTTCCTAAGCCTGCTTAGTGCCATTATTTAACGCCTGGGTCAGACCAGGTGTTAGGGGACCTGTGGACCCATTTCCATGGCCAAACACCATGGAAAGAGCCCCAGGTGCCCACCCCAAGCCCCAGAAACACCCTCATCCGCACCAAAGGGACAGCAGAGGATGGGGGGGGGGCATCCCAGGTAAGTATAGGTAAGTCTTTTAAAAGAAAATTAAGTGCCATTGGCAGCCCTGAAATGGGCCCCACCTACATAGCCCTTGGTGCACCGGCCATGCCCAGGTGACACTTGTCCGCTGTGGAGGCCATTGGGGTGGTGGGCATGACTCCTGTCTTTTCTAAGACAGGAGTCATGTGGTATGGATGGTTTTGCGTCAGGAAATGACACTAGGCTGTTTAACAAATTTTTTTTGCCTCTAACCATCCTAGCTTAATTTTTTGAGGCAATCGCCCCTTCCCCCATACCGCCACCCCCACCCGTCTAACGTAATTTTTTCTGACAGTACCCCAACTTGAGCGCCGGCTTGCGGGATTCCATGAATCGGGGGCCCAGCAGGTGCTCTGGAATGACGCAAGCATGCGCTACACTTTTTGACACAAAACTGCGTTTGTGCAGTTTTGCGTCAAAGAATATAAATATTGGCCTTCATTTACCGGCCCTGGGCACATTTAGTGCACTGTACTAGGGATTTATAGGTAAATTAAATATGCCAACTGGGTAGGAGCCAATGTTACAATGTTTGGAGGAGAGAGCGCCAGCCCTTTACCACTGGCCAGCAGTGGTAAAGTGTGAAGATCCTAAAACCAGCTAAAACAGGATCAGAAAAATGGAGGGAGGCAGGCACAAAGTTGGGGGAATGACCACCCTAAGGCTGCCAGCTCTAACAACAAATGACAGATTTTTATTTTAGCTAGCTAAGTAAGTGGGTTATTGCTTTCAACGCAGAAATCCTTTAGTTACTTGCATTTAATACGTTTCAATCCTTCTAATATAGCACAGTGAGATATGAAGGACAGATGACTCCTACACCTTGTAACCCTCACTGTTTTATGCAACAAACATCTTGTACTTTGATGTACATACTTACATGATTTAGTGTATCATGTAAAGTATAATATGTATGTTATTTAAAGCGCTCTGACATCCTGCACTGGGATAATTAGCGCTATGAAAGAAATAATAGAAATAAAATAGTAATAAGATAGAAATCAAATAATGGTATTTACATTGTCATTTGTGCACATACTGGGACAGACCAACACATCTTCCGTTTACAGTATATGCATTTCTCATATGAACAGGAACTCAACAAGGTCAAAAGCGTGCCTCTGTAAAGCACTGGTGAAGTAATAACAAGCTGTGAGCCTTTCTTCCCCTCCTTTCCATTTGCATCTATGGGGCATATTTATACATTCTTTGCGCTGAATTAGCGTCATTATTTTTTACTCTAATTCAGCGCAAACTTAACTCCATATTTATATTTAGACGCGTCTAACGCCAAAATATTGAAGTCATTCTTTGAATGCATGAAACCACATTCCGTCAAATGAGATACAAGGTAGGCGTTCCCGTCCAAAAAATGACTCAAAGCCCCTAGTGCCTCATTTATCCTCCTGTGCAAAAAAGGTACACGGGGAGAGGCTGGCCTAAATAATGGTGCTAAGCCTGCTTAGTGCCATTATTTAATGCCTGGGTCAGAGCACGTGTTAGTGGACCTGTGGACCCATTTCCATGGTCAAACACCATGGAATGGGTCCACAGGTGCCCACCCCAAGCGCAAGGAACAGCCACACCAGAGGGACACCACAGGATGGGGGGACCCCATCCCAGGTAGGGTAAGTAGAGGTAAGTATTCTTGAACGCTTTTTAAAGTGCCATTGGGGGCCCTGAAATGCCCCCCCCCCTACATAGCACTGGATGCAATGGCCAAGCCCAGGGGACCCCTGTCCCCTGTGCTCACCACTGGGGTAGTGGTCATGTGGTATGGATGGTTTTGCGTCAGGAAATGACGGTAGGCTGGTTAAAGGCATTTTTTTGCCTCTAACCAGCCTAATGTAATTTTTTGGTGCAAATCCCCCTTCCCCCATACCGCCACCCCCACCTGGCTAATGTAATTTTTCCAGATGCTAGCCCACCCTTCGTGCCGGCTTGCGGGATTCCATAAATTTGGTGCCTGGATGTTGCTCTGGAATACACAAGCTGGCGCTATACTTTTTGATACAAAACTGCGTTTGCGCAGTTTTGCGTCAAAAAGTTGAAATATGGGCCCAATTGTGAGCCTCCAGATGGCACCCAGCCAGGTTCATATTGGAGTATTAGGAGGTATGATGGCCCCTTAACATAACTTCTGCCTTTTTCTTTGGCCCAGCTGGAGATGAAGAGAAATAAAAAAAGCCCCCTCTCTGCCTGCATGTTGCTGCTTAGAATGAAGCAGACAGCAATGCAGGCGCTGCTAAAGTGTCCCAGTGTTACGCACAAAATGCAAAGTTGTTCTTCACAAACAACAGCATCCCATCACTGCTCCTCTAGGCACATCAAACCGCCTCTTCCTTCCCTATCCTTTGAACATGCACTTTTAAGAGCTTACTTTTTTTCCAAACAGCAAGTGCAGTGAGACCAGGACTATAAGAACTCATGGAAAAATTAAACCTACGGTAATGCTTCAATTTACATTTTAAACAGGCTAAAACAAACACAATTATTTTCCTTGCACTATAAGATACCACACAGTGCCTGCACCAGAATAAACTTTTTGACTCTAGTGTCATGTTAAAATCCAAAGTATGACTATAGTTTACTAACACCACAACTTATCACAATGCTTTGGGGCACACACTCCAACAACACCCCTTTATCTCTATTGGTCATTCTGAGCTACACTTACCAGACCAGACATTACATTTGTGCAGCAGGTACAGTGACACCATGCCCAACACATGCACAATGAACATAAACCACAGCAATATTTCACCCATCTACATATTCCACTTCTGACCCTAGACTCATCTCATCCCTCCCAATTCCCCATGCTTTTACAAAGTCCTAACTTCTATTCAGGCAGCAAGTCTACTGGCTCCAGGACGATAATGTCACTCCTTTGTGCTTTTATGCACAAATGCGCTAGTTGTAACATTATGGGGCATACTTATAATGCCCTAGCTCCACCTTGCACCATATTAACATCATTATTTTTTATGTTAATGTGGCCCAACAAGGGCGAAATCCCTGCATTGTAATAACAGAGTGCCTGAATACATGCATTGCGCCACTCTGTAACCCTTTGCGCTACATTATGCCTGCAATGTATGCAAAGGGGGCTTACCCAGTTAGGGGAGCCGTAAAAATGGCGTAAGGAAATCTATGAGATTTCCTTGCACCATTTTTTACGGCACTTTTAATACCTGCCAAGGGGGCTTCCATTTTTTAGAATGGGGCTCTATGTGCTCTGCAGGAGTAGCACCAATATTTTGGCGCTACTCCTGCAGAGTACATCAATAATGTCATAAGAACTAATGCTATTGTCGCGTACCCTGCACCATGGTGCGCTGTATTTTAAATACGCCGCACACATGTGGCAGTAGGGGGGTGCTAAGGGGCGCAGGGAAAGTGGTGTTGCACTCCATGCAGCACCACTTTCCATAAATCTGCCCCTAAATCCTCCTGCTACTTGCAAACAAACAGATATCAATATAAAAGCCACTCTGAGAATCCCTTCTCCACCCACCGAAAGGAGTGAAGTGGGTGGAATGGAGTGAGGTGGAATGGAGTGGGATAGAAAGGAGTAGGGTGTATTGGAATGGGTTGGGGTTGATTTCAGTGAGGTAGATTGGATTGATTGTGGTTGATTAAATAGAGGGCATTGGGGTTCATTAGATTGGGGTGGGGTGAACTGGTTTGTGGTTGGGTGGATTGGATTGAGGTGTTTGGATTGGATTGGAGTGGAGTAGATTGGAGTGGAGTAGATTTGATTTGGTTGGATTGGGGTGGATTGGAGTGAAGTAGATTAGGGTAAAGTGGATTGGATTAGTGTGAATTGGATTGGATTGGGGTGGATTGTTTTGAATTGGAGTGGAGCAGATTAGAGGGTCAGATTGTTTTGGATTGGAGTGGGCAGGTTGTTTTGGATTGGAGTGGGATGGATTGTTTTGGATTAGAGTGTGTCAGACTAGTGTGGGGCACATTGGTATGGGGCTGACTTTAGTAGATCAGATTGTTTTAGATTGGAGAGGGGTGGATTGTGGTGGATTGGATTTGAGTGGGGGGAATTGGGAAGGTAGGTGGGAGGATTGTATTGGATGAGGTGGATTTGATTGAGTGGGGTGGATTGGATTGGGGTGAGGTGGATTGGAATGGGGTGGGTGGTTTGGAGTGGGGTGGGTGGTTTGGAGTGGGGTGGATTGATTGTATTGGAGTGGGGCAGATTGTTTTGGATTGGAGTGGGACTGACTGGAATGGGGCACCTTGTTTTGGATTGTATTGGGGAATATTGAAGTGGGGAGATTGTTTTGGATTGAAGTGGGGTAGATAGGAGTAGAGTTCATTGTTTTGGAGTGGGGCAGATTGGATTGAGGCTGATAGTTTGGCATTGAAGTGGGGCAGATTGTTTTGGATTGGAGTAGGCCTATAGTTTTGGATTGGAGTGGGACAGATTGGTGTGGTTCAGACTGGAGTGAGACAGATTATTTTGGATTTGTGTGGGGTAGATTGTGGCACATTGCATTGAACTGGGGTGCATTGGGGAAGGAGAGGGGTGGATTGGATTGGATTGGTGCAGGGCAGATTGGATTGGAGTGGGGTGGATTGTGGAGGATGGAGTGGGGTAAATTGGGATGGAGTCGGTGGATTGGGGTGAGGTGGATTGGATTAGAGTGGGGCAGATTGTTTTGGATTGGAGTAGGGAAAACAGGAGTGGGATTGATGGGAAGGTGGCAGATTGTTTTAAATTGGAGTGGAGCAGAGTGGAGTGGAGAGGATTGGAGTGGGCAGATTGTTTTGGATTAGAGTGAGGTGGATTTGAGTGGGGCAGATTGTTTTCGACTTGAGTACGGTGGATCTAAATGTGGCATGGAGAGGGGGGATTAAATTGGGACCGATTCGAGTGTGACAAATTGTTTTAGATTGGATGCAGAGGGCAGATTAAAGTGGGATGGATTGCAGCGGGCAGATTGTTTGGGATTGGAGTGGGGCAGATTAGATTTAGGTGGATTGGAGTGGGCATATTGTTTTGAATTGGTGTGGAGCAGATAGGAGTGGGGCGGATGAGAGTGGGGCAGAGTGGAGCTGGGCAGATTGTTTTGGATTTGTGTGGGGCAGATTGGAGTCGAGTAGATTGTTTTGGATTGGAGTAAGGCAGATTATTTTGGATTTGAGTGGGGCTGAATATTTTGGATTGGAGTGGGGTAGATTGGAGTAGGCAGATTGTTTTGGATTGGGGAGAATTAAAATGGGGCATATTGGAGTGTGGCAGATTGTTTTGGATTGAAGTGGGGCAGATTGGAGTGTGAACTATTGTTCTGGATTGGAGTGTGGCAGATTGCTTTGGATTGCAGTGAGGCAGATTGGAGTGGGGTGGATGGGATTGGACAGATTGTTTTGGATTGGAGTGGGGCACATTGGAGTGGGACAGATTACAGTGGGGCAGAGTGCAGCGAGGCAGATTGTTTTGGATTGGACTGGGGTGGACTGGAGTGAGGGTAGATTGGAGTGGGGCAGTTTGGAGTGTGGCATTGAAAAGTGTGGCAGATTGATTTGGTTTGGAGTAGGGCAGATTGTTTTGGATCGGAGTGGTTTTGGATTGGACTGGGGCAGATTGATTTGGATTGAAGTGGGCAGATTGTTTTTGATTGGAGTGGGGAGGAGTGAAGTGGGGCACATTGTTTTGGAATGGAGTGAGGTAGATTGTTTTGGATTGTTACGGGGCAGATTGGAGTAGGGCAGATTGTTTTGGAGTGGAGTGGGGTAGACAGTTTTGTATTACAGTGGGGCAGATTGGAATGGGGAAGATTGTTTTTGGAGTGGGGAAAATTGGAGTGTGGCAGATTAGAGTGGGGCAGATTATTTTGTGTTACAGTGGGGCAGATTGTTTTGGACTGGAGTAGGACAAATTAGAGTGGGGCAGATTGGAGCCCAGCAGGTTGGGGTGAGTGGTTTGGATTGTAGTACGGCAGATTGGATTTGTCTGGGGTGGATTGGAATGAATAGAGCAGATTGGAGTGGGATGGATTGGGGTGGCCTGCACAATTATGTGTTAAACCATCATTTAAGGAATTGCACATAAGAAAGAAAAAAAATTCACTTTGCAATATTTAGAACAACATAATGCTCATCTTTTGACAATAACACCCACAAGCAAAAACAAAAAAAATTAGTGCAAAGCAAGAAAAGACTTGCCAAACTAAAAGAGAGTAAACTATAGAAAATAAATCTGTGCAATTTTGTTTGTCCTGCTGGGCACGTTTTTGCCAGTCATACACCTTCTATTTGCATGCATACAGAAAAAAATAGTACTTAAATTGTCAATCAGTGCTTGGTCCCTGCTCCATAGAGAGGAACAGAAATGATGCATGGCCTGCAGTGATGAATTACGCAGCTGTAAAGAAGAGTGCCAGGCAATCCAGCAAATGGTAAACAATGGGCGGGCTCCACGCCCTTATTGTTGACAACATTGTTTTGAAAGCGAGTCGCCTGTGCTAGCGCCTGCTGTCACAAGCTCCACCCTAAAAGAAAATGCTCTTTTAGACCCCGTCTTAAACTTATTAAATCACCTAAGCAACACAAGCAGGCCTCTTGCTTTTTATTACTTTTTCAGCCCTAGCCTATACGACATTCCTTAAGCACCTTAATTACATTACATGTACTACGTGCGGTAACCCCGTATGCCAAAAATAAGATCACTGTACAATAATAATTTGTCGGTCCGCAATACAATGCAGCTGCATATTTAATTCATACACCACCTCTGCCATAAAGCACTTTTTCATTCAAATAGATTTGACCTACCTGTGTTATCATCTCTTACTTATGACAATGTGCTCTTTCAAAACAACAACAAATCCTCATCAGTAATATTTCATAACACTATAGCAGGCATCTCTTTCTCCTGACCCTACCTTTTGCACATGCACTTCTATGTTACTTTTTTTATTTGTGCAACAGGTGCAGCTGCACAAGGACAATCAGGTATTAAGGATTTATTGAAAACAAATTACTGCTTCCAATTGAATTTTGTTACAGGCCACAAGGATAGCATTTCCTCTATCTCAATGCCACTGTACTCTATGCCACTGCATTCCATGCCACGGCTCTCTAAACCACTCTACAACACTCTACTCTGCAACACTGCACTCTCTGCCACTGAACTCTCCTCCACTCTACTCTACGCCACTCTACTCTGCTCCACTGCAATCTATGCCACTGCACTCTATGCCACTGGATCACTCCACATTATGCCGCTGCACCCTATGCCACCCTAATCTACTGTGCACCTCTGCACTCTATGCCACTGCACTCTATGGCCCTTTATTCTACACCTCTGTACTCTGCTCTGCACCACTGTACTCTATGCTAATGCGCTCTACTTTACTATGCACCACTGCACTCTTCACTACTGCACTCTGCACCACTCCAGTCTAGCCTCCTTCACTCTACTCCACACCATTCCACGCCACTACTCTGTGCCACTCCACTCTACCCCGCACCACTCCACTCTACCCTGCAGCACTACGCTCTATGCAAATTCACTCTACGCTAACACAATCTACTCTACACCACTGCAGCCCATGTCACTCTACTGTATGCTGCACCACTCCACACCACTCTACTCTACGTCCCTGCACTCTATGCCAGTCTACTCTAAACCAGTGTGCTCTACCCAATGCCCTATAGACCACTTTACTCAAAATCAATGCACTCTACGGCTTGCACTCTTTGCCAATGACTCTGCACCACGGCACTCTATGCCACAATACTCTACTCTACAACACTGTATCACTTCTGCACTCCACGCCACTGGAGAGTACGCCACTCCATACCATTGCGCTCTATGGCACTACACTCTATGACACTCTAATCTACTATGCACCACTTTACTGAATGCCACTGCTCTCTGCAGCAATCTAGTCTGCAACATTCTACTCCACTGCAGTCAACACCAATGAACTGTAGGCCAATGCACTCTACACCACGGCACTAAAAGACACTCTAATCTATAAGACTGCATTATCTACCATTGAACTCTCTGCTACTCTGCTCCACTGCACTCTATGTCACTGCACTCTACTCTGCACCATTCATCTCTACCCCAATGCACTCTATACCACTACATTCTATGCCACTGTAGTTTACTCAGCAGCACTGCACTCCATGGTAACGCACTCTATGCCACTCTGCGCTATTTTACTCTATGCCACTCTACTCTATACCTCTTCCCTTTATCCTTCACCACTCCACTTTACCCTGCACCACTTTACTCTACTCTGAAACAATCTTCTTTATGCCACTGCACTCTATGCCACTCTACTCCACCCTCCACCACACCACCCTGCACCACTCCTCTCTGCGCCATTGTACTCTAAGCCTCTACAGTCTATGCTACAACACTCTACTTACACCCACCACTGCACTCTACTTCCAATACACTTTACACCACTTTACTCAAAACCAATGTTTTCTAAGCCACTATACTCTATGCCAATCTAATCTACACCGCTGTACTTTATGCCACTTCACTCCAGGCCACTTTACTCCACTCTATGATTCTCTACTCCATTAAACCCTACTTCACTCTATGACACTCTACTCCACTCTGTGCCACTCCACTACATGCCACTCTACTTTGACACTCTATGCCAACCACTCTACACCACTCTCCTCCATTCTATGTCACTCTATTCCATTCCACTCCACTTCTCCACTCTGTGCCTACTCTGCTCTGTACCCCTCTACTCTAGAGCACTCTATTCCACTTTAAACAACACCATCTACACTGCTCCACTCTGCTCTATACCACTCAACAACACTCTACGACTCTCTACTCCACGCTGACACTCTACTCTACATCACTCAACTCTACATCACTCAACTCTACAACACTCCTCTTCTCTACACTCTTTCACTCTACAAAATTCTGCTCCCTCTATGACACTCCACAACACTATGCAACTCCACTCTATGCCACTCCATGACACTTCACTCCATGTAACTGTACGCTACACCACTCCATGCCTCCCTACGCTACTGCATAACACTCCACTCTACTCTATGAAACTCTACTCTACAACACTCCATGCCACTCTCCTTTATGCCACTTTTAGCCATGCTGAACTGCTGCCAAGCTGGTGTCAACATGGCTAAATCATATTGGCAAGGCCACTAGCTCTTGCATAGGAGAGATCTATTGGCTTTGCCAATGCTTGTTAAATACCATGAACTCGGTTTCACTCAAGCAACAGTTACATTGCACAAGGTTACATTACACAAGGTCACATTACTATTATTGTTTTAGTATATGAAGATTAAGGGATGGATTTAGACCTCAGTGGACGGGTTACTGTGTCACAATGGTATAGGATATCCCACCTGCTGAAGTCTATATCCCATAGGATAGAAGGGGATTTAGATTTCAGCGGACGGGATATCTGTCACAGTTGTGACAGAGTAACCTGTCTGCTGAGTTCTAAATCAGGCCCTAAGTGATTTGCCCAAAATCCCAGAATGTTGAGCCAACACCAAGACTCGAACCTGGTTCTCGAGTTCCAAAGTCAGTGGCTCTGGCCGTAATATCACACCTCTCATATTGTGCCCCGTTGCACAGTTACATACTGTTTGAGATAAAAATTAGCCACTAATGCTTGTTTTGCAGTAAAGATTCACCGCAAACACACTGAAACAGCCCAAATGGTAGAGTGCAATCAGATGTTTCACTCAGTCCTATTGTTTTTTGCTTGTTTTTTAGTGTAAAATGAGTCCTTGTGTCCAAAGTGATCAAGAGGACGCATTTTGCGTAAAATACAGCTCCAAAGGAGAGTTTTGCATTTCTCATATTTAAGTGTAATTTTATGTAATTTTGCCAACATTTGACATAGTTACACAAACAAAAAATGAGCAACTTTTGCACACCAGTACTATTATGTAGTTGAAACGCTGGAGCAGTACTGTTTTAGCACACCAGACAATGATAAATGGTTGAATGCCACTAGGAACTTTCAAGGCATTGGTTGCTTTTGACTGCAAACACACTAGCATATGTTGACACGTATAAAGTAGACAATGGAACATAACAAAATAACATAGTCAAAGCAATGTAGAAACACAGTTAAACAACATAGCATATCACCTACGATGCAGCCAAAAAATAACTCAGCGTTCTTAGATTGCAATAATGCAGCACAAAAAAGCAAGACATATTTGATAGAGACTTCTAGCTGCATATTCCTTAGCGTAGAATAATCCTCAGGCATCAGACTGGGTCTGGAAGATTTTCCGAGTCAGTTTTTGACTCACTTTTTTCTCATCTTTTGTTTAAGCTTTATGAGATATTTTATCTCGTGGTGTGTTAGGGATGTCCCCAAATAAGCCAACGGACTGTAAACCTTGTGGTCCCTATCACAGAGAGATGCTTGTGACAGACCTTCATTTGGTTTGACAATAGTGCTGGGAGCAGGATCACAACTCCAAGACCTGGGAGGACTGCCACTCCATGATTCCAAAGGCTCTGTAGGAATGTTCTCTGAAACTCCTTGCCACCTGATGTGTGATGACCCTGCGATGTTCAAGATTCCAGTTGAACAGAAATCCCAAAACAATTTGCTGAGCCACTCCGGACAATCGTCGTCACACTCCAAGTCGTATAATTAGTCCTGAAAACACAAGAAGTCCAAGAAGTCAAAGCAGTGTTCAACCTCCCCACCGCAGTACAAATCATCGGATGAGGCATGGGAGAGTCAGCACTTTAGGCCTCATTTCACTTTGAAGCCTGTGTTAGGGTTTGATCTGAGCCTCTCAGAGTCTCTTGGTTCCAGAATGACCCCCACCCAACTTCAGGAATTTTATGAGGACATGCAGCTGATTTTTGTTAGCCCTCTGAAGTGCCTATGGGCCCTACAGTTTTAGGAGGGGCCTCTTCTGGATTTGTGCCAGGTGGGCCCACCCTCAGCACCAGTAGGGCCCCAAGGATCCAATGCTGCATCTGGAGTGGCTCCATCCATGAGATCGCAACCATCCTCGAAGCCTGCTTCAGTGCCATGCTCCTGACGCCGCTGACATCCCACTGGGTGAGGCAGCACAGGCCCTGTCATCATACCTGACATGGAGCCAGATGGATGTTGTCAGATCCTGACTCTGGCATCGACCGGTAGCGTGCCTTCTGAATCAGAGCCAGTGTCTTTTTCCTGTGACAGCCCTGGAGAGGGTGTTGATTTAGAAGGATCTGAGGACTATTATGATTACCATCACTCCCTTGATGAACTAGAGGACAACTGGCATAAGGTACTGGCAGATGCCAGTGGTTTTGGTACCTCACCAGACACTGGCCTTGTCTCTCACCCTACCGTGTCTACGGAGGAATGTGCTTCATTTGTTATGGTGATGTGGAGGGTGATCAAGGTCTTGGACCTTCAGTTGTCCTCATTGGCAGTTAAGACGATCATCTTGACAGAGGTTCTTCAGACGAGAGTCACCCCTTCTGAATCTCTACTCCCATTTTTTGAGGCACTTATGGATGTCCTGCTGGGGGGGCTAGTCCAAGTCCTGCACAGGGGCTACTCTGCACAGGTCAATTGCTCACCACCATTACCCCACTCCTGGGAATGCCAATTTTCCTACCCAGCAACCCATCCCGGAGAGCTTGGTGGTCCAAGCCTCCACTTTCCTGATAAATCCTGGCACTTCCGCTACCACTCCACTGGATAGGAAACTCAAAAGGCTAGACACTTTCATTAAGAGGATGCTCTCTTCCTCTTCCAGCCTAGACCTGCAGTGGATGAACACGGCATTACTTTTGGGCCTATATACCTGAACTATGTGGGATTCAAGGGCACAAGTGCTGCCCACAGTCTTGGAGAAAGTCCAGGCCATACTTACCCAACTAATTGCTGACAGGCGAGACGCAGAAAAGTTTGCCACCAGGGGCGAACTGGACCTGATGACTAAATGGGCAGGGGAATTGCATTATCAGTGGCATTTAGACTCCACGTCTGACTGAGAACCACTGGCTGTTCAGGGATGTCCACGCTTTGCTCATGGACATACCCTTTTATAGCTTTTGCCTTTTTGTTGTGAAGGCAGACTCAAAACTGGAGCCCTTTAAGGACAGCAGAGCTACAGCCAGGTCCTTGGACCTATCCATGCCCCTCACCAACCACAGTCTCCCTTTTGCCCCTTCCATGACTATGGTGATGGCTATCAATTTCCCCCTTTCCTGTTCAGTCAACACGGCCAGTAGGATTCCTAGCCTTTTGGTACTGCGGATGCGGTTCCCACAGAACACATGGGAATACCAGCCAGAGGTCAGGCTAGTCCACCACTCCCCCAGCAGCCACAACCTCCAAAACCCTTTTGTTTTCCCTTATACCAGAATGGACACCCAGTGAGGAGAGAGATTCACAATCACTTGTCCCACTGGCAGTCCATAACATCAGACAAATGGCTTTTACAAATCATCCAGAGGGACTACTCCTTCCTCTTTCTGGGAAACCCCTACCCATGCCAATAACTTACAAACAGCTGACAGAGGACCACCTATCCTTGATCTTCTAGAAAGTGTTAACTCTTTTGGCCAAAGGAGCTGTCAAGAGGGTGTCTGCATCGAAAGTAGGTTATTGTCCTATTCCTATTACTTTCTGGTACCCAAAGAAGGGGAGAAGCCTCCATTCTATTCTTCACCTGTGCCTTCTCAACACTTTCCTGAAGAAAGAGATATTCAAAATGCTCACATTGGCTCAGGTTCTGTCTGCCTTAAACAACAGAAACTGGATGGCTTTTTGGAATTGCAGGATGCCTATTTCCACATCCTCTTCCTGCCTGTCAACCAACAGACCATATCTGCAGTTGATGGTGGCCCAAGAGCACTTTCAGTTTGTTGTGCTTCCCTTTAGCCTTACCAGCGCCCCTGGGGTGTTCACTAAGGTTATGGTAGTGGTTGTAGCACAACTGCGGAGTTCCGGGTTTCCAGTCTTCCTGTACCTTGACAATTGACTGTTGAAGGCAGGCACATACAATGAAATCGGCTCCCATTTTCAGACCACGGTGGGCCTCCTGCACTCACTGGATTCACTAGCATCATGCCCACGCCACACTTCACTCCGTCCCCGAACCCTCCTTTCATTTGAGCTCTTCTGGGCATGGTGCAGTTTCCTAGTCTTTAGAGCAGCGACTCCAGGATATTCAGGTGATGATTCTGATGTTTCAGCCTCTATCCTGGATTTCAGTGAGACTGACTCTAAGGCTGTGTAGCCTCATGGCCACCTGCATCCTGCTAGTGACACATACTCATAGTCAAATGTAGGCTCTGCAGTGGGATCCTGAAGGTCTAGTGGACACAGCATCAGGGGCTTGCCTCTGACCTGGTCCAGAACTCAGATGGAACTGCAAATTACCTGCAGTGGTGGCTGACGTAACGTGATTGTGGGAATGACAGATCTCTCTCCCTTTTTAAACTAGAGTTGACTGTCCTGACAGACCCATCACTTCTGGGATGGGGTGGCTATTTGGGTGAAGTGGAGATCTAAAGACTCTGGTTTCTGGCAGAGTATGGGTTCCACCTCAACCTGTTGGAGCTTCAGATGAGCCAATTGGCATTGAAAGCCTTTCTTCCTTCGAACAAGGGAATGCTGGTGCAGCTGTTCATGGACAACACCACCACCATGTAGTACTGCATCACACAGGGTGTGGTGGGGTTGTAGACCCTTTGTCATCTCTGGACAAGGCTGGAACAACAGTGGCAGGTTCACTGAATGCTGGGACAGATTAACTCAGCCGTTGATGCCTAGCAGATAACAAATGACATCTCATAAAGGTAGGGAGAGCCTTGGTTAGATCTGTCCACCCTCACAGAGAAAATGCAGTTTCAGCAGTCCTGTGTGCTTGGGATTCCAAGTCAGCTTGGAGACAGTTTTTATCTTGAGTGGAGCTCTGGCCTCCTGTAATCCTTTCTACTGATACCACTTCTGCCCAGATTTCTCATGAAGATCACATGGGTTCAAGTTATTCTTGTGTCTCCGGATTGGGCCCAGAAAGTCTGGTATTATGAGTTCCTGAGCATCAGTCATTCGATCATGCCGTCCATGTCGTAGTTGGACTCTCGCTCCTAGGTGAGACTGCTGGTTTAGGAATGACAGCACTTTTATTTGTAGGCGACTAGGTCACTCCTACAAAAAGTCTCAACTGCTGGACCAACTATCCCGGCTGACCAGCAGTACCCCACCAAAAACCCAAACAGTAAAAGGTGATTTCTGGCAGCCTTACGCTTGGACTCTGGAGCGCTACATCTCAGAGGAGTCGTGGAGGAACGGAAGTTACCCTTTTCTCATGTTAGCAATAAGTCTCAGTCACACACAGGCAATGAAGGAGATGCAGGAAAGTTTTCAATAGGTTTATTGAAAAGACTGCAATCTACAGTAAAATGAGCTGCAATGATAAGGATAATGAACAATATAGGAAGCATAACTGTGAAAATGAGAGTTGTGAATACAAAGAACCCCACCATATTGCAATAAAAACGAAATGTAAAATCCATAGTATGGAGAACCTGTCCTCTAATCTAATGAGAGCTAGGTATGATAAACCTAATATTCCAGTACCATGTCCATGAGAAACGCCTCCCAACTCCTGTTAGCTTGGAATGAGGTCTTTAGGTCAGACTCCATGGGAACACGAAGGCTGATTTCTGCAGCAAGGTGACGTGCAGCATAGATGGCATAGATGGCATCTGGTAAGACTCCCTCTGATAACCTTGTCTGTGTGAGACATACTTATACAGATCATGTAGGACCACTGACGCAGATATGTTAACAAACAGTTGATAAGGAGGCAGACTTCTGGCAGCAATTATGTAAACAATCCCCAACAAGTACACATTATGTTCCTGTCACACATAAGTGAGAAAGTGACATGATGAGGGGGCACAGGCCTGCAAGCGTAAGGGCCAAGCTAATCTCCTGAGTCCCAATAAAAACTAAATAGGATTCACTACACTCTCCCCATTGCCGGAACAAGGATGCTAATACGCTATATGGGGTGCATGAGTCCAAACTAAAATGCTCTAGACTAAAATAACGCTAAAATCTCATTAAAAACTAGTCTAAAAACATACAAGGAGATAAAAAGTCGACCATGACAATCACAGTAGGCCAAATGTGAATCAAATTAATAAGGCAATTTGGCATTACATTTTTAAATTTTTGAATAAGGCCAATGGTCAAATTATTTAACAATAGTCGTGATCTTGAAGAATGTCTCCGAAGTCATCAAATGGGAGCGCATCCAGGAATGACTCCACATTGTCAGATCGATGACAGAATTGGCAGACGGATCCATGGAGCACAAGTGCACGGAACCCTCAAGCGCAGGATCACCCGTGAAGGCAACATTGTGAGAAAGTAGCCTCTTTCTATCATGGTTACCCCCATTTTTGGCCTGTTTGTCAGTGTGTTTGACTGTGTCACGGGGGTCCTGCTAACCATGACCACATTGCTAATGCCCTCTCTCTTTAAATTTGATAGTTGGATACTCTTAATACAGTGTTCCACTCATAATTGGCATACTGGTGCCCCCTTATAAGTCCCTAGTATATGGTGCTTAGGTACCCAGCGCATTGGGGTTCCAGGGGATCCCTATGGACTGCAGCATTACTTTTGCCACCCATAGGGAGCCCATGCAAAAGCTTCTACAGGACTGCCATTGCTGCCTGTGTGAAATGGTGCATGCACATTTCACAGCCATTTACACTGTACCAGGTCACTTATAAATCACCCATATACCAGGCCTTCCAACCCTGAAAGCTGGGTGCAGAGTATCTGTGTGTGAGGGCACCACTACACTAGCAGAGGTGCCCCCAGGTCATCCAGGACCATTTTCCCGGACTTCGTAAGTGTGGGGATGCCATTTTACGCGTGCACTGGACATACGTCAATACCTATGTCCAGCTTCACATTGGTAACTCCGAATATGGCCATGTAAGGTGTCTAACATCACTGAATTATACCCCAATGCTGATTCTAGCGTTGGTTGTATGATTCCATGCACTCTGGGGGCTCCACAGTGGACCCCCAGCACAGCCATACCAGCCTTCTGAGGTTTTCCAGGCAGCCCCAGCTGCTGACACCTCACAGACAGGTTTATGTCCTCCTGTTGCTCAAGCAGCTGGAGCCCAGGAAGGCAGAACAAATAATTTCCTTTGGGAGAAGGGTGTTACGACCTCTCCCTTTGGAAATAGGTGTTACAGGCATGGGAGTGGTAGCCTCCCAGAGCATCTGGAAATGCTTGAAGGGCTCAGATGGTGCCCTCCTTGTCTTCCTCGCAAATTTGGCGCAAACCTAACTCCATATTTATATTTTTACGTTAGACCCATCATTATGTAAAATATAGGAGTTTGCAACATTTTTTAGATGCGTGCACCTACCTTGCGTCAATGAGATGCAAGGTAGGCGTTCCCATCTATAAAATGGCGCTATACCCATAACCCCATATTTATCCCCTGATGCTAAAATGATGCACGGGTGGGAGGAGGGGCTAAATAATGGCGCAAAGCTTGCTTTGCGCCATTATTTAACTCCTGGGTCAGACCAGGCATTAGGGGACCAGTGGACCAATTTTCCTGGTTAGATACCATGAAATGGGTCCACAGGTGCCCTCCCCAAGCACCAGGAAGAAGCACACCAGAGGGACACCAAAGAATGGGGGACCCCATCCCAGGTAAGTAAGGTAAGTATTGGTAAGTATTTTAAAAACATTTTGGGGGCACTAACTTGGGGCCTCCTGCATGGTGCAGGGTGTAATGGCCATGCCCAGGGAAACTTGTCCCTTGTGCTGGCCATTGGGGTGGTGGTCATGACTCCTGTCTTTCCTAAGACAGGAGTCATGTTTTTGGTGGTTGTGCTCCAGGAAATGGTGCTTGTCTGGTTAGAGGTTTTTTTTTTTTGCCTCTAACCAGGCTAGTTTCATTTTCTGACGCACAACCCCCTTCTTCCCTACCACCACTCCCCCCGGCTAGCGTCTTTCTTGAAAACACTAGCCCAAGTTTAGCGCTGGCTTGTGACATTCAGTAAATACGGCGTTGTTTAGTGACGCAAGCCGGAGCTAAACTTTTTGCCACAAAACTCACTAGGGCAGTTTTGCAGCAAAAAGCATACATCTGGGCCTTAATGCTTTAGCGTTGGGAATGCTTGCTTTGGTGACAGCCTCTAAAGCCGGTCCCGGGATAATGACAATAATGTGTTTCCCTTGGGCCAGTGGTCCCTCCTTGATGACAGCCATCAGCAGTCAGAAATTTTCTGTTGGTGCAAACTGTTGTTCTGCATTAGAATATAAATGTGATTTATATGCTATGGGCACCGTGTCACCATCATTAAAGGTGACACGGGTGAACCTAATGGCACTAGCAATTATTCTGATGACCACATTTGTTTTGTTGTCACATGTGTGTAAGTGTTTTGCTTCTAGCATGTCGTGCTGCAGTCCTCTAAGGATGCGGGTGTTTCACTGTCCAGTGTCTGCTTGAGAAATCTGGCCGAATTAAATCATAAAGTGGTTTGATGCATTGTACCTAATCTGGAATGTAAATTCTGCCAAAATTAAAGAAGCCAAGTAATGACTTTAATTCCCTGATAGTATTTGGTGGTTGGAGTTGAGCCCTTTTTTCTAAAAAGTGAGGGCCAAGCTCTTGCCCTCTTTCAATAGCACATATCCCAGGAACAATACACTGAGAAAGGCTATTTTAGTTTTCTTAAAACTGCATTTGTAATCAAGGGCTGTGAATCCTAGAACGATCCAATCGACCTTGGCAAGATGAATGTTGAGGTCATCATCTGTGAGATAGATGTCATCCACATAGGACAATGCCTCAGGCTCAGTATCATAAAATATTACACAGGCTGAAAACAACCCTGGTCTGTTCTTATAGCCCTGGGGCAAATGGCAAAACTGGTTTTGTGAGCTAAATGAGAATGCACTTAGGTCCTGACTTTCATTCACTAAGATTTGGCAGAAAAAACCCTAGGAAATATCCAAGGTTGTTTTGTATTTTTTACACATTATGTTGTTAATTAGTGCGGTGCATGTGACAAAGCCCAGTCAACAGCATAGGCTTCTTTTACTGCTTGCGGAACAAGATCTGAGAAAGAAGACAAAATGACATCTTCCCCATGTGGGCGCTTACAGACGTGTTCGGGTGGCCAGTCTCTTTCTGCCAATAGGATATCACAGTTGAGTTCATCCCAAAAAATAACACTAATTGTGTGCTCTCTGTTTCCCTCAATCTGGATATTTAAATCACAAGCCCTGTTAGGTTGGAGAATGCACCCGTCTGCAGTCTCAACTGCAAGAAAGCCTTTAGTTGATGTCGCATCCCAGAATCTGGCGACATATCATGACTTCTGCCGTGATGTCCAGCAGGGTCACTGCCCTCGTATTGTTCTTCAGCAATGTTCTCAAATTGGCTGACATGTTTGACTGAAATTGCTGCCACCTTTTTCTTTTTAAATTGTGGTTTTGTTGTGGGAATTTGCCTTCTTTCTTGTTTGAAGATCGCTGTGAGGCCCATATTTAGGGAAAATGAAGGAGTGTGACACCAAAATTGGCAGTGCTGAGCTCCATCATTTTCACAGAGCAGGGATCTGTCATTTTTAAGTGAATACGGTGCACCAATTTAGCTGCCAATGCAGACATCCTTGCACCATTGCGCAAGGATGTCTGCGTTGAGGGGTGTGATGGTTTATGTGCGGGAGGTGCCCCTTCCTGCACATAAACAATGCACATAAACAATCTCTAATGACGCTTTGGCACATCTGTGTGCAGACTGTGAGCAGAATGCAGCACACACAGAAGTGCCAAAGCGTCATCTTCAAATGATTGTTTGTGTGCAGGAAGGGACACCTACCCACACATAAACAATCAGTTCTGGCATTTTACTCTTTCTAAGGCATAGAAAAAGCAAAAAAACGAGGTGGAATAAAAGTATTCCTCCACATTGTGCCTTGCTAATTCCTCCCTGGGGGTGGCGTTAGATTTTGGTGCTGCCTCAGTTTTACAAAATCTCGTAAATCTGAGGCAGCATCAAAATGCAATGTGTGTTGCTGTGGCGAGCCCACAGCAACACCCATTGCATGCCCCTCTGATGCAGATAACTACATTGGAGTCGCCCATATTTACAAGGAGGTGTAATGGCACAAAAAGTGGCATTACATCTCCTTGTAAATATGGAGCAGAGGTTAGCGCCACTGGAGCGTCACGTAAAGTGATGCTCCAGTGGCGCTAGGGGCTCATAAATATGCCCCTCAGTCTTTCATCATTTCACATAGTCAGGACATTGCTCTGACTGGCCCACTCTCTCACTGCGTCTACCCGGTGTGTCCTGAAAGGAACGAGAGGGACGTGAATCAGTATATCTGTCAGGAGTTTTTAAAGTTTCTCTATTTATGAGATTATGACGGTATTGGACTTTTTGCCTTACGCAGGGTCATCCCCAGTCTTTTTGCCTCCTTCCTCCTGGTTTTTCTGACCTCTTGCTGTTGGCTCTAGGACTCTGAGCACTTTATCACTGCTGACCAGTGCTAAAGTGCAGGTGCTCTCCCATCTAAAGTTGGTATGATTGGCTTATACCTAATTGGCATATTTAATTTACCTATAAGTCCCTTGTACAGTGGTATCTGTATACCCAGGGCCTGTAAATAAAATACTACACTGCTTGCACCACCCACTGAATTAGACTTTCAAAACCTGTCTCAGGCCTGCTAGCGCAGGGCCTGTGGGCGCAGTTTTCTGCCACAGGGACCTGGCATCTAAACTTACTTGCCAGGCCCAGAACTCCCCTTTTACTACATGTAAGTCACCCCTAAGGTATGCCCTAGCTAGCCCTATTGGCAGGGTGCCATGTATGTAGAAAGGCAGGACATGTTCCACATTGCATGGCCTGTCCTAGTAGTGACAAACAGCCTAACTTGGTGTCTCACTGCTGTGAGTGCTGCCTTCTCATAGGATTGCATTAGAAATGCCCTGCCTTATGTGTAAGGGGTATTGTCTGATTTATGAGGGGTAGCCTAGGCAAGTTTGGTATGGTTGTGATGGTGATAATAAATGCTGCTTACTGGTGTGGGTGTATTTTTTATTACTATCACAGAAATGCCACTTCTAGAAAGTGTGCATTTATCTGCGCTTATGACTCTGGTGTTTTACAGCTTGACTCCAATCCACGTCTGGGCAGAGTGACAGTTGGGGCTTTGTGCATACTTTTCAGACAGCCTGTACACAGGGAGGAGGGAGGTGTCACAGAGGTGCATCTGCATACTGAATAGTCTTCCTGGGCTGAGAGAAGGGAGAGGCGGGGCACACCTGCATTTGTAAAGTGTATGCCCTGACCTCACACAATAGGGTCGTTAACCCCCCACTGATGTTTGGAGCCTGTGCTGAAAGGAGAGAGGGGCACTCCCAGAACCAGTTGTAACTGGATGGAACCTCTTCTCCCTACCATTGTAAAACACTGTAAGAACTGACTATAAGTACAAGGGAATTTTCCCCACAATTTGGAGACTTTTGGAATCATCTTGGAACTGGACACCAAAGGCTGAAAGGACTCACCGGGAACCGCCATGGACTGCTGCTGCTGTGCTGACCTGTGACCTGCCTGCTCACTGTGAAGGACTTGCTACTTGCTGCCTTTCCCTTGTGCTGGCCTGTAGCTGGGCCCTCCACCTGAGGACCTTGTCTTAAGATTCTGCTCCCCATGGTCAGGGTGCTGTGGCCCCTGACCCCTGCATCCATTTCTTCACGAGGGGTGCTTCTCCGTGGTTGCGCTGTCATAGCGCTGATTGCAGTGCGCTTATGGAGCCTTGGGAGCTCGTAGGCTCCTTGCTGCATTGTGCACCTTTAAATGAGATCACCACAGCGGCCCGGGAAGCTGGAAGAACACTCGCGCACCGCATCGGGTGCAGGCGAGTGTCTGCTCGGGCCCCAGGAGGGGTCCGATCTTCTTGTGGCTTCACGGCAGGACCAGGGTAAGGCGCAGGGAGTGCCCCCTTCCCCCTGGCCTCTGCATTAGGAGCAGGATGCTCCTTTTCTGCTGCTAGGTAAAACAGGCATTATTGTGCCCCCCCCCTTGGTGGAAGGGCCAGTGGAGGCCCAGGGGGGCCCCCAGAGATTGCGGGTCCCGGGAGGGGCCTGTCATTAAACCGGAGGGGTTGCGTGGTGCCCCCCTCCTGCCCTAAGTTGTTTTTGCTGGCTTTGGCCCCCCTCGTGAGGGCCGGCTGAGGCCCTGGGGGGGCCCCAGTAATCACTGTCCCCGGAGGGGCCTGTCTATAAAAGAGAGGAGGTGCATGTCACCCTCCTCTGACCCCAGAGTATAAGGGAGGCCCCCGTTTTGCGCATAGGAGCGCCGGGGGCCCCATTGTTCGCCTTCTAAGCACTGGAGGTGCCTTCATTCAACCAGGTACTGTTTAAAGGACCAATATAGTTGCAATCCAAAGTTCTTTCTACAGACTTTTGTTTGATTCATATATTACCTACCTGCGTTTGATGTTTTTACATATGTGTATGCAAATGTTCCTTTTATGGACATGCTTGCTAATATGTTTTTCTAACTTGCCATATGTTTTCTAATGTTCCTACTATGGGCATTTTATGATATTCTTATGACAAGTGCTGTGATGTAATAACGTGTTTTCCTGACTACTGCTTATGTTGCAGAATACTGAGTAACTTGTGTGTTATTTGTGACTACTGCTAGGTTGCAGAGTAACTAATGTGTAATGTTCTGACACCTGCTTAGGTAGCAGGATAGTACTGATATGTGATGTTTGGTCTGATAATTGCCTTGTGTACAATACAGTATATTTTCATATAATCTGGTGTGTTTCCTTTGTGGTGGGGATATTGCGTCACATGTGTTGTGTGTGTTGTGCAAACGTTTTACACACTGCCTCCAGGTTAAGCCTGACTGCTCGCGCCAAGCTACCAAGGGGGTGAGCAGGGGTTATCTTGGACGTGTAACTACCTTGCCCTGACTAGAGTGGGTAAGTTCTTCCTTGCTGAGGTGCATACCGTAGCCAACCAGAAACCCCATTTCTAACAGGCAGTCATTACAACATTGGCAGTAAAAGCCGCGTACCGCCGTGCAGAAGACCGCCAACACACCTCCGCAGCCGCGGAATTCCGCCACAGCTATTATGACCCACATCTCGGAATCCGCCAAAATTCAGACACCCACACAAGTCCGCCACACCAAAGGTCAGTGATAAACTGGCGAAAACAAAACCGACACCGTCACGCACACAGAAATACGCCCACACTATCACGACACACGAATCCATGCGGCAGTCTTTCAACCGTGGTATTCCATTGGCGGTAGATACCGCCGCGCTCAAAATACACACACTTCTACAAAACATCCCCACATTGGACAATTCAAAATACACACACCTGAGACACATACACACACCACTCCCACATACCCAATACAATATAAAACACACACCCACATCACCCACAAACCCCCACGACAAAAAATTCAGAAAGAAGGCCAGAGAGAGACACCACCAGCAAGTACAACAGCATCCACAGGCACATAACACCATCACCCACACAACTTCCACGCACCTCACACAACACACCACCACACATCACCACACTTATCACCACACACTCCACCCCACACATCACCTACACCACCCCATGGCACGGCAAAGACAACCCAGGTTCACGGAGGAGGAGCTCAGGGTCATGGTGGAGGAAATCGTCCGGGTCGAGCCACAGCTATTCAGATCACAGGTGCAGCACACCTCAATAGCAAGGAAGATGAAGCTATGGCGAAGAATAGTGGACAGGGTCAACGCAGTGGGACAGCACCCAAGAAATCGGGAGGACATCAGGAAGAGGTGGAACGACCTACGTGGGAAGGTGCGTTCCGTGGTCTCAAGACACCACCAGGCGGTTCAGCGGAATGGCGGCGGACCCCCACCTCCTCCCCCACAACTAACAACATGGGAGGAGCAGGTCTTGGTGATTCTGCATCCTGAGGGCCTCGCAGGAGTAGGTGGAGGAATGGACTCTGGTAAGTCAAAGCTTTACTCTTACATCCCCCACCCTACCTGCATGCTATCACATACCCCCACCATCACCCCCAGCACCCCAACTCCTCACAAATGTCCCAATTTCACAAACCACACATCCCAACACCAAGGCCTGCATGCAAAACCAAAGCATAGACACCCATCACCAAAGCATGCCCACTGCACATACCCATACACCCCCCTAAACCACCGTCACACAAGCTCCCACACAGGAATGCTAGCACTGGGGTACACGGTCACCCACCCATTGCACACCATTACACACACAGATTTAACAAACATCCCTTTATACCCCTGAAGGACCCCTACCCAACATCACCGGACAGGAGGGTCCACACGTTCACACCACCAACAGAAGAGGCCCACAGTGATGACAACACCTCTGTCCAGCTGGATCTAGATGACCAGCCCGGACCATCGGGGACCTCGGGACAGTCGGTTCCCCTCACACAGGCACAGGCCACCACAGACCTTCCCCCCCTCTGGAAACACAAGCACAGCCCCCACCCAGCGGGCCCATACCTCCGTCCCCAGGACACGTCAATCAGCTGTGTGTCCACCACTACAGGGGGCCCAGGATAACCCACCACCCCAACAACAACAGGGACCTGGGGGCAGTGGCAGTGGGCACACAGTCCAGGGGACGGAGGCCCAGGAACACAGGGGAACTTGGAGGGCTGCCGTGCGATAGGTGGAGGACAGGCCAAGGGAACCCACTCTCCACGAAGCCCTCTCCTCCATCATGGGAGCATACCACCACTCCCAGGAGACGATGGCAACGGAACCGGCCAAGTTTCAGGAGACCCAGCGCATGCAGGAGGAACAGTATATGGGCTTCAGGAAGGAACTCAGAACCATCAGCTCCACCCAGGGCACCATCGTAGGGGTGCTGAAGGAAGTACTCAACACCAGGAGGGACACTGTGGCACTACAAGGGGCCCCTGACACTAGCATGGATGATGAACTGCCCACCACCTCCGCCGGCGCTAGTGGACAGGACGCCCCGCCACAGGTCCACCACACCAGCACCCCACCCCCTGCAGATGGAGAATCACCCCGCAAACGGTCCCTGAGATCCAGGACAAAGACAGAGAACGATGCCAAGACCCCAGCCAAGAAATGAGACCACCTTGATTGTCATCCTACTGTCCCACTTTGTCACCCTGTCCATACTTAAACTGCCCCAGCTCCACTTCCTATGCCCATATGGGCAATGCACCTGTGAGACTAATAGACTGGACTCTGCCATGGACACTCCTCCGCCATCACCCCTCACCATTTAACTTCCCTCTCCAATATTTTGCATTTAAATAAACACACCTAAAGCACAAAATGATCTGGAGTCTGTCTGTGATTTCAAAATAGTGTATTTGCAATTACAGTGACAAAATGTTATTGAAATAGTAATGTCAACATACCTATGTCACACAGCTCTAGTCCATGAGGAATGTAAGCAGATGTCACACAGTGGGACCCACATCTGTGAAACGGTAAGGGAAAGTGACAACTCAGAGACCCTACACTGGGTGAAAACGACAGACAGGAGAGAGGTAGTAGTGTAAAAGTACATGTAGTATTCAGGATTGTATTCTTACCTGTGTTTCACTGGAAATATTGCTGGATCACTGAGTCCCTGTTCTGCATGTCTTCTTCCTCTGTCCACAGGCTCCACAGCTGCCACAACACAGCCATCTGGACCATCCTCCTGCAGAAAAGGCACCTGTCGTCGCAAAGCCAAGTTGTGAAGCATACAGCAGGCCACGATGATCTGGCACACCTTTTTTGGTGAGTAGAATAGGGATCCACCTGTCATATGGAGGCACCGGAACCTGGCCTTCAGGAGGCCGAAGGTCCGCTCGATCACCCTCCTAGTTCACCCATGGGCCTCATTGTAGCGTTCCTCTGCCCTTGTCCTGGGATTCCTCACTGGGGTCAGTCGCCATGACAGGTTGGGGTAACCAGAGTCACCTGCAAATGGCGAGGGACAACTGTTAGACACACTCTAACCTGTAGGGATATACCCAGACAACCATTCCCACTGTCTTGCTTCTAGGTGCTCACCTAATAGCCACACACGGTGCCTCTGTAGTTGCCCCATCACATAAGGGATGCTGCTATTCCGCAGGATGTAGGCGTCATGCACTGAGCCAGGGAACGTGGCATTCACATGGGAGATGTACTGGTCTGCCAAACATACCATTTGTACATTCATAGAATGATAACTCTTCCGGTTTCTGTACACCTGTTCACTCCTGTGGGGGGGGACCAAAGCCACATGGGTCCCATCAATGGCACCTATGATGTTGGGGATATGTCCCAGGGCATAGAAATCACCTTTCACTGTGGGCAAATCCTCCACCTGAGGGAAAACGATGTAGCTCCGCATGTGTTTCAGAAGGGCAGACAACACTCTGGACAATACACACACCCACCCAACAGCCATCCACCTCACAACAGCCTCCAGCGCATGCACCTGCACCCAAAGTCACCAAACGTACACCTCCTACTACCACCACCTCTTCCTCCACTCCCAAACCCCCTCCAGCTACCCGTGCCAGTGTGTCCAAGAAACTTTTCCTGTCGACCCTTGACCTCTTTCCCACACCTCCCCCACCCCGTCCATCTCATAGGTCCCGAAGTAGCACCTCACCCACAACATCTCCGGGACCAGTGGTGCCTGTAGTCACCGGTATGTGGAGTGCACCGGCCACCAGGACAGCCAGTGTGGCACAGAGCCACAGGACAGCCAGTCCCCCACCTGTGAAGCATCAGAAGTTGGCCAGTGCCCGGCAGGAGAGGGGGAAGACTCCAGCCACTAAAGCCGCTCCCAGGGGTCCCGGTGGGAGTGTGGAGTCAGCTGTGACACCTCCCAAGGTGGGGAAGGGCCACAAGAAACCCGGCAAGTACGGGAAGAGATGCACGGTGGAGAAGACCACCATCATCCCTGCTGTCCAGGAGGCCACCGCCAGCCTCAGCCCAGCTGCCCAGGAGGCCACCGCCAGCCCCAGCTCAGCTGCTCAGGAGGCCACCGCCAGCCCCAGCCCAGCTTCCCAGGAGGACACCGCCAGCCCCAGCACAGCTGCCCAGGAGGCCACCGCCAGCCCCAGCCCAGATGCCCAGGAGGCCACCGCCAGCCCCAGCCCAGCTGCCCAGGAGGACACCGCCAGCCCCAGCCCAGCTGCCCAGGAGGCTACCTCCAGCCCAGCTGCCCAGGAGGTCACCGCCAGCCCCAGCCCAGCTGCCCAGGAGGCCACCGCCAGCCCCAGCCCAGCTGCCCAGGAGGACACCACCAGCCCCAGCCCAGCTGCCCAGGAGGACACCGCCAGCACCAGCCCAGATGATCCTTGAAGGACCGCCAACTCAAGCACCGCTGAGCCATGAAGGACCGCCAGCACAAGCCCCGCTGAACAGGGCACCGCCAGCACAAGCACCGCTGGGCTATGAAGGACCGCCAGCACAAGTCCCGCTGAACAGGGCACCGCCAGCACAAGCACCGCTGGGCCATGAAGGACCGCCAACTCAAGCACCACTAGCCCATGAGCGGCAGGGGCACTGACGCTACTGGGTCCGTCACGGGTGAGTGATGCACTCTGGGCACCAGTCCCCCTCCAGAACCAGTGGAGAGATCCATCTGCTACCTCTGTCCTTCACAGGATGAAGCACTCTGGGCACCAGTCCCCCTCCAGAACCAGTGGAGACATGCATCCACTACCTCTGTCCTTCACAGGATGAAGCACTCTGGGCAGCAGTCCCCCTCCAGAACCAGTGGAGACATTCATCCACTACCTCCTTCCTTCACAGGATGAAGCACTCTGGGCACCAGTCCCCCTCCAGAACCAGTGGAGACTGTTATCCACTTGAGAGACTGTGGCTTTGCACTCCCCAGGATTGAACAGTGGGCAACCCACCCACTGTAGAGGCTTGAGAGACTGTGGCTTTGCATTCCCCAGGATGGAACAGTGGGCAACCCACCCACTGTATAGACTTGAGAGACTGTGGCTTTGCCCTCCCAGGATATGGCAGTGGGCAACCCACCCACTTTAGAGACTTGAGAGACTGTGGCTTTGCACTCCCCAGGATTGAACAGTGGGCAACCCACCCACTGTAGAGACTTGAGAGACTGGCTTTGCACTCCCCAGGATTGAACAGTAGGCAAACCACCCACTGTAGATACTTGAGAGACTTTGGCTTTGCACTCCCCAGGATTGAACAGTGGGCATGGAGCCCCCTCGTGGATTTGGCGTCGTACACTCATCCGGCTGAGGTGCCCCCCCATCCCTTCCTCCTGATGTGCCTGTTGTATTTCTATCTGATGCCCCTGCAGTGTTTCTTCTGTTTTGATCGGGTATCGAGTGTGGGCCTCGCCCATGCATTTTGGGCCCAGTGGTCCACGGACTATAAATGGTGCAATACCTGGACTGGTATTATTGGTGTAAATAATTGTTTATGGTGTATATATATTTTGGAGTACTGTATTTTAATAGATTACAATCGTTACAATCATTTCCTTTTGTCTTTGCATTCTTCCAGGGGGCTTGGAGGGGGGTGTAACTGTGATGTATTGATATGCATTAGTGTGTGTGTTGTAGTGGGTGAGGGTGGGGGTGTTGCGTGTGGCGTGTCCCTGTTTGTTGCCTCCCCCCTCCCCTGTGTCGTAGGTGCAGTACTCACTGTGGTCTTCGCCGCCGGTGTTCGTGCTCCTGGTAGAGGAGCAGGAAGACTATCGCAGGTAGAATTTGGAGTTCCGGTTCCATGGTGTCTTCGTTCCTCGTGGGGTATGTAGAGGTGAGCGTTTTTCCTTCGGGATTCCTGTTTCCGCCGCGTTTTTATCCACGGTGATTCCGCCCCGGAAAAGGTTGCGGATTGCCATGTCATAATAGTGTGGGCGGTACATTGTCTCCCGCCTGTCTGTTGGCGGTGACCGCCGCGCTGTTTGTTTGTACCGCCGTGGCGATCTGAGTGTTAAAGTGGCTGTCTTTGTTGGCGGTTTCCGCCACGGTCGTAATTGTAATTTTTTTACCGCCGGCTTGTTGGCGGTCTTACCGCTGCTTTAACACCATCCGCCAGGGTTGTAATGAGTGCCTATATCTCCTTTCAGAGCTGTCCAGATGTGGAGAGTCTTCTCTCTGACTTATTCTGTCTTTATTTTGTTTTTGCTTATCCCAGAGTTTTTTAGAACCCTCTTGTGCTTGTTTAGTACCTTCTTTAGTGGTGGTACTCTGAGTTTCAGGCTTTTCAGCTTGACTCCCAAACTGTCCCGTACTATACTAGTATAGGTGTCGGAAATAATATTCGGTAGTTGCAGCTCCTGCTTCAACTGTGGAATCTCCCAGAGCCTTTGGCATATGGCCAGCACTACTGCTTCCCCTTTGTTGTTACCTAGTATTATTGAGGAGACCATGTCAAAGTACACATTAATTTCATCCCCAAATCCAGGGCTGGGGCAGCCCTGTGCTCATTTTGAATTTATTTTAATACTTTCGGCAAATTGGCAAGTGTCGGGGAACCATGCGTGGTAGTGTAAATTGCAGTGAAGACTGTACCATAAGTGGTGCAGTTGTCCACTGAGGGAACCATTCTGAATGGCAAACACATTGTGAGAATTCTGTGTTTATCTTGGGGCCCTTTATGGGGAAACACTGCTTTGTGAAAAGTATAGCACCCCTGCTGAGAAGTGGTGGTACTTTTCTTTCAAATTAAAGAGTGTGTTTGCTCAGTATATCCCTATACTAGTTCATTTGAGGTTTTTTTCTACCTTGTCCTTTGTCATGTTCCTTACTTCATGGAGATGTGTCTGCACCCTGAAGAAAAACATCCTGTTGAACTCCCTTCTGCAAACCTCACTCAGGGTTTGTTTTTAAAATGCCAAATGTGAAGGCAAACCTAAAAGTAGATTTACCCCGTAAAGACAATAAGTTAATTGACCCAAATATTTTTAAGGTCTGCCATTACGCTGTCAAATGCCAGTGGTACTGAATACCAAGGCTATCCAGTCTTTATTTTACCTCATACCTCTTTTATTTACCAGTAAGCTGTCCCTGGCCCTATATCTCACTCTCATAGGTTCCTTTTCATCCCTGTGTAGCCCTTTCTCTCTATGTTCCTTCAGCTTCCTCCTTCTTTCTCCTTTTCTGATTTTCTCTCTCCTGTGGGTCAAAAACTAATGATGATAAACTAGTCCTGGTCCCCAGTAATGACTGTCAGTTTTCACTTCCTGCAACTATGTGCACAAACTAAACAATGAATCTGCTTTAATAGTTGAACTGTTTTCCTTTCTTTGCTCAGGTGTTCTACTTGGGAACCCTCTGACTGAGCCCTCCTGGGCAAGGTGGCAGATAAAAATTCTGTCCATGTAGGCTACACCTGTCTGGTTCGTGGCAATGGGTTAAGCTGGTCCATTGCAATAACTGTGTTTAGTGAAATTACAATATTTCTCAGCTATCATGTTCTATTTCTTCTACCAAATTCACCTTTTTGTAATCCATTCCTGGTGCCTAGATACTCTGGCCATCACAGGTCTGTGTTTGGGTATGCTGTTTTATTTTCAGTGCCTTGCAGTTGTAGAAGCTTCTTGGTGGCGGTTCTGATTGAAAAACAAAATAGTTTATGATGACCACAAAGTCAATCTTGTTACAAACTGATCAGGAACCAGCTGCCCATTCTGATTTCCTTGGATTTCTTGAACTTTTGCAGTAAACCATTTTGCAAAAATGTTATCTTCCTGTGAGGAAGGAACAGATCCATTCGAAAGCAGACCTTTGCATGCCAATTTTGTGGAGTTTTCTGATGATGGCATGGTTGGAGACAGTGTCAAAGGACATGGAGAGGTCAAGCAAGATGAGGATAGGTTTCTCCTCTGTCCCGCTTGTTTCAAAAGTCACTAATGGACGCGATGACTGTTGTTTCACTGTATGGTTCGTTCTGAATCCTGATTGAATGTTGTCTAGAAGATGTTGAAGTTCGAGATGGGTGGTTGTGCGTTGCTTGCTGATGGCCTTCTCAATAAATTTGACTGTACAGGGGAGCAAGAAGATGGGTAGGAAGTTGCTCAGGTGATTTAAGTTGGCTTTGGGCTTCTTGAGGAGGGTGCTGATTTCTGCAAGTTTCCATTCATCCGGGAAGGTGGCAGATGTGATGGAGTTGTTGATGATGTGGGTCAGAATTATATTGATTTGTGTTGTTCCCAGGTTGTAGATATATTGGGTGCATTGATCCATTGGGGCATCTGAGTGAATGGTCAGCCTAATGGCTTCTGTGTAGTTTCAGGTCATGGTTATATGGTCAGTCAAGTGGCCAACTTGGTTGATTGTGGGTAGGTTAGCGATAAGTTATCCTTGCAGCTGTTGGAGTTTCCTATAATGAGGTCCACTAGTACCTTTTACTTGGTGTCTCTTATTTGTTGGGGATACCGTCTGAGTACTTCCATGTAAGTTCTGTCTGTGTTGTTGTGGCTGGCTCTCAATTTCCTTTCTAGTTTTTTATAGTGTTGTTTGGTGTCTCGGAGGTCTTCTGTGTACTCGCTGGCCTGTTTGTTTTACTATGCTTGTTGGATTTTATGGGTGTGAGGGAGTCCACACAGTTCTTGATTCAGTTGTTGAAGTTGTTAATTTTTTTGGCGATGTTGTCTGTGGGGCTCGGTTAATCCGTGTTGAGGGCACTGAGTCAAACTGCTTCTGTGATTTTGCTCTAGCTATGGCTTGAAATGGTGAACCTAGAACAGGTGTTGACTTGAATAGTGTTGGTTTGGAAGTGAATGATAGAGTGATCAGTCCATGTGTGCGGTGTGGTGGAGTTGTATTTTATGCTGTCGCTTGAGTAAGGATGGGGCGAGTGTGTGTCTTGTGTGTGTGTTGGTTCTGAGACCAGCTGGTTGAGTCCAATGTTGCTAAAACGTTTGTGGAGTGCTGTGGAGCAGGGGTCGTTTCTGTCTTGCAGGTGAAAGTTGAGGTCACAAAGGAGAATGTAGGCTCTCGAGTTGATGGTGAGCAGAGTGATGAAGTTGGTGATGAGGCTGGTAAATGTGGCTCATAGTCCTGGTGGTCAGTAGGAGAGGGTTTCCATTCAGGGTGAAGTTTTCAGAGATGTGCAGCTTCAAGTGCAGGTGTTCCATAAATGGGGTGACGTTCTCTGTAGATGTTGTGCATTTGATGAATTCCTTGTAGATGATAATGAGTCCTCCTCTTGGCTTGTCGAGGCAGTCAAGCTGAGCAATCTTGCAGCCTGCCATAATGATGTCAAGAACCGATGAGGGTTGAGCCAAGACTCTGTTATGAAGAGGACGTTGCATGTTTTGCTGCTCAACAGATCCCATATTTCGGTTGTTTGTTTCCGGAATGATTGTGTATTGAGAAGCATGCATGTCAGTGGGTGCTAACAGACAGCTTTGCTGTTATTTGTGGTTTAGCGTGGGGGTGTAGGTGTTGTTGGTGTTTGTGATGTGTGTTTGTTAGGAGGAGGTGTTGAAGGCGTTAGTATTTGTGTAGGGATGTTGGTAGGTGGCTGCGGGAGAAGAGGCATTCGGGAAGTTGAAAACTCACCTGTGGGTGAGGTGAGGCATGGCAGCAGTTGGGAGAATAGCATTTGGGGTCTAGTGATTTAGGAGTGCAGCAGAGTATCACTGGGCAGTAACCCAGTGTTCCTGGCACTGGGTACGTTCCAGGAGCAGACAGGAACAGACAGGCTTTCCTTTTGCGTGCCTTTGGTGTACCTGCTGCACATGTCCATTGCACGTCCATGTTACAGCTCTAGGTCATGAGCGGAGGGTAGTGATGTAATTTCCTGTGCTGATGGGAAATTAGGTCATTTTGCTTGGCTTCTTCTTTTAAGGATGGTTTTGGCTGGAAAACCAGGATGTAATTCCCTGTCCAGATGGATGATGAGAGATCCTGTGATGCCACTTCCTGTGCTGATGGGTGATCGGAAATGATGCCCTCTTGCTTGGCTTCTTCTTTTAAAGAGGGTTTTGCTGTCATAACCAGGAATATAACTTTCTGTCCAGATAGATGATGGGATATTCAGTTATGTTATTTCCTGTGAATGTGGATGATGGGACAGCAAGAGGTGTCACTTCCTCTGCTGAGGGGTAATGGGATGCTTTCACATGTCTTAACATGTCCAAAAATGTTCACAGGTCCAACAATGTTCAGAGGAGATGGTAGTGGAGAGGCCAGATTTCCCTTGTGCTCTATCCTGTGATTGGAGAAAGTCTATCAATCAATGATAGCGGTTTTCTTGTGGTCCATCACCTTCCTTTCATATATTTTTCTTTGCCATACTGTAAAGTGACCCATAGGTTCCTATTTGAAGGAGACATGATCAACCTGCCTCCAGGAAGGCCTGTCTTCAGCTTCTTGGCCACTCCCTACCTGATAGGGTCAAAACTGGTTTTCCCTTCTACCATGGTTGTATCCTGACTGTCTGAGGATGAGTAGGAGAATCCCTTCATTTCATATCCAAGTGAAAGATAGTGCTAAAACTGCCATTTGTTTTTCTAACGATTTCTACCCACTCCTCTCTATGTAATCCTTACTAAGTCGTCCGCATTAAACAACTATTGGTCTTGCCTGGACACAGAGACAAACCTTGTCCTCTCAGCCAGAGTTGTTAACTTTCCCTGGTAGTGATGTGTATTCCATCTCTGGAGGTGAGATAGGTGGCAGAAATGGTGTTCCCTCCTATGGCGATGGTAAACTGGTTGTTTGGAAAGGTCTTGACATCTTACATCACAGGTGATAGTATTAAAGCTGACCTTTGATATGTGAGCTGCTCCTTTTCACTACCAGATATTGAAACCCTGTTAAGTGATCAGCAGTTAAAACCCATTGGCCTTTTCTGGGTTTACAAACAAGGAATTGTTCTTTGAGCCAGAGCTGGTACCTTCCACCCAAGGAGATGCATTCCTGCTGTAGAGGTGTGATGAGCTGCAGAACTGCTTTTAAGGCAGTTCTGACTCAGGCAGCCTTTAATAATTTTTAACAAAGTTCTGCTTCTGATTATGTTAACATCAAGTCACCATGAGGTCATATTTTAAAAAACTGGACAGGAAAGAACCTTTTTCTAGCCCTTTCCTATGCCGAGATGTAAAATGAAGAATTTAACCCCACCTATGGGGCTAATGTATGAGTGGGGTTGCGTCGCTCTTGAACCATGTGACGTTGTGCATGCACGACGCAAGCCCATAATGTTATTTATCAAGCCACATAAGGCCACCTTGCGTGGCCTTGAGTGGCTTGATAAATCCAGAATAAAGCAATACAGCTCAAATTGTTGGGTTGCGTTACTTTGCCCCATGGAGACATTGCATGGGTGTTGTGTGGGTGTTTCCATGCAACACCCATGGATTTTGACACATTTCCGGATTTACTAAAAGTGGTAGACCTGGGATTGTTTCAACATCCTAGGCCTTCCCAGGTGAGGCATTATGAGGAGAAATATCCTTATTTCTCCTCATTACTTTCTTTTTCTATGTGTGCTGCAGAAAGCAGAAAGAGTAAAATGCCTCCATGCTTCATCGGATTGTTATTGTGCAGGGAGATGCCCCTTCCTGTACAAAATCAATCCTCCTTACAACACAGACACTCTTACATCATGGTGCAAGGATGCCTGCGTTGGCCCTATTCAGCCAAAACGGTGCCAGCGCAGGGACAGAAGCAGCAATGCGCTGTATTCTTTTAAATACAGTGCATTCCTGCCCTTTCCTTGTCACGCAGTGCAGCACAGCAAGGTGACTTACTGTGCTTTGCAGTGTGACTGTGTCATGGGTATAGCCCTGTGCTCATTAGGAAAAAGTCTAGCCAGCGTTACATACAGAAATATCTTATGGGTTCAATTTCACTGTGAGGGCACAGCAACCCCAATATGTAGTGTGCCTTATTTTTACATACTAGCACTACGTCCAGTGGACTTTTAGGAGTTACTTACGACCACATAAAAATAAGCTTTCCTACAAAGCAAAGGCATTTTCCCTGACGTGTCACTGCAATATATTTAGGTCCATATTTACACTTTTTGCCTCAAAACTGCGTGAATGCAGTTTTGCATCAAAAAGCATAGCGCCAACTTGTGTCATTCCAGAGTGCCAGCCGGGTGCTAAATTTATGGAATCCTGCAAGCCGGCGCAAAGGTTGGGCTAGCATCTGGGAAAATGATGTTAGCCGGGTGGGGATGGCGGTATGGGGGGAAGTAGGTTTTGCATTAAAAAATGACGCTAGGCGGGTCAGAGGAAAACAAAAAATGCCTTTAACCAGCCTAGCTTCATTTCCTGATGCAAAACCATCCATACCACATGATTTCTGTCTTATAAAAGACAGGAGTCACGCCCATCACCCCAATGGCCAGCACAGGGGACAAGGGTCCCTTGAGCATGGTTATTGCACCCAGTGCCATGTAGGGGGGCCATTAAAAAAAAAAAATACTTACCTCTACGTACCTGGGATGGGCTTCCCCCTCCTCTAGTGTCCCTCTGATGGGGGTGGGGGGGGTTCCCGGAGCATGGGGAGAGCACCTGTGGACCCATTCCATGGTGTCTGACCATGGAAAAGGGTCCACAGGTTCCCTATGCCTGGTCTCACCCAGGTGTTAAATAATGGTGCAAAGCTAGCTTTGCACCATTATTTGGCCCCTCCTCCCATCCGAGCATCATTTTAGCACGGGGTAAATATGGGGCTATGGGGATAGCACCACTTTTTAGATGGGCACACCTACCTTGCTTCTCATTAATGCAAGGTAGGTTCACGCATCTAAAAAATGGTGCGAACTCCAACATATTGATGGTAGACGTGTCTAAGACAAAATATAAATATGTAGTTAAATTTGCGCCGCATTTGCGTAAAAAAATGACGCAAATGTGGTGCAAAAAAGTATAAATATCGGCCTTCATTTTGTCATAGATGTAACTGGTATAAATGTGCACTGTAGCCCTGATATGACCTTTGAAGTTTCATTCCATAAGTGCATATACAAAATGATGATGGCTGGAACACTTGAATTAATCTCAGACACTGTCAATCACTCTGGCTACATCCTAACCCATTAATGTTGAGCCCACCACACCACCTCAGTTTGCACTCAGCCATGTGCAAATCAATCTTGACCCTACTCCTCATGGGAACAGTCCAGTTTGAATTATCAAGTGAGGTCCTCCCTGAACCAGGGCACAAGCAATCTAGAACTGGTTTCACCCTAAGCAGGGCTCTTCAGTCATGTATAACTTGGTCCTAGTGGCACAGTGAGTTTGTGACCTACATCTTGGAATAGCTGGTGCACTTAGGGCAGCATATGCTAAAACAACAAGCTGATGGATTGAATGTTTGAAGTCATCTCAGCCTCTGGATCTCAGCCTCTGGCAATCACTCGCGGTGCATCCCAATCCATCAATTGTTGGCTCACCATGCCACCTCAATTTGGACCCAGCCATATGCAAATCAGTCTTGACCCTACTCCTCAAGGGAACAATCCAGCCCAAAATGCCAGGTCAGGTCCTCCCTGAACCAGACCACAAGCAGCCTAGGACCAATGTTGCTGTAGCTAGGTGCTCTTCAGCCAAGTATAGCTTGGTTCCAATGGTAGAGTGAGCCTGGGAAGCATGTCTGGGCATACCCAGTGCACTTAGGTTGGCAAAAGCAACAAAGTGATGGATAGGGATGCTTGAATGAATCTTATCAGAGGCATGGTGATTTTTTTACCCACATGTCACCTCAGTTTGGACCAGGCCATATGCCCACCATGTCACCTCAGTTTGGACCAGGCCATGTGCAAATCTGTTTTGAATCTTTTCCTCATGGGAAAAGTCCAGCCCACACTGTCAGGTCAGGTCCTCCCTGAACCAGACCACAAGCAACCTATTACCCTGTTGGACTTAGTTAGGGTTTTTCAGACAGGTATGGCTTTCTTCTAATGCCACAGAGAGTCTGGTACCCATGTCTGGGCGGCATACCCGGTACACTTACGTAGCAAAAGCAAAAATAATAAGATGATGGACGGAATGCTTAAATTAATCTCAGCCACTGGTAATTACTTGGCCTGCATCCCATTAGTGTGGACCCAGCAATATGCAAATCAATATTGATCCTGCTCCTCATAAGAACAGTCTACTTGAACTACTGGGCCAGGTTCTCCCTGAACCAGAACACAAGCAGCCTGGGACCAGTTTTGCCCTAGTTAGGACTCTTCAGTCAGGTACAACTAGGCTCCAGTGGCACAGTGAACCTCAGGACCCTTGTCTGGGGATACCTAGCATACTTTGGGCATCAAATGCAAAAACAACAAGGTGCTGGATGGAATACTTGAATTAGTTTCATCCACGGGCAATCGCTTTGGGCAGCATCCTAACCCATTGATTTTTAGCCCACCACCCCACCTAAGTTTGGACTCAGTCAGTTGCAAATCAATCTTGACCCTGCCATTCATGGGAACAGTCCAGCTTGAACTGCCAAGCGAGGTCCTCCCTAAACGAGGACACAAGCAATCTAGAACTGGTTTCGCCCTAGTTAGGACTCCTCAGCCAGGTACAGCTTAGCACTTGTGGCACGGTGAGCCCAGGACCCATGTCTGGGCATACCTAGCACACTTAGGGCATCAAATGCAAAAACATTACATTACGTTAAAATGTATGGGGCACGTGGCAACCCGGAGGCCTCCCAGTGCTGATGCAAGACCATTAAACAGACAAAGCTGACCGGCTATAAAGGGAAAAGAAAAGTCATCAGCTTTTTACGAAAAGAGAGTTCTGAGTTCTCCAGGCGGAGTTCCATTGGGAGAGAGTTCCGTAAATTACCTGCTCTAAAGGCAAAAGACCCGCCTCCCCATGAAGGATGAAGATCTAAGTGATCTTTGAGGAGTATAGGGGGTTATAATCCGCCTAAGGAAGGCCGGACCCTTTTTATGAAGTGCCCGGTGAACAAAACAAATAGCTTTAAAGTTGATGCGCTGTTCAATGGGGAGCCAATGGAGAGAGGCCAGAGTGGATTTAGCACCATGGGGTCTGGGAGTGCCCATTAAAAGGCGGGCAGCAGCATTTTGTGCCACCTGTAGTCTCTTTAGAACATAGGATGGAGAACTCATAAATAAAACATTCCTGTGGTCCAGGCGAGACAGTATAAGAGCCCGAACATAAGCCTTTTAGCTAAAAAGGGAAGGAATGTAAAGATTTTCCTGCAGGTCTTCAACAAATTCATACAAGTAGCAGCCAGTTTCTCTGAGTGACATTCCATTGTGAGGTGGGAGTCCAGCCAAAAGCCTAAGCTTTTTATGTTGTCTTTTGGGGAAGGGATATCATTTAATCCTGCTGAAACTGAGGCAGGGGACTTAAGGCGAGGGACGTTCCTCAACAACATAACCTCTGTTTTCTCATCATTTAGCTTGAGTTTGCTGTCAGCCATCCATCTGGCAACATCCGACAGACAGGAAGAAAGGATGGCATATTCTGAGTAGGTGCCAGTTGAAAAAGAAAAGACCAATTGGGTATTATTGGCATAAGAAACAAGGGATAACCCATAGGGTTTCCCGATATTTGCCAGAGGGGCCATATAGATATTGAAAAGCACAGGGCTTAAGGACGAACCTTGTGGGACCCTGCAGGTAAGAGGAAAAGTGTCAGAGAAGTGTGCCTGTTCAAGGTCTTGGAAAGTCCTCTGACTCAGATATGATGAAAGCCATTCAAGGCAAATAACCTCAATTCCCATTTGAGAATTTCTGTGAAGTAGGACCTTATGATCCACAGTGTCAAAGGCGGCACTCAGATCAAGTAGGATGATTGCTGCATATACACCTTCATCTAAGTGTTGTCTGGTATCTTTGGTAACTGCCAGCAGGGCAGTTTCGGTGCTATGTAGTGGTCTAAATCCTATTTGGGTGTTATGCATAAGATTATGTTCCTCAAGAAAGCCTGGCACCTGAGTATTAATATATTTCTCAATTATTTTTGATGCTATGGGGAGAAGCAGCGCAGCCCTGGTGGATTCTGACGGCCGGGACATCCATGGCGGTAAACCGCCGGTCCCGGCGGTGTGAGTGCGGCGGTACCGCCGCGGTCATAATATGGCAATTCGTACCGCCAGCCTGTTGGCCGTATGAATGCCACTTTAACCCTGGCGGTCGGTCACCAGGGTTGTAATGATGCCCATAATCCTAAAGCTAGGATAAATGGAGGAGACAGATCCAAAGGAGATCCAGATTTTATGGAGCAAAGGTAGTTATCTACCATCTCTTCACTCAAAGGCTGGAAGACTGAAAGTAGGACTCGGGGACCCTGACCGTCAACATAGGAGACGGACTTATCCTCATTAGGGGGATTACTAGGGAGAGGTGCCTGAGTGTCAGAGATTTTCTTTTGGAAGAAGCAGGCTAGCTTATTGCTATGTTCCTTAGAGCCCTATTTTACATTGTTGACGGAGGGAAGCTTGGTCATTTCCTCAAAGATATAGAAAATCTCTCTGGGAGAATGGGAGGACTGTTCAATCCTGGAGGTATAATAGGATGCGTGCGCAGCCTTAATTTCCGAGTGGAAGGTTTGAATCATATTCCTATAATCTCTTTTGAGGCCAGGGTCGTATGATTTCCTCCATTTCCTCTCCATCCGCTTACATTCTTTTTTTAAATGCAGCAGATGAGGAGAGAACCAGGATGATTTCTTTTGACGAGTGGTCTTCATAATGGTCTTAGTAGGTAAAATAATATCTAGGAACTTGGAGATCCATTTATCAAACTTTTCTGCTGTATAAGGCTTACGAAAAGATGGGGAAGAATGCAGGTTTGTTAAGGTATACATCCAGTCTTTCTCATTCAGCTTTGACCACTGACGTACGGTTAACTTACCACGGGGCTGGAGAATTGGAGAAAAGGAAGTAGGAAGTGTGAGTGCAACTAAAAAATGGTCGGACCATAACAAGGGAAGGGGGGCCTGTGCTGATAGATTGGAAAGATTACTAAAAACAAAATCAATTGTATTGCCTCTAAGATGGGTGGGGCCAGATATCAATTGTGTCAGGTCTAAGGCTACTAAATTCGTAAGTAGGGCTTTGGCAGAGATATTGTGAGGCTCATCTACATGAATATTAAAATCACCTAGGATAGTGCAGTTGGAATATCTGCACAAGGTGATGGATGGAATTCTCAGCCATGGGAAATCACTCTGGGCTGCATCCCAACCCCTTGATTTTGTGCACACCATTCCACCTCAGTTTTGATACAGCCATATACAAATCAGTCTTGACCCTTCTTTTCATGTGATCAGTGCAGTCCATCCCAAACTGCCAGGCCATGTCCTCCCTGAACCAAAACACAAGCAACCTATCCTGATTGCCCCAGTTAGGGCTCTTCAGACAGGTATAGCTTGGGTTCTGTGCCTCAGTGAGTCCGGGACCCAAGTCAGGGCATACCTGGTACACTCAGAACAGCAAATACAAAAACAAGTTGATGAATGGGATAATTGAATAATTGGGGTAATTGAATTAGTCTAAGCCACTGGCAATCATTTGGGCCGTATCTCAATTCAGCCTTTTTTTTGGCAATTATGCTACCTCACTTTGAGTACAGCTTTATGTAAGTCAATCCTGAACCTTCTCCTCATGGGTACAGTCCATCCCAAACTGCCATAGCATGGCCTCCCTGAATTGAACACAAGCAAGCTAGGACTGACTTTCTCCAAGTTAGCATTCTTCAGCCAGTATAGCTTTGCTCTAGTGACACAGTGAGGCCGGGACCCATGTCAGGGCATACCCAGTACACTTAGGGTAGCAAATGCAAAAACAACAAGGTGACGGATGGAATGCTGGAATTAATCTCAGCCACTGGCAATCACTCAGGACACATCCCAATCCATCAATGTTTTCACCCACTACGCCCCCTACGTTTGGACCAAGCCTTATGCAAATCAGTCCTCATGGGAACAGTTCAACCCAAGCTGCAAGGCCAGGTCGTCCCTGAAGTGGAACACAAGCAACCTAGGACCAGTTTCGCCCCAGTTAGGATTCTTCAGCTAGGTATAGCTTGGTTACAGTGGCACAGTGAGCTCAGAATCCACGCCTGAGCATGCACTGCACCTTAGGGCAACAAATGCAAAAACAAAAGTGTGATGGATGGAATGTGTGACATGTGGATCGAATGTAGATCTACATTCAATCTAACTCATTAGGGAATGCGGGGAAGTGGGAGTTCGGTGGGCAGCGGTTGGTGGCAGACGACTGTCCTGAGGAGGAATTGCTGACATCGGCTCCTGTAATCAACTAATGTGTCTTAAAATAAAGAAGTGCTCCAACCTGACTGATGCGCGTCTCTACAATGGCAACGAGGCGGGCAGGAGCGGTGTCGGTGTAAATGCGGTTGGTGCCGCGTATTCCGGATTTGTGTTAGTGTACTTGTGCCGTGTACAGCGTCAGCGATCCTCGTTAATAAACCGGCTTGGCTCTGAATACTTCACTTCTGCCACAAAGAGTACAGGGTATTTCGTGCTATCAGATGAATTTGGATGAGCAAGGAATTCTGGGTATTCTTTGAAGATTGGGAAGGTTTCCATTTCCTTTGTTGGTTATACGGTGATAGACACACCTTTGTGCCTGTCGGATGTGAATTAACTACAGTGATAGGCACACCATCGTGTCTGTCGAATGCAGATAATAATTCCTATGTACTTCTACTGGAACACCCGGTGATAGGCACACCATCGTGCCTGTTGAATGCACATAATATTTTCTATGCACATTTACTGGAACACTATAGTATAGTTATTCGCATGGACATTTAAGAGACAATTCATTATTTTACGGTATTGACACATTTTGTGCTGATAGTTTGGGTTTAATTTATTATTAATTGTGAATTTGGTTTTTTTGGTGGTGTTTCTTACATATATATACATACAGGACTGTTATGTAAAATGTCTAGTATCCAACATCCACCATTTTTCTTAAATGAACCAGGAGATCCTCCTGTTTAGTGGGAATTGTGGTTGGACTTATTTGAAGCGTACGTGGATGTATTGGAAGAAGGTGAATGTTCGCCCAAAAGACATTTGTCATTGCTTAAACATTGGTTGGGGCTGTAGGTTTGAGGGAATGCAGAGAATGTGCGTGGAGAAGATGTGTACAAGTGTGCGTTAAAACAGTTACACGAAAGGTATGGTAGGAAGATTAATGTGGTTATGGAAAGATATACATTTTATTCCAGGGAACAGAAGGTGGACGAGTCGATTGACCAGTATATGGTAGTATTAACAGGCCTTGCAGTTACTTGTGCTTTTGATCATATGACATATGACCAAGTTTTAAGAGATCAATTATTTATGAAGACTAAATCTAAAAAAATACAAGATAAACTATGGTCTTCAGGCGAAATATTTTTGAAAACAGCTATTGAAGTGGCAAGAAGTATTGAGATTACAGAGAGTTGCATACAAATTATGAGGGATGAAGTCAAGGATAATGGCACCATATGTACTGTGAGTAGTGATAGGGATGGTAAGGAAAAAAGAAAAGGGTTGCTACACATTGTGTTGGCGTGGGTAACAAAACTGGGACGAACAACAATGTAAAATTGTGTTTTAGATGTGGTGCCAGCTCACATTTTGCAAATTTTAGTGGATGTCCAGCTGTGGGCAAAATTTGCAGTGCTTGCACGAAAAAAGGACATTATGCTTGAATATGTAAAAGATTTGGGAGGAAAGTGATTTGCATTGCGGAGAGCGTGGATTATGACGAAATTGATGAAGGGATGCAGAATATGGTGTTAAGTATTCAAAGTAGTAATGTTAAGGGAAGAGACCATCAGTTTCCCAAGTGTTGCTTAAGTATTGATGGTGTTCAAATGGAATTCATGGTGGACTTGTGTGCATGGTACACTATAATGGAGAAACCATTATTTAATCAGTTATGGTCTGGAAGGAAATTACAAAATACTAAAATAAGCCCTTGTAGCTATTCAGGACATAAAATTGCAATTGTGGGAAAACTGCAATCAGAAATTGAGTTTGGGGGGAAGAAGTGTTCAGGAGAGGTTCTTATAGCTGAAAGTGGGACGACAAGGTTGGCCGCATATATGTGAATTGGGGTTGAAAGAGGACCCTAGTGCCAGTCTGCCAGTGTACACCGTGAGTGTGGATAGGTTGCAGAATGATTTGTACTTTGACTTAAATAAGATGTTTCCAGCTGTTTTTAGCAGTCATTTGGGAAGTATGAAAAATTTCCAACATACAATTGTATTCAAACAGAATGCTGTTCCAGTGAGACAAACGTTGTGGAATGTTCCCTTTAATTATAGAGGGAAATTAAAGTAAATGTTACGGGATTTGTGTGACAAGGATATTATTGAACCCATTGAGTGCTCAGATTGGGTTTCACCGATTGTAATTTTAGTGAAGTCTAATGGGGATCTTAGGCTGTGTGTTGACTTGCGGGCACCCAATGATGCGATTTGGGTAGACACATTTCCATTGCCAAAGTTGCAGGAATTGTTGTCCTCAATTGGAGTTGCTACAGTATTTTCAACGATTGATTTGGCTAGTGCTTATCATCAAATACATTTGAATCCTGAGTCTAAACATTGCACAGCATTTATTACACCAGAAGGAATGTTCTAGTAAAAAGGATGCCATTTGGATTAGCTAGTGCATCTGCAGTTTTCCAAAGGGAGTCATCCAAAATACTTTCAGATGTAAAGGGTGCAAAGGTGTTCCAAGACGACATATTAGTATATGGAAAGGATAGAATCAAGCATGACAGTAATTTAAAGGCAGTTTTGCAGGTACGAAGAGACTTCAGATTAACTGTTAAAGAGAAAAAGAGCAAATTTGGAGAGAGCCGGATGGAATATTTAGGCCATATTATCTCTAAGGATGGTATTCGGCCTAAAATTAGTCATGTGAAGGCTATTCTTGAAGCTCCGGAACCTAAGTGCAGGGAACAACTTCTGTCATTTTTAGGATTGGCTGAATTTTATTCCTTTGTGGAAAATTTTGCATCCAAAGTGGAGAATCTTCGTGTTTTGCTCAGGAAAAATACAATGTTTTGCTGGAAGCAAATACATGCCAAGAAGTTTGCAACTATAAAAGAAGAAATTGTGAATGCATCCTGTCTAAGATCGTTCGATGAGACTGCAGAATGTACCATATCAGTGGATGCTTGTGGATATGGTATTGGAGCAATATTGTCTCAACAAAAGAAAGGGTACTCATGGGTATTTGCATATGCATCTCATACTTTAGCACATGCAGAAAGGAACTATTCTGTAATTGAAAAAGAGCTGTTGGCTACTCCTTGGGCTGTGCAACAATTTAGAATGTATATATGGGGGTGCAAATGTAAAAACTGTATGGATCGCAAGCCTCTGGTTAACATATTGGTTTCGGGAGGTGGAAGGAACCTTACTCCAAGGTTAGCAAGGTTGGTTTCGAAATTACAAATTTATCACTTTGAGATTTTGCATTTGCTAGGGAAGAGTAATTGTGTGGCAGATGGGTTGTCTTGTTTATCATTGTCTCCTAGAAGTGTTGAGGAGGTTGACAATGGCGAGTGTGAGGTTGCGTTCACTTATGAGGATGTGATGTTCTTGCAAAACGGGTAGATGGATGTTGAGATATCTGAATGTGCGTGAATGAAGGAAATGCAGAAGGATGATATTTTGTTGAAAGTGAGGGATTTTATTTTGAGGGCGTGGCCATCGGAATGGAGTTTGCAAGGTGAGTGTAGTACGTACTGGAAGGTTAAAGAAGAATTGTCGGTGTCGAATGACATTATATTGAGAGGAGATAAAATTGTGCCACCCTATGGTATGCATGGTACTATTGTCAAGGTGAGGCATGAAGATCATGGTGGCATGGCAAGTACTAGGAGGAAGATTAAGGAAATCTTTTGGTAGGCAGGTCTGGATGGCATGGTGGACCGTTGGGTAAGAGAATGTGATAAATGTATGTTGAGTGATAAATCTGTGAAACCATTAGTAGTGCCATTACAAATGGTTGAACTGCCTGATGGTCCGTGGAGTAAAGTTGCAATTGATTTTATGGGCCCATATGTTACTTAACCTACTAAGGAAGCATATGCTATTGTCTTGATTGATTATTTTTCCAAATGGCCGGACATTCGAATGGTGGGCAATATAACTACTGATACAGTTATTTAATTTTTAAAAGATGTGTTTGCACAGGAAGGCTTTCCCGAAATTATCGTTTCAGACAATAGGGTGCAACTCACATTTGAAAGAATGCATTCCTTTTTGGAGAGCTGTGGTGTAAATCATGTGAGGGTATCATTGTATCGCCCTCGGAAAAGTCAGAGAGAAAGGAAGTTACCTGGGCATTTCAATGAGTTTGTGATGGGAAGTAAATAAGTGGTTATTATGGTATTTCAAGTTTAGGAAAATGCAAATATGTATATTTTGTTACGTGTTGTTTCTGTTTTCTAACTGGAAAAAATATAATAAGAAAAATAATAATAAGATAATTAGTTATTTTTTGCTTAGATAAGGGGATGTGCGGAGCTAGGATCGAATGTAGATCTACATTCGATCTACCTCATAAGAGAATGCGGGGAAGTGGGAGTCAGGTGGGCGGCGGTTGGTGGCAGACGACGGTCCTGAGGAGGAGTTGCTGACATCGGCTCCTGTAATGAACTAACGTGTCTTAAAATAAAGAAGTGTTTCAACCTGATTGATGTGCGTCTCTACAGAATGCTTGAATTAATATCAGCCACTGACAATCACACGGCTGTACCTGACTGATGAGCCCATAACTAGGGTAAAAAAATGGTCCTGTGAGGCTTGTGTTTATGACTACTTAAATGAACATTAAAATCCCCAGCCTAAACAAGATAAACTTTATTCTTCATTGGAATAATTTGTTCAATAAAGGCTTCTAGGGCTCCCAATACATCCGTATTATTTACATTAAAACATGCAGATCATAGTGATTAATGTTTTGCAAATTGAAATAAAATAATATTGACTACAATACAATCCCCCATACTTTGTGTTTTTTGAGTGTCCAATTCAATTTACCTTCTGAAAAAAATCTATTTTTAGAGCCGATCAGTATTCCACACCCTATTTGACAACCACTTAACTGTTTTATTCTTCAAAGCATCGTGGGTCTCGACTTGGTTGCTGACAAGAGGTTGAGCGTTTTTTTAATATTAAACATACAGGGTTGAAGTGGTGGTAAGTGTTCAGTGTTGATGTTAGTTAAGGAGCCTTTCATTGAGCCCACGGATGTACTGTGAGGGTTATCCTCCCTGTTGCTCTCCTTATTTCCTGTAATTGTTCTTGGAGAGCAATGTGTCCGTACTCCAGGCGGTATACTACTACCATGAACCAAACCTGGACCAACATCATTATCCTGAGATATATTAATTTGACCAAAGCACCTCATTCCTTCAAGAGGAGTAGTGTGTACTACTGCGGGGGAGATGTCGTTTTTAGCCTATCAGAGTCAAAAGTGGAGGGGAGTCAGAGCAGCTTCAACCATACGCTTATTTTTTTTTTTTAAGTTTCAAAAGTTTTATTAAGAATATATAAGGCGGTACATACAGCATATAAACAAACTGTTTAGCTTTCAAAACATTGTTTTTGTTCTTTTACCACAATTATTTCCATTGTGAGCATATATGCATGTACTGTCAGGCAAGTAAAAATTCCCAGTTGCATAGTTGAGTTTTGTACCCTTATTTTGAAGAAAAAAGGAAAACAGGTGGGGGGGGTGGTAAGGGGAGGAGGAGCGAGGATAGGGTTGTGTGGGGGGTTGATCTTGGTATAGGGGAGAGATGAAATAGTCATATGAAATGGGGAGGGGGAGAGAAGGGGAAGAAAGAGGAAGAAAGAGGGAGGGTAATCGCGGGGGATGTAAGATGAAGAGACTCGGGGTAGGCAGGGGGTCTTTGTATCCTGAGACTAGCTTGTTCAGGCCGAAGAGTAAATCGTTCTGTACTTCTCCGTCTGTTGCAAGTTATTATCTAGGGGTAGATAGTATGTATGTTAGATATGGTGAGGTCGGTTAGAGAGTGTCTACATCTTATATGAGTTGATTTCTCCGTTCTTGTTTGTGTTAGGAAGCGACTTGTATTACTATGTTGGGTAGTTCAGGGTCTCGGGCATATGTCAAAATTAGAGGCCTGTGGATTGATAGAGAGAGAGAAAAAAGAGAGAAAGGGGAGAGGAGAGCGTAGCTAGGGAGAGAGAGAAGAGACAGTAGGAGAATAAATGTGTTTCCGGGGTCTAGGATTTTCAGAGGGTGATTGGTAATTGATATTCCCTAATCATTGATCATTGAACATTGGTCATCCGTTGGTCATCCACCAGCCGCTTCATGGTCTCTTCAAGAATGGGCGCCAGACCTCCTCAAATTGTTCTGCTTGGTCCTGTAGGTTATAAATCACTCGTTCATGGGTAGCCGTTTGATACATGGCCGTCATCCATTCTATGGGTGTGGGGGCAATGCTAGATCTCCAGTGCCGGAGTATGCATATTTTGGCCGTGGCAAGCGCCGTGTGGATTAATCGTTTATGTGCCCACGATAGGGAGGGATACGGGCGAATGCCATGTAGAATGATAAATGCTGGTGGGGTCGGTTTTGGTATCTGTATGAAGTCCGATAAGGCGAGGCGTACCGCGTCCCATAGTGACTGTACCGTTGGGCAGTGGCATAGAATATGGAGTTGGTCACAATATGGCTCTGTGCATCTCCAACAGTTCGCGTGCGGTATCAACCCTGCCCTGAAGAGTTTAACGGCGTCCAGTACCACCCCTGAAGGATTTTAAATAGGCAAAATTTCAGGCGTGCTAAACGTACGCCCCTGTCGAGGGCTTCTAGTATGTCTGACCATTCTTCGTCCGTGTAGGTTATCTCTAGTATATCCTGCCACTTTAAGCGTAGTCGTTCAAGTAAAGGCTGAGAGTAAAAGTGGTTAGTTAATTCGGCATAGAGGCCAGCCAAGATGCCTTTTTGTCAGCCCCATTTCTGAAGATAGGTGACGATGGGTGAGGTTTTGAGCATCCACGGGGGGTTCCTAATGTTCTCCGCATACAGTGTTTGAGCTGTAGATATCGCCACCCCTGGTTACTTTGGATACCGAATTCTTCCTGGAGGGATGCGAATGTGCGGAAGCTATCTCCATCTATTATGTGAGATATATTGTGGATACCTGCCTCGGACCATTGGGGCCCCAGACGAAGGCCCTTATGGATGCGTCTATTAATCGGAGTGAGGAAAGAGGTATCTGTAGGGGGAGCATGCCTAGCACGTATGTGAAGCGTGGTAAGGTAACCATTCTGACCGCCTGTGTCCTGCCCCACATGGACAGGCCTAGTAGGGACCATTTGGCTAAGTCTTGTTTCATTTTAGATATAAGGGGGTCTATGTTGTCCCTGACCATATGTTCTAGACTTTGGTTAATGAACGTTTCTAAATATTTAAGGCGGGTCGGGGTCCATTTGAATTGGAGGCCATGTATCGCTGCCCTCATCGTTATGCGGGATAATGGTAGTGCCTCACTTTTATCCCAGTTTACCCGATATCCGGATAGGGATGCGAAGTCTTCTATAGTGGAAAGTAGTGCTGGGAGCGAGGTTTCTAGATCGGACATTGTTAACAGAATGTCGTCTGCGTAGAGATAGATTTTGGATATGCCCCCGGTAATATGGATCCCTTTTATTTGGTGAGAAATTCGTATGGTAGCAGCTAGGGGTTCCATGGCCAATAGAAATAGAAGTGGGGACAAGGGGCATCCCTGGCGTGTGCCCCTTCCAATAGGGAATGGGTCTGACATGATGCCCCCACAGTTAACTTGTGCTGTGGGGTGGTCATATAATAAACGTACTTTAGAGATAAATTGTTTCCCCAGGCCAAAATGCTTCATGGTTGTGAATAGGTAGGACCACTCAATGCGGTCGAATGCTTTCTCCGCGTCTAGGGACAGGGCTAGGGCTTCGTCAGGTAATTGTATGGATTCTAACAGTGTATGGCAAAGAGTTTGCATATGATTTCTGGAGGTACGGCCTGGTACAAATCCTACTTGGGTATTGTGAATCAATGATGGTATCACCTTGCGGAGCCGCGCTGCTAGAACACTGGCTAGGAGTTTGACATCCCCATTCAAAAGGGAGATAGGACGGTAACTGCCGCAGAGAAGGGGGTCTCTCCCTGGCTTAGGCAAGATGACAATCGTGGCTTTATTGGATAGAGCGCCCAGGGAGCCTTCTTGACATGCTTCCGTCAGTGCTTCATGTACTGCGGTTATTGCCTCCTCCCCAGCCCATTTATAGAATTCCGCAGGGAATCCGTCCTCTCCTGGAGATTTATGGTAGGGGAGGCTTGTTATAACTTGGGTTATCTCTTCTTTGCTTATGTTACCGTCCAAGAGGGCCCTGCCTGCCTCAGACAGACGGGGTAGATTGGCCGCGGTAAGGAATATCTCCATTTGTGTTTGATCTGTCGTTGTTTCAGGAGTGTACAAATGTCGGTAGTACTTGGCGAACTCGTTTACAATGTCTTGTGGGCGAGTTAGCACTGCTCCTGAAGAAGATGTTATGGCCGCAATGGCAGAGGCTGCCTCACTTTGTCGGAGCTGCGCCGCTAGGAGGCGACCTGCTTTTTCCCCTTGTTCGTAATGGCGGCCTCGCAATTTTTGCAGTGCGTATTCCGCCTGAGATGTATAGAGTTCGTTGTGTGCCATGCGGGCCTGTTCTAAGGCGTGTCGCAGCCTAGGGGATGGTTGGGCGGTATATTGTTTAGTGAGGTCCTGTATCGTGGTCTCTAAGGTGGTTTGGCGGGCTATTCTGTCTTTCTTGGCCAGTGCTGCGTCTCGCATCATATTCCCTCTTAGGGTTGCTTTTGGTGCCGCCCATAGGATCCTTTTTGAGGATACAGTGCCTGTATTCTCGGCCATGTATGTAGCTACATGAGCTTTTAATTGTTCCTTCCCTTGGGGAGAGCGGTATCTGTGTACAGCCAATCGCCATGGTTTACGACCAGAGAAGGAGAGTCCCACCTGGATCCGGATCAGTATTTGGGAGTGATCTGAGAGCCCGCTGTCTAGGATGCAGGTGTCTTGTATATGAGGGATTACAGTGTGTGATACTAAGAAATAATCCAGACGCGATTGGGTGCCATGGACGGTGGATAGGAAAGTATATTCCTTATCTTTCGGGTGTTGTATTCTCCAGCAGTCCACTAGACCGACGTCGGTGGTCAGGTCTGTCAGAAGCGCTCTGTCGTGATTGTTACATATATCAGCAGGGCCTGTCCTATCCATTATGGCGTCTTGGACGAGATTCCAGTCTCCCCCGATTATGTATCGAGTAGTTCCGATTTCTGTCAGGAGTCGATTTAGCTGTAGAAGGAATGGGCGTTTTGGGCCGGTTGGTGCGTAAATGGATCCCACGCATAAAACAGTGTCCCCTAGTTTTAGTTTAGCAAATATATACCTTGCCTTCCGTATCATTCCAGGTTTTAATGATAGTGACCGGGAGGGATTTACGCACTAGTATCGCCACTCCACATTTGCGGGGCCCGTTACTTCCAGATTCCTGACTTGTTGGACGGCAGCTGAAGGCAACCCTCCCTACCCAATCCCGTGTAGGTTTACTGGATTCCAGAGTGTCAAGGTGAGTCTCCTGAATCAGAGCTATATCTGTTTTTTTGGATTGAAGATAGGACAGTATCTTTTTCCGCTTAACATAGCTCGTCATGCCGTGTACATTCCAAGAGAGTATACGTAATGGTCGCGTCGCTTGAGGGTGGGACTTCGACATCTTGGATAATTGTGAGTAAGCACCCTGGTTCCGGGGTTGGTGTTGGTGGGGGGGGGGGGAGGGTGGGAGATATTGACTTAGTTGTTAGAGTGGGAGTTGTGTTTCGATATGATACGGTGTTTTATCTTATACGGGGGTTAGCAGCTGGTGGAGGCCAAGGGAGTCCTCTGGAGAAGAAAGAGAAGAGAGAGGAGAGGGTGAAGGAAGAGAGGCAATATAAGTAGGATGAGAGCCAGATGGACGGGAAATATGAGGGGAAAAGAAGACAAGGAGAAATGAGAGGGAGAAGAAAAGAGGGAGAAGGAGGGGGAAGGGATGGATGTGTGTGCTGAAGTTGAAATTGAGAGTATAGCAAGAGAGCGTGCAATTGGGGGGAAGAAGTGGAGAAGGATAGGGATAAGGGAGGTTAGGAGTCCAACCTCCTTCGTTCGTTAGGTCTGTAAACGTCGGGACCGATTTCTCTCGGAGCTCTCGTGCCGTCGGGCAATCTCGATCGGGGGGGGTGAGGGGGTAAACAACAGACAGCCAGTTATCGATATGCCGATGATAAGGAGGGGTGGGGGGGTACACTGCAGTGCTTATGTTTATGTATCGAGAAGTGGGTCTGTTCATCGGTGGTTAGTGGCTAGTGTATTAGTTATATAACTAAAGTGTATATTGGCAGAAGTAATGGTCGGTTAATAACTATAGTACCTGGGCGGCGCTGGAGAGGAGGGGGGGTGTCGGGTGTTGATGGGGTATGGTGTTTAGGATGTTGTGCCTAGTACTTGATGTTGTATGGTATCGTAGGGTGTTTAGGAGTTCATAAGATAGGGTCGTAAATTAAAGTAGGGACTGGGCAGACAGAAAGACCGAGACCGGCTGGCGAGGTGGGGGGGGGCAGGGCGAAGGAGGGGGGAAAGAGCTCAAACAGAGTATTACAGTTCTCGCGTATGTAAGGGTACATAAAGATACCAATATACAATATAATATAATACTTCCTGAGCATTTCTTTTCAACTATAACACTGCCTCGTCTCGTCTCGCCTTACAACGTTTCAATGACATATTAGGTTGATCAACATAACATATCCTGGTATCTTATCACATTATCATGTTAGGAGCCATTATGCCAAGCGTCTCTCTATTAATCGTAGGATAGGTAATGAGTGTAGCTGAGCCCCGGGTTACGCGAGGATAATGCGTATCTCATCCTATTACAAGCTCCTTGCCGTGTATTATTACATCATAATACTGACCTACTAAGGTCTTACTTGGTATGTGCCACCATCATAGTCGTTCTGTTGTAGATGATAGTTTAAGATAGTAATAATGATTAGGATGGGGGTAGGTACGAACATCCGGGGAAAGGAATAGCTAATAGTTTATAATTTACATTGTGATGTTATAATGTGGTGTGGTGTGGCAGTGTAGGATGTCATATTGTTTCGCTTTGTTATGCGGTATTATGTTGTATTATGTCCTTGTGTTCTATTTATTTATTTATTTTTTTCCCCATTTTCTTATTGTAGAATAAAATAAAGTCAAGTAATGGGAGCTTTGATATGTCTCAGGTTATATCGTATTGTGTTGTGTGTCCCTGTATTGGAATTAATTTATCTTTACGTGGTCTAGTCCCATCCCTTGGGGTGATAATGGGGGCTAAACGGTTCTAATGTCAGCGCTGGTCGAGTGTGGCGTGTATTAGGAAGATTTCTCATACTTTGTTCTTTACTACCGTGAGATATTTTGTAGTGTGTGGAATATAAGGTAAGTTCCATGATAGTTAGTTAGTGTTTATTTTTTGTTATCTGTTTAATGCCCCTGTTACCTTGTTACCTTGTTATAGGGTTATAGGGTCGGGACCGGGCCCTTATTCAACATACAGGGAGTTGGTGGGGTCTGATCCCTGTTCTAGTAATCATCATCTGTCGTGTACTGAGGGCAAATAACGATTTACTGGTAGTTTTCCATTATAGGGCCTCGGCTCTTGTCATAAAGAACATAGATTTTTCATGTATCTGGTTTTAACATTGATACTAGCAGTCTTAGACAATTACAATAGTAATACACATATGATCTGGAAAGGTACTCATCCTTCCGCAGAGTCTATAGTTGTTATTTTCGACTCTCTAGCGAGAGTCCCACAAGTCGTCTCGTCGCGTTACCTTCTCAAGAAGATCCAGTTGTAGGCTTTAAAGGGGAGCGGGATTTGTCTCTCTCCGATAGTTGGGTGTGGGTTACTACTGCGTGTAAAATCTGACCCCTGTCATCATATCATCTGGTTAGTCTCTCCATGTCTCTACCTCTATGACTGGCTCCGGTGTCGTGTAGAGCCGTCTTCGCCTTTTCCATTCCCGAGTGGGGGGTTTCGGCCCTATCACTGCCTCCTACAATGTCATGCTCACTGTCAGTGTTGAGAGAGTCCATAGGCTGGGATTGGAAAGAGTCAAGGAAGAGTCTCAATTCGTCGGGGTTATAAAAGTCCTTGGATACTCCATTTTTGGTAACCCACATTCTTGCAGGGTCAAAGAGACCGTATTTCATCTCTAGTTTGCGAAGCCGGGGTCGTAGGGCTAGGAAAGCCTTTCTACGCTCGTTGGTTTCCTTGGAGTAATCGGCGGTTATTCGGATCTCGTGCTGGTCTATTCGGAAAGGGCCGTGGTTGCGTGCTACTTGGAGTATTTGTCGGGTTTGATTATGCCGCAGCAAGCATGCGATGATTGGGCGGGGCCTTGAGGAGTTGTCAGAGCGTTTTGGGCCTATCCTGTGTGCCCGTTGGAATTCTAGCGGCGGGTCAAAGTCCAATGAAATCATTTTTGGAAGAGTGGAGGTCAGAAAAGCCTGCATATCCGAGCCTTCTTCGTTTTCCGGGATCCCAAGTACGCGAATATTGTCTCTCCGGCTCCTGTCCTCCATGTCCGTTAGTTTGCACGTGAGGTAGAGGAAGTCTTGTTCTCGCTCCTGAGACGTGTTGATCTACGTCTCTAGTGATCCCATGCGTTGCTCTAGCCCTGTCACTCTAGACTGAAAGCCTGCAATGTCAGATCGCATGGATTTGGTTTCTAGTGTCAATGAAGTTATAGAGGCGTCCATCCCCTCTATGCGGCGGCTGACGGTGGTGATCCCTTGTAGTATCCTGTCCATAGTTGTGGGTTGATCTTTATCAGACATCGTGATGGACTCGTTTAAAGGTGGCGATGTTTGAGGGTTTATCTTTGTGGGGGTTAGGCGTTTGTGTTGTAGCGCTTCTGAGAATAATAGTTGTCGTGCAGGGTTGCTGACAGGTTTATGGTTCGGTTTGTTGCCGGGCATCGCCTCAATTGTCTGCAGAGTCTGGCCACGTGGGGCCCGAGTCTCCCTCCGTGGGTTCCGATAAGGATATAGATGTTCTGTGCTAGCCTGGTCTCGAATTTATATTGTCTCTTCTCGTTTTCCTGGGTCTTTGGTTGCTGGTGATAGACTTGACTTCCCCCTCTTTCCTTCCCTCCTCCTGTCTCCACGTCCACTTATTTATTGTTCTCCGTATATCTTTTTTGCCCTCATTCTCTTTAGTGTATCCTCCTAGCGTTTTTTGTAAATGGCAGAGGCCTGTCAATGTCAATGTCAATGTCTATGTCTATGTCTATGGGGCAGAGAAGGTTATATTCAAGGAGTTGCCATGGGGTCGTTGTAGAGCCTACATTGGCCCTTATTGTTGGAGAGCTGTGACTTGTGTCTGCCAAAGTTGATTCTTCAGTGGTTGACGTTGAATAGCTGAGGGGGGGAGGGGGAAGGTGGCTGATTTACTTTCCTCCAGGTCTTTCTGAGCAGGGGTATGTGTGGCTCTTCTGCTGTCCCCGTCAGTAGCCCGTGCTAAGTATAAGTATAAGTATAAGGGGCGATGAAGGCTTTGATTTCTTACACTGGTGCCAGTCCTCTCCCTTCTCCTGAATCTCTGTTCTCTTGGCTCCCTCTGGCTCTCCTCATCTCCGATGCCCCTCCAGTCGCTCACCCCTCTCGTCTCTTCGCCTCCGCGTGCCTCCCGTCATGCCCCTCTGCCCTCCTCAGTATTAGCTGTCTGGAGGGGGGGCGAGAGTTTATTATCCCAGCGGGAGGGTTTTGTTGACCCTCTGTGATGGAAAAGAGGGGAGAAGTCGTGCCTCTGCCTCCGGCGATGCCGTTCTTATTTTGAAGATTCTCGATCCTACCTCTCTGGCCGGGTTTCTCTCCCGGCTGTCGAAGGGGCCGCACCCCTTTGCTGCGTCTCCCCGTCTCCCTGTGGAGGGTCAAAGGTCCGTGGGTGTTTGTTGGCGTTGTAGGGAGATGGATGCAGGTCGTCACAGCTCCCGCAGTCCCTGCGGCCTGTTCAGCTTGCTCCTTGCCGCTGCGGGCACGCCGTCCCCGGTCTTCCGAAGACGCGACTCCGCCCCTTTTGCCAGGCCTTATCGGCCTGGGGCGAGTCGCGAGTTTCCTGCCTTGCGTCCCGCTCCTACGGGGTCCCCGGACATGATTCCGTGTCGCTGCTGTTGTAGGGGAGGGGCACCGGACCCGGTGTGTTGTCCGGCTGTCTTCTCGCCCCCGTCACCCCTCCGGGATCGCCTCGGCACGGAGCTCTCGCTCTAAGCGGCCATCTTGTTTCGTGGCCCGGCCACGCCCCCAACCATACGCTTAGAAAGAGGGAGAAGGCTGGGGGAACAACATAATTAATAGGCTGGGTCCTTTCTACATGTATAGATTCCATCAGCAGAGACATGCTATTGTCTAACAATTTGATTTTAGTTAACGCTATATCAAAGTACGACTTTAGAAGATGTTCCAATTTCAAAAAGCGGTCCCCCCAGTTATGAGATGTATTTTGACAATTTAATAATGGATCACCTGTCGCTGGATTGACCAAGGAGGTATTTATTACACCTACGGGTTGAACCAAAGAGCCATGAAACAATTATTCCCCGGGACATGAGTTCAGCCGCAGCCCCTCCTCTGATTCAGTTTTCTGAGTTAATAATTCTGATAGCATCGGTCAAATAGGTCATTTTGGAACCCCCTTTTTGCCCCCTTTTGCCATAGCATTTATAGAGGAGACTAATTTGCACTTACCCATAACTAGGGAATAAGACAGGGGAGCTAGTTTCAACCACAAAAATCTGGAATGCAGATGTAGAAAAGGTGGCCCAACCAAGCCTTCTACAGGCTCACTCTTAGTATGGTCTTCACTCATTATTGGAGCCCTGCCGCCTGGCTCCTGGATTCTGGGAAATGGAGTCCCTCAAGCAGCAAACTGTCATCCTGGCGCTCCTCGCCACCAGCATGCTTCTGCACTCTTGATTTTAAAGCTTACCTTCCAGGGTTTTGGGATTCTGAGGAATGGATTCCCTCAAGTTGTAAATCATCAGCCTGGCGTCCCTCGCCGCAAGCACCCTCCTGCGCTTAAAAGCACTTTGATACTAAAACACGCCTCCTGGGATCATGGATTCTGTGAGAATGGAATACCCCAAGCAGCAAACCATCATCCTGCTCTTGCACCATTTATGGCAAACATATTCTATTCTATACTGACCATCCATTTTCAGATACGTTTGTCTGTGCTTACACTCAAGTCCTGTTGCTCCACTAGCTGACTGAATATAAATGTGCTGGCCATCTTGGAATTTTGGGTAGATGAATGCAATGTTTATTTGCAGTAGACAATCAGTGTAGCAGCACCTGGGAATGAATGCTGAGAGAAGCATAATGCTACAGAAAATAAAATAACTCTTTTTTTTTATGTATCCATTTTCAGACCCCTTTGGCTGCTCTCTAATACTTGGTATGCACACTCAACCCACATGCCTTACAGATGTGAAACATATGGGCTTCATCAGTGCTTGTTGAAATTGTGTCAGTACTGATCCAAGGTTACATACACTAACACCATAAGAACGTTTTTGCCCCTATCTCAAATCTTGCCTCTACACTACCCCTTCACCTTTGCAAATTCTTCACTTTATACGTGTTTTTTTCAATTCACCCTTTTTTAGTAAACTTAGCGAAAACCTCAGCCAAACCTATTATTGTGAACAATTATTTCTATCTTCCTTCAGGCGCATTTGCTATAGTGTTAACATAATTTCTTGTTAGTTGTACACTTTTCCCATTTGTGTCATGTTCTTCAAATATACAACTTTATGACATGTCAATTTACTCTTAACATGAAATATTTGCTTTTTAAAAATGTCAAACACCTTTATTAATCTACTATTGTGTTCTTTTACATCCTTTCCAGAAACTAGTACATCACTCGAGTAGGAACAAATCCTTTCTATCCCTTGAAATGTTTCTCCAAACAACATCCTTGTGAAGTACACCATACACATCAAGTTTGATGAATGGAGACCAATAAGACTCACACTGAGGGTGCAATATAACCTGGACACCAAACGTATTGGGATGAAAACCATTGCTTTTCCCATCCCAGAGGTCAGATTATTATTATGCAGTAAAGGACCCCTGTCCACTGACTATGCCCAATTCACAGTGCATAGGCATTAGACAATCTTTTCTCATCAGGCCCCATTCATTACTTATGACAGCCTTTTTGGAGGTGGTCCTGTTGGTTATGAAATCTCTTTTGCAGCAGCATGTCCACAACATCGCCTTAGACATTTCTTACCTTGCTGACCACTAGTTTAATTCCTCTCTTCTGCCTACCTTGGCCCATCTTAATTCATCCCTGAACACTTCAAGACACAATTTAACCTTCAGAATATTAAACAAAACTACCCATTTATTATCCCCAAATATATGTACTCAAATTACGTGCTTGGACTCTGCTGGGGACCACAAGGTCCAGGAGCCCTGTTGCCCACCTGTTTTCTGGAATGAGGAGAGAGGCAGGGCAGGCGAAACAAAACGTGGTCGTGTTCCCCGCTGCTCGGGACACTCTTGGCTCTAATGGAGTTCATAATGTCCAGAAGTCCTGTCTTTTGTGTGTGAGGAGAGAGACGTGGCACGGCACTTCAAAGCATGGTAATGCTCCCACCTGCATAGGATGTGCCTGGGCACTGCCCGGACGACTGGGCCAAGAGAGGAGGTATGTGCACCAGTGAGAGCCTGCAGGAGGCTGGGCTGGTCCTGCTCTCTTTGCCCCACTGTATTAAATATTCTCATGTTTTGTCTCCAGACCACTGGACACTCTCTGCGGTACCTTTAATGATGCTGAAAATCAAGGCACCTGAAGTTGGTATTCCATCACGCAAATGAACATCCATTAACAAAATGCTGGAGACAGTGATGAGTGTAACAACAAGTGAAATTGTCCTCACTGAGAGGTGTCTCTCACTGGATCAAAGATCTTATCTGTAATGTGGGTTCCAAGCAGGGGGTGGCCCAGACTAATTGTATTATTTATTCTCCATCGCTAGCCCTGCCCTTTTCAGTCCCTGTGGAAGAATTTTTATTTGGGATTGAACTTGAATCCCCCTCTGCACCCATAGTTGAAAAGAAGAAATGATGGGGGCGGGAGACAACATCAGAGCCCATGGTTGTATGTAGTGATGATGCACCATTTGGCAGAATTATTGCTAGAAACCTCTTGGAGGAGTTTTGTGCTAGGTTAATTTCTATTTTCCTCCTGTAGCTGTCATCTATCATGGTTCTCCCGGGCCAGAATGAACCAAGGATAAGTTTGTCCTGGTTAAATAAGATTGTCCTGGTTCATTTTCTGAATCTCCTATGACTTTATTGCTCCTCAAGATACGCCTCTATCATACAGAGGGGGTATGTGTTTATTACACAGTGATAGAGTGTAAGCCAATGCTAATTCTGGTTTCCAATCTTGAACTGAAGACCAATAGAAGAGCTTGATAGTCCCTAGTACTGTTTCCATGTACCTGCCTCGAACTGCCTACCCTGTGTGTTGATTTTTGCTGGGATCCCAGCTATGAGATGTGACCAGGGAGAAATGGAAAATGAATTGTTAAACCAACTACATTGGTTGTTCAAGAATAGAGTCTCTAATATTATGGATGATAGCCAAATCTGCTTGGCAAGAAGGATAGGATGGATTGGAGCTCTACGGGAGTAAATAGGTAGTGATTACATCGTGGTCAATTTTAGAAATCCCATGTTGCCTAGAAACATACTTAATAACCATGTACAGTGAGGCCAGAGGAATGGCTGAATTCTTGCCCTTCCTCTTGGTTATTTTTACAGGCCCGTTTTTTAGAACAGTGGCATACTTTCGACGGTGGGTAGATGTGAAAGTCATTCCAATATAAATACAGCTGTCTGTCTAAGTATCCCTTTGCCAAATAGATTTGACATTTTGTCCAACCTCACATACGTTGATTGACTTTCAGATTTCTCTGGAGATGGAGTTTCTTCCAGGGTGGCAAGTTCTATGAAAGTCGAGGTGAGCGGTCTAGCTGATATCACCTTTGTTCTGCCAACAGTTTCAATTTTAAGCTGGAACGCTGTTGGGATTTGAATCAAAATGTTGTAGCCTTTTGAGACCTGTGAAAAGCCCCTGTCAGGCCTTAGATGGCTTGATTCACACAGTTTGCTTGCTAATCTGCAGCTCATCAAGGCTCCGTTACCCAGGCCCAGAGACCCCACCTTAGTTAGGCAGGCATGCAAGACATACAAAGCTGCTTTAAAAATGAACTACCTAAAGAGGACTGGTATCCCTTTGAATCTGTGACCACCTCTAAGAATCACAAGGAGTTTGGCTCACAGTAAAACAATGTAGACAAAGAGAGTGTTTTAAAACAATTTGTAGTAGTAGTTCTGGCAATGAGTGGGTAAAACACTTTTTATATATTTATTTCCGTCCTAAGAATACGTCTCCACAAGCTAAATTGTTGCCTAAATTGTAAGATAGCTCCAAATTAGTGGTAATCCTTAAAGAGGACCAAGAAGCTATAATACAAAGCCAAAGCTGCAAGGCGCCTGGCCCAGATGGGATGCCAATAAATCAAATTAAATGTAATGTGGAGATATAGGCTCCACTCCTTACAAAGGTTTATTACAACCTTGCACCAGACGTAATACCGCATTCTTAGTCTCTTTCCACCATCATGCTGATTATTAAAAAAAAAGATGCTGAATCGGCTCTGAGATGCTATATTTCCATTTCCCTTATAGACAGCACTGTTAAGATAATTGTTAGGGTCATTTTCAATTGAAAGCAAGAATGGGCACATGGTAATAAAATACTTCATTCTTGCCACTATAGGTTCAGGGCACGGTTAGGTGCAGTGTAGCAGTGGTTGACTCTTCATCTTATAATTGGTAAATATACAATTGACAAGCACTGTACCCTGTACTTGGCATTCATGGACTTCTCTACTGCATTCAATTGTGCAAACCGGACTACGCTGTTGATGTTGCTGGGTTTAACGCTTGACCAGAACCTTGGTGAACGTGTTTGTATGCTTTGCTTGAGATCCTGTTGGCTAAGGTTAGATTCAGACCTCTCGAAGAATTATCAGTGCCTTTTATTCTCTCCAGGGATTTCGGCAGGATTTTTTTTTAGCTCCCCTGTTATTTATTATTTGTATAAATAATTTATTTGTATGAGTGCATTTAAAGTTGGTTGCTGAGGAGATCACAGTTCAGGCGAAGCAACTCTGGGAATGCTACTTGTACCCTACGGATGCAGTGTCGAGTGCTTCTTCCAGGCATGAAGCCACATTGGTGTGGATGTATAAGGTGAGAGAGGGTCTGACTCAACCTAGTTGCCAAGACTTTAGCAAAGATCTTGACGTTGACGTTAATTAAAAAAACGGTCAATAGGATGAACATTGGTCGGCAGGTGTCCTGCTTTGGGTATCACAGCGATTGTCGCTTTGCCCAGGTCAGTGGGGAAGGTGCCCTGGGACAACACCTCTCCATAAACGACCAACAGGTGGGTCACTAAAAGGGTGTAATAGTGTTTGAAGTATTCATTGTGGAGGCCGTCGGGGCTTGCCAAATTAGAGACAAGATACCACTTGGTTCACTAAATCAGCCATTAAAGGCAGATCCAGCTCCTGAGCCAAGGAGGGTGGAATTAATGATAAAGGTATGTCCTGTAGGAGGGGATTCTCAGTCTCATATCAGGGGTGGCAGAGTCGCCCTTTAGTGATTTTGGTAGAATGTCACAAATGCTTGAGCAATTGTGGAGGAGTCTTTGTCGAGAGTACCCAAGGGGTTTCTCATGGCTGGCACAAACCTGCTGGAGATGTCCTGGGTCGTCAGCCAATATAGTAATTTGACAGATTTGCCTCTGTACTCATAAACTCACTGGCTTGATGCCTTCCAGCACTGCTTCACCTCCTCCAGGGAGGCCTTTCGTAACTTGAACCACAACACTGTCAATAGGCAATCCAGCTCACTCAAGTCAGGTGAGTATTTGGGTTTCCAAGCCTGCTTTTTGTATCTGTTGTGCTAGTTCCTCCTGGCGCACATAGCTTTTGAGGAGACCCCGTAGGGTAGGTTTACTTGCCGCCCACAATGTTGTGGCCGAGGAAACAGAGTTTGCATTGGTCTGGAAAAAGGTTTGTACCTCCTCTTCTATAAATGCTGCACTCCAGATCTAATAGGTGCCACCCGCTAATCCTCCACATCGGATGAAGAGTGTCCAACTGAGCACACCACTCGAGGAGGAGGGGAGTGTGATCGGATAAACCCCAGGGTAGGATTCAGATGGATAGTAGAGATAGAAGGTCACCAGCTGGGAGCCAGAGGAGGTCGATCCTAGACTCAATGCAATGAGCAGCAGACTGATGAGTGTAGGACTACAATGAAGGATTCCATATGCGCCAAGCATCACAGAGGCCCATTGAGTCAGCTCAGGAGACCATATGTGAGGAAGGCACCTGTCTGCTGTGGTGTATAGTATCAAATGTGTCTGTCATAGGATTGGGGACTACGTTAAAGTCCCCACCTATCAGGGCCGTTCCCGGCAGGAGGCCCAATACAGTAGATTGGACTGCCCATAGAGTGGTTTGCAGGAGCTATTGGGGAATATAGCAGGAGATAAAGTTGCCATGTTTTGCTTCCATACATCTCTCAATCCCCACAAATCTTTCCTGAGGACCTTCGTGTACTTTGATAACTGTCATGGGAAGGGTTTTGTGTAGCAGGATCACGACTGCCTGTGAGCCTCTAGTGAAACCCACATTATAGACCCGGTTATATCCGAAAAGGCCCAGGGAGGACGAGATGAGTCTCCTGAAAAAAGATCACATCTGGTTTGTATTGTTTGGCATAGCACAATACTAGTTTCCTTTTAATGATGTCCAGAAGACCGTTTACATTCATGGGAAATAACCATAACTATTAGGGGGGCTGTTGCTGAGGATGTGGTGGAGTAGGGTCCCACAGTAAGGGTGGCCAGTTAAGCATGGTATCATAAAGCTGAGCACAGAGGATCAAATAAACACAGTGGAGAACTTGCACAGTGATTACTTGAAAGTAAAAAATAACAAGAAAACAACAATCCTAAATAACATAACACAACCCTCCCCATCCGCCCTTTCCCAATTCTTCCTTCACTGAAGTATCTGTTGCTCTAAAGAAGACCATGAAATATTAAACTTAATGGGGAAAATTTGGGTGGTGTTTACTGTCACCCGGATAAAGGATTATAGTGCCTGACAGCAGTTGTAAGTAGAAAGAATATTCTTTACTCCCCATGGTCAAGGGGTCTGGCGGCAGATGCATCCACCACTCCTGAGTCACAGGTCTGTGCCAAAACCGATCAATATATGGTGGTCGTCCCCTGTTTGGCAAGGAGAGGATCAAGTCAGGGGATCTGGTGATTTATCAGGGGACCCAAACAGCTGCAGGGTAACAATGAGGTTCATGTCTAGATCAGTCTTGCCTGGGTTCTCCTCGATTGGAGGTGGACTCACTGAAACCTGGCATCCGCCTCTGTTTGGGATTGAGAACATTTCGTCCGGGGCCCCAGGGGCGGAGGGTGGTGAAGGTGGACCCCCCAATTCCAAGGTCAGTGGGCCAATAAGGGGTATTTGTACAGTTACTTTATCACCAAAGCAGTATCAAGTTCAGTTCCACACTTTACATAGATTTTAGTGGAGTGATCCTGATGCTGGGGATGAAGGATTCTGAGGATGATGAAAGATGCCTTGGGTGCTGTGTGGTCGACGGAGGTGTCCTTCCGGTTATTTCTAGGTCCACAGGTTAGGTGGGGTGAATTTGACAACAGGGGTCAGTGCCTCTCTAAGTCCACTTTAAGCAAGTAGAAGGCCAGCAGCGGCTGGTCTACTGATCTCCGTACACAGCGGACCCAACAGTACCCTTCGGTGAAGGCGGTGTGCTTCTTTGGTGACCAATCTGAACTCAGATGACACTCCTGGGTCGAGCAGAGTCAGGTGCAATTTTTGGCCTTCAAAGATTGGTCTATTCGATTGCCCATTGGTGGTCAGCTGTGATTCGAAGAATGTGGCTACTGACTCGCCGAAGTGGACTAGTTCAGATTTGATGACCCTGGTGCTGTTCCAAGGGGTCAGTCGACTGACCATGGAGACACTTTTTTGGACTGGGGCTCAGGCGCTAATTTTCCACAAGCCAGGAGTCACAGGCACAGTACTCTCTTTGCTAGCCCAAGGTGCGGCAAGTGCCATTCATCAGTCAGTGCATCCTCTTTTGCCAGGTCCAGGGATAATAAGGGCAGTCCTTCTTCAGTCATTTCTCTGTTTCTGTTGTGATCTGTGATTCAGGGTGCCAGATGTGCCATATTTATGCCCAGAAAGTTCCCTGGGATGGATGATGTGGTCACTAGGGGCCAGATGTAGGTAGCAAAAAATTTGCGAGTCGGAAATTGCGATTCGTTGCGACTCGCAATTTCCGACTCGCAAAATGGTATCCAAGAAGAAATGCGACTTCATTTTGCGACTCGCAAGAGAAGTCGCACTGCAGATTGCCAGTCCGCTGTTAGCGAGGTCGCTTTTTGCGACCGCGCTAAAAACGAACACGCAAATTGCGAGTGGGTGTCGCAAATTGCGACTGTGCCGCAAATCAAATGCAGGTGCAGCAGAACACCCTGGAAAACACTTCCTGGCTCTTGATGATGACATCACAGCCAGGAAGTTTACTAATACACCTGGGAGGAGGGAGGACCACACCCATTTTAAACTGCTGAACAGCCAACAGGAGGAACAGCAGCTACAATGGCAGAAACACCCAGGAAGAGAAAGCTCAAATTTGCAGAGAAAGAACTGGAGGTGCTGACGGAGGAATGCTGCCAACACCACGAACAACTATTTGGGAGAGCAGCCCTCAGTGTGCCAGAGCAGGAAAAAAGGCGGATTTGGAGTGAAATCCAGGACAAAGTCAACTCAATGGGTGTGAGCCACAGAAGTATTGAGGAACTAAAGAAAAGGTGGTATGACCTGCGCTCCCGGACCAGGGAGAGGGTGGTAGAGCAGCTGCGGGAGATGAGGGGCACTGGAGGGGGACCATCTACCATACCACCACCCACACCCTTGGAGGAAAGAGTGGAGGAGACCCTGGAGCCAGAGGCAGTGTCCGGGATAGGAGAGCTGGACACGTCAGCGCCAGGACCATCAACCAGTGAGTACCATGAGACATACATGTACACCCATATCTGCCATACACCCACCCACCCAGTACACAGCACCATGCACAACCAAAATAGCTCCATTTCAGAGTAGCAACCACCTGCATGGTGCATTATGGGCAATGTAGTCAAGTAGGCAGTCGATAGGCAACAGTTTATTAGGAAGCAGACAACAGATGGTAGATACTGACAGTGTGTTCCCTATGTCCCACAGGTCTCCCACACGACACCACCTCCAGCCATAGCATCCAGGGGCCACAGGTCAGCCACCAGCCAGCACAGGACCCAGGACCAGCCACCACAGGGACCTGCACCACCCAACCACGGTCCCCTCCTGATGCACCAGTGGCCATACTGGAGAGTGAGCCAGCACCCGGTCCCAGCCACAGTGCCAGTGTACAGGACACGGAACCTCTACCACGTTGCAGGCGACGTCTCAATGTCCCTCCAGTGCCACAGGGTGAAGTAGGGGACGCCTCCATGTCCGCCGCCGAGGCTACACTCCTACATGGTCAGGGCCTGCAGACAAGGGAAATAAGAATTATTTCATGGGCCATGTGGCGCATGGAACGCAACCAGACCACAGGGCTGCAACAGGTCCACACTGAGCTGCAACATCTCAACAGCACTGTTGGTGACCTTGCGCTCTCAATAAGACAACTGGTGTCTGAACTTGTCACCGAGAGAGAGGGTGCAAAGCTCCGTGACCGGCAGCTCATCCACCGCCTGGACCGCATGGCTGCCTCCATCGTCAGGCTGGCTGTTCACCCCACTGGGCTGTCACGGTGCACAGTCAGCCACCAGGTGGACATGGGCCACTTTGCCAGCGATGTGGCACGTGGGCTGGGACGTATTAGCCACGCAGTCGATCTGATGGAGGCACGACAGGTGGCTAGGGGCGCGGCAGACACGCCGCAGGACAGTGAGGAGGGCTCTACCATAAGTAGTGCTTCAGCCACAGACACCAGGGTGTTGCGCAGTGGTAGCGCACGGCAGGGCACTGCAGACGCTCCAGGAACCAGCCATGCTGGGCGAGCACGGCGTAGGGTGTGAGCTACACACTGTCATAGACTGGAGGCACATGAGGTTAATGTGTCCTCATAGCAGGTGGACTTTTACAGCCCCTGATCTGTAGTTTCTGTAAATAGTTTATTGGTGCACATCATTAAAGTTCTTGTTTGTTCCACTTCACACCTGGACTCTTTGTGTGTGACATTCATGTGTGTGGTGACAGTTAGCACGTACCTTCCAAAGTATTGGTTTGCAATGTGGACCCGTCTCTGTCTGCCTTGATTTGCAATGCTTCTATCCCCATGATGGCGATGTGGTAGCTCTTGCTCTTCATCCTCCGAATCTGGGTCTTCTGGGGTGAGAGGTAGCCCACGTCTGGTGGCAATGTTGTGCAGTATAGCGCATGCGCCAACGATCTTGAATGCTGTTATTGGGACATACTGGAGGGCACCTCCACTTCTATGGAGGCATCTGAATCTTGCCTTCAATAGTCCAAAGGTCCTCTCTATAATATTTTGGGTCCTCCTATGTGCACTGTTGTATTGCCTCTCTGTCTCATTGCTGGGTATTAAGTACGGGGTAAGTATCCATGGTCGTAGTGCATATGCACTGTCACCTGTTTGGCACAAAATGTACAATGTTAGCTGGGCATAGATGTGTTCCACATTGACCTGTGTGTATGTCTGCAAGGTGTATTCAGCTATACCTAGGAGGTATCCGTCTCCAAACTCCCCACGTTCTAGGCATTGGTGTATCCCACTGTGCCTGAAAATGTAGGAGTCATGTGTACTCCCTGGAAATTTGGCAACCATGTCAGCGATGACATAATGGGCGTCACATACCATCTGGATAATTTCTGCCTCATTCCTGGGTAGGTATATGTATATGGACATGTGTGTGAGTATGGCATCTAGGAATGCTCTGAAGAACCGTGAGAGTGCACTTTGGGAAACCCCACCTGCCACAGCAATGACCCCCTGATAGCTACCCGAGGCCAAGAGGTGCAATGAGCATAGCACTTGCACATGTGTGGGGATAGCGCTGCCGCGCACAGTCTGGCGTCGAAGCTGCGGATTGAGTAGGTCTATTAAATCTAGGATTGCTGCGCTGCTAAGTCTGTATTTATCATATATCTCCTCCTCAGTTTGTTGGAATAGTGTTTGTCTGGTTCTGTATATCTTCTCCTGTCTCTGGCTCCTCCTCCTCATCTGCTGTGCGGCGTGGGCTCTCCTCCTCCTTGCTATCACATATATCTCCGCCATCTTGAGTAACCCAGGTGCCTTCTGGGTCCCCTTTTATACTTTGGTTATGGTTACCACCTGCTCTGAGTTAGTGGTAAATTGGAAGTGCAAAATGGGCTTTTTGCGACTAGTCGCAATTTGCGAGTGGCTATTGCATATGGTTTGCGACTCGCAAATTGCGACTTCCTATTTGCGGGTCGCAAAATGGGGTCGCTATTTTTGCGAGTCAGTAATGGCTCGCGTCGCATTTTGCGATTCGGAAATGGGATTTTTGCATCCCATTTCCGATTTTGCGGGGTCACAAATTGCGATTCGGGCCATTTGCGACTCGCAAAAGTTTGCTACATCTGGCCCTAGGTTCCCTCCTGCCTTGTGATGACCTTTGGCTATGAGTGCATTCCAGCAATCCTAGAGTGCACCATTCTGCCCACTCTCAAGATGTGCAAACCCTTCCTTGGATGTTAAGAGCGTGGTTTCCCACCCTAGAGGTGAGGCTACCTGTGGGTTACACGCTCATGAGAAAAACGGTTTGGCCATTTTCCCTTCTCTGTTCCTGCTACCAGCCTGTCTACCTGAACAAAGAGGCAGCCCTACATGAGGGTGATCGCTTTTCGCCCACCAAATGCGACTTCGCCTTTGAAGCTCTTTTTGGGCCAACACCTTGGGTGGCCTCCTGTGAGGGGAAGTTAACACCTTCCTCTGCAGCAGACTTGTATTATCTTGAAGCCTGGGATCCATTCACACAACTCCCAGCGACGACAGAGGACTATCTCGTGTCCAGCAGCTGTGCAAGGCCACCGGACAAACTGGGCAACAGAGTGGCATGAAACCTGTCTTAATGCCCAAGTTGATTTTAAAATCACTTTTGAGGGACATCAAAACATCTTATGCATAACATCAAAAGTGACATTAAATTTGACTTGGGCATCAAGTTGGGTTCAATGCCATGATTAATTTGATACCATAAAGTACCCATTTTAATAGTCCCATTCAGAAGTTAGCCAGCCTGAGATGTCAGGTGCTAACTCTGTGTTAGCCAATGGGGCTACTTACTTTTCCACACTAACAATGGCAATTTAGAAGTTTTGCTCTTAGGGTATGCCCTACTTAATAATATACTGCTCCTTGCCTTAGGGCTCCATAGCCTTATTTCAGGGCATTCTGGTATATATTGTTAAGGGAAGTTGGGGCTTTGCATTGGTTTAAATAGCAACATCATATTAGCAGTTTTTAAATTGCCATTACAGGCTGCAGAAGCTTTGTCACACACAGGGTGGCACAATCATTGCTGCAGCACTAGATGGACACTCCAACTTACATGCCCTGGGTACCCTTGGTACCATATACTAGGGACTCTTAAGTAAGTCAGCTTATACCAATTCAGCGTACATTTTGTAATGTTTAAAAAACTGGCAGTAACGTCTGGTTAGCAGGCCTCAGTGCAGTCTCAGAGTTGAAAAAAAACAGCTGCATCAGTCCAAAACGTTTTGAGTGATCATGCAAAAAGAGGCATGCCCTTACATTTACCATGTGCAAACACAATGTCAATTAGTGTGTAAGGTTTAATTTTTAACACATTTGTCCAAAGTGTTACGTCTCGAGTGTTGGAATCCTTAAAATATCCTTGTACATTGTCCCTGTCAGTTTTGGTGGTAAAACTACCCTATTTATTCCTCCATTACGTGTTCTCCAGACCTTCCTGATTTTCCTGAAGCTCATTATGTTGGCCTTAAAATGTGAGCATCTTTAAACACATTTCCTTTTTTGATTCTGAGCAGTCATTGCCAGGATTCTTCAACACTTTGACACCACCCACAAAGTTAATAATGTGTCCTCCTATTTCTTGTGTACCCTGTGTTTTTTCTACCAAAACACAGTCCTTTCCAGTGTTGATTTCTTCGTAGTAGCCCTTCAGATAGCTTCCTATAATAAGTGGCATTCCTATTGTAGAGGGACAATGGGGGTGGGTGCAGACAAGTTTCTGCTATTTATCTTTGTGCACTCCACTTGGGAGCCACCACTGTGAACATATCTTTGACAGAGGTTGTCTCTATGTCCTAACAAAGACCATCTTTTCAGCAGGATTGTGAGACAAACCGTATGGTAACAGAGTGCATTTTAAGATTTAAGTCTCTGCTATGGAAGATGTACAGCAAGCTGATTTTACAAAGCTATTCTTCTGGAGATAGTTTGAGAAAGGGAGCTGATTTCACACCTTATTCCAACTCAAGGGTGCTGCTTTAGTCTGTTGATAGCTGGGGAATATCTCTTTGAAAAAGTGGGTGACTACCTTCTGACAATCCAGAGTCAGAACACCCTTTTCTGACAGGGCCTCGCGGCAGTGGGACTTCTGGTTGCAGACAATCATGCTGAGCTACAACATTTTTCCAGTCTACTTGTAACCCTTTCACAAGGGACCGGTCAGATTCAGATAAATGGGTAAGAAAGTTCAAGTCAAGAAATAACTGCTGGCCACATGGGTCCTACTGACTTTTTTCTGCTCTGATTTCAGTAATGTGACCGCGACCTGCATATGTAGTGGTCTGCAACATGGCAGAATTCATGCCTCCCAGAAGCCCACACCCAAGTTTCTCTATGCTAATTTCCAGAGTTGACACAGTTTTCAGGGAATAAGCCATCTGGTGGCTAATACAATTGCAGGTGGGTCATCCCTTGTCCAGGAAGTGAAGCAAGCCCAAAGCAACTCAAACTATTTTTCACAAAGCGACCTAGTGCTCAGAATTCTCATCCTCTACCAACCCCATGACCAAACACCCAGGGGCAATTTGCGGGGGTGGTTCTGGAACAGCTTTAGCAGCACTTAAAAAACCTCAGTGTCATGACTTGCCCATACCACCAACATGGGGCTAGCCCCCATATAGGGCCCAGGCTGACAGATGTGTATGGGAAGATGGCTACTTCACCTACGATCATTACAGGACCTGATTACTGTCCAGAACATTTCACCTGAAAATCATTGTTTTCAGGTGTGTGTCTATAACTAGTTCATGGGAAGCAAACCAAAGCTGCAACAACCAGAGGACTTTAGTTTATGGCACGAAACTCCGGAATTGGAATCAGTGCCCTTATGACCTGGAAGTAGGTGGTTACCTCAGTGTGTGTGATCAGTTGAAAGTGTACAGCAAGATATGGTACTTTTCATGCTTGAGGTAGCAGTTTGTGTACCCCAGCAAATACCAAATGAAGAAACTGGCCCTTTTCACTTTTTGAAGGCAGTAAACAGTGCTTCCTGAAATGTTGGTGTTAGGGTTTGCAGAAAGAAACAATGCCTTTTGTGGAAAGACGTTAGATGTGATTAAAACAAGGTAAGAGGTAGCACCAAAAATCATTAACTGAAGATGTTTGTAATCTGATTTTAGTAAGCTAAATGGAATGATGTACTTGGCAGTAAAAGCTAAGAAGACCTCAATACAAAGATGACAAAGCATAAAGAATATAAGATGGAATTTCTGTTCTGTCTTTGAATTGAAAACCACAGAACTTACAGATCTAAGCAGTGAACAAAAACAGTTTCAATTCTTCATTGGTGGAAACAGGGGGATGGGAAATAAGCTGTAGGGTACCTGATATAATATTCCACCAGTGAAAGACCAGTACTGAAGGAGAACTTTACATCAAAGTTTCAATTGTGCGTGTATACCCATGCAATAAGGCATTTATAAGTATGGGAGATATTCTATCCAATGACAACTAGAACAGCATTTGTACCTTAACCGAAGATTTTGAAGAGATTCTTATTCAAGTCTATCCATAAACCTTGATATTGAAAGCAATCGCTTCTACACTCTTGCGGTGTCCAAAGTTATGCAAAATAGCTGCCTGGGGGATCCAGAGCCCCCTTCTTTGTAGACCTTGCATAGGGAACCGAATGAGTTGGGAAGAGTGTTATGTGGGTGTATCTTACTAGGATGTGCCAGCCATGCTATTTTTGAGCCCTTAAATCCAGATTCATGGTGATCTGGGATTAATTTCTGTGATTACAACACTTTCACTTGAAAGAAAGGAAAGAGGTTAGCGTATATCAGACAGTAAAAGCCAATGATGCTAGTTGCTATCTTAGCTGGCACAGAGCTTTGTTTTGAGCACAAAGAACAGGTTTAATCCAAAGGGATTTGATATACTAGTTTGGGAGATGTGCTGATACGAAAAATTAGGTGTTGGTTGCAGTTGCAGACCCATAATGCCAGGTAGAGATTGGTGGACATGATTAGTCGTGGAGCTTGGATCTGAAACTGAACAGCTCAGATTTCCCAGGGCTTGTCTTAAATTCGTCAGGTATCCAATAATAAACAGCTAAAAACATGAAGATAGTCTAGAAACTGGTGTAACTAAGTTAGTTAAAAGTCTTAGAAAAATGTATTTGTGGTTGTAGATGAGGCAATCAAAAGTTCTTGTTTCATAAGATTGTAGACAATGTAGTGAAGTCCAGAATACGGAGGTGCCACAATTGGAAAAGATGGGACAGTATGCAGAAAAGCAGAAAGCCCAAGTCTGCTTTAAAGTAAAAGATGTGATCTGGGTAGCCCTGCAGGTAGCCATGGTTTCGAAGAAAAGTGTTCTTGACATTGCTGTATTTTGCCTTAAGGCCTTGGTCATTCAAATGTCGGGGAGCAGTCAATATGACTTTTATTTTCAGCTGTGTTGGGCCTACGTTTGTGACTTTAGCCCTGATTATATGTGCACTGGATTTAAATGAGGGGATTCCAGGTGTCCATAAATAAAGTTTCGTCCAGCATATCCACACATAATGTTGCCTACTTACTGCAAGTTAATCCCACAGAATAAAGAGTATCCATGAGGCACCAATTTTTCGGGCTCAAATTCCCATTGAGTTACCCAGTTCTGTGTGGATTAATACTCTCATTTACTTCCTGCTCTGAACAAGTGGGAACTGGGTGGTAACTGGTAGTGAAAGGCAGCTCTGTGGGAAAAAAATTCAAAGTGAGGGTGCTGCCATCAATGTTACATCACTAAAGTCATAGGGACTGTGAAAAATCTACAAAGAATAAGTGCAGCAAATTAGCCACTCACATTCAGCAGGAGGGTGGTAATAGTGAGGTGGGTAGTCGGTAGTCAATTTTGGAGCACCCTGTTGCAAATATATTATAGCATGGTGGAAGTGCACTGTCATTCACTGTCAGAATATTTTCCTTTGAATTTGTCTCTATATTTGCACAGAGATGTAGTTTTACTGATGAGACTATTCAGTGTACATATGATATTGTGTGGAAATCGTGTTTCACTGAATATTTTCACTGTGCCCATCACCAAGTAAAGTTTCTTGATTTGTTTTAAACCTATTAAAATATTTGTTTCCATAACACTTCAGAATGACAAATGAAAGTGCTTCATTTGTGCATTCCTAAGTGCTGATTTATTTTTAAATATTTGTACAGTGTAAGTGTTGTTGTGTTATAAAAAAATAGTATCCACCATCCTTCCTTCTAACACTCAACACGATTATCACACAGTTCACATTACACAATTGTCCCACTTTGCAGTGGAGAAAGAAAAGTAAACATCGGTCTCTAGGTTAACATAATAAGCAGCATGTCCCCAGAAGACAGAGCATTTAACCTCTGTGACAAGATAAATCCAAAATGTAAAGACATATTTATTGCTCATTCGCTCCCTGAACTCTAGTATGGTTATTTTACAGGAGGCCACTGCGTGCTGGACTCGTGGGGGTGAGGGGTGGGGTGAAGTAGCAGTCGAGTGCCCTTTTGTGGGGGCTATTACCTGATAGAGCGAACCGTAGTAATAATTTACCTGTGTTCGGACGCTCTTTAGGCCGATGAATCTTTTGACTAGGTGGGAACTCTCCGTACTCTTATATCGATCAGTCGCATCAAATCAATAATCAATAACGAACATAAGCAATACCTTGATCAACATAACACTTAACAATTAATCCAGAATACATTTCGGCGAACCCTGACCTTTCAGTCAGGAATAACCACACCAGTTTATTGCAAAGTTAGTGAATTTATTTCCCTATATTAACAAAGCTAGCACAATATATATGTGTCTCAACACCAAATGATAAACATAAATGAACATTAATAGCTGTCCATAACGGCGAAACAAGTGTAATCTATGTAGCATTTGAATCACAAGGCATTCGATAATGGCAATGCAAATCACTAATACGATAATCTGTAATGAGCTAATTGCGTACATTTAGTCAGCATAACAAGATCTCAAATTGCATCGTGCGACATATGGAATCCTCGTCTAACCTCAAATTAGCATCGGCATGTGGGACTTCATGCAAAAACAATTTAGCAACATAAATTTAGAAAACTCCTAGCTAGGGCTCTTATCAAAATCAGCAGTTGGTTACCTAAAAGAAACACAATGCAATTTTACAATTTTCCTTTCATATTTACCAATTACGATCAGCATACAAGGAAGTCTTCGTCTCACAGGTACCGTTTCTCGATCAGCATGGGACGGGGCAAAGGGGCAGGGGTGGACGGGGCAATTGCCTCACGGCGGCAATAAAACTACTACTTCATGCAAAGGGCATTTCAAAGTTAAAGTCTCTAGGGCAAGAATCATATAAAGTCTCTTTCTCTCGATTAGAGAAAGCATCAAAGTATCTCTCAAAATTGGCGTCGCAGCAAGATGGGCCATAATAGCTACGAAATGACGCAATGTCGGGCAATAGCTGGTAATGGCTTAATTTCTTCTCGTGCACCTGGTTTTTATAGACAACAGTTCGAATCCAGTAGGGTCTTCCATTGGAGGGTTCATAGGTTAGCTTCAAATTGTCCAATCAAAAACGACAGTTCTCAAGCTTTTACTTAAGCATACATTATCCTTGGAGATGGGTACGCACGTTGCAACATTGTATACCAATTAGTTCACTTTCAGAGCCTCCATTGTCCGCACCTGCAAATCGACCTTGGAGTAAAGAGAAAATATGCCAGGCTGGCACAAAACTTTAAGATAAGCATGTGAACGGTCTCAGTGGAAAAGTACAGCTTCAAGCAAAAAAATACACGTTTAATAGCACATTGGAAAAATACGAGCATCTAAACCGTGAGACCAGGCAACTAGGCCAAAGCCTCCATTAAAGTAATGCTAAGCTAAAGCATTTCAAACAAGCAAATCGTAGCACACGTTTATGATTATTTCGGATTAGTGCAATTCTAATACACCACGTTATATAAAGCGCGCTTATAAATGTTGGCAAACTACTCTAAGGGCACATTTTGTCCCCGTACAATCTTTATTAGTTCGGTTAAAGTCACACATGATTATTTCACACTACGTTTATGCGTTAATAAACCAAAACCTTCATTTTCTGCTTCATCAATCCCTCCTCTGATGACTACTGGTCATCACACAAATTAAGCCCACAAATTTTATTCCATTAAAATTCTGTCAGTTCTCTTTTCCTTTTAGTTCCCCTAGTTTGCGCTTTGTATTCTTCTGCCATTCTTTTCATAATTTTCTCCTCCTTTCTTCTTTTAATTCTTTCCATAATCATTATTATTCCCCTTTTTATTCCCCAAATTCCAAATACACAAATTATCACTATTAAAATTCCCTCTATTATTTTTAACAATATTCCATTCCAAATTCCCCCAATCCAATGTCCCACGGAAGCAAGTCCTTTTCCAACCTTCTCCCACACTCCTGGTTCTTTCAGTTCCTTCAAATCTGCACTTTCTTTTGTTAGATTAGCAAGCATAGTTTTAATTTTCACACTATTGTCAGGAATATATGTACAACAGTGTCGTGCACCAAGCATTTTGCAAATGCCACCGTCCTTTGCTAAAAGAATGTCTAAAGCAAGCCTATTTTGAAGAGTCATAGCTCTTTCCGCTGCAAGTTCAGCATCTATCAGGATTATAGCACCTGAAAACTTTGTCAACATGTTATCCACTATAGTAGACAACTTTCTTATCTTGATGGAATTCAGCACAACTCCCAATGAAGGAATCATGGCTCCAAATATATCTCCTACCACAGCAGCTGCGGTCTCTCTTTTCTGGATACGATGGGATCCAGATGTCTTTTGAATCATCGATAGGTCATCCAGTTGATAAACCTTTGGGAACACTATACCCAAATAACATCTCCCCCACCATCCCTTTGGAAGACGATAATAGGCATTATACCCACAAATGTAATATACACCTGGAATGACAGGGTCAAGTCCGTTCATCATGAATGTCCATTTGGCCTTAAAGATAAACGTGTGTTTACACTCACTCGCTCCTACAAAAATGTTGTCATAATAAGATTCACCTCGATATATACAAAACTTCCCTACATGCCAAGCATCTAAAGCAATTTTCCCTTGTGTCTTTATTGCAGCAAAATCATAATTATCTACTGAAGTCCTCTTATGTAACTCCTTTTCTAATTTCGCCTTCATTTGTGCCCTTCTATCATCTGTGAGATCTAAAAAGCTTATCTCTACTGCAGAGAGCGAGCAGGTAATATTTTCCCTATGAGCGTGAGCCGTTTCAAAAGGTAGCATTGGCTCGAAAAATTCCCTCATTATCTTAGCATCCCAATCTTTAGCAATCTGGCTTAGCTGCGCTATTATAGGAACATAAGCAAAGGTAACATCATAATTTGAGTAAAAATACTGTATGTTAGTTTGACCATAAAACCTAGACTTTACTATACTACATGTAATCCCCTATGTAAGAGGCATGTGGTGATATGTCACCCCTTCCTTCACTGATGTCGGTATCTGTGTACACACATAACAATCTTTCGCATCCATTGTCTCAACATATTCTGTTAGCAAGCGATAGAAAACATTATACGAAAGCTCTTTCTTATCGTGCAAGAGTCTCTCATCCAATGCTAGCCTCTTCAATGCGGTTAGTTCAGTGACAGTAACAGGAGCAAAAGTAGAAGCATCAATTCTCTCATTCTCACCCTTTCCATGCATTGCAAGCACTATTGCCATTATTATTAATACACATGTAATTATCAAGCCTATACACACATATTTACAATATTTCTTTCTATTGTTTTGCGTCATGATCTGTATAGAATCAGAGAGCTAGAAGCACCTATAAATGAAACTATTTAGCAATTCAGTTACGAAGCTGAACGAGCGCAATGTTCACACAGTTTTCTTCAGGAGGCCAGTCACTTATCGGTTAGCAGCATTTGTCTCAATTCGGCAATAACTCAGTCTTTATCGGTTTAGCAAAGTCTCAGCTGGTTGTTTGTTTCACTTTAGATTGTAGCAAGCAGTATCATTTATCACCCTTTCAATCAACACTGTCCATAAAACTTTTCTTTTCTATTGGTATCTCTTCCTCTTCTTCGTTCTCGATGCTTAGAGATACAAACTCGTCAGTCCAATCGTCATTGACTGCATATGCCCATTCAGGACCGGAATACCTTCTGTTCGGTATCCTTTTCCTTTTCAATTTTGCTTCTCTTTTCGATTCTGCCTCGCTGGTACTTTCCTCTTTTGTCAAGTCTTTTTCTTCACTCGAGGTTGGTACCACGACAGACACTTCTTTTCTTTTCTCTTTCACTTTTGGCCTTTCTCCGTCGTTCAAACCTTCTCCAGTCCTTTGTTTTACTGGTGATATACTTAGTCTCCTCTTTGCACCGTGTCCATTCGATGGACCTGCGACCTTTTCTGTAGAAGTTTGAACCTTTTCGCTCTGTTCTGCCTTGTCCCTTCCCTCTGGGGAATCGATCACGTTCTCTTTTTCTTTTTCTGTATCGTCTGTTTCTGGGAAAGCCCTCCTCTGATCAGGCTCTCCTGCTTTTTAACCTTTTTCGAGCCCTTCTTCACCGTTACTTTCGTCAGGCTCTGTATCACTTTCAGCTGCTTCAGGTTCTTTGTCACCTTCAGCTTCTTCGTCGCTGTCTGAACTTTCTCCTTGGTCTTCCCCAAGTGAGTCGGACTCTTCGTTCTCCAATAATATCTCTCTCTCTCCTGCTTCTGCCTGTCCGCTTTCAGTTCGGTTTTGTTCTGTCTCAGCACTCGGCACTGTTTTATCAGTCACTGGCAGTTTCAGCGCTTCAACTTCCTCATCTGTGGGACACAACACCTTCTTTGTGTGACTGGCGTGAATCCAGTTGGGAACCCCCGCACACTTCACAGCGAGCGATAGTTGTCGTCAGGATCACTTGGAAAGGGCCTTTCCAACGGGGTTCCAGACACGACTTTCTCACGTGCTTCTTTACCACGACCCAGTCACCTGCTTTCAGTGCGTGTCCTGGACCTTGGATCGGCGGCAAGGTGGTCGCTTCCACCTGGTGAGAGAAAGAGCGAACCACGTCAGCCAGTCCTTTGCAGTAGTCTAACACCATATCATCTGTAATATTCAAAAGCGCGTTTGCGGGAACTGCAGGAAGTCTCATAGCCCTGCCCATGAGAATTTCGTGCGGAGACAATCCAGTCTTTCTATCAGGGGTATTTCTCATTGACATTAGCACTAAGGGCAATGCGTCAGGCCATTTCAAATTTGTCGATGCACATATTTTCGCCATTCTTGATTTCAGTGTACCATTCATCTGCTCCACCAGTCCTGATGCTTCAGGGCGATAGCTACAATGCAGTTTCTGCTCAATGTTCAGCGCTTCGCAAAGTAACTTTATCACCTCGTTATTGAAGTGACTTCCCCTATCTGATTCTAAAGAGATCGGGAATCCGAAACGTGGTATCAACTCTCTCAACAATAACTTTGCAACTGTAAGGCTGTCATTTCTACGTGTGGGGTATGCTTCAATCCAGTGACTAAAAATGCACACAATCACCAACACATACTTTAGACCTCCATGCACAGGCATCTCAATGAAGTCCATCTGCATACGACTAAAAGGCCCGCTTGCCCTACCAATGTGGCTCGCGTTCACAACTGTTCCCTTTCCTGGGTTCATCTGCTGGCAAGCGACACATCGATGGCAATCTGCTTCTGCAGCTTGACGAAATCTGGGGTTAAACCAATCAGTTTTGAACAATCTTATCATGGCATCTCTCCCTAGGTGAGCTTGCCCATGATAGAACCGCGCAAGCTGTGATAAGAGACTGTTTGGCAAAACAAATTTTCCCTCATTTGAAACCCATAACTCGTCTGGTCTCTTTATACACTGTGATTTAATTCAGGAATCTCTCTCATCCTCCCTGACGTTATTCTGCAATGCTTTTAGTTCATCTATTGTGTCTACAACTTTCAAGGCAAATGCTTCAGCTGGTTCGAGTTCTGGCTCACTTATTGAATTCCATTCATCTCTGAGTAATATACAGTTCAAGGCACAAAATCTTGCGACTTGATCCGCATATGCATTTCCCAGAGAAACATAGTCCTGTCCTTTCGTGTGAGCACTGCACTTTACCACTGCAACTTCAGCTGGCACTTGAATGGCGTGTAACAATTCCCTTATCCTTTCCCCATTCTTCACTGGGGATCCTGAAGAAGTCAGGAAACCTCTCTGTGACCATAGTTGTCCAAAGTCATGCACAATCCCAAACCCATATTGACTATCAGTGTAAATGGTGACTTTCATCAATGCAGACAGTTGACATGCTCTGGTAAGGGCTACAAGTTCTGCTACTTGTGCAGAATAGACTCCTTGGAGCCATCCCGCTTCCAAGACACCTGTTACAGTACATACAGCGTATCCTGCTTTCAAAATCCCCATCCCGTCTCTTAGACATGAACAATCAACAAAAAGAATTTGGTCATTTTCATCAAGCTTAGTATCCTTAATGTCCGGTCGGGGTTTTGTGCAAAATTCAGTCACCTGAAGGCAGTCATGCTCGACGTCTTCAGCGTTCTCAATTTCAGCATTTTCTCCAGGAAGCAAGGTTGCTGGATTCAACGTAGTGCACCTTTTCAGCTGCACATTCGGTGAGCCCAGAATAATCGTTTCATACCTTGTGAGTCTTGCTCCAGTCATGTGTTGCGTTCGGGAGCGGGTCAAAAGTATCTCAACTGAGTGAGGGACCATGACTGTTACTGGGTGTCCCATCACTATTCCTTCACTCCGAGTGAGGCTGATACCAACTGCTGCTACGGCGCGCAAACACCCTGGGAGTGCTGCTGCGACCGGATCCAAAGTAGCTGAAAAATACGCTACTGGTCTGTTTACGCCACCATGGGCTTGAGTCAAGACAGACAAAGAACATGCATCACGTTCATGGCAAAACAATGTGAAAGGCTTTGTGTAATCAGGCATACCTAAAGCTGGAGCCCTGCACATGCACTCTTTCAATTCAACAAAAGCATCCATCTCATCTCCTTTCAACTCAATTTGATCCAAAGCATCCTTCTGGGTCAGTTTCAGTAAAGGCTTCGCTAGAGTCGAGAAGTTGGGAATCCACTGGCGACAGTAGCCCACCATTCCCAAAAACTTCCTCACCTCCTTTCTCGTCTTGGGCGGACTCATTTGAAGTACACTTGTTATTCTTTCCTTCATTATTCTCCGTGACCCCTTCTCTATCTGGTGACCCAAGTATTTCACTTTCTCCTGACAGAACTGCAATTTGGCAGGAGACACCTTGTGTCCATTCCTTCCCAAATGGTTCAACAGAGCAATGGTATCGGCTGTGCAGCCACTTTCTGTCTTTGATGCAACCAGTAAGTCGTCAATGTATTGTACTAGGGTTGACTCGAATGGCAATTCTAACTCTTCCAAGTCTTTCTTTAGAATCTGATTGAAGATTGACGGTGACTCAGAAAACCCTTGAGGAATTCGACACCAACTGTACACTCTGTCTAAGAATTTGAAACAAAAGAGGAATTGGCTGTCCTCATGAAGAGGCACAGAAAAGAATGCTTGTGACAAATCGATGACTGAGAACCATTCAGCATCGCAAGGGACTTGAAACATTATCACAGCTGGATTCGGTACTACTGGGCAACATTTGACTATGATGTCATTTATTTTCCTCAAGTCCTGCACAAGTTGGACCTTTCCACTCGGCTTTATTAGTCCCATTATTGGTGAATTACATGGACTGCTTAACACTTCTTTCAATACCCCCTGTTTTACAAATTCGTCAATGAGTTGGGCAACTTTCATGAGGGTGTCTTGTGCCATGTGGTATTGTGGGGTCTGGGGAAAGATTGCATTGGGCTTTACAGTCACTTTCACTGGTTCCACTCCTTTCATCAATCCCACCTCTTTCCCTGTCATGTCCCACACCTCCTTTCCGACTGTTTCCCGTAATTCGGCTGGAATATCTTCTTCAGTTATCATCGGGAAAAGACAAATCAGAGGATACTCTTCATCTACCGTTTCCATCTCATCCCCCTCTACACTGTCCTCTTCTTCCCCATCACTGCTCGTCTGGATTGTTATTCCTTCGTTCGAACACATGATCGAACATCCCAATTTGCACAATAGGTCTCTCCCTAACAGTGCTATCGGGCTTGAGTCACATACCACAAACTGATGCACCCCTTGATAGTTACCGATGCTGACTGGTACTGGATCCGTTATTGGGTTCGTCAGGTGCCTGTTTGCTACTCCCACCACTTGAACTGTCCTCCCTGAGAGTGGCAAATTCGGTACTTCACTACTCTTAACAGTTGAACGTGTGGCTCCTGTGTCAACCAAGAACGAGACACGATGACCCATTACTCTTCCCTCTACGTACGGACCCTTTTGATCAACTTCCAAGGATGCTGCAAGCACACAATCTCCTTCTTCTTCTGAGCTCTCACTCTCCCATACATTGTTTATTCCACTCTCACTGTGTAATGGGAACTGTTGTACGGTGCCATTTGTACTCATTACCTGACCGAGACCTGTGGAGGAACCATCACTTGCTGCTGACTCATTGGTGCCAAAGGTATTTGCATTTGCTGATTAGGTACCATGGGTAACTGCTGTTGCATTGGCTGCATTTGCGTCATCTGCATACGGGGCATCTGCATCTGCTGCGGCTGCATAGGTTGCAATCCCTGCAATTGATTTACGGTCTGAAAATTTGGGTTTAGACCTCTCATTTTCGGTCCCCTCATTGTCTGAAATGCATTGACATCATTGTTTTGCTGACCAACACCTACACCTGCACCTGCACCTTCCTGCACCACCATCGGGCACTCGCGTTTCCAATGACCGACAATTCCGCACACGTGACACGGCATCACCTTCTTCATTGCCTGCACACCCGTTACAACAGTGTTCAAATCCGGACCATTATTCACAAAACCTCCTCTGCCTCTGCCTCTGGCCTGTGGCTGAAACGACATGTTTCCCTGCAACTGCGGCTGCGGTACCTGCTGTTGGAACCCTTGCATCCCTTGCAAACCTTGCAGACCTGTCTGAGCTGCTTTAAGTTGCATCATCATCACCTTCTCTTTCAACTTTTTCTGTTTCACTTCAATTTCGTCGCTACAGTATTTCGCATAAGTCAAGACCTCGTCAATCGGTTTAGACTGCCAACAAATCAAATGCGACTTTATCATTTGACTTATTTCTGGTCTCAGCCCTTCCACAAATCTGAACACAAAATGAAGCATATCCTTCGCCTCTATTGTTTCTGTGCCACTGTAGTTCTTAAACGCCTTCAACAACCTCTCATAGTAACTATGAATCGATTCTTTAGCCTCTTGGGCAGTTCGATCAATCTTCTGCCAATCCACATTTTTCGCGGCCACTTTCGTCTTCAAATGCTCAATCACTTTGTAGTACAAGCTCATCACCATAGGTGATGGTGCACCCGTCTCCCTGTCTCTTTCTGGTTCACTTGTCGGCCAACCTACAGCTCTTTTGCAATCCTCCCACAAATCTGCTGGAACCACAATCTCAAAGAGAGTATTCAGGTCTTCCCAGAGACATTTTGCAAGCTTCACAAACCTATCGGTCTGTTGATACCATTCAATCGGTTTCTCTCTCAGTTTGGGAAAATCATCCGTAAAAGACTGAATATCGCTTCTGTGCCATGGTACATGTATTAATTTTCCCCCTGCTGTCTCCCTCATTGGTAACATGGTTACTGTTTCGCTACTCTGTGGTCTTTTCTCATTATGCTCTGTAGCACTGTCCCTCCTCTTTTCCTTCCTCTTTACCCATCTGCTTTCCCACTTGTCTAAGCACCTCCACACTTGTGCACTCTGCAGCAATTCTCTAAGGTGCGCCTTCATGCCTGCTGACCTCATGTGTTCAAAATCTGTGGCCCCAAAATCCAACCTATAGCTTCTGCTCAAGTGTTTCATCTTGTCTATGTCAATCCCGTTTCTGTCCGCTACTTCCTGCAAGCTTTTATGTACCTTGTTCACTTCTTTCGTAATCTTTGGACATAGGTATCTCAGCTCCTCTTCCGAGTAGGACTCCAACCTATTCACACCCATAGTCCCTTCCACCAATTCTTGTGCTTCCATGTTCAGCCTCATCCTATTCAGATAATCTTCCCATTTCCCACTGTCTGAACTTTGTGTGGAATTCAAACTGTTGAACCACTGTGTCAGCTGTTGCGCATTTACCCCCATCAGTGTAGCATTCACATCGACTGCCATTGATGGTTGCGGCAACTTTTCAGTATTCGATGTTAGAGGTATTATCAGTGGGGGGCTCGACCTCACCAGTGTTGACTGAGCACATATGGGACTAAACTCCATCAAGGACCCAGATCCATTTGGCTGAGCCGCTATAGGAGTTATCCATGGAGTGTTTTCTATGCACCTCCTCTCTGTCCCATTCTGCAGCATTGATCCCTGACTGCTCATACCTAAGTTAGGCTGACTATACAAAGGTACCGGTGGACCTACAGTAATGGGTAGGGATATCGCATCTGGGTTCTGTCCATTTCCCATGTTCTGAAGCATGTTCATTCCCACACCATGGGTCATCATTGCCGGCATGCCCATCTGACTCCCCGTCATTTGAGCATGTGCGTTTCCCCCCTGCATCTGCTTCTGAGGCATCAAAAACTGAGTTGATTCAGCTTGTGTCATTGTTGGATTGTGACCATTCTGTACTCCCCTTACGGTTGGATCTAGAATCATTCCTGCACCGTTGTCACTGCTGTAGTACCCTGGCATTTGCGGCTGATAATTTTCTGCTGGTTTCAACATGGGCACATCTGGATATATTCTCCTAACCTGCGGTATCTGCGGAGTGAACAATAAACTCGGGTCCTTAGATCCCGATGATGCTCCTGAACTCTGGGTTTCACTGTTCCGTACCGATGCCGGAGGGGCAGAACTGGTACTTGGACCTTGTCCATTCTCCGCATAAGGTGGTGGACGGTTGTTCAGCAATTGCATTATTAACTCCTCATCCTCTAACTCCTCTTCTCTTCTCAGCTTTTCCTCGTCCTCTCTATCCTTGGAACACTTCCTGTCTGTCTTACAGGTAGCTTTCTTGCCTGTCTCTTCTTCTTCCTTAGTAATTGCGGGAAACAGTTTTATTCCCTGCAGTACATCTGACCTCCACACCTTCTGTGCATTATCCCACCTAGCATCCGCTAGTGTCTTTTCTACCTTTCTCATCCTGGTCTCAAACTTCTTCTGCTGTTGCTGTCTGGCCATTAGTTCCCAAATCGCTAGAGCCTCAAACTGTGCTGGCCTTGGAGGCACCTTCATGTCGTACATCGTGAATCTCAAATTCTCTAGGATCCTTATATTGAATGTCCCATGTATCGGGAACGCTACGCTCCCATGTTTCTCTGTCAGTTTGTGCCATTGCTTTAGCCAAAGACACGGAGCTACCCCCTTCTCTTCCATTACAATGTAAGCTGGTGTACCTTCGGGCGGCGTCTCCTCTCCTACGCTCGCTTTAATGTAAGACTCCCCCTTCATCGCACTCCTAAATGCTTTAAGGAATTTCATTTTCTCGTCTTTTATTTCACAAAGTTTGTAATCAATAGGTGACTTTGATTCCCGGAATACTCTTCGCTTGCCTTTCCCCTTCCAATCGAGCCCCACGGACTGCGTCCAATCCGTGCGCGACCCTTCTCTCCAACCAACCTATCCCAGCGCGGCTCCTAGTGACGTCACACTCACACACACTGCGGCTAACAAAGCCTCGCGGCTAGTCTTCCTTCACTCACCTCTTTTCGTAACAACTTCTTGCATATATTGCGAGCTACCAAAAAAATAAAACAGATCTGTCGGTTTACTACAGGAAGGGTAACACAGTCGCTTCAGGATCTTAGGGACCTTTCACTAGCCTCGGCCGCTATTCCGTCTTTCTCGGTCCCCACGTTCGCAAGCAAATCTGACCCGCAGACCTACTCTCAACTTGTCAATGATCTAATCTAGTGCACTTAGAATCTTGTCAAAGCCCGAAGTCGAAGTTCCTTTCACTCCCTAACACCCGTACCGACTTGTTGACCACGCCCGATCAACCTACTAAACCGCCCAGACCACAACATGGATCAACATACTCCGGAGTCTCTTGACCTCGCAGGGCCCGTCTCAACAACAACAACCACGTGGACCTTTTTATGCACAAAGCGCCACATGCACATGAAGTTCGACGACTTCCCTACTCTCACACTCGGAGTCGCACCTCCGCTATTTCTATGAAGTTCGACGACTTCACTACTTCTACACTCGGAGTCGCACCTCCGCTATCCTCTAAAAAAAAAAAGATTCCTCGCAACCTTTTCATACACCCTGCGGCAATAAGCTGTGCAAGCGCAAAACCCTAACTTCACTCATACCATCACTAGTACCGCCAACGCCGAATCCACACCTCCATTCTCTCCATTCGCAAGCTCCGAGATCCCGGGAAAGTCGCGGTGGACCTAGCCCATCATCATTCTGTCAATCTATTTTATCCAAGAAAAATCTAATTCAACTTCTCGAGTGGGGTCTCAAAATGCGTAACCGTTAATTCAACACCATGTACTTTAAGAGTACAGGGTCCCAAAAGACATAACCGTCCTCTGCTACCATCTACTGATAGAGCGAACCGTAGTAATAATTTACCTGTGTTCGGACGCTCTTTAGGCCGATGAATCTTTTGACTAAGTGGGAACTCTCCGTACTCTTATATCGATCAGTCGCATCAAATCAATAATCAATAACGAACATAAGCAATACCTTGATCAACATAACACTTAACAATTAATCCAGAATACATTTTGGCGAACCCTGACCTTTCAGTCAGGAATAACCACACCAGTTTATTGCAAAGTTAGTGAATTTATTTCCCTATATTAACAAAGCTAGCACAATATATATGTGTCTCAACACCAAATGGTAAACATAAATGAACATTAATAGCTGTCCATAACGGCGAAACAAGTGTAATCTATGTAGCATTTGAATCACAAGGCATTCGATAATGGCAATGCAAATCACTAATACGATAATCTGTAATGAGCTAATTGCGTACATTTAGTCAGCATAACAAGATCTCAAATTGCATCGTGCGACATATGGAATCCTCGTCTAACCTCAAATTAGCATCGGCATGTGGGACTTCATGCAAAAACAATTTAGCAACATAAATTTAGAAAACTCCTAGCTAGGGCTCTTATCAAAATCAGCAGTTGGTTACCTAAAAGAAACACAATGCAATTTTACAATTTTCCTTTCATATTTACCAATTACGATCAGCATACAAGGAAGTCTTCGTCTCACAGGTACCGTTTCTCGATCAGCATGGGACGGGGCAAAGGGGCAGGGGTGGACGGGGCAATTGCCTCACGGCGGCAATAAAACTACTACTTCATGCAAAGGGCATTTCAAAGTTAAAGTCTCTAGGGCAAGAATCATTTAAAGTCTCTTTCTCTCGATTAGAGAAAGCATCAAAGTATCTCTCAAAATTGGCGTCGCAGCAAGATGGGCCATAATAGCTACGAAATGACGCAATGTCGGGCAATAGCTGGTAATGGCTTAATTTCTTCTCGTGCACCTGGTTTTTATAGACAACAGTTCGAATCCAGTAGGGTCTTCCATTGGAGGGTTCATAGGTTAGCTTCAAATTGTCCAATCAAAAACGACAGTTCTCAAGCTTTTACTTAAGCATACATTATCCTTGGAGTTGGGTACGCACGTTGCAACATTGTATACCAATTAGTTCACTTTCAGAGCCTCCATTGTCCGCACCTGCAAATCGACCTTGGAGTAAAGAGAAAATATGCCAGGCTGGCACGAAACTTTAAGATAAGCATGTGAACGGTCTCAGTGGAAAAGTACAGCTTCAAGCAAAAAAATACACGTTTAATAGCACATTGGAAAAATACGAGCATCTAAACCGTGAGACCAGGCAACTAGGCCAAAGCCTCCATTAAAGTAATGCTAAGCTAAAGCATTTCAAACAAGCAAATCGTAGCACACGTTTATGATTATGTCGGATTAGTGCAATTCTAATACACCACGTTATATAAAGCGCGCTTATAAATGTTGGCAAACTACTCTAAGGGCACATTTTGTCCCCGTACAATCTTTATTAGTTCGGTTAAAGTCACACATGATTATTTCACACTACGTTTATGCGTTAATAAACCAAAACCTTCATTTTCTGCTTCATCATACCAGGGGGGGGGGGGCGGGAGGGATGTATTTGAAGGCATTCTGATCTGCAACTGATTCTATTGGCCGGATTTTCTGACTTCTAAATTCGGGCCTAATGTGGGAACTCCAGGCCATTTGTAAACAAGAAAAAGCAATATCCCTCTGGGAGATACTGTTTGGTCTGGCTCCTAGTTTGACATTTGTGCAAGTTATTCTTTTCCCATATAAACCAAAACTAAAATGACAGAGTTGGAATGCAGTGTTAATAGCATAGGCTGAAACCTTATCTATTATTTGTACAAGTAAGCAGCTTTCTAATAATTAGTTCCAAGAATATTTTCTGGTGAACACAGCATTGTATATTTTAGGAGGATTTCTTATGTTTTTTACTACATGCACGTAGATATATGTAATGCTGCGTCAGGTTTTTAAAAAATAAGTTTAATGATATCTTGTTTCTTGATCTACAATTTTCTACTGACAGAATTAAATGTAAGTTTATGGGAATGCAACATTATAATAAGTAAAACGAGTTGCTTGAATGATGCACACTGGTCATCATTGATTATGTAATTATATAGAAGTGATGTCAAATCGCAGGTAAAATTAAGGTGCATGGTGTAAGAAAAATTGTTATTGATTGATGCGTAAGTAAAATTGTTCAACCATTTTATGTTGCTCATATTTGAAGGCATCTGGTATTTATTATTTATGAGGGTCGAGCGCAAAGCGCTCCGTCCCCTGTTGTAATCTTTCTTTGGGCTCCAAACCACGCCCTTGTCACGTCAGTCTCTTTCATTGGTTCGTGGGCTTGCCTTTTAAAATCTGCTTGCTTTCATTAATGAAAGGCATGCATACCTCATGCCTTTTCTGGTGTTTAGCCCTCCTCGAGTGCAGCGATCAAGTACTGAAAACATACGAGGCTCGCTGTTTTCCGTCCGGTTTCTAGACTACTTTTTTCTCTTTTTTCACAGTGCGATCTCGCTGGGCAGAAGTCTAGCGCTTTGCATGACATCGACCCTCTTACATAGTTAATTGCACTTTTGCCGGTATTGCACTTTTGCCGATAGGTTTCACCACCAGCAAACTTTTATTTCCCTTTGTGTGTCTGCTTTGCATTTATGGCGGCCGTCAGTCGCTTATGTGAAACTTTTACATTTCACTTTATAAGGCAAGAAAAGTCCAGTTAGTTATGTGAAATTGTTTTACTTTTCAATTTAAGTTTATGTGGCAAAAAAAGTCCGGTTAGGAGTTTACAATGCTAATTGATCTAGCTCGAGCAAACGCGAGACCCATTACATTGCAAATGCTTGTTTTTAAAATGGATTTATTGCCTTTGGCAGAGAGGAAACGTTTCAAAAAGGGGCATTCGGGACACTACAATGGTAAAAATACAGATTTGCGCTACAGCTCACTTTGTGATGTCCTGTTATGATTACCTAACTTCAAACGTCTTTCCATAGCTCAAGCAAAGAATTTCCATCTAAGCCAATGGTGAGCAGAATGATGGCCTTCTGTTTAACTTCGTTTATCTGATGACCATTTCCTCTGTATTCAGTTTCATCCTTATCGTATGGGAAGTTTGTCAGTCAGTTATACTTCGTTTTTCAACGAGCTAAACAGCAGGGTTAATAAACCGCTGGTTTTGACAATGCATTTTTATTTTTCCATCAGATATGCCCGGTTGTTTCTGACTCCATCAAAACTAAGTTGCAACCTTTCCTGCAGACTCTGGATGGTATGATGAATATGTTTATTTTTCTGCCTCATACTAATTTGATTGTTCTTTTCTTTTCTCTTTCATGTTATTTTATTCGTTCATCATCTTTTCTTATACGCTTCCATTCTCTTATTCTCGCATTCATCTTCCTTTTTTCTTTCTTCCTTCTTGTCTTGTCTTCTTTATAGTTCTCGTTATTATTCTCTGTTTGCTGTTTTTTCTCTTTCTCTCCCACTTATTCTCTCTTTGTTATCCTTTCTATTACTCTGCCTCACCTTCTTTTTCTAGCTTGGTTTCTTTCTTTGGCTCATTGATAGTCTTTTTTTTTTTAACTCTCATTCTTTCTGTCTTTTTCTCTCGCGTTCTTCTTTCTTTCTTTCTTTCTTTCTTTCTTTCTTTCTTTCTTTCTTTCTTTCTTTCTTCATTCTTTCTTTCTCTTTCTATCTTTCTTTCCCAGTCCCGCCTTCTCTGAATACCTTACTTATCTTTTTCAGTCACAGTTAAACTGGACCATATTGCTGGAATTAACTATTCGTTAACTAGTCCTCCAGATGTTACGGAACAGTCAGTTGATGTTTATCTGAAGGTAAGAAATGATAGAGACAAGATGGAAGGCCTGAATGTGCTACTGATAATTGGGGGTTGTTTGGCTATTTTTTGACATTGTTCATGAAATAGTAGCCACTGGATCAGGAGCCTATTAAACTGGTGAACCAATCGTGATGTATAAAATATTTTCACCACAAAAAAGAAGCAGCCACAAAGATATATGCACATCTGCCACACATCACCAAGGCTTCTAATGTAGATTTTCTTTGTTAGAAATGGGGTCTCTAGTTGGCAGAGGTATTCATCCTTGTCCAAATAGGGACCACAATCCTAGTCAGGGTAAGTCACACAATCCAAATTATCCTGTCCCCACCCTCTGGAAGTTTGGCACTGAGCAGTCAGGCTTAATTTAAAAGGCAATGTGTAAAGTATGTGTGCCATAAATCATACATTAACACAGTGAAAACACCATAAAAATACACCACACAGGTTTAGAAAAATATAGGAAATGTATCTGGTTAAATTAAGGTCAAAACGATAATGATTAAATAAGCACAAGTTGAGATATCACTTTTGCAAGATTAAAAATAGTGTTAAATATTAGAAATTAACAATTGAGTATTGATCACCCAAAGTACCTGGTTTGTGTAAAAAAAAATACCATGCACGGAGACCACAGATAAGGAGATGCGTGGAAAAATAGGGTGTGGGTCAGAAGTTACGGCATGGCACAGACGATGAGTCGTTTCTTTCCATGCTGAAGGGGTTTTGCGTAGATTTCCAGTGCGCAGTCTTGGTTCCTCACTGCGATGTGGGGATCTTTTTGACACCCAGTAGCGATGCGCAGAAATCCTGGGTGACCTGGACAAAGTCACAGGCGTTGTGCCGACCTGGTATGGCGATGCATCGAATTTTCTGTTGCACGGCAGGCGCTGCATTGATTCTTCACTCAGGAAGTCGGGCTGCAATGTTCCAGTTCCGCTGTGTGTCGATCCAGTATGGCTGTGTGATGAATTTCCAGCCGCAACGCAGGCGCTGTGTCGACTCTTCACTCAGGAAGTCAGGCTGCGTCGTTCCGGTTTAGCTGTACATCGATTTTCTTGTCGCAAGGTAGGATGTGCATCGTTTCCAGCAGGCTGTGTGTCGATTTTCGGTGCACGAGGACTTTCTTCAAGAGATGAAGTCTTTTTGACCTTGAGACTTCAGAAAACAGGAGGCAAGCTCAATCCAAACCCTTGGAGAGCACTTCTCAGCAAAGTCAGAGGGCAGCAAGGCAGCAGTGCAACAGCAGGGCAGCAGTTCTCCTCAGCAAAGAAGTCCAGATGAGTCATTTGGGCAGCCAGGCAGTTCCTCTTGACAGGTCGCAGGTTCAGGTCAGGAAGTGTCTGATTTTGTGGGGTAAGCGACCCAGTTTATGTACCCAAAATGCCTTTGAAGTGGGGGAGACTTCCTTCAAAGAGTGGTTTTGAAGGGCACAAGGTCCCCTTTCAGTACAAGTCTGTCTGCCAGGGTCCCAGTAGGGGGTTTGTCAGTCCATTGTGTGAGGGCAGGCCACTAGCCTATGAAATGGTAGTGCCAGGCCCTCCACCCTCCTAGACCAGGAAGACCCAATCGGTATGCAGATGAGTGCAGGTGTGACTGAGTATCCTGGGTTTGTGGTTGTCTGGATAAAATGCACAACCAACCCAGCCCAGACGTGGATTGGAGACAGGCTGCAAGGCACAGATGGATTTTAAGTGCAGAGAAATGCTCACTTTCTAAAATAGTAATATAAAATCTAACCCTACCAATGAGTAGGATTTCAATTACCATTCTGGCCATTCTAAATATGACATGGTTACCCCTTTCTGATCAGAATCTACCACTCAAACAGTATATGAGGGTAGCCCTAATGATACACCCTGAAGGGAGCATGCCTCAGTTTTCCACTACCAGGACAGATAAAACACACATGTACCTGTCCTGCCTATAAACTACATAGCATTGCCCCACGCCAAGCCTTATACTTCCTTTTTTTCACATATCAGTCACCCCTAAAGTAGGCTTTAGGTAGCCCATGGGGCAGGGTGCTGTGTAAGTAAAAGAAAGAACATATATGTTTATGTTTTACAAGTTCTGGTAGTGACAAACTGCCAAAGTCGTTTTTCAGTACTGTGAGGCCTCCTCCTCTCATAGGCCAGCTTTGGGTATTCCTTAATACAATTTCAAGTTGTAACTTCTGATTTGAAAGGATTAGCTACATCATTTTTCATATCTTTTAGAAAGTGGGCATTTCTCTACTCTTACTGCTCCGTGTGCCTGCAGGCCGGTCTCCAGTACACGTCTGGAGTCGATGAGAGCTATTCTTTGTGCATTTCCTCTAGACAGCCGCAAAACACAGGGAGAGTGGGTGTGACAAAGAACTGATCTGCATTCAACTGTGTTCCTATAGCTCTTCCTGGGCAGGAGGATGGAGAGTGTGTTGACACTTACACCTCAATAGGCAGTGTCCTCTATCCCACACAAAGGTCTGATTTCCCCCTACCGATAGGCTGGAGCCTTCCTGGGCCTGAAAGGGGGACCTGTGCACTTCAAGGAGCTGAAGTCACCCCAACTTCAAAGACACATTTTCGTATAAGTATTGGGGCTCTGGCCCTACCTAGACAGATCACTAATGGACCTGTGAAGAACTCAACCAGGAGTAAGGCTGCTGTGGTACAAGGATCGCCACTCTGCTTGACTGACTGTTCTGAAGAACTGATTCACTGCTTTTCATAGCTGCCCCTGCTGCCTACTGATCACTGCCCTGCTGAGGACAAGGACTGGCCCGTCTCAATTGAACCCAGAGTGACTCCAAGGGCTTGCAGGCTTGTCCCCTGCTCTCCTGCAGTTTCATGGACATCAAAGACTGCCTGCAACTCTGCTCCAGCTGCTGGACTCTGCCATCCATGAGTCTTACCCTTGCCTGAGGTGCCACACAAGTCCTTGGCCTCCGAAGTGGGTTTTGCAGCTGCTTTTCTGCACGAATCAAAGCATCCGGGCCATTGGGCCACTCAGAACCGACACAGTGCCCCTCGATACTGACTTAGTACTGATTCGCCGATGACACGGGACCACGACAGTGAGTTTCAGTGACGATGCAGCACCAATCTGAGGACAACCGCTGCAAGGCTTGATCCTGACGCATTTACCAGGCTGCACAGATTGAACCTGACACATGGAGTCTTCAAGGCCGACACTTACTCCATCCAAGGTGTTCTTTCAGCAGGCTCTGCATGAGTTCTGTAGCCGGTCTGCGGTCTATCGCGGTCAGCCTGAACTTTGGATTTACCACCTTCTAGCGTGACCTCAAGAAACCTCAGATGGCCCAGTCCACTTGTCCTGGAGCACTCTAGGCTCCACTGGCGCCATCACCCACACTTTCTGACCATGTTGAAACACAACCAGTGTGGCATTCTGGCCATACCAGCGCTTCATGCCTTCCTGACTTGCTTCCAGGTTCTCTTGTGCAAGAGCTCTGAAGTGGGCAGTCTGGTTTTTCAGAGCCAGCATGTAACTGAATACATTCTGGGGGGGTTATTAGGGGCTTTCTCCAAAGCCTCCTTTACCTGACTCAAAGGTCCCCTCACAGGGTGGCCATACAACAGCTCAAAAGGACTAAAGCTAAGTTCTTTTTGAGGCACCTCTCTGTAAGTGAACAGAAGGCATGGCAAGATGATGTCCCATTTACGCCTCAAGGGCTCTGACAGACCCAAAATCATGCCCTTCAAGGTTCGGTTGAATCTCTCAACCAGACCATTGCTTTGAGGGTGGTAGGGAGTGGTGAACATGTATGTACCCCACACCTTCCACAGAGACTTCATATAAGTTGATATGAAGTTGGTGCCCCTATCAGACACAACCTCCTTGGAGAACCCCATGCAGGTAAAATCCTCCATCAATGCACTGCCAAACACTTGGGGCAGTGATCGATCTCAAAGTAATGGCTTCTGGGTACTGGGTGGCATGGTCCACCAAGACCAAGATAAACCTGTTGCCCATGGCTGTCTTGGGATCCAGAGGCCCCACAAAGTCAATACCAGCCCTTTCAAAGTGGTTACTAACCAGAGAGAAAGGTTGGAGGGGAGCCTTGCATTTCCCCCCACTCTTGCCACTCGTCTGACAAGGTGGGCAAGACCTACAATGAGCACCAGAGTGCCTACACATTTGGGGCCAATGGAAGTGGGTGACAAGCCTCTCAAAGGTCTTGTCCTGCTCCCAAATGACCAGCTAAAGGCATGTCATGAGCCGACCCAGTAGGGAGGCTCTGTAGCACTGGGTACCACCAGCGCATGGGCTGCCCCAGGCTCAGGAAGCTTAGGCTCGCTATATAGGAGGCCATCCTCCAAGTAAATTAAATGTGACCCAGGCTCCTTGCGTGATGCCTGGTCTGCAGCCTGCTGCTGCAAACCCTCCAGAGTAGGGAATTACTTCTGTGCCTCACAGAATGCTTCCCTGGTGGCCCCCCTTCCTGCTGCCACTGTGACAGCTCAGGGACGTCGCCCAGGTCAGCCAGCTGTTTCCCTTTAGGCTCCAAGGCCATAGACCAGGTAGACACACACACCTACCCAGGCAGATCCAACATTTCCAAGTGTGACCTGCGTTCCACCTCCATCCAATGGGAATCTTCCAGGTCATTGAAAAGCAAACAATTTGTAGGCCTGGTTGGACTCACAGCTACCTTCAAGTAATCTCAGACCCCACCCATTCAAAGGGAACCTGCGCCACTCTGCACAGGCGCTCTGAGTTGTCCACTGCAACTACTTGGTGAGATGCACGGGGATCTATCTGCTCTTCAGACACCCGGTGACTCCTCACTGTTGTCACACTGGCTCCTGTGTCTCTCAGAGCCACCGCCCTCTGTCCATTGATGGTCACCCACCGCCAGTACATCTTAGTGTTATCAGGCATGAGGGTCCTCTGGACCATCTAACTGTCCCCTAGTGAGACAAGGGTCATCTCGGCTGGCTCCCACCCACCTGGAACCAACTCCTCCCCAAGCACTACACTGGCCAAACCCTGTGACTGAGCACCAGTAGGTGCCGGTGTCCACTTGGGAAATTAGGGATCCCCCCTCATGTGACCCTCCTGATCACATGCAAAGCGCTTGAGGGATCCCTTCTCTGCAGGTTTCCCTATAGAAACCCATGGTTTCTTTTCTACTGGGGGCTCGGATTTTTTATCCTGGGAACTAGGTTGGGGCTCTTTAGAGAACTCCCCCTGTTTACCCTTACCCCCCACTTCTTCTGGCGGGGACCCTGCCCACCCTTGGCATGGTCTCCCCATACCTCTTTTGGAACCTGGTGCTCTCCCAATGGTCTGCTTCCTGCAGAAGCTTCCTGGGGTCAGTCAGCCTGCTATCAATTAGGTGCTGGCGCAGCTCTAGAAAACATAAACTGTACAAGTGCTCCTAAGCAATCAAATTGTAAAGCCCCTCATATGTTGTCACCTTACTTCCCTTCACCCAACCATCCAGTGACCTTCAAAAAGAATCAACACATTCCAACCATGTTGGGGATGTCTTCTTCTTATAGGACCTAAACTTGTCCTTATACTGATCAGGGGTGAGACCATACCTTGTGATCAGGGAGTCCTTCATGCTAGGGTAGGTGAACCCCTGGGCATCGTCTAAGGATGTAAGATTATCCCTCTCCTCTACCTCAAAGTGCTTCCACAGACCCTCCCCCCAATGAGCTTCAGGGACCAGATTCATATGGAGAGCAGACTCATACCCCTTGAACCACAACAGTATGTCATCCTACCTTTTGTAATCCTTCACCAGGTCCTTAGGAATGTGCACCCTACTCTCAGGCTGCACTGTGTTATTGCTGCCACCATCCCTACTAGACTGGCTCCTCAGTGCCTTCTGCAGCTCCTCCTTCCTGGTGGAGCCCCTGATGGGACAAGCAAGGTTTTTGCAGAACTGCCTCAACTGGGCAAGCAAGGACCCTCACTGTAGTCAGGATAAAGGAGAATCACCCTCAGTTAACCCCGGCTAACCCCCTTGGTAACTTGGCATGAGCAGACAGGCGTAACTTCAGAAGCAAGGTGTGAAGTATTTGTAACAACACACTGAGTAACCCAGTGAACCCACCAAAAAATGACACAACACAGGTATAGAAAAATAGGGTCCTTGCTTGAACAGGGGGTAACCTGACTGCCAACCAAAGACCCCATGTCTAACATTAATCATCTTCAATACATCACAATACATCAGCGAGCAAAATACTCCTAGACTGATGATGCTAAAAAAAACAGGACTCAGGATTTTTCTGTTACACCCAGGCTGTACAGGAAATTCTTCTGACCATGATACCTCAAACTCCTCATCCAAACCAGAAAGAGTTTAGGAATTGCCTCCTGAGATAACACTGCATGCCAATCCTTTAGAGAGGTCATGTCCTTTCCTGACTACTGTAAACCATCCTATGATTTCTAAAATATTTTGAATTGTAACTTATATGTTGACCATGTAAAGTGCTCCATTGCACCTTGCTAGTTTTGTGCTCTGTTATTACATACTTACAAAACTGTTTGTGGAAAGAAATACTGTTTCGGACATCTAGCATTGGGTACTAAAATCCACTCCTTTCTATGGATGATTGAGTGACCTAAACATTGCTCCTCTCCTCCTTCTATAGCAAAGATGCCTATTGTAGATCCACAGGGGCCAGACCGATGGCAGATTTTCTGGATAACCAATGACTGTGTGTTCCATTTAGATTACCTGTATGTGAATGTATCTTTTGTGGATATCTCAAAAATCTTGCATAGATCGAACCTAAAAAAGAGGTTTTAAGATTGTCACCCCTTGTTCTTGAGATATGAATGAATTTGACAAGACATGTCTCATCAAGCAGAAGGTTTAACCAGGGGAATTCTTTAGATATTGTCTGATCTTGACTGAGTTACTGAAGCAGCTGGAGACAATCTTGATTTTCCAGGTGAGAGTAATTGTGATAGGAAAAATAAAAACATGAGGCACAAACCCGACTATGGAATCATTCAGAGTAAAAAAATGGAGCAAGTAAACATTGTTACTGGGTTTCCAATAAGGGCAAAAATACCCCGCTTGTTCTTTAAAGTCCCGATCATATCTGGATTACTGAATTTTGATATCAGGAAGGAAAAAACTGGCCAAAAGAAAGGGTCAAATAATGGATGGAAACAATGAATCACAAGACCTACTTATGAAGGAAAGCATATATTTCAGTCTTATGGAATATCTTGTTAGGAAGGGAAGGATGAATTGCAGTCATAGGGAAAAGAGAGTCAGAAAGAAAATGAAAAAACAAAGTCACAAGGACAGGGCTCATTAGCAAGGAGAGGATGCAGCACATTAAACAGGAAGGATACTTATTTTGAAGGACATGGGGCCCCATCATGAGTGTGGCGGTCCGAAACCCAGACTGCCAGACCCGTGGGAAGGAGACCGCCGCAGGGCTGATGGGCTCCTAGATATCTGAGGTCTCACCAGTCAGCCCAGTGGAAACCATGTGGCGGCATTGGCCTTAGCTCCTCATAGAGCTGATGCCAAAAATGTTGCACAGAGGGTGCCCCCAACATCCTCGGAATGCACACTGTTTGCCATACCAGACAGTGTGCATTTTGAGGGTGCTGGGCAGGGGGGCCCCTGCCCTGCCCACAACATGGTCTTCGGCAGTGCAGGGTCTCCCAAACCCCCCCTCACCCCCCCCATGATCCCCAGCACTTCCTTTCTGCCAGCCTTTTCATGGCGGGGTCCACCCCATGAAAATGCTGTCGCAAAGGGGACTCGTGATCAGCATGGTGGTGCTGAAATCAGCACCACTAAGGCTGATCACGGCTCCAACTGCTGCCACACGGTTGGGAACCATGTTTCTGGTGGCGGTGGTGATCCTTTAGCGGTCTGACCACCAGGGTCATAATGTGGCAGTCCGATCGCCAGGAGTGTGTCATAATGAGGCCCATGGTAAAGTTAGAGGTATGGAGATTCCTTTGAAAGTCCCACCTTCTGCATACAAACATAGCTAATTAACTTTCAATTCTAATAAACAGAACTACACTAAGGTGATGCAATGATTCTTCTGATTGCCTGTTATAAAACAATACACAAAGTACTGTACACTTGCCACATGCTGTGTTCGATTCTTAGAGAATGGTGAAAGAAAACAAGTGATCAAGGAAAGCAACCGGTTCTCACAATTAACTTTTCTGCTTCTAGGGGGAGTTTTTTGATCTCTCGCATCACTCTCAGATTCCTTTTCCTTCACCAGCTGTGGCCTTCCCAGTGGACAACAACCTTATGGTTTACTTTGGGATTTCCGATTACCTCTTCAATACTGCCAGCTTTGTGTACCAGCAGGCAGGCACCCTGGTCTTCACACTCACAGATGACATGGTAAGGGAAGAGCATGTAAAAAATAAATCCAAAAAAATATGGCATACCCTAATATTTATTCTTTAAGATAGAAAAAAAAGAATGCTCTTTTTTCATTTCATTCCCTGCAAATGTATTTTCAGTCAGTCAGAGGGTTTCGACTTTAAACTTGCAATTCTATGTAACGCACCAAAATTGTTGATAAATGTTTGACGTCTATGGAGCACTAGTATATGGAATGTATGTATATGCATAAACAGGCGGGCATAAGGCCTGTATAGTTATGGTTATGGTATTGTTTACACTGAAAAAGGCATTTTTGTTTGCTAAGAACTTTGGCGCTGCTTGACAAATCTACACAAAACTTTCCAATACACAAGTTCCTCCAAATTGAGTGGCTTGCATGTTCATGAAGTAGTGGACAAACAAAAAGTGGGACCTATGGGAAGCCGTTCATGTCAAAATTACAGCTCCCCATATTGGACACCTCCTGAAATGCATAGCGTGCTGCAAAATGAATATGACACACACCAGAATGAATGTACTATGTGTCAAAATAATTATGATACCTGGCAGAGTGAATCTGAATTGAACCAAAACAAATATGAAACCTGGCAGCATGAATATGCTACTTAGTGATTAATATGAATAACAGACACACCAAATTGAATAAGAAATGTACTGAAATATATATAAATCATACTGAAATGAATATGGCCCTCACTGTAAATAATAAAGCAATCACTGAAATGAATACAATATTCACCAAAAAGAATGGGACATTTCTTGAAATGATTGACTTATGCCAAGAGAAATATGACATACATTGAAATTAATATAGCAGATTGAAAATAATATAAAGTATTGAAATTAATATATTATATTCTGAAAAGGAAACAATGCACATTGAAACTAATACAGTGTACATTGAAATGAGCATTAAACATGTTGCAATTAATCCGAATTGTGCTGAAATGAATATTACCAAGATGGCAATAAATATGAGACACACAGAAATGAACAGGGGATGATTGAAAATTAATATGGCTTGTGTTACAATTAAAGCAACCCCATTGAATTGAAGTTGACATGTCTTCAAATGAGTATGAGCACAGCTGAAATTCACATGAGATTTGTTGACATTAATATGACACGTATTCAAACTAATGTGATACATATTCAAATGAATATGATATATGTTAAAATTGGTAAGTTGCATCTTAAAATTAAAATTAATATGACAAGTGTTAATATGAATATGACATCCATTGAAATAAACTTCACATTGATTGAAAATAATATAACACATGTTAAAATGAATATGACCTACGTTGAAATGAATATGACCTTCATTGAAATTAATTTGACATGTTTTAAAATTAATACGAGTAATGTTAAAATGATCATGACATTTAGCACAATGAATATGGCTTGCATTGAAAGTGATATGATATACATTGACATGATTACAATATATGTTGCAATGGATATGATTAATGTTCAAATTAAGATGTGTTAATATGAATGAAGCATCCATTGAAACAAATATGAGCTCCACATGCTGAAATTAAAATGAAACTTGTCAAAATGAATATATTGTGCTTTGAAATTGATATGATACACAGCAAAATAAATACTGCATATATTGAAATTAATATGACCTATGTTGAAATGGATATGACCCTTGTTAAAATTATTATGACAAGTGTTAAGGTGAATATGACATCCATTGAAATGAATGACATTCATAGAAAGGAATATGACACATGTTAAGATGACTATGAGCCACTTTGAAATTAATATGACACCTGATGAAGTTAGTATGGCCCACATCAAAAGTTATTTGACATTCTGTAACATGAATATCACACGTCCTGAAATTAAAACAAAACTGTGAGATAAATGTAACATGCTTGGAAATGAATTAGGCAAATATTGAAATGAACACAAGCCATGTTTAAATGAATGTGACTGCTGTTTAAATGAATATGGCTTGCTCTGAGCTTATGTCGATTTGCTTTAAAATTAATATTACATATTGAAATTAATGTTAAATATTCTCAAAGAGTCGCATTACGATTTTGGCGGTTTGTGCATCACCATGGCGGCGGTGTGACCGCCATCTGCTTGGCAGTCAGACCACAGTATTATGATGTTGACAGTCCTATAGGGAAAGACTGCCGCAGTCCCGCCAGCACCACCAGGCAGCGCAGACCACAGCGGTGGCGAGGGAGGCAAAAAAGGCCAATGGAGCCGGTGTTTCGGATGGAAACATTATGATGTTGCCTACCGCCAGCGTTACCGTGGCAGTCCAACCACCACATCCCAGCAGGTGGAAACGGAAAGCATAAAGGAAGCAACTCACCTGTAGGCAGTGTTACTTGACCTGTGCCGCCATGGAGCCCATCACACAAACGTCCTGCCGCAGGTGCTGCTCATCGATGGACCCACAGCACCCACATTGCAACACAATGGAAGGCCAATGGCATGCACAATAGGTTGTAAAACTAATATCCAAAGCTCACAATGCAAACAATACCTGCATAATAGTGATGGCGACATCAGAAGCATTCATAGACACATTTCACTTTGCACATGCCCCTAAAACAGCATTTGCATAGGAACTGACCATTCATGTATCTCAGGGACAAACAACATTTGAGCCAAGTGATATGCCTAGCTGGCAAATGTGTAAGTGCAAGTCAAGAAAGCACATACAACGGCAACAGCGTGGTCCAGCCATCTAGATGATGTAGCTGTAAGGTACACACATCAAAGTGGACACAGGGTCAGTCAAATCCAAAGGAAGCTACCACAATTTAACACCCTCCATGTGTGGACAAACAAAAAACTCTAGCTCCTGCACATGAGACGAAAGTACAATCTGTATCAGGGGACAAATCTACACCATACATGCTGACACTGGCAAACACAAGATGAAATACTTACCCTAGCAAGCATAACACAATGCAATGACACCCCAATTGGATCAACACCCACAAATCCATACAGTGAACATCTACCCTTGTCTTGGGTGACCAACACTTCCCACAAATGCAGATATTAAAAAAACAACAGCAAATGTGGTGGGTGTGTCTGTGGGTGTTGTGGCAGTGTCTGGAGGTATGGTGACTGAGGTGTGTGGGGCTGTGGGTTGTGAGCTGTTGTAGGAGGCTGGCCTGGCTTGTAGTGGGTACCTTAAGTACTTACACCTTATACCAGGTCCAGTTATCCCTTATTAGTTAGATGTAGTAGTGTTCTAGCAGCTTAGGCTGATAGAAATAGCTGTAGCGGAGCAGCTTAGGCTGAACTAGGAGACATGCAAAGCTCCTGCAATACAACTTATAGTTACACAGTACGTATACACAATAAAAGACAATACTCAGTGTTACCAAAAATAAAAGGTACTTTATTTTAGTGACACAAGACCAAAATTATCTTAGAGGCAATACTCCTTCTGGAGATAAGTATTATACACAATATATACACTAGACACCAAAAGTGAAAATGACTGTGAAATGTGTGTGCACTATTTCACACAGGCTGCAATGGCAGGCCTGTGCAAGGGTTTGTCTGAGCTCCCTATGGGTGGCAAAAGAAATGCTGCAGCCCATATGGATCTCCAGGAACCCCAATGCCCTGGGTACCTAGGTACCATATACTAGGGACTTATAAGGGGGGTCCAGTGTGCCAATTGAAATTGGTAAATGAAGTCACTAGCCTACAGTGATAAAGTTAAAAGCAGAGAGAGCATAAGCACTGAGGTTCTGATTAGCAGAGCCTCTGTGACACAGTCAAGCACTGTACAGACACACACATTAGGCCATAAACTATGAGCACTGGGGTCCTGACCAGCAGGATCCCAGTGAGACAGGCAAAAACATACTGACATACAGGTAAAAATGGGGGTAACATGCCAAGTAAGATGGTACTTTCCTACAGCGGTATTTCATTATCAGGACATGTAAAATACCCCAGTATATGTCCTACCTTTAAAATACACTGCTATCCTGCCCATTGGGCTGCCTTGGGTCTACCTTAGGGGTACTTTACATGTAGTAAAAGGGAAGGTTTGGGCCTGGCAAGTGTGGCACTTGCCAGGTTGAAATGGCAGTTTAAAACTGCACACACAGACACTGCAGTAGCAGGTCTGAAACATGTTTACAGGGTTGTTCATGCCGGTGGCACAATCAGTGTTGCAGGCCCAATAGTAGCATTTGATTTACAGGTCCTGGGCATACATGTTGCACTATACTAGGGACTTACGGGTAAAACAACTATGCCAATCATGGATAAACCAATCATCAGGTCAATTTAGACAGAGAGCACTTGCACTTTAGCACTGGTCAGCAGTGGTAAAGTGCTCGGAGTCCAAAAGCCAGCAAAAACTAAATGTAGCACATAGTTGAAAACATATATTTATTTTAGTTAATTAATTTGTGTTCATATCAAATACTTTCAGAATATCTAATATTAATTTTAATATGTATTGTTAATTTTAAAGCAAATCAACATTGATTCAAGGTAAGCCATATTTAAACAGTGAGCATTTTAATTTACACATGGCTTGTGTTCATTTCGATATGTGTGTTATTCATTTCAAAGCATGCTATATTTATCTCATATAGGGCCAGATGTATCATCACAGGCCTTTGCGATTCGGTAATAGTGATTTTTAAGGAGTCGCTATTACCGACTCGCAAAGTGGCATGTATCACATTTGCGATTCAGTAATAGCGATTTCTTAAAAATCGCTAATGCTATTACCGAATCGCAAATTGGGATACCGGCCACCTTTCGCAGCTATGGGCCAACAATTTTTTGCATTTCCAAAATTGCGATTTCTGAACCAGGAATCGCAATTTTGGAAATGCAAATCCCCAGGGTGCTGGAGAACTATGGCCCCCTCTGCTGCACCCCAAAAATGTTTTGAGGGACAGGTAAAGTACACACATGCCATAAGGGCATGTGTGCTTTACATGTTCAATTTAAAAATGCATTTCAAATGCATTTTTAAATTTTGCACCAGGTTACCACCTGGTTGCAGTCCATGGTATTTTGCATGTGCAAAATGCTATTCTGCGAAAAATCGCAATTTGCGATTTTTTGCAGCATTGCCTTGCGACCTGGAATTTGCGAATAGCAAATTGCGACTCGCAATTTCCAGGTCGCAATGCAAGAAATCACAATTTTTGCGATTTCTTATTTGTGGTCTGCGAATGCCTTTCATGCATTGCAGACCACTGTTTTGCACTTGCAAACGGCCGAATTTACCGATTCGCACCGTTTGCGAGTGCAAAACTTTTTCATACATCTGGCCCATAGTTTCATATCTATTTCAATAAGTGTCATATAAATTTTAATGAATGTCATATTAATTTTGACATGGGTCATATCAACTTCATCAGATATCATATTAATTTGAAAATGTTTCATATAAATCTTAACATGTGTCATATTGCTTTAAACGAATGGCATATTCGTGTCAGTGAATGTCATATTCATCTTAACACCTGACGTTATAATTTGAATATGGGTCATATCCATTTCAACATAGGTCAAATTCATTTCAACATATGCAATATTCATGTCGCTGTGTATCATAATGATTTCAAAGCACAACATTCATTTTGACAAGTTTCATTTTAATGTCAGCATGGGTCACATTCAGTTTAAGGCATGTTCAATTAATTTCAAAAGGGCTCATATTCATTTCATGGCATATTCATCTTAGCATGTGTCATATTCCTTTCAATAGATGTCTCATTTATATTAACGCATGATATTGATTTTAACATGACTCATACCGATTGCAACACATATTATATTCATGTCAATCTGTATCATATTACTTTCAATGCAAACCATATTCATTTCTTTCAAAATAATGCATTTTCATTTCAGTACCTTATATTCATTTCAAGCTGTCATATTCATTCCAATGTGTGTCATATTCCTCTTGGCATATGTCAGTCATTTTAAGAAATGTCTCATTCTTTTTGACAAATATCCTAAGTGTTTCAGTGATTGCTTTATTATTTACAGTGAGGGCCACATTTATTTCAGTATGATTGATATATATTTCAGTATATCTCTTATTCAATTCTGAGTGTGCTCTATTCAAAATAATCACTAAGTAGCATATTCACTTTGCCTGGTTTCATATTTGTTTTGGTTCAAGTCAGATTCAGTCTGCCAGGTATCATATTAATTTTGACACATAGTACATTCATTCTGGTGTATGTCATATTCATTTTGCAACACGGTATGCGTTCCATGAGGTGTCCTATATAGGGAGCTGTAATTTTGACATGAATGGCTTCCCATAGGGACCAGACAGACATTTCTATTTTACTACTTGTAAGAAGATTCTTTGCTTCTCAATATAGAAAAAAATGACTGCATGGCATTTCAGAAAACATGGAGGGAATGTAGAACGTTACACGAAGAAGTGCCTTTTCTTGGGTTTGTGTAAATCTGTTCAGTAGTTTATGAGAAATTAGAGCTTAAAATGTGAACAGGTTGGGGGTGTGGCCACGGGCGTCAAGTTGGCGGTCGCACTCTAAGAGTGCTCTGGACCTCTCCGTCATCCGCCCGGAAGGCCAAGCCGTGCCGCACCCGTAGCGACAACCTAAGAGACCCCTTGTGGGTCTGTGGGTGCTGCGGGACCTGAGGCTGACAGACCGGGTGAAATCCGACACCGGGAGGCACCCCGGGGAGGATCAGACCCAGAGGCGGGAGAGGAGCGGAGTCGGCGCGACTCGAGGCGGCTCTTCGGGGAGGGGAGCCGAGCCGTGGCCGAGACCTGGGGCTGTCAGGTGCTGTGTTCTGGGCCCCACGCGGAGGGGCGCTGGCTGCGGGACGCCGTGCCGCACCTAGGCGGGGGACCGGAGGAGCGTAGCCGGACGCTGCCAGCCGCTAGTGGGTGCCACCGCCGGGACAGCGGAGAAGACTCTGCGGGGCCGGGACGGTGCCTGGGGCCACGGACGAGAGAGGATCCTGGGCTCCCTTGCCTTTGGGGCCTGCGCCTGGACGTTGGTGAGCGGAAGGTGAGCGGCTGGTCCCCTTGAGGACACTAAGGAGAGCCCAGTCCAGCGAGGGAGACGCATGGAGAAGGGAAGCCTGCCCACGCGGGCCATCTGAGGGAGAGGCCCGGGGCCCGAGGATCGAATTCCCTAACCGGTAGGGAATAAATACCTGAAGAAGCTGGGTTGGAGCCGAGACCCTGCTGAGTCTAGCGAGAACCCTATTGCAGCAGCGGCGGGGGCATCGAGCGGGGACCCCGACGCTGACACAGCGATCTAGCAGTCGCCGAGGTGAGGTGGGCGGTGGACTTCGCGCGGAGGCGACACGTACCGGAAGCGGGCCGGAGCGGGGACCATCTCTCCGCCCATCCTCCTCCTGCGGCAGGATCTCCGGTACCCCCTGAGAGACTTACCCCCGGACCGGGGGAGCGCCAGAGACAGAATGGGAAAGGACAGGGCCACCAGGCAGCCCCCGGCCTCGCAGCAGAAAATAGAACAGTATACCGTCCCAGCGCCCCTTCATGGAGAGACCACATCGTTATCAGGAGCCTCCACACCGGATGGAGTAAACGCAATCCTAATGGCTATTCAGTCCTCACATCTGGCAGTGGAGTCCAAGATAGGAGAGGTCGGTGTGAATATGGGCCTCATTAGGCAAGACTTCAGGAATTCAGTGGGCCGCATAACAGAGGTTGAAACTAGGGTCTCACAGACGGAGGATGACCTTGCTAAGCTTAAAATTAAAGTGGCCCAACTGCAAACCCGAACTGGCGAACTCCATCGAAGGGCCGAGGACGCTGAAAATCGCTCCAGGAGGAACAACCTGCGTTTTGTGGGATTTCCAGAGGGAGTGAAAGAGAACAAAGCAGTCGAGTTCTTGGAGAGCTGGATCAAATCCTGGATGCCGGACCAGTCGCTGTCGCTGTGGTTCTCGATTGAAAGGGCGCACAGGTTTCTGGCCCCCCGGCCGCCCCGCGGGGCCCGCGCCGGCCGATGATAGCTCGCTTTATTAACTTCAGAGACCAAGACAGAGTACTTGCAGAAGCCAGGCACGTGGCTGATCTCCTATGGGACAATCACAAAATCCTGGTGTTCCCGGATTACACCCGCAAGGTACAGAACAGACGCTGGTCTTACGAGCAGGTCAAGGAGCAATTAAGAGCCATGAAGCTCTCTTACATGCTGTTGTTCCCCGCACGCTTGAAGATCATCCTAAACGGGAAAGCTCACTTCTTCGACTCACCGGAGGAGGCATGGACTTGGCTGACAGAGGAGGTTCCGAGGCCCAGCTGAGAGCCTAAGGAGCCAGCAGAAGCTTCGGCTGAGGACCGCGTGCTCCCCCGAAGGGAGAGGAATAGAAGCCGTTGATGTGCAGAACTGGAGGTCGCGGCGGAGCAGAACCTGCGGCCCGGATGAGTGGAGATCGGGAGGTCGCACCAGAGTCGAACACAGAGGCAGCAACGGGAATCATACTGGAAGGGAGAGACACCAACCAAGAGACTAGCGAGGGTGACCCAGGCCTGTCCCAGGCGCTGGGCTGAGGAAACTTCTCAGCCAGAGCTGGACTGCAGAGCCCTACTGGAAGGGCACTTGATGGGGACTCTCCGAGTATATACTGAATATTTGCTGTGAGACTAAGTTCTGAAGCCCGAAGGGGGCACTATGGCTAACCTTCTAAACGAACAGTGCAAGAGATCCGTGTTTCAGGAGGGGTCCATCACTCCACACTAACGCCAGGTTTAGTAGATAAAACTGGTTAGAATGGGTGTTAGGGCGACAGATGCTTCTTGGGTGGGAGTATGGGGTGGGGGGAGTTGGGAGGAGTTATGTTTACACCACAGTTACAAGTTAATGTATGCTTAGGTTTCTTGACCCGTAAGAGTTTCTTTTTTCCTTCCTTTCCTCTTCTTTCCTGTCCCACGTCGCGAAATACCTGGAGGGGAACCCCTTTGGTGTGGCCCAGCTTACACACCATTCATGTGCTGCATCCAAAGATTAAAATTCTGTCCTGGAATGTAAACGGCCTCCTGGACAAAATTAAGAGATCAGCGATATATATATAGTACCCTGCGCAGGCATGCCCCCGCAGCGATTATGCTACAAGATACTCATCTACTCGGGACCAGATGCCCCATGCTGGCCAGAGGAGGATATGACAGAGTCCATCACGTGGGCTTCTGTAGAAGCTCCAGGGGTGTGGCTATACTGCTTCACCGCTCACTGCCAATCACAATAACAGCCATGCGCGCTGACACACAGGGTAGATACATAATGGTGGCTGGGCATATACATGGGAGACCCATAAATCTAGTGAGTGTATACGCCCCCCGCGGGACTGGAGACCTTTCTGGCTTCCCTCAAACAGATTATAGCAGACCTTCCCCAGGAGGGGACTTTAATACAGTACTACACCCTGAGCTAGATGTATCAGGAAATAAAACGGCCGGCCGCTCGTCCAGAGCGTCGACGCTCAGAGATTGGGCGGATAGCCTCGGCTTGTGTAACATATGGCGAACCTGGCACCCCAACACTAGGCAATACACACACACGTCAGCGGCACATGGGTCACATGCCAGAATAGACCTCCTATTCGCCCCAGCGCTAGATATACTTAATGTTACAGGAGTTGAGATCCTTCCGCACGGGGTGTCCGACCACGCACCTATACAGGCGTGCCTGGGCAATACCGACCCGACCAACAGACCCACTTGGAGGCTGAATGCCTGGTACCTACAGGAGGAGGATTACAAAGAGGCAGTGAGAACCCGTTTGATACAATACTTTGAGGACAATGTAGGCTCAGTGCAGTCGCCGGGCGCGGTCTGGGCAGCATGTAAGGCAACAATTAGAGGCCATGCCAAACACCTCATCCGAGTGAGGAAACAAGCCCATATCTCCCAAATAGCCGAACTAGAATCGCAGACATTGCACCACGAACGCAGGCATCTGGCCTCTCCCTCAGCCCAGGGCCTTCGCCAGCTCCTGAAAATGCGCCTCTCCCTCGGGCCAGGACCTTCACCAGCTCCTGAAAATGCGCGAAGAGGTCAAAGCCCTCACCCTAGAATCAGCCAAGCTCATGTGGAGGGCCTCCATTGCCCGAGTATATGGGTGGGGGGACAAAAGTGGGAAACTCCTGCACTGGCTGGCCACACGTCCACTGGCCAACAGAATTATACCCGAGATCGGGTCCGGAGGGCTCTTCAGAACCCCTAGGGACATTGCACAAAGCTTTGCAGCTTACTACGCACACAGACACAGAACACAGACACAGAACACCCACGGACCCAAACGGAGAGGGACTCCCTCCTCCTCGACGAAATTACCCTTCCCAAGGTGTCACTCATAGTCAAAGATGCGCTTGACGAGCCACTAACCTTGAAGGAAGTGACTACTGCAATAACCGCACTAGCTTCGGGTAAGACCCCCGGCCCAGATGGCTTACCAACAGAGTTATATAAAAGCTGCAGTGACACAGTAGGGCAACACCTCCTTAACATGTATGAGGAGGCCGAGAGCAGGGGCCATTTTCCACTTGGTATTGACCAAGCCACAATTGCTGTGATCCCTAAAACCCAGCCACCATTGCGGAACTGTGCGGATTAAAGTCCCATATCCCTTTTAAATATTGAAGTTAAGATACTCTATTCGATCCTCACAGCAAGGCTAAAACCAGCCCTCTCAGCGCCGATCCACCCGGACCAATGCGGCTTCATGCCAACCAGAAGCACCAGACACTGCATTAGACGCCTACACCTAGCCCTGGCACACCGTGATACCCTAGCCGACTCATCGAAAGCTCTTCTCCTCCTTGATTTCGAGAAGGCGTTTGACACAGTGGATTGGTCATACCTACATCAGGTCCTGGAGGGCAACGGGATTGGCCCCAGATTTAGGAGACTCGTGAAACTTCTGTACTCACAACCGACGTCCAGAGTACAAGTAAATGGAACCGTGTCGGACCCTTTTCACATAGGGCGAGGCACGCGTCAGGGTTGTCCCCTATCCCCAGTCCTCTTTGCGCTAGTGATAGAACCGCTTGCCAAACTGCTCAGAGAGGACCCTCTGATTGAGGGATGGTCCTGGCCCTCTGGCTCAGAAGACCGCATGGCACTCTATGCAGACGATGTTCTCTTATACATTGCGAACCCAGCCACGAGCGGTCCGCGTATTCTGCAGATACTTGATCTTTTCTCGGAGGCATCTGGCCTCACTCTGAACAACCGTAAGTCCCTACTTGTCCCGTTGCACCCTGCGAGGGATTGCATTGATTGGCAGCAGACCATCCCCATTCGACGAAACAGTTTTAAATATCTGGGGATCTCAGTCTCCCTTGTACCAGAGTTAGCGTGGGAACTCAATGTGGCACCACTCGTAACTAAAGCTAAAACCGACCTCCAGCATTGGAAATCCCTGCCCATTAACTTACTTGGGAGAGTCGCTCTCTTTAAAATGATGGTTCTCCCCAGATTTCTCTATCTGCTGCAGAATTTCCCATTCCGAATCCCCAAAAAATGGTTTAAAAACCTGGATTCAATGATCCGCCAATTTCTATGGAAAAGTGCCTGTCCGCGACTGGCACTCGCTACATGCCAACGTAGCATGTGCGAGGGGGGTCTCGCGATGTCAAACTTTTACTACTACCACCTTGCGACGCAACTTATTGTGGTGAACGACTGGGTTGGAGGAGGCTGGTCGGATCCGGCCTATAGACTTGAGCTTGGCACTCTGAAATACGCAGGAGTATTCTACGCCCTCTATGGATGTCCAATTCCCAACTCCACCCCGGAGGTAACTAAGGTGACGCTCCTGGGATGGAGAGAGGCTCAGAGGATTACCGGTTGGTGGAAACGAATCACCAGTCAGACCCCGTTATGGCACGGTAATCTCATGGCTGAGGTCAAGAAACTGCAGGGATTCCAGAAATGAGACGAAATCGGAATCTTCACACTTGGGGATGTCTGGGAGGGTTCGCACATGAGATCCTTTGAGGGCCTCCAGAGCGCCTTCTCCATGAACAAATCGCAGTTCTATAGATACCTCCAGATCCGTCATGCTCTAACGACACACATGCGTACTGACACGCCCATACCAGACCATTCGCCAATGGAGGCAAAGGTACTAATGGGCAACCTGGGCAAGGGAGGAATCTCACAAATATACCGCTCACTGATTTCCAATACCCTTAGTCCAATGACCAGACTTCGCAACAAGTGGGAGGGGTGGGTGGGAAGAATTGAGGAGGGGGACTGGAATGATGCCTTAGCAGCCCCTGGTACCCTAACTATATCCTCCAGGCTCCGTTTGGTAAAATCCTACTTTTTACATGCTGTATACATGACACCCAAGAGACTGTGCGAGGCAGGCCTCTGCTCCACGGCTGCCTGCCCAAGATGCTCCCAGCCGGAAACCGACTTCTACCACATGATATGGTTATGCCCGATCATAAAAGACTACTGGAAAGAGGTTGCAGCACAAATCTCTGGGGCCCTGCAAACTGATTTAATTCCCGAACCGCTCCTGTTCCTACAGGGGGTTGCAGGAGACACAGATTTGGGAAGAATTAAGAGATCCTTTGTGGGAATAGCATGTCTGGTTGCCAAAAAGGATATTATGACCAAATGGATGACAGAGGGAGCTCTATCCCTAAATAAATGGAAACTGGGGATGGACTGGTGTGCACAACAAGAGAGAGTGGTGCATGAGGTCAGGGGGTGCCCGGGCAAATATGATAAGATTTGGGGGGGATGGGAGGCCTTAAGAGATGACTAGATTACAAAGGATACCAATTTACATTCGAAATGCCAATTCCACTGACAGACCCAAATACTCACTGACCTGGACCCTCTGTTCAGTCATGTACTGGGTCCAGGGGAGCCCAGCCCCACACAACTGAGAGGGTTCGATTACCATAGGGTAGACCCGCGATCGAGACTGGCCGCTGGGCGCCAAAAATGCCCCAAACATTTGCAACCCACATCACGAAGCACCCGTGGACAGGAGACACTCTTTTCCCTTTATTTAACTCTCACACCTTTTCTCTTTGGTTTGTTTCTTTTGCATTGTTTTAACCCAACTCCAGTGATCCTATTAAATCCGAAGTAAGTTTTATGCACATAGTAGGACGCTATGCAATAATGTGTATCACTTGGCTTGGAAATGTTCATGTAAATCTTTCTGGAAAACAATAAAGCTTCTTTATTTTAAAAAAAAATGTGAACAGGTTAAATTATCAAGATACATTAACAATTTGAAAACCATAGTTTATTTGCCTATAACCTTAACACTGTTTCACAAATTGGTGCGAAATTTGGCAGATGCATGACATGTTTTCTTTACTGTTAGTATATTGTAATTTATGGAGATTCGTCAAGGGGTTTAGAGTTAAAAGAGGTGGTCAGAAAGCGTTAATTTGCTAATAACTGTGACATCATTTAACAAATTCACATGAAATTTGGCAACATTTAACAAATTAAGTTTTCTGTCGGTATGACAAGTTTCGTGCTGATCCATCAAGGGGGTAAAGTTAGCAAGCATTGACAAAGCCAATGGGTCTTGCCTATGCAAGAGCTAATGGCTACGTCAATGTATTTTAGCAATGTTATACAACTGTGCAGCTCCTGTGCAGCAAGGCTGAAAGTAAAGAAAACAAGCATTTGCAATGCAACGGGTCTCGCGTTTGCTCATGGTAGAGCTGATCACGTTGTAAACTCCTAACCTGACTTTTCATCTATCGGCAAAAGTGCTTTTATGTACGTAACCCGAAAAAGTGAAATTAACTGTGTAAAGCGCTCGACTTCTGCCAAGTGAAATCGCCGCTAGGAAAATAGAGAAAAAGTAGTCCACGATCCGACAGAAAACAGCGAGTCTCGCATGTTTTCTGTACTTGGTCGCTGCGCTCGAGGAAGGCTAACCACCAGAAAAGGCATGACGTGTGCATGCTTTCCACTGATGAAAGCAAGCAGATTTTACTAGGCAAGCCCACGAACCAATCAAACACACTGACGTGATGTCGAAAGGGCTCCAAGCCCTTTTCTAACAACTAAAGCGCCTCGCTGCGATAGGCATGCACGAGCTCATGCAATGCAGGCTCAACCCTAAAAAGTGCCATGATGCATCCAGCCTTGTTGCACAAATACACTGTTCTACAACAGTGCTAAAAGACATTGACAAAGCCAATAGCTCTCACACAGACAAGACCTATTGGCTTTGACAATGCTTGTTTTAAACCAATGCAGGCTTTTGAGATAACAGCAGGATGATGTCCAAGCTGGAACAAGACGTTCCTATTTAAAAAAAACTATTCTGCAATGTTTAAATGCCAAAATGGAAATAAACAAGCACTGGGAAAGCCAATTGGTTTACCCTATGGGCAAACTATTGGCTTTGTCAAGCAGGTGCGGTGGAAAACGGGAGAGTGGGTGGAGGTGGAGAACAGGAGGGCACGTAGGGGTGGGTGGAGGTGGAGAACAAGAGGGTGGGTGAAGGTGGAGAACTTTGGCGGCAGACATGTAGGGGTGGAGAATGGGAAGGTATAAAAAGCTCTACGATGCAGGCATAGCCCTTTTTTACCGTCTGTCTGTTGGGAGGGGGAATAAGAAACAGAGACAAAGGTCAGAGGGGGGATGGAAACAGTGACAGGGCATGTTCAACCTCCATGCCCTACTTTAGGGAGTGTCACAAGTAATTGAGACAGAGACAATAAACAGCAGAGCTGTCTCCTAAGTATATGAGACACACCAAGACTAGATGCCTGGCCCCCTCTATCCCCAACTATTAGTGAAATGGCTCAAGAGCAATACACCCACCATAGCCATGTAACCTGAATGCTGCAACCAGACTCTGCCTTTCATCCTTCAGAGGTCAATGAAATGAGTACACTTGAGTTTGGTAATTGTCACATATGTTATGCTAGTGCTGAGACATTCTTGATGTTATTATTATTGGAAATCACACTTTAGATATGTTTACAAGCAGGCACTCCTGAGTGCTCACATTGCATGATCAGCCTCAGTGGAGCCTTTGATGATGATCAGTTGGCGGAAGAGGTGGGCGGGAAGAAAGGTCACGCGTCGAGAGCTATGTGAACTGCACCGCCAGTCACCCCCGCACCTCCACTTATCATTACTCCTACTGCTCCTCCTGCCCCATTCAAAAGAATAGGAAGTTTCCAACTTATTCCAGCTACCTAGACAGCTTAGCTGGTTCATGCCTCTGCTGAAGAGATTTGTAAACAATGATGTAGCTTAGTATGTCGTTGGACTACATTTACCTGTCATATATATATTTTTTGCAGTTTTATATAGCACATACTCAACCTGAAGGTAGTGGATCACTTTACATAAGCACCAGTTACATTACATTAGGACACATTCATTTTGGTAGGCACAGTGAGATTTTGGGCTACATGTACGTAGCATTTTGCACATCGCACACAGCGAATCGGGCCATTTGCGGTGTGCAAAATGCACTTTGGCATGTTCAAACCCATGACCCTGATCTCATGGACGGCAGAGATACACTGTACATAGTCACTAGGAGAGTTTCCTGTCCTTCCTACAGGTTGAACCAGCTCTGGGTCAACATCAGAAGGACCAGTGAGAAGGCTGACGTCTAGCATTATGAGAGGTGGTCATGTAAACAACTTAGTAGCAAGTTCATTTGTTCTGCACTGAATCCTCCATAGTACTTTCCATTGTTTGCATCCCTGTTGTTGTTGCGTATTGGTTGGCCTGAACATTAGGGAGAAGAAAATAAGGAACCCTTTTCACTGCAAATATAAATGCCACCTCCTGAGAGGCATTTGCATGTCACATTGGTCAATTTTACACATGGCCCAACTCACAAAGAGATTTTCTACTCGTAAAGTTACGAGAGAGGATTCTCTGCACTCGTGGTGAGTCTCCACTCTCATTGTGGAATCACCGTACTCAGAGCTGCGATTCTGCCACGAGCGCGGAGATTCGCCACTTTATGAGTCATAGGTCCCTTTGTGAATCAGGCCCATATTGACTATTGGTTACTCCAAATCAGTAAAACAGTGATCAAATGTGGTTCCACCTTCACAGACCAGAGTAACCTAGTCATTTTGAACAGTTTGTTGGCGAATTAAGTACCTGGACAGGATTTCAGCTTGAGTTTTAAAACAGCAGGGTACAAATGTAGAAGTGTTCCAACTGCCAAACCATATATCTTTTGCACAGATGTGGGAGATTGTCCCTCAACGTGTTTCATTGAAACTTAACTGCCATAACCACAACTAATGTCTAGGGCTAAAGCAAAATATCAGAGTCCATAACCCACCTGCAGGTTGAACTTCACAAGCTGGGATAAGTGGTTCACTGAGCAAGGAATGACTCAAGTTATTCTAACATCTATAGGTTATAGTCCTGAACAGAATGGTCTCTGTCTTGCTGGAGTTGAAATGTAGACTTCTCTGTACTAGTCGCTAATTTAATTCTTAAGGAGAAAGAGCCCACAGGCCCGCCATGTCAGCAGAGTGACATGGAGCCTCTGCTCCCCTGGGCGAGTACACTCTGCAATATTTAGAGATCTCCACAAGGCAGGCAGTGTTCTCCCTGCTTTCAGGGCTGCACCAGAGCTGTGGCTCCACTGGAGGTGTATAGCTTGGCTGAGCAGGTCTTGTTTGCTGAACTCCCCTAGCACACTTTATTGTTTCTCGATTACAAATTTTCAAAAAAGAAATTTGGTCTGAGAGTTTAAAAAACAATGGCTCTGATGTACAGGGAAATTTCTCCCTGAGACTTTGGTGGGCGGGGTCCTGTGGTGGGTGGGGGTAGGGGAGTGGGAGAGGGGGAAAAGAGTGCAGGGGATAAGCTCATTGTGCTACCCAGGACCACCATGCTCACATTGCAGTCAGGGGTAAGGAAACTATGCGACAGTCACTCTGGCCTAAACAGGTAAACAGGGTGGAGAGAGGACAGCTCTAACCTGGTGGCTCTTTGGATGATTGGCCTTCAGATCAAAGATTTAAGCTAGGGGAGCCAACATAGTTGAAGCACGACAGGTTTGGTGTGGAGGGACTTAAGGGCATTTGCTGGTTTATGGGGCTGTTCCCACATAGTCGAATTTCAAATGACAATAAAAGTGTTATCCTCAAAAGATCCTGTATTATTCATGATCTTGGTATAGTGTTGCTTATCATTTATTTAGGGATAAATTTACCCAGAAACTGAGAGGTACCATACATTTTCCTACCTCTTAGGAAATAATGTTGCAAAAGACGAGAGGATTTGAACAGGAAACGTCCAAACCACTGCAAGCAGGAGTTACATCCCTGAGCCATTTCCAGGAGTTTGGTAATATCCACAGTGCCAAATGCCATTGAAAATTAGATGGTGGGACACCCCTCATAGACTGTCTGCAGTAGATCATCTTTCACTTTTTAAAGAGTTCCCTCAGTTCCTTTTCCTGGTCTAACAGTAGCCTGGATTGGCAAATGTGGACATTCTGGCACATGCCGTGTCTCAACACATACAGGGAGTGCAGAATTATTAGGCAAGTTGTATTTTTGAGGATTAATTTTATTATTGAACAACAACCATGTTCTCAATGAACCCAAAAAACTCATTAATATCAAAGCTGAATATATTTGGAAGTAGTTTTTAGTTTGTTTTTAGTTTTAGCTATGTTAGGGGGATATCTGTGTGTGCAGGTGACTATTACTGTGCATAATTATTAGGCAACTTAACAAAAAAATATATATACCCATTTCAATTATTTATTATTACCAGTGAAACCAATATAACATCTCAACATTCACAAATATACATTTCTGACATTCAAAAACAAAACAAAAACAAATCAGTGACCAATATAGCCACCTTTCTTTGCAAGGACACTCAAAAGCCTGCCATCCATGGATTCTGTCAGTGTTTTGATCTGTTCACCATCAACATTGCGTGCAGCAGCAACCACAGCCTCCCAGACACTGTTCAGAGAGGTGTACTGTTTTCCCTCCTTGTAAATCTCACATTTGATGATGGACCACAGGTTCTCAATGGGGTTCAGATCAGGTGAACAAGGAGGCCATGTCATTAGATTTCCTTCTTTTATACCCTTTCTTGCCAGCCACGCTGTGGAGTACTTGGACGCGTGTGATGGAGCATTGTCCTGCATGAAAATCATGTTTTTCTTGAAGGATGCAGACTTCTTCCTGTACCACTGCTTGAAGAAGGTGTCTTCCAGGAACTGGCAGTAGGACTGGGAGTTGAGCTTGACTCCATCCTCAACCCGAAAAGGCCCCACAAGCTCATCTTTGATGATACCAGCCCAAACCAGTACTCCACCTCCACCTTGCTGGCGTCTGAGTCGGACTGGAGCTCTCTGCCCTTTACCAATCCAGCCACGGGCCCATCCATCTGGCCCATCAAGACTCACTCTCATTTCATCAGTCCATAAAACCTTAGAAAAATCAGTCTTGAGATATTTCTTGGCCCAGTCTTGACGTTTCAGCTTGTGTGTCTTGTTCAGTGGTGGTCGTCTTTCAGCCTTTCTTACCTTGGCCATGTCTCTGAGTATTGCACATCTTGTGCTTTTGGGCACTCCAGTGATGTTGCAGCTCTGAAATATGGCCAAACTGGTGGCAAGTGGCATCGTGGCAGCTGCACGCTTGACTTTTCTCAGTTCATGGGCAGTTATTTTGCGCCTTGGTTTTTCCACACGCTTCTTGCGACCCTGTTGACTATTTTGAATGAAACGCTTGATTGTTCGATGATCACGCTTCAGAAGCTTTGCAATTTTAAGAGTGCTGCATCCCTCTGCAAGATATCTCACTATTTTTGACTTTTCTGAGCCTGTCAAGTCCTTCTTTTGACCCATTTTGCCAAAGGAAAGGAAGTTGCCTAATAATTATGCACACCTGATATAGGGTGTTGATGTCATTAGACCACACCCCTTCTCATTACAGAGATGCACATCACCTAATATGCTTAATTGGTAGTAGGCTTTCGAGCCTATACAGCTTGGAGTAAGACAACATGCATGATGAGGATGATGTGGTCAAAATACTAATTTGCCTAATAATTCTGCACTCCCTGTATATATTTTGAAAGTATAAATGTGGTGCCTTTGTGCAGCACTGTCTTTGCCATGCAGAAATCTTCACGTACTTCTGGACTTTTGTCTGCCCCCAAAATTTTATCTCAGCTAGCTTCCCTGACTTTTTGAAATACTACATGAATATCAGTTAAATATAGCACTCAAAATCAGTCAGAATATCGACCACTAAAATATCGTGAAGGTAAGCACATGTAATTAAGAATAGATTTGTTATACTGCTCCACATATATGAACCTTCACAGTATATTTATCTTCAAATTACACAGACATGTAGTTAATGCAAGTAAACCTAAAGCTGCATATACCAGCGGCGGCACCAGCAGCAGCCACTGCAAACCTTTAACAACGAAATTATAATAAACCAGGTTTATTATTGTTTAGTTGTTAAAGAGGCGGGGCATTGGGGATGACGGTCACGAGGAGTAGTGCACTGTGCTGTTCCTTTAGTTCACATGTATGTTTGGCTAACAGTCTCGGGCCGGCCAAACTCACATGCGCACTGTGCTCTCTCCAGTCCGCCACTATGTTGCCGTACTGGAGAGAGGAGGCACTGGCTCCCAGTCTGCCTGGCAGCACTCTGGTTGGGTGGTCAAGCCAATCCTAACGCTGCTTTGCCCCCTGGCAAGAAAAAGTAGCAGTGGCGCGGTGAGGAAGCGAGGTGGGTACTTTTTTTTTTTTTAATGTAATGTTTCCTCCTCCCCTTCCCTCCACCTGCCGCCCTGCCCATTAACTGCACAGCATTTACCTTCATGATATGGGGGTTAGTCGATATTCAGGCTACAACATTTTTGTGCGTGATATTCTGACATATAACCGATCTTTCTTTGCCAGCCTTGCGGGGAAGCTGCACGGAGTGCATACTATTTACCTCCCACGCTCACGCATTTGTTATTGCCAGGCTGACACTTTCCTCCACAAGGCTGTGGAAAAAGTGATAACGCGAGACGAACTGTACGACTCTAGACCAAAGAAATACAGAACTACTAGTTCTGCTTGTTTAACATCAGTGCGCCGTTTTCATTGAAGAAAACATGGAGGCGGTCAGGGCCTCAGGAAGATTAAAGTTGTGAAGATTGCTGTGTTATAAGTACAGTTCTAAAAAAATGGCGATTAAAGGCACCGTTTAAAATAGGAAGATAATTGGCATTGAGATGTACAAGCTTTTTGTAGTTCCCATCCGTTTCGATGTTTCAGCACAAGGTATGTTTATCATCACACTGTATCTGAGACTGGCTGCTGAATAATGGAAACAGGAAGTCAGCTGCCAAGTGAGTGTCGAACTACAGCTGGCACGTGTCCTAGATCACAACAGCAAAGAAGGTGGCTTGAAAGCTGCTTCTCTTTGAAGACTGCTTCTGATGTACTTAGAAGAGGTGAATCTTGGAAGCTCCATTAAAAGTGTAGCAACTCCTTTTGCCGGCACAGTCTCGTGCTCCTTCCACTGCAATCAGTAAGTGAACTGGCACCATGCACTACAGCATGCATGGCTCCTCCTCAAACCGTCAGGGTGCCACTGTGAGAGCTGTGGAAGGCAGGAGGAACTACCAGGTTCCATATCTCACTCCTGAAGAAGGTGAAACTTTTTCTTCCTAAAGAAGACTTCCACCCAGATGGAGGTAACGACTTATCCACTAGTCTTCCAGATACCATCCTTGCGCTCACAAATGGTATCCTATAGCAGCAGCATGGTTCATAAGGAGACTGAAGACATCAAACCGTATCACCGCATACTAAAGGATCTATGCTGGCTTCCTCTGCGAACCCGCATCATTGTCAAAACTAACAGCATCACAAACAAGCCATTAAACCAACAGTCCTTGCTTTCCTAGCAAGTAAGATAGCCATGCTTTATACTATGAGCACAGGCTTTGTTAAACAGGAAACAAAATACCTCAAGAAGGAAAAAGGGAACACTGCCCTTTTTTGGTCAGACATCCAGACAGCATCCCGTCAACATCTGAAGGGCCCGACTCTTATTTACTTCAGGAAAAAGCTGAAAACTCATCTCTTCGAAGATGCCGTTTTTCACACAGCCTCCCTACCTTGTCACCCTTCTCCTTATTGTATCCTTCGCCCGAGGCTTGCCCGTGTACAGCGCTCTGTTGCTTTGCGCTATACAACACCCACATATAGATATGGTTTGCATAGTGATATTTTTAAATCAAATTAGCATGTGAAGTATACTTGCTCCATTTATTTTCTTGCCTCATTTGTTGCATGTTGTGCCTTCAAGCTCAACAGCATGCTCGCAGTGTTCATTAAATAAACATCATAATTTTATCATAATTATGAGAAGACTGAACTTAGTTCTTTGGATAAGCTGTTTCCAGCATAAAGGTTCCCAGCCTTCAGTCACGTAGAAACATCTGTATTATGCAACCTACAGGTCATCATGAATTAGCATCATACAAAAATATCACATGACAGCAGACACGTTCTGTTACAAAAGAGCCACCGAACAAACACGGAGGGTTTAGTCTGGTACGCTTGAGCTTTGAGGAATGGTTGATTTAGTTTACTTTGCTGCGTGGTGTTTCTTGCTTGAAATAATATTTTCTACTAAATATAACAATTATCGTTCGTTGGTAGTCTTTTGTGTTTAAGTCGGTTGGAGGGTGTGGATTAGTGAGCAGTGAAATGGGGATTCTGATGGTGTAGGAAGCCCTAGAAATAAATGATAAGAGTCAGGAATCGCTCAGCTGTACAGACCTAAGAGGCTGCACCCTGCGTATGAAGAGTTTGGTCCAATTGTCTAAGGGGCATATTTATACTCCGTCTGTGCCGATTGTGCATCAAACATTTTGACGCACAATCAGCGAAAACGTTGCCCCGTATTTAAACTTTGACGTCCGAGCCCGCGGATGACAAAATTCCACTGTGTGCGTCATTTTTTGGATACGGCAACCCGCCTTGCATTAATTATATGCAAGGTAGGCATTCCCGTCCAAAAAATGGCTTAAAGGGCCGTGCGTCGTATTTATGCTTTCGGGGCAAAATGACGCACGGCCGGGAGGCGGAGCCAGAAAATGACGCATAGCCCGATTTGCGTCAAAAATTAACGCCTGGGTCAGGGCAGGCGTTAAAATGGGGCAAACACACCTGTATTTAATCAGAACACGCAGAACAAACAGCAGAGCAGCAGAGCAGCAACAGGGAGCCATAGAGGTGATACTAATCCAGCGTGCACGCAGAGCCCAGCAGCAACAACAGCAGCTACCACAACACCAGCAGGGACCCCAAAGGCAGCGCAGAAGGCAGGAGAGGATATTCTGCCCAAGAACCACCCTTTAGGGCCTCAGGGAACACGACATCATCCAGAGGTACCGGTTGAACTGGCAGGCCATTCAGCAGCTGCTGCGCAACATTGAACAGCAGTTGGCCCCCACTTTGGTGACACCCCGCACCATCCCAACAGAAACAAAGCTGCTTGCCGTACTTCATATGCTGGCAAGTAGCTCTTTCCAAACAACTGGTGCCCTGGTTGGCGGAATATCACAACCATCATTCTCCGCCTTTTTGCCCAAAGTACTGGATGCCATCATTCGACTGACACCCGCCACATCTGCTTCCCTAACACACTGCAGAAGCAGCAGGAAACAAAACAGGGGTTCTGCCTCATCAGTGGCTTCCCACACGTCCTTGGTGCAATCGACTGCACACATGTATGCCTTGTGCCACCTGCTGCAACTGAACACCTCTACCGCAACAGGAAGCACACACATTCCATCAACGTGCAGGCCATAGTCGATCACCAGGGATTGATCACCAACATCGTGGCTAAATATCCCGGGAGTGTACATGTCTCATACATCTTCCCTCACTGCACCATCAATCAACACTTCCAGGATGGACGGTGTGGCAATGGACTACTTGTTGGTAAGTACAAAAACATACTTATATACACACTGCACAGCAACCCTCTAAGACACACAACACATACACCACAACAGCAACATGTAAACAGGAACACACTGAGGTCGTGACATCGCTAGCCATGTTTCTTAGGTCACCATTGAACCAGTCACACATCGGAAATTACTGTACAGTCTAATGTTAAGACGTCAAAGATCACAACGTGTGGAGTGGGTTGCCCAAATGTCACCTTGCAAAATGTAAGTGTCCCAAAGACCTTTACATTAATCTATTGCCTAAGTCTAAAGGTATGGGCTGGCCAGGGTACATTGATATGAACGTTTTAACAACACTGTCAATTTTAACTGTGCATGGAACTATCATCTCACCCCCAGTGAAGACACACGGACACCTGTATGACAAGTCACAATGCTAGGGAGGGCACACTGTACTGCAAATCCCAAAACATACTGCTGACAAACGGTTAGCAGACAAACACTCGTTCAGCAACGGAAATAACACAATGCAGATGGTACATCCTACAAGCATAGGATGCCACATTATTACACAAAAGAGTCACAGACAACACAAGACAACTATTGCAATGAAAGGTCATTTCAATAGTGCCAGCTACATCAACATGATCCCAATCATTTTCTCTTGCAGCTGATCAGGGGTATGGCATCCAGCCATGGATCATGACACCATTTGGCAGCCCACTGCTGCAGAGCGTGCCTACAACGACGCCCATAGGAGGACACGCAGCATTGTCGAGTGGACCTTCAGCATCCTCAAGTCAAGGTTCCGCTGCCTCGACATCAATGGTGGTATCCTCCTATATTCCCCGGAGATTGTCTGTAGGATCATTCTCACATGTGCAATATTGCACAACATTTGTATCAAAATAAAGATTCCCCACCTGGAACCAGAGCCACACATGCCTGAAGAGGAGGAAGAGGAGGATGCTGGCCTGCAACAGGAGGGGGAACTACAGAACACGGCCGCTGGTATATGCAGGCGGCAAGAGATCGTAAATAATTTCTTTTGAATATGATCACCTTCACCACTTTAGTTAACAAATTTAAATAAACACCTATTCTTATCACCATATCATGGTCTGGCTATTCCTTTTTGCACACCTTCATCTCTACTTATCAGAATAAGAGTGTTGCCCCATGGAGCATTGCTGAGATACTGAGTAGGACACGGAACATCCCAGAGCTAATGTGATGCCTAACATACAGTGGTCACATACACACACACTCTTAATGACACATATCATGTACATTTCTCCTTTGAAGGCCAATAGCACAGGACCACAACTATTTCACACATACATGTTGAAATCGAGGTCCAACGCAGCATATGGCAGTTAAGATAGTTAAGACACCATCGCTCAATAAGGGGAAAACAAGCCTCATACATGAGGCAGTCAATGTGCTTTGGCATCAGTAACAGGAATGCCTGACCAGACCCTTGACAGCAGTAAGTCCAACTGCATCCAATATTTGCAAGGACCATCTATGACCAGAGTCCCATAGAAGCAGAACAGAAACAGCACAAGTGCCACACATATGAGCAGCATTGCACACATGACATTCCATGTACATGTCAGCCCATTTCCTAACTCCTGACACACCCATGCACCTGGTCACAACCCATCTGTCGGAAGAGGTCCCTGGAATACTAAGATGTGTACCCTGATATTACCTCCTCTACACACACAGACCAACATTAGCAAACCAGTGTGCTACACCCTTTCCTATGGTATGCCATTGTCATAGAACATCTGACTGCAAGGACGTCAGGTCAATTTATACTCTGTCTTCTAGTTTCAAAGCCCTGTCAACACATGTAGATTGCTTCCCCTGTGAAAATGTCTGTTGGCCCTTAGAATGCAAGCCTCACCTACAGGACTGGTGAGAAACAGATGCAGCACACACCTGTGATCACCTCCATGCACACCATCCATTTCAAAAGCACTGCCCCTGATGATGCCTGGAACAACATAGGAGTTGCCATTATGTCAAATACACCGTCAAGCATTGATTCTAATTAAGCCGTGTAGCACAGCCACTGGGTTCATTTGTCACCTTCAAAAACACAGGACATACACAGTTTTACATGTCAACTGTCTAGTTTGTCCTCCAAACAGTCTCAGTCAGACCACTGATTACGTAACTTGTCAAGTGTCTGGATCCTGAATCACCTTGCATTCTGTCAGCCTGACTGGCAACTGTCTGTGCATTACACCAAAGTATCCCTGTGTCCACATATGTACCACACTTGCCTTAGCAAACCTCTCATTCATCAGGGGGCATTGGGCATGGGCTTATTCCATGCATACACAAATACATTGTATAACATCATCTGCCTTTTAACTGTACCATTTGAGTTACATCCTCTAGGAAAAGCAAAATTCATGGCCCATCCCTTGTCTGGGTTGCATTTATGCATGAATGACAAAGTGTGACAGTGTCCCAGGGCTGTAGGCAGGGATTGGGTACGGGGCTTTCAGCACAACCAGCAACCTCTGATAATGTCCATGAATAATACACAAATGTCAGGACCATGACAGTTCACACACAGAATCACAGTGCGCACAACATAGTGATGGGCCGTGTGTGGTGAATAGCTGCGAGAATAATCAGCACAGAGGCTATGATGTTCCCAGATGCAGTGGGAAGTGCAGAGGCCAACTTGTGTAGAAATGTTGTAATGACACCTGCCGGAACATGACACCTGAGACATTATCTCACTCAGCACACCAAGGTTGCCCTGTTGACTGACTCATTACACGTCTTTAGTGACAGGGTGGGACCATCCACATGTTGGTTCACATGTACACATCCACTTTACTCACATTGATCAACCAAGGATACTCAGTAGATACAGGAATAACTGCCACTGACTCATGATGAGTCCTGGACCGAACAGTGACAAATTACACCCCAAAAAATATACAGGATCATCATTGGACCACACACATGAACAAGACACCTATGTGCAATTGATCTCTGGAAACAAGTGGACATGTGCTGTCTTGTATGCTGGTCCACCACAGCCACTTGATAGTTGGGGCTCACTTCTATGGCCTCAACTGTGGTGTCATCATACATTTGAGATTCACCCTTGTCTGTCTGTGCAAACAACATGGTCACCACTTCCTCAATGCATGTGTATGACTCACTGTGGGATTCTCCAAGTAGTTCCTAGGAAGCTCTTACCAATACTCTAGGACAGTGGTTCCCAATCTGTGCGCCGCGGCTCGCTGGTGCGCCATCAAAACTAGCCAGGGGCGCCGCACACAGTTTGGGAACCACTGAGCTATTTATAGCCCTTGGGCCAGTTCGTACAAAATAAAACTACTCAGTTGTAGCAGCTCTTTTTTAATTTTGTCCTTGAGCGCCCTCTGGTGGTTAAACACAACTAAAGGGATTCTACATTTCACAATATTTAAACAGTTATGTTATAACTACATAAAAATGAGACCTGCCCATTTTACTAGGGTTACCGTCAACCAATATTTTCCCCTTACTAAAAAACCCTATGCATGCTGTAATTAAACAACTGTTACATTTTTATTTTTTACAGTTATATATAGAATTACAATACCTTCATTGGCGTCATCCCAATTCTTTTCAGGGAGAAAAATGGATGTACTCCCTAGGCCAGGCTTACATCCCCCACCCGCCAACAAAAAGTAACATAATGGGGAGCCGCAGCCAGTGGCCAATAGATCAAGGGAGCCGTGGGTCGAAAATGTTTGGGAACCACTGCTCTAGGACATAGGATGTAGAAAATGTGGACCATTGACATGAACAAGCGTCTGCCATCCATCTGGTGCATGCTATGTCACATGTGGTGTCTACGTGACCCTAAAACTTGGAAGTACACTTTACGGGTGTTGTTACATGTATGACTAACACGTGCCCTCGCTCATTTCCAATATGACTTGCATCTAAGGTTTGGACACATTGACGTCACATTCATACAACCATATGTAAAGTTATGCTTCATGTGATACACACACACTTGGTCAACCAACACATTAGTTGCCAAAGCACACAATTTGATCCAAAGGCATTTAGGTATTGTACATATGTGCGTCACATTGCTATCCTCTCCTTATGCCAAACATGCACAATTTGTGCAACACATATATGTAGGCCACACTTATGACCATCTATTGCGTCAGCCAACTGTAAAAATACTGTGAAGGGAGTAGTGGATCATGTTCCACTGCAGTATGATGTCACACATGTGATTATACACCATCAACATCATACTGTCTTCAATTAGCCAATATCTGATGTGTCCCAAATGTAACATAACCAAAAAACAAGTAAAAATGCCCCAAACCAGATAATGCACTGTAATTTTGACATCCCTAGCGTTGTGCGTCATTTTTTGTTTACCAAAACTGTATTTGCGTAATTTTTTTTTACGCACAGGAATGAAATTTAGCCCGCATCCAGATATTTGTACAGTCCATGTACCATTATGTGGATGCGGGTTAATATTCACTTCTGTGCGTCAAAACAAATGACTCAAATACAGTTTTGGTAAACAAAAAATGACGCATAACGTGAAAAAGGCGGGACTTTTCATACAGGAAGTGATGTAATAGGATATCCTGTTTACAGTTCATGTACAGTGGGTGTACTTTCACTTTCACTTTGCAGTCTATGATCCTTCTATACTGTGTGGCTGTGTAGAGAGTGTTGCCCTGAGATTTTGTGCTGTTTTTGTCCTGTGTGCTATCTATAGTGTCAATTTGTGAAATAAATACTGTTGGTGTATACTGTACTACTGTGTTTTGTCTACATTTGTCCATTTATCTTGTGTTTTTCTTGTTTGTGGGAGTCTGTTGTGGGTAGTGTTAGTTTGGGGATAGTTGGGCTCTTTTAGTGTTTAGGTTTACTTTTTTTCTGTCTTTGTACCCCTACTTTACCCCTTTTCCCCTTTCTATTTCTTTTACCCCTATTCCATTTAATTTCTAAGTATGTCTGGTGGGCCATGTCTTGGCAGGATGGGGGAAGAGGAGTTGGGGGGGGGGTTCATCTGGCTTGTGACGCATTTCTTACCACTCATGATCCAGGCAGAGGGCAGGGTGATACAGGGGTATCTGACAGAGGCACGCAGAATCCGGTGGGGAAAGGTGCTGCATCACCTGCAGCGTGTGTATGCCAGCCAGAGGAGTGACCACCAGCTGAAGCACAGGTGGACTGACCTCATCACCAGGGAGCAGGATCTCTTGGACCACCTGGGAAACATGATTGGTGGCACTGTTGGTGAGTATAAATTATGTTAATGTTCACGATTAAATGCTCTGTAGTGACATCAGGGGATTAGTACAATGTCTGCCAGCTAACTTGATGACTGTGTGTAATGCTAGGGAAATATAAGGGGATCATTGATGCACTATGGCAAGGATCACAATTGCTAGCTGTCAGGTAGCACGTGCTCAGGAAACTTACAGGTTACTTTTCCATGAAGGAAATTGGTGCGGCCTTTTTGTCAGAACAGCTAACAAAATATGAGCCAATGATGTCTATATATTTGGGTACTATTGACAGAGAAGTACAGATGTACCAACATTTAGGCCAACTATGTTGACACAATTGCTAGACTGACTTTAGAATCACTACATGATGCAGAAAATGAGTGCTGCCTTCACGTCAATTGATAATAGCAAAGTGGCTCAGACATATGTCTCATGTGAGTCTGGTGAGTGTGGAAGGAAAGCGTTCACGGAAGTACTATGAATGTGTGGGATTATTGGGTTCCTTGATCTTATGGGATACATGTCAGTTCTTGATTTGAAAATACTGTGAAAAGGTGTAAGGTGCCCTCAGGTAACATCTTAAGATGTTTTTTGGAATTAGTTGAGCCACAATCCAAATATGGATGGCAGTCTAAGTGTATGCACATGGCATCACATCTCCATGGTTGGTGCAAATCACCATAGCTGGGCCACACCAATTGAATAAACTGTAACAACAGGATGGCTTACAAAAGTCTCTGCCTCTCCCTCTGTACATTGGACCTATGTGCAATAAATGTGTCATGGCCACAAGGCATGTTTGACTGGTAATGCAGTCCTCAAGGAACCAGGCTTTGGATGTCTCTCTTGGATGCACATGATGAGACGATTACACTCCATATTTTTTAGTGCTCACCAATTACGGGGCATGTTTGCAACCACAGGATAGTTAGGTCCAATGTATGTGTGCAGATATGTGTGTAACTGTCACAGGAGACCCATGCTATGTACAAGTTGGCCGTGATATATAAAATGCAGTACCATCATGTCTGAATGGCTGCCATTTCCTTATTCGGCCTACACATTGTAAATGTTTATGAAATTGTTGCACTGTGCACCGATTTTGAGCACATTTCTTCCTTCCATACCTTACAGGTGGACCGGCACCCTACATGGTGGGAGAGGTGGCAACATTTGAGGACCCCGACCACTCCAGTAAGTGTTGATATGTCTGTTATGTGTTGTGTTTGCTGTTTATGGACTCGTGTGAGTTGGACGCATAGCAAGGTGTGATGCGTTGGGCAAGCTTTTCTTTTGTTTTGAGTTTGCCAATGCATATCCAATGGTATCATGTAGGGATTGAAGGACATCCCTGTAGGCCCCACTGTGAGTACATGGGTTAGTCATGTGTATGACACTTGTATCACCAAGAGTTGCAATGGAAGTCAGCCTCAATTTATTCAGCCTGTCAGACCCACATTCTCTAAGATTGTTACAGCAAATATCTTTCCAATAGACATCTGCTTCCCTATTTACCTACGTTATTTTGAAACATTAGGTAGAACCTCCTAGCAGCATGTACTTCCACATGTAGTGCAACAAGTCTGTGGAACCTGAGTGCAATGGTCTAGGTGTGCATGCAATTCATAATCATGGGTGTTCTAGCAACTCTGTGTCTGATGTAAGTCAGGCCTCACTGGAAGTATATGTTGTGTACCAAGTTCTGCATTTCCTGACATGTCTGACCCTATGAGTGCTCTAGGGTTTGCTGACTCCTAATTGTAGATAGACCTTACCTGTGGTGTGTCTGTAGAGACAAACATGTGTGGAGTTTCCTATACACTCCTTGGTGTACATGTTGTTGGCAAATTATAGTTGTGTATCCACCACCCCCCCTCAAACATGGGCATGGGTTTGTGAATGGGGTACCTAGTACTGATGCTACCAGTATGTTACACATACATGTGAATAAGTGACGGTTTGGTCGCATACTAGTATACACACTCAGGTTTGGCACTTGGTACTATACTGGCAAGTCCAGTTACAACTTGCAGACCATGTGGCTTTAGTTTTGCTTTCCGTACACTGACATTTGTAGCCCAGATCTTGGCGGAGGATATGCATCATGATTCTTAGATGATAACTGGCAGAACTCAGATTGCAAATCAAAGCCAGTTATTACCCATCTTGTAGGTTATGGATGTGCTTTGTGTGATGTGACCTTTGTAGTCTGGCCTGCCATATAATTCCTCAGGGACATTCAATGCTCTGTATTGTGATATAAGCTGTTACAGTAGATGTAATGTCTGATAAACTTGCTGTGCCATTTCACACAATGCAGTTACTAATGTAGAATATCTACATTTGTCTTCACAGCTGCTAACATGACTCCAGACCAGGTCCGTGAATTTCACCGCCGGGCCAGGCGATATCAGCACATCCTGCTGGTGGAGTCGGGGTTCCGGATGATGGCCCGGCGATATCGCCATGAACCGGCCTCCGGGGCATGGAGAGCCTTCCCACAGGGTGGGCCTACTTTGCTCACTACAGCCACCACCAGCACAACCACCAATACGAGCCAGGTGGCCCCACCCACAGCTGCCACTGTTTGTCCAACATCTGCTGGACTTCCAGGCCCCAGCATTGCCACCGCTGCAGGACAGCCCACTAGGCCTGGCACCATACCCACACAGACCTCCTCCACCGGTACACAGACTGCCACTGCTCCATCTGTTGACCCTGCAGCCTTCAACTGAATGGACATAAGATGGACAAAGTGCTGCGCAAGTTGAGCCACCTGAGCCGGGACGTGCAGCACATTAACCGGCGGATTAAGTCCATTAAGAGGACCCTCCGGAGGGCCAACCTCTAGACACTTTTTTGATGGACATGATTCCCTCCCCTCCCTCCTCTTTTCTTCTTCTTATAGTTAGTGGGCTTAGGGGGCTTAGTGTTAGGTTAGGTTAGGCTGTTAGTTTAGTTAGTGTTAGTGGGTGTGGGGTGGGGGGCCTGCTTGTTTCTATTTTTACTTATTACATGTGTGGGGGGTGGGTGGGGGGCTATGTTTGGGGTTCTTGTGTGTAAAAAAAAAATATATATACCAAATATATATATATATATATATATATATATATATATATATATATATATATATTTGTATAGGATAGTATAGTATGTGTTTAGGTTAGTATGTGTTGTCCTCCATGTGTCCCCTCTCATAAGGGGGGTGGGGGGGTAGATGTTTATTACGTTTCATTACATGTGATAAGTAAGTGTAGCTTAGGTTAGGTAGGGATAGTTGTGGGTAATGAGTAGTCAGGGTAGATTAGGGTAGGTAAGATTTTTCCCTCAGTTTCCTCATCTGTGATTAGCATTTAATAAATATTTGGTTAACCCTTAATTGTATGTGTTAAATGTACTTGATTGTGGGTTTGGATTCAGTGTACATCAATTTGGTACTATAACATCTGTATTCTATGCTACAAACAAATCCCAACTGAGCTGTATGATTGGCAGCTAGCCAGGCGCTACCTTGCAAAGTGTCGACCCTTCGTTGCAACCACCAATCACAGTTAATATGGATCCCAATGTGTTTCTGTTGATAAGTGTGTTTTCAAAGTCACTAACAGTGCTTCCAGACTTGGTATTGGGGAAACAGTTTTAGGTCTGACTGCAGTGTGATGATCATGCACACCCTTATAAGATGAGTTCTCATTGGCAATCTTGTATTCTTGTCTTCATGACCCTCATACATCATTTGTGACACAGTTCGGCATGATTACCTATTTGTATGTTAACTCAGACCCCTTTATTTGTGCAGTTTTTTTAGTGTTTACTTAGATTAGTGTGGCATGTTTATTGTGTTATTTTTGCATGTTTACAACATTTTGAGGCCACTATTTGATGACTTAGGGGGTCATTCTGACTTTGGCGGGCGGCGGAGGCCGCCCGCCAAAGTCACGCCGTCAGAATACCGCTGCACGGTCAAAAGACCGCCGCGGTAATTCTGAGTTTCCCGCTGGGCGGGCGGGCGACCACCAGAAGGCCGCCCCGCCCACCCAGCGGGAAACCCCCTTCCACGAGGATGCCGGCTCCGAATGGAGCCGGCGGAGTGGAAAGGGTGCGACGGGTGCAGTTGCACCCGTCGCGATTTTCAGTGTCTGCTATGCAGACACTGAAAATCTTGGTGGGGCCCTGTTAGGGGGCCCCTGCAGTGCCCATGCCATGGCTGGCGGTAAGGGGGTCGGAATCCCCATGGCGGCGCTGCCTGCAGCGCCACCATGGAGGATTCCTCAGGCCAGGGGAAAACCGGCGGGAAACCGCCGGTTTCCCTTTTCTGACTGCGGCTTTACCGCCGCGGTCAGAATTGGCCTGGATGCACCGCCAGCCTGTTGGCGGTGCATCCGCGGTCCCCGGCCCTTGCGGTCCATGACCGCCAGGGTCGGAATGACCCCCTTAGTTATCCCCTGAGGAAGCATTCTTCTGTCCAACACAGCATGGTGGTGTATGGTTTCTCACTTCATCCGATTTGTCCCTCAGGATGGGCAGAGTATGATGCAATCATGGGCACTGTGCAGAATTCTCTGACTACATATTATCAGGACGGTTGTATTGACAAGCTACGTAATTTGACAGTAGGCACATTTCAGTTATCTACTTCACAGTTGATATGTCACATTACCCAGAGACAGATTTGTTGTGTAAGTGCTATTTATTGAAACGTGCTGTAGCGCTATCTGTACATTGGAGGGTTTCAAGGACCTTTTGGATAGTCTCCTGGGGAATGTTTATCGGCTCGTCATCCATGTCATCAGGGAAATCTGGGACAGGCATATCGGCAGGAGATCCATCTTCCTCTGCAATGAAACAGGGTACAATTAGTGTGTCTGTGTTGTGGCAATTTTGATGTGACGTGCCTGCCTTTTGATTAATTCACTTTGTGATCTTGTTTTGTGTTAATTTCTCCAGTCCTTCAGATGGGCATTCTTCAAGGCCTATGGCCCACCTGTGTGTCGCATGTATGTATTTGAGTTATCAGACTTGTCAGCTCCATTGCCTCTAGGTGTTGGTTTATGCCAAATAGAGAATTGCCACCTTCTTGTCCTACTCAACCCTCCGTGTACATCCATTCTCATGGTGAGACCTTTCACTGGCTGTGGGTGTTCTGATGGCCCTGGCAGCACACTGAACAATCTGGACCTGCCCCAATCTCTGATCTTTCACATCCACTTAAAAGTAATTGAAATGTGGCATATCCTATGCATGGCAATGTTATGATCCGATATGGATGTTGACATTGGTAATGTGTCCTGCTGATGTTGGGGAATGTGTGTTACATTGGATTGCCCTGATAATCATATCAGTGTCCTATTTCCTCCTCTGACAGTGCAGATGTTTTTCAGTGACCAGTTACATGGGTCCCCTCCTCAATGCTGTTGTCTGAGCAGTATAACATTTGGGATGTTGCATTGTTACCCAGGCACAGGATGGACCCTGACATATGCAGCATGGCTGTGTCCTTTGTGCTGTGTAGCTCCTATTGCTGTTTACATTGGCTGATGTTTGCGACAACTATGGGCATTGACATTTGAGACTACGGGGGTCTTTGTCTTGTTTCTGGGGATTGTGGCAGTTGTCATCCTCACCCCCTAATTTAGGTGTGTATGATCCATGGGGAGGTTACTGCCATTGGCTACTTGAGCTGCACACAGAGCAGAGGTGGTAGTGGCAACTGTTGTCGCAGTTACATTCCAGTTGTCGGTATGGCTAGAGGTTGTTAATAGGGCCCTAGTTAATGTAGGGGGTATGTTGGCTGACGTGTGCCGGGATGTCAGTTTGACGCAGTGGCCTTCCCTCCTGGCGTGGCTTTCCCTTTGCTCCATCGTTGGCATGACAGCATGCCCCCATGGGACTGTTGTTGGTGTTGTGTAATGGTGTGCCCCAGGTCTTCTCAGAACGGGCCATGCCCCCCTGCCATGCCCCTTTACCCATGCCACTCCATGTATTAGATGACTTCCATGCATTTAGTGGTCGGTATCCCCCCTGGTTGTAGATGACATTAGTGAATTTTAATTCCCCGTGCACCTTACTGTGCATGTGCGTTGTCTCCTGGTAGTCTGCGCTGTCCTGTCCGAGAAACCCTGTGACGATCTCCTCAGGGATGACGGCTGCGACCATCTCCTCCATGTGGTCCAGGGCCTCCTGGTGTGCTGGACTCCCCCCTCCAGTCTGCAGTGCTGCCTTCCTGTTCCTGGCCATCTTTTCCTTGGTCCTGCGCTTGCAGTCATGCCAGCGTTTCTTGCACTCGATGACAGTTCTGCGTACTTCAGCCACACTGTTAGTCTTGTCGACAATTTGTTGCCAAATGGCCTCTCTCCTACTGATTGGCAACTTTGATGTGACAAACAGTTGGTGCTGGTGTTCTGTCACCTCTTTAACCAGAATTTCCTGCTCCTCTGCACTAAAGCGACACTTTCTTTTCTTTTTAAAAGTGTCCTGGTTCTAGTGTGGGTCCTACTGGCTGGTTCCTGGTCTGCTGTCATCTTCCTGGGGTCTGTAGTGACATCTGGGATCCATTTTGGCTCTCCTCTGGTGAAATGACAGTGTTCGCTGTTTTTTTTTACGCCATTGCGTCAAAAAAACCGGCGCATATCCGGTTTGCGGTGTAGTAAAGCGACCCACAGTCATTTCCGCCATGTTAACGTCGTTTTCCTTTACGACTTGACGTTGTGGTGTGCGTCAAAGATAATGAATCCCACCTGTTTGCGCCGCCGTGCGTCAAAGTATAAATGTGACGCCCGCACGGCGCACCAAAATGCCGTTAGCCGGCGGTAATATTTTTGACGCAAAACTGCGCCGGTGCAGTTTTGCGTCAAAAAGTATAAATATGGGCCAATGACTCCCACCTGTTGTTTGCGCCACCGTGCGTCAAAGTATAAATATGATGCCCGCACGGCGCACCAAAATGGCGTTAGCCGGCTGTAATATTTTTGACGCAAAACTGCGCCGGCTCAGTTTTGCGTCAGTTTTGCATCAAAAAGTATAAATATGGGCCTAAGTTAATATATTTGCCCGCGCTTGCTCAATATCAACACAACCTTCTAGTCTGTCTTCTGCATCCTAGTACGTAATCGCTGACTTACCTGTCTTGACTTAGGAGAACGTATTATGCTTTCAAATATATAGTTCCTTGCTCTCCAACCCTCACTTGGGACACACCGCTTTCCAGAGGTGTAATTTACGGTTGACGAACTGGGACTAAGAGCAATGGAAATGATTCTGATGCATCAGAGAGGGTAAAATGTTGCAAACCGGATTTCCTAAGATTTTTTTTACCTTCCGCACAATTAACAGCTAGTTAACATCTGCTACTGGTGGGGTCTGTCTGTCTATGTTTGTACCTCCACCTGCCTCCGGAGTAAAACCTCTCTCCAATTTATTAGGTGTCAGCTTGAATTCTTGTGCCATCAGCGACCCCTCTTCAGCTACTCTGAACTTTCTTCTGCACTCTGTGTTTGATTCTGTGAAAATATATTTAATTACAGAGGGAGACAGCAGCAACACAATGAGAAGTCAATGCAAGTGACTAAAAAATGGTGGCAAAACAGTGTGGACAATTTGACAATGAAGTCAGCTTCCAGAGACCCGAGAAAGGTGCATCATACATTCTGCCTTCACAGAAAAGACCCCAACCCTTAACTTATAGAGAGGCTCTAAATAGGGGTGGTGGCCATGGTACTTGATTTCCCAAACACTCCATGATGTTGGCAGTTGATGCAAAGATAGTTACTGTTATAGACCTTAAGACTTGGCTGGTAGGTTCTAATGTTTAATTTGTAAAATCGTTTCTGTGAAGACCTATTGGTAAATTGTATTAGCTCCAAACTCATCTAGATCTATAATGCACAATCAGTCAATTTTGTCAAGGTAAACCAAGTGGGTTAAATTTAAGTGCCAAATCAGATTTAGGAGCCAACTACATCTTCACAGATAGACACCTTGTGCAATATTGTGATCTAAAAATACATTTCTGTTTGAAACCTGGCCCCCAAAAACACGTTTAGGAGATTATTTCATTATATCTCTTAGTGAAAGATCACAAAACAGGAGTCCCTTTAGTAGGGTTGTGCGTAATTTGCAGTAGGCGCTGAAATGCATCCTCACATCCACTTTGGACACAAAGGTGCATTCGGGCTAGTGCAAAAAATTAAAAGCAACTCAAATAACACTGCTCACATTCTGTAGTATGAGCTGTTCCTGTGTATTCGAACTGCGCATTCGATTACATTTTTCTCGCAAACAGCACACAGTTGTACTGCGTGCCATAATAGTGTAATTTCAAGAATTTTATATAACAAGAGTAACGCGAAATTCCCGAAATTACACTAATTACACAAGCGTAACACAAATTTTGCTCTCCCCTACTTTTTTGGTTCATAGAAGGTGAGTCCATTAGAGGATGGCAGAGTCTGTTTTCCTGGCAGTCTTTCTTTTATGATCTTTGAGTAAGCTATATTTTTCACAAATTTAAAGGACTTGTGCTACCAAGAATCTTAACCATCAAAGAAACCTAGATAAATTGTTACTATACTCTTAGGTGTACACAAGTAGTATTTTTTTATGATATGCTCACAGTTTTATTAATCAATTGTATTTGCTGGTGTTAAACAACGATTTTCTCACATCTTTTGAAGCACAAATGTTGATCATAATCATACGTTTTTATCTTGTTTTCCCCACTGCAGATTCCAAAGGATTTCAAAATACGATTGAACACTTCATCCATTGGAACGCTGATCCCTCAGGAAAGTGGTGGTATGGATGGGGGGAAGGGGCAAACAATTCAGGAACAATGTATAAGGACAGTAAGAAAATTAGGGCCAGATGTAGCAAAATAATAGTTTGCGAGTTGCAAATAGCGAGTCACAGCGACTCGCTATTTGCAATTCGCAAAATATTATGCAGAAAGGTGTCTCAGACACCTTCTGCGACTCACTATGGGGTCGCAAAGACACACCTCATGAATATTAATGAGGTGGGTCGCAGTTTGCGACCCGATAGCGAGTCTAGGCACTCACAGGGATGGTGGCCTGCTGGAGACAGCAGACCACCATGTCCGTGACTGCTTTTTGAATAAAGCAGTTTTTTTTTTTCTTTTTGCAGCCCGTTTTCCTTAAAGGAAAACGAGCTGCAAAAAGAAAAAATTCCGAAACCATTTGGTTTCGTTTTTTTTTTGAGTAGGCAGTGGTCCATAGGACCACTGCCTACTCTGAAAAAACATTTTTTTGAGCATTCACAAAGGGGAAGGGGTCCCATGGGTTGCCATCCACTTCAAGTGTCACAAACCAACTCTGCATGGCGATGCGGTCGCAAATAGGAAGGGAACACCCCTTCCTATTTGCGAGTCGCAGCCTCAAATTGCGAGTCAGTACTGACTCGCAATTTGAGGTTGTGCATCGCATTAAGCCTTTTGCGCCTCGCAAACTGCGTTTTTCTCAGTTTGCGAGGTGCAAAAGGCTTCCTACATCTGGCCCTTAATGTTTACCGTACAGACAATAAATCATCATCACATTCCAGTTTGGTGAGATCAGTTTCTATGGTGATGTGGTTGATTACTTCTTGTTGTTGGCCAGATCCATATCAATCAATCAGTCAAAAATTTCAGAGCGTGGTGCTGTCACCCCTGGAGATATCTGGGCCCTGGTGTGTGATGTCTCTGTTGAAGAGCTAGGTCTTGAGTCTCTTCCTGAAGTCCGCAAGTGAAGGTGCAGTTCGGAGGGGGAGGGGTAGGCCTTCTAGGCCTTGGCGGCGAGATAGATGAAGAAGTGGCCACCGCTAAGACTACATCTAAATCTGTGTGTGTGTGTGTGAGGGCTAGAGAGGAGGAGCGCAGGTGTCTGGGGGTGGGGAGGCATGGAACTGTAGTCGGTGGTTGATGCAGTCTAGTCCTTGATCGTTTAATGCTTTGTCGGCATGAGTGAGGAGCTTGAAATGACATCTCTTCTGGACGAGGAGCCAGTGGAGGTTTCTGAGGTGGGTGATGGTGTGGGCGTGTTTGTGGAGGTCCACAGCAAGTCTGGCTGCTGTGTTCTGTATGGTCTGCAGTCTTCTTAGGACCTGGGAGGAGATGCCAGCATAGAGAGGGTTGCCGTAGTCAAGGTGGCTGGTGACGAAGGCCTGGGTAACAGTTTTACTGATGTGAGCTGGGACCCATTGAAGATTCTGCATAGCATGCGGAGGTTGTGGAAGCAGGAGGAGGTGATTGCGTTGATCTGGCACTTCATGATTAGTTTGCTGTCAAGGACAATGCACGTGTGGTCCATGGGAGCATTTCCAAGTTCTCCTGATGCTGCCGTCCAGCACCTGCAGATCCATAGAGCTTTCAGAGTGATTTTTTTATGCCTTGTTTTCAATCTACGTATTATTTTCTTCATAAATATACAGGTGCAAGACACATTTATTCAAAAAATATATGTGATTCTGACCCTTTGTTCATCACAGAGATACTTTAAGTTGATGCTGCATACTAAGAAGAGATTGCACACCCTAAAGAATTTCCTGATGGTTCCTTGTCATTCAATGTTAGTTATGTAGCAAGTTACTACATACAGTAGATTCCTCTGTGGTATCTAGTGAGTCATAAGGTGTGGAACGCAGAAACATCTGATGACCCACATTACAAGTGGTCTTTTCAAATCTCGGTTGTCTCCCCATCCCAGATTGGTGGTGAAGTTGAGGGACGAGTGTTTATGCTATTGGCCATTAGTAGTTCTTAATTGTCCTTCCCTTTTTTATGCACCCTCAATTCTGGTCTAGCACATTTTCATGGGAGGTGCTTATAGTTATAACAACAATAAACAGTTCAGTATAGAGAAAAAAAACATAATCAGGACATCGGAATTATGTTGGCTGACCTGAACTTCATCGTGTAGCCCAATGCATTCAAAGGCCTTGGCGGGACTCCTGCCACAATCACAATATTCCAATGTTTTCATATCCCGCTTGTGAAGAGAATTTTAATCCCTTTAATTATGCAATGTTTTAACGTCATTGCAATCCTTCTTTGGGGGCTCGGGTTACATGGGCCTGCTCATGATAAAAGACAGTAAAGACTGTTCAACCCTTGGAGACCGCATCATCAGGCTATTACAAACAACTGCAAACATAAAAAATACTAAAGTACTTGTTCAGATCTGCATAGTGGGCCAGTTTATTCTTTACCAGAGTTGTATGTGGGAGGCTATGACTAACGAAATGCGGAGTAGAAATTGAAGCCCCTCTATCAACAATGCTGATAGCCTGTTTCTTTGGCCGGATCTGTACCTAAGCTGTATGGATTAATTTTTAAAGTGTAGAAGTGATCAACAAGGGTATTTAACCACAGAATAGGTTAAATTCTGCGCAGCGGGATAAAACATCATTAAACGTCATTTGTTGATTTGGCGTCGAGTTGTTTTATTTTTCTGCAAATTGTCTGTAACATGGAATGGGATCTGTCTAGATAAGTAGGTTTTACTATGTAATACACCTATCAATCTAGCTATAAAAGAGAACCAGAGAGCTCAAGTCAGGAAATTTAGTGTTGCTGGTGTTGTAGGGTGCTTTATATTAGAGCTGCTCTCGATCCAAACTTGTGAACTACCCAGACTATGTTTATATATATTTAGGTGTGTATATATATATCTATATATATATATATATATAGATATATATATAGATATATATGCACATATATCCATATATCTATCTCTCTCTCTCTCTCTCTGTATATATATATATATATATATATATATATATATATATATATATATATATATATATATATATTAGCCAGTGGCAGTTGCTACTGGGTATAGTTATAATTAGCTCAGCTTTTCCATAAAAAAAATGTTTTGTTTGTTTGTTTTGTTTATACCTTTCGCACCATTTTATGAATCTCTTGTTTGCCTACTTTCTGCATGGAAATCCAGGGTGAACCATCAAGTGGGAGCGGGAAAAAAAGGGGGGTCCCTAGATGCAAAATCCCAATGTATATTCCATAGACTTCTTCAAGAAGTGCTACCGCAAAAACTACTGAACGGAATAACACTAAATATGGAAAGAAGCTAGATCTTGGACCACAGCTTGTGCTTTTTGTGATTTGGTGTAAATTCGTTCAGTACATGTTTAAGAAATTAATGTTAAAAAATGTTTGTTGATCTGGACAGTTACATTCAAGGGAATCTCGGAGGAGTCATTCAAAACTTATTTTGGAAAACATAGTATTTTGATTGGCCCTGGGAGCTTTCTTTCCCTGGGGCCACCTCATTCCCGCTGGTGTGAGTGCTCTGATTGGCTGCCGACAACATGAGAAAAATGTTGCTGGCAGCCATTACAGGACTCTGGCACCAAGTCCCCTGTCTGGAACTTGAAAAAAAAAGAACTTACTTAAGGGGACATGGTAGGGATACCATGCCCACTAGTCCTTATGGAGGGAAACCAGATAGACCCCCCAAGGGCCAAAATTTAAAAACAATGGCAGTTTTTGCCACAATACCACAATACTCCAGTTGGATCAGAAAAAAACAATTGCAGCTGGGGCTTATTGTTTAATTAATGGAAGTACAGTTCGCAGCCCCACTCCCTAAGGCATATTTGGCCCTGTGGACACCATCCCATGGGCTGATTTAATAAATATGGGGAAGGGGTGCTTGTACCCCCGTTCCCAAGCTGTATTCAACCCCAAGGACCCCATCATCCGGGGCCTGAAGTATTTTTTAAGGTGAGGGGGCTGTGCAGCCCCACTCCCTGAGCCTTTATCAGCACTGATATAGGCGGGAAATAGATCAAAAGATTGCTCCCGCCTGGAGGAAGCAGCATCAATAGTTGCTTCTTCTGGGTGGGATCAATACTGGCTCCAATAGCATTTGGGGAGCCAGCTGACCCTGCGGTTGCTCTGGGCTCCCCTCCTTGCCCCTTACATGTTGATTGTGGTTACCCTGGGTGGGCACCGGTGCATCTACTCATATTAGAGACAGTCCCAGGGGATAGGGTACCCGGGGCCATAATAGGCTTGGGATGAGGGCTGGGTGGCCCCCATCCCCTTAATTAATGCCGTGGGCCAATGGAGATGTGGGCCACGGGCCTGAAAGCAACTCGCAGAGGGGGGACACATGCCCCTTTCCTTATCAAAATTATTCTGCTGTGGAGGATGGGGTCTCAGAGGCTGAAAAGCCTCGGGAGGGTCATGAGCCATGTGCCACCCTCCCCATAAATACTATACCTGGCCCAAGGAATGATGTCCCTGGGGACATAATAGGTTCAGGGAGAGGAGCCATGCCATCCTCCATATCTCTTTAAATTATACATGGCACTGTAGTGGAGTCTCCACAGCCTGATGAGGCTCAGGAGGGTGGACATGTGCCTCCCCTACCACATATATATATATATATATATATATATATATATATATATACGTCTATAAAAGTTGCTCCTTACGCCACAACGCGGCAGACCAGGAAGGGGTAGCAACCCCCTATTGCATTCCAATTATCTTCATCTTACTTCGAGCGATCGATATCCGCTGAGAAAAGACAAAAGTCCCATTCACATATGGCCTGCTAACGTGTGTCTTTAATGGCACACACACCACTCGACGTGTTTCACAAACTGAGTTTCCTTGTTCACGAGCAACAAACGTCGTGATAGTTTCTGTTTATGTTCCACTACTCCAACTTACAATTGACACAGCAAACGGACTACATAGTGTTCTATACCAAGCAGGACCATAACGATTGCGGCCATCTTTCAATGGCTAAATTTTGTAAATTAACAATAACAGAGGCAATTCAAAAGGCTATGAAAACATTATAGGACAGGTTACTTTGTATTATAATCCTGGCAAATACATTACAAAGGTAAAATGTTACTGGCAACAAATGCTACAACACTTTTATCCCTGTCAGAATTCACAATCCAATTATCACTAAAGCTGTAAATTCATCCACATAAGAGCAAAATATTGGTGGCCATCTTGGAGTGCCTATCATACGCTAAATGATAATGGTTACAATTTAAATAACGCCCATAATTGTTTTGCTCATAATTTTTATAATCATGCCCAGTGGGCTTCATATTACCTCCAAGAAAATTGCATGCTTTAGACTTATCTACACCAATGATTAATAAAATCATGTAGAAAAAAGAAAGAAAACAATCTTTCATCCATATTAAACACTTTAGCACATGTTGTGACTGAAATTTACCAACTGTAAAACATTTTTCTTAAATTGACAAGCTAATTCATTTATTAAACCCATATAAAAGGCTATAATAGCTCTTTTGTGTTCCATCATTCTCGTACTCATCCTGCTTGGAATTCAGTCAATATGTCCTTTTGTGCTCTACCACCACAGTGACTGTAAAAAACAAATAACAAATATAAAATATAAAACTGACTTTAAAAACATTTAAAACATGCTACTGACGTGGCCTGAAAACAAACAATCAGATCATATAAAAGGACCCTATTTCTCAACTAGAAACATTGGTATATGCCCATATTTTACTTCAAACAACAAAGCACCTATTTTTATGACCAACTAAGAAATACTAATCACCTACATGTACTGCCAACTCCTCATGCAAGTTAAGACCTGTTGCATGGTGTATTGAAACTTATAAAATATTTTGACTCTAATCTTCTCAACAGTAGAGTTCTATTACCTCCTCTTTTACTGATTGTAATTCTATCCAGAACTACAAACCTCATTAAGTTGACTTTCTTTGAATGAAACTCCTTAAAGTGTCTAGCTACTGAATACGTTTTATCCTGATTTACAATAGCTGGGGCATGTTGCAATACCCGTTTCTTTGCTCCATGAACAGTACTTCCAATGTAAAGTGTATTACAAGGACACAGTAATGCATAAACACAATAATCTGAAAGGCAAGTTAAATGTTTCTTAATAATATATGGTTTCAAAATTGTAGGAAAGTTCACCGTTTTGTGTTCACACTGTGCCTACAAGCTTTACATTTCCCGCAAATTTAAAACCTTGCACTGGATTATCAATTTACTCTTGTGGTACTAAACTTCTTCTCAAGGAAACATTTAGAGAAGTACTTCTCCTAAATGTAAATAAAGGAAAATCACCTACATTTCTAGAAAATGTATCATCAGTTTTTCAAAACTGGCCAGAATGTACTGAAAATCTTTCTCACTTCACTGGTACTGTCATGATAAGTTGTAATAAACCTAATAGGTTGTTCTGTATCTTGATTTTTATTCTTCATGACTAACAGGTCATTTCTCTTAATATGAGAGACTTTTTGAATCACCATATAAATCATAGATTTATTATATATGTATATATATATATATATGACAAACGTTCCCTGTGACTAATAACAAAAGAGCTCCAGCACGCTCAGAATCATTCAAGCAAAGGCTTTATTCCAAAGCATGGAGCAAAAGGCGTAATACATTTTGGCTGTCAAAGCAGCCTTCCTCACAACCAACATTAGACTCCCTCAATCCATTGATACAAGGCAACTGTGTCCCTAGTAGATGATGTGTTGCCTGACTTCCGTCTGTCCCATAAATATAAACAAAACATTAATTTAAAAATGCATGCCAAAAAAACCAATTCATGTTCATTAGCCACAAATGGAAGAATATGTTTACAATCAATGTAAAATCATCTCATACTTCAAATATGACAATTCAAATATTGAAATACAATTACTAAAATGGCAACGTGTTTCTGAGAAAATTAACAGCCCCACTGGGCCTTATCCACTGGACAAATCTAACATAATACTGCTGTAAACATTAAATTGCTAGTGCATATGAAATCTATGATCCTTCTACATTATCTCATATGTACCATTATACAGATGAAGTAAATAATAAAATAATAACTTGATAGTCTGCATTGCACATAGAATCAAAAACTAATTCATTAGAACATTCAAGTGCTATGCCTTGTGGTTAATTCCTACTCACATGGAAAATCTAAATCTAAAACATGGTGCTATAGGACACAACCTCACTAGAAAGGCTATACATCCGACATATATCCGGGGAGGTTTTGGTAATACAGGTATGAAAACAAAACTGCATTATAAATGAACAAACAGGTCTTTGTGAATATTAAGACCCTGCAGGCCTTTGTATCCAACATGAAGACATACCTAGACTCAAGTCTCCTCAGTTGCTGTTGTCTATTGCACCCTCACCTTCTTTTGGGAGCAGTGTCAAGTACAAAGTATCTAAGTTCACTGACCTGGCCATTATGGGCTTCATACATACATAGAAAATACATTGGAAAATACATAGATGGGCTTTCAATATTTTACTTCCTACGTAGAGCATGGGACAAGGGCATTTAAGTACATATATGGAAAACTTTGTTCTACAGTGCAGATTCTTATTAATATGAATGGGCTGATCAAATAATGACACAAAAGAAGTGTTAACCCCAAATTCACAAGCTTTGCACCTGTGGTATTCCCTGAATCCTGGACCTTCCCTGATACATTCAGGACTGCTCACTACTGGCTTTGTGAAAAGTTACCAATGGCCTCACTGGTATCTTATCTCCTAGTACTGGGTCATTTGTAATCAAATGCCAGTGTCTATTGAGGATGACTCTCAATTGAATATGTAACACACTGAAGCCACTGATCATCCGCAGAGGTTGATTCTGCCAAACAGGAGCTGTTCCCTCGATTTCTGATTTGCTCTTATTTTGCGCCTGCAATAACCAATTAATTGTAACCTCTATCGTCAAATCTGCTACCTAGCTCATCCTGAGCACTCATAAGTCGTTCCTCATCACTACAAATTCCACGCACATATACATTCTCATTGTAGGGAATGCTATATTTCAACTTATTTGGATGAAAGCTGCTGGCATGCAATATGCTGTTGTTTTGCAAAAGGTTTTGGTGCGTATCTTACTTTGCTTGACAAAAATTATGAGGTCTAAGAAACAGATTATGTGTTTGCTCACATGTGTAGTAAAGCACAGATGCATATTATTTTGATTGATTCCTTCTGCAAAACAGTGAACTGACTGTTCGGACCCTTTCCATATGACAAAAGGTTTGTCAGTGAAGCACGTCCAAAGAACAATATTGTCTGCAATTTCAGATTCATATTCAACAGCTAGCACCTGCCCATATGCAAATTAGCATAGCTGGGGGCGAAGCAGGTGCCAGTTGCGGTACCTCTCTACTGTCTGTAAATCTTATCACCAAACAGAAAAATATTATTATGTAAGCACTAATGTGCCATCTCTAACACTATCTGGGTATGTTTGTATAAAGAGATGTGCCTAGTGCTCAAAAATGTTCCACTGCCCTCAACCCATCTTCATGTTTGATGCTTGTATACAGGGAAGTCACAGTGAATGTCATCAACCCAAAATCATCCTCCCAACCAATGTCATAAATTCTCCACAAGAAATCCCCTATATCTTGGATGTAAGAGGGTACATTTCTCACTAGGGGTTGCAAACAGTAGTCAATAAACTTAGAAGTATGTTAACCCCCACCCCTTTAGCAGAAATAATAGGGCATCCTGTCGGATTGTGGACATCTTTCTGAACTTTTGAGAAAAGGTAAAAAACTCGAAGAATGGGAATATCAACTCTCAAAAACTGGTATTCATCTTGTTTGATCAAACCAACTCCTCTCCAATTCCCAAGTTCAGACCTAAAAGCTGAATAAACACTCTTCACTGCCCCATAGTCTATTGTGCAATAACAGCTCTCTTCATTCAATTGACTTAACGCCTCATAGAAAAAATATGGAAAGCGGACAGAGGACTACATTCCCTCCTTTGTCTGCCTGCCGCATGACCACATCATGCCTATTTTTCAATTTAGTAATGATTCTCCTATATTTCAACGTGTCACTTATTCCTTTCCCTTCCACTTCTTGTCCATATGCTTTTGCAGACTTATAAGCTCCTGTGTCACCACTTCCGAGAACACCTCAATGGCATCTTTTGGCAGTGTCGGGGTAAAGATGGATTTCGGCTTGAAGTCCGTAGTGGGCCTCTCATATATATCCAAACCTTGCTGTTAAAGTAGGAGCTCCTCAGAAATGTGCTTCTCTTACTCATTCATCCTTTGCAAATCTTCCAGTTCTCTTATAGGGGAAATATCAGATACCAGTAAGTTAATTTCCCGCCTCTCCAACCGACATGGGACATCCTGTGCTTGCACTACTCTCACTGCACAACATTTCTTCAACTTAAGTTTCCTCATAAATTTAAACAAATCAATCCGAGTCTGACAGCAATCAAAATGCGCTGGTGGACAGTTGGATAGTCCAAGGTTCAGGACTTTTTGCTCCCCCTTATTGAGTAGTGTAGGAGGCTGGCCTGGTTTGAAGTGGGTACCTTGGGTACTTACACCTTATACCAGGTCCAGTTATCCCTTATTAGTGAAGTAGTAGTGTTCTAGCAGCTTAGGCTGATAGAGGTAGCTATAGCAGAGCAGCTTAGGCCGAACTAGTAGACATGCAAAGTTCATGCAATACCACTTATAGTTACACATTACTTATACACAAGTAAAGACAATACTCAGTGTTACCAAAAATAAAGCTATTTATTTGGGTGACAGTACCAAAAATATCTTAAAGACAATACTCCTTCTGGAGGTACTTATTATACACAATATATACACTAGACACCAAAATTAGACACGTAAATAGTCATAGAACAATGCAAACAGTAGGAAACCCTATAGAATGCAATGGGAGAAAATAGGTCAAGGGGCAACACAAACCATATACTAAGAAAGTGTAATGTGAATCACAAATTCCCCCCTAGACAAGTGTAGTGTGTGCAGAATCTCTGGGAGAGTAAGAATACAGTAAAGGTAAGTAAATTACCCCACCCCAGACCCCAGAAAAGCAGGAGTAAAGTACTGCAAGTTTCCTCAGGACACACTACACCTCGTTTTTGGGATTTTGCAGCAGCCAACTAAGTCTGCAAAGAGCAACTGCTGGATTATTGGACCTGAAGACCTGCAAAGGAAGAGGACCAAGTCCAGAAGTCGAAAGAAGTTCCAGGAAGGACAGGAGCCCCTGCCAACCCAAAAGAGGGTGCAAAAGAAGAGTCCCCAGTTAGTTGAATACTGCAGAAATGCACCCTAGGACGATGCCAGTGGGTTCCTGCATGATGAAAAAGATGTCCCACAGCGTGAAGATTGTTTCAGATGAGATTTCGTATTAGAAGGTGCCAACAAGCCTTGGCTACGACAAAAGTGAATTTTTCATCAAAATGGCACTGGATTGACCCAGGACCGACCTGGGGGCCTAAACTCTGTGTGAGGAGGAAGAGGGGGCTCCCAGCACTTTAAAGAGTTCTCAGGATGTCAGCCAGCACCCCTATAAGCCACAGGATCCAGGTTCAATGGAGGTGCAAAATGTGGTTGATGCAGCACAACAAAAGAAGGTCCCACGCCGCCGGAGAACAACTCAGCGAGTTGACTATCACAGGGTGGCGTGCTGGGGACCTGGGCCAGGCTGTGAAGGAATTTGCAAAGAGTGCACAGAGGCTTCAGGAGGTGAAGAAGACACAACACACAGAGGTACCGTCGTTCTCGGGGAAGGCAAGGTCTTACCTCCTCCAAATTGCGTCAGCAGGACCCCAGGACAGTCTATGTCAATTATGTCCACCTTCTGTGTCCTTATGAGCATGCTCGTCATTGTGAGAGGAGTCCTAGGGTACCGGTCGTCGTCTTGGAAGATGCCTGCTTGGAGCAGGGGAGTGACTCCATCACTCCACTGGAGCCTTCTTCAGTTCTTCTGGTGCAGGATGATGACAGTGAGTCCCCAGAGCATGCCCACCATGGAAACTGTTGCAGTTGCTGACTTGGAGCTGAGGTTGCTGAAGAAAAGTGTCTCTTGTAGACACTTTGTTGCAGTTACAGCGTTTCTTGGTGCAGGCTGCCGTTGATCTGAGGTCCGAAGAGTCTGAAGTTGTTGCAGAGGATTCCTGATGGAAACTTGCAAGCAGAATCTGAAGAGGACCCGTAGGAGAGACCCTAAATAGCACTAAGAGGGGGATTGGCTACCTTATCAGTTATGGACCTATCAGGAGGGGTCTCTAACGTCACCTGCTGGCCCTGGCCACTCAGAGCCCTCCAGAGTGCCCCCACACCTTGCAAAGCAAGATGGCTGAAGTCTGGGACACACCAGAAGAGCTCTGGGCACCACCCCTGGGGTGGTGATGGACAGGGGAGTGGTCACTCTCCTTTCCCTTGTCCAGTTTCCCACCAGAGGAGGGGAGAAGGGGTCCATGAACTGGTGTAGACTGAGTTATGCAAGGAGGGCACCATCTGTGCCCTTCAAAGCATTTCCACAGGCTGGGGGAGGCTACCCCTCCCCAGCCTGTAACACCTATTTCCAAAGGGAGAGGGTGTAACACCCTTCTCTCAGGGGAAATGCTTTGTTCAGCCTTCCTGGGACTGGGCTGCCCAGACCCCAGGAGGGCAGAACCCTGTCTGTGAGGTGGCAGCAGCTGTAGCTGCAGTGCAAGCCTCAGATAGCTGGTGGAGCCCCCGGGATGCATGGAATTGGCTCCCCAATTCCAAATTTACAATGGGGGGACAAGTCCATGATCTTAGACATGTTACATGGCCATATTCAGAGTTACCATTGTGAAGCTACATATAGGTATTGACCTATATGTAGTGCACGCGTGTAATGGGGTCCCTGCACTCACAAAGTCCAGGTAAATGGCCCTGAACTCTGTGGGGGCACCTTTGCTAGTGTAAGGGTGCCCTCACACTTAGTAACTTTGCACCTAACCTTCAGCAAGTGACTTTTAAGTTACTTAAGTGCAGTGAAAATGGCTTTGAAATAGTGTGTGCACTATTTCACGCAGGATGCAATGGCAGTCCTGTGTAAGGGTTTGTCTGAGCTCCTTATGGGTGGCAAAAGAAATGCTGCAGCCCATATGGATCTCCTGGCACCCCAATGCCCTTGGTACTTAGGTACCATATACTAGGGACTTATAAGGGTGGTCCAGTATGCCAATTGAAATTGGTCAATGAAGTCACTGGCCTATAGTGACACATTTAAAAGCAGAGAGAGCATAAGCACTGAGGTTCTGATTAGCAGAGCCTCAGTGACACAGTTAGGCACTACACAGGCGTACACATTAGGCCACAAACTATGAGCACTGGGGTACAGGCTAGCAGGATCCCAGTGAGACAGGCAAAACACACTGACATATAGGTTTTTATCTATGAGCACTGGGGTCCTGACTAGCAGGATCCCAGTGACACAGTAAAAACACACTGACACGCACTCACAAACAGGCCAAAAGTTGGGGTAACCATGCTAGAAAGAGTCTACTTTCCTACAAGTACTATGTCAGACAGGTTGATTATACTGTGGGGATATCCATCACCTATTTAGTCACTGATTTGTCTTTGGGTTTGAACAACCTTTTTGGTGGTACTGTGTATTAATTTTTTTCTTTTCCTTTTTCCTTTGCTGTTGTTGATGCAGCAGTTATTCCACCTCATTTGGGATTTCTTACTCATCCAGGTAGTGGTCTTAAGCTCTGAGTCTGATCTATATGTAAAAAACGCAACTCATCTTCAAGTGGTGGCACATCCTGCACTGTCCGCCCTTCCTCTATATCTGTATTCACCTCTGGGCTGAGCTCAGAACTAGTTTGCTACTGTGCCTGTCTGCCTGCCTCCAGAAGCTATTAAATCAGTCAGTTTCTGCCTGTGTATGCTGTCAAAGCGGCATGAGAAGGTGAAAATCTGGCCTCTCTGATAATCTAATTTGTCTCTTTTAAATTTTAAAGCCTTCCTGTTTCTAATTGAATGCTCATATTTTCCTAATTGTTTCCTCATCTCAGCTTCTAGTTTATTTGCAAGGTATGGATCTTGACTTTGATCCAATTTCACTTTTAAATTCTCTATCTCTTCCATGAAAGCATCACGATTCAAGTTACCGTACTTGATAAGAATTGCCATCCTCCTCCTCAAGGACTCTAAATTATTCTCAGCACATTCCTTGAGCATGTTAGGATTAGGATTCTCGTAAATCGGTGCAATTATTATGTGCAGCCCCCTGGGGTCACGCCCCTATTCATGTAGCCTCTAAGAGATTTAGGGCCAGATGTACGGTGCATTTTTCAAGTCGCAAATGGCGAATCGGGTCGTTTGCGACTTGAAAAATGCAATTTGGGGTGTACAGACCCATTTTTGCGATTTGGTAATCTATTTACTGAATCACAAAAAGGGTTTGCGAGTTGCAATTCGGAAGGGGTGTTTCCTTCCTAATTGTGAGTCTCACTCCCATGTATAATTGACTTGTGACCGCGAATGCGGTCGCAAAACAATCGCAGTTAGCACCAGTTTCAAACTGTGAATGGCAGTGAAAATATTTTTCAAACTTTTCATTTTTTGTTTTTGAAATGCATCTCGTTTTCCTTTAAGGAAAATGGGCTTCATTTTTAAAAAAAACTGCTATATTTAAAAGCAGTCACAGACATGGTGGTCTGCTGTCTCCAGCAGGCCACCATGCCTGTGAGGGCAGCCATTCCCACTGGGGTCACAAATAGCGACCTAGCTCATGAATATTCATGAGGTAGGTCATTTGCGACCCCATTGGGAATCACAAACAGTGTCATTGACACTGTTGTACATCAGGTTTTGCGACTCGCAATTTGCGAGTCGCAAAACCTGAATTTCGTACATGTGGCCCTTACTCTCCCACCATTTTGAAATTTCTCTTTTATGTAATTTTTCAAGTTGTTTGTTCTAGATTTGACATCACTAGGACCCAATCCTGGTGCTCGTCAAGTTCAAAGTCACATTTAAACATCCTCTCGACAACGCTCACCCTGTCTTTAAGCTACTGTGCCAACATGACTAGGAGCAAACAACCTGTGCTGTCAATGTCATGTTCTTCAGAAAAATGCTGCTTTGCTTTCTTCCCAATGTACAAATGTAAAGCTGAGAGCTGGCTTATCATGCTGCCCAGGCATCCTCCGTCACTACGGTTGCACTATCCTCCGCTCTCGAAGTACAGTATCTGGATAATCCAATCAGGGAACCTTCTCAATGTGTAGAATAGGTTCTTGAAACCGGCAAAGGAGGCGCTCCAGAGCAAGATGGCGTGTCAGATCCAATGCCGCTGAAAACCAAAAATAAATAAGAACAAAAGCTCACTGTGACTGATAACAAACGAGCACCGGCACGCTCAGGATCATTCAAGCAAAGGCTTTATTCCAAATCATGGATCAAAAGGCGTAACATGTTTCGGGGTCAAAGTAGCCTTCCTTACAACCGCCATTAATCTCACTCAATCTATTGATAATAAGGCAACTGTGTCCCTAGTAGATGAAGTGTTGCCTGACTTCTCCCTATCCCAGGATCATAAACAAAACATTTATTTCCATGACACCAATGTGCATGCAAACAAAACCAATTCACGTTCATTAACCAGAAATGGAAAATTTGTTTACAATCAATGCTAAATTATTGCATACTTCAAATATGACAATTTAAATTATGAAATACAATTAATAAAATGACAACCATGTTTCCAAGAAAATCAACAGCCCAAGTGTGGCCTTAACCACTGGACAAATCTCATATATCACTGCTGTGAATATATATATAGGTATATATATATATATATATATATATATATATAGCCCTGGGTAATGGGATTGCTAGGGCCCAATGAGGCTAGGGGAAGGGGCAACGCAGCCTCCTCCCATTTTAAACAAAAAACTGCACCTAGTAGATGGGGTCCAAAGGCCCCATGAAGGCTCAGGAAGGGGAATAAAATGTGCTCCCTCACTTTTTGATTGGTTCGGTCCCGGGGGTGGGATCCCCAGGGGCCTTATTAGCTTGGGGAGGCAGGGCACACAGCACCCCCCTTTCTCATCATATCTAGCCCATACATTTGGGGTCCCCGGCACCTAAGAAGGCTAGGGGAGGGGCTGCACACCCCCTACGATTTTGGACCTGGGGATGGGATCCCCCGGGCCAATTAAGGTCCGTGGATGAGGTGTGCACACCCTCCTCCCCTGTTTAATTGTTGTTAGCCATGGGCAATGGGATCCCTGGGTCCAATTAAGGGTCGGGGAACGGGCTACATGCCTCCCTCAGCTTAATACATATGTTTTGGCCCCAGGGTATCTGATACCCAGGTTCTGAATGCCAACCCTATGCCATGCATGCCAGTAGCTGCTGCACATGGCTGCAGGCCGTGCACAGCATGTGATTGTATGCTTGCAGGTAGTTGGAAGCAGGGCATGGCTGCAATGCAGGCCCTGCCTTGTCTAACCCTACGTCATGCATGACCAAAGATTTGCGTGGCTTTGGGTTGGCTGGCTCCAGATGGATGCCTGAGGTAAGCTGGATGCAGGACTGGCAGCAACATTTTGTCTGACTCCTGCAGGAGCAAGATGGTCCTAAAGGAAAAAAAGCTTACTGGGCCCATTAGAACACTCTATTTGTTTTACAACTGTGAGGGTTCCTTCAGCTCAATTGTCCAGATATACCAATATTTCTGAACCTTAATTTCTCATAAACTACTACATTTATTCACACTATTGGGCAGTTATTCTGTAGCCCTGTCTAAGTAAGTCTATGAAAAATGCATGTGGATTTTGCATTTTGGGACCCACCGTTTTATTTGGCCTTCGCTTGAAGGATCACCCCAAAACTTTCCATGCAGAAACTAGTAAAAGTAGCACCTTTTTGTAACGTTTTTTGAAGATTCATCAAACAGACCAAAGTTATTAGCAACACAAAAACTCTTTTCCTATGTAACAGCTGACCTAACTATAACTACCCAATGGTGATTGCCACTGGGTCGTTATAGTTAATACCATGTTTCCATTAAAAATTGATTTTTTTGGTTTGCTTATATCTTTGGGGGTGTCAGACAAATGTTGACAAAAATTTCCAAAACAACGTCTCATCTACCTCTGCTCCAAAGTTTCACGGTGATCTATCAAGTTGGGGCCAAGAAAAAGGGTGTTTCAAAAATGCATTTTCCCCATTCATTTTTCCATAAGCACAAGAACAGTCCAAACATCTTTTTGACATTCAGAGTAAATCCATTCTGTGATTTTTGAGAAATTAAAACTAAAATAATAGATATTTAATGCTGCGGAGGATCTGATTGGCTGCGACAACATCAACAACAATGTGGTGGTACCCATCTTAAGAGTTGGAACTCATTGCCGAGCACTGTGTAAAAAGTAAAAGAAAGTTATAAGGGGACAAAGGAGAGATGCCATGGCTCTCCACAAGCCTGATAAGGTGGGTCTCTAAGGGCCAAAGCCTTTTTTTTCAAACATAGATGTAAATTCATTGGGGATCGGCGAATATGAGGCAAAATAAAAAAAAAAGAAAAAGTGTGGGTGGGCCAGGGCCCGGGTTGGCAGTACATATACATATTTGGGGGAAGGCGGCTCTAGGTGGGCCTGGAGATCCCATCGGCCAGAGTTGGGCTTAAATTATAAGGGAGGGGCATTGTGTACCCCCACCCCGAGCCTGCAAAGGCTTCAGGGACCTCATTCCCTGTGGTCGAATTTATGTAAAATGAGAGGGGGTGCGTGTCCCCTTCCTCAAGCGTTATAAGGCTCTTGGGAAACCCCATTCCTGTGATTGATTTTTCAAAAAGAGGAAGGGCATGCACCCCCATCCTGAGCCTCAAAAGACTCCAATGATGTGTCCTGGAAAGCCCACTTTCAGGGCACCCATATCTTTTCTTTTTTGATGAAGGCCATGGGGGAGCACTGTGCACCCCTGCCATCCACAGTGTTGACCTAATTTATGTCATTTCAGATGTTGTAGAGATGTTATCAATAATGTCAGAGGACATGTCATGAGTGATGTAGTATGTGAAGTAATTAGCAGTGTAGAGTGAGTTATAGTTACTTTAGGACATGAGTTATAGTTACTTGAGATAACTGTAACCAGTGAATTTCAATGGTTTTGTTTTTAAAATCCACCCACTTTAGTCATGGCAAGGGAGTTACACGTCCAAGATAACCCCTGCTCACCCCCTTGGAAGTTTGATACAAACATTCAGGCCTATCCTAGAGGCAATGTGAAAAGCGTTTGCACAACACACACGTGACGCACTATCCCCACCACAAAGGAAAAACAACAAGTTATATAAAAATAAACAGTATTGTATACCACATCATTTAACCAAACAAAACATGTCAGTAATGCCCTGCTACCAAAGCAGTTGTCAGAATGTTAGTAGTAGTAGTAGTAGTAGTAATAGTTACTCTGCAGAAATCAGCAGTAGTCACACATGACACATAAGTTACTTATTATTCTGCATCATAAGCAGTAGTCAGGAATCACATTACTAAAGAAATGCACTTGTCATATAAATATCATAAATACCCATGCCAGGAACATTAGAAAGCATATGGCAAGTCTTAAAAACTTTTTATCATAGAATGCCCATAAAAAGGAACATCAGCACATATATGTCACATCATATCAAAAACAGGTTAGCAGAACAGTCCCAGCAAGCCCATAATAGGAACATCAGGAAGCGTGTTTCCAGAGAACAGTAGCTATTTTTGTTGATGAGGGCACTTCCAGTGCCACGAGACACAACAAAGGGGGCCCCCAGCGCTCCTTGTGCAGAAGAGGGCCTGTTTGGTGATTTTTGAGGGAGGGGGCTGGCACACACACCCTCCAGTTTTGTACAGGCCCTTGCTGGGGGCCCACCATCTCTGGGGCCTTCCTCGCGGACAACGACAGGCCCTCCCGTGGGGGGGGCAAATCACAAAACACAACACAGGTACTATGCGGTGTGGAGGGCCTCCGGCGAGGCTTCCGCCCGCCCGCGGTCTCCGAGGATGAAATAAGGGGTCCAGTGGGGAGGGGGTCTCCGTTGAGGAGTCCTTCCCTGCGCGTTTCCAAGTTGAGCCCCCTTCTTTTAGAAAGGGGCTCCACTGCCCCGAGGGGCTCCGGAAACCTGGCCTGCAGCACCCGATCTGGTGTGCAAGCAGTCCGTGGTCCCCGGGCGGCAGTGAGGTTTCCCTGAAGGCAGTTCCCACTGGTGCCCCGGGGGTGCTCCGTGTAGCACACTCCGCCCCGGGGGCACTGTCTGGAGCACAGTTGCTCCTGTCTCCACCTTCCTCATGCCCCAGGGGCACGCTACACAGTGTGCTGTTGATGTGCTCGGGCAGCACAGACGCCCGAGTCGTGACAGTGAATTCTTGAAGCCCCGACAAGCGCTTACACAGAGCGAAGTGATTCACACCCAAAGCGCTCTCCAGGCGCTTTCAAAAAATAAAGAAGGGGCGCTCACCAGGCGCCCAGACATCAGGCAGAGCGCTTCTTGAGGCACTGTGCCAGGAAAAGGGAAGCGCTCCTTGTGCACTTCTGGCAGGTCATGGCAGGGGTCCAGGGCCACAGCACCCAGCCACTGAGGACACAACAGAGGGAACACAGGGCGACAGGGTCCAGCAGCAGGCCAGCACAAAGGGTTGCAGGCAGTTGACAGATCCTCCATGTCACCAGACAGGTCACAGGTCAGCACAGCAGCAGTCCAAAGCGGTTCCCGGTGAGTCCCTTCAGCAGCATTCTGTGTCCAGTAAAAAATATTTTTCAGTTCAGAGGGTCTCCCAATTGTGGGGGAAAATCCCCTGTACATCTATTCAGTTTTTCAGTGGGTTTAACAAAGAAGAGGAGAGGAGGTTCCAAACAGTTACAACTGGTTCTGGGAGTGCCCCCGCTCTCCTCTTGCACAGGCTCCAAACATCAGTCGGGGTGTAAACGATCCTTTTGTGTGAGGCCATGGCACAGCCTTTACAGATGCATGTGTGCCCCGCCTCCCCCTTCTCTCAGCCCATGAAGACAATTCAAAATGCAGATGCACCCATTGTGACACCTCCACCCTCTCTGTGAACAGGCTGTCTGAAAAGTATGCACAAAGGCCAACAGTCACTCTGCCCAGACATAGATTGGAGTCAAGCCGCAAAACACCAGATTCAAAAGCACAATAGAAATGATCACTTCTAGAAGTGGCATTTCTGTAATGATCATAAAAAGTCCTCCTACACCAGTAAGCAGCATTTCTCATAACCATTACAAAAATACCAAACATGCCTACGCTACCCTTCATAAATCAGACAATACCACCTAGACATAAGGCAGGACATTTCCAAAGCAATCCTATGAGAAGGCAGCACTCGTAGCAGTGAGAAACCAAATAGAATGTTTGCCACTACCAGGACAGGCCACACAACCAGGCCCACATCCTGCCTTCTACATACATAGCATCCTGCCCATAGGGCTAGCTAGGGCCTACCTTAGGGGTGACTTACATGCAGTAAAAGGGGAGTTCTAGGCCTGGCAAGTAAATTTAGATGCCAGGCCCCTGTGGCAGTAAACTGTGCATGCAAGCCCTGCTCTAGCAGGCTTGCGACAGGTTTGAAAGGCTACTTCAGCGGGTGGCACAAGCAAGCGCTGCAGGCCCACTAGTAGTATTTAATTTACAGGCCCTGGGTATAGAGATACCACTGTACAGGGGCTGACAGGTAAATTAAACATGCCAATTAGGTATGAGCAAATCATACCAACATTAGATGGGAGAGCACTGATCAGCAGTGATAAAATGCTCAAAGTCCTTGAGCCAACAGCAAGAGGTCAGAAAAAATAGGAGGAAGGAGGCAAAAAGTGTGGGGATGAAACCGCAAAAAGGGCCAGGTACAACAATTGGCAAAGCCAAAAAGAGCAAACAGCAAGCACTCACAAAGGGAACACATGTGTATATGTCACCCCATATTTCCTTAGAGACTTAGGGGGTTATTCCAACTTTGGAGGAAGTGGTAATCCGTCCCAAAAGTGACGGTAAAGTGATGGATATACCACCAGCCGTATTACGAGTCCATTATATCCTATGGAACTCGTAATACGGCTGGTGGTAAATCCGTCACATTTGGGACGGATTACCACCTCCTTCAAAGTTGGAATAACCCCCTTACTGCTTCATTTAATGTGCTTAAAGCTATCTCTATCCATTGCACATAAATTCTGCCTTCCTCCTTATTAACATGATTTTTTCCAAGGGCGCCTCTATAATGGCTGTGGTACTGCACCCCTACCATTGCACTATTTTTCAGAGAAAATATTCATGAATTTGAGTGTGACTGTAGACTTTTTCTAGTGTAACATCCGTGATTGTATCTAAACATTGATGACACTACTGTGATTTTACAACTGGCTTTAAGATCTGCCATGATATGTACTTCTCTGTGAGTAAAAAAATACAACCATTGATTCGCAATTGATGTAAAAAGTGTTACTACTTCAATGATTTAAAAAATGATATGATTTGTATCGTCATCTGTGATATCATCATGTGAGGTTCTGAGCAGTGTGTTCAGGGGGCTATACAGATTCGTAGCTAACCATAAACAGTAATTTTCAATATTTTTAGCTTTTGGAATTAACCTGTGCATCCCTTTAAACAATTTTGTGAATATGCATACATTTATAATACAGTGTTGGCAAGAGGAACGCTGCCATTGTTTGAGTTGCAATTTAACTTGAAAATATTTTTGTATAGCTAGTAATGTGTCTTTGTTTAATAAATATAAATAAAATAATTCAATGTAACAGCTCTTAAGATTTATCAAGTACAGATTGAATGATTGGGGATGCTATTTGCACGAGTGTCCTCAAAAATAATTGTACCATTCAAATTCCTCTGGGGAATACACTAGTAAATACTGCTGGCTATTATTACACCGAACTTGTCATGAATATAGACTGCGATCCAGCCTGTAACATTAGATTTGCTAAATCTGTTAAGCAATGTTTAAGGAATTTGAAGAAACAAAGATACTGGCGGGGGTTGAGAGAGTGTAGGTGAAACCGTATTCAAACAGATGGCTGAATTGGAATGCAAAATCGGATTGGCTGGTCAATGCGTTAGTCCCGGCAGCCATTTCCCGGTTCTTAGACTGTAATTTGGTTGAAGAATATAATTTTGAGGTTATAGACAAACACAAAGCAAGAAGGGCAGGCTTCAAGTTGGCTCTGTGCTCAGGGCCTGACGAAATAGAGCTGGAGGCACTTGTAGTGTCCTACTGGACACACATGTGTCCTTCTGCATGTAGTAGTTTGCCAGCTTCCCGAGGGCTGGCTTTAACACCCACACCACCCATCCATCACATGCGTCACGGGTCAGGTGACCCTGCAAATAAAATAATCCGAGTGCATGTGCTAGTGCCTAAATGAATCCCGTTTTCATCTCTGTCTATGTCATCATTGTCCAGCATGAGGGCCCAGGGCCCACGAAATAACAGAAGTGACGTGAGACAGGCAACTGTGTTCAGGAAAATCTGCACACTTGAAGAGGAATGAAGACTGGGGTCACTTGGGGCACTAGGAAGAAAACAGCGGCTGAGTTCAAAAGTTCCCCTTCCTCTGTCTTGGTACAGCCCATTTGTAGAGGCCCACCTCTGTTTTAGAGAAAATCAGCAGGGAAGGATGAATGACCCTCCTGTGAAAGTTCCATTTGGGCGCTTATTCTGTTTTTGAAGTCCAGAATGAAACTGGAGAGTGCCTAGAGGCTGTCCCTGTAGGGACACCCTCGCCACCACGAGGGGGAGTGGTGTGTAGATGGACAAGAAGAATCTTTTGGTTGACTAGTAGAAATAGAGGCTGGTTACCACTGTGTCAAGGGGGTGTGAATCAGAAAGCCCACTTCTGAGAAAATTGGATGGCATGTCAAGAGCCTAAAATAAAATGGTGACCCTGGAACTGTGCTGGTCAGGAGAGGAGGCGGTTGCTCCAGGAGGGGAGATGGGTGTAAGCCCAGTGTTATGGTGTGCTCAAGAGGGACTGCAGGCACAGACACATGAGGTTTCTGAGCCATGTTGTGAGCCTAATGCCAGCTGATTTCTACTGGTTGTGGCCTAAGGAGAGTAAATTGGGAACATTAGTTAATGATTATAAGGATACTACTACATGTATAGTTGAGATCCAATTATAAAATGCAGTCCAGGCAAACATTTCAGGTGCCTATGCCTGATTAGTGCATGTGGGGCCGTAAATGAACATTGTGTAGCTCTTGTATTATGGAGAGGAAATCCACCAAGGACCACTAAATACATGCCAATGCAGCTTTTCTGTAAGTTAAGCCTTGAACACAAAACCTTTCTGCTGGTGTCTGTGTCACTAAAGCATTACTAAATTTTACACTCCAACAGTCTCTCCTCTGACGGCCATCTATGTCGTCACAAAAAGGACACTCTCATTTCAATGAGAAAACTCAGCCTTGTGGTTTGATAACGTTTTGGTCTACTGTAATTCCCAAATCTTTTCAAGTTTTTATAATGATAGCTCCTCATTCTCCATTTCAATCTCTTCCCTCCTCTGTTTCCTCTTAGTTCTTTTCTCTTTCCATATTTTGTATAATTTGCAAAATCCAAGTGCAACTAAGGCACATACAGCCACACTTCACACAGGTTTCAAGATCCTTCCTATTCCTCCCTTTTCCAAGTTTCCAAACCACTTTCCAATGGTTGTAAAACCATTACCTATTGCTTTCCTTACCCTGGTGGCTGTCAGTTCTTTCAGGTCATTTTTCAAATGTGTGATGCTGGAGATAAACTTTCTTATAACCTTACTATTATCAGGTATGTATGTGCAGCAATGTTGCACATTAAAAACTTTACTGACTCCGCCTTCCTTCGCCAATAATATGTCTAACACAAGATAGTTTTGCAAAACCCTTGATCTCACAGCAACATCTCTGTATCCATTTGCAACACTGCTCTAGCATTATCAGTAGATAGCTAATCTACTATTATCGACAACTTCCTGATCTTGATATCTGGAATTTGGTTTGTCTTTCCAGTCTGGATTATCCACTTGATACATTTTCATAAAAACTACCCCTACATAACATGTACCATACCAGCCTTTCAACAGCTTGTAACAGACGTTCTTTTGACAAATTAAATAAACACCTGTTATGGCAGGGTCCATTTAGCACAAATGTCCAGGCACTTTTAAACAAAAATACAGGTCTACATTCACTAGTGCCTACAAAATGTGTATCCGTCTTTAAGTGAAATCTATATATCCATAATTTCCCAGCATGTTGCCAGTCTAAAGCTAAGTATCCTTGTGTATTGCTACCTGAAGCACGTACAGGATCTTTTTACCAATCTTGTAAACTACTCCTTTTTCAATCTTTGCTTTTATTGTTTTCTTTCTGTCATCTACTTGTCCAATTAACTATTTTTCTACTGGTGTGAGAATACAGGTTAAACTGTTCTTGTGTATCTATGTGGTTCCAAACGTCCGGGTCTGTTCAAAGAAACCTCAATGTTTATTGCTTCAGCAGTTCTACTTAGATACTGATTTACAGGCACAAAGAAGAAACATCATTTCAAAGTTAGAAACAAATGCTGTATCTTGGTTATACAATCAAGTTAGTAACAGATTGCAAGAAATTCCATATGTTAGTTGCAAGCTGTAATATGTTACTCCTTCCTGTACTGATGATGGGATCTGTGTGCAACAATCATGCACCTCAGTAGTCTCAATGTATTCATACAGTAACATGTAGTATACATTTGACGACAAATCTCCCTTTGAGTCATCAAGGTGAAGTAATGTCTCATCTTGATATAGGGGATCTTGTTGTGTATACGATTCTACCAACACTGGTGTAATTGTGCTCTCAACCTTGTCCTTCACAGGCAGACTCAATCCAACTATCAATAAAATATTCACAATCATACATACTATTGCTAATCCTACACACATATACTTATATTTACTCTGTTTTCCTTGATTGAACTCATGGCTTGTCTAGAGTCAGACCAAGATGTCAAGTTTAGAAATCAAATAAAAAAATGCAAGGTGCCTTTCAATTATTTACTGCATCTCTCTCTTTTTTTCTTTAAGTGAGCAAAGCAAAAACAAAATCAAAAATATTCTCAAAGTCTTTTTACAGTCATTTGCAAAGTTCTTGATCTTCAAGAAAGTTCATCAAGTTTTTTTTCTACTTGCAAAAGTTCAAAATCATTACTAAACATTTAAATGTCTCTAGTAATAAAACATCTGGTAATCACTGATTAGTACTTCTAGCAAATAATGCTTCTGTTCATCAAGCAGCAATGAGATTTCAAAGTTAATTTTGAGAGCAATTTCAAGTTCCAAAATATTCAGTTGAATCCGAATTGTCAGCACAAAATGCAACAAATTCCTTCTCCCATTCATTAGCTACTTAGTAAGTCTATTCAGGAGCTGAATTTGTGCAACTTAGCACTCTTTTTCTTTTCGACCTCCTTGTTGCTCGATCTTCACCGTTACTTTGATCAGACTCTTCTGTCACTTCAGCTACAGTTGGAGGCACATTAATTTCTGTGTCTTGACTTTCTGAGGGCCACTGGTCTCCAAATACAATTCTCATTTCAGGCATAACTGGGGTTTCAATGTTCACTGAGCTAGCAGAAGTTGACTGACTCTGACTTGACCCTCCTGCAACTTCGATTGCCTTTGACACGCTCAGATTTTCACCACACCACTCTGTGCATGTTCTTCAACAGCCACCTGTCCATTTGCATGTGTGGCTCGCATGAACCCAGTTCGGCAGATCAGCATACTTCATAGCAGTTGTAGTCACTGAGGTAACCTGGAAAGCCCCTTTCCAGCGTGGCTCGAAGCATGACATTCTGACATGCTTCTTAACCAGTACCCAATTTTCTGGAGTCAAGTTGTGACACTGTTCTTGTGTTGGTTGAGCAGTTGCTTTTTCAACCTGATGAGCCAAACAGCAAACCACATCAGCTAGTCCTTTGGAATAGCCCAGCACCATGGCTATAATGTTCACACGTATTTGCAGTCACAGCTGGCAACCTCATAGCTACCCTAATAATTATTTCATGAGGGGACAGTCCTGTCTTTCTGTCAGGTGTGCTGTGCATTCTCATCAGAATAAGGGGCAATGCATCCGGCCATATTAAAGTTGTGTCTGCACATGCTTTAACCAGTAGAGACTTAAAAGTTCTATTCATTTGCTCGACTAATAAATTTGTAAGAGTAAAAGCGCTGTGGGATGGAGCGTTTGGCAACTCTTGATATTCTCATTCGGGGATCGCAAGATAGCTTGCTCATAACAGGTCAAACAAGCATGGGTTAGATATTACGTCTTGGTTCTGGTCAAAAGGACTTCAACAGAATGGGGCACAAAAACGATTAGTGGGTGGCCCGTGACTATTCTTTTGAACTGGCCAATATTGACACATGTAACGGTAACATATATTAAGAATGCATCAGCCACAGGATCAAGTGAGGTGGAAAAATATGCCACTGGTCTGTTGACACCGCCATGTAACTGCATCAAATCAGAAAGTGCACAACCGTCACTTTCACAACAGAACAATGAAAAACATTTGTTGTAATCAGGCATTCTCAGAGCTTGAGTTTGTCCCAGGCTTCCTTTCAGCTCTGAGAAGGCTTTCATGCAGGTGTCACCAAATGATACCAGATCAGATACCTCATTGTGTGTCAATTTCAATAAAGGCTTGGACAAAAGAGAAAAATTAGGAATCAACTGGCGGCAGGAGCCGACCATTCCCAAAAACATTTTGACATCTGTCTGTGTTACTGGTGGGTTAATTTGCATAATTACTGAAATTCTCTCTTCAGACACCTTCCTTTCACCTTTCGCTATGTGGTGACCTCTGTATTTCACTTCTTTTTGACAGTACTGCAATTTTGCGGGAGAAACTTTATGACCATTTTCACCTAAATGGTTTAACAGGGCAATTGTATCTCTTTTACTTGCTTCAAGTGTGTTTGATGCAACCAAATGTATTACACCAAAACGGAATGAAAAGGCATTTTAAGAGACTCCAATTTCTTTTTCAAAATCTGATAAAAAAATGTATGGTGATTCCATATACCATTGAGGCGTATGACACCATGAAAATAAAGGGTTTCCAAATTGAAATGCGAATGAATATTGCCTTTAGTTCATGGAGTGGAATGAAAAAAAATGCCTGACACAAATCCATGACAGAAAACCACTCCACCAAATATGGAATCTGGAACAAAATCACTGCAGGATTCAGTACCACAGAAAAACATGGATTGACAATCTTGCGGTATTTTCCACTGGACTTTTGAAGTCCCAAAATAGGAGAGTTACATGGACTTCCTAGGATCTCTTTTAGAACACCTTGTTCAATTAAATTTTCAATAACGGGAGTTATTCCAGCAATTATTTCTGGAATCATATTAAAAGGCGGTATCCTTGATTACACTGTATTTGGCTTCACTTTGATTTTAACTGTCTCAAATCCTCCTATGAGTCCAATGCCTTTTCCTGAAAAATCCCAAACTCTTGCCATAACTATCTCCTGCAACTCCTTGGGAAAATCTTTAACCATCATCATTGAGAACAATGAAATGAGAGGGTACATGTCTTCATTTTTACTGGGCATTTCATCATCACTTGATAAGTGGTATAGTTCAAGGTCCTACAAAGCCCCTCTGTTGTGAAATACCCATATTAGTCATATATGATATATTGGGTCACCAATTGAGGTTTGGACCAATTTCTTCCCAAGGTTAAAGACTCAATATGAGAAAGGTAGGTTGCTCCTCCCATCATATGTATAAGGACAAGGTTTCTTGATGAAAAGGTGGTGATTATTAGTACAGCTAAAACATTTTGTCCAATAGACAAATACATCAATTTTTGCTTAGTTGATCCAAGTTCTTCTATAGTAAGGTTTTAATTAGCAGCCTACATGTGTTTTGCCCCCTACATGGCTATAAGTCTGGGGCTTTCTCAAGGCTCTTATTATGGTCAGTAGAAACATCCTTTTTGTCATCCAAAGTACTTATGCTTCTACTTATGATGGGTGGATCAACCTATATTTTTTCATTTCATCATCACTATTTGTCTGGATTGCTATTCCCTTGTGGTGCAGCTAATGGAACAATTTAGCTTACACAACAGATCATGACCTAACAACCTCACAGGACTTGAATCACAAACCACAAGTAGGTGCCAGTCCTCAAGTGACACAATGTTGACTGGGATATGTTCTGACAGTGGAACGCGTAACTCAAGTGTCAATCAGGAATGAAACATTGTGTCCTATAACATTGGCATTTACATAGGGAACACGTTGATCTACTTCTAGGGATGCTGCTAACATGCATTCCTCATCATTGGAACTGTCACTGTTATATATTCCTGAAAACTCTTCATCACTCAAATCAATTAAGGGAAATTGTGTTCCCAACTGATTTACATTTGCTCTTTGATTCATGTTTTGCTGAGGAACCATCACTTGCTGCTGTGTCATTGGGGTTTGGAAATCTGCATTTGCTGAGGGACTTGAATCTGTTGTGGAACCTGCATCTGTTGTTGGGGACCTACAATTGCTGTTATCTTGTAGGAGCAGCTACATTTTGGATTCGAGGTCTTTGGAGTCTCTGAATTTGAACTTGACGATTGCCAACAGTCTGAGCAGCACCACCATTGTGCACCAAATTATTCCCATTATCATACAGACACTCCTGCTTTCAGTGCCCAAATTTGCCCCACGCATGACATGGCTGCATTTTGTTAATTGACTGCACATCAATCACATTCCCACTCTGATGTATCCGAACACCACCTTCTCTACCTCTAAACTGAGGCACGTTGTTCACCTGCTTTGGTACACCTTGCTTTCCACTAGAGTTCACCATCCTCTGCAAGCTCTGAATTCCTGCATGAGCAGATTTAATTTTCATCATCATCAATTTCTCTTCCAACTTTTTCTGCTTCAATTAAATTTTGTCACTAAAGTACCTTGTGTACTGCAGTACTACATCAATCGGTTTATTCTGCCAACAAATCAAATGCTGCTTAATTATGTTGCTAATCTCAGGTTTTAATCTTTGCATGAATCTAAACAGAAAATGACTCATGTCGTTTGGCTCAATAGTTTCAGAACTTCTATGATGTTTAAAAGCTTGCAGCAATTGTTCATAATAGGTATGAATCAATTCCTTAATTTCCTGTGCTGTCCTGTCAATTGTGTGCAACAACATCTTTTGGGGAAATTTTGATTTTCAGAAATTCTATCACTTTATAATACCCTTTCATCACCTCTTCAAACGGCACACCTGTAACTGGATCTCTTGGCTGTTCACAAGTTGGCCAATAAACACTCCGCTGGCACTTAACGCACAAATCGTCTGGAACTACAATGTCAAACAAAGTGTTCACATCTTCCCACAGACATTTTGAAAATTTCACAAATCGTTCTGTTTGCTTATACCATTCTACTGGCTTCTTCCTCAATCTCAGGTAATCGTTTGTGAATGACAATATGTCACTTCTGCACCACAGGACATGTACATAACCTCCACCTGGAATCAGCCTCATTGGTAGCATTTTTATAGTATCATTGGTTTGATTTGCTCCAGACAAATTCAGCTTTGCTCACTTTTGGTCCCTTTTCTTTGCCATCTGCCTTCCCATTTGTCTAATTCTCCCCAAGCTTGAGTGTTCATAAAGAATTCTTTAATCTGCATTCTCATGCCAAGTTATCTCATGTTTGCAATGTCTTTGGTACTGAACTCTAATCTGTAACTCCTTTGTAGGGGCTTTCACGTTTCTAAATCCACAATACATTTTTCAGCAAGTTTTTACAAATTTGTCTTAAGGCAGTCCTGCACGTTGTGTAACATCTTTACACGTGAAGCAGAATTCATCTTCATTGTTTGTATCCAATTGTTCCAGCTCAAGTGTTCCCTCAATAAACTCATTTCATTCTAATTTTAATCTGGGCACATTCACTGCTCTGTCTCTTTCTGGGGTTTCTTTGGTTCTGACGTACTACTACTTGTTGTACCTGTTGCTCCTCTTTGGCTCAGAGAGTCTAACCACTCGCTTCACCGAGAAAACCTTGCAAACTTCAAAGTTCCATTTTCTCGGTCATATTTGGTGTGGGCATACATAGAGGTGGAGTTCCTTTCAGACATCTCACATCAACTATCGATCCTGCTTGATTTAACATCTGGTTAGGATCTGTAATGCGTGTGGTCGTCAAAGCTGGAACATACAAAGCTATTCTTTTCATTTCCAAATTGTTTAACTATATTGATCTCTGCATATCATATGGTGACATCCCTGCAGATCCAGGATTTGTTGTCTGGCTATTACTTCCAGTGTTACCTGAAGCATACAATGGAACAACTGGACCTATGGTCACAGAACCTGCCAGGGCATTTGGTCCTGTCAAATTTGTCGTATTCTGTGGAATTGTCATTCCAGCACTTTGACCAGTTAAGACTGTACTGAAAGTCTGTACTGATTGACTTGGGGTAATATTTGGTGTTGTCTGCACTGGGGTATACATGGGCATAGTCTGATGCTGGCTAAAATTTTGCACGGGTGCTGTCATATTAGGTTTAGATAGCTTTTGATTCACACAAGGTTTTGTCATTTCCTGACTCATGACTGGGCTTGTAATGTGGTGTGCTGTACTAACAATTGGAACCGAAGGATAAATCAGGAGCAACTGAGTTACTGAACCAACAAGTGTACTTGGAGCTACCTGAACCGGGCTTTGTGTAATTGGAGGTGATGGCACATTTGGGGCTGCACTCTGCACTGTTCCCTGAACTGAATTATATGATGGGGAACTCATTTTCTCAGCCACTTTCATGTGTAGCTGTCTTTTCATTCTCATCTGCTGTCTGTTCTGCTTTCTCTGTCTGAATGTGTTTCATTTTAGGTTTTGTACTCCTATCACCTTCCTCTGAGATCGCTGGAAACATATGCACCCTAACTAATATCTCTGCTCTCCATATTTTATGATCTGCAACCCATGTAGCTTCGGCTAGTATTCTAGCTGCTTCCTTTATTCTGTTCTCAAATTTTGCAGTTTCTCTTTGTCTAGCAATAAGTTCCAAAATAGCAAGGGCTTAAAATTGTGCGGGTCTTGAAGGAGGCTTTAATTCACCTAATATTCTCCTCGTGGGAACAGTCCATCCCAAACTGCCATGGCAGGACCTCCCTGGACCGTAAATCAGTATTCTGGCATTGGTTTCACAGTATCACCCCTCATCAACCAGGCTAGCTTGAATCCAGTTTCACAGTGAGCAAAGGACCCACGTCTGGGCATATCCTGGTCACTTAGTGGGACTTTAGAAATACAAACGGATGATGGATGGAGGGCTAAACCTTTTCAAACACTCACCCCCAGTCACAGATCTGGGTTTAATCCATCGTTCTTTTGCTCACCATGCCACCCCAGTTTGGAACCAGCCATATGCAAATCAGTCTTGACTCTGCTCCCCATGGGAACCGTCTTGCCCTAACTGATGGCAGGCCTCAAGTAGCTTTAAAAAAGATGGGGTGCAAAAGGGACACAACACTGCTAGAGCAGCTGCACTATGTTGAGCCCCCTGGCAGCAGAAGCTGCCCAACTAGGTTTGGGTGCTGCTTGCAGCCTGGGGAGTGCTCCTGCCTTGTTTAACCCAAATGCATGCTGAAACTCCTCTCTTCTGACACTTCATATGCTGGTGTTACTTCAGGTGTTACCTGTTCACTCTTCCTTAAATACATCTCCTCTCAGCGCACTTCTTAAAGCCTTGCAAAATTTCATTTCTGCAAAATTTCAATTTATAATATGAATTTCAATGAAGACAGGAAGTAAAATTAATCCCACAATCTTTCTAACAAGCTATTCTCAACCAATGACAACGTAGTATTGTCAACTAATACATGTTTCTCACCAAACAATTGTAACGCGTACAAATGACGTCACACTCACTTCACTCAGCAGCTGCAGTTGCTTTGCAATTGTCTCTCACACAATTACTTAGACATACACTAAATGCAAAATATTGAGAGCAGTTAAAACTAAAAACCTATCTACACACTATGCCTCTCATTACGACTTTGGCGGATGGAAAAGGCTGTCTGACGAAGTCCCGTGGTCGGGTTACCTCCAATGCGGTCCCCTTCTTGCAGCCCCTATTAAGAGTTTCCTGCTGGGTCAGCGGGCAGAAACAGAATTTCCATCCGCCGTCCCAGTGGGAAAGGCCCACACCATTGACACCAGCTCATAATAGAGCCAGCAGCAATGTTGCAGTGCTTAGGGTGCACCAGCACCCATTCCGCTTTTCCCTGTCTGTAAAGCAGACAGTGAAAAGCGCAATGGGGCTGTGCATTTACTTGGCATGGGCAGTGAGGGAGCCCCATGGAGCTTCCTGCACCACGACTCCATCAGCCCTTACATGGAGAGTACCGTCATGTAACCGCTAGCAGAGAAGCGACTCGTAATCCCCAGGGCAACACTGCCCTGGCGGATAAGTACTGCCAGCAGCACCAGCCCTTCCAGTGGAGGAGAAGTGACGGTGCTGGCAGTCTGAATGTGGCGCAACCGCCACAGTCATAATGTGGCTGTCGGACTGCCGCATTGGCGCCAGTCCAATTGCCATCGAAGCTGGCAATCTGAAGACCACCAGGTTCATAATGAGGGGCTATGGGTAGTGCTCAAATGCACTAAAAGCTATCACTGTGGCTTTCACAATTATACACGAGTGAAGCTTGACCACCAATTCTTACCCTGGTTAATACAGAACCTCCCTAGGCCTTTGAGATTCACCTAAAGTAACCAACAACTCACACTCACTCAAGGAAAACTACTGGCACTGTCAATGGTACTGCATGACATATACCTCACTGCAGACAATAAATTAACCAAGTGTCTTCTACACTTGTGCGTTACCACGGGATCTTAGGCCTCAATGGACCCATCAGCAACAACAACTGCGGACAGTTTTTAGCACAAAGCACCACAATCACTTCGAATACGATGACTACGCAAACACCGCACAACATCATACTTCACTATAATCTGTAGTAAAAAGCATTGCAAGTGCAAATCTCTACTTATACTTACACTCCACTACACTTGTACACACAATGCTAGAATTTCATCAACCTATCAACTAATCATAGAACAACTTACAGGTTGGGCGATTTTTGGACTGAACAATAACATGCCAAATACTGAACAAAAATATGGCTACAGCTCTCATGGGACGTAACTGTCACTCTGCTACCAGAACTACAAACATGTTTTTATCATCCTTCACAGGAAACAAAAAGCTTCAATGAAGTCGACGGACCTTTGGACCCAGTAAAGAGTGTGGTTAGCCATACACAATCATTTTAAAATTACCCCAACAAATGTAAACACCATGACCAATGTGGCCACAGAAGGAAAACTCCAATCAATAAAAGTTTTAAGCCATTATTTCATATCCAAAAAGCTAAAGTTACATACATTTTGCGCAGAATCAAATTGTAATGGTGAAACACTTTTACATCAGCACCATTAAGCATTCAAGTAGAATAATACATATCACTAAAATTATCATTCAAGCAATAAAAACATATCTCATATCAGACTGTGTTGACATTTGACAAAACAAATTAAATCAAGGTTGGACTTGAATTGACCCTACAACTAGCCAAATTAGGACATGAATGTATGGGAGTGGACCAACACATGCTGACAAAATACAAACGTAGGCAAAATTAATTTGGAAACCATCTACCTTGGGCTAAAATAACTAACTAGAAAAATAAAATAGACAGGTGTCAGCATGCTAACTTCTAATACAAAAGGGCATGTCAAAGGAAATAGCAATTAACAGGGAGATATACCTCTCCTAGAGACAGCATTCAAGAGATGTCTTCGTCAGCAAAGCATGTAGGTCATTGGCAAAGTCCGTTAAAAGCACCATCAGGGTAAGTGCAGAACACTAGCTGCACAGAGAGCAGTTCTCCGGGACCACCAGAGGACAACTCTAGGACGGCTAGGGGACAATTAACTGAAACTTATGAAGTCCATCCCTATAGTAAAGTTCACAAACGTCTCTGATTGGACAGTACATTTGTTCCACATCACGCAAAAGGGGCAATATTCAATCAGAGTCTAAGCACAAATCACATTTGCAACATAGCTGAGTTTTCTCATGTTTGGGCTGAAGTCATCTCCTTCCGTGTGAATCCAACAATCGATTACAATTATCTATCACTCTGCAACACGATTAATTCTTCCCAGGATGTACAATGGACTCGTCTCCTTTTCATGTGAAAGTCCATGTTGAAAGAAACAATTTACTTGACGTTTTGTCCACAGGCCTATATGTTCAGGAACCAAGGTCATTTAGCAAAAGTCTTGTAAGATTAAACTCTACTATTCATGAAAACAACCAAATAGAAAAATCAATGTTAGAGAAAAAGAATGATTCATCACTTTACATGACGGCAAATATGAAGTTTGCAGGCCTAGTAGTGATAACACAAGAAATATAATGCATTAATATTGTTATTATTAAAACACACACAATATGCAACTTGTAAATTCAGGAAAATTAATCAGAAAGGTTAAAAACATTTCATTATGAATTGCATTCTTTGTTAAAGCATCACATTAGGTATGTGCACATTAGGTATTTTTATGTGCACGTAATTATATATTCATAAAGAACACATTAAATATTATAAAATCAATTTCATTTGACTACTAGCAGTTATTCTAATGTTTAACATATATTTTAAAATTATATAAATCTTGTAAGCACATTGTCAATCCTGGTAGGCACAAGGATGTCTACCACAGAATAAAACATGAACACTTTTGAAATATGTGTCAATTTAGCTTTTCTCTATGTTTAGCTTTTAATATTAAACCTTTCTGCGGACGTCTAGGTCACTAAAAGTATTGCAAAATTTTACTCTCCAACAAAGTATGGAATTATTTCAGTTAATCTTAAAGCCTACATATTGTTCAGATATGAGAAAGAACTTATAGATGCTTCTTACAGTATGATCAGTATTTGTGATGTACAATTTGTGATGTACAATACAATGTCAAACATATAAAGCAATACTATCTTCCCACTATGATAAGCACCTACTAACCCAAACGTCTAAGCTTCTCCAACAGGGTTCTGTCCTATGATCAGGAGGAATTGTATTAGTGACAGAACACATCCCAGGAGTGAGGAGAAAAGAGATGATAACTCCCAGTTTACCTTAACCCCAGGGAAGGATAATTTTTCAAACAGTTGTATCAATGAAAGCATTCTGGGTTCTATTCCCATATTTTTAATATGAAAGCATACAGGGTCGTTCCACAGAGTCAAATGTTTTCTCGGTAGCATTGTTATTGATTTAGTCACCTTTTTAGATTTTGCCTGCACATGCGTGCTTACAAAATCTTTTTGGGATAAAAAGAATCATACAAGGGCCTTAGAAACTGCTCCTTATTTACCTGAATTTACCATTTGCTCAGTCCAACATCACTGTAATTTACGTGCATCTGATTGGCCAGCATATCATCTACTTTTACGTCCTGCTGTCTACTGCTTTGCCGTTCTGCTGCCCATGATGTCGGGTGGGTACTCTTTCCCGTCACTGCCATTCACTAATGGCCAGTCCCCTTACCCTGGCTACTCCACTGTGATGGTACTTTTTTATTTATACACAAGCACCCCACTGGCACTCCCGCCCTCCTCCCACTCCCCCACAAGACAAAACACTCTTTCCTCCTGTCTTCAGTGACACAGTCAGAGATGGATTGATATTTGTATTTCTACCATGTCACTTTACAGAAAGCAGTAGAAAAATACTCAGAAAATGTCTAGTGACACGGTTGTTCAAACCCACTTTGCTTTGATGGCTTGTAAAGATTGCAGTATCTGTTGAACATTTTCCAAATAAATGCTGGGTCAAGGAGTGTTCCAGGTCTTACATGTAACAATCCACCCAATTGCCACGTGTCCAAGTACACCCCATAAAAATATAGGCACATTCTATAATAGTCTCAGGATTGTCATGTTTTCAGCTCTACTTAACAGCACAAAATGATTTCCTGTGTACCACATGTGGCCTTGATGTTAAAGATTCTATTTATTTTAATTCTCAAGACCTGGTATTTGCAATGTAGATCTTTGCCATCAGTTGGCCAGAGGGCTGAATGCAATACCATTTGCATGCGTGGTCTCTTGAAGAAAGCTTTCGTTACTATGGCAATTTCAACCTTTAATTTCCTCCTTTATTAGCCTTTTACATTTTCCAGAGCTGGCCCTTTTCTGTGCTGCAGAAGCACACTTGTTTGCGTGGTCAGTAGAGGTGACAGCATCGGCAGTGCTCTATGTAGGCTACATGTGTAGCCCTGTACTCACTTTAAAAAAATGAAAATAAAACATAAAGGATGCAGCCCAAAGATTTTCTTAGGAGCCAGAGGCTGAACCTACTCCAAGGGCCTGCAATAATTTCCTCTGATTATTGTTGAGCAACACCTGGGAGTCACTCACTGATTTTGTTTCATGTACATTGGTAATTTGAGAAATGACTCGCAAGGCGTAGTTTTTGAATATGTAATGGGTTCTTGAGACCCTGCAATATTCTCTGCAGTCGTTTTTTGACCTACATAACCCTGTTGGCAAAAAACAAAGCCAAGAAAAGCCTCCCAGTGACAATACTGCCAGAGAGGTGTCTCTTTCGGAGTTCCCCCATTGCCTGTAGGATAAATTGAGCAGATGAGTCTGTCACTACGGACGCTGTGCTCTACTTTGGGAATTTCAACATCCTAATGCATTCTGGGATTAGTCCTGGTGCATTTCAGTTGGTCTGATGGAATTCAGGCCCATATTTATACTTTTTTAGCGCCGCATTTGCACCGCTTTTTGATACAAAAAAGGCGCAAACTTACAAAATACAATTGTATTTTGCAAGTTTGCGCTGCATTTGCGTAAAAAAATGACGCAAATGCGGTGCTAAAAAAGTATAAATATGGGCCTCAAAATCTATCTTGGTGAGGGTAATTAGATGAGTGTGAATATAGGATTAAGAGGCTAAAGATGTTAATTCACTTCAAGTTATACTGCATATTTGTTCATGCTTTGTATAATTACAGAACGCTATTGTTAATACCAATGTCGGTTCAATTGTGAATATTTTTTTAAATAACGGATGATATTAGCTTTTTATAGGCACTCGATTTAGTTAACCTATGTTACAAACTATTTAGATTTTTTTTTAAATATGGTAACCGTGTTATAGTTATTGTGTATTGTAGTGTTCTGTTGAACATTATTAATTTGCTTAAATAAAAACACTTTTAAACAATGGTTTGGTACTGAAAAGCCCTTTTATTACTTTAAATTGCACAGAAGCTCAACTGCTGTGCAATGTGTAAAAAAACAAAATTGACAAAGAGAGTAGATTTTTTTGTAGGCGCAACCTGTTGCCTTTCCCAATGCTTGTTTTACATATATAGGCAGTTGTCTAACTTTCTAGGGTTCAGCCTGGTGGCCGTTTTAGGCATGAATTAATACTGGTATGGTTATTAAAGCTTCCACAACACTCAGCAGTGTTCTGGCCAATAATGTGAGGACTTTATTCTTGACATTGATTAATGATATGTGATGATACAAGTTCCATCTGCTACTAGGGTTGCCAGCCTTATTTACCAGAGCACTAATGGCCAATAGAAGGTCTTCTATCATCACTCCTTTCTCCAATGTTTTTATTTTAGTTATTTTTATTTAATAGTTTTATATAGTACTCTCAAGACCCGTAGGGTGTCGGAGCAATTTACATCGGATCATGTTCAACAGATCACGCATATAATACAAACAGTTGAATCGAATTAGGACATGCCAAGGGTTGAGCACGATGGAGGGGGAAAGGGGGACAAGGAGATCTAGGGGCTGAGTCTTGTCTTGAAGGGCAATTGATGTCCTGATAGTTGAGATGCTGCTATCCTGTTTGTTGAGATGTAAATTGAGGAGGAGATCCTTTAGTTGTCTTTTGAAGCTCAAGTGGGAGTGTTTTGTCCTGCTATGTTCTAGAATGGAGTTCTAGATTTTTGGGGCATTGCCCAAGAAGGAGTGTGCCTGGGTTTACTGTTTGTGGGCTTTCGGTGGAATGAGGAGTAGAGTGTTTGAGCTCCTTTGGCTTCTTGTCTGAACTGCCTTTTTTACCTTTGAGTTTTGAGGTGAGGTAAGCTGGTTTCCCAATGTGAAGGGCTTTATGGGTGAGGCAGACATTTCTGAAGTGGCAGCAAGTTTCAATTGTGAGCCAGCTCAGTTTATTCAAGGCAGAGGAGATGTGGATGTATTTTTTGGTTCCTGTGACCATTCTGGCTGCTGCAGTTGAAGAACTGCTGAGGGGAGCGAGGTGGTATTTTGCAGTACTTTTGAGGATGGAATTCCCACATTCTAATCTAGACAACATCAGTGCTTCCATGCAGATTTAAAATAATTCAGCAGTAGATTGGGTTTGGTTTTGTTCAGGAGTTTCAGGTTGTATGAGGCTCCCTTTGCACTATTCTTTATGTGAATTGTCATGATCAGTTTGGGGTTCAATTTGATTCCTAGAGATTCTGCGGCATAAGCTGGGGTTAGCCTTCACTTAATAGCATCAAAGGAGTCAGCCATTCTTGCATCTGTGGGGACTGCTCTGTCTTTGATATAAGGAGAATTTCAGTCTTATCTTGGTTGAGGTTTAAGTGGTTGTGAGATATACAGTGATAGACTTCTTCAAGGGTGGCACTTAACCGGTGTACATCATCTAGTGAGGAGATTTCCATGGAGAGCTGGGTGTATTCTTCGTATAGATGGATGGGGATGTTTGCTTGGTTGTGAATGAATGTGAGGAGCTCCATAGAGATATTGTGCAGTATAGGTGAGAGGACTGAGCCTTGGGGGATGCCTTGGGTAATTGTCATTGTGTCAGTATTTATGATGTTTATTTTTATTTGTAGACATCGGTTTTGTAGAAAAGATGTGAACCAGAGTAAAACCACCACTTCTGTGCTGATCCTTTTTTGGAGGGACTCGAAGAGGATCTTGTGAGTGACTATGTTGAAGGCTTCAGATAGGTCTAAGAGTATGAGCAGGCAGAATCGGTCTGTATCCAGGGAATTGTGGAGGTTATATATCATTGAAAGCTACAGAAAGACATGATGTGATTGGACTTTTTATTTTTTGAAGTTTAAATGGGAACCTGTGTGCTCTTTGGACTTCAACCTCCCAAGACCATTTTGAAAATTCCAAGAAGGCTTCTTTAAACAGTTCCACCACAAACCACTGAGTGTCAGATCCCTCATCCCCTTCTGCAACACCTAGTACATGAAGGTTATTACGCTCCAATCTATTTTCAAAATCTTCAAGTTTCCACTGAGTGTCATCTATTTGCACCTTTAATAGACAAGATACTTCCTTCTGGGCTGTAAGATCATCCTTTACTGTGGAGATATGATTTTCTTCCTCCCCGATCCGTTCTGCAAATTCCAAGCAAGATTTGGAAACCCCCAGGATAGCTGATTGCATTTTGTGGCATGCAGCTTGAGTCTTTCGGTTCTCAGCTTTAGTTTCATCCCTATGGGCCATGATACTTTGACATATAGTACTTAGTGAGACTCCCTCTGAAGTTGAAGCTCCACCACCCATCTCCCTCTCAATTTTGTTGCCCAGGTCAGTATCGGCCAATACTCACACAGTTGAGTAGTCCCAACACAGATCCATGACCCCGAGGGTTCCTCCATCTGTATTGCTGTATTCCCTTTTTTCTTTTCACCAAATCGTACCTATACCAGCAGGACTTGAGGATGGATCTTCAGGTCTCTGAGTTTGTAGCAACCCCCCTTCCCCGGACTAGACTCAGCTGAGTCTGATGCTTCATCCTCCCCTGACCAGCTCGAAATGTCAGACAAGGAACAGAACTCCTCCCCAGTCTCTATCTCAGCCCCTCCTCTTGCACTTGACTTTGCCAGCCCTGTCTTGGGGGATTGGTTGTCGAAATACGAGACTCCATCCACTACAGTTTTGGGGGGGATGGGACACTAGGCTCCTTTTCATTCACCTCCCCATTATCTAATCATCTTTGTTTCAATTTTCACCCATGAGCTCTGAGCCCCTGAGCCCATTTTGCTACTGCTCAGTGGACCGCCCAGCATATATCTGATCATTTAGTATTGGTAATGTTTGGTTCTCATCTTGCCCCACTAAGGCTACCTCTGATTGACTTACAAATGTGTCCTGTATTGCCTCCTCCACACTCACCTCTGTACTCCGGGCAACATTGTTGGTAACAGTCTTGGCGCGTGGGCCCTGTGCAGAATCTCTCCCCCGGGGAGGGCCCACAGGAAATTTTGACATAATAGATTTTCTGGCCCCACCGGTGGTGGATTGTGCTCATCCTGCTTCCAGGTTCCTGAGGCTGAAACAAAGTGGCACGTTTGTGCACTCTCCAGAGCTGCTGGGCCGCGAGTCTTCTATCCTCTTGTGAGTTTAGGAGACACCAATCTAGCCTGAGGAGTAGAATGCCGACCCTGCCTCCCATTGAGCCGACCGATGACTCTCAGACAGCTCGAGGAGGGAGGCTCCGTACACCGCAGTAGGTCTCTGAGCAAAACCTAGTGGGTCCCGCTGAATTGAGTTCAAGAGCACGAATACCAGTGGCCCCATGCGTCCTCCATCACAATTCCATATCGTATCCCGGGGGGGGGGAATCTTCTTAGCTGCACCGAAGCAGAGGGTTAAACCAAGGAGCCGTGACAGCCATAATCAGGTGGCCGCCATCTTGCCCTCATGTAAATGCAGTTAACAACTGTCTGGGCAAATTTGATAAGGTGTAGGTCTCAACTATGGATTGGGATGTAACAGTTAGCATTGCACTGTTGGAGTAATACAATATGTTCAGCATTGGCATAAACAACATAGTATAATTATCAAACCAAATTAGAAAAAGAGAGAATATTTTCAAAAACAAAACAACACCAAAACTATTCAAGTTGAATAAGAGGACCAGAGATGTGATTGTTAGTTTTGAGTCAAAAGCATGAAGAAAATGAAAAGCAGCATTGAAAAGTATCAGCTAGTAGCTGACTAGGGCCTTGATGAATTTCAGGCTGACCACATTATATTGGTAGTCAGTTAAACCTTGTTTATGCCTTGGAGTCACATTTAGAGTTTGGAGGAGGGGGGACACTGCTATAAATCAGTGGTGTTCTAGATCTGGCAAACTTGTGGTTTCCTCACTCTAGAGTCAGGGAAGAGCAGAGCCTACACTGGTTCTACTTGTGAAAAATCTCTATCCTCCTACCCCTCTGCCAAGGGGCCATCAGTTCACAGGGTAGGACACCCATCACTCATTTTCCCTAACTCTCTCTGCCATGCATTATAATGGGCAGGGACCAACCAGGAAAATGTAAAACTGCCACAACATGCAGAACGATAACTTCCTGTGCAGAGGTGTAATTTGTTTCCTTATTCTGAGATAGCAAGCTTTCATTTTGGTGGCTCCCTTCACAAATAGAGTTCACAATCAAGGAGGTGGGATTTTATAAACAAGGTAGACTGTCCTCTGCCAGGTTGGTTGAGTCTTTTTTCTGGACCTTCCGCCAGTTCGTGGTCTTCAGAAGCTGGAAGGAGTCCTTCAAAGTCAGAAATTTAATTGTGGAGCTCCTGCTGAAGCTCCTGGTTTTTATGCTAAAAGATCCAACCGAGACAAAGTTGGATCCGTAGCTGCCAAACCCGCTTCATTGTAGGGATACATTTGCCACCTCACCATGAACCAAGGATTTACCTTCAAACTTAGTTACCTTTTTAATTCTCAAAATCCACCAATGAGGCAAGGCTGGAAGCCGAAGGCAGGTAGCGTTCCATGAGGTAATATACTTTTACTGTGAGATCCTTCTGAATCAGTTTAAAAAGCTAACAAGGGAACAAACCTGCTTTACTTTTTGCAGAGTAGATGACCTTCCTGTAGGAGACTTAAAAACTTGTAATTGTTCTCTGGAAGTGAAAGAAATTAATAAAGGCCTGATTTAGAGTTTGGCAGATGGATTACTTCTTCACAAATGTGACGTATGTCCAGTCTGCCTTTATCCAAATAGCTTGAGATAGAAGGCACTTGCAACAAGGCAGATAGGGCATCCATCATGTTTGTGATGGAGTATTCATCCAAGAAACGCTAAATCAGGCTCTAGGTGATACAAATTCAGGAATATATCCAGAACTGCAGGGGTAGGACTTCTAACCCACAGTTGCAAGGGTTTAGTTCAGTGCACCAGTGCTGATTAAGAAAATCCTGGTTAACAGCAGTACCAAAACTGTCCGGAGACAGATTATGGTCACTACTGATATAATGGTCCGCCAGCTGAATTTATATGTGGGCAGACCATAGGTTGGCAACCTTCTCTGATGGCCCTTACTCTGTGGGGCCATCGGAGCATTGCTTGTATGTCCATCCTGCTGATCCAGATGGCAGACATATAGTAGTTTTTTACTGCCTTTCACTGGCAATTAAACCCTGGCAGTAAGGAACAGTAAAAAATTAGATGACTCCCATGGGGGGCGGGGGAGGATTTTTCTTTATTATCAAAAAAAAAATCTGCTAAATAAATAACATTTTGATGGAGCTGTGTGTCAAACTTAAAAATGAAGCATGTACAAGAACTACAGTGACGGCTCTTTCTGCCAATACCTCAGAAATGACCACCGACTTGGTGATCATTTCTAAATTTGGGAGGTGGGTACTCTGTCGGGTCAACAGCGTAATATACTCCGTTGCCCTAATGGAGTAAACTCTGTCTGTCCAAGAATATATCAGCCCCAACGGCCTGTCCATAAAGTTGGAATGTAACCACAACAAACAAAAGATACTAAAACATCAGTTATTGTGGCAACTGTCACTGAAAATATAATTTAAAAAAAAAACATTTTAGCAAGTTGAACATCCTACACTCTACTGGTATTTCTAAAGCTAAATTAAGTGGGTGAGCTCAAACAATAAACAGCGTCTCTGCCTATTAAGTTTATAAGATGGACCACACTGCATACTTTCCGAATAGCAAGTCTAGCTGTTTGTTATCAGAGTTCTGGCAAGGAAGGAAAACACACATGCCTCAAGGAAGGACAAGAGTCATGGCACCGCCATCTGCTTCAGCAGATAACTCTCCAATGGAAAGTGGATCTGAATTGGCAGCAATCTGGCAGAATCTTTGGTGATAATCTCTGGTGTGAAGACTTCTCCCAAACAGTGATCAAGTGCTGGGATTTTTGTAGTGTTTTGACCGCCGATTTGATTAAATGTTTTCAAAGTAAAACAGGTTTTGATACACTGTTATCTCTTTAGTCAAAACTACCATGGCCTAAAACACGTAAGCGCTGTGTTCACAACACTAGAAAAGTTAGTCCTGGTCTGTTCTGCACTCACTAGCTTCTTTGGGCAGGCTTTTGGGCACTAGGTCTTTCCCCAGTCCAAGACTCTACAATGTGCAGTCCTCAATGGTCAGGTGGGATTTCTTGGTGTCAGAGTTCTTTCTGCCTTTTGTGTCCCTGTAGCAGGTAACAAGAGGTAAGGCCCCTGGTGAACAGTCCCTGTTTCTCAGTTGCAGCAGTGGTAAAGAGTCCTGGGGTCGTCTTTATTCATGCTTCCAGGCAGAGCCATCTTCTTCCATATTGTTTCCTTCCCAGGTCCCAAAGTGTTTTGAGTAAGTAGAGGTGAGGTTCCAGTATTGTCCTATGCATTAGCTAGAGACTGCCGACACCTAAACCTGACTGTTTCCTTTGCAGAAGTCACACCTCTCTTTCAGCACTTCCTCTCCTAGTTTACAGCAATCCTTCAAGTTCCTCAACCAAGACAACTCCATCTATCCTGCCCTGTGGAAGTGAGAGGTCCTCTTCTATTGCAGGGCTAGAACTAGACGACAATGCTTGTGGAGATAAACCCACAAAGGCTAGAATATTTCTCCAAAAGAATAGTGGCAGTTCCTGATGGCATCACTGAGCATTTCCAAGTCAAAGGAATAACTGTGAGAGCTAATCCTTGTTTCTGACCACCCAAGCAGCTAATATTTTCGAAGTGACAACTGTTTCCAGCACCTTTACCCTCCTACTATCAGAGGCAAAAACATTATGCTTCAGGAGTACAGTAATTAGCAAGGCAGCCAAGAATGTGTATTCATTTTCAGGAGCAGGGATTACAGGGAAACTGGTTCTAAACATTCAGGTAGCACAACATACACTTCCCTATAGTTACTTTTCCACTAAAGGTATCAACAATCCACTTTCAGTACTGAATTAGATTTAGATTAGAATGTATTCTTTATCATGTGTCACTAACTTCATCTGAACTGCAGCCCATCTAGAGCACAATGGTGCTCTCTGAACCCATATACTCTTGTCACATATGTGATTTCACATCATTAGTATATGGCCCTCATTCTGACCCTGGCGGTCGGTGATAAAGCGGCGGCCAAGCCGCCAACAGGCCGGCGGTCTAAAATATGCAATTCTGACCCTGGCGGGAACCGCCAACACAGCCCGCCAACTTAACACTCCGACCGCCACAGCGGTACAAACAAACAGCGCGGCGGTTCCCGCCAACAGCCCGGCGGCAGACAAAGTACCGCCCACCCTATTACGACCCACCAATCTGCCACCTTTTCCGGGGCGGGAGCACCGCCGATAAGAACACGGCGGAAACAGACTACGAACGGGAAAACGCTCACCTCTACGCACTCCACGCGAGATTCCGGCAGTATGGAGCCAGAGTTGCAGGTCATCCCCGCACTCCTATTCCTGCTCATATACCAGGAGCACGCCCGGCGGCGCGGAAGACATCGGTGAGTACGGCACCTACGACACAGGGGAGGGAAAAGATTACCGGCACACACCCACCCACCCACACCCACTACAACACACACATCAATGCATTCCCACAGATCACTGTCACAACCCACAAACCACCCCCCTCCGAAATAATGCAAAGACCAAAAGAAGAGATCATAAACGGGCAGATATATTGAAATATGTACACCATTAATCCCAATAAATAAATAAACTATGTACAAAATATATACAGCTACTAAATGTAGTCCAACCACTGTCCGTGGATCACAGGGGTCCTGTGCAAAGGGGCAAGGCCCAGTCCCACGACAAGAACTCCACGGAGAGAACACTGCAGGGGCATCAGAAAGAAAATAGGACAGGCACCTCAGGGGGAAGGGAAGGAGGGGCACCTCAGCCACTTGAGTACACGACGCCAGATCCACGAGGGGACTCCATGACCACTGGCCCATCCTGAGGAGAGCAAAGCCACAGTCCAAACAGTCCATACAGTGGGTGGCCTGCCCACTGGGCCATCCTGGGGAGAGCAAAGCCACAGTCCATACAGTCCATACAGTGGGTGGCCTGCCCACTGGGCCATCCTGGGGAGAGCAAAGCCACAGTCCATACAGTCCATACAGTGGGTGGCCTGCCCACTGGGCCATCCTGGGGAGAGCAAAGCCACAGTCCATACAGTCCATACAGTGGGTGGCCTGCCCACTGGGCCATCCTGGGGAGAGCAAAGCCACAGTCCATACAGTCCATACAGTGGGTGGCCTGCCCACTGGGCCATCCTGGGGAGAGCAAAGCCACAGTCCATACAGTCCATAACAGACCCCACTGCCACTGGAGGAGGCAAGTTGGCCAGAGGACATCCTGCAGCCCTGCCCGAGATAGATCCTGCCCTGCCACGTCTGCCAAAGGGCCAGCGGTTCTTGCCCTGAAGGGCCCAGTTCAGCGGTTCTTGAGACGGCGGGGCCCAGTTCAGCGGTTCTTGAGACGGCGGGGCCCAGTTCAGCGCTCCTTGCCTTGAAGGGCCCAGTTCAGCGATTCTTGAGACGGCGGGGCCCAGTTCAGCGCTCCTTGCCCTGAAGGGCCCAGTTCAGCGGTTCTTGAGACGGCGGGGCCCAGTTCAGCGGTTCTTGAGATGGCGGGGCCCAGTTCAGCGCTTCTTGCCTTGAAGGGCCCAGTTCAGCGGTTCTTGAGACGGCGGGGCCCAGTTCAGCGGTTCTTGAGACGGCGGGGCCCAGTTCAGCGCTCCTTGCCTTGAAGGGCCCAGTTCAGCGGTTCTTGAGACGGCGGGGCCCAGTTCAGCGCTCCTTGCCCTGAAGGGCCCAGTTCAGCGGTTCTTGAGACGGCGGGCCCAGTTCAGCGGTTCTTGAGACGGCGGGGCCCAGTTCAGCGGTTCTGGAGACGGCGGGGCCCAGTTCAGCGGTTCTTGAGACGGCGGGGCCCAGTTCAGCGCTCCTTGCCTTGAAGGGCCCAGTTCAGCGGTTCTTGAGACGGCGGGCCCAGTTCAGCGCTCCTTGCCCTGAAGGGCCCAGTTCAGCGGTTCTTGAGACGGTGGGGCCCAGTTCAGCGGTTCTTGAGACGGCGGGGCCCAGTTCAGCGGTTCTGGAGACGGCGGGGCCCAGTTCAGCGGTTCTGGAGACGGCGGCCGGTCTATGGCCAACTGCTAATTGCCTGGTGGTGCCCTCCTGGCCAGCGGGGATGGTGCTCCTTCACTGCCCACCTGGGCTGTGGGTGGTGGGGCCCTCCTGGCCAGCTGGGCTGGGTCCTCCCTGGGCAGCGGCTATGGGGGTGGTGGGCTCTCCCGGGGCAGCTGGGCCGGTTCCTCCCGGGGCAGCGGCTATGGGGGTTGTGGGCTCCTCCTGGGCAGCAGGCCTGCTGCCTGACCTCTCCGACTTGCTGCCCTTGCCCTCCTTAGTCGTGGGCCTGTGGCCCTTTCCTCCCTTTGGAGCTGTGGCTGGTGACTGTCTCTGGGTGGTGTCCGGGGGGGATGTAGAAGGCGGGCTCCTGCGGCGACCCTTCCGCCTTCTGCTCCTCTTCCCAGGGGGTGGGCTGGCTGTCCCCTTGCTGCTGGGCGAAGATCCAGACATGCGGGCTGGCGGGCTCCAATACCCCTGCACCCTTGTCAAGGGGGCTGCAGGGCTGGTGGTGGCTGAGGTGCTCTTCTTACCCCGACGAGAAGGAGGGGGGGGCTCAGGGTCAGGAAAGAAGTTAGTAGTGGCGAGGAAGAGCTTCTTGGGACAATGGAGAGTGGTAGGTACAGTGGGAATGGGAGTGGAGGGAGAGGATGTGGTTGTAGGTGAGTCACGTTTGCTGTCTTTGGGTGCAGGTGCAGGAGGGATAGGCTGTCGTGAGGTGGATGGCTGTTGGGTGGGTGGGTGGCTGCGTTTGTGTGGTGTGGAAGAGGGGGTGACAGACACAGTGGGAGAGGACACAGGGGACGTGTAAATGGCAGTGGGGGTGGTGACTGCACGTGTGCGGACTGGAGTGGAGGGTGTGCTGGTGATGGAAACATTGGCTGATGGTGAGGTGAATGGAGGTGTGAGTGTAGACGTCACAGGGAGGGAGGAGGGAGACGAGGAGGTGGGGGTCACAGAGGTGGTAGTGACTGTTGGCATGTCTGCATCGGAATGTTGCGTGTGTGAATGTCTGCGTGATCTGTGGTGCTTATGTTTGGATGAGCTTCTCTTGGGTGTTGAGGTGTGTGCAGGCTGGTCTGATGGTGTGGGTGGGACAGGCAGAGGAACAGGAGACTGGGAGGAGGGAGTTAGTAGAGGCAGGCAGGAGACAGGGACAATGGCTGCCGTCAGTGCTGAGGCCAGAGCCTGGAACGATCGCTGATGGGCAGCCTGACCCAAATGAATGCCCTCCAGGTACGCATTGCTGCGATGAACCTCCCTCTCCACCCCCTGGATGGCATTCAAAAGGGTAGTCTGCCCAACAATGAGCGTTCGGAGGAGGTCAATGACCTCCTCACTGAGGGCAGCGGGGGTAACAGGGGCAGGGCCTGAGGTGCCTGGGGCGAAGGAGATGCCCGGCTTCCTGGCAGAGCGGGCACGGGGCGAACGCTGAGGGGCTGCTGGGAGGGCGGAGATGGTGCGCTGGGTGGCGGCTGTACCTGTAATGGCGGGGGGCACGGATGGTGCCACCCCCGCAAGGGAGCCCTCTTCCGAGGACGTGTCCGTGTCGCTGCAGGGTCCAGTCGTCCCCGTCGTGGAGCTCCCCTCGCCCTCCGTCTCACTGGTCCAGTCTGACTCTGTGGCATGGCCCTCCTGGGCCATGTGAGATGCAGCTCCCTCCTGCCCCGATGCCACTTCTCCTCCGCCTGATGATGCTGATGCACACAAGCACAGAAAGACAAACAAAAAGGGGGGGGGAGAGAGAAATAAAGGGATATTGAGTACATGGATCTCCGGTACAGTTAGCGGACATGACAGACACAGATGCCCCCTGCACTAAGTTGCGCACTTGGGGTACGCTACGCATTCCGTGGAACATGGCCTACACGCCTAGAGTTGACAACTGCACCCATGGATGACACGGCCCAGGGATGGCTGTACTGACAAACTACTGAGGGTGGTGGCTGGGGACACAGGGGCTTACGGGGGTGCCCAGCCTACAGATATCGCCCTGGCCTAGGGGGACCCCCAGCCCTCCTCCCCCACCCAGACACCTCCACTGCGCGACAACAGAGTAGATAATGCTTGTACTCACCCCCTTGTGTCTGCTGTGCTGCCCTCACGTGCCCATCCAATTCAGGGTAGGCCACCGCCAGGATCCGGAACATCAGGGGGCTCAGTTGACGGCAGGCACCCCGCCTACGTTGGGAGGCCATCCCCAGCAGAGACTCGGCGGTCTTCTTGGTCCCGCGGCGGATGTCCTCCCACCTCTTGCGGCAGTGGGTGCCCCGTCGATGGTGGACCCCCAGGGCCCGGACTTCCTTGGCGATGGCACGCCAAATCCCGATCTTCTCATGGGCGCGGACCTATGTGACACGTACAGGGAGGGAGAAATACCACGTTCAAGTTTCTCAGCATTTTCCTTTCCAGTGGCCCAACGCCCCCCATCCCCGCCAGGCCCCCCGCCATGCCCAACATGCCCCCCATCCCCGCCAGGCCCCCCGCCATGCCCCCCGCCATGCCCAACATGCCCCCCATCCCCGCCAGGCCCCCCGCCATGCCCAACATGCCCCCCATCCCCGCCAGGCCCCCCGTCATGCCCCCCACCATGCCCAACATGCCCCCCATCCCCGCCAGGCCCCCCGCCATGCCCAACATGCCCCCCATCCCCGCCAGGCCCCCCGCCATGCCCCCCGCCATGCCCAACATGCCCCCCATCCCCGCCAGGCCCCCCGCCAGGCCCCCCGCCAGCCCCAACATGCCCCCCATCCCCGCCAGGCCCCCAAGCCAGCCAGTGGCCCCAAATCCATATTGAATTAAACTCACTTGTTGGTCTGGAGGACCGTAGAGTAGCGCATACTGGGGGAGGACCCCATCCACAAGTTTCTCCAACTCCTCTCCAGTGAAGGCAGGGGCCCTTTCCCCAGTCGCAGCAGCCATTGTCCCTTCCAGACCGAGGCCACAGCAACACTTGCAGTATAGGTCCTCTCCTGTGAAAGTTCAAGTCGCAAGTGGATAAGTAGATAGAAAATGGCGGTCACGTCCGCGGCGGTGCGTACCGCGGCGGTGCGTCCCGCCACCGCCGGCGCCCTTCGCCATTGGCTCCTGAAACCCATAGGCTTCAATGTTAACCAATGCGGCTTCGCGCCGCGGTCTTCGCCCGCCGCCCGCCGCGGTGTGCCACGCCAGCGCATTGACCTCACATCCCATTGTCACACTTCACAGGTCAGGCAGCCGCCATTTCCAGGGCCCACATGGCTCAATTTCAACTGCGTCACACAGGCCTAGGCCTTGCATAGCCACTCAGACACGCCATTCACTGCATAGAGAATCGTATACTGTGCTAGCTGTGAGTACGTACCTGTGGGTTGCTTGACTGTGTGCTCCATGTTGTCCTTCCTAGGCACCGTCCGCTGGGTTGGGCGAGGAGACGGATGAATCCTCCCGTGTACCGACCGCTGGTGGACCTGTCGACAATGGAAGAACGCCACATTATCCTGACCTACCATCTTAACCGTGCCACTATCCATGAACTGTGTGCCCAGCTGGAGCCCGACCTGATGTCCCCCATCCGCCAACCCACAGGGATTCCCCCTCTGGTGCAGGTCATGTCAGTACTACATTTCTTGGCAAGTGGGTCATTTCAGACAACCGTGGGAATTGCTTCCGGGATGTCTCAGCCCATGTTTTCGAAGGTGTTATCCAGAGTGTTGTCTGCCCTGATGAAATCCGTGAGGAACTACATCATTTTCCCTGAGGTGGGCGAATTGGCTACAGTGAAGGGTGATTTCTACGCCCTTGGACATATTCCCAACGTAATTGGTGCCATTGATGGGACCCATGTGGCTTTGGTTCCCCCAAGAGACAGGGAGCAGGTGTACAGGAACAGAAAAAATTACCATTCAATGAACATCCAGGTGGTGTGTTTGGCTGACCAGTACATCTCGCATGTAAATGCCAAATTCCCAGGGTCAGTGCATGACGCCTACATCCTCAGGAATAGCAGCATCCCTTACGTGATGGAACAGCTACAGAGACACCGTGTATGGCTAGTGGGGGACTCTGGGTACCCCAACCTGTCGTGGCTACTGACCCCAGTAAGGAATCCCCGGACCAGGGCAGAGGAACGGTACAATGAGGCCCATGGGCGTACTAGGAGGGTGATCGAACGCACCTTTGGCCTCCTAAAGGCCAGGTTTCGCTGCCTGCATATGACAGGTGGATCCCTAATGTACTCACCTAAGAAGGTGTGTCACATCATCGTGGCCTGCTGCATGCTTCACAACCTGGCTTTGCGCCGCCAGGTGCCTTTCCTGCAGGAGGATGGTCGAGACGGTGGTGTTGTGGCAGCGGTGGAACCTGAGGAGAGTGACGAGGAGGAAGACGACGGGGCTGAAACAGACAACAGGGACAGAATCATTGAACAGTACTTCCAATAGGACACAGGTAACATTTCAAAGATAATTTAGTAAATGTTAACTACTCTCCAGCATCTCTGCTGCCTGTCTATTTGCCCCAGTGTATGATGACTGAGTTTTGGCTTTTCCCTCCCTATTTCAGATCTGGGGTCCCCACTACGAGTCCTGTGCTTCGTTTCCCCATGGACTACAGCTTTGTGGCAGCTGTTTGTTGACTTCACCATGTACAAGGACATATTTGCACTGTCATGTCAATTACAATCTATTGAAATCACAGCCAGACTCCTGATATTTTGGTGCAAAATAGGTGTTTATTGAAGTGCTCAAAATGGGATGGGTGGTTTCAAGTGGGTGGGGGCTATGGTGAAGGAATGTCCATGGCAGAGTCCAGAGTAACAGTCACACAGGTGCATTGTCCAGAGGCCTGTGGAGAGATGGAGCATGGGCAGTTCAAGGATGGACAGGGTGACAATGTGGGACAGTGGGATGACATCAGGTGGTATCCTTTGCTGGCGGGGGTCTTGACATCCTACTCTGTCTTCTTGCGAGATCTCAGGGCCCTCTTGCGGGGTGGTTCTTCTCCTGCAGGAGGTGGGGGTCTGGTGGGCTGCTGCTGTGCGGGGGCCTCCTGTCCACTAGCGCCGGCGGAGGTGGATGGCTGTTCTTGGTCCAGGCTAGTGGCAGGGGCCCTTGGGTGTTGTTCAGTGTCCGCCCTGCTGTTTACGAGGTCCTGCAGCAGCCCTACCATGGTAACCAGGGTGGTGTTGATGGCTCTGATGTCCTCCCTGTACCCCCGATAGTGTTCCTCCTGCAGCACCTGGATCTCCTGGAACCGGGCCAGTACCGTCGCCATCGTCTCCTGGGAGCGGTTGTATGCTCCCATGATGGTGGTGAGGACCTCGTGGAGAGTGGGTTCCCTGGGCCTCTCCTCCCCCCCCTGTCGCACAGCTGCCCGCCGAGTTGCCCTGTTTCCCTGGGCCTCTGCCCCCTGGCCGGTGTGCCCACTACCACTGCCCCCAGGTCCCTGTTGTTGTTGGGGTGGTGGGTTATCCTGGGTGCCCTGTAGTGGTAGACACACCGCAGATTGACGCGCCCTGGAGACAGAGGCATGGGCCCGCTGGGTGGGAGCTGTGCTGGTGTTCCCAGAGGGGTTTGGGTCTGTAGTGGCCTGGGCCTGTGTGAGGGGAACCGACTGTCCAGAGCTCCCCGATGGTCCGGGCTGGTCATCGGTGTCCAGGTCGACAGAGCTGCTGTCATCGCTGACGGCCTCTTGGGTGGGGGGTGTGGATAATTCTGGCCCCTCCGCCGCGGTGTGTTGACGGTCGGGTCCTGCAGGGGTATAGAGGTATGGTTATAGTTTCAATGTGTGGCATATGGGTGTATCTGTGGGTTCTCGTGTCCCCAAGTGCTGGCATTCGTGTGTGGGGGCTTTGGTGAGGGTGGCTTGTGGGGGGGATGTGTATATGCATTGGGCATGCTTTGGTGATGGGTGTCCATGCTTAGTGGACGCATGCAGGCCTAGGTTTTGGGATGTGTGGGTTGTGATGGTGAGACATTGGCGGGGAATAGGTGTGCTGGGGGTGGGGGTGAGGATGGTGGTGGGGGTGAGGATGGTGGTGGGGTGAGGATGGTGGTGGGGGTGAGGGTGGGGGTGAGGATGGGGGTGGGGGTGAGGGTGGGGTTCGAGGATGGGGGTGAGGGTTGGGGTCTGATTTGGCATGCAGGTGGGGGGGAAGCAGTATTGAAGCTTCAACTTACCAGTATCCATTCCTCCGCCGACTCCTGCGAGGCCGTCAGGATGCAGGATGTTCAAGACTTCCTCCTCCCATGATGTGAATTGTGGGGGTTGAGGTGGGGGTCCTCCGCCAGTCTTCTGCACGGCGATGTTGTGCCTGGATACCATGGAACGCACCTTCCCCCGTAAGTCGTTCCATCGCTTCCTGATGTCTTCCCGATTTCTGGGGTGCTGTCCCACTGCGTTCACCCTGTCGACAATCCTCTGCCATAGCTCCGTCCTCCGGGCAATGCTGGTGTATTGTATCTGTGTGCCGAACAGCTGGGGCTCTACCCGAACGATTTCCTCCACCATGACCCTGAGTTCTTCGTCTGTGAAGCGGGGTTGTCTTTGGGGTGCCATGGGGTGGTGTGTATGATGTGTGGGGTGGAGTATGTGTATTTAAGTGAGTTGAGTGTGGTGGTGTGTGTTGTTTTGTGTGTGGATAGTGTGTGGGTGATGGTGTTGAGTGGCTGTGGCTGTTATGTTTTGGATGCTGGTGTCTCGCTCTTGCCTTCTTTCCGAATTTTTAAGCGTAGGGGTTTGTGGGTGATGTGGGTGTGTGTTTTATATTGTATTGTGTGTGTGGGAGTGGTGTGTGTATGTGTATCAGGTGTGTAGGATTCAAATCGTCCAATGTGGCTGAGTTTTGTTCGTTTGTGTGTATTCTGACCGCGCCGGTGTGTCCCGCCAATGGAATACCGCGTTTGAATGACCGCCGCGTGGATTCGTGGGTCGTAATGGGATGGGCGTATTTCTGTTGGCGTGGCGGTGGAGGTTTGGTCACCTCCACCTTTCCGCCGACCGCTGGTCTGGCGGTCTGTTGTGGCGGTCGGATTTTCGGAGGTTTGCCTTCTGCGGGTCAGAATGACCGTGGCGGGTTTCCGCGACCGCGGCGGGATTATGGAGGATTTCTGACCGGCGGTAGGCGCCTTTTACCGCCGAGGTCAGAATGACCACCTATGTCTTGTTCTATCTACCATGACCTTATATGAAAGTTAAATAATCTAAGTAGATGAAACCTATACACAGAATGGGGTCTGTTCACAAAGGTAAATCTACATGTGTAGATTTACTACAAGTACTTTTACTCTTATACTTTTTTACAAACAGTTTTTTATTAGTTTTCAAATCATTATAAAGACAGTCCTGAAATGTTCATTAAATGGCCTACAGCATAAGTAGAGGAAATTACAAGAACAGTGTTATATTCGTAAAGAGACCATAAAGGTTCCCCCTTAGCTAATACATTAATAAAGAGCTACATCCATGACTTTGCATCACCGTATATTCCTGTAAGGGTCATAAGCACATTATATAAAACATTACATCTGAAAGAGGTTAAGAATAATGGCTTGCATGATAAGGTCACAATAGCAAAATGCTCTACGAAAGGTGGATCGGGCAGGCAACAAGGGCTACACCCCAATAGGGCGTCACAAGGCACGTCTCCTAGGGGGTCTAAGTAGGGGATCAGATCTGAAAAAGGGAAGGGTCCTTGTGCAGGTGGGGCATGAAAACAGAGGAAAACTCCTTGAGAGATACTGCACCAGTGGCCCCCATATATAATCAAAATTTTCCTGGAGCAAGTCATAATATCAGTTAGCCGCTCCATGGTAAGGGCGCGCCACAAGGATGCATTCCATTTTGACAATGATGGGGCTTCAGGCTTCTTCCAGGTGGATGCCAAAGTCATTTTGCGGCCCTGCAGCATAGCCAAAGAATAAACCTGTTGCCATACGTCTGGTATTGAAGAGATGGGTATCTAAGGCCCACTAATACAGTTCCTGGTGTTGAGAGTACGGATTAGCCTAATATCTCTTTAATTTGAGCTGAAATTTCCTCCCAGTAAGGGCATATGGTTGGGCAGTCCCATCAGATATGGTAAAATTCCCCCACTAGGCCACATCCCCACCAGCATCTGTCTGAGGTATTGGGAAAACTTTTCTGCAATTTCTCAGGGTATAGGTAACAGTCAAATTTAACTTTATTATGGGCTTCGCGTAGGCCTAGGAAGTCATTAAACCTAGAAATATCACACCATAAGCTGTTTGTCTTCTATCGGTGTTCCTCGTGTTTGTTCCCAAAATGTCACATGGCGCAGAGGGGGGGGGGGGCGGCGTATACAGTATGTGGCGAATATCAAGAGAGCATATAAAAAAGATGTGCATCCTTTGGAAGATCCAGCCTTGAGGAGGAGATCTCTAGTGGCAGCCTGTTGCACCTCCGCTGTAAGGACCCAGTGTTTCAATTGGGCATAATGGTAGGCCTCAGTTTTGAGGAGGTTAAAATCTCAGCAGCAATGATCAAATGTTACTATGTCCCAATTATGAAATAGATCTGCTATAGTGAGACACCCCCATATTGCCACTTATCAAAGGGGCCACGTGACACGGCGGGTGGGAAAGCCAGGTTAAAATGTTTCGGAGTATGGGGTAAGGGTTAAGATGTTATCCTATCAGTCTTGGTGACTATGTCCTATGTTTTCAAAGTGGTCGCTGTTGGGGTGCTTAAATAAACGTTGTGCTGTCTGTCTGCTTTAGGTTTCCAGAGAATATCCCAAATAGTTCTACCCACTATTGCTCGATCCATGCGCAGCCATTGTTTGTCAGACATGTTCATGGACCACTCAGATATAACCCAAAGCTGAGCCCCTGTATAATAGGTCAAGAAGTCAGGGAGCCCCAACCCCTCCCCTCTCTGAGAAGCATCAGGATGCGGTTAGCCAGGCGAGCTTGGCTGGTCGCCATATAAATTTCGTAATGAGTGAGCAACAGTAATCGGAAGACCCTAAAACAAATACACTACCCTGGGGAGCACTGTCATTTTAATAGCATTTATACCACCTAACCAGGTTAAGTATAGCAGGCACCGGTGCGTCTAATCAAGCTTAAGTTACTGCAGTAGAGAAGTGTAGTTTTCCTTATAAAGATCAGATATTGCAGGGGGTCAGTTTTACCCAAGGTATGTGATTTCCTTCCTTGCCAATTAAAAGGGGGAGATTAATGTCAGTTGTATAATTTCAGCTGGGGAGACTGTGAGATTAAACATAAATGATTTACTGAGACTGACTTAAAAGCCTGGCACTGATTAAAAATGGCAAAGTTCAGTTTGGAGGGCTGGAAGGGAAGTCAACCGGGAAGTGAGAGAAAGTAAGATGTCATCTGCAAATACTGACAGTTTATGTTCCTCCAAGCCAAAAAAAAATCCATTGGATCAATGGGGCAGCTACTGTCTTTACTGCCAGGCGTTCAATGCTAATTGCAAAAAGTAGAGGGAAGAATGGACAACCCTGGCATGTGCCCCTTGTTTGGGGAAAAAATCGAAGGCTGCCCAATTCACTAACTCTAGAGCAAGGACAGTTATTAGCTATTATCATGGCTATGAAGCACTCATGAAACCCAAACCATGACAAGGTATGGGATAGGAAGACACAGTCTACCCTATCAAAGCCCTTCTCAGCGTCCAGCATTAACAAAATTGCTGGATGGGATTTCTTCGTAGCCTCTTCAATTAAATGTACAACTCGCCAAAGATTATCGTAAGTTTGGTGCTGTGCGATAAAGCTCAATTGATACCCGTGGATCAATTTTAGCATTACTTCCTCTAGCCTATGAGCCAAAATCTTAGTGTACAATTTAGCATCTAAGTTAAGGAGAGTTATCGCGGGGCATGGCTCACATAAGTCTGAGGGTTTCCCTGGCTTTGGTATCATCAAAATTAAGACTTCTCCCATTGAGGGAGTGACTGCGTGGGTATTGGCTATATGGTTAAAGAGTTCTGTTAGATGTGGTACTAACTCAGAGCTAAAGGTCTTATAAAAGGATGCATTAAAGCCATCTCGGCCCAGAGCTTTATGGTGTTTAAGAGAATCAATGGCAAATTGTACTTGTTCTGGTGCAATGGGAGCACTAGGGATTTAATTATGGGTTGGGGGATACCCGAGGCAGAGTAATCCCTGCAAGATAGGATATTTGCTCCTTATCATTCGGAAAATCTTGGAGTGCCCTTGCCTTCCTATGTTCTGTGTGTTGGATCTGTCCTGCTTCATCTTGAAGTTGCTTGATATAGGCCTGCTCCTGTTTGGCTCGTAGTTGCTTTTCCAAGTGTGAGACTATCTTATTACCTTTGCCATATGTATTAGGTTAAAGCCGTAAGAGAAAGAGCTCTGCCTTATTAGCATATGTAGCTTTGACTTTCTCTCAAAGGGCTGTGATTTTCCTTTGTAGGCTAAATGTAGGAGTCCCCTTATTAGCTTTTTCAACTTTGGTAAACTCTGCCTCAAGCATTTCCCTCTTCTCTGTCTTTTGTCGAGCTAGTGTGGTTATCAGGGTAAGCATTTCCCATGAATGACAGCCTGAAAGGCATCCCATAACACAGAGGGGTCTACCTGTCCAGTTTTGTTAAGCTGAAAATATTCCCTAATTGATTTCCTGAGTTCAGTGCGAAATGCAGGATCTCTTGATAGAACATTAGGGAAGTGTCATCTACAAAAGGAGGGATTCTGGGGGCCAATCCAAAGCTGTTTCCAGAGGCTCATGATCAGAGATCGTTATGGGGTAGATAGTGGTATCCAAAATGGAGTATTATTCTTACACTTTTGAGTAACTTTAATTTGTTTGACTATTTACCATTTATGAGTGTAAAATTACTCAAAAGTGTAGACTTACATATTCCCACCTTCTAAGGTAGTGGGTGGAGTAATTAAAAACTTCAAATATTACAGTATAGTTACTACTAGCAGTGACATTACAACTGTATTGAATGTTCCACACACTTGCCACAGATCTCTACAATCAGGATGGAGATCGCACTGTGGTAAATTATAGGGAAAAGTTAATATTTTTATTAAATTTAAAAAGAGAAAAAAATTTTTTAAGTTAAATAATAATGTTAATCAATTTTCTACATTTATTTTAAACGCAGACCAATTTAAAAATGTTACAACATCAACTTAATTTGATTTATTCTTAATGAATTAAATAAAAAACAATATCTTTTATGAAGTTTAAGAAAAACTCCACCCTAAATTAAAACATTATTTCTTATTATGTATTAAAATAATTAAAAGTGATGTATACAATGAAAAAAATAAAATTATGTTTACCGAATATTAATGTTATATTAAGTTTACATTTTAAAAATGTAAGAAAATATTTAAAAATAAAATAATTATGTTTATTTATAGACAATTTGTTTCAAAAATTAAATACAATGTATTTGTGTTTTTAAATAGTTTACATATTTGAATTTATATAAACATTATTTCCTATCAGGTTTTATTTTGAGTCCGTACCTCCCTCATTTCCTATTGTAGGATGTTGAAGTACCTGTGGATGTCCCTGTCTTTTGTTTGACTTACTCCAGCTGTAAGCTGAATTACATTTAGTATTATTTGGGGTTTTCGGTCCTTTTTGATTGAAGTAACTATTTTCTATTGGAGGATGTTGAGGTACCGGTGGATGACCCTGTCTGTTGCTTGACTTACTCCAGCTCTAAGCTGAATTACATTTAGTATTATTTGGGGTTTTCGGTCCTTTTCACTGTCGTACACACAAAAAGTGATGAGAAAAATGCTTACAATTTGTCTAACCACTGGCAATCACTCAGGGGAGAATCCCAATCCATCATTCTTTTGCTCACAAAGCATATGTAGATCAGCCTTGACCCTGTTCCTCACTTGAACAGTCCAGCCTGAACTACCAGGCCAGGTCCTCACCGAACTGGCCCACAAGTAACTTAGAACCAGTTTTGCACTGATAAGGACTCATTAGCAAACGATAGCTTGGTCCCAGAGGCACAGCAAGAACAGGACCAATGTCTGGGCCTAGCCTTGTCACCTAGTGTGATACACCAAACACACAAAAGGTGATGGGAAGCAGCTTGCAATTTTCCTAACCACTGGCAATTGCATGGGGAAGCATCCCAACCCTTCTTTCTTTTGCTAACCAGTTTGAACCCAACCCTATGCAAAATAACCTTGACCCTGCTCCTCAGCTGGAACTGCCAGGCCTGGCTCTCCCCGTACCAGAACAGAAGCAAACGAGGATCAGTTTCTTACTGATAAGAGCTCATCCGCCAGGTATAGCTTGGTAACTATAGAAGGGTAGTTTGTGAATAACACATGACTTACTCTTTTTTGGGTCAGTATATATCCTTCTCTAAACCTCTCCCTATGCTTCCCTTAAACCTAAGCCCGCATTACTTCTTCCTTATTCCTTCACATTTATTAGTATTCCCCATTTTCCAGGCATTTACCCCATCTTCTCACATTTACTACTAAAAGACAAAACTAATGGTGTCTAGATATTCCCAGACACAGCATAGATCTTCACCGATACAAAATAAAAAAGGCTTAGGCAGAGACCTCCGCTCATAGGTTTGTGAATAGAATTTTGTAGTATGTTATTAATACTATTGTATTATTACTAAGACGACTGCAAAATACAGTTTGTGAATAGAATCATATTTCGCTGGAAAGCCCACACATTGTGATTCGGTTTAGCAGTGTACGAATGCAGTGAAAACTAGTACAACTAGACATGAAGAGTTGGGGGACAAACATGATGTTCTTTCTTGCACATAATTTACCAAGCGTGATTCAGTAGCTGCAGTCAAATGGATGTATTATTGTGGTGCTCCTGGTTCAAGAGGATGTAAAAATGTTAAGAATGTTCTATAGAAATATTTTTTATAGAATATCATTGTAACAAAATTACCACAGGGCCATTGTGATGCTTGAACGTGCTGTAATAATTCCCAGTGTGGAATTTTTTTTTCCTTTTAAGCTAAAACAAATGTTGCATTTGGGCCAAAGTCGACTTTAGGTTCACATGCAAAATACAAGTGTTTTCCATCACTTCCAGGCTGTTGGGATGGAAAGGTCCCTTGCATGGTGAAGGCACTGTCCCCCTGAACTGAGTGCCCCAGGTGCAATTATGTCTGAATCCCTGGTGCTGATTTGTGTTGCTACAGGAGAACACGGATCATATATGTGTGCCATGACATAGGTCTGTCGCTCGGATTGTGGTCTTTTTGGACTGAGAGGGGTACCCAAAGTACTATCCCCATAGTGGAAAAAGGCAACTGCCTTTCCCAGGGGTTAAGTAGCATGAGTGTGGTGGTGGCAACATAGTATGTAGTGCTCAGTAGAAACTAAATGGCCTTTTTTCATGTGTCAATGAAGTGAGGCCTACAGGCTCTCCCATGTCAAGTTCCGTTCCGGTGTGCTTATCTCACAGTTTGCTTACACCAGGTTAGTATGTTGTGCTGTGCAGTGCATGTGTGTTATATGCATGTATTGTTTGGGTGTATGTGCACCTGTGAACAGTACAATACATGGAAGATGTAGTGCTGTGCAGTTCATGTTTGTTATATTAATTTGCTGGGTGTATAAGGGCCTATGAACTGTACAATACGTGGAGGATGTAGTGCTGTGCTGTGCAGTGCTTGTGTGTTATATGCGTATGGTGGGTGTATGTGTGCCTGTGAATGGTAAAATATCAGTATACTTGAAAAGGCGCTCCTTGGTTCATAGAAAGGTCTTTGACAAGGGCTCTGGGAACATCTCAGGAAGGAGATGGCTGCTGTGATTCCCCTCGCTAGTAGTATCTATCATCATAAACATTAGTTGTAGGTGGATGAGTGTAGTAGCCCTTTCAACATTAAACTTCCTGCGATGGATATAAATACTAACTAGAGGCGTAAAAATAAAACTATTTGTTGCTTTAGTGATGTTATTTATGATGACATTTTTTGACCTGTTAATTAAAATTACCATTGACATCAAAAATGATCTCTCATTTAGGATATCCTCTTTGGAAATAGAAGATAGACTGTTGCAGTACCACATGCTGGCAATACAGACTCTCAGACATTGATTGTAGATGGAATTCTGCAGTGCCGCATTGATTCCCTGCAATGAATACATATAAAATCAAGGCTGTATTTATAGTGCCATTAAACCGATTTTTTCAAATATTCACTTTTTGTGTTGAAAGGAGGAAAAGCTGTCACTTAATTTAAGGGTCTTCCACCCTGCCCCCCCGTGAGAAAGGCAGGACCCCATGCACCCTTTTTTGTTTTAATTTTCTCTCCAACGATGGGGACCCTCCCCAGGATTTATCAGGGCACCCTGCTCACAAAACATTGGGATATTGAATGTCCTCCTGAGGTACTGTATTTATGAATGAGGTTGTTTATTTGCCTTTGTTGGGCACACTTTCATGGAGGATGTACACATTGCTGAATGTATATTCATGGTACTTTCAGGTGCATAGTCTCTTCGTGACACATACTTGCCTCTACACTAATGCAGGGAAGTCAAGGCTGGGGAAGGACTTGAAGAATTCAACGGGACAACGGCAAATTAAACCTATATCCTCCCAAGCCAAACGCTTCAAATTCGGCATCAGCCACGGTTTAAAAAGAAACTCTTGAGCTGTAGCTTTAAAAAACTACCAAGAACGTTGTGTAAACAGATTGGTTTGCTGCCAGTTCCTGTTTCGCCATAGCTAACAGCTCGAATTTGGAGAAAATGGCTCAATTGAAGCCCCCATTGTGTTTGTTGTAAACCCCATAGGGAGACAGCAAATATGGAATTAACGCTTCGAGGCGGTTTCTCCCGTGATGTTATATGTTAATGACATATTGACGTCACTGGAATGGTGAATGATTATGCAAATCTGAAATTACAAATAAAGATATCTTGAGGTTTTTCCCAATGCCACAGTACCTCCCTTCAAAATGTGTTAAATTTCTATTGTGGGATATTCGCGCTAATTGGAACCAGCCCCTGAATGTCAGTATACAGTTTTCAGAATAGCTCACATTAATATGAAACGTTTCAATGTATCTACAGGTTGAAAAGCTTTACCCAGACATGTTGATGAAGATGAGGGTATCGGCACCTTCTGCCCCATTCCTGACTTTCACTCCAAGCAACATCAGCTTCACTCCTGTGCTGGATATCCAAGCGTTTTCCATTCTACCCAACACCTCCTTGGCACCCCTATTTCTACTCAGTGTGGTTAGTGTGTCTATACACCCTTTATAAATGAAACAAATTCACTTTCAGAATCACAACATCCTCTCTTTCCAATGATGTCTGAGCTTTGTCAATAATTGAAAGGTTCTATATTGTTAAAGTGACGATAGGTCCACAGGAAAATGTCACAATAAATCATTATTTCAAAAACTACCTGTACCTGATTAAACCTTGCTAGGATCTCTTTGAACAAACTATGCTAATGAACAACATTCTAAAACTCATAGGCATTTATGTAACTGAGGATGTCAATTGCATCAACACTATCTGTACAGGCTGACAAATGCATTAGAAGGCAAGTTGCGTAGACATTAGGCCAACAAGTGCAGCAGAGAGACATCCATTTATGAGGAAGGATCAAGCAGCACTTTGAAGCAGAGATTCAGGCTTAAAGAGCTTTTCTTGTAGCGGTATTAGAGCCCAGAACAGAATTTGACGGTGATCATAATAATGCAAAATTATGAGATTATCAAGGATGCCTCGAGCCAAGTCCAGAGTGAACGACTGTGATCAGTAGTGATGAGCATGATGTGTACTTACAGTGGAGCAGCAATTATCAAGATAGATGCATTCTCTGAAAGGTTCTAGATAGCCACCGTTCTTCAAGAGTTGGTTGTAAGAAACTACAAAGTGATCCAACAACAGAGCATCCCGACTGATGGCAAGGTGAACTAAATTTCTTCCTTATGGATTAAAACCTATAGAAGCGGGCCCTCTTCTTGCAGATGAAATGGCCTTATGAGGCCCAGGGGCTGGAGAATTAGCACTAAGCCATTCCTGACTCATTTGTTGCAAGATTCCCTACAGCTGATTCCAGCAGGTGAGACTGGAGATGAGTCACTGGAACAGTGACCCACGAATTCCTGCATAGTTAGTAAGTTGGAAACATTCTTTGTGTCACCATTGATAGAGCTACCAACTGGGTGGGCATGATTAAGACACTGGTTGGGATGCTGCTTTGTTGATGAATGGGTAAGATCTGCTTTAGACATTGGCCCACTGGACATCAATATACTCTTAACAAAACCAACTGTTAGGTAGTTTCTATGGGGCGTCTAGAGGCATGGAGCTCTCACCTTCTCATATGTCTTGGTTTCATCTCGCTTCTTAATGTGCTACAGGGTTATGTGCCATCAGTCCGGAAGGTGGTGCTTTTTACCATTTTGGTAGGAGAGATGTTAGATACGTTACCTCACTTGTGTGATTGTGAGCCAAAATGGTTCATTTGCTAGGTATGGGCTTTTTTTTATAAATCCTAAGGTAATTGATATATATGTTTTTTACTGTTCTGGATTTCCGTGGGATGTATATAGTTCAGGAAGCCTACACCCAGCAGTAACAGGAGCAGAAGGTGTATAAATGAACTTCTAGAGTATGACAATCATTCTGCCAGCCTACTGTGAATGTGTTTTTCTTGAGGGAGCAGGAAAGAACCTCCAATGGCTGACCCAATTGGGATTATGAAGGTTGCCATAATACCACATTGATAAATTGACTACCCTTAAATTTGGCAAAACCAGCACCTCAAATGTCCAACACTTAGAAACAACAGTTCTGAGGCATGTAGCCCTAGTTAAAAAAGCTGGTTGTTACTACGTTCCGTCTGACCTTCCACAGATAAATAGAGCTATTCTGCCACTTAAGTCCGAATGTGGAATTAGAAACAACAGGCTACTCTGGTGAATTCAGCTCTTTAAACCACATATCTACTAAATATATTTATGTATTCCTACATTCCTACACCCTAGCCCTAGGGTGCACTCCCCCTAGGGCTGAAAGTGCTATATAAGGATCTTCATAAGTCCTCACATTAAAGTGTGCTCGATGTCCATGTGTATCTTTCTATATGTGCACTATACAAAGGCCAGACTAAACAAGGTTTGTGAATGCATCAAATTAAAATTTATAGATCTCATAAAAGCTACCAAAAGGCTTCCCCGCACTTATATCTGCAACGGAAGTATTTCATAATCAGAAGGAACTTTTAAGAAATGGCTGAGGGGACCCCCAGTACCCTGTCCAACTGTGCAGCAAGAGGCATAAGAAAATCAAAGTGAATGAGCATCATAGGTCCAACAATTAATTAACTAATAATTACATTGTTTCCACTTTTTAATCAGCTTCAACATTAATATGCAGAAACCTTCATTTAATGCTGCTGCTGTTTTTATAAGCACTAGACCTTAAATTTATATGTTACAGTTTCTTAACTTTACTGAGGTTTTAAGCCAATGAATAGACACAACCATAGAGCTGCCTGACTTGAAAAGTATTATGTTACGCAAATTCACTTAAACAGCCTCTTTACTCCTACATCCAACCCTTATATTTAAAAGGAAAGGGGAGGCACATCTCTAGCACAAACATCTAAAGCACAGCATTCCTGTTTTGTATTTTTAATTCCATTGGATTTTATGAGTAAATTGAACCATATTAATTTTAATTCTATTTACCCATGTGTGTGCGCGCACTGGTGTTCTTATAGACTACTAAGATATTGCAACACATGCAAATAATGTAATTTCTATCTACTGGTTTACATGCTGTCTTAATAAGCATCCACAATAGTCCTAAAAACCATGCCTGAAAACTGACTTTGACTCAAAATTTCCAGTTGACAGCTCTCCTTTTTTTCTTTGGAATGCCTCTCTCCTTACTTTCCATCAGCTGTATGCCTCCTCTCTGAGCTCTGCCACAAGTCACATGCATGGCCACCTTAATCCCCATTATTGTATCTCCGGAAATTGCCCACACCTCATTTCAAAGATCACAACTTCTCCTTTAAAAGACATACCCATGCAACCTGACAATACCTAATTTGCTGTAGATCATCTATTATTACCCCCGACCTATGCATGAATTCTCATGTCCCTCCCTCCCACCAAGGATCACACCTAACTCCTATTCTACCACATAGAAACTGAAGTAGATTTATGGCATGGTTTTTTTAACAGCACAAGTCTAATTCCAGTAAGCCAACAATGACACCCCCAAAAAATCCTAAGCCTGGATTCCGGAGCTGCGTTCTGTCTGGCGTAAAGTGCTACAACACCTCTTCAGGGATAGTATGTGCTCTATAAATTCAATTACAATACAATATATAACCCTCCTGCCTCATGCTAACACTAGTTCCATAACAATCTGCAGTTGGGCAGTTGATTGTAGATCATACAAACTGTGTACAAATGTCCTTATTCTACCTGACACTCTAGCACCCACATAGAAAAAAACTGCTGTGGGTAAGGTCCATCACCCAGTATTGTACCTGTCCACTGCAATAAACCAACCATCACCAACTCAACAGACATGGAGTAATTGAATAGATCTACCACATGCTACTGGCCAGTGGAGGACACTGTGAGTCCCAACTAGCTGCATACTATGACCTCTTTTGACATCTCACAATGGCACTCAGATATGGGATGATAGTAACAAAGTCTATCCAAGCAGCTCTCTGATCCATGTCTCCCTCCAACCTATACATGCTGAGAACCATAAACTGTAAACAAGGAGTGTCAGACAGGACAACCCAGTTCAGTAACCAGATAAGCGGACTATGAAAATAAGAAATACCATAAAGAGACCTGCAGAGCTGCTCAAAGTTGCCAGCTTACTGAAAACCATAAACAGTATTCCTGTATCTCACACTTTTTCATCCATCACACTGCTAAGCTTTGCGTCTCATAACACGAGAACTACATCTCGATGGTCATCACACATGACGCAGAAACACTTCTATATAGGACCAAAACAAAGGCAATATTCTTGCAATCACACACACCATACACAGTGTAGAGTAGTGTGCAACTCATGTGGCAGGCGCTTTAGCGCCCCAAATAAGGGTGGTAAGCCATGTATAAATGTAGCAATGCAATACAATGAACATTAAGAAGTTGGTGTTCTTTGCCTAACCAAAAACATTGATGCAATATCTGTTTAATCCACAGTGAGGACGTTTACATGTTCCTTTATATGCTCACTTTATTTACATTAAACATCATGGCCTCTACGGGGTTTAATCTCGTTCTCTTCTTATTTTCAGACAACGACTCTTTCAGCCAAGGTTGCAGCAAGATCAAACAGAATAATAGGAAACCTCATGCTTAGCAGGTGAGGCCATGTTGATAATGTACATGTTTTCTTTAGCTTTTCATTAAGCAGAAACAGTCCTAAATCGAAATGGTACAGATGGGTCGCAGTAGTGGTTTGTAACTTTTAGGGAATTGACCAATTCGGCTGTGACTGTCTCATCGCCAAACTGAAAGCATGAAACATGGTAATTTCTGTTAAATTGTTTGAAGACGTTATTTTATTAACGTTAGTAAATAAATTTATAACTGGGACTTCTTGTTCATTTTACATTTTTGAATAGCGCGGTACTTATAAGAATTCCCATAAGCTTCCACTGTACTGTTCCGCCCTTACAGAACTTCTCAGGGATGTACTCCTTCGAGATACTCCTCCTCATCTGTTGACGGTCTCACTTGCTTCCACCAACTTTTTCCCAGTTACTTCTTGATACTAATCAGTCACGAACCCCGTTTATCTGTAAACTATAGGTATACTGCATATTTTGGTAGTATAATAATAGTTTATATTTATTTCCTCATACTTTCCATAGACTTTTACTGGTATTAAATACCAAATTTTGCTGCACTGAATTTATTTTTGTGGCATTTTTGCGCCATTAAACGTGCACTTTTATGTAGGCTCACACTATGAAATCCACCAGGGTTTCGAGTATCACCTTGCATAACCTGAGCGCTCAGTGCCCAGTTCTGGGCATTACTTTAACAACCAAGTGGTGTGATAGTCCATTCGGTTTCATTACGTGGAACAAATACTACAACAACTACTACTATGCTATGCTTCCATAGGCTGAAAAGGAAGAATGGAAACAGACGTTCCACGTGACGTAGGGCTAGGCCACCAAATCACCTGGTGTTTGCATCATTACACATATACCCGGAGTACTGCTCCCCACCGCTCAAACATATCAGCAGTGTCCTACCGCCAAATCCTCAAAGCAGGCATAAAGCACACCCATCGTCGTCTCCCAGTTGTACCTTGCTTCCTGGCACATTTCACTTCCTCACATTTCTCAGACATATCTCTCTCCGACTTAAACATGCACATGTGGCATGCTCCTCTTCCACCCAAAAAATTATGCACTGAAACAAGAATATCGCTCCTCTTCTCGCCCCAAAACAATCCCCATATAGGGCAGCGTGCCTTCACTCGAAAGAAAAACCTATACCAGGCCTTTGTTCCTCCTACAACCCCATAAAAAACATGTGCATTGCCTCTTTCTATCTCTCTCCCATAAATTATTAATGCTTCTCTCGTAACTGTATACAATTTAGTGGTATCTTCCAGTTTCTTTATGTTCCGCCTCCCCAGTCACATGGAATGTTCCCATGTCTGGTAACTCCGTTTAGAATGTTGGAGGAAGCTTTAAGAGAAAGTTGGTGTGAGGCATTTTAGAGAGAGAGAGAGAGAGAGAGAGAGAGAGAGAGAGAGAGAGATTGGCGGCATAACTTTGTGTACAAATAAACTACTTCATATTTATACCTGCATACCTACTTTACCGTTCGCATATGACTCAACGTCACCAAGGGCTCACTGCTTCAGGGCTTTTCTTTTGCAAATCCTCCATTTAAGGTGTGTTAATTCAATTGGATCAACTGAAATTACTTAGGGGTCCATCTCCTTAGGTTGTTAAACTAAAGCCCAGGGGTGGAGCTCGTGACCTTGCTGACATTGGGTTATAGAGGAAAGTTGTACATAAATATTTTAAGAAGGGGTGCTTTCATCCTCATTAATGTCAAAATAATTTTGCACAAAGGAGAAAGAGGGTTAAGGCTTCACCATTGTAAACTGACTGACCATACAAACATGGAGTATATGTCTAAAACAAATGCAACCCAAGTTGATTCCTATTTGTGTTGTATATTAATTGGACTGCCTCACTGTATTAACACTGTTGCTGCCCTACTTTTATGACACATATACTTATCATCTTTCTCCAACCCCTCCAATCTGAATACCCATATGTGATAAGCATGAGTTGTGCATGCAAGTGTGCAGTCTTTCTGTGCTGCACTTACTGGGCTTTGCAGGTTTGAGAAGGGTAGGAGACAAACCATAAATAAATCTTCTTTTGTGAATCTTTTTGAGCAAGGATCAACACTCCATCTAAGCATCATTTATTATCATTTTCGGAAGTGTAATGTTAGATAGCAAACTGTGACTTTGAGAAGGATTCCCAATCCTTTTCTGTGTTAGGGAATGGCCCTAAACCTTGTGACCATTGCATATTAGTATCGTATTCCTTGCCGTCTTCCTATTTTGCTCATTATATACTGGATGTACATTTAACACATTGCATTTTCTTGCAGGTTAGAGCTAGCCTTGAAACATTCTGATGTTGGCCCGTTCTCGGTGAGTGTTTATGATATAAATAAATTCTCATCTCATATGAAAAGAGATTAGATTCATACCCATATCCACCGGTGGAAGAACTCCCACATCCTTGTACTGCTTATAGTAAGCGCTCTCATGTTTCTATGGATTCTAGGCGTCTCATCCCTGATTTATAACATACCAGGACTACAAGTCCCAGATGCAAAGAAAATATCCTGCACTGGCCCATCTACGGCACATGGAAATGGGAAATATGGGAGCTGTGCACAGTGTGCCTCCTAATTTACACGAGTTACAATCTGTTCATAACAAGCATTGGCAAATCCAATAGGTCTCGCCTTTTTTGGTATGTTGTACTGCACAGCAGCAGCTCTACAACATGGCTGAAAGTAAAAAAACAAAACAAAAAATGATGCGTTCATGACTAACCGAGCCATACTGATTTAATTTTCTTTGTTTTCTTTTGAAACAGTAAATCTTTCCAAGTAATAGTGCATGTGTTGTACCTGGCAGGAAATGATTAGAGTTTACACCTCTAAGCCACCCTCCAAACCCATCTTTCCTAAGCATCAGGAGTGCTTATTGATTAATACTCTTTTCAGAATTGTATGGCCGTCTTGTAGATGGACTGGAACCGAGAAGACAAAAAAACAATGTAATTGAATGATCCCTTAACCCCTTCGCTGCAAGGCCTTTTCCCCCTCAGGTGCCAGGCCTTTTTTTGGCTATTTAGCGCAGGGCGTGCTTGGGCCCTCATAACTTTTTGTACACATAAGCTACCCACGTCAAATTTGTGTCCTTTTTTTCCAACATCCTAGGGATTCTAGAGGTACCCAGACTTTGTGGGTTCCCCTGAAGGAGACGAAGAAATTAGCCAAAATACAGTGAAAATCTAGTTTTTAAAAAAAAATGGGAAAAAGGGCTGCAAAAGAAGGCTTGGGTTTTTTTCCCTGAAAATGGTATCAACAAAGGGTTTGCGGTGCTAAAATCAACAGCTTCCCAGCTTTCAGGAACAGGCAGACTTGAATCAGAAAACCCAATTTTTCAACACAATTTTGGCATTTTACTGGGACATACCCAATTTTTATGATTTTTTGTGCTTTCAGACTCCTTCCGGTCAGTGACAGAAATAGGTGTGAAACCAATGCTGGATCCCAGAAACCTAAACATTTCTGAAAAGTAGACAAAATTCTGAATTCAGCAATGGGTAATTTGTGTAGATCCTACAAGGGTTTCCTACACAGAATAACAACTGAAATAAACAAATATCGAAATTGAGGTGAAAAAAAACAGCCATTTTTCTCTACGTTTTACTCTGTAACTTTTCACTGCAATGTCAGATTTTTTAAAGCAGTATACCGTTACGTCTGCTGGACTATTCTGGTTGTGAGGATATATAGGGCTTGTAGGTTCATCAACAACCCTAGGTGCCTAGAGCCAATAAATGAGCTGCACCCTGCAGTGGGTTTTCATTCTATACTGGGTATACAGCACTTCATTTGCTGAAAACCTTTGTATTTCCAAAATGAGCACAAGATTAGGTGTTGAGGAGCAGTGTTTATCTGCACATCTCTGAATTTTGGGGTGCCCATACTAGCATGTGAATTACAGGGCATTTCTCAAATAGACGTCTTTTTTACACACAGTCTTATTTGGAAGGGAAAAATGTAGAGAAGGACAAGGGGCAATAACACTTGTTTTGCTATTCTATGTTCCCCCAAGTCTCCCGATAAAAATGATACCTCACTTGTGTGGGTAGGCCTGGTGCCCGCAACAGGAAATGCCTCAAAACACAACGTGGACACATCACATTTTTCTACAAAAAAACAGAAGTGTTTTTTGCAAAGTGCCTACCTGTGGATTTTGGCCTCTAGCTCAGCCAGCACCTAGGGAAACCTACCAAACCTGTGCATTTCTGATAAATAGAGATCTAGGGAAATCCAAGATGGGGTGAATTGTGGGGCTCTCATCAGATCCTGTTACTCAGAATCCTTTCCAAACCTCAAAATTTGCCAAAAAAACCCTTTTTCCTCACATTTCGGTGACAGAAAGTTCTGGACTCTGAGACAAGCCACATATTTCCTTCCACCCAGCGTTCCCCCAAGTCTCCCGATAAAAATGATACCTCACTTGTGTGAGTAGGCCTTGTGCCCACGACAGGAAATGCCCCAAAACACAATGTTGATATATCACATTATTCCCCAGAAAACAGAGGTGTTTTTTGCAAAGTGCCTACCTGTGGATTTTGGCTTCTAGCTCAGCTGGCCCCTATGGAAACCTACCAAACCTGTGCATTTTTTTAAACTAGAGACCAAGGGGAATCTAAGATAGGGTGACTTGTGGGGCTCTCACCAGGTTCTGTTACCCAGAATCCTTTGCAAACCTCAACATTTGGCAAAAAAACACTTTTTCCTCATATTTCAGTGACAGAAAGTTCTGGAATCTGAGAGGAGCCACATATTTCCTTCAACCCAGCGTTCCCCCAAGTCTCACGATAAAAATGATACCTCACTTGTGTGGGTAGGCCTATTGCCTGCGACAGGAAATGCCCCAAAACACAATGTGGACACATCACATTTTTCCACAGAAAACAGAGGTGTTTTTTGCAAAGTGCCTACCTGTAGATTTTGGCTTCTAGCTCAGACGGCACCTGGGGAAACCTATCAAACCTGTGCATTTTTGAAAACTAGAGACCTAGGTGAATCCAATATGGGGTGACTTGTGGGGCTCCCACCAGGTTTTGTTACCCAGAATCTTTTGCAAACCTCAAAATGTAGCAAACCCACTTTTCCTCACATTTCGGTGACAGAAGGTTCTCAAATCTGAGAGGAGCCACAAATTTCCATCCACTCAGCATTCCCCCAAGTCTCCCGAAAAAAATGATACCTTGCTTGTGTGGGTAGGCCTAATGCCCGCGACAGGAAATTCCCCAAAACACTATCTGGACACATCAAAATTATCAAATACAAAACTCCCTGGTTTCGCTTGGGGCACCTGAGTTTTTGGTCCGGGGCTCAGCAGCCATCTAGGGAAACCTACCAAACCCACACGTTTCTGAAAACTAGACACCCGAGGAAGTCCAGGGAGGTGTGACTTGCATGGATCCCCCAATGTTTTCTTACCCAGAATCCTCAGCAAACCTCAAATTTAGCTAAAGAAATCACATTTTTACCACATTTTTGTGTGGGACCACAGCACCGGGACAAATTTCCTACCCCGGAACGTTCTCCTCAGTCTCCCGGTAAAAAGGATACCTTAGTTGGGAAGAGCCAAAAACATGTCGAAATTGAGGGGGAACCAAAGTGGGTCCAAAAGGGCAGTTTGAAAAAAAAACATTTTTAAGCTGACAAGTGCAGCAGAATTTTTATCGGTATAGATGAGACAATGCTGGGTGGTAGGAATTTGGTGGATTCCTGCAGATTCTGGAAGGTTCCATCACAAAATTGTGGGAAAAATGTGTGCTTTCCAGCAAAGTTGGAGGTTTGCAGGGCATTGTGGGTAAGGAAATGGTGCGGGTGCATATGAAGCACACCACCCTGGAATCAACTAGATGTTTTGTTTTCAGATGTGTCTAGATCTTGTGGATTTTTCTACATGGCAGCGTCCCAAAGTAAAAAAAAGTGCAGCCCTTACCATTCCAAGTGGGACAATTTTGAGAGTTACCAAGCTCTCATGGCCCAAATGTAAAACAAAAACCAAAAATAATCAAATGTCCTCTTGCTTGCCATGGGATAAGATGTTTTAGTGTGAGGGGGAGAACTGAAAGACTGTTAGCCCCTTCAGTTCGGGTGGGGGCATAACCAGGCCCATACTGGTTGGTAGCCACCACCCCACTATTGTCTTTTATTTTTTTTAATTCCCTGGCATCTAGTAGACTTTCTGTCCCCACAGGTGTGGATTGGGGGGTAATTGCCCAATCTGCCCAATGGTGGGCAGAACAACTTTGGCCCCATTTATTTGGGGTGGGGGTATGGCCTGACCCCCAACCTTTTATTTTGAAAAAAAATCTTCCCTGGTCTCTGGTGGGTTTTCTGCCCCCCCCTTGAGGCAGACAGTCCTTCCAAAAATAGGCCAATCTGCCCCCAAGGAGGACAGTTATGGCCAACAGTAATGTGTCCCCATGGGGAGTGACCCTTGCCCAAAGGGCTACCCCCCAAACAAAACACATACGTACACACACACCAATCCATGGTGTCTAGAGGGTTCTCCCCCCGGGGGCAGAAATGGCCTAAAAATAACTTGGCCCCTGGGAGCGACCCTTGCCTGAGGGATCGCTCCCCACACATAAAAAAATAAAAATAAAAAATAAAAATTATCCCTGGTGTCTAGTGGTTTTCTGCCCCCCGCCCCCCCCAATCCCCCGGGGGCAGAAATGGCCTAAAAATAATTTGCTCCCCTTACGTGCAAGTATGGATAAAATAAATAATCCCTGGTGTCTAATGGTTTCTGGCAGAAATGGCCTAAAAATATTTTGCCCCCCCTGGAGTGACCCTTGCCTAAGGGGTCGCTCCCCAAACATAAAAAAATAAAAATAAACAAAAAATATATATATCCCTGGTGTCTAGTGGCCTAAAAATAATTTGCCCCCCTGGGGAACGGCCCTTGCCCAAGGGGCCGCTCCCCTTATGCACAAGTATGAATAAAATAAATAATCCCTGGTGTCTAGTGGTTTCTGTCCCCCCCTGGGGGCAGATCGCAAGGCCGATCTGCCTCGAGGGGGGGGGAGAAAAGGCCTAATGATAATTTGGCCCCCCAGGAGCGACACTTGCCTAAGGGGTCGCTCCCCAAACATAAAAAAAAAATGTTAACAAAAAATAATTTGCCCTGGTGTCTAGTGGTTTTAGGCCAATCTGGCCTAGAAATAATTTTCTCCCCTGGGTAGAGGCGCTTGCCCAAGGGGCCGCTCCCCTTAACTGAAATATGCAACAAAAAATATCCCTGGTGCCTAGTGGACATTTCTGCAGCCCGATCGCATTGCGATCGGGCTGCAGAAATGCTGTGAAAGACAAGAAAGGAAAGGAAAGGTCTTTCCTTTCCTTTCTTGTCTCCCCCCCACCTCCCGGTCGAAAGAGAAATGCAAAAGCATTTCTCTTCTGGGATCGCCCTGGAAGCAAACTTCCAGCATAATCCGAGGTGACCTCTGATGAGGTCAGCGTGCAATTTGTGCTCTGACGTCATCACACGTCACTGGGGGAGTGGGGGGGATCGGGGTGCTAGCGCTCCCCCCTTGGGCCGGGTGCAGGACGAGCTGGTCTCGTCCAGGGCACACGGGAACAGTGGGGTTAAAATCCTGAAGCTTTTTGGATGGGCATCAGCCTATTTCCATCCACCGGTTCCACCACCTTTTTGTGCTCTCTCTGAAACTAAACATGAAATAAAAAGACCTAGGGACTGATTACACCCTTGGGGGAGGGGATTACTCTGTCACAAACGTGACGGATATCCCGTCCGCCATATTATAAGATACATAGGATATAACAGAACTTGTATTACGGCAAGTAGGGTCTCGGTCACGTTTGTGACAGAATAATCCCCTCCACCAAGGTCGTAATAAATCCCTAGTAGTCTGATTATGAAAGTTTGGGCTGTGGATAAAAATCCTAAATAAACAAACAAATACTGCATTAAAGAGCGAACAACACTGGAGTCTCTACGCACCTTTTACTGTGCTTACAATAAGTAGGGAGAGGTGAAACAATCTTGTGTGGGTAATTATAAGAAAATGAAAATTGTTTTTAATATGGAGCACTTCAGCAGTTTCCTAATTTTTCGTCAGATGGAAGTATTATTGCCTGTAATGTACAAAAAATCATAAATGCAATTTATTATTTCCAGTTACCACAACTTCCTTTTGTGCATCACACATTTATTTACTTATTTATTTTAAGCGTTTCTCTTGCACTAGAGGCCGCCTAAATCACATTCGAGGCCTGAATTGAAAAGGATAAAAAGCCCTTTGCCAGACAATGAAAACATGAGAGGCAGAATGCAGTTTGATGCATAGGGTGAACATAGAGCTAGCATTCTTTGGTCACTGTAAACTAATTTAAGAAAAGATAATTTCTTCTGTTCCCTGCTTACGGCCATTTTATTCCATTATCATCTCTTCTGAAAAAAGGAAGTCACGTTTACACATTCACCTCCCCAAAGCTAGCATATTAGAAGTGTGTGATAGAATGAGCCCTGGCACTCTTGAGTCCACTGTGAATTCACTCTTAGCAAGTATTCACTAGCTGCTGCTTGGCTCGCACTTTAACCAAACTATGTAGATTTTATCAACTTGATTTACATCAATAGTCTCCAAGTCTCTCATGACGCTCCACTCAGGCATGAGTTCGAAGATAAAAGCTTATAGCATTACATGGAAACTAATGTGTCCAGGACTTTACAGAGATATGAGCAGTGGGTTCAGTCAAGGACAAAAATAGAAAAACAGGATCTGCTGATTGTCTCCAACTGCTCAGAAGAGGCTGGCAAATCATTTTTATATATGTCACGGACAAAACATGTCATGGCCTGCCTAAGCAAAGGATGTGGTTTTACTGTCAGGGATGCAGAGTTTGAATTGGGGAACCAGTTTCGAGTCCCGGCATCAGCTCAGCATCTTTTGATCTTGGGCACATCACGTAATCTCCCCTTGCTCAATAATCCTGCCCCCCGATATACCTCCGTAACAAAATGTTATTCAGAGATTTTCATTTTTTATTTGTGTTTTTGGATCATTAGGGAAGCAATTTAGCTTGGGTAGACATTGCAGATCCAGGCTGAATTTTTCTGGACGACATTTTCAAAAATGGCGGATGTGTTGCAGTAATGATGAAGTATTTCAGGAACCATGAGACCTATATACATCAATCTGGTATCAAAATATAGGTTTTGGGAGTCAAGTAACCTTATAGAGACAGAAACCCTTCAACCATTTTCCAAAATGGCGGCTACAATAGGGGAAGAACAGACATAAGTAGAAAGGAAACAAATAATAATGTTTTTTAAACCTTTTATGTATACATGAAACAATGTTTATGATCTGAATATGACAACAATTATGTTAATCACATCTGTTTTAGAAACATTTTCATAGTTCACTTTCTTTCGGCAATCGCTCCTGGTACATTTGGAGAATGTTAAAAGAGCATATTGACAGGGACATCTTGTAGCACAGTTACATGTACATGTAAGTTCTGTGGTTAGAGGCTTTAACATTTTGTAGGTTTTAGCACCCCATCAATATCTTTCCAGTCAAATTAACCTGGATCTTTCTCTACATATGCATGATACAAAACATTTACAAATCTTCTGATCAAGTGAAAAGCTCTTTTCATGTGTCCACACACAGAATATGATGTCGGTGGAAGGTAACTTAGCAGGATTGATCTCTTGAACTCACTTTACCGCAGATTGTCAAATGTGTGATAGTCAGAACTTGTTTTTCCACAGATGCACAAGGTATTTTTCTATCTCTTTAGAGTCACCTTCTTCATCTGGCTCAACAAATCCTTTTAGAAACTTCACAAGTTCAGCTGTTAAAGCTCCAAGCTTTGTTTCAATTTTACTCATAGCGTCATCAACCATAAGAATACTTTCCTTGATAAGAACACTGGGCATCTCTGGGTCAAGTTTCTTATACAGAATATGAAGCCGGAGTAAGTGTCTTTTCTCCCCTGTTCCATAACATATCCGTAACTCTGACAATCCTTGACTTATTAACATTGCAACAAACCTAAGTAGCAGAATAATAACATATGTGTCATTTGACAGTACAATGACTCAATTGGAACCATTTCAAACAGCCCACTCAACATGTAGCACTACACGAAAGTCAGCTTCCTCCAATGTGCTGTTAAGTTCTTGAACAATAAGTCCAGTACTTTTGGAATATATCTCTGCAGACATCAACTCCTTATTGACAATCATTCGACTTGCAATAATTGGAAATTCAGTGTTCATGAACCATCTGAAATGTTTTGGCGAGTTAACATCTCCAAGTTCATCTTCTTTGGTATAGGTGTCGAATTTTTGATGCAGGCAAGGTCAATTGTTCCATCTGTAGACATTCGTCTAATTCTCTCACATTCTTTGACAGATAGTTCAAGATAACTTTCAAAGACAATGTGCAGTTCTTCAAGGTGCACACTGACTTTGCTATCTGTAAAACAGTCTGAACAACCTCTCTGAAGTTTTGAATGGATGAAATCTTAACCATTCGCAATTGTGACATATAGTCCACACTAACAGCAGTTTTCATTAAGGACACTTTTCAATTTGAAATACTTCAAGTGAAAGGATTTTTTCAAGATCTTGTATGAGTTTGTGCTTCACTGGTTTGGTTGCAGCATCTCCATCAAATAATTGGTTTGTTGGAAGAAGATCCTGCAACAGAATGTCCTTGATACATTCACCCCTTTCTTTTGCTACATCCATCTCTCTATGTGCTTGCAAAAGCTGTTCTTTTGTCACCTGTTCTGTAGTGGCTGGTTGGATGAAACTCTTACTATGGCATTTAAAGAGTGGAAGTTCCGCTTTAGTGATTGTCAAACAGCTTTTTCTCTTTCAATACAAATATTTACTGCGTCAGTTTTGTGTATAGTTTTGATTCATGTTCCAGGACATCTAGTAAACATTTCTTTGTATCGTTATCCGCATATTGTTTGGTCACCAAGTTATGCATTTGCACCTGCTCAGTGCTTTCAAAGGGGGTTTCCTTGCTGCTACATGAAATAAAGCAGGCTGTCAACATGTTTCTTAAAACGTTCCCGTCTCTTTCCCATGAGTATGGGGTGAGGAACAGTTACACGATGGGCCAATAATTTTGAATTTTCCCTCTCTCTGAAAACATTACAAATAGAAAGGACTTCATGGCAAACTATCTGCCTTTCAGCAACATATTCACTTTTACGTGTTGGAATAACAATTCCCTTGGTGCGTTTCTGTGATCTCTGGGTTTTCTGTTCCAGTTTCATATCTGGAGCAACAACATTGATCTGTCTCTCTCTGTCTTTCACCACAAAATGTCTTTGGATGAATTTTCTGCAGACTTATGTTTTTTCCACCTCTACCTTCTTCACCTTTTGTAAATACCAGGACCCATGTATCAGATAGATTATGCAATCAAATTTGCAAAACACAGTAATCTGTGACTCCACAATCTTCATGTGCAGCTCCCAATTACCTTCCCAATCAGCAAGTACCAAGATTTTCATTAGAGCTATCATGTGTGAAACATTTCCCCAGTACTTGCAAAGTTCTGAGTTTTCTTCACATTTTTTGACAAACTCTATTAACTTGGTTTTCCGGTTTTCTGATTTTGAACTGAGTTTATTGAACATTGTCTGGCTTTGCATTATGTCTTTTTAATTAAGTGCACTCTGTGCCTTGTTCTCTTCTGAGATATAATATGCAACACTTAATTCGTCATTCTTGTTCCAGAAAGCATTCCAACGCAATGTTTCTATAGTCTCAGATATCATGAGCATACCTTGTAACGATAAACGTAATGAGTTATGCTCAATACTGACTGGACAGTTTTGCTTCAAAGATTTCATCCTCAATAAGTGCATTGTCTATGCCACATCCACTGAGATACCTTCCTGCACACCACAATGCAAATTTTGTCATGTGGAAAATGCCCATCATGTGATAAATATCATCAAATTCTACTGGATTGCTCATAAAAATGTCAGCTACAATATTGAAAACACCTTCATTCCAGAAAATTGGCAGGATAGGCTGGTCTTCAAGCTGAGCACTGAGAGTGCAAACTTAACTGAAGGTTGGTGGTTACATTACAGCTGGGAGCTCATTATACATTCATATTTTCAAATGTATTCATACATGCAGTTTGGGTGGGCATACAAATCTGCTGCAAATACATTCACCATGCTGTTTAGATCAGGTACTTGGCTGAAAATTTCATCTTGGAAGAAATTAGCTGCATATACAAATATGTTTGCCCTTTGAGACTCACATACTCTGTACTTTGTTCTTTCATCAATCCCTTTGGCTCTTGTTCTGGTTAAACCAAAAATAACACATCGAATATCCTCTGCTTTCTGATTAGTTGTTGGAGGTGGACAAGGGGTAGCCATTGATCTTCTAAGTGGATGGGCACTGGTTTTGGTTCTCGTTACTTTCGCAGAAGACTCAGATTCTTGTTGTGATTCTCAGGTTTCTGCTATTTTTTAACAAACTTTTTCCAGGCTTTTTTCCATTGTATACGACTTGTAGCACTTGTTTTTACAATGATAAAATATTTGATCCTGTCCACCCATCAGTTTCAACTTTTGTGAGCTTCGTCTTGCCGTATTTCTGCAGCATCTCAAACTCTTATCTGTCCACTGTGTTGATGTTAGCTTTTCTTTCGGTTTAATATGGCATATGTCCCATTTTTCTTTGTTGAAGCTGTCCTCAGATTTTGTAGTTAGCAACACTCTTCAGGAAGTAAAGATCCCCTGCTGCCACCTGCATTACTCTTGTTTACGAATTTGAATCACCGGAAAACCTGAAACAAAAACAATGTTAAAATAATTACCAGTATGGTGGCTAAAACACATCATATTTGAGCCACCATTTTGGAAAATGGTGGAAGATTTGCTCTGAGAAGTTATTTTCTGTTCTCTATATGACTACTTGACCCCCAAAACCTATGTTTTGCTACCAAAATGAAGTATATAGGTCTCATGGTTCCTGAAACATTACATCATCACTACAACACATCCGCCATTTTTATAAATGTCATCCAGAAACAATTGTCCCGGATTAGCAACGTCTACCCAAACTAAATTGCTTCTATAATGATACAAAAACACAAATTAAGAATGAAACTCTCTGTACATCAATTTTTTATAGAGGTATCTCAAGGGGCCAGTATTATAATAAATGAAGGCGACCTTGTGTAACTTAACGGGTGCTCACATAAAGCGCTCCAGTTTTGTTAGGCCGAGTTTGCGCCATGCATAAAAATATGGAAGCACACAAGTGAGACAGTAGCTTAACAGAGGTTGGCCAGAACCACCATATGGCTGAGAGAGACATGGGTTGGTATAGGGTGGGGGGTACTCCCAGAGAAGCATACACAAAAGTCGGCTGTATAAAACCTGCACTCTTATGGAGTGCTTGAAGAAAAAAAAGAGTCCACGAAAAGCAAGGACTCATGGAAGTTCTGAAGGAGTCAACCAGAGAGGTGGTAAAACATCTATGCTCCAGGGAAGGGACAAAGGCATGCTGGAGGGACTAACAGAAACAGGCCCAACTAAAAGAAAGCAAGCAACTGTGATTGACAAAACAGAATGGCAGTGGTAAGCAAAGGGCAGCATGCACTGCTACGTTAGCTTAGAGCATATCCCCAATGTGTCTTTGCAACCACACAGCTGTGCTGTTTAGTAGCATGGTTACCTTCAACCTAGAAATTGCATTGCCCATAGGAAGAATCACTATATTTAAATTTCCAATCTACTTCTCACCTAAAGTAAGTTGGAATTTAATATTAAAAACTAAAAATTAATTACTGCAAGCATACCTCAATACATGTTTATAATCTTTTAAGTGATATATTATCAATTATTCCTAAATATTGTTGCTATGGAAAGTTAAAATTCCTAAATATAGAGAAGCAACCATTTATTTAAAGTATAGAAAATTAATGTCATACAGCTTTTCAATTAATTTTTTACTTCTGTCTAATATCTGACTTTTGTATTTTGATGGGAAAAGATTGTATTTTTGATTTAAAAAAAGGTTTGATACTCCTTCTTTGTTGGAAGGTTAGGGGCTGCTTTATACACTTCTTTGGAGTATGCAGATAGTATTTTTGGTTAACCTGCTCCCTCAGTGGCAGAAATTTATACCAACCCTCCGTGGTTTTAGTGATAGCAAGATGGAACGTGCGCATGTCCAGCATCTTGCCAGCTATCTAGAGTTCACCTTAAACAGTCACAACACAGCAGATATGTTGACCTTCTAAGGGTCCGGAGAACGGCTCTATACTAAGCAAATTGCACAATTCTCTGGATTCTCACCCTGGTGTGACTGCAATATTCCTTAAAATATCTGGATCCTTCTGTACCCTGAATTGACTAATGATCCTTCTGTAGTAGGAGATCTCTTATTTAAATGTGCTTTTTGTTTCCAAGGTCATATAACATCGATCCATTCTAACAAAGGGGCTCCATTCGGCTTCCTGTGTGGCTGCTGTCTTTGTTCTCCAGTGTCACTCTTCTTGAAAGGCCATTTCGCTTCAGTGCTAGGCAGAACTCCCTGTGCTGACTACCACTATGAACTCCTTTATTCTCCTTATGTCTCTGTCTGCTTCCCACCTTTGGTCTGAATCCGTCCTGCCATTGCGTCTACACGTTTCATCCACATTACTGTCCGTTCTCCATTCCCCTTCGCTGTACCCATATGACCTTATCTCCCTATCTATGCACTCGCATTAACTCAGCCCCCCCGAGGCTGTCCCTACATCACCTTCCTTTTTCAGCATCCACTCTGTTTAATACCACGACCACCTTCCTCCGGTGTCCAAACCATTGTGTCACCTTGGTGCAATTCCTATGCCCGCTCCTCTATGCCCTTTCATTGCTACAGAGCGTTTCCCTGTCTCTGTTCCTACTCATCGTCCTCTCCCTTTGTCCTCAGCTCACCTACCTGAAACTTCGAATTGCTACCCTGCTTTCTGTTTCTGGGCCCATTTTCACAGCACTGCCCTACAATTGCCTCTTCTTCCCGTCTCTGCCCTCTCTTCTACACTACCTGTCTTTGTGCTTGTGTAGTACCTGGGATGCACTCTTATTAGGTATTTTGTGTGAGGGAGACACTCAGAAAAGGGGGATGTCTGTGCAGCTGGGCTGTGCAGATTGTTGCGTTAATCTATATTCTCAGCACGTACACTTCTACAGTGCGGCGAAGTACTTGCATTTCATTTGAATTGTCGTGCGTGTAGTGGCATAACTAGTGTGTCATGGGCCCTAGAGCAAGGAAGGACATATCCCCCGGCCACTGTTTGCTGTGTGAAATACAGCAATAACCCGGTTTCAGTGGGCCTCTCATCCCTCTGGGCCCCCGGTGCCACTGCACCTGATGTACCGCTGGAAACTACAACTCAAGAGACTGTCTTAGGAGCAGCTGAGGAGCAGTCTGAGTTCGGACATTGTATCATATGATCCATGTCGTATTTACTGTACATATGGATTCTGGTGCAATAAGCACCAAAATCCATGTGTTACTCCCCCAAAGCATGTGATTGGTGGTTTTTATTACATCCAAAAAAATAACGAACTCCACAGTATCGTTACCTATCAGGTGTGATAAATAGCTCCTCCGTTCTGACAAATTTGGAATCAGGGCCTAAGAGTTTGTATTGAAGACTGAAAGGAGCTGCAGACTATTTTGTCTAGATGAGACCATTATGTGTTGTCACAGAGAATAATTTTAATTTAAGATAAATCGACCAAGCAATTGTCATATGTTATAATATGGAAAAATGCCCCGATGTTCAGAACCCTGTTGTGGATTCCGATAACCAAGGTTGTGTTTCTCAAAGGGTAAACAATGCTCTAACAGGATATGTAGCACTGGGGAAGAAACACGTGTTTCCTGTTTGAAACGTTCTGAGAAGCCAAGAGGCGGGACAGAATGAATGAAGAGGGTGACTGATGGAGGGCCACGACAGCTGACAGGGAACCTGAAAGGTCTATGTTATCTTGCAGACAGGTTTCAGTCTCAAGAAATGGAGAGTCAACATTTCAGGAACGGTTCCACCAAAGCCCAAACCTACCCTTCCCACAATGAATGGTGTTGTGGAGCCTGTTTGCAAATATACCCACATGGTTTAAATAGCACATATGATTAATAATGATGAATGTTACCAACTTGGTCACTGTATTTTCACTCTTAGATTAATTTGTTCTTCTCCCTAGGTGTCCCTGTTGGATATTACTGTGAACTACTACATCTCTCACATCCTTCTTCCTCACGTTAATGGTAAGTCGCTAGCACAGACAATGGTGCAAATGCAGGTCGCACTTTGTTGACGATGGTTGGTGCGTCTCAAGTGACCTGACAATAAGTGGAGACTTGTGCTGTCTTGGGGTGCGGCGTCTTGGGGTGCGGCCGAAGCGGGGTAGGTGAATGGAGGACGTGTGCTGGTAGTGCCTTTGAGGGTAGAGTGTTTGATAAAGGGTTTCCCACAATTAAAGTGTGCCATAGTGGGCACCTGGGCCTCATCAGTGTGTGTCAAATATTTCTGCAAGGAAAAGGACATGTTAAAGGGGCAGGGAACTTGTATAAGAACCAACAACTGCTAAGCATAGCTTGTACAGAACAAAACTATATAAGTGCAGGATGATGCCAACAGAAGTACCTGCTAAATAAAGCACATACAGCAGCAAAATATAAGCAGTACGTTTTCCTGCTCCTAGTCGGTGTCAAACACTATTTACAATGGCATTGTGTGGAATTCGTGCAGTGCGGGTCATTCTCTAGAAATACAAATTCCTGATATATTTCCCAATTCCCACCCATGAATGTCTAGACTTCATGGCATGCTCGATATTGCTGTACATGGTTGTCACTTGGTGCACTTCTTAACTTTACCACAACCCTCCATCCCCCACTAACAACCCCACCCCACCACACCCTATTTCCGAATGGAAGAAGTTCCATCTTGGCAAATAGTTTTATTCCATTTTCCTTAGACTCTCCATCGTAGAATACATTTGATCCCAGTCATTTGATGGAATGAATCAGTTTGAGACACTTGGACACTGATTGTTATTTTATAGCACAACCTTCCTCTTCTGTCATTTACCTCAGGTCCACCCACCTTTCCCTCAGCTTACAGGAAGAGATCAGGGACATTCATCATCAGCCATCTGTGGACTTGTGAACTTATCTTCTCTAGTAATCTGCCCGTTGTTCGATTTCTTCTCAGGGATTCCATTGAAGAGAGGGTTCCATGTCATTCTCAGTCATTTTCAAGAGTATGTCACAGTTACAGATATTGTATAACTGGTTAGCATGTAACTAATACTCGACTATAAGGTAAGAGATGCTTCATGCTCCAATAACAGTGGATATCCTTCAATTGCTGTACAGGTCCTTCCTCACACACCTACCAAGAGCAGAAACTTGCTTCTGCGTATTTCCTGCCCACAGTCCGGTTTCTTTGGACAGCTTCGCCAACCAACCTGTCGGTCTCAATGCATAACACCAAAAACAGATGGCAATCTGAGTGGCAGGAGAAACCTCTGCTGGAGAGGTTCCTTTATGTGATAGACCCAAACTTAACATGTCCAATAACTAATGCTCAAACCTGATAGGTGGGTCACCTATCTGTTAGAATCGATAGCCCCATAGCACAATAAAGAGTTTGACTCACCAATAAGCATACTCCAACTCCGAGGAGTATTTATTTCAGCCCCGAAAAATGGAAACAAATGTTCTACACATCATGGGGTAGTTTTGAAGGGAATAAGGAAGCCTGCTGGAACCAACATCTTAAAGAACATCACCCATAATAGAGATCAGGAGATTAATTCAGCTGCCTACATCACTCAGTGAGGTGTTCATCAAGGCAGTATCATTGTAACTCTAACATTCATTTTATTCATCTGCAAAATAAATGTCCGACACCTAAAACACAACATTTGTACCTAACGTTGTGACTGTCACCTTTTCACCAACTCCCAACCTTGGACAGCGAATTCAATACCCTTCCTCCAAATCCCGAGAACTACTTATTGGACATGGCACCTGGTACCCTGTGTCAGTGTCTCTATTACCAGCATGAAAAGAATTAGCAATAAAAAGTATCCTTGTCGGATCCCCCGTCCTGACAGGAAAGGGCTTGCTATTACACCATTCATCATTTGCTGTGATTTCGGTTATTCACAGATAATTTTACTATATTTTCAAAAACCTGGGCTACGGTTCATATATTGAAGGGCTAAGTACGGAAATTTGTTTTCTAGAGTATCAAATACCTCCTCAGCATTTTCCAGCACCGTTAGGTTATAGGCCAGAGTCTGGATATCATATTTTCTCCTCACTGGTAGAACAACACTGCATTAAGGCATTGTGATCGGGATATCCAAAAGATTTCACCAAATTAATCTATTCGTCATGGACTTGGCCAGCACTTTGAACTCAACATTTTTCTAGGATCTTGATGTACTCAAGATGCAGCGCTCCAACAGATGTTCTTTGGTTTTTTTGTTAATTACAGCCTTCCTAAGATCTTTTGGCAGCGCAACTGGCCTTCCTTGTTTTCCACTCTATTCCCACACATAAGACTCAATTTATTTGCTCAAGTTTCTCACAAATTGTATAAGGAAGTTATTTACCATATCTTGATATTTTCCTGAGCTGCAGGCAGCTCTACTGGTGAGAGCCCAGAGTTTAAAGTATCTCTGTCAGCCTGAGCGAGCTATAGTAGCAGGTAGTATTGTACAAACAAAAACAACCAGGTATACTTCACTACCTCTAAGCATAACTCCGTTGATATTTATAGTAATTTGCAAACACCTCAGCAATCACTTACCTAACAGAGCATTATTCTAGTTTTACTTTATATTGTTACATCTGACAATGGGGCGCCATCCACAATGCCTAGGCTACATCAGTGGTGGTCAGTTTCAACTTTGCTCCCTCATATCAACATTCCTTAACTTTTTTCTTTTTACCAGTTACCATGTAATCTGTTTCTAGATCTAGGAGCACATATCACATACCTTTACACCCCCCTTTCTGTCAACTCTGTATGTATATATATATTTGTTATTTGGGGTAAATCCGTTCAGTAGTTTATGAGAAATTAACAGAACTCCAAATTTGTATATCTAGGGACACAAATGATTCGCGACCCATCCCGATCTCGTGCTGAGATCTGATTGACTGACAAGGAAGTGTTGTCAGCCATGTTAGGTCTTGGCTTCAGAGGGACCACTCCAGGGCTATAAAGCATTTTTTGAAACATTTTTGACACGATTCACAGCAGATCCGCTGATCCAGTGAATTTTTTTTTAGATAAAGTGAAGCGTGGGTTCCTGTGCTTCATCTTTATCAATTCCCTGGGTGGGCCAAGTCCCAGGGGAAATGTTTATATGTAATGTGGGGGCCACCTCCCCCCCGCACCCCAGGGACCACCACCTCCAGAGGCTATATTTAAATTGTGTGGGGGAGGCCCATCAACCTCCCCCAAAGCCCTGGGGACCACTCCCTCCCCAGGGCTATCACGGTGAAGGGGGCCGCAGGGCAAACTCTCCACTTTTTGATAGCGGTACCTGTTAAAGAGGTCCCGTTGTCAAAAAGTGGAGTTTTCATCTCTGTTCCCTGCATGCAGATATGCGTGCATTAAAGAGAGATAAAAACTTTGCTCCAGCAACCACAGAGCTGGTATTTAAAGCAGTTTCTTGGTTGCTGGAGCAATGGAACCACAGGGGAGGGCTTGAGCCTCCCTGCCGCGCTCCCAGATAGCCCATAAAGGGCAACAATTTTTTTTTTTAAATGGTGTGGGACAGGAAAGGCCTTGAGGCTCTCCCTGCGGTCCTAGATAGCCTGTAAAGGGCTGCCAAAAGTTTACAAAAATAAATAACTGGGGTGGGCCCGTGGAGGAGGCTTTGAGGCTCCCCCAGAGGTCCCAGATAGCACATAAAGGGCAAAGAAACTAATCATAAAAAACAAACATAGATTATCAGCGAAGGTAACAGAACTTCACAATGACAGTTCAGGGTTCGACTCCAGGTATATCCAGAGTCATTTACCCCCTTTAATTTTCTTTCACCTGTAAATTTTTAAGGCTCCTACTGAAAGATGATCTTACTATTTTTGAATGACAAATATACTCTTCTTTTCAAATTGATCAGAAATATCTAATTTTAAGTATATCATACATCAAAGCCTGAAAAACTCTTTGTCTCTCTCCCTCTCTTTCTCTCTCTCTCTTTCAGTCTGTTTCTCCCACTCACACATTCACTCAGACCCTTACGCAGCCACTCACAAACCCGCTCAGACACACACACCCACTCACACACCCACTTAGACTCTCACACACCCACTCACAGGCCCACTGATAACCTCATGCAGCCACTCACAGACCTGTACAGACACTGACGCACCCACTGAGACACTAATGCTCACACTCTCACACCCCCACAGAGACTCTCACAACTACTCTCATCCCGAGATACATAACCCTCTTACATCTATTCTCACACCCAGAGAGACAGACTGCTGTCAACTCCCTCTGCGCACAGCCAAAGGACCATGCGCAATGTGGGGTAGGGTGGTGAGGGGGGTTGGTCTCAGGGTCTGTCCATAGGCCAGGCCCTGTTGCCAGTTACTGTAGCGCACAGCTGAAGGCCATGTGCAGCGATGGTTGGTCTAACGTATAGTAATGAAAATTACTATACAGTAAAAAAAAAACATAGAAATTCACTAAAAAAAAACAAAGGTTACAGAGACGTTATGGTTAGTGTTAAAAATGGGGTCTTTGGTTGACAGTCAGGTTACCCCCTGTTCAAGCAAGGACCCTCACTCTAGTCAGGGTAAAAGAGAATCACCCTCAGCTAACCCCTGCTTACCCCCTAGGTAGCTTGGCAGAGCAGTAGGGTTAACTTCAGAGCGCTAGTTGTAAAGTATTTGTACCAACACACACAGTAACTCAATGAAAACACTACACAATGACACAACACCAGTCTAGAAAAATAGGAAATATTTATCTAAACAAAACAAGACCAAAACGACAAAAATCTAGCATACACAAGTCAAGTTATGAATTTTTAGAGATTAAATTAAAAAATAGCGCTTAGAAACAAAAATGCTTCGATGAGATGTTAACACAGTGTCGTGACGGAGTCGTTCCCAACAAGCCTACACCAGCGGCGCCGGACACGGAGTCGTGTAGACCCCCAAGTACAGTACCTTTGGTGAAGAGTGAAAACAAGCCGATGCGCGAAGTCGGGGATCACGGCGTCTGTGCGAAACGTTGAATCCGTGAACTTAGAGCGGCATCGGTCACGACGTGGTGCGGTGACTTCCACGGAGCCGCGGACTTCAGCGGGCTACAGCGGCGTCAAGCCTGCGAAGAGCGTCGCGTTCCAGCCAAGGTCACGGCATCAGGTGCAGGCGGCATTACCGGATTCAGCAGCGGCGTCGGTCCGGAGTCGTCCGAAGTCGATTTTCTTGGATTTCCACCAGCTTTCCTTTCAAGGGCCCAGGGACTGGATAGGGCACCACTTGTCAGAGCAGGAGTCTCTCCAGAGACTCCAGGTGCTGGCAGAGAGAAGTCTTTGCTGTCCCTGAGACTTCAAACAACAAGAGGCAAGTTCTAAATCAAGCCCTTGGAGATTTCTTCACAAGATGGAAGGCACACAAAGTCCAGTATTTGCCCTCTTACTCTGGCAGAAGCAGCACTGCAGGAAAGCTCCACAAAGCACAGTCACAGGCAGGGCAGCACTTCTTCCTCAGCTATCAGCTCTTCTCCAGGCAGAGGTTCCTCTTGGTTCCAAAAGATTTTCTCAAGTCTGTAGATTTGGATGCCCTTCTTATACCCATTTTAGTCTTTGAAGTCACCTTTCTTCAAAGGGGACTCACACCTACTTGTGAAATCGTGCCTTGCCCAGGCAAGGCCTCAGACACACACCAGGGGGTTGGAGTCTGCATTGTCAGAGACAGACACAGTCCTTTCAGATGAGAGTGACCACTCCACCCCTCCATCCTACCAGAGATGGCTAATCAGGAAATGCAGGTTACACCCCAGCTCCCTTTGTGTCACTGTCTAGTGTGAGGTGAAAAACAACCCAACTGTCAAACTGACCCAGACAGGGAATCCAAAAACACGGCAGAGTCACAGAATGGTTTAAGCAAGAAAATGCTCACTTTCTGAAAGTGGCATTTTCAAACGCACAATCTCAAAATCAACTTTACTAAAAGATGTATTTTTTAATTGTGAGTTCAGGGACCCCAAACTCCACATGTCCATCTACTCTCTAGGGGAATCTACACTTTAATCATATTTAAAGGTAGCCCCCATGTTATCCTATGAGAGAGACATGCCTTGCAACAGTGAAAAACGAAGTTGGCAGTATTTCACTGTCAGGACATACAAACCACATTACTATATGTCCTACCTTATCCATACACTGCACCCTGCCCTTGGGGCTACCTAGGGCCTACCTTAGGGGTGCCTTACATGTAAGAAAAGGGAAGGTTTAGGCCTGGCAAGTGGGTACACTTGCCAAGTCGAATTTATAGTGTAAAAGTACAGACACTGCAGTGGCAGGTCTGAGACATGATTACAGGGTTACTTATGTGGGTGGCACAACCAGTGCTGCAGGCCCACTAGTAACATTTGATTTACAGGCCCTGGGCACCTCTAGTGCACTTTACTATGGACTAAACAGTAAAACAAATATGGCAATCATGGAGAACCAATTACGTACACATTTTAAACAGGAGCACTTGCACTTTAGCACTGGTTAGAAGTGGTAAAGTGCCCAGAGTAACAAAAACAGTAAAATCAGAGTCCAGCACACATCAACAACCTGGGGAACAGAGGCAAAAAGTTTAGAGAGACCATGCCAAGGATGAAAAGTCTAACAGTTAGGAAATAGAATTAAAAATAAACTTTGAAATTTGCTTAAAAAAACAAGGGTTACAGGGACATTATAGTTAGGCTCACATTTTAAACGTACAAACCACAGAAATTCACCAGTTACAGTTAGAGGTATCTGAAGTAACTATAACTCGTGCCCTGATGTAACTATAAATTGCACCTCACTGTGCACTGCTAATTACCCCACAAATTACAGCACTTATGTCATCTTTGATAACATCATTGATAATATCACTGTAATATTTGCAGTAAAATGTTTGTGTATGGTGAGGGTGCAAGTTACAGTTATACTACTGTACTATCTGAAGAGTATCATAGTACTTACATTTTTATAATTAAAAAAATATAAAAATTTAAGATACACTGTAATATATTATATTATGCAAATATAGGGGCATAGTTACCAAAGAGTTGACCTTGGGGCTCAACTGCGACACAACTCTTAAGTTAGATTTATTGCGTGGTCTTGTGTGGCTTGCTAAATTTAGAGTAACACAACAGAAAGCAAATCGCTGCACTGCCTTACTCTTCCTTAGGAAGGCATTCCATAGATTGAGTGTGGGAGTTCATGCGCATCCACCCATAGATTTTGGCACATTCCCAGATTTACCATTATTGGTAAACCTGGTAATTCTTAAAAATTCTATGCCTTCCCAAGTATGGCGTAATGAGGCGAAATATCTTTGTTTCTCCTCGTTACTTCCTCTTTCTACGTGTGCTGCATTATGCAGCACACGTGATAAGAGGACATTGACTCTTAGGATTGCTTTTGAGCAGGAAGATATCTCTTCCTGCACAAAAACAATCCTGCTTACAACACAAGCATACCTGCACCACGGTGCAAAGGTGCCTGCATTGGGGATAGAAAGCATGTTGTGCACCAGTGCAGGTAAAAGATAGGAATGTACGGTTCAATATTAAGGACAGCACATTCCTGCCCTTTCCCGACCACGCAGCGCACACAACAAGGTGACTTGCTGCACGGCATGATGCCTTAATGTATATGTCTGTCAGTGTATTACAGTGTATTTTCGATTTTCTAACATATTTACATATGCACAAACCAGAGTACCCGCATAATACCTACAAATTACCACACTTCTCAAAACTTTTTTTTAAAATGCACAGTTCTTCCTAGACAGCTGGAAAAATGTATAGAAAATTATAAATACATTTCTCTCCCTATTACCACTTTAATATAACGGTAAAAGATAGTCAACAACAATAACACATACTTCTTTCCCATATCTAATAACGTAACCCAGAGCACAGTGAAACACAGAACACAGTCAAACTGTGCTAAAAACTACATGGCTGACCCTTACCTTGACTTCTCATCTGCATGTACTGAGGTATACTTCAAACTTACTGTGGTATACCCTGTGACAATATATAACTACATTTTTTAAATGTTTTGAAACTTATAACTGTAACACTGCTCACAGTATTCACAAATATTTTTTTTTAAAACATATACACCTCATAATGGAGATTCTCGACACATTGCATCTACATCCATTCAAACACTTTCAATCTATGTCTGTTTCAGTTACCACACTACACTCTACGCCAAGTCACTCTGTGCGACTCCACTCTACCTCTACACTCTACATGACTCCAATATACTCCACTCTACGTTATTCCACAGTATGCCACTCCACTCTGATACACTCCACTCTATACTACCCCACTCTACACCACTCCAAATACACGATTACAGTCTGCAACACTCCATTCTATGACACTTCAGTCCAAACTATTGTACTTTATGCCTCTCCACTGTTTCACCACTTTGACGTACACTACTGCACTGTACGCTCTTCCAGTGTTTTACACTCCACTCTCTGCCACTCCACTTTATGCAACTCCACTGTACGGCAAACCACAGTACGCTTTTACACTGTACATCATTCCATTTTATGCAACTTCACTCTGCGCCACTTCCCTCTCCATCAGTACACTGTAAGCTATTACACTCTATGCAATTCCACTGTATGACAGTCCACTCTACGGCACTCTATTCTACACTGCTCCATTTTATCCTCTCCACTCTATGTCACTAAACCCTATTCCAGTAAACGCAACGCTATTCCACTCTACATGACTCCATTGTACGCTACTCCACTATATGCCACTTCACTCTACACCACTGCTATCTACACCACTAGTCTCTATGCTATTCCACAGCACGCCACTACACATTACAGCGTTCCACTCTACACCACTTCACAGTACGTCATTACATAGTACACCACTACATTCTACCTCATTACCCTCTATCCTGCTCTCCTCTACAACACTCCACTCAATGGTATTCTACTTTACGCCACTCCATTGTATGCCATTCCATCTTATGCCACTCCAGACTCATTTTTCCATTGTATGCCACTACACTGTACCTCACTGAACTCTATGTACCTCCACTCTATGTTACTTCAGTGTACACCACTCCACTCTATGCTGTTCCACTCTAACCCACTCCAGTGTACGTTAAATTTGCTGTACTGCACTCCACTGTAATGTCACACACTCACCTGATCCCAACCATGGAGACAACACTGAACCGATGCTAAACCTCAACTCCCTCCAGGGAAGACGCAAGATCCAGGCACAATATACCTAGATCCGATGGCATCCAGTGGGGTAACGAGGGAAGAAGAAAATGAGAATGCTCAGTGACTGGACTACTCTGCTTAAAAGAAGGCGTCACTCCTGAGACCTTCTGGGTATGCTAAGGCAGGCATTTGCGGGACAAGCACCTCAGAACCAATACACTGAGAAGTTCAAGAAGAGGCAGTTACCATCAATACGCTAACGAGGCTCTACACATAACAATGCACTACTTCACTAACCAACACTTACAGGTTTCTTCAAAATCACAGCATAAGAGCAGAATAACCAGCTTCTCATATAAGAATCTTCTGAGGCTCTCGAGGAAGAACTTGAAATACTGATTACTGACTGGATCCTCTGACACTCCTGAGGTAAACTTGGAACATAGGTTGGAGTTACTGAATCTCCCAAGATTGCACTCAATACATGTATTAGAGTTAGGGACACTCCCAATGCATACTGGAAAACAAAATCACACTCAATGCATAGGTTGGAGTTTAGCGAAACCCCAAGGTATGCTTAAAAAACAAGGTTACACTGAGAAATAGGTTATACTTGGAACAAGGTTGGAGTTACTGGCACTCCCAAGGTTACACTCGTTACACAGGTTGGAGTTACTGACACTCACAAGGTTACACTCAGTACATAGGTTGGAGTTACTGACACTCCTAAGGTTATACTCAGTACATAGGTTTGGAGTTTTAGAGAAAACCCCCAAAGTCTGCTTCAAAACAAGGTTACACTTGGAACTAGATTGAAGTTACTGGTTTGCTAGAAAACATAGAATGGAGGTTACAAGGTTCATGCAAATATTAATTGTTTAGAAGAACATTCTTCTCAACACTTCTATTCAATGGAGAAAACACACGATTAAGTCTCTGATCCATAAGCAAAAACAGTTCATGTAACAAGGTTGAAGAGAGGGTCAGGAGTAAGAACAAGCAAGGAGCTCTGGAGGATAAAATTTTGAGAAGGAACAGCAGAGAAGCCTAGAGGCTCAAAGGGGCTGAATGTCCGGCCTGCTTACTACCACTATAAAAGATTAGTGCACACTAACCTGAAGGGAATTTACTTAGTTTTGTCTAGTTCTTTAACTGGAATTTGAAGATGGTAGGAGGCTCAGTGCAAGACGCTCAAAAGGAAGCAGAATCGTAGCTCATGAAGGAAGACACTTGAAGCGTCACAGAAGCCAAGAACACAAGGTCATCAGGAAGGCTTGGAAGACTAGAGCGGTAGTACTTCTGGGCAACTTGAAGGTGAGTACAGGGAAGAAGTTAGAGTCAGACTTGAGCGCTGAAGGTCCGGGCCACTCAGGAGGTGAGTGTAGGGACATTGCATGCGCAGGACTGGGAAGTTGAAGATCTGGGCGACTCAGGAGGTGAGTGCAGGACATAACTTACGCAGGATGGGTATGAGGCCAAACACAGATGCAAGTTCTGAGTGGGTTTGTATACTGGAAGGCTAGAAGGTTCCAGAAGGGCACATGTCCCACATGGAAGCATGGAATATCCCAATGAACCGGAGGGGATGATCACATGTTACATACAATGGAAGTGAAGTCTTTCAAGAGACAGGTGTAAATAGCAGTTGGCAACAATTAGCAAGTACAGCGGAACACCAGGTGCATGATGGTACAAGTTAGTAGTTTACAGAGGATAATGTAACTAATCTAAATAGACACATGATATCTGGAGGTGCACAATAGCCCTAAATTGCATAGCAACAGAACAGGAGGGTCAATGGTTCTGGCTTCCTGGAAGGGAAATCATGGAGGGATTGAGGCTAAAAGGCACCCTAAGGAAAGCATGACTGGGAGAACTCAAGGAGGGGAAACGCCACAAGGGAAGGGTGGCATGAGCCTCGTGAGTAAAACCCACCTAACATAGTGCACAAGATGGAGTCATGACATGTACTCTACTCAACTCTACACCACTGGACTCTACACTATTTGACTGTACACCACTACACTGTACCTCACTGCACTCTAGGCCAGTCTACTCTATGCTATTTCACTATATGGCAATCATTTCTATTATACTCATCTCAATGCCGCAACACTATACACCACTCTACTGTATGCTGTTCCACTGTATGCCACCCCACTGCACATTCTCCACCACACCACTCTACTCTACTCCACTGTATGCCACTCCACTACATGCTGTTCCACTCTATGCCACTCCACTCTACACTATTCTACTCTATGTGACTACACTGTACTTAGCTTCACTATACACCACTGCACTCTACGCTACTCCACTGTACTCTATTGCACTTTACTGCCCCAAACGTCTATGTAACTCCATTTGTCGCCACTCCACTGTACGCTATTCCATTGTACAGCAGTACACTCTACAACATCCCACTGTAAACTATTCCACTCTGACACCCCACTGTATGCCAATCCACTGAACACCATTCCACTGTACCTCACTCCACTATACTTCACTATACTCCAATCCACTGTACACAACTACACTCTACGCCACACACCTCTGTACACTATTCCACTGTATGCTACTCCACTCTATGCCACTCTAGTGTACTCTACTTCACTCTATGCCACAACATTCTACGTTATTCCATTGGAGGCCGCCCCACTCTACGCCCCTCCACTGTATGCTGTTCCACACTACCCCACTCCATTGTACGCCACTCCAGTCTAGGCCACTCCACTCTACACCAATCCACTCTACTCACTCAACTATATGCCTCTCCTTTCTCTGTACACTATTCCACTGTGTTCCACTGCACTGTATCCTAATCCATTTTATACCACTGCACTGTATGCCACTACACTCTATGACACTCGATTTTACACTATTCTATTGAATGTCCCCCCACTCTACGCCCTTCCATTATACCCCACTCTTCGCCACCCCCTTGTACTCTACTCCACTCTTCCCAACTCTACTCCACGCTACTGCACTCTACTCCACTGAACAACACTCGATGCCCTCCACTCTAAAACACAATACTCCACTCAATAGCACTCCACTGTACAACAGTTTACTACTCTCTATGCAAGTGTAAAGCACTCTTGTTTACTCTATCCCACTACATGCCACTCCCCCACTTTACTGTACTTGATGCTATCACACACTACTCCATTCCACTGCACTGTACTTCACTACTCCACTCTACACCACTTAATTCAACCCAACTCTATAACAATCAACTCTTCGACACTCAGTGCCACTCCCCTCTACCACCCTGTATTGCACTCTACTCTACTCCACGCCTCTATGATCTACAACACTCTACACCACTGTATAACACTTTCCAACACTCTACCAAACTGCAGTCCGCTACACTGTATCCCATACAAATCCATTCTATGATAATTTACTACATTGTGTACTACTGCAGGCTACTCTATTATACTCCTTGCCACTTTACTCTGCAAAATAACACTACGCTCTATCACACTTTATTCCACTCTATTCTACAAAAAATAGTAGAACATGCACCCTCACCATGTACCTTGTTGTTATCAATTATATAATTTCAGATGTTGCAGTGATGGTATAAAACATGTCATGACTGATAACATGGGAGGTAATTAGCAGTGCATGGTAAGGGCTCAAGCTATAATTACTTTGGAGCACAAAATATGCAGTGCTGATAAAAATACATAAAAATTATGTTTTGGCCTGAAGAGGCATCAGAACTAGTGGGACAAGGTGTCTCTAGCCTGCCACTTATATGTTTTTATAACCCATTTTTTGTGGCAGATGACTGAGCCCCAAGTTCTAAAATGGCTGCCACTACTTCTTTGTTTATGTGGTGGCAGTCAATCAGTTCATATCTTTCGGTATGCTATGTTGGACCTGGCCCTTTTCACAGGGTGAACCCAAACGTTTGCCTTTCCCCCTATTTTTCTGACCTCTTTTTATTGACTCTAGGACTCTGAGCTCTTTATCACTGCTGATCAGTTCTAAGGTGCATGTGCTCTCCCTGTTAAATATGGTACGATTGACACATTTAAGTTACCTGTAAGTCTCTTGTACAATTGCATTGACTGCAGTGCAGCTTGCTTTAACATATGTGGTATTGTCTAATCTATGAGTGATAGCGTAGGCATGTTTGGTATGGTTTTAATAGTAGTGAGAAATGCTGTATACTGGTGTAGGTCAATTTTTTATTACCATTGTAGAAATGCCACTTTTAGAAAGTGGGCATTTCTCTGTGCTTATGACTCTGGTATTTTGCAGCTTGACTCCAATCTGCATCTGGGGCAGAGTGACAGTTGAGCTTTATGTATACTTTCAGACAGCCTGTACACAGGGAGGGTGGAGGTGTCACAAGAGTGCATCTGCATATTGAATGGTCTTCCTGGGCTGGGAGAGAGAGAGGTGGGGCACACCTGCATTTTTAAAGGCTGTGCCCTGGCCACACAAAGGGCTCGTTTACCCCCCACTGATGTCTGGAGCCAGTGCTGGAGGAGAAAGGGGACACTCCTGGAACCAGTTAGTACTGGTTGGAACCCCTTCTCCTCCTTTTGTGGCAACTGCACAAAATGAGTATAAGGACAGGCTCATTTTCCCCCACAATTTAGACACTAATGGACTGAACTGGACACTGGACGCTGGTGGAAGGATCCACCAGGGACTGCCTTGGGACTGCTGCTGTGCTGACCTGTGATCTGCTAGGTCACTGAGAAGGACTGCCACTGTCTTTAAGCCCTTTTGATGGCCTGCTTGCTTGGGCCCCACAGCCCTGTGCCCCCTTTGCTGTCTCCAGGGGCTGGGTTGTGTGCCCGCTGCATATTCTTTCCTGAAGCACAGAAGTGCTGAGTTCCTTCTTTTGAATCAGTATGTGAGGAGAGCTTTATTTCTGAAGTCCGCACCTGCTTCGGGCACAAGGAAGCACTGGTGTCACCCAGTGTGGGCGCCCCCACCTGTCCGACATGGAAGAGGTCACGAGCAACAGGAATCCAGCGCAGAAAAGGTGCGCTTTAGGAGATGGACCCAGAGCACCAGAGGAACTGCTTGGGGAGAAGTCACAGAGGCGACACGGGTGGGTGTGGAGGGTTGGCCATGCTTTTGTGAGGAGGTGTCGGGCCCTTGGAGAAAGCACTGTCACCTGCCAACTGGGCAAGACGGAGCATCTTCCTGCCGGTCGGGCAGGAGGGCTGAGCACTGTGCCCCAGAGCTGGGAGTCTCGCTCAGCTGAGGCGTGGGCCCACAGGAGAAACACAGCCAGCTGGAGCTGCCCTGCTCTCCCCTCATCCACCTGCAATGAGGTACTGTGGTTTCTCCTGGTCTGGGCTGCCCCCGCAGAGGACAGGAGCGACCTGGAAAGCCCTGGGAGGCTCCAGGTGTGCTCCCCATTGGAGGCGGCTGAGTGCGAAGCCAGTGTAGTTTCATAGCCGCTCTGCAGGCACCGGGTATGGATACTGTCACCCTCATTGCGTGGGCACTCTGAGTTATGCCATGATGTGTCTCCCATAATGTAGGGTGAGATAGAGTTGTTCCTGGGTATAGGTCTCCACGATGATGTCTTGGCCTCCCTAATACAATGTTCGCAATGACGTGCATCCTGGGTGCCTGACTAGAGTCTGATGGGAATATTTTATCCTTTGTGCATACATGCTCAGGACTTGATATTCCTGATAAGGTGTTTTCATGCGATATGCATCCATATTGATGATACTAATGACTTGCCACTTGGGAAATGTTTTTCATGATATGTGTGTTAATGGGGATGTCTTGGCATTTGTGATAAGGAGTTATTCTGATGTGCATTTTTGGTGATACTGACAACATGACTACTGCTTGTGACTAAACCTGTGTTTACTTGGCGACGCTTATTTCTGAGGATTACAAGTAGCCTGTGTAATGTTCTGACAACTGCTTGTGTAGCAGGGTGTAACTGATACATGTTGTTTTTGGTCTAGTGATGTTTTATGCAATACTGATTATTTTTATATAACTGGGTGTTGTGTTTCCTTTGTGGTGTATTTATTGTGTCAAGTGTATTGTGTGTGTTGTGCAATCGCTTTACACATTGCCTCTGGGATAGGCCTGACTGCTTGTGCCAATCAACCAAGGGGGTCAGCAGGGGTTAACTTGGGTGTGTAACTCCCTTGCCCTGACTGGAGTGGTGTGTCCTGCCTGGCTTAGGTGCATACCCTAGCCAACCAGAAACCCCATTTCTAACATGTTAGATCTCCTAATCCTCTGCAGAGTAAAATATACAAATCTTTTTAACTTTAACTTCTCAAAAACTACTGAACAGATTTACACCAATCACAACATCTGAGGTTTTTGCACCAAAATCTAGCTTTCTGTCAAATTTGGTGTAATTCGGTTCAGCTGTTTTTATGATATTAATTTTCAATTATCTTTTGTTGAAATCTACACAGGGTTAAAACAAGAGTAGTTCATTCATGGTACATGAACTAATAAAATTGAGTGAAAAAGTTCCATAACCATGTTGTGTGGATCAAGTGAACTATGATACTAAGCAGGTAAGGGTCTATATGTAGACATAATATACTAGATATTGAAAGTGTGCTGTGGCTGTCACAGTTATTTCAATAATTCGTCCTTTCATGTACCCACTCTTTTAGTGACAGTACAACACACTCATGCTCACCAATCAATGACGAGGCACTTTCAGTTACTGCCAAGCCTATTGGGCATTTCTGCTAGCTTGTGAGAAACTTGAGTATTCCTATCATGTGTGACTGCTGCTCTGAGAGTTATGATGGTGCTGTTGATAGTGTGCAACTGCTTGTCTGTGAAGGGTGTGAATCTCCTGAAGTAGAAGGTGCTTGCTTGTTTTGCCACTGGGTGCTCTTCAGAGTGTGTGACTGACATTCTGTGAGGGCTCTGAAAGGCTGTATGTACAGTGTAAAGGCTAGTCTGTGAGGGTTGTCAAAGTACTGTTGTAGTTTGAGACTGCTAGTGTGTGAGGGGAATGAGAGCTCTGTCATAACATCATACTGCTTCAATGTGAGGTTGAGAGATTACTTTTGCTAAATTTGAACTATTAGACTGTGAGGGGTTTGAGAGTGCCTCTAGGAATGTGTGGCTCCTATTCTGATGAGCGTGAGAGTGCTGAACATTACATATAAGACTGCTAGCATTCATGGAGCAACAAAGGTGATTTAATGCAAAATAGCCTTCTCTCACACCTAGCAAAACCAAAAAGATAAGTTGGCAGTCTTTCTCTACGGTTCCACTCGGACCTATCATCCATCACATTGAAATATGGTGCCTGTGTTACCAAAAGTTTATTTCTAATTTATAACACCAAACACATCAACAATTAAAGACACAGTGATTATGGTGGAGGAAGATAAGCCTTCTCTCAGTTCAGACCTCAGAGTAAATATATATATATGCATAGTTTATTGTAGAGATAGCACATTTTAATCATTTGAGTGTCACTCTTCAATAAAGAAATGAGATGAGATTATATTTATGGAAACATAATCTGAGTTTATTCTAATGTAACTTCAGCACTGGAAAGAATTTAAGCCATCTACATTCCTAAAGAGGTGGCAAAGGTTCAGACTGCTCATCTATTGGTGGTTATAAGTGACAATCACATGTCTCTCCCCACACAAAATAGCCATTCATTGTAACTAGCAAAGTATTAAATAAGCCAATGTGAACTCAAGAACTTTGGCCTTGATTTGCAAAGACCTTGTGTTAGATTTGGGTGACCTTTTATTAAAGCACACTTAATAGAATGTCTACTCGAAGGATTTAGAATCCAATACACATTGTAATTTGCTTTGCATTCTAATCCAATGTAATGGAACACATCATAATGTGCGGCCTTGTGTTACTTGGGCAAAGATAGCATTCTATGGTTGGTACATGGGTGTTCCCATGCAAAGAGACACAGGTTTAGACACGAATCACTATCTACAAAGTCGTAGAGAGGTATGTGTGTCAAACGTCTGAACCTCGCTGGGGCAGGTGTAACGTGGAGAAGTGTGTTCAGTTCTCTTTGTTTTTTAGGTGTGACACAAACTAAAACCATTTGGTTTTACAAAACCATTCTATATATATTATGTACTTACATGTATGGGCTTTCAGGAAGACATATTTACCCATTTTTCTGTTAGTGTGCCAATCACATTTTCCTCACACCCACTGTGGCATACAGTATGGGGCACTGAATCACCACACTTCAGTCACCAGTGTTAGAGCGCCTGACCTTTATAAGTAAACTTACAAGAGGATGCAAATAGGTCGATGAACCTTTTGACTCGCAATTAAGATGATCCCACCATAACTCCAGTACATGCAGATCAATAATCAATAATCAACAATATCAATAATCAACAATAATCAATTACAATAATAATCATTGGAGTCAGTAATTGTCACACACCATGACCTTTCAGTCATGAATAACCACACCTTCTAGTAAAAGTTAGAATATTTATTTCCCTATATTACCAATGATAACGTCATGTAAATTAATCTCAAACTCAAAAGATACACATACAGAAACAACACTGTCTGTCCAAATATCCAGAAGAAACCTAATTTAATCAAAGCTTGGACTACCACACATTCTAAGGTTACGGTACAAATTAATAACAAGAACAATTGCGCAAAGAATCACATACATTTAGATTCAACAGAGAAATTGATCAAACATTATTCCCCATTGGCAGATTGTCATTAGTGAGAATCTTTATCTAACATCAGATTAGCATCAGCAAGTTGGGCTTCATGAAAAACAATTTAGTAACACAAACTTGGAAAACATCTAACTATGGCTCTATCAAAACAGTGCGGATGGTACCTAGAAAGAAAAAGCAAAGAGGCATAACAAGCCTATGTGTACAATAATACCTCTCCTCAATTGGATCGGCAAGCTAAAATAATCTTCGTCATCAGGACATCAGTTCCAGACATCTATGGTACCATCTCTGGAAACACCTATGAAAGGTTGTTAGGGAGACGAACCATCAGTCTCTGCTATCTTCTCTGTTAATACCTTTTATTCTGTACCAGACATCTGTGATGGGCTCTTAAGGAGACACACCATCCGTCTCTGCTACCATCTCTGTTAGCGCATCTGACCTTAATAAGTAGACTCACAAGGGGACGCGACTAGGTTGATGACCCTTTTGACTCGCAATTAGGATGATCCCACCATAACTCCAGTACATGCAGATCAATAATCAATCGACAGTATCAATAATCAACAATAATCAATGACATTAATAATAATTAGAGTCAGTAATTGTCACACACTATGACCTTTTAATCATGAATAACCTCACCTTTTAGTAAAAGTTAGAATATTTATTTCCCTATATTAACAATGCTAAAGTCATGTAAATTAATCTCAAAATCAAATGATACACATACAGAAACAACACTGGCTGTCCAAATCTGCAGAAAAAATGTAATCTAATCAAAGCTTGATCTACCACACATTCCAAGGTTACGGTACAAATTGATAACAAGAACAACTGCGCAAACGATATCACATACATTTAGATTCAGCAGAGAAATTCATCAAACATTATTCCCTATTGGCAGATTTCCATTATTGAGAATCTTTATCTAACATCAGATTAGCATCAGCAGGTTGGGCTTCATGCCAAACAATTTAGTAACACAAATTTGGAAAACATCTAACTATGGCTCTATCAAAACAGTGTGGTTGGTACCTAGAAAGAAAAAGCAAAGAGGCATAACAAACACATGTGTACAATAATACCTCTCCTCAGTTGGTTCGGCAAACTAAGGTAATCTTCATCATCAGGACATCAGTTCAGTCAGCAAGGCATCAGGATTCAGCATCAAAGTTCAGAAAAGGCAAAGTCTTTAAGCAACTTGAAAGAATAGAGGTAAACCCTCAAGAAGAACAGGGAGAATGGCGTATTGCCTCTTGGTGCAGTCCCGTTAAGTTAAATTGCCTAAAACTAATTCCCAAGTCCCTATTGGTCAAGGGATTGCATGTTCATACTTTGTCCAATAAAACTAAAACTTCAAATCTATGAATTCTAGCACTGTTCCATTCACATGGAGAAGTGTGGCACAATGGTTAGAGTGGCAGACCCTGATGCAGAGATCTGGCCCAGGACCAGGATTCAGTTCCCACCTCAGCGGGTCTTTGGCTCAGATCCCTTGGACAAGATAATTCTCATCTTGGTGCCTAATCTAATGAATGGGTCCCACTCTGTAAGTCTGGGCAATAGCTTGCTTAATCTCTACAACAGTCCTCACAGCGCTTGGATGCCTGACTTCACCCTGGGGCTGTCCAGGAGTGGGCACCTCATAGGGAAAAGCCAGGAGCGGTATGCGTACAGCGCTTTGAGACCCTAACGGGTGAGTAGTGCGCTATTCAAGTGCACAGTTTACAGTTTTTTACATGTCGCTGATTGGTTTCTCCTGCAATGTCCTCATCATCCGGTTTGTCAGATAACAATATTGTTGCAGCTATTACTCCAGTCAGTGTCTCCATTGTTCTTCTCCTGAGAAAGTCAGCCTCACACACGTTACCCTCATATTGTTACATTTACCAAGAACAGCATTTTCTAGCAGTCGATTCTCATGAGAAAAACTTTTAGCTATGAGCACATTTACACAATACAATGGAAAATCACAGTTTAACTCTCTAAGACAGCCATTTTATGAAATGCTAAGAAATACATCTTGACATGAGGCCTGGCAACTAAGCCAAGACCTCCGCTAAGTTAAGGCCTACAATTAATAAACCTAATACATAATCCATAACCCTTAATATGACATTGCTACATTATTCAAACATTTACTCAACATTTCATAGTAATAGACTATTAATAAGTACACTTTGTGAGTATTGCTGGCCACTCATCGTGATCACATTTTCAAATGCGTGCATTATTTTTCTATCGTTATTACATTTTCTATGCAAATCCATTACTAAGAATACATGAACACTCATTAATAATTTTTATTAAAATGTGTGCTCTTTCACTGGTTAACTTCACTGTGAGTGATGACATTTTGCCCTTTTACTAGAAGCACATACACACACAAAGTAGCACCTTATCTGCCAGAGACAGAAATATATATCATCTGGCTATCCAATATTATAATGACCTTTGCATTCAAGAAGCCTTTTTTGTAATTATATGTTGATTCCATAGTGAGAGCCATCCTGACTGTAACTGCATCACTGGAGACTTAATCCACATTCACTTTAGCCCCCATAAAGTTTTTTGGGAAGTTAGCCCTGCCAAGTGCCACGCATCAGGGTTTGCTCTAATGCAGTTTGTTTATGCCCTTCCTAAAGGTTGGTTGTGCTACCCCACATGCACTGCGCAACCTCGTTGGGACCTGAAAGTGAGTGGTGTAGCATAGAAGGTTGTGAGTCTTAGTTGAGAGAGTCAGGGACTGAAAGTGACACTGCGCATTATCTCCTTATTACTGTTTCCCTACTCTGCACCTCCCTTCTCTTCTTTTATCATGTCGTTCTGTCAATTATTTTGTTTCTTTAATAGTCTTCCATCTTTTCTTCCGTTTACATTTTCTCTCCTTTTTCTCCAATTATGTCTGTCTTTCAGTGTATAAAAATATTTCCCAGGTTGTTTCTGTCATGTTCTTATGGTCTCATTTTCTGACTGCCTTCACTGATATTCTGTGTCTCCCAGTTTCTTATCCTTTATAACCTTCTCTCTCTATAGCTCCCTGTCTCAAAGAGGAACGAAGTTACTGGTGCTTCTGGTGCAGTGGCACATGATCCTAAAGTTGCGATGAGCCCACTACACTGCTGTTTTGTTTGTCTTTCACTATCCATTGAACAATAGGAGGCAAGCTATCCCCATGCTAGAATTAGGGCCCATTGTAACCTTTGTACACCACTGCAATCTCACTCAGGCACTGCCCTTTCTCTCTCTCTCTTTTTGTTACCCTCACTTTCCTCTTGGATGTCTGTCCTGTCCCAAACACACTTTCTTTTGTTCCTTCCCTTGTACTTTTGCTACTTTCATTAAGAAAACAGAATTTCTACTGCTAAAATACAAAGCCATAACGTCAGAGATTATTGAAGTAAATGTTCTGTTGAACTGCTTGCAATACAATGTCACACTTGGGGTATTTAAATGCCACACATAAAGACACTGCAAACATAAAACTGTGGCACGTGCATTGTTGGAAATGGCCCTCTCTTCGGGGTCACCCCCAAACATTTTGCCTTTTACCCTTCACTTTTTGCTGCATTTGTTTTTGTTGGCCTTAGGACTCTGTGCACTTTACCGCTGCTAACCAGTGCTAAAGTGTTTGTGTTCTCTCCCTAAAATGTGGTTCAATCGGCTTATACCCAATTGGAATATTTAATATACTTGTACGTCACTTGTAGAGTGGCATACCATAAACTCAGGTCCTGTAAATTAAATACTACCAGTGGGCCAGCAGCACTTATTGTTGCAACCCCCTAAGTAGCCTTCTAAAACTTGTCTTAGGCCTGCCATTGCAGCCTGAATGCAATGTCACACAGCCATGTCGACTTGACATGTAAACCTCTTTGCCAGTCCTTACATTTCCCTTTTATTATATATACCGCTAAGGTAGGCCCTCAGTAGCCCAGAGGGCAGGGTGCTGCGTAATAAAAAGGCTGGGCATGTACGTTTAAGTATTATATACAGTGGTAGTGAAAAACTCCCAAATTTGCTTTTCACTACTGCAAGGCCTACCACTCCCATACGATAACACTGGGGATTCCTTATTAGATGTATTAAGCTGTAATTCTTAAATGAAAGGAAGTAGATATACCATGTTTGGTAACTATGGAACTGTAATAATAAACTCTCTTTAATGGTAAAGTTGGATTTTTCATTATAATTTTGAAACACTACTTTTCAAATTTTTGCATTTTCCTGTACTTAGCCCTTTGTGCCTATAGCCAGCGTGGAGCCAGGGCAGGGAATTCAGAAAATCTGGGAACCTCAAAGACTCTTTCCAGAAACTTCACCCACCTTCTATGAGCCCGACACCAGGGATTAAAAAAAGGACTCTCAGACCCACTCTTCAGTTCACAACTGGAACTGCGGAAGGACTCTCAGAGGCCTGTATGCTGCTGTGACCTGTTGTGCATTCTGCCAGGCTGCTGCTGTACCCTGAAGGACTGCTCTGCTGCCTGGAGCCAGTCTTGAACCCTCATAGGTCAGTCCTGCTGTTGAGCCTTGCTTCTGCACCTCTACCCAGGACTATCAGAAGTAGCTCTAAGGGCTAGAATGCTTGCCTCCTGTTCAGAGTCACCGGGGACATAACAGTCTCACACCATCTTGAACCCACACCTGGATCCTGCCTCAGTGATTCCTGAACCCACAAGAGGTCTACATGCACTCCAGGGCTCTTGGTTGTGGTGACAAAGGTGACCAGATGTCTGCAGTTGGTACTTATATCTTTTAGGTGTTATTTTGAACCTTAAACTTTAGAAAATCCTAAATCTGTTTTTACTGATTGGATGTTTGTTGTTTTGGTTACAAATAATTCATTAAAATGTATATTAATTTTCGTGGAATTTTTCTTGTGTTCTGGTTTCACTATATTACTGTGTGTGTGCTGCATAAATACTTCACACCTTGCCTCTAACTTAAGCTTGACTGCTTTTTGTATCAAGCTACCCATGGCTACGCACAGGTTAATTTAGTGACATTTTGTAGTTCATCTTGCAAGGGATTGTGGTAGTTGCTTGACCAGGGCTCCCACCCCACTCAACCAACAATCCAATTACTCACATGAATACTGAACATGTTGTAGTTATGGGAATCTCTGTACTAAGTTTTCATTTCTAGGCACCATTATGTTTTATTTTTCACTCTGTGGCTCCTTCCCATCTCAACAGTGCTTATTTTGTAAAAGAAGAAGTGCCAGAGCTCTCGTCTGGAGACCACTGCATCTTGCACCACCCATTGTCACTGCTTACGGTGCCAATGGCATACTTACACAACTATTAACCATCATACTGATACAAGTGTGACAGTTCAGGCAATGCAAGGCCCCCAAAGCTATTAGAATGGTTTTGGTGGCAAATATTAGTTGTTTTTAATGTATATTGAATTAACAAACAACTGTTTTTAGGCTCATCTCTAAATTACACGAACAGTGACACAATGTGGCAGCTGTCATAAGTGCTGTTGTGTTGACAATTAAGTGCTGATGCTGAGCACTGAAATCCACTGTCTCAAATTAAGCACTGCATCTCAGTACATTTGTGGCCAGTACTCCTAGCACAAAGGGCCATCAGGATAGCAAGGATATATTTATAAGAGCAACCATATGATTATTCCTAGCCGTCTTTTCTCCTCGTCTGTTTCTACAGGATGGTCATAGCACTCTTGCTTGTCATGTTACTTAAACAAGTGGATGCCTGCAGAGTGAGCACATCTCTCTATTTATCCATCTTTACTAGAGAAATATTCATATTGAAGGGGGAAATAGAGAGCTTTATGCCAGCAAGGTGACTTTCTTAGCACTGTCAGATCAAACAAATTGGGACCATACATTTTAAGACGAGCTGTTAAGAGAATTGTAGGAAGTTGGCTCTGTATGTACTATTTCAAAGTAAGAGATAGCATGCACAGAGTCCAAGGGTTCCCCTTAGAGGTAAGATAGTGACAAAAAGAGATAATTCTAATGCTCTATTTTGTGGTAGTGTGGTCGAGCAGTAGGCTTATCAGAGGGTAGTGTTAAGCATTTGTTGTACACACACAGGCAATTAATGGGAAACACACACTCAAAGACAATTCCAGGCCAATAGGTTTTCATATAGAAAAATATATTTTCTTAGTTTATTTTAAGAACCACAGGTTCAAGATTTACAAACCATACTTTAAATGAAAGGTATTTCACTTAGGAACTTTAGGAACTTTGAATTAGCAAAATAGCATATACAGTTTTCACACAAATGGCAATAAGCTATTTTAAAACTGGACACTGCAATTTTCAACAGTTCCTGGGGGAGGTAAGTGTTTGTTAGTTTTGCAGGTAAGTAAACCACCTACAGGGTTCAAAGTTGGGTCGAAGGTAGCCCACTGTTGGGGGTTCAGGGCAACCCCAAAGTTACCACACCAGCAGCTCATGGCCGGTCAGGTGCAGAGGTCAAAGTGGTGCCCAAAACACATAGGCTTCAATGGAGAAGGGGGTGCCCCGGTTCCAGTCTGCCAGCAGGTAAGTACCCGCGTCTTCGGAGGGCAGACCAGGGGTTTTTGTAGGACACTGGGGGGGACACAAGTCAGCACAAAAAGTACACCCTCAGCGGCATGGGGGCGGCCGGGTGCAGCATGCAAACAGGCGTCGGGTTTGCAATGTAGTTCAATGGGAGACCCAGGGGTCTCTTCAGCGATGCAGGCAGGCAAGGGGGGGCTCCTCGGGGTAGCCACCACCTGGGTGAGGGAGAGGGCCACCTGGGGGTCGCTCCAGCACTGGAGGTCGGATCCTTCAGGTCCTGGGGGCTGCGGGTTCAGTGTCCTTACCAGGCGTCGGGTCTTTGAAGCAGGCAGTCGCGGTCAGGGGGAGCCTCTGGATTCCCTCTGCAGGCGTCGCTGTGGGGACTCAGGGGGGTCAACTCTGGCTACTCACGGGCTCGCAGTCGCCGGGGAGTCCTCCCTGTAGTGTTTGTTCTCCACAAGTCGAGCTGGGGGCGTCGGGTGTAGAGTGCAAAGTCTCACGCTTCTGGCGGGAAACGTGTGTTCTTTCAAAGTTGCTTCTTTGTTGCAAAGATGCTTCTTTCTTGGAGCATAGCCACTGTCCTCAGGAGTTCTTGGTCCTTTTAGATGCAGGATAGTCCTCTGAGGCTTCAGAGGTCGCTGGACCCTGTGGAACGCGTCGCTGGAGCAGTTCTTTAGAAGTGCGGAGACAGGCCGTTAGAGCTGGGGCCAAAGCAGTTGGTGTCTCCGTCTTCTCTGCAGGTTTTTCAGCTCAGCAGTCCTTCTTCATCTTAGGTTGCAGGAATCTCTCTTGCTGTGTTCTGGGAGCCCCTAAATACTCGATTTAGGGGTGTGTTTAGGTCTGGGGGGTTAGTAGCCAATGGCTACTAGCCCTGAGGGTGGCTACACCCTCTTTGTGCCTCCTCCCTGAGGGGAGGGGGCACATCCCTAATCCTATTGGGGGAATCCTCCATCTGCAAGATGGAGGATTTCTAAAAGTCAGAGTCACCTCAGCTCAGGACACCTTAGGGGCGGTCCTGACTGGCCAGTGACTCCTCCTTGTTTTTCTCATTATCTTCTCTGGCCTTGCCGCCAAAAGTGGTGCCGTGGCCGGAGGGGGCGGGCAACTCCACTAGCTGGAGTGCGCTGGGGTGTTGTATCAAAGGGGGCGAGCCTTTGAGGCTCACCGCCAGGTGTTACAGTGCCTGCAGGGGGAGGTGAGAAGCACCTCCACCCAGTACAGGCTTTGTTACTAGCCATAGAGTGACAAAGGCACTCTCCCCATGTGGCCAGCAACATGTCTGGTGTGTGGCAGGCTGCTAAAACTAGTCAGCCCACACTTGTAGTCGGTTAAGGTTTCAGGGGGCATCTCTAAGATGCCCTCTGGGGTGTATGTTACAATAAAATGTACACTGGCATCAGCGGGCATTTATTGTTCTGAGAAGTTTGATACCAAACTTCACAGTTTTCAGTGTAGCCATTATGGTGCTTTGGAGTTCGTGCATGACAGACTCCCAGACCATATACTCTTATGGCTACCCTGCACTTATAATGTCTAAGGTTTTGCTTAGACACTGTAGGGGCTTAGTGCTCATGCACATATGCCCTCACCTATGGTATAGTGCACCCTGCCTTAGGGCTGTAAGGCCTGCTAGAGGGGTGACTTATCTATACCTATAGGCAGTGTGAGGTTGGCATGGCACCCTGAGGGGAGTGCCATGTCGACTTAGTCATTTTATCCCCACCACCACACACAATCTGGCAAGCAGTGTGTCTGTGCTGAGTGAGGGGTCCCCAGGGTGGCATAAGACATGCTGCAGCCCTTAGAGACCTTCCCTGGCATCAGGGCCCTTGGTACCAGGGGTACCAGTTACAAGGGACTTACCTGGATGCCAGGGTATGCCAATTGTGGAACCAAAAGTACAGGTTAGGGAAAGAACACTGGTGCTGGGGCCTGGTTAGCAGGCCTCAGCACACTTTCAAATCATAACTTGGCATCAGCAAAGGCAAAAAGTCAGGGGGTAACCATGCCAAGGAGGCATTTCCTTACAAGAATCACTCACTACTTCATTATGTCTGGGAGCTCCTCCTAATGCACAACAATCTACTTTGCATCTATAGCTCAAAAGCAGTGGGTCTTCTCCATTATTTTGGATTTTGTATGGATGAATCTATTGCCTTCTCACCAGGACGCTGGTGTTTGTTCACCATTTGGAGGTCAAAGCCTCAGTGTGAACACTAGTGCATTACCGACAGCATTCAGAGACCTTACACATTTGAAGTCTTACGCACCACTCTCACATCTGTCACAGATTAAAACTCATAGGTTCCTAGCACTACTCACACCCCTCATTCTTACATCCTCCGCAGACAAATGGTCACACACTATCAGATGCACTCTCACAACCCTCACTGACTAGCAGTCAACCCTGCTGAAAAAGCACTCACAGCCCTCGCACAGTAGCAGTCTCACACTATCAACTGCTCTCCTACACCCCTCAATGTGCAGGAATGTCATACTACTAACAGTGTACTCGTACTCCTCACACTAGCAGTTTCTTATCCCTCACGCACAAAATGCCAAACAGTACTAGCAACACTTTCATCCACAGTTCCAACAGTGGTCTCACATACAAGCAAATTAACACTGACAGACCTTGCACATCTTTTACAAACTAACAGTCACACATTACCAGATGCATTCACGCAGCCGTCACAACTTGCAAGAAGAAGCAATATGTCTGGCTTATTGGTGGATGAAAAGCTGTTTGGGTGAGCGTTTTTGTTTGCCTGTGTGCCTGCATGGATGATGAGTGACCTTCATCTGCAGGTCTTCTGCCCCTATAACATATTGCACGGGCATTGAGAATGATAGCATTCTGCTCCGTTAGAAGGAGCACTTCCACATCCAAAGTAGTTCTCTACAGTGTTAAGAACTACTATGGCAATGTATGCTTTTTAAATAAAAAATTGCTTTAAAACAATTCTTTTATATCAGAAGTTACCCGGCAGCTCTCCCAAACAATTACATTTTGGAAAAATGACAAAACAAAACAAGTGCTGACAAAGCCAAAGGACTAGGCCCACAGCTTGACCTGAAATGGAGCCGGCAGTGTTGCGGCGGTGCGACGGGTGCAGTTGCACCCGTCACGCTTTCCACTGTCTGCTATGCAGACAGTGAAAAGCTCCATGGGGCTGTGCCAGGGGCCCCCTGCACTGCCCATGCCTGAGGCGGCAGTGCAGGGGCCCCCAGGGGCACCGCAACCCCCCTTTCCGCCAGCCTTTTCATGGTGGTTCCTACCACCATGAAAAGGCTGGCGGAAGGGGGACTCGTAATCCCCTGGGCAGCGCTGCCCTGGAGGATTAAATCCGCCGGGACCTCTGTTACGGAAAACCGCCGGTCACGGCGGTGAGACCGCAGCGTCGTAATACGCGAGTTTGCAAAGTCCAAAACAGCCCTGGTGGTCTTTGACCGCCAGGGTTGTAATGAGGGCCATAATTATGTCCTGCTCTACCATTCATGGATGCAGTGTTTTGTGTGATTTATTTGTAAATCTGAGACTCAGTTCTTGAGAAGTCGGGCAAAGCTTCTGTGACTTTGTCCAATTTTGCCCTAGTCTAAGTTTCCAGTGCTGGCTTTGACACTGGACTTAAAGTATCATTGCCATGGATGAATTCTAGGTAAATATCATAAGCACGGTATGCGTCCTTGTGCGGCATCCTTAGTGACAACTTACATTTTCTTCCGTACTGCATTGCACAATTAAACAATGCAGCAGGTTCAGGCAGCAAACGTCTACTGTAAAGAGTGAAGGAGAGCAGGTGCATGGGAGGGAGGCACCCCCTGTAAATATAAAACAAATGCAGGGCAAGCAGAGTGGGGCAGCAAAATTACCGCTGAGTAAACACCTGCACCTACAGTGCGTTGGTGTTTGACCCCCAGTAAAATACCCGCAAATCCACATAATCCAAGAGTCAGGTAAAACATCAGTCATACAAACAAGTGAATCTCAAACCGGTACATCTTTTTTACATATTTTTTCAAATGAATGTGCAATGTAAGCTAAAAAATCTAACAAACAAATCACATACACCAAAATCTACATTTTTGAGCAATTTAACATTATTTAGCAATTTTAGTTGAATACTAGTGACGCAGAGCGTTTGACTATATAGAAGGTACTGTTTACAGTCAAAACTCGGAGAGGGTCAGTTGTATCAGCAAATACCAAGCTATGACAAATCAAATGGGTTCGGATTTCTTCAAATTGAAACTGCTTCATTAATTGATAATTTGTATACATGATTGTGCAGATCAGTGAGTGGTGCATGAGAAAATGAGACAAATGAGTAATGGATGGATGAGTGAGTGTGTAGGTGTGGATACATAGATGAATAAGCTCATGGAAGAAGGGTTAAATTCACCCCTCGCCTATCCTTCATCTGCAAGTCTACACTGAACCCAAGAACACATCAGGCCCAACCATCTCCTGCAAGAGTACAAATCTGGCTTTAAATCATGCTGCAACATAGTTATTTCCCACATCAAAGATGGCATCCTCCTGACCACTTATGAAGTTGACCTCTCCTTCTAGATATTGCTAGACCGCTCAGCCACCTGTGATAATGTTGACTATCCCACCCTCATCCAGACTCTGAAGTCTTGAAGTGGGTACACTGGCAATATCCTTCACTGTTTCACCTCATTCATGTGTAACCAACACCAGCTTATTCACATGGACACATCAGCCAATCAATCAAAGCATTTGTAAAGTGCACTACTCACCCGTGGGGGTCTCAAGGCGCTGATGGGGGGGGGTACTGCTGACACAGTCTCCGAGTCACAGAAAATCCTTATCACCTGCAGAGCCCATAAAGGTTCCATCTTGTTCTCCTTCACTTTCAGCCTCTAATTGGAGCAATTTAGGCTCTATTCACCCATAATAGCATCAGCGTTCACCAATATGCCAACAATACACAACTGCATTTGAAAGACACCCCCGCTTCAGGCATTCAAAGACTCAAACACTGCCTAGCCCCCACCTAGACCTGGATGTCCAGCACCTTTTCAAAGCTGAACTTCACTGATACAGAGTTCCTGCTGTTAGCTAAAAATAACAAGCAAAACTTGCCTATTCCGGCTTAATGACATGAACCATGAAAGCGTTGAACCCCAAATTTCACCCATTGCCAATTTAATTGGATTCGCCACGGACACAAACCTCATCTTCAAGGAACAGATTGCCAGGAAAACAAAGGCAGACAAATACCAGCTTCTTCCATTAAAGAAAGTCAAACCATTCATCCCAGAAAGCAAATCCAGTATTGGTGTTCCAGCCTCATAATCTCATATTTGAATAAAGGCAACACCCTGCTTCGTGATGCCTGGTACCCGTCTTTGGCCTGAAGCAATATGATATCAGCTCCATCCTGGCTCCCATTGTAATCTCAGACGTCTTCAAAATCAGAAGAATATTTTACAAAGCTGTCACAACCAGAACCCTTGCCTATCTTTCTGGCAAGTTAATTATTTCTGGTGGCACTTGGCACACTCACAACCAGGACACCAGTCATGACAGACTGGAGGGAAAGAGGAATGTAAGACAACTCACAACAGTCCTTCTTCAACCCTACACTTAGGATCTGGAACGACATCTCTGTATCCATCAGGTCGCCCCAACCTTCAATTTAAGAAAGTGCTGAAGATACACCTCTTTAAAGAATGCTAAATAACTATGCAGCTGTGGCTCACTTCTACCCCTAGAACCCAGCTACATATTCAGTCTTTTGTTGACAGTGCCTGCCTTTGAGCCTGTATTGTGCATCATTGTCTTTTAGCTTTGCTCGGCTACACAAATACCACATTCACGGATATGTACACATGTACATGAATATAAATAGAAGACTATATAGTTACTGGACAAACCTTGTGTGTGGATGGATGAATGGGCGAGTGAGTGCACAACTAGATGAATGAGTGACTGCATGAATGGATCAGTGGGTAGTGCATGGATGGGTGACAACAGTTTCCCCTGTTGTTGCCAATAGACTACTTCCCCATTCTGCTACTGTCGCTTATTCACTCATCCATTTCCATTGACCATTATTCACACATTCATCCTCTCATGCACTAAGGCACTCACCCATGCATTCATCCATTCAGTTAGGATCTCACGCATTCCTCTATCCACATACTCATTCACATACCCTTCAGCCATGCATTCTCACATTCACTAACGCACTCATCCATACAGTAACATATACAAAATTGCTAGCCCGTGACAAACCACTTTCAGTTTTAAGAAATCAGGCCTGCTGGCTATCTATGGAAATACTAGTTTGCAATATGTAATGGAAAATGACAGATATATATATGCATTATTTTGCAAAACGTTATGACATTTTGCTTTGGAGTGATTTTGACATTTATTCTACCTTCTTGTCATTATGAATTTGACAGTCACTGACTATCAAGAGCAAGATGAAATATAACGACAGAAAAGATTCAATTTTGTGGATTCATCATCAAGGTTGTGTGCTGTCCTCCAACTTTAGAATATTTTTACAAGAACTTCAGGAGCCTCATATATTCACTTATGATGTGAAAACGGAACTCTTCTCCGACAAACGGAAGATACTCTGTCACCAGGGGTTTCTAATGAGCTATAGGGATTAGAAGACTTTTTCAGTATGTGGATTGGGCTCTGTTGTACTCTTTCACACCTTACCTCAGAGAACATATGTCCTCATGATAGAAACAACCCCACTGCTTCTCTGAAGCCCTGGCAGTGCAGCATCCTCCATGACGGTTACCATTTGAATGCAAATAGAAGTAACCCTACCCATAGGGCAGAAGATAAAGAGAAAGGATGGTCCCACATCAGCTTTCATTTCCTCTAAGTAGGCAGACTACTAAGGGCCTCATCATGAGTGGCCTGGAAATAGAGTTTTATTTCCCCACTCACTGACTTACCGATACCGTGGGTGGGTGGGGGAGGATGTTGGCACTGGTAATACTGAAGTGAAGGAAAAATCTGACCTATCAACAATAGAGGTCGTGAGCATAAACTAGAAAATAAGCGTTTATCAGGCGAATCAATAAAATTGGGTCTGATTACCGTCTTAATTCCTCAGTTTGGCTTAGACTTACTCCATCTTTCAGCAGTCCACAACTGTGGGTGAAAGTAAAAATCTTGTGAATGCGATAGTTGCTGTTACCCAAAGAGATTAAAGTGGCTACTTGAAATGAGAGCCTTAGTCGCATGACACTGGTATTTGGATGAGATATGAAATATGATTCTCTAGTTGCCATATCAAAATGTGCCATTCGGGGAGACTCATCTGTGAGCAGGAGATTCCACCACCATTAACAAGGTGTTTGGTCAAAGCCAGAACATTCCCAGTTGTACTTATTTCCAGCAATAATGGAAGGCTCATACAATTAAAGAGGCATGACTGGTGCCCACACTTATAAAGTGCAGTATAGGACATAAGTTCCCGCTAACGAAATGTTCCCTGTCAAGCTGTGTTTTCTTTGAAGAAAAGGTGACTGTGCTTACAGGGTCGCACATCCAACGTATACATACAATTGCCCGGGGAGATTGTATCTTGTTATAATGAATAACGTTCAGTGGGTGCCGTATTGGTATTACACCCAACCACCCAGTGTGTAGGTTGTACCGACTGGAGATCCAATGAGAACTGAAATGTTTAATTTAAACTGGCAATTTAAAATAATCTGTCTTTTCTTTCCAGGTGCCCAGATGAGGGCACATCCATTGTTTCCTTATTGATGGTTGAAATGAGGTTACAACTCTTCTCTGTGTTCCACATTGGCCAGTCCTCTATCCTTTCAAAGCTATACTCTGTTTAGAATCAGGGGTCTGCATAACTTATCCTTGTGCACTCCCAACATCCATACTCCCTTCATGTGTAAATTCTTAGGTGAGGCATGTCAAGCCTTGCCTTCCAGAGGTGGCAGCTAGACATTCAAGAGATTTCCTCACCCTTGTCTTCTTACAAACAAGCTTATCATGGAGCTTGTTTCTTGAGAGCTATTGAATCTTCATATGCAGGAGGTCAGGAAGTCTCATGTTTCTTATTTAGGTGTGATCTGCTGGCTTAAGGGTTCAGCCATGTCCAAGGAAGAAAAGTTTGAAAGGCCTCTTGGTTTGGTCCCTACCAGGGTCTGTAAGGCCTCTGAAGATAAGGAATACATTCTTTACTCTGAAGTTCAGCATTTTCCTGTTTACTCCTGCCCTAAACCATGCTGATACAGCAACAATGGGTAAATTACTAGCTGTTTCAGTTTACATTAATCAGTTGTAGGGATACACAGTTTTCCCAAGAGAAACTCAGCAATATGTGTTCTCTTTGTTGATGTTAAGAATCCATTTGATCCCAACAGAACCTTGTCCAGCTTCTGATCAACTTTAATAATGGCAGGGGCATCTTTAGGATTTTGGGGGCCCTGAGCCAAACATATTATGGAGGCCCCTGTTCAGAACAGCTTTGAATTTATGATCCAATTTCAGCTCTTTCAAGCCCTCTTTGGCCAGGCCACTGATAGTGCACAGGAACACTAGTCCAAATTCAAAATGTATTTACATCTTCTATTCAGGGATAGTATTGTGTGTTTTCAATATTGTAATACAGCAGCAGCTCACAAATATTATGCACATAATATCTGCAATATCCTTCTTTTTCTCAATTGTGGGGTCCTGTTTTGCCGTAAAATTAACTTTGTTTTGGATGTTGCATGAAACATAAACACATTTCTCTGCAAACTGTCAGTAATAGACTCTCACACATCACCCACATAAAAAATAAAGGAAAATGGGATTTAAAGCAACAGGGCAAGCCTCGCAGCAGACGCAGGACTGGCTCCATCAGGGCCCCCCTGAAAGTCTGGGGCCCTGGGCCAGAGCCCACTTTGCCCATGCCTTAAAACGTCTCTGAGTAATGGTTACTTTTTTGATGGCGGGCCCTTCCTCTTTAATAAGGGCAAGTATAGCTAATACCAGTGTTACACTTTTATGTCAAGGATTAGATTATGAGATAGCTCCTTTCTTTTGATGTGGGGATACCCTGACTGTCTCCTGCCTAAACTTCTTCTCCACCACCTGGTATTTATCACCAGAAAGGTGGAACAGCACCTTTGGTGATTGAAGCACTTCAAGAAATCTGCAGCTAGGGCATGCATTCAGACATACTTCATATGACTCTTGTGAGTTCCTAAAAGTCGGAAACCTGAATATGCACAACATTTTTGAGAATCAGACCACTGGTTCAGAGACACTAGTTTTTATTAAACTCGTGAAGCAATTTATTTCTGTTAGGTAGTTGCGTCATTTTGAATTTCAGGTGGGAACTGGATGTAATGCCTTAGTAGGTAGAATTAGTGAAACAGATATGTAACACTGAGTGAATTTCTTGAATTTATTTTATTATGTATTGTTGTTTTTCTTATTGTATGTTTTAAAATGTTTTTAGGACAAATTAAAGGACGAAATAACAGGGATGGAGAAAATATGTTGGGTGGAAGAAAAAATCAAACAGTTTATTTAAAAGTCATTTATTTTCTTTTTTCAGATATCTTAGGGAAAGGATTCCCACTTCCAATGCTTGATCATATACAGCTCTTTGATGTTGTCCTTCAGCAACACCAGGTCTGTAAATACATGTGATTTTCACCCAGCTATTTTTTGGTATCCATGGCATTCATACATATCTGTACCAGAACACTGACATCTTTATATCTCTCATTCTCTTGCTGTTTATCCTTCTCTTTCTTTCCCTCTTCAATCTTTTTCCCTCTCCTTGTTTATGTTGCCATGGGTCCCTAACTTCCTTGCCCCCTCTATTTCTCTACTATAGGCCCCTTGTAGTAGTCCCACCCCTTCAGAATTTTGCCACCAAAATGGCAATCCTGATTGATCATTAGAATGTGGCAATCACAATATTGTGTAATATATGGCCCTCTGCTTCTCTCTCTGCCATCTTCCCTTTATCACTTTGCCCCTTCGCTTTCTTCAGTGCCCCTTTATCGTTATTGAGTGTTCCTTTTGTATTAGTTGCCCATCCACATAGGTACTGTATTCTTTTTTCAGTCCTTTTTCACTTATGTTCATCCAACATTCAATTTTCTCACCTCCTCTTTTCTCCCCACGTAAATTCATCCCTTTACCCTTTCCATCAGAATCTGTTAAAGTAGTCTTTTGCATTCATAGTCCTCATATCGTACTTGTCCTCCGTTTTTCAGATTACCTTTCCACCATTTTTCCAGTATTGACTCCACGCTGTCTTCTTACATTTTCCATTTATTCCCTTTTCATACGCTTTTGCCAATTGCTCGCTGACTTTTTCACTCTTTACACTCTCTTCTTACCCTCTGTACTCAAGCAATGTCAGTACTTCAATTGCCCTCTTATTCCCTTCTTGTGTTTTTCACTTGTTTAAAAAAAAAAAACAGTAACTAGACACCACATAGAAAGTTTACCAATGCCAGTAAAATATGTACCCCATCAGGCCTAAAATAAAACCTTAATTGGCACATTTGTCCTATCTCCAATGGTCAATTAGATTATATTCATAATTTCTCTCCAAAATGGAGGGGAGTAACAACATCGAAGTTTTAATATCGACCTGCACATTTATTGACTTTACAGTATCTACTTGCACTATGTTGTCCTGGTAAGTAGATGTGAATTTAGTATAGCAAACCAATACTTCTTTATGCTTGCCTATCTTGACAATACAGTGATAGCCAATATTGTGGAGTCAATAAATGTGTCAACATCGTTGCCCTTAATACTGAAACATACAATTGTGTAACGATCTGTAGATTCATTTGCGGGTAAAATACAACCCTGTCCTACTAAATACATAAAGTTAATGTCTGATAATTCAAAATTGTAGCCATTACTTAAGTTCTCCTCCTTTTCTCCTGAAATTATTTCCCACACTGTTGTAGAGACCCAAACAGGCAGGGATCTCTGTGAGCATGAGGCAAATAACTTAGAAAGTACTGAATGAGGACAATCTATGCCATAAGGTTCTACATCACTAGGCAAAATATATGATTTTTTTGCGCCACTCTAAATTTCAAAAGATCAAAATACAACATGGTAGCATTATGTATATTTATTTTAGAAAGAGGAATTTCACTGCTCTCCAGCACAGTTTATGCTTTATATCCTGCATAACTGAGTTGCTAGTTAAAATGGATGCCCAATGTACTTCTAAAGGCCGACCCGCCAATTCTGCAGTCTCTTTTCATGTTCTAAGTGCTGAATTGTCGCATTGGTGTCTAAATTCATGCAAAATGAACTCAATCTCATTTCAGTACAAGCCTTCTTCTCCCCCGTAGGCCACCTAGATCATGGTTGCATTACGAAAGTCCTGTACACATATGTGAGATTGAAAAAACCAAACAACTTCATGGCACTCTTTAAAACCCCCATGAAGTCCTGGCTATTTGAGATCCCAAATAAATTGTTGCAGGTCCCAGTATAGTATGTTAACACCTCTTTAAGACAATCAGCAAAGGATGAAACCAGGCTGGTACAGAAGTTTGGTAAAATGTTCTTTCTTTTATTATTTGCCTTATTCCATAGCAGTAAATTAATATTTTTGCAATTATTCCTTTCTCTAACAAGACAGACCTCATTTCTGATATGGCTACAATGCCAGTACTGCTGCCTTTAATGATGTCATGCAGGGTGTCACAAGACAAAACCCATTTCCTAGATTAGGGATTATCTATTTATTTAATGCATTTTTTCGCACTGTCTTGTGACTTTGCATTCACTTCAGAGTGCTGGACAGCATGGAAGATAAATTGAATATGTAGTGGAAATGTCACTGGAGGGCAGAGATCCCTATGCAGTATTCTTCAGCAGCTACCCTCTTCCAAGGCCCTCATCACGTGGTCTGAGTTATTGCCAATTCACATGAAACTGTGTTTCTGGGCAAATTGAGAATTACAAGGGATGGAAAAATACTGAATCCTGGTAATTCCCACCCTGACAGTTCACCATCTAAAAGCTGGGTGTATTTGCCAGTAAGGATGGCCCAAAGATGGGGAATGAATGCAGAATCAGACCTCATGTTAATTCCCTATTGTTTAAGGGACTCTCGGAATTAAACAGAGGTCTGCTGTCCCTTGCAGGTTTAATCCCTGTGTTTGCATTCAATCACATATACAAACGGAAACCTTATTAGTTCTTATTTATTAAGCATGTCCTTTTGGAACCTCCTCCAAAAGTATCATTTAGTACCTCCATAGCACACCAATGTATAAACCATTCAGTATGCCAATTACACATCCCTGTTTTTGCACATATGTGTGAAACTGGAGGAGTTTACACCAATAAGCTTAAAAATGCACAGCGCAAGTGGGAACTGAGGCCTAAGGCCAAACTCTACAGTTGAAGATGCTGATGGATAAGGATACAAAAGGAACTAAGTAATAATGGTACAGAGGCACTGAAGAAAGTGATGGGGAGATGTACTAAAAGGAAACTGGCAGAGAGGGAAAGGTGCAGACCACATAAGCAACGCTATTGCAGTCTCCGAATTACAACACTGCCATTGATCCTCGATGCATTTGACATGTCTGTGGTATTGAAACGAAAACACAGATTTGACGCCATGATTCCTGTCATCCCACGCACTCTAGTGATATCTACGGCAGGAAGCTGCACACAGCAAAATTCTTAGCGCAAATGATTGTAGTAAACACTCCCTGAAAACAGTAGTGCACTAAAACATGCAGTCAGGCCCTTCTAAAGTATATTAAATATATTATTGATCCACATAAAGTACTAAAGGGAATATCCCGGATCACTACCAGCACTTTGTACTCGACATAAATGTAGCTAATGACTCATTCGTTATAGCAGTTGATTTTAATTAAATGATTTTCCAACAAAAGGATATTACTAATGAGATGGTATAGTTGAATGACTCAAGAGTGTCAGGCAATAAGTCCACTGATTGATGGTTTGGGCTTAATGGCTCCAGGGAGGTGGGGATACCCAGGTGAAATGGCATCTTTTCCTTCCTCTGTGCATTCACAATATTTATGAATTGATTATTTCTTTGTAAGTAAACAACCTGCTTGAATATCTGAGGTACAGTTCTACCCAATTTGTGGTATCTGTCTACACGCCACTTTCTTTCCATTAGAAGGTCTCTGGAGCCCTGAGCCCAAATTATTGATGAACGTTTCAAAACTGGTCTGACAAAAGCTTTTCAGGAATATCTTCAGTTTGTGTTGTAACTGATACACAGAGATAATAACATTTAGAATAATTGCCAATTATCAGGTAAGCTTGAAAGCAAGTATAAAATATTTGTGCATTAAACAAGAAAGCAGGGATTCTTGTATTGATCATTTTTTCAAAGAAAGGACGTCACATGTTTAAGTATTAATCAAGCTTGTACAGTGTAAGGTATGCAGACCCACGCTTCAGAAAATCGGTCCAGGCTGAGGCTTCTAAAAGCAGATCTACATTGGGGGTCTGATGTTTCAAAATCTAGAGGCAAAAAGTTCATCCACCCCTCCACGATTGGAGCAGAGGTGAGCGGGTTTTTCAAAAGTTTGCAGAATGCCAAGATCGTTGCGAGAAAGTACACTTAAATTATGTGAAGTGCACTTTGGTACATCTCTAGTGAACATTGAAAATGTGGGTATACATCACTTTCAAAAGTTATTTAAATAGCTGCAAAAGATCTGTTGTACCCTGCCTTTCATTAGACATTTTCTTCTCGAAATAGGAAGTGGAATAAGCTTTCTGAAGTCTGCTTGGCATACATCCCAAAACACTCGAAATAAAGTTGTTGTCCTGCTAATTCTGTGCACAGATGTGTGCATGTGAGCATGCATGGTCTCTGTTTGTCCTCAAAATATATGGACTGATTTACCAAAGAGTTTTACCTATTCTGTGTCTAGGAGCAGTGGCTGCTGCCACTGAACGGTGATGGCGGGACAGGGCTTGACGGGACAGGGGGGTTGGGGGGGAGGGAGGGGGGAGGATGGGGGTAAAAAAAAAAAAACACACCTACCTTCAAGGGGAGACACGTTCGTCTCCAACTCCATCCTCTTCCTCTTCCCGGCTGCAGAGGCTCCCAGCGAATCACAATGCTGCTGTCACCAGCATGACAGCAGTGTTGTGATTGGTTTGATCTGCCTGCTTTGCTGCTCAGATTGGGAATAGGAGCCTGGGCATGTTAGGCTAGAGAACATGCAAAGTGCGCATGTCTTTTTGGCCGGCACAACACGGCTACGGCTGGCCAAGCAGACAGGCACGCTTATTGCGGTGCATAGCCCTCCTCTGGCCCCCTCCCTCCAGCCCAGCCCCACCCCCGTCCCTCCTTACTACAAGGAAAAATAAAATGATAATAAGATAGTGTACATTACTATCATTTTATTTTTGCTTTTTGGAAAATGCAGCAGGGAAAAGCTCCTCCACTTTAGCGGAAATAAATGTGTTATAAGCCTTAGTTATGTGTAGAAAATCTGTGACACTGCTCAACAGAAAGCATGTTATCTGTATTGCCTTAAGAAGAACTTTGTTTTGTGGCACAGAATAGAGTTTGGCCAAAACTGTATGGAATTAATCTGATAAGGCTTAGTAAAAGTAAAAAAATGACCTTTCTTATTTGTCATTACCACCAGTTGACTTTTTTGCAGACACATTTAGTTGAATTCCTTTAATAGGATCAAGAGAGGACATATAAGTAATTACTGGAAAGGGCCTTTTTATCACTCACTAAATATGGAATGCCTGAAATGGGAAGAAACATTAGAAAGCGTGCCATTGAAGTTGATTAGAGGAGAAAGCTGATCAAAGTAAAATAACCAAATGTTAGACCTGGCATCATTGAAATGGTTCCCCCTAACTTTCTTTCATCTGACCTCCTGCTTTGCTGACCTCGTTTTGCTGTCTTTAGGACTCTGGGCACTTTACCACTGCTAACAAGTGCTAAAGTCCATGTGCTCTTTCCCTAAAACATGATAACATTGGCTTAATCCACAATTGGCATATTTAATTTACTTATAGGTCCCTAGTAAAGTTCACTATGTATCCCAAGAGCCAGTAAATTAAATGCTACTAGTGGGCTTGCAGCACTGATTGTGCCATCCACTGCAGTAGCCTTTCAAACATGACTCAGGCCTGCTTTTGCAGAGCCTGTGCATGCTGTTTTAAAATTCTCTTGCCAGGTCCAAACCTTCCTTTTTAATACATGTAAGTCACTTCTAAGGTAGGCCCTGGAAAGCCCCAAGTGCAGGGTGCAGTGTATTTAAAAAGTTGGATCTGTACTTTTTAGTTTTATGTGTCCAGGTAGTGAAAAACATCTACATTCATTTTTCACAATTGCAAGGCCTATTTCTCCCATAGGTTAACACTGGGATTTCCTGGCATTTTTCATAAGTGTAATTTTTCATTGGAAAAATATATATATTTTGAGTTTGGTGTCTCTAACTCACAATTTAAAATCACAACTTATGGTAAAGTTCTATTTTAAGTTGCAAGTCTGAAAATGCCACTCTCAGAAAGTTTGCATTTTCTTACTTTAACCATTCTGTGCCCTTGTCTCTGAACATACATTTATGGCCGGTGAAAGCTGAGCTTCATGCATTCCCAAAGGAAGCTTAGGTGTGCCTGATGGGCCATCCATCTCCTGATGGGCCATTAACATCCTGATGGGTCATCCTGGGCAGGATGGGAGGGAGGAGCTGACACTTGCACCTGAATGGTCTGTGCCTGTCACCACACAAAGAGCTGCATACCCTCTTGAAGTGAGTCTGGAGCCAGAGCTTGGAAGGGCGTGGACATTGTGCACTTCAGAGGCCTCTCTTTGAAGTCTCCCCCACTTCAAAGGCACAAATGGGTATAAGTACGGGACCTCAGACACCACCACTTCAGTGCACGTCTGGCCCTGAGGACATTCTGCCAGGAAGAAGGACTGCTGTGTTGCAGAAGAGAGTGACTCCTCTGGACTCTGCTGGGCTTTGCTGGAATACATTCCCAGAACAAAAGTGACTCCAAAGGCTTGCTGACTTTCCACCTGTTCTAAAGTCTCAGGGACATCATAGGCTTCACTTCATCCTGCAACTGCACATGGACTTTGCTTGCTGTAAGTCTTGCCCTGCCGGCAGTGACAATCCGGTCCTGGACCCTTGGAAGTGGGTATAAAGTGCTGCAACTGTAAACTTCACAGATCACCGTCATTGTGGCTGTCAGAACGACGCATCTCCTTCAACGCTGATGAATCGCTGCTTTAGAAGACATCTCATCACTGGCTGCATGGCTTGATGGCAACGCATCTCCTACATTTAATGGGCCTGGCAGCGGTGCATCCCGACTGCATGTGTCAGAACTGACACATGGCCTACATCGCCAGGATCGCCAGTGACTGATCAACTCAGCTTCTCTTCGCATCCTCCCTTGACGGCGATGCAACTACGAACCAAGGTACTGATTTCAGCAGGACAAGGTTGGCCCCTGTATCCAACCCCCACTCCATCGTTGTTGGTCTGAGTTTTCAGATTTCACTTACCTTGACTATATTTTGCTGATTATTGTGTATAAGTTTATTTATTTCGATTATTTTTGTGCTACTGCTCACTGATCCTGCCATTTTCTTTCCCACTGTGTGCCTCCCATCACCCGCTAGGCCCTCCCACTTCCAAGTCTTACTTCTGGAGGCCACAGCGCAAAGGCACACCCAAGGCAAGACCGTCTGCACGCGTCCATCCCTAGCGCCAAAACCCTGGGCCCTGGGACGCCATCATCTCCTTCACCCGACATAATTTTCCTCACAAGACCTGGCTCACCCTGCTTCCCCACCCCACAGCCTCTGCCATGCCTGATAGCTACAAGATTGCTCACTGAGACTGCATCAATAAGAACCGAGGTGGAATCGCTTTCATTCATGAGGAGAATATCCAGTGCGCCACTACCACAGATTACATCACCCCGATCATCTTCCAACTCCAAACCAGCAGCAAAACCACCATCAGAGGTACCCGGATCTACAGAGTAACAGGACCTCATCTCATCTTCTGCTGCTCCATTTCCGACTTCATCTCTCCACTCACCTTAGACTCTGAAAACTCCAGTTTCCTTGGTGACCACAACTTTCACCTCGATCACCCCAACAATATCAACACAATAAACTTCCTCAAAAGCATGAACCACATTGGCTTCACCCAACTGGTCACCAACACCACCCACACAGCAGGACACACATCTGACCCAATTTTTTCGACCAGCAGCAGAATCAAATAAAGCCTTGTCACTGAGCTGACCTGCCCTGACCATGACATTGTCCATTTCACCATTGTCAGTGCCCCTAAACCACCTGGTACATCACACAGCAGCTGGAACAAGATTTCAGAGAGCCAATGGACTGAACACGTCCTATCTGCCTGCATAACGCTACCAACCTCGAGCAAGCAGTCAAGAACACAGACTGTACTAATGTAGTCGCCCCTTACGAACCCACAAAATCCAAAAGATCCTCCAAGCAAGCCAGCAGGTACATGACCAATCTAAGAACCTCACAGCTTACCTGCGAACAAATCTAAAGGAAATGGCACATTAGCAGGGAGCCTGCAGGTTTAACCACTTTCAGAACCACCCTCAACCAATACCACCAATGCCTAGAAAAGAAAAAAAGAATCACCCTGGCTGACCGCATCGAAGCAAGTTCCAACCACAGCAAGGAACACTTCAGTATCCTCAGTGAGTTCTCCAGCCACTCAGCCACCAAAAACGTCATCACCTCTCCACAAGATGTCTGTGACTCTGTAGCAGACTTTTTCAAAAACAAGATCTCTACCTTCTAAAGTAGCTTGGAACCCCAACCCATCTTGATCCCTCAAACGAAAATCACGACCACCTGCTCACCACCTGGGAATAGTCCACCATGAAAGACACTACTGCCATCATGAGCTCCATCCACTCACAAGCACCCATGGACCAATAACCCCACCATATCTTAAGACTTGGAAACAAGACAGCAGTGAGCTCACCACCATCCTCAATGCGTCGATCACCACGGACACATTCCCTGTTGAATGAAAGCACACAGAATCAAGCCCCTACTGAAGAAGCCATCTGCTGACCACAACAAAAGCAACAATATCCACCCCATATCTCTGCTACTCTTAACCAACAAAGTCCTCAAGAAGGCCATTAACCGCCAACTCACTGAGCACCTGCTGAACCATGATCTTCTGGACACCTTCCAATCAGCATTCTGCACCAATCACAGCACTGAAACTACCTTGCTGGCAGAGACTAATGACACCAGATTGCTCCTCAACCAAGGAAAAATGGCAGTCCTAATCCTGCTTGACTTTTCAGCAGTGTTTGACACATTATCACACCACATTGTGATCAAAAGGCTGCACAACATCAGAATAAGAGGAAATGCCCTCAATTGGATCTCCTCCTTCATCACAGGTAGAATCCAGAGAATTTGCCTCCCGCCCGTCACCTCAGAACCTAAGGACAAAATCTGTGGCATCCCTCAAAGTTCATCCCTCAGCCCCACCCTGTTCAATACCTACATGACTCACTTGACCAGTGTCGTAAGACCGCATGGACAAAACATGATATCCTACACCGACGACACCTAGCTCATCCTCTCACTATAAGAAGACCCCGTCACCACGTTAACAAACTTTGCAAGTGCATGACGAACATTGCCAACTGGATGACTACCAATTGCCTTTAACTCAACACAGACAAGATGGAAGTGCTGATCTTTGGATACACCTCTCCATTGAATTACTCATGGCGGCCCTCCTAGGACCCCCACCAACACCAACCAGCCATGCCTCAAACTGTGGCATCATCCTGGACAATAAGCTGGCCATGAAAAATCAGATGAAAGCAGTCTCTTCAACCTGATTCCTCGCCCTCTGCATGCTCTGCAAGATTTTGAAGTGGCTCCCTATCGACACTTGATGCCCCATCACTCTAGCCCTGGTCACCAGCCAACTGGACTATGGCAACGCACTCTATGCAAGTGTCACCGCTCAACTCCTCTAGAGACTACCGATGATACAGTACTCAGCAGCCAGACTCATCCTCAACCTCTAGAAGTGGACCCTCATCCCACCCTCACCTCAAGAAGCTTCACTGGCTCCCCATTCAGAAGAGATGCCAGTTCAAGATACTGATCCATGTTTTCAAAGTCCTCCACAACCTAGGACAAGAGTACATCAACAACTGACTGAATTTCCACCTCCTGTCCAGACACCTGCGCTCTGCCTCCCTCTCCCTTACCCACACCCTCGTATCTGCAGTTGCAACAGTGAAGAATTCTCCGTCTACCACCTTGCCGCCAAAGTCTTGGAACGACCTCCCATTTCACCTACAGACCTCATTCTCCCTGCTGAGATTCAGAAAAGGACTGGCTATTGGACTAAGCCTAGGCAGCAGAACTCCATGTCCCTGGACACCCTCACAGGTGATTAGCTGCGCTTCACAAATCAAATTGGATTTGTTTGGGTTGAATTTACTAAGATTGTGGTCCCTACTTGGAAATGGTGCATTCCTCTGTCAAATAGTAGCCCAATTACTAACACGAAATGACACTTGAATATGCTTCTGCCATTTGGTAGCCAGTGAAGATAGATTTCAGTACAAGCAATGAATCCAGCATGGTGGTTGAAAATGTTGTATGAAGTTGCAACAGATAGTTTGCCACTGAAGACTAGTGTGTCCTAGTGAATCACGAAAGGTTTTGCTAGCAAAACACTATCCACATTGTAAGTTGGACTTGTTAATAATCTCTTGATTGTGCTTGTGTTCTGGTTGATTGAAAGCTCCCGCTGCAAATGGCGGCATAATTACGTGAAGTGCCATAATTTGCTGAGGTACATTAAACAATTAGAAGCAATATTCCTCAAAACTATATGAATTATGCAGCCATGGTTTGAATTTTTACCCGAGCCAGTTTCTAACAGGAGGAAAAACAAAACCTTAGGGACACTGTTACTAGTGACTAGATGGAAAAATGTAAGTGTATAGAAGCAAAATTGATACTTTAGACTTCAGTAGTGGATAAAGAACTGGAAAGAATATCAGGACTTGGTAGATGTAAGGGGAGCATAATAAAGTCTAAGGAAAATTGGCGTTAGTAAATTTCATGCTTGGCTAAAAAACACTTGATAGGTTATTGCAGTTTTTTAGGAACAATTGAGAAAGATAACCACCAACGTACAGAGACGCAGGTAAGGAGTAATAGGATACAGGCAACAACTGTACTTAGGCAATGTTGAGCAAGGACAGGACCAGTAGCACATTTACATGTGCAGATTGCTCCTGTCCAGCCCAACAGGGTATCCAAGCGGCAAGGGGCATCAAACCTGTGGCTCAATTCGTAGCAAAATGGGAGGTGGCATAGAATTACAAAGATCTGCAGCTGCTGACAATGGCTGTAAAGTTGGTTAGAGCCTGCTAGGAGTGTAGAAGAACATAGGGGAATGCAGAATGCAGAGGACAGGGAACCCTAAAAAGATCGGGGGATACCATGTTGTCAATGAATCCGAAATTGTTTTACAGTCAAAGAAGTGAAGCACCAAGCAGCCATTTTGTCTTTGGCGTGGAAATCGTTAGTTTGCATTTTTGCATAGATTAGTGCTGTTTACTAATTCACTCACATTGAAACATGAAAACTACTCCGCCAAGAGAATTTGATGGAGCAATTGAATGCTCTATATAAATCTGCAATTAGATTAGAATAGAATCCCCTTCTGACACATGCCTTAATTACAAAGTTTAGTTTTACATGCATTGACGTATGGTATCATTTTTATTTTATTTTTGTCCTCATATTCTCAAATAAATATGCCAACATATGCCAACGAGTCACAGTAACAGTCTTACCTCTAAATACACCAAAAAAGTTTCTGTAACAGTCTTAAGTTTCAACTGAGATGGCGGTTTGTTTTGTAGACTACACTGTAGACAGTATGGCCTTTAGTGGCCTACAGGCCTTAACCTATTCACCAGGTCTATGAGACTCGCAGCTGCTACAAATAGTGAAACAGTGTGAGCCAAATATGAATGCCAATATTGTGCATTATGATCCCGATTTACAGTATGGCTGATGGAATCAATACAGTCAAGTTAGTGGAAGACTCTACGTCCACCACCCTGCATTTACTCCACCTGCCAAATTTAGTCCACTGCAGGCCATGTAGTGAACCCTATAATGATGTAAGAACTGCTGTCAGGACAGTTAATACAAAGTCATTCAAAGGTTTGGTTTCCTTCTATCATTGGAGACAGACGCTTAAACCAAACTTTTCAAAGATTTTTCTTTTTAAAAAATAAACTCCCAAATCGAGTTTCTTTTTGGAAAAGAAAAAAACTAATGACCCCAACACCATGAGAGCTTTCTCCCATGGTCTGATGGCCACTTTTTTGTTTTGACTGTCCCTCACCGCCAGGATATTTCTGGCAGTGACTGACTGTTAGAAAAGTGTTTCCTGGTTGGCTAAGGTATGCACTCAGACCAGACAGGAACCACCACTTTAGTCAGGGTAAGCTAGCATTAGAAATGAGGTCTTTGGTTGGCAGTCAGGTTACCCTTGTCCATGCAAGGACCCTCACTCTAGTGAGGGTAAAGGAGAATCACCCTCAGTTAACCCCCGTCACCCCCTTGGTAGATTGGCACAAGCAGGCAGGATTAACTTCTGAGTCTAGGTGTAAAGTATTTGTACCAACACACACAGTAATTCAGTGAAAACACTACAAAATGACACGACACAGGTTTAGAAAAATAGGTAATATTAATCTAAACAAAACAAGACCAACACGACAAAATTCCACCATACACAAGTCAAGTTATGAATTAAAAAGCAAAAAGTCTTAAATCCTTCGAAAACAATGCTAACACTGTTAGCGTGAGAAAGTACCTGGGTTGCGTCAAAATAACACCGCACGGGCGAGTGTGCATCAGAAAAGGCCAACAATGCGTTGATTTCTTACTCACAAGCGAGACCGTGCGTCGTTCCTCCTCCGGTCGGGTCGACATGCGTAATTTTTCCTCTCTACAGGAGAGCGATGCGTCAATCCGGACAGGCACCTTGGGTCTGGGCAGGCTTTGCGTTGTTTTTCCATGACCAGTGAGGTTTGCGTCAAAAATCTGGTCGCATGGTATCAGAAAACCAGGTTAGGTGGGGTGCAATCTTAACAGCCTCCGTCAGCTGGTGTTGCCCATTGATTCTACAGCTGCGTGCGTCGATCTTCCAGCATGATGCAGGTGGAGCGTAGATTTCAGCCGTGAAGCAGGCGGCGAGTTGCTTCTCAGCCGCGTCTCGGAAGGTGCGTCTAAGATTTCCCCGCACGGCTGCCTGTGCGTGGATTTTCAGTCTTGGTCTGCCAGCTTCCCCTTTCAAGGGCCCAGGAACTGGATAGGGCACCATTTGGCAGGGTAGGAGTCTCGGCAGAGAGTCCAGGTGCTGGCAGGGGAAGTCTTTGATGGCCCGGAAACTTCAACAACAGGAGGCAAGCTGAGGACAAGCCCTCGGAGATTTCTTCACAAGCAGGAATGCACAACAAAGTCCATTCTTTGTCCCCTTGCACAGGCAGAAGCAGGATAGCTCCACAAAGCACAGTCACAGGCAGGTCAGCACTTCTCCTCAGCTCTCCAGCTCTTCTCCAGGTAGAGATTCCTCTGGATTTCCAGAAGTGATCTAATTTTCTGAGGTTTGGGTGCTCTTCTTATACCCATTTTGGCCTGTGAGGTAGGCCTTTTTCAAAGGAAAGTCTCTATTGTTTGTGAGATCCTGCCTTGCCGAGGACAGACCCCAAACACACACCAGGGGGTTGGAGACTGCATTGTGTGAGGGCAGGCACAGCCCTTTCAGGTGTAAGTGACCACTCCTTCCCTCCTTCCTAGCACAGATGACTCATCAGGATACGCAGGCTACACCCCAGCTCCCTTTGTGTCACTGACTAGAGAGAGGTGCAAATAGCTCGACTGTCAAACTAACCCAAACAGGGAATCCACAAACAGGCAGAGTAACAGAATGGTTTAAGCAAGAAAATGCCTACTTTCTAAAAGTGGCATTTTCAAACACACAATCTCAAAACCAACTTTACTAAAATATTTATTTTTAAATTGTGAGTTCAGAGATCCCAAACTCCACATGTTCATCTGCTCCCAAAGGGAATCTACACTTCTATCATTTCTAAAGGTAGCCCCCATTTTAACCTATGAGAGAGCTAGGCCTTGCAACAGTGAAAAACGAATTTGGCAGTATTTCACTCTCAGGGCATATAAAGCACATTAGTATATGTCCTACCTTAAACAAAAACTGCACCCTGCCCATGGAGCTACCTAGGGCATACCTTAGGGGTGTCTTAAATGTAAGAAAAGGGAAGGCTTAGGCCTGCCAAGTGGGTACACTTGCCAAGTCAAATTGGCAGTTTAAAACGGCAGCCACAGACACTGCAGTGGCAGGTCTGAGCCATGTTAACAGGGTTAATAATGTGGGTGGCGCAACCAGTGCTTCAGGCCCACTAGTAGCATTTGATTTACAGGCCCTAGGCACCTCTATTGCACTGTACTAGGGACTTACCAGTAAGTCAAATACGCCAATCATGAAAATCCAATTACACATACATTTTACATAGGAGCATTTGCACTTTAGCACTGGATAGCAGTAGTAAAGTGCCCAGAGTAACAAAAATAGCAAAAACAGAGTCCAGCACACATCAGCAACCTGGGGAACAGAGGCAAACAGTTAGAGGAGACCACGCCAAGGATGCCAAGTCTAACAGCTAGATATTCACTTAGAGATAACTTATGCTCACCATCTGGTAGTTTGGCACAAATCAGTCAAGCTTATCTAGTGAGGCACTGGGTAAAATATTTATGTAATGCACACACATGCACACACACACACACACACACAAACTAACTCAAAGAAAATAGCACAAAAAAGACTCCACACAGGTTTAGAAATATAGAGAATATTTATCTGAGTAAAGCAAGACCAGAACTACACAAATCCAAAGAGTAGACGTCAAGATAGGATTTTTTAAAGATTAAATCCAAAAATAGTGCTTATAAATCACTAGAGGTCAAAAGGTTACTTGAGGTCATGAGGGACCAGTGCAAATCCAAAGTTCAGGCCGACAGCGATGGAGGGTAGGCACGCTACAGAACCAATGCCTGGACAGCTGAGAAAGTACCTTATATGGAGCAAAGCGTCATCCCTGAGGGCACAAAGTGTAAATATTTTTCATGCAGTTGGGTCACTATCATCATCAGGCTCTGTAGAGGTGAATGCCATGCGTTGTTGCTAAGCTGCGCAGAACGTTATCATTGGGCCTTGCAGGTCATGAATCTGCTGTCAATGAACAGCCTCTAGGTTGGCGCTAAAGGGCGATGAGGCGGAATTTCTCATGCAGTTGAGGCAATGCATTGGTTTTTGTGGTAATTAGCTGCAGAACTCCCTTCAGATGCCCAGGACTGGAGAGAGGCACTTCAGGCAAGGATAGGACTCACAGACGGCAGAGACCAGCAGCACCAGGAGAGCTAGAAACAGTCTTTGATGTCCCTGAGACTGCAGAAGAACAGGGGGCAAGCCAGCAAGCTCTTGGAGTCACTCTTGGTTCAAGTGAGATGGGTCCAGTCTTACCCTCAGCAAGGCAGAGATCATCAGGCAGCAGGGCAGCTCAGCAAAGCAGAGAATCAGTTCCTTGGAACAGTCAATTCATGCAAAGTAGCAAAGTAGACATTTCACTCTGTTGGTGTAAACCTGGCGGTCTGTCCAACTTAAACTTCCTTCAAACTCTAAATCAAGATTCACAATTTTCAACCCCCTTCCACCCACAGGCCCTTCAGTGCTTGTAGGCATGTGTGATTCCTTCCATCTCCTACAGATACAAGTCTTTTTAGAAATAATAAATAAAAGGTTAATTTACATTCAGCCTTCTCAAAGCCCTATTATATTGTAGGACACCAAAGATAATTCAAATTTAAATGCCTCTACATTTGTCCTGAAAATTTCAGTGAGTACTTTTGATTGCCTCATAACACTATTGAAGGTGCACTGCACATGTGGCCAAGGGTATATCTTGAAAAGTGTCTTCATGGACAAGTATAATTTAAAAATGGTGAATGTATGATAGTAATTTGTTAAAACTGATTTTTGCCTATTTCTTTTAACCCACTATAAACATACTGTTTAGCTTTAGCATAATACTTGTTACTGCGTTTTGTCTCTGCTGTGAATATTCTTTGCTGAACGAGGCACACCTTTCTAAAGTGATAAGTGAGTCTTATGGTGACAAGTGGTCTGATGGCTAACCTGTGTCGCTGAATGCAACACTTGCACCCAACCCATTTGAGTGAAAATTAGATGCACAAATCAAAGAGGGAAAGCACATGTCTCTAAAGTTTGTCAACATCATAATGTTTTTGACAGAGAAGGCCATAGTCTCATTCGCATAACATTACTCTGATGGTTGCCCTGACTCCACTTGAAAGTTGATTATAGTAACATTGGTGGATACTTACAGTTCTTAATGTGCAAATACATTTCTTACAACAAATGCACAAAGAGTACATTGGGAATTCATTACAGCTTTAGGATTAATGCATAATATCCCCATGATCTTTGAATCATGACCTTTTCTAAGAGCAAATTATGGGCCGTATTTATACTTTTTGGCGCACAACTGCGCCAACGCAGTTGTGCGTCAAAAAATTTAACGCCATTCCAAAGCGCCATGCGGGCGCCTTATTTATGGAATGACGTTAGCCGGCGGAGCTGCCTGGTGTGCGTAAAAAAAAATGACTTACACCAGGCAGCGCCGGCGTAGGGGAAAATGGAGCTTGGGCGTCAAAAAATGGGGCAAGTCAGGCTGAGGAAAAATCTTCGCCTCAACCCGATTTGCGCCATTTTTTTTTACTCCCAACCCCCATTTAAATGACTCCTGTCTTAGCAAAGACAGGAGTCATGCCCCCTTGCCCAATGGCCATGCCCAGGGGACTTCTGTCCCCTGGGCATGGTCATTGGGCATAGTGGCATGTAGGGGGGCACAAATCAGGCCCCCCATGCCACAAAAAAAAAATAAAAAAACTTACCTGAACTTACCTTAAGTTCCCTGGGATGGGTCCCTCCATCCTTGGGCGTCCTCCTGGGGTGGGCAAGGGTGGCAGGGGGTGTCCCTGGGGGCATGGGAGGGCACCTCTGGGCTCCTTCCGAGCCCACAGGTCCCTTAACGCCTGCCCTGACCAGGCATTAAAAAATGACGCTAAAGCGGCTGGACGTCATTTTTTTTGACCCGCCCACTCCCAGGCGTCATTTTTGCCCAGGAGTATAAATACGGCGCACATGCCTCGGAGTCATTTTTTAGACGGGAACGCCTACCTTGCATATCATTAACGCAAGGAAGGTGTCCACGCTAAAAAATTACGCAAACTCCAAGATCTTTGGCGCTAGACGGGTCTAACGCCAAAGTATAAATATGGAGTTAGTTTTGCATCAGATTTGCGTAAAAAAAAACGACGCAAATCCGGCGCAAACAGAGTATAAATATGCCCCTATTTCTATAAAAGGTTAGTGAATCGGACCCATGTTCTCCATCCCTTTTTGTAGTTCCCCAAGCAAACTGCAATATTGATATGCTGAAGTAATGAGGACTAGCACCGGTTGAAATGGTCTGGGGGATTGGGTATGGGTCACCAGTGCACCCATGTGAGGAGACACCCATTCCAGCCTGACTCCTGTCAGAGTCAAGAAGGCAACAGGTAGGTGAAACACCTTAGCATCTGGATAATGTCTAGATCCATAAAGGAAACATTTCGGACTTGATAAGAACTTCATATGCCCCTCCTTCCTGACCACGTTCTTCTCTTTTTACAGAATTTTCTCTTGTTTGGAGCAAATGTTCACCATACCTAAAGGGACTAGAGATACACCGAATCAACTGATTATATAAACCAATTGATACAAAATCGTCATCTGTGTTTGGAGAGAGCAGTTGTGAGTGAAAATATAAAAGTTCTTATGTATACGTTGGATGTCTTGCGCTGCAAATGGAATCCTATCAAAAATGAAAACATAAAAAAAAACACTTATTTAAAAAATACCAGTTTTGCTAATGCCACCTCGTAATATGTATCGTAACAATCATCAATGTTAGAGAATTTGAATGAGGAGTCATGTTCACAGTATGATCTGTAAAAATTTCTAAGAATTCCATTGTATGTTTTGCCATGCAAATTGAATCATATCTAAGCTGAGAGAATAAAAGCACTACAAAAACATATAATTTACAGATGCCACCTTCGTAATATGTTTCATAACAATCAATAAAAGATAGAAATGTACGAGGAGTCATGGATTTCTCTATGATCCTTAATCAATTATTTGATCTCATTAAACATATCACCGGTAGAGTCGCCATGGGCGCGCTTGAGTGACTTGCAGAACATGATAACTTATCTTTAAAATGAGCAAGAGCTGTATGCCTTAATGAATGAGAACACCGACCCTGGGTGTGGGAATACCGGTGTGGTATTCCTACTTCCAGAACTATCAATTCCCCAGGAGTGTGTATTCCTATTTGTATCCTGAGAAATAGGGAAATGCCGTGGATATTGTTGTTTCCAGCCGTAACTGAGATAGTAATTTATCATTTTATTGCCATTTTACACCCAGAAATTTCGCCAGCTTTTCTCTGAAGAAATATTCAGATTCAAAAATCAGTGTTTTTCAGTTTTCCCTTTGACGTTGAAATCCTGATTCAGGTTGAAATCCAATTAAGAGTCAAATCAGGGTTATCTCTGTCCGAAATAATGCTTCTTGTAATTCATAGCCATAAAGTTGAGTAAGCAGGCACACACACAAGTCTTTTACAAACCAAGAAATATGGACGTAAAGATTGTCACTATATCTATAGTTTCAGTTTACAGAGCCTCAGCTACTAAAACTAAAGCAATTCAGTATTCAGAACAATATTGTCCATCATCATCTAAAGAGTGATGGCAAAGTTATGGATCTTCAGTAGCACTGATTTGAGCAGACTATGTTTTCCGTGCATTTATTTTAATCTTTGAACTAGCCAATGTACAGGGATACACATTCAGCACTCATCATAAATTGTACTGACTAAGAAAACAATCTTCCAATAATTGATACTATTTCCTCTGCTAAAGCTTTGTAATTAAAAGATATTTGTTATCAGACTGTTCTAACTGTAACTATGGATGCAACTGCATTTCAGCATCTCCTTACAAAAATAATTTTTGCCACTATTTCTGTTTTCTTTTTATCAACTCATATCATTTTTTGGAGTTTTACAACAGGCATTGCACACTGAGTAGTGGCAGGTGGAGAAAAATGAAAGTGGTGGAGTGTGAATATCTGACTTAAATTGTAGAGAGGAAGGAAAGCAAGCTAAACCACTTCCCCCTGGAGGGTTCCATAGACAACTCTGCCAATAGACTTGGCATGCAGTGTGCTTTTTACAGCACAGATTGTCTTAAAAGAGATGTTGCATGAATGCTGCATTGACCAAAGTGCTGCCCTGAAAGAGCCACCCAAGGTAAAAAATAAACTCTGAATGTCGCTCATTTTACTGAGTTTGTGGGGCCCTTTGTGCTGGGAAGGAAGTGAAAGTGCTTTGATTCCGAGTAGTATATAGCGTAGGTGTGTAACAGGGCCCAGGCATCAGGATAGTGCTTTGTTTTTTCAAAAAAAGGAAAGGGTTCAACATTAATGTTCTGCATCTGGCTTTCTGTGCTGCTTTTGTTAAATATGAAATAGCAGGCCAATTGTTTTGTAAATACGTTGATTTGTCTGATACTTGAGGACTGTATCACCTTGGATAACATGGACAAGATTCCCTCGTTATCCTATTTCAAGCAAGCATTCTTTAAATTGAGTGTTCAATTTTTTTGAAATTCCCCAGACACAATTGATAATAATTCTAAGATCTATGTTAAAAATCTGTTCTTCAGGCATATAACTGAGCTTTGATTGGTTTGTGTACAATCAGCGGACACTGTCATGATATATTCCACGATTTCGACTACAGGAGGGCAGGATCCATACCTACTTAGGGTACCCAACTCAGAACATAGATTTTATGCACTGTGCATTTTTTAGTAGCCGTCCCTCAACAAGGATCTTGGTTTCCTTTTAAGCCAAAGTGTCCTTGCGACAATGTCGATTCAGTCTCCTGTGCATTTTATGTTACTCTTAAGGCTCTACAGCTTACCTAGATCACTATTTATGTGCCCAATTCTGTGTGCTGAAAATATTAGGTCCCACAAGTTAGGTGTTATGTGTGCAGTTTTTACAACATTTCGGGCCAGATGTAGGTAACAGTTTGCACGTCACAAACAGCGATTTTCGCTGTTTGCGACGTTCAAACTGCACTATGCAATGCACAAAACCTGTTTTGCGATTCGGTAACTTAGTTACCGAATCGCAAAACGGGTTTGCGAGTCGCAATTAGGAAGAGGAGTCCCCTTCCTAATTGTGAGTCGCAGTGCAATGCCAGATTGCTTTGTGACCGCGAACGCGGTCGCAAACCAAATAGCAGTTTGCACCCATTTGAAATGGGTGGTAACCCATTCGCAAAAGGGAAGGGGTCCCCATGAGGCCCCTTCCCCTTTGTGAATGGAACTGCAAATATTTTTTTCAGAGCTGGTAGTGGTCCTATGGACCACTCCCAGCTCTGAAAAAATGAAACAAAAACGTTTAATTTTTCGTTTTTGTAATGCATTTCGTTTTCCTTTTTACGAAAACGGGCTGCATTACAAAAAAAACAAAAACGCTTTATCAAAAAGCAGTCACAGACATGGTGGTCTGCTGTCCGCAGCAGGCCATCATCCCTGTGAATGCTGCCACTTGCAAAGGGGTCGCAAACTTCGACCCACCTCATGAATATTAATGAGGTGGGCCTTTTGCGACCCCATTTCGAGTCGCAGATGGTGTCAGGGACACCATCCTACATTCCAATTTGCGACTCGCAAATTGTGAGTCACAAATTGGAATCTTCCTACATCTGGCCCTTAGAGTCATATTCTATCTGCTGCACGGTTATCAGTTTTATACAGTTGGGCATTAATAATAAGAAATAAGTATGGTTCCTAGGGCCTATTATAGTAATTCTGTTAACGTGACCTTTTGATACTTTAAGGGAAGGACTACCATGATGATGCTTCTCTTCTTCTTTTACTGTTTTTAAATGCATTATATAACTGATTGTATTATATTATTTTTATATTGTATATTATATAGTGTTATATTAGCTGATTTCTTTTTTTGAAGGATGCAAACTGAATTTTTAAGCAGGTATGCATTTGAACTGTATTTTGTTTCATGTAAGCTTTTAATTGATGATTAATCGATGACTTGTACTTTTACAGCATTAGCCAAATAAAGGATTTGAACCAAATGTTGATTTGTTATGGTGAAGTTTGAAGGGACTAGCAAGTTGCCCCATATGAGCATGTGAGTATCCTGCCTAGCCCTATTTTTAGGTTGATCCTAAGCAGCGCGCATGCGCTTTTTTCAACATTTTGTAATCTTCTTCTCTGGGCTTTCACCATGCCCATTTCACACCCATCACTTACAATCGTTCCTTGGCCTGGCTTTCAAAATTCCCTTGATTTTATATGTCAATGCTTTACATTTGTCCTGGCTTGAGCCTGCTTCGTTACCGCCTTGGTGACTGACCCTGTTACATGGATTATTGCACGATCGGCCATATACGTTAGTGTGGCCCACAACCTTTTTCTTTTGCCTCTCTGCTGTGGGTTCCGTAGTGAAGTTTTATGTAACCCAAACTAGATCAGAGGAGTACTTTACATGAGTGAGACTTACGTTCAAGTTTAGCAGTTTAAAAATATACAAACGTGCGCATTTTAAACAGAAAAAAACACAGAAATCCTCAACGCCGCTCTCCTGGCACAGCGGGAGAGCAGATACTACAATATTCACTGCACTCAGGAAATTCGCCCCATAATGCTTTGCAGGGCAATACCTTTAGAAAACATTTTGGCCCCTAACTCAGCCTGTGGTGGTCCTATGAGAATGGGACCACCGCTAAACCGTTCAGGTCCTCTCTGGGTCCCCACACTGGGTTGGGGGGCAGCCCAAATTAGTAACCTCTCCCACCATACAGTGTCTTTTTAAGTTCTCATGGCTGGAACATTTGTTGTATGGCTGAGAATATTAAGGGGGTCATTCTGACCCTGGCGGTCGGCGGTAAAGCGGCGGTAAGACCGCCAACAGGCTGGCGGTCTTTTTTCATGTATTCTGACCATGGCGGTTACCGCCATGGTCAGCCGCCGCTTCACCGTTCCGACCGCCACGGCGGTAACGACCGCCGGGCTGGAGACCTGGGTCTCCAGCCCGGCGGTCGTCACATACCGCTGGCGGTATTCCAACCCGCCTGACCCCGGCTTACCGCCATGGATTTCATGTGGTTGCGGACCGCCATGCAATCCATGGCGGTAAGCACTATCAGTGCCAGGGAACCCCTTCCCTGGCACTGATAGGGGTCTCCCCCACCCACAACCCCCACCCCAACTCCCTCCCCTACCCCCCCACCACCCCTGCCACCCCCAAAAGGTTGCAGGACCCCCGTCCCCCACCCCGATCCCCAACATATACACACACATACACACATACAGGCACGCATTCATGCACATACACACACCCCCCGCATTCATGCACGCATTCATGCACATACACACACCCCCCCCGCATTCATGCACGCATTCATGCACATACACCCCCCCCGCATTCATGCACGCATTCATGCACATACACACACACCCCCGCATTCATGCACGCATTCACACGCCCCCTCAATATACACACACGCACACCCCCATGCACGCACACAACTCACAACACCCCCCACCCCCCTTCCCTAGCGGACGATCACCTTACCTGTTCCTGGTGATCCTCCGGGAGGGAACGGGCAGCTCCGCCGACACCGCCACGCCAACAGAACACCGCCACAGCGAATCACAGGTCGTGATTTGCTGGGCAGTGTTCTATTGGCGTGGCGGTGGAGGTGGAGCTACCTCCACTTCCCCGCCTGCCGCCAGTATGGCTGTTGGCGGCTCTTCGTCCGGAAACGGGCGGAGCGCTGCCAACAGTCAGAATGGCCCATGCGGAAGACCGCCAGCACTGGCGGTCTTCCGTACGGCGGTCCCTCGGCGGTCTATTGAAAAGACCGCCGAGGTCGGAATGACCCCCTTAGTGTTTTTAACCTCTTAGCTGCTGGGCCTCCCCCAGTGCTGAGCCCTTTTTTTGGCTATTTGGGGTAGTTCGTGCTTAGGCCTTCATAACTTTTTGTCTACATAAGCTATCCACGCCAAATTGGTGTCCTTTTTTCCAACATCCTAGGGATTCTAAAGGTACCCAGAGTTTGTGGGTTCCCCTAGAGGAGACCAAGAAATTAGCCAAAAAACAGCTAAAATGCAGTTTAAAAAAAAAAAAAAATGAGAAAAGAGCTGCCGAAGAAGGCTTGTGGTGTTTTCCCTGAAAATGGCATCAACAAAGGGTTTGCGGTGCTAAAATCACCATCTTCCCCGCTTTCTGGGACAGGCAGACTTGAATCAGAAAACCACATTTTTCAACACAATTTTGGCATTTTACTGGGACATACCCCATTTTTTCTATTTCAGGTGCTTTCAGCCTCCATCCAGTTAGTGACATGAATGGGTATGAAACCAATACTGGATCCCGGAAAGCTAAGCATTTCTGAAAAGTAGACAAAATTCTGAATTCAGCACAAGGAGTCATTTGTGTAGATCCTACAAGGTTGTCCTAGAGAAAATAACAGCTGAAATAAAAAAATATTGAAATTGAGCTGAAAAAAACAGCCATTTTCTCCATGTTTTACTCTGTAACTTTTTCCTGCAATGTCAGATTTTTTAAAGCAATATACCATTATGTTTGTAGGTTCATCAAGATCCCTAGGTACCCAGAGCCAATAAATGAGCTGCACCTTGCAATGGGTTTTTATTCTATACCGGGTATACAGCAATTCATTTGGTGGAATATAAACAGTGAAAAATAGGTATCAAGAAAACCTTTGTATTTCCAAAATGGGCATAAATAAAGGTGTTGAGAAGCAGTGGTTATTTGCACATCTCTGAATTCCGGGGTGCCCATACTAGCATGTGAATTACAGGCCATTTCTCAAATAGACGTCTTTTTTACACACTGTCTTATATTTGGAAGGTAAAAATGTAGAGAAAGACAAGGCTTGTTGTGCTATTCTGTGTTCCCTCTTGCAACAGGAAAGGCAACATGGACACATCACATTATTACATTGAAATCTGACGTGTTTTTTGCAAAGTGCCTAGCTGTACATTTTGGCCTCTAGCTCAGCCGGCACCTAGGGAAATCTGCCAAACCTGCACATTTTTTAAAACTAGACACCTCAGGGGAATCCAGGATGGGCTGCCTTGTGAGGCTCTCGCCAGGTTCTGTTACCCAGAATTCTTTGTAAACCTCAAAATTTGACTAAAAAAACACTTTTTCCTCACATTTCGGTGACAGAAAGTCCTGGAATCTGAGAGGAGCCACAAATTTCACCCAGCATTCCCCCAAGTCTTCCGATAAAAATGGTACCTCACTTGTGTGGGTAGGCCTAGTGGCCGCGACAGGAATAGGTCACACAAGGGTCAATGTTGGTCCTTACATGAGGCAACTGTTGACCCTGGGGTGATCCATTCCTGAAGCAGGCACTAGGTACAGGCACTCAAGTGGGGTAGTGTTTTTATCAGGACAGGTGAGGAATCACTGGGTGCTAGGAATTCTCTGGATCCCAGGATATTCCCTTAGTTTGTGTGACAGAAATGCAAGAAAAATAGAGTTTTTATTCAACATTTCAGCTTTGCAGGGTATTCTGGGTAAGAAAACTTGGGGGAATCCACACAAGTCACACCTCTGTGGACTCCTCCGGATGTCTAGTTTCCAGAAATGTTTGGGTTTAGTATGAATGAATGAATCTTTATTGCCTGATTAATTAAAATCATTACAACCTATTAAGATAATAAAAATGAAAAATATAAAATAAAATAAACACCAAGAAATACCCTTCAGATGCCAAAGCTGATGCCTAATCATAGCACCTTCTATCTATGTTCAATAAAATACTATAAAGCCCAGAAAAATTGCCCCAGCCTGGGGTCCCCAGATGTTAAACACAAGCTGTTGCACAAGTAAATACCCGTAATACCACCTTCTGCAGGCACTAATTAACTGTTTGCCTGTTGACCCAGACCCGTTTCCAACGTTCCCCAGGACCCGCGAACAAAATATGCACTAGCCAGGGAACTGCTGTGTATAAGGAGCCTCTCTCATCTCATCATACAAGGCCGTTAGGTGACAGAGAGGGATGACTTGGGAGGCAAGCGCCATCTTGTCAAGGCCGTTTCTTTGAGGGCCCCCCTCCCTCCACAGGAACCCTTGCTAGTTTGGCTCCTTGCCTGATGTAAGGCTAAACACAGCTTATGAAAGAATTTTCCAAAACAGGCTTGTTCCATGGGGACCACTGCAGTAAAGATAAGGCTTAGAGCTTCATTACATGTTCTCACCCCAACAGAGGTTTTGACAGTAGGCGCCGTTCAGGCGCCAAGCAAGGGCAACAGCATACAAGATGTTTTATCGATTCAGCGTGGTATTTTCACATCATGCATTCATGCATGTGCCCTTGGGCAGTTTTCCACTTCCATCGATATTCCCAGGCAGGTAAGGTTAAAAGGCGCATCTGAAGAATGTTCTGGAACGCTTGTTCTCCTAGAGGGGCTTTTAAATAGGGGCTGACCTTTGGTGATTGCATACGATTCATGCAAGCCATCAGCTCCATGGATATCCCTAACTGTTAAAATATCTTTAGCTCTTGCAGCTTGCACGCCAAGCTCTTTCAGTTTTTTCTTCAAAACCACTTTCGTGAAGGCAGGTTCTATAGAATAGGAAGGGGCCAGATTGAACTGTTCCTCAGCCTTTGTTAGATAGACGGACCAATTTTTTTTTTTTTTAATTGCTTTCAAAGCCCCCTAAGGCTGCATTCCTCTGCCCTGCTAACACTTTGATAACACTTTATCATATCCATTTTGCACAGCAAGTCCATGCATATTATATCTAGTTCCAAACGTATCCCTGCATGCCTTGTTGATCTAGGGATCTTGAGGATCCTTTTGTAAGCTCTCATCTGGGCATTCTCTAGGGTGACTGTCAATTTGCCCAGAAAAGCCAAATGGCCATAAGTAATTGAGGGTAGCAGTTTTGCTCTTATCACCGTCCCTAAGGGCTCAAATGTAGGACCCTTGAGCTCTTGATGGAGTCTTGCTAATAAGTGGGAGGTTTTTGCTGCTTTAGAAGTCAATGCCGCTGCCTGGTGTATTGCTCTTCCCATGTTTGATAGCCAGACCCCCAAGAAGTGATATTTATCTTCCAGCTCTATACTTAGAGGACCAAGTTTCCATCTTCTATACAAATGTTTTGACTGACTGCTGAAAACCAAAACTTTAGTTTTAGTTTTCTGCATTTGCTTTTAAAGCATTTCTTTTAGTATAGTCATGCAGTATGTCAAGGTCCCTTAAGAGCCCAATCCGGGTTTGGACAAGCAAAACCATGTCGTCCGCATATTGTATTATGGGGAGCACCAATTGCCCAAGCCTCGGAGGAAACATATTTCCTCTGAGCAACTCAGCACCCAGGTCAGCTGTGTATAAATTAAAGAGAGTGAGGGCTATAACGCAGTCCTGTTTTAGACCTTTGTTGGTAAAAATCTTCCTAGTCACGCATGATTTTGTGATTTTTACTCTCACCCAGGTGTCCGAGTATATGGCCATTACTGAGGCTAGCAATTTCCCTGGAATCCCCCAGGACGCTAATTTCTTCCACAGGATATGCCGCACCACCCCATCGAAAGCCGCAGTCAATAAAGCATGGAAACAGTGATGGAGATGTTGGCTTTAGTGCTTGTTGTCCAAGATATGAAAGTGCCAGGACATTGTCTAACGTGGAGGAACTAGGTCTAAAACCGGTTTGATAAGGTGGAATAATGCCATTTGCTGAGATCCATTCTTCCAACTCTTGTAATAAAACACTTGCATATGCTTTACCATCTACATCCAGTAAGGCTATCATCCTATAGTTTTCAGGGCAAGTAGTGTCCCCTTTTTTATAGATAGATTGAAGTATTGATCCCTTCCAAGCCGCCGGAACCACCGAAAAATATAAGCAGTCATTAAATAGAGTGGTCAGGGGTACTTCCCAGTAAGCTTGATCGTCTCTGAAGATGCTCCCTGGTAGCTGTTGGGTCCAGGAGCCCCATCCCGCCTCATTTTGCCAAGATTAGTTTTCACAGTTTTAATAGTGATGGGGCCAATTTTGTCATCTAACACACCCAATTCATTGTGACCAGAGCTATGAGCTTGATCTCCTTCATATTTTATGTCTACATACAGATTTCCCACATGCCTTTTTCAGTTGCTGGCAGAGATCACATTAGTGCTTGTTTCAGAGTCGTAGAGCAATGTGCTGATGAAGTCCCAAAATTCTCAACTTTTCGTAAATGGAAGCAGTGTTGCCAGATGTTTCCAATGTTCTTCCGCCTCTTTAACCTACAACATTCATAGTGCTTTTTTACAGTCTTTTCGTGCCTACTTCCTTATTGCATCTGAGGCTGGAGTTCTGAGCCTCATGTAGCTCCTTTCCGCCAGCCGATATCTCTTTTTATGCTGTGACCATTCTTTGAGTACTAGCTGCATGACCACCCTATTCTGTTTACACCCAGTTTGACCGGGCTGCACTCTGTTGCAGAGGTGAGCTTGAAGTTTTTTAAGCACCAGCCCCCATTGATCTATTATTTGACCACCCCCCCTGATGAAAGTTTATAGGTCTGCTTGCCTTCTTCCATGCCTCATATTTTATTCTGCAGGCAGCAGACCATTTAATGCGTTTTATAGTGGGGCCTTCTGCAAGTTGACAACCACTTGCTTTATACAGGTCATGTCTCGTAGCACCTAGATCAACTTTTACTGCCACCGGGGTATGGTCACTTTAGGATCTGTAAATCACCTTGTGGCTTAGGCACCGGCTCAGAAGTGCTGGGCTTAGAAAGATATAGGTCCTCATTACAACCCTGGTGGGAAACGCCACCTCCCGCCGTTAAGACGGCTGGCAACATACCGTCACCGCGTCGGTAATCCGCCACGGGTATTATGACCCACACGGAGAATACCACCACAATACAGACATCCACACAAGTCCACCACACCAAAGGTCAGTGATAAACTGGCGATAGCAAAACCCACACCATCACGCCAAAAAGAATACGCCCACAGATTCACGACTCACAAATCAAAGCGGCGATCATTCAACCGCGGTAAACCATTGGCGGTACACACTGCCGTGCTCAAAATACGCACACACCCACAAAACTACACCACATTGGACTATTCAAACTATTCAAACTACACACACCTGACACACATACACACACCACACCCACACTCTCACACCACTATACAACACACACCCACACTACCCACAACCCCTTACAACTATAAAAAAAGACCAAGCACAGAGAGACAAGCAAAGAGCACACACTCAATCAAAGGCACAGAACACCATCACACATACACCATCCACGCACATCACAGTATACACCCCAACACATCACCCCACACATCACCTCACACATATCACTCACACCACATCCATGGCACCCCAAAGACACCCCAGGTTTTCTGAAGAGGAGCTAAGGGTCATGGGGGAGGAAATCATCAGGGTAGAGCCACAGCTATTCGGATCACAGGTGCAGCAGACGTCCATTGCAAGGAAGATGGAGCTATGGCGTAGAATCATGGACAGGGTCAACGCCGTGGACAGCATCCAAGAACCAGGGATGACATCAGGCGGAGGTGGAACGACCTACGGGGGAAGGTGCGTTCCGTGGTCTCAAGACACCAGATTGCTGTACAGAGGACTGGCGGTGGACCCCCACCTCCTCTCCCACAACTAACAACATGGGAGGAGCAAGCCTTGGCTATCATGCATCCTGAGGACCTAGCAGGAGCAGCAGGAGGACTGGACTCTGGTAAGTCAAAACTTTACTAGTATATCCCCCCAACCCTTCCTGCATGCCATCACAAACTCCTACCCCCACCCCCATCACTCCACCACCTCACATATACCTCACTATCACAACCCACCCATTCCAACACCAAGCCCTACATGCAACAACAATGCATGGACCCCCATCACAGCCCTGCATGGACACCCATCACCACAGCATGCCCAGTAGAGAGAATCACCCAGCCCACACAATCAGCAATCACACAAGGCCAAGGCGACAGGGAAAGCACAATTATACAGAGAAACACAGCCATTGCACAAGATGGCACACACAGATACAATAACAATGCATTTGCATCCCAACAGGACCCATACGCAACATCACCGGAGAGGAGGTGCCATCAACATCCAGTCCCCCCCGCAGAAGAGGCCCACAGTGATTACAGCAGCTCTGCACGCCTGGATCACAATGACCAACCTGGCCCATCAGGGACCTCTGGACAGTCGGTTCCCCTGCCACAGTCCCAACCCACCACAGACCCTCTCCCCTCAGGAAACACCAGCGCAGCACCCACCCAGTGGGCCCATGCCACTGTCCCCAGGACACGTCAATCAGCAGTGCATCCACCACTACAGGGACCCCAGCCAACACCACAAACACAAGACGATCAGGGCACACAGTACAGGGGACAGAGGCACAGGACAATGGGGAAGCTGGGAGGACTGCTGTGTGACAGGGAGAGGACAGGCCCAGGGAACCGACCCTCCACGAGGCACTCTCCAACATCATGAGAGCATACCACCATTCCCAGGAGACCATGGGCAAGATACTGGCCAAGTTACAGGAGACCCAGCGGCTGCAGGAGGGACAGTACCTGGGGATCAGGGAAGACATTACAAAAATCTACACTATCCTGGTCACCATAGCAGGGGTGCTGGCTGACCTGGGCAAGACCATGAGGGAGGCAGTGGCACAACAAAGGGCCCCTGACACTAGCCAAACCGAGGAACAGCCTTCCACCATCGCCGGCACTAGTGGACAGGAGGCACCGCCACAGGACTAACAGGCCACCAGCACCCCACCCCCTGCAGAAGGAGAACCACCATGCAAACGGTCCCTGCGATCCAGGCAGAAGACAGGGAACATTGCCAAGACTCCCACCAGGAAATAAGACTCTCCTGATTGTCACCCTTCTGTCCCACTATGTCACCCTGTCCAATTTGCTCTGCCATTATTCCCCTCCCTATGCCCCATTGGACAATGCACCTGTGATACCAAGAGACTGGACTCTACCATGGACATTCCTCCACCATCACCCCAGCCCCTTGCCCGTACCCCCATACTATTTAGCACAAAAAAATAAACACCATTTAAATATAAACCATACTGGAGTCAGTGTAATGATTGGAAAGATGTATTCTTACTACAGTCTCAAAGCATTGCAACGTCTATGTTCATTGAATAATACCAATGTATGACAGTTGGTGGGCATCAGTACACATAGCAGGAGCCAGAATGGGGTTCACAGACCTGAAAAAAGGGAATCCAAAGGGAACAGTCAGTGGCCCTAGACAGAGGGTCAGGGGCTGCCATGTACAATGTCCAAAAGTATACTGAAATGTGAAGTTGAGTTACAGTCCCTTACCTGTGTGTCACTGGAAGTACTGCTGGATAATGTTTGTTCTGTTGTCCACATCTTCTTAATCTGCCTCCTGTTCCTCAGTGTCCATAGGCTCCACCGCTGCCACAAGACCATCACCAGGCTCATCCTCCAGCAGAAAAGGCACCTGACATCTCAAGGCCAGGTTGTGCAACATACAGCATGCCACGATGATCTGGCACACCTTCTTAGGTGAGTAGTACAGGGATCCACCAGTCAGATGGAGGCACCGGAACCTGGCCTTCAGGAGGCCAAAGGTCCTCTCAATAATCCTCCTTGTTCGCACATGTGCCTCATTGTAATGTTCCTCTGCCCTTCTCCTGGGATTCCACACTGGGGTCAGTAGCCATGAGAGGTTGGGGTCACCGGAGTCACCTGAAAATATTGAGGGACAACTGTTAGACACAGACTAACCATTATGGACAACCCCATGCCCAGACACCTACTTATACTGTGTGGTGACCTTGGGCTCACTTACTAGCCACTCTCGGTGCCTCTGGAGTTGGCCCATCATATAAGGGATACTGCTATTCCTCAGGACTTAGGCGTCATGCACCGAGCCAGGATATTTGGCATTCACATGGGAGATGTACTGGTCCACCAAACACACCATTTGCACATTCATCGGAAGATAGCTTTTTCTGTTCCAGTACACCTGTTTATTTCTGTGGGGAGGAACAAATGCCACGTGTGTACCATCAGTTGCACCAATGATGTTGGGCATATATCCCAGGGCATAGAAATCCACTTTCACTGTGGCCAAATCCTCCACCTGGGGGAAGACGATGTAGCTGTGCATGTGTTTCAGTAGGGCAGGGCAGACAACACTCTGGTCAACACGTTGGAGAACATTGGCGGAGACATACCTGATGCCATGGCCACTGTTGTTTGAAAGGATATGGAGCACTGACAGGACCTGCATGTCAAAGGAGACCAGATCCTCGGGGTTTGCGCATGTTCCCAACACGTCGACCTCTTGGCAGCTCCAAACTCCACTAGTTATTATAGCACAGAGTTAAAGAATGGCCAAGTGGGGGAATGGGTTTTGGGTGGACCCAGCGGGGAAGGAGACCTGTGGAAGCATGAGTTAAACAACACAATTGAAAGATTAATCACAATGACTTTCAATAAGCTTTGTTTCAAATAACACTTACACTGAAAGCATGAATGGCCTAAAGCTTCACTATAACTAGGCCTCAGGAATCTAGGTACCTGGAAATCAATAAAGGTTATGCAAAGTTTCATATGAACATTCCAGAATTAGCATATCATATTTTGAACAATGAACGCTCTCCAAACAGTTCTTAGAATTATCACTGCATTACAACAAAAATCAAAGAGCACCTGGTTTTCTCTGCATGAATGACCTGTACTAGAATAATGAATAACACTGCTACGTCACACTCTCATTCAGAATTCCAAGACTCAAATGTTCAGGAATTATTATGCACCTTAATCAAACTGCACATCAAGATTTCAATGTCTAGAAATGATTGCGCACTCTGCCGATCTGTATTTCAAAAGTTAAAACGCCAGGAATGATTTGCTCACACTGTTGCCAATTCGAACATCTAGATTCAAATGCAATGAAACGATCGTGCGCACTGCTGATCTGTAATTCAAGAGTTAAATGCCTGGAATGAATCGGGCACACTGTTGCCGATTCGAACATCACAATGCAAATGCCATGAAATGATCGTGCACACTGCCGATCTGAATGGCAAGAATTAACTGCCAGGAATGAATTGCGCGCACTGTTGCCGATTCGAACTTCACAATGCAAATGCCATGAAATGATTGCGCACACTGACGATCTAAATGCCAGGAGCCAAATGCCAGGAATGAATTGCGCACACTGTTGCTGATTCGAACATCACAATGCAATTGCCAGTAAATGATTGCGCACACTGCCGACCTGAATGCCAAGAGCCAAATGCCAGGAATGAATCGCGCACACTGTTGCTGATTCGAACATCACAATGCAATTGCCATGAAATGATCGTGCACACTGCCGACCTGAATGCCAAGAGCCAAATGCCAGGAAAACAATCGCGCACCTGGCTTTATGTTTAGGACCAAAACTCGAATGTCACTGGAAATGGAGTCGGGGGCCTAACCCGACTTCCGCCTTACCGCCCTGCTTGATGATCACCAAATAAATGAGGGCGGGCCTGGAAATGACTTGATAGGCCTCCGGGACAGGAGCTCAGGAAAATGCTGCTGCTCTGCACCGGGACCTCTGAATAGTGAGCACGTGGAGCTGGGCTGGCGCCCACGAGCCACACCCAACCATGCTGCAGGAAAAGCTTCTAGAATGTCTTAGAATAAGGACCACACCCTGTAATCCTGAAAACAAGCCTTGCAAATGACATTACATACAGCATTAATGACTTTTCAAGGTAAAAGCTCTGCAATGCAAAAGGTTAACATGCAGCATAGAAACACAATGCATGAAATGTGCCCTTGCATAAGGACTGGGTTTTTGCATTTACATCGCCCGTAGAGCGCGCACTGTCCTGATGTTGACACTGCACTAGAGGGGGAATTCCTGTGGGATGGCGGGTAGCTGACATCAGGTCTGGCTCCAATTGGGCACACAGTTCTTGGATTATGGCACAATCAAGTCTGTATGTGATGATAATGTCTGTCCTCCATTGTCGCCAGGTCCACCAGAGGTCTGTACACTGGAGGATGCCACCATCTCTTCATCTTCCTCAGCGGTTGTAGCCTATGGAGGAGAGCGGTGAGCAGAAGGTTATATTTACACATGGATAGCACAACTGTGTTAGAATTAATGTCACAGGAGGAGTGTTTGAATTCGAGATTCAGTATATGTGCCAATATGTGCTGTGAAGCAGTTAGGTGCCATGCCATGTGCCCCTCTGAAATGGCAGCTGCCTGACCTGTGAGGAGGGACAAGGGGAAATGAGGTAACTGCACTGGCGTTGTGCTGCATTGCTGTAGGCGGTCAATGACCGCAGCGCAACTCTGCATTGGTTATCATTGGGCCCTATGGGTCCCAGGAGCCAATGGCGATGTACACCAGCAGTAACGGTACGCACTGCCAATGACATCACCGCCATTTTCTATCTATTCACTCACTTGCTACCTGACCATCAACAGGAGAGGACCTACACTGCAAGTGCTGCTGTGACCTGAGTATGGAAGCGACAATGGCTAGAGTGTCTGGGGAAAGGGCCCCTGCCTTCACTACAGAGGAGTTGGAGAAACTGGTGGATGGGGTCCTCCCCCAGTACACGTTACTCTACGGTCCTCCAGACAAACAGGTGAGTGCACTGTGAGCATGATGTGTGGGCAATGCCTGTTTGGAGTGGTGTGGATGTAAGCCACATGTTGAGGGGTGCTAAGGCATCCTGGCCTGAATGATGCATGAGAGGTGGTCACTGCATGTGCATCCGGGAGTGGGTGGGAACTGGTGGGAAATGAGTATGATGGTCCGGACAGGTGAGTAATTACAAATTCTGCTGACTTTTCCCTCAAGGTCAGCGCCCACCAGAAGAAGGGTATTTGGCGTGCCATCACCAAGGAGGTGCGGACCGTGGGGGTCTATCACAGGTGGAGCACCCACTGCCGCAAGAGATGGGAGGACCTGCGCCGCTGGAACAAGAAGACGGCTGAGGCCCATCTGCGGCTTGCCTCCCAACGTGGGAGGGGTGCCCGTCGCACCATGACCCCCGATGCTCAGGATCCTGGCGGTGGCGTACCCGGAGTTGGATGGGAGCTTGAGGGCATCACAGCAGCCACAAGTGGATGAGTACACTCTCATACTGCTGATTTTGCCCGCAGTGGAGGTGTCTGGGTCGGGGAGGTGGGCTGTGGGTTTCCCTAGGCCAGGGCGAGCGTGCTAGTTAGGTCCCCTTGTTCTGGCAGACCCTGTGGCACCCCACCTGTGTACAGTGCCAAGTACACCTAGTCAGGCTCCTGTGACATCCATGTGTGCAGATGTCGGCCATAGCCTTGTAGGCCATGTCCCAGGGAATGAACAGTGGACCCCAAGTGCGCGGCGTAGTGCAGGGGGCTTCGGTGTCTGTCGTGTCCGCCAACGGTAACGGTAGCGGTAATGCATGCACTCAACATGTCTTTCTTCTGTTGTTCCCCCCCTTTTTGTGGTCTCCCTGTTCTTGTGTACATTAGCATCATCAGGCAGAGGAGCAGTGGCACCGAGGTGCAGGAGGGAGCTGCATCCCACATGGCCCTGGAGGGCGACACTACGGACTCGGAATTCCCCAGTGGGACGGAGGGTAAGGGGAGCTCCACGGCAGGGACAGGAGCTGACACTAGTGATACGGACTCGTCCTCTGATGGGAGCTCCCTTGTGGTGGCGGCCACATCTGTGCCCCCGCATCTACAGGTGCAGCCACCACCCCCCCTACCAACACCGCCCTCCCAGCAGCGCCTCAGCCTTTGCCCCGTGCCTACTCACCCAGGAGGGTGGGCATCGCCTTCGCCCCAGGCACCTCAGGCCCTGCCCCAGTCACCCCTGCTGCCCTCAGTGAGGGGGCCATTGACCTCCTCGGGTCCCTCACTGTTGGGCAGTCTACCATTTTGAATGCCATCCAGGGTGTAGAAAGGCAGTTGCAACAAACAAATGCATTCCTGGAGGGCATTCACTCTAGTCAGGCGGCCCTTCAGCGAGCTTTTCATAAATGTCAGAGGCAAAAAATAAGTGCCAGTACTCAAAAATTAATGCTGGTATAACAAAGCACTAAGGGGCATATTTATACTCAATTTGTGCCGAATTTACATCATTTTTTTAATGTAAATTCAGCACAAAACGAACTCCATATTTATATTTTGACATTAGACCCATCTAACGTCAAAATATTGGAGTTAGCACCATTTTTCAGATGCGTGAACCTGCCTTGCATCAATGTGATGCATGGTAGGTGTTCCCGTCTAAAAAATGGTGCTAACCCCATGTCCCCATATTTATCCCCCATGCTACAATGACACAGATGGGAGGAGGGGCTAAATAATGGTGCACCAGACCAGGCTGTAGGGAACCTGTGGACCCATTTCCATGGTTAAGCACCATAGAATGGGTCCACAGGCACCCTCCTCAAGCCCCAGAAACACCCCCACCCACACCAGAGAAACACCAGAGGATGGGGGACCCCATCCCAGGTAGTAGGGTAAGTATAGGTCAGTATATATATATTTTTAATTAAAGTGCCATCAGGAGCCCAACTTGAGGCCCCCTCCATGGCACAGGGTGAAATGGCCATGCCAGAGGACACTGGTCCCCGGTGCTTTCCATTGGGGTGGTGGGCATGACTCCTGTCTTTCTAAGACAGGAGTCATGTGGTATGGATGGATTTGCGTCAGAAAATGACAGTAGGCTGGTTAGAGGAATTTTTTTTGCCTCTAACCAGCTCAACATCATTTTTTTGTGCAACACCCCCTTCTTCCATACTGCCACCCCCACCCAGCTAATGTCATTTTTTTATGCTAGTCTACCCTTTGCACCAGCGCTCAGGAATGGTGCAAGCTGGTGCTAAACTTTTTGATGCAAAACTGCGTTAGTGCGGTTTTGCATCAAAAAGTATAAATTTGCCCCTAAATGTATTTCAAGGCGCAAGTGACTTCCTTCTTTGCCTAATGAAAATGTGTGCACCAGGATAAAGTCTAGGGTTTGGATATTCATTAATATTTAACACCAAATCGGGTCAGTGACAAGGACTTTACTTTGACTCTGCGTTGACATAAAATACACACTAATAAAAGGCAGCGTGGAGGGGGACCCACCAGATGTGGCCATATGATGTTCAGGATCTTTTAGATAAACATTTATCATTCTACTCAGTCTAACGGCAGATGACATCATAAGTCATCTTAAGTTCTTTGCACAATCACAAATAATTCAGTATTATGACACCTATACTTCACATAAAGAAACAGTTTTCAAGTGAAAGAGCAAACCTTGAAAGTTATTTATAGTTTAAACCATTAACAATTTGGTGGTATGAAGGAGGATTGTTACCTTTTGAGCAATATGGGTTTAGTTCTACTAGATCATCTGAAGACAATGTATTCATTATCAAAGAAAAATATGTGATGTTCAAAAAAAGAATGTCCATGTTTTTTTATTATTTTATTATCTTTTTTTGATCCTGTAGACCATGTAACATTACGATTAAAACTTGACTGACTGAGGCATTCCTCATCTTTTATTACAAGCACTAAAATAGTTGCATTTGGATAACTGATCAAAGTACCAATGGGTACCACAAATGAACATACAGAATAGGTTCCAATTAGAATAAAATAAAATGGGCCTGCACACTGGCACTACGGTTGTTTTCACTTTATCTGTTCAGGTTGTCACAAACTCTTGTTGAAATGCACTTCTTTGTACCATCTTTGAGTGAGAAAAAAAATAATGTATGAAGATGATGTAAATGAGACGGACCTTACCCTAATTGGTTTGCATAATAAACTGGAGGCATTTATGATCATAGGGTAAAACACTTATGCCAGATGAGTATTGCCAAGACAATATTCATGATAGTTAGTATTAGTCCAATTGTAAACAATGTTTCATGGTATTTCAATCACCAACAACCAGCAGCATTTAAGAGATATGCCTTCTTGACCTTTTGTTTCAATTGGAATTCCTCAACAACAGAGCATGGGCATGGTTGGGAAGGCAAAGGTTTGTTGGTCTCAGTCTGTTATGTTTTTTCTGCTATGGACAGGGCAACACTTCATACCCTCTTGCAAGTATATGCATTGAAAATATTGGCTCTTACCTTACATGGCTGTGAATGTTTGAGATTATGGGACTTCTATGAACTACAAGAGTCTAGAAGAGTATTTAATTGGCAGTATTAAGTTTAGAGCTTGAATTGGTTGGAATTTTGTTCAGGGGCTATCCCAAGATATTGTAAACTTCTTTCAGAAAAACTAACCCTGAAGTTTCAAGATGTTTACAATAGTCTAAGATCCAAGAAAATGATCTATTTATAATGATAGGATATAATGATGTGCAGCAACTAGATGTACCTAGATGTAAAAATCCATGATATTGACACATTTTTGACAAATTTCACTTTTAAAGTGTGGCTGAAAAACCCGGTGTTGTTAGGAAGAAAAGTCTAGAGTTGTATTATAAGCATTGCCTACAAATCATTTGACTCATATCAGTTTTAACGATGTTGCAAGACAAAGGTATGGAGTTTTATATGAAAGTAAACTTAAATATGAATGTGCACCTGTTTTATTTCAGCGTTAAATTGGGAGGGACTAATTTTGTGCATAAGATAGCCATATTTTTCTGGTGTAAGATACTATCCGTGTATTATTTGTATGTCAGGACCTTATGGAGTAATGCAGCAAGTATTTAAGGTCACTATTTATGTAGGGAAACATCAACTCCTGTTTGGATAATATAGCTTTTTTACACAACACGAATACTGTTTAAAATATTTTAAGACATTTAAATTATTGCAACTTGTCTGTGCAAAATGACACCCCTCTTAATTAAATTTTCAAATTAAAAATTGTACACTTTTTAAAATGATAAAGTCTATATATTTTTTAAAATACGTTGGTGGTACTGAAATAATATTTTTAATGTTAAAATGTATTGTTCTGTGGAAAATACATATCAATAAAAAAATGTAATTCAAAGTTAATTTAAAAATTGAATTAAGAGAGTTGTGGCTATTGAGCAGACATTTTGAAATTAATTTGCAGCATCGTATTCCAAACTAAGTCCTATCACATACGTAATGTAAAACTATGTTTACATTTTTAATTTTTTGACTGAGACAAATGTAATCTTTTAAGTCCGTTTTTTTGTTAGTTTGTATTTGTGCTGTAAATATCACACTGAGCATTGCTGCCCAATGCCAAGGGACCCCTTGTAAAGTAGATTTAAACAATATACTTTCAATCTGCTCTGCCAGTAAAGTCAAAGAGCAAATTTCAACACAGTACTTGAGGTTAAGCACAGTCCATCTAACATATTGTAAAGGCCCCAAACTTCCACCACCTAATATGCTCAGCACAAATGAAGTTTTGAATCTTTGAGTAATTGGTTTGAATCAGTTTGACTTAGTCAAGCTGTTATTGTGATACCCACACTACTTACTATGTGAAGGAAGCATCCTGTAAGATCAACTCCACAAGTGTGTTCTGATGGATACAACTACCTGTGGATTCCTCATCTTATGAATTCTCCCAATGCGCCAGCATTGAACGGAAATTTTCTTCCTTGCTCGTCATATCGACGAGGATATCACAATTGCACGGCTCCGCATGCCACTCCGTCTGACGTCATCGTGGCAATAAGAAGTCCTCGCCGGCGTGCTGACGTCAGTTCCCTTTATTACGTGCCTTCATCGCTAACGTTTTTTCCTGGCTCTCGAACAGTTACTGTTTCGAAGGTGTTCTTGTTGTCTAGTTACAATGTCTCCACCGAAGAAATCTGACTTTAAGCCATGTCATGAGTGCAGGGATCGCATGTCGGTCACAGATTCTCATGAGGACTGCTTGTGAAACCTAAGCTCGAACCACAACGTGGAGGGGTGCGTGTCCTGCCAGTGGATGAACCCGAAGGTCTTGAAGGAGAGAGACACTAAACTCTTCTTGGCAAAAGCTACGGAGGAGCATAAGATTCATAGAAGATCTAAGACGAGGGAGTCTTCTTCACAAAAGTCCTCGAGGTCTCACAAGAAGCGGCGTCTGCACGATTCTTGATGCCGTTCTTCCAGGAATCGGTCTTGGTCCCCTCCAAGATGGCACCGTAGGGCACGGGAGGTAAGTCCAACGGTCAGTCTCAGAGTCCACAGGATTTCTGGCGTCGTCGTTGATAGAGGTCTTCGATTCCCCGGCGAGTCCCCTGCGAGTCCTCCGGTTCACTTTTCTCCTGTGTCAGCTCAAGAGCCGGTGGCACAAGCTTCGGATTCGGCTCAAGCGCCTCAGGATGAGCAAAGGTTTCCTGCCTTCCCGACTCCGGGAGCGGATCCAGCATCATTCCTTAATGCTATGTTTAGCATTTTCAACAGAGCTATGGCCCCTGGTGGTGCACCGGCTGGTCCCACAGGTCCATTAGCTTTCTCACTGGGTTTTCCGGCGCCATACAAACAGGCCCCGTTTGTACCCTTCTATCCAGCTGACGGTGCTGGTCCGGCACCAATGACGTCGTCGCCCCAGATGATGTTGCTGGCGGCACCGATGGAGTCAATGCCAATGCCAATGCCGGATGGATCCGGATCCGGATGCAGTGTATCTCCATCCTCTCCTCCACCGGAGTGTCCAACTGTTTTGAAACCGGCCTCATCGACATCAGCTAAATCTCTGTTGACGCCGCAGTTGGAGGCCAAACTGAGGTCAAGGAGGAGGGCCTTGAGGCTCTTGGAGGAGCAGGAGTATCAGCAACAGCTGTTGGAGGAAGGGCAGATTCCTGAGCCTATGGGTGAATTTTAGGGTCTGGACTCTGCAAGTGGCCTAGATACATCCCCTGAGTGGGATCTTTCATCCCATGGTGAATTCAAAGAGGAGGCAGCATCTTATCACAGGGTTATAAGAAAGGCTGCTGAATTCTTGGAACATCCTTTACCAGCATCGGAGGTGAAGACGAACATCTTGACTGAGGTGTTGCATCCTTCCTCTAAGTCTGCGGAGTCCCTACTCCCTTTTAATGATGCCCTTACTAAGTCCATTTTCTACATTTGGAGGAAACCTGTCACGACTCCAGCAGTTTCCAGGACTGTGGCTAGGAGGTACAGAGTTGCTCCAGGGGATCCACAGTTTTTGTCTCAGCATCCAACACCTGAGAGCTTGGTAGTGCAAGCATCTTGTTCTGCCCGATCTGCACCTGGTTGGTTCCCTACTACTCCAGTGGATAGAGTCTAAGTAGATGGAGCAAATAGCAAAGAAGGGTTTCTCCTTGTGCAGTACGGCCTTGAAGTCGGTCAATGCTACCTGTGTGCTGGGGAGATATATGATGGACACGGCAAGAGCTGTGGTGCCAAGCTTGCCTCAGGATGTGCAGGGGCAGTTTGATGAGCTCCTGTTGGACACTCAAGTGGCAGCATAGCAGGTTATCCAGTCTGGTTTGGATACAGCTGATTCAGTTGCGAGGGCAAGGGCACTTCGGTGCCGACCAGGAGGCATGCGCAGCTTAGATCTTCTGGCTTTTCCACAGATGCTCAGACAACTTTGTAGGACCTTCCGTTTGATGGCAAGAAGTTGTTTGGATCCAAGGCCGACTCTGCTTTGGAGCATTTTAAAGACAGCAGGGCTACTGCAAAGTCCTTGGGACTCCAGGCTCCAGCATCCACACCCCTTAGATCTTTTCAGAGGTTCAGAGGATTTGGCCATGGGTCCTCTTTTCGTGGAAGGCCGCAGTCGAGCATGCAGCAGCCTGCCAACCCTCTCTATAGGTCTTATAGAGGGTGGGGGAGGATTAGAACACGAGGAGCCACTCAGCAGCCTCTTACTCTTATCTCATCTTCTTCCTCTTGGGGAACCCAACAAGGAAAGCATCCCTAGTTTTCTCTCCATCTTGAATCATACTTCTCCTGTAGGGTGAAGGCTATTTCATTTTCTCCACGAGTGGGAGTTAGTCTAAAGTAAGCTGTGAAAAAACATCCAGCATGCGAGATCCGATGATATTAGTTTATTTCAAATTTGTATTATCCAGACTAATCACCCCAGCGCAGACCAGGCCGTCGCTCCCCTGCCTCAACTGCCGCTCCTCGACGTTCGGCTTTCCTTGCGGACACACCAGGCAGAAAACCGAACACCGAAAAACAGCCTCGTGCGAGCGGCTCCGGTGCGCGTGCATAAAAACCTCACTATTTGACTGCACGCGCAATGGGGCTCAAAACTATTACATTTAGTTTTCCCTTTAAAAAAAACAACCAACATCAACCCTCTTACTTTACAATATAATACTGGTAACACTGGTGAATGAAAAACACCTGGTACCCAACATCAGCCCTCTTACTTTACAATATAGTACTGGTAACACTGGTAAATGAAAAACACTTGGTACTAATATATATTATGTTTTCATTTTACCATAACATATTAAAACTTAAGCAACACAAAGATTCTCACTTAACGGTACCTCAGAGGTAAATTGTGTGCTCTACAACTTTTTCTAACAGGCAAAAGTTCAGAGCATGTGTCCACCACTTTAGGACCCAATGGTTTAACACCACCAGATTTTTGTACACTCAAGGATTTCTTCACTATTGTATTCTGTCCTAGCAGATCGCTAGGTGGCAAAGAAATATCCTTTGGTAAAACTTTTACCACTTTTCCCACATTCCAGCAAGTACATCCACCAACACGAACAGCATTACCACACACTTTGTCAATCCTCAAAGGTTCGGAAAACTTTGAGTCACCTTTCCTGACAAAACTAGGCATTTTGACCCGTACCCAATCACCAACCGTGAATCGTAACTCCTTCACACTTCTATTCTTGTCATAGTATGTTTTTTGTTTTTCTTGGGCTTTTCCCATATTCGAACAAACCTTAAAGTCAATGTCTTCCTTACACATAGAATGTTTAAAAAATGTGGACAACCAAACTGGTCTAAATAGAGTGGCAGGCTTCCTCCCTCTAAGCGCTTCAAACAGAGACACCCCTGTGCCTGAATGGGGTGTTGTTCTGTAGAACCAGAGCATACTCTTCACAGCTGCGTCAACCACACACCCATTAGCTAAATCCCACAGGACACATTCACCAACCACTCTATTAAAGCGTTCAACCAAACCATTAGTTTGCGATTGGTAAAGTGAACTCTTCAAATGTTTGATTGCACACTCATTCAGAAAATGCTTCTCATCACTTGAAACAAACTAGACCCCATTATCAGACACAAGTTCCTTGGAAAACCCTTCCTCCAAAAATACATCTTTTAGAAAAGACACACCTGATGTGGAATCAGCATGTCCTACAAACTTCACATGAAAAGTAATCAATTACAACATAAGCATATTGTAATTTAGGTGGAAGCGAATTGAACGGCCCTAATAAATCGATACCAATCTTTTCCCACGGGCCTGACGGACATTCAATAGGCTTAAGCGGAGGAGTTGACGTCTTCAGCGTCTTATCACTGGTGGAAAAGATGTGACAATATTTGACTAATGTTTCAATGTCTCTGTCCATTTGCGGCCACCAATAGTATTCTCTCACCCTTTTCTTGGTAAGTGTAGAACCCAAATTACCCTCATGTGCTTTCTCCAGAATGATAGATCTTATAACTTCAGGAGGCACAATCTTATCGGTTCTCAATAGTACACCATCTTCAATTGACGTTTCATCTGACACCTTAAAAAAAGGTTGAGCACTCAAATTCAAACTTTTCTCATGAGGCCATCCTACCTCGACATATGTCAATACTTTAGAGAGTACGGGATCATTTGTTGATGCTTCTTTCCAGTACACTTCGGAAAATTACACAGTACGTTCCAATTCGATAGCCACAATGAAACAATCTTCATACTGAATGTCATCTTTCCCACCAATTTCTCCAGTAATGGGATTCCTAGAGAGATAATCTGCTCTCACATTTTTCCCCCAGAAATGTGCACAACAGTAAAATAAAATTGCAACATTCTGGCCACAAATCTTGCGATTCTTGGTGTGCTACTTTTGACATTAGTACCATTTAAAATAGAAACCAATGGTTTATGGTCTGTTTGGAGCAAAAAATGTCTTCCCCACAGATAAGATTTAAAATTCTCTATAGCCCACCAACATGCTAATAATTCTTTTTCTATTACAGAATAGTGTATTTCATTTGGTCCTTCCCAAAAATCCGTCGCCCTTTGAAAACAAGGACATCTTCAAAGAAACCCACTAAATCAATCCTCCTTCCCTCGTACGAAACCAGTGACCTGTCTGGTGGGTTAAATTGTCGTGCACCCCAATTTTGCTCAAATAACTACTGAGTAATCATAGTGATCCTGGCAACTGAATCAGCTAACAACCTTAAATGTTTGTCACCTACCTGAACTAAAATGTAAGGGTCAATGCAGTGATCAGGATGACTTCTTATGTCATGGTCACCCACAGCCAGAATCATTTCCTGCATCTCACTCATCAATTCAACCATTCTTCCATCACTATCATCAACGACAGCAATGACCTTAGTGTTACCACTTTTGTTACTTTGACACACTTTTGCAAAGTGTCCCGTTTTGCCACATAATCAGCATTGAACATTCTTTGCTGGACAATTCTTCCCTCCTTTCAGATGCAGTGGATAACCACACCTGAAACATATGTTAGTTTGTTTGAAAAAACTATTATGCTTGGCCACTTCTCCTTTGCTGCATGAAGGATTACTCATCTTGCGTCTGTCGTCTGATCTCTGAACCACATTAATTTGTTCCACTTGTGCATGTTCCAATTCTTTAGCTGATTTAATTGCAGTTTCAATACTTTTGGCAATTCTAATTGAATCTGATAAAGATGGATCTCCCAAGGACGATAACTTTTGCTTGATAGACTTATTGAACAGTGACATATGAATTGGTCACGTATTAACTGATCAGCAAATGCTTCAAAACGACAATCTGAAGAAAGTTTCTTTAAAGCAGATATTTAAGTATTGACATCTTCTCCACCTTTCTGTTCCCTACTAAAAAACGTATGTCTTGATATAACCAAACTTGGTGGAGCATCAAATCTGGTAACCAGTTTCTTAAGAGCTTCTTCAAATTCGTCAAGCTCTTCGCCATCCTCCAACTGAATATCAGGTAAATGTTTAAACACAGATCTTCCCTCGAATCCTAAGGAATGCAGCAACAAACATTTTTTCCTTTCAGGTCTAAACCTTGATGCCCCAATAGCACCCAAATACGTTTCAAAGGCATCATACCACTGTTTCCATGGTGTAGCTGGCTCCCCAGGTGTTTCCAAAAATGGTGGAGGAGGGTTAACAGATTGCATGACAGCTAGATAGAGTAACAATGTCACTTAGAACAATGCAAAAACATAAATTTCGATATCTTTACCAACTTACAAATCTCTCAGCAAGTATTTGCCTGTAAAAAAATCATTGAATCCTTAGTTAGATTTACTATTTAAAGATGGCTGCCACGTTTCCTTAAGAACAAAGACTTTCTGTAGATACACCCTTTGACTAGAGGGTCATAGGAAGAACAGCAGGCAGTTCTGAGTTAAGCCTCACCGTGATTAGCACTGTCCATAGGCTCCTCAGGGATTGAAGTTGAAGAGAACCATCAGCACGTGTGGGCCTCGTAAAGAAGATGTGAACGCTTGGGGTGATTTAGCTCCACAGCTCGTCGCCACATAAAGTAAGCTGCGAAAAAACATCCAGCATGCGAGAGCCGATGATAATAGTTTATTTCAAATTTGTATTATCCATAGTAATGACCCCAGCGCAGACCAGGCTGTCGCTCCCCTGCCTCAACTGCCGCTCCTGGACGTTTGGCTTTCCTCGCGCACCCACACACAGCAGAAAACTGAACACCGAAAATCAGCTTTGTGCGAGCGGCTCCATTGCACGTGCATAAAAACCTCACTATTTGACTGCACGCGCAACGGGGCTCAAAACTACTACATAGTCACCTTGGACTCTTGGGTGCTGAATATTGTGGGGAAAGGTTATGCCCTTCCTTTTCGGGAGTTCTCCCTCCCATCCTTCCCTGTCATTTGTTTTGCATGGAAGATCATCTCCTGTTGCTTCAGCAGGAGATGCAAGTCCTTTTGTTAAAGGGGGCAGTGGAGTTGGTTCAGGAGCAGGAAAGGGCCAGGGAATGCTATTTAAGATATTTCCTGATTCCCAAGAAGGATGGTCAATTGAGGCCTATTCTGGACCTGAGGATTTTGAATTGGTTCCTCAAACACGAGAAATTCAAAATGCTGACTATAGCACAGGTGCTTCTGGCATTGAACAAGGAAGACTGGATGGTGTCTGTCGACTTGCAGGATGCTTATTTTCATATCCCCATTCTGAAGTCGCACAGGAAGTATCGTAGGGTCGCAACACTACCAGTTTGCGGTCCTTCCTTTTGGTCTTACTTCCGCACCTCGAGTCTTCACAAAGGTGGTTGCAGCGGACCTCAGAAGGAAGGGAGTATATGCATTCCCTTACCTGGATGATTGGCTGATAAAATGCAGGTCCCTAGAGCTTGTGCTGCATCACTTGCAAATGACAACACAGTTGTTGTTCAACCTGGGCTTTACGGTAAACATGCCCAAGTCTCACCTGGAGCCCTCTCAGCGCCTCCTGTTCATAGGGGCAGTACTGGATACAACACTGAATCGGGCCTACTCTCCCCCTCAGCAGATTCAGGACATTCAGGTGTTGATTCCAATGTTCCAAAGGGGTAGTGGCTGTTCCGTTTCTCAAGGTTCTACGTCTGCTCAGTCTGTTCGCTTCTTGCATTCTGTTGGTCACTCATGCACGTTGGCACATGAGAGCTCTCCAGTGGTGCCTCTGCAAGCAGTGGGTTCAACACAAAGGGGATCACGAGGAGTCGATAACGATCTCCAGAGGCGCTGCAGTGGATGTACAATGGTGGGCTGTGGACGGCAACCTTTACCAAGGAAGACCGTTTTGCCTCCCACCCCCGGGTAGCCACAGTCATAACGGATGTTTCTACTCCACGGTGGGGAGCTCATCTGGGGGACCTGGAGATCAAAGGCCTTTGGTCTCCAGCAGAACAGATGTTTCACAGCAATCTGTTAGAACTATGGGAAATACGTCTGGCTCTCAAGGCCTTCCTTCCATCCATTCACGGTGAGTCAGTACAAGTCTTGACAGACAACACTACCGCAATGCGGTGCATCAACAAGCAGGGGGGAGTAGGGTCATATTTTCTCTGCAGAGAGGCTCTGCGGCTCTGGTCCTGGGCGCAGGACCATCGGATTTGCATAGTTGCCAACCATCTGGCTGGGTTACTCAATGTACGTAGGGACAGTCGCATTCGGCATTTCTTGGCCGATCACAAGTGGCATCTCCATCCAGACCTGGTTCTTCACATCTTCCGGATTTGGGGATTTCCACAGATAGACCTGTTTGCCACTCAGGAGAATGCACACTGCCCGACGTTCTGCAGCCTCCAGTATCTGGTTCAGGGAGCGTTGGGGGACGCGGTTCAGATATCTTGTTGCAACCAGTTGCTTTATGCGTTTCCCCCATACCCTTGATTCCTCTGGTTCTGAGGAAGATTCGCCAAAGATCGGGCTCAAGTCATTTTAATAGCCCCGTATTGGCCAAGACGGGTGCGGTACACAGACCTTCTCCAACTCTCACTGTGCCCTCGGCTCCATCTCCCTCTGAGAGCAGACCTCCTCTCGTAATCACCAGGGCAGGTTCTACTCCCCCACCTCCAGTGCCTGCACCTACATGCCTAGAGATTGAAAAAGGAAATCTGAGTTCCTTTTCTCTCCCTCCAGAAGTGGTGGATGTCATCTTATCGGCCAGGAAACACTCCACCAAGGCTGTCTATGCTAACAGATGGGCAAAATTTGTTGTTTGGTGTGGAGAGAGACAAATTGATCCCTTAAAGGCCCATTTGTCTGATGTTTTGCTTTTTTGCCCTTTCCTTGGCACAGAAGAGATGTGCAGTTGCGACTGTGAAAGGTTATTTTTCAGCCTTTCTGTGCCTTCCTGATCGGCCTTCATTATTTAAGTCTCCTATAGTTATTAGATTCCTGAAAGGTTTGATTAACAAGTTTCCTCCAATTCCATTTATCATTCCTCAGTGGGATTTTAATTTGGTTCTGACTTTCTTGATGGGTTCACCGTTTGAGCCTATGCATTCTTGCCCGTTGAGGGTTTTAGTTTTAAAGACATTTTTTTTAACGGCTATCACATCAGCTAGGCATGTGAGTGAGATTCAGGCTCTTAGTGTGAAACCTCCTTTTACAACGTTTTATGCTGACAAGGTGGTGCTGAGAACCAGGGCGGCTTTCCTTCCTAAAGAGGTCACTCCCTTTCATATGGGTCAGTCTATAACACTTTAATTCTTTTACCCTCCTCCTCATCCATTAAAGGAGGAGGAAAGACTTCATGGCTTGGATCCAAAAGGGGCTCTGAGTTTCTACATTGAGAAGACAAGAGACTTTCAAGGTGATGATCAACTCTTTGTTGGATATGTGGGCAAGATGAGGGCAAGGCCGTCCACAAGAGAACCCTTTCCAGGTGGGTCATTCTTTGCACAAAGATCTGTTATTCACTGGCAAAGAAGGTTCCCCCTGAAGGTATTAGGGTTCATTGCACCAAGGATAAGTCTGCTACTTCGGCCTTGGTTAGAAGTGTCCAAGTTGCTGAAATTTGTATGGCCGCAATATGGGGCTTCCCTCACATTTTTGCGAAGCCTTATTGCTTAGACTCTGAAGTTAGGAGGGACGGCCATTTTGTATGTTCTGTTTTGCAGGATATCTTGGTTTGAGCCAGTCAGGCATCCACCTCCGAGTGCGGGACTGCTTTGGGATTCTATTCATAATGTGAGGAATCCATAGGTAGTTGTATCCATCAGAAAAACAAGTAACTTACCATCGGTAACGCTACCGTAGCTACCTGTGGATCCCTCACAGTCCCACCCGCCTCCCCGTTGCCTGTTTGGTCGTACCAAGACTTCTTTTACTATATATGCATTTACGTGTTCACTGTTTTTATATAAACAAATATTATGTTTTGTGTTTGTATTTGTATATATTGTTCTTGTGAAGTCGGTATTCACATGTTCGCCTCTAAGGCACGTAAAGAACGGTGAAACTGACGTCAGCACGCTGCCGAGGACTTCCTATTGCCACGATGACGTCAGACGGAGTCGCATGCGAAGCTGTGCAATTGTGACATCCTCGTCGACGTGAAGAGCTAGGAAGAAAATTTCCATCGTATGCTGGCGCATTGGGAGAATTCATAAGGTGAGGAATCCACAGGTAGCTACTGTATCTGCCAGAAAAAGCATTACCGGAGGTAAGTAACTTGTTCTTTTAGCTATGACCCCTCAAAAAAGAAACTCAACAGACTCCAGACTCGGACTTTACCATAGTCTTTGGAGTCATAAAGCAACAAAATTAAAATGTAAGGACAGTAAACATTTAAGGGGCAGGTGTTTAGGCAGAAAATTACGGTGTATACATTACCCAAATGTTTTGGGCATTTAGGACAGTTCTTACATTTCTAAATTTGGAAACATTCACAATGTCTGGCAAATTTTGATCATGTTGAAAGTTTCCTGCAGATTTTGTATGTCTGCATGAATTTCCAGGCAAAGCATGCACATTTTTGATAACACGGGAAGAATGACTGGGGCTTAAAAGATAGGGCTGAAGGGGCAGCTATCAACTGACAGGTGAGTAGTGGTGCTGGAAGTAACTGAGGTACCAATTTCTTGTAATGCCAGACAGTATGTGGTGCATGGGTGAGTTCTTGCACAGAAGCCTATTGAGTCACTGAGACTTTCAGTAGAGGCAACCTTCCACCTACTGACTAAGGGGCTCATTTAAAACCCCCTTGTGCCACCGTAGCATCATTTTGTTGATGCTACGGTGGCACAAACAGTTCCTCATACAGATCAGTCCCCCAAACATGGGGCCATTAAACCAGCTTGCAAAGCCTCCCTCCACATTATACCTGCACCAGTTACAATGTATGCAAGGTAGGCGTTCCCCCACAAAAAGGCCCACAGAAATGGCTCAGTGAAATCTACAAGATTTTACTTGCACCTTTCTGCACCTTCACATTGTCATTTTTTTGATGCATGCTCAGGGCAGGCGTTAAACGGACGCTGTGCTGTTTGCAATGGGCCAGCATTGCTGGACTAGCATCAAAGTTTTTGACACTAGTCCAGCAATGCTAAGGTTTAGTACCACAACTGCATCAGAATTTCTGACACAGCTGTGGACACTGGGTGCCATGGAGCACTGTATTATAAATACAGCGCTACCGTGGAGTCGTTATGGGGGATGAAGGGTGACACAAGAAAACTGGTGCATCAATCACGATGCTCCAGTTTCTTGTAAATGAGGCCTTAAATGTTTCAAACACTTGTGAGCTATTAGTGGTACAAAAAGACAAGAGGGACAATGAGGTATGGCACGCGGGTGCAGAGACCCAGCCATCAAAAACCCAGCCATCAAAGAGAGGCTGCCATGAGATGAGTGAAAAGAGGACCAATATCTTGCCATTATAGTGAGCCAAACATATGCACTGATGTGACAAAAAAATACACATTACATTCAGCGTTTAGAAAGGTTGCAAACAAAGGAAAAAAGGAATACAGTTAATAAAGTTTGATGTTGTTTGATTTATTATTTTCGGCATTAACTTAAATAATTTCTGAAGGTCTCTATCGTCCCTCCTTTTCTCTGTATCAAATATTCCTTGTATTATGTGCCAAGATTAAAAAGAAGACGCATTGAGAACAATTGAAGTCTCTTCTTATACCTTTTGTCACGATATAGCCTTTAAGAAGTATAGCCACAGTTTCCAGCTTTACTATACCTGTTTGGAGTGATGACTCAAGAACAGTTATTGTTATGGCTACTTTGCATTTGTATAGTGAAGCCGGGACTTTTCGTTTATGTATCTATGTCCTATTTCAATTTACCCAATATGTGTTGTTAGTTAAGAAAAATGTTGCTTCAACTACGGAATACCCAGACCTTCACTTTCCCACACTATCATCAATACTTTGAGACCTTTAAAAATATCTTCTTTCGTTCTGTTTTTCTTTTCAAGGAAAATTATTTTGCAACAAAAAGGGATATTTTATTTTAAATGGCATTTCTAGGAAGTCCTTCTCCCACGATTCCTATTAGATTGTGGTGGATTGTCTTACCAGAACTACAGTTCTATTTCAATTTAGAGCAACTTTATACTTTTGATTTTGTATATTTTTATTAATTGAAAATGTTTTCGGATGTTTTGCTTTTTGCCCTTTCCTTGAAACAGAAGGGATGTGCAGTTGTGACTGTGAAAGGTTATTTATCGGCCTTTCTGTGCCTTCCTGATCAGCCTTCATTATTTAAGTCCCCTATAGTTTTTAGATTCCCGAAAGGTTTGATAAACAAGTTTCCTCCCATTCCGTTTATCATGCCTCAGTGGGATTTGAATTTGGTTCCTACTTTCTTGAGGAGTTCACCATTTGAGCCAATGCATTCTTGCCCATTGAGGATTTTAGTTTTAATGACAGTTTTCTTAACGGCTATCACATCAGCTAGGCGTGTGAGTGAGCTTCAAGCTCTTAGTGTGAAACCTCCTTTTACAACGTTTTATGCCGACAAGGTGGGGCTGAGAACCAGGGCGGCTTTCCTTCCTAAGGTGGTCACTGTCTTTCATATGGTCAGTCTCTAACACTCTCATTCCTTTACCCTCCTCCTCATCCATCAAAGGAGGAGGAAAGACTTCATGGCTTGGATCCAAAAAGGGCTCTGTATTTTTACATTGAGAGGACAAGAGACTTTCGAGGTGATGATCAACTCTTCGTTGGATATGTGGGCAAGATGAGGGCAAGGCCGTCCACAAGAGAACCCTTTCCAGGTGTGTCATTCTTTGCATAAAGATCTATTGTTCACTGGCAAAGAAGGTTCCCCCTGAAGGTATTAGGGTCCATTGCACAAGGGCTAAGCCTGCTACTTCGGCTTTGGTTAGAGGTGTCCCAGTTGCTGAAATTTGTAAGGCCACAACTTGGGCTTCCCTCCACATTTTCACGAAGCATTATTGCTTAGACTAGGAATTTAGGAGGGACGGCCATTTTGAACATCCTGTTTTGTAGGATTTCTTGGTTTAACCAGTCAGGCACCCACCTCCGAGTGCAGGACTGCTTTAGGATTCCATTCATAAGGTGAGGAATCCACAGGTAGTATCCATCAGAAAAACAAGTTACTTACACTTCTGAGAAACCAATGAACACTGGTTTCACTTTCTTTCACACTGGAGCTCCAGCCTCATGCAGCAGGGTTATCCTTCAAGAGACATCGAAACACAGGTATGGCACAAAGCTCAAAGTATAACTCAAGGTTTTCACAGAATTTGCTGACATAAGCTTCAAACAGCAGAGCAATCATTTGTCTGATAAAAACTACTGGTGTGCGAAATTTAATTTATTTGCTTTTGAGTAATTATGCAAAGTTTGTAGAAAATTATATGGACCAACCTGAAACCACAGTAATTCGCTGTTCATTTGTATTGTTTCTGTGTGCTTGTGCAAACGATTTGCTTCAAACGGTGCGTAATATGTGACAATTTTGGGACCATTCTTCATTTACTGTAAATAAAGAAAGGGGTTGGGGATATCACATCTAGCTTAAGGATCTCAGACTGCAAAGCTGCCTCTCAAATCACACAAATTTACCAACCCTTCCCCAAACAGACAATTGATACAACTACCTATCTGTAAATGTTTAAATATGGAATTGCCTCCCACTCTCATCAAAAACCATTAACATGCCGCCCTCCCGCCCCCCATATCTTTGAGACTCTGGCAGACTGAAGGATGTACGCAAAGCACTGACTGGTGTGGACCCTGGAGGGTTCGGCCTGATCTTCCCTGCTAATCCCCATGACCAGTACTGAGGGGGAGCCCAAAACCCATCCTGAGAGACATTGAGGGAGTGCAACTGGGGGCTGTCGTGAAGCCTGGAGACATATGGCCAGTGGTACCCTTCCTTTGTGATTTTGACAAATTGAGGAGCAGGTGAGGATCTGGACTGATGGAGCCCACGTCTGTGCTGCCAGCGTGGCAATCATGCCACTGCCTTGCTTGGGGGGGGGCACCACCCCCACTTTAGTGACTTGTTGTTTGGGGAAAGGCCCTCCCCCTTTTTTTTCCTTGTTGATGCTGGAAGCCGCTGGCACCGCACGTCAGGGGTGTTGACTGAGCCTCAAATCTTCATTGGGGTGCTGCTGTAGGCCTTGTAGGTGAAGTTCCTCATATTGCAGACACTCTGGAACATTGTCTGGCCCCAGCCTGTGGCCACATTGTTCTCCCACCACTCCCGTGAGGGACTGACATGCAAACCCCCCCTCCTTTGTGAGGAGAGCTAACGGTGAGGGGGGGCGCTTCTCCCACCTGAGGCATATTCTGGAACTATCCCCTGTGCCTGAGGGGGCTCTTGATTTTGGGGAGGCTGTCCACCAAGTGTAGAAGTGCACCTCATTGGGCTGGGGAGGATCCTGCAAAAATTTGATCTGCACTGTTGTTGCCCTGAGGGTGCTAGGAGAGCTAGGTAGTCTGTGGTTTCACCATTCAGCCCCTCATCACCTGTGTCCATCTGCATATACCATGGCAAGAGACAAACCATCAGCCTCAGCCTTGCAGCATAAAATAGACAAATTCATGAAACTCACTACCTCAACAGATGAGGCTGGAGCAACTGCGGTTAATACCACGGCAGCAGAGGGGCTACAGACTTCCTCCATTCTACAGCCAATCCAAGATCTTAAAGACACAATGGAGGGCAAGAAAGGGGAACTAAAAGTTGATTTGGCTTTTATCCAACCAGACCTGGAAAACACAACCATAGGGTCACGGAGGTAGAGGGCAGAGTAGCTGAGACTGAGGACACCGTCAAGTTGCATGAATCTTGTCTGGTGACCTTCCAGCTGGACAGTTGGAGGCTCGGGTTGAGGACGCGGAGGAAGCATCCAGGATCAACAACATAAGCGTTTTAGGAACTCTGGAGGGAGCTGAAAGGAGTGCGCCTACTCCATCTATACATGAGTGGCTGCTAAGCTGGGATCCTACAGGAGAGGTGTCAAATTTCTGACTGGTTCCCCCCTTTCGGTGCACCACTTTATCCATTTACTGCTCGGGTGCTCAACTACACAGACCCAGATGGCATCCTCCGAGTGGCACACAGAGCAGGATTGATGACCTATCAAGGCTCTCCTGTGATGAGTTTTCTGGACTATACTCAAAAGGTCCAGCTGCAGCGGTGGTCCTTCCAGGAGGCAAAGAAAAAAACTGAGGGCCCTGTGTGTCACATACATGCTCTTCTTCCTGACCTGTATACAAGTAATCTTTCAAGACAAGACTTTCTTCTTCAACACTCCTGGGGCAGAGTGGGAATGGATAGAAGAATGACTCCCAATGCATGCTGGGGGACCTTCCTCACAGGGGACGGGCAAGGGGGGAGATGGGGTGAAGTAGATGGGCACTGGTAGCCTCCTAGGGAGTGGCATACAGCTCCAAAACACAACTGCATTATTGGGGGAGGGGAACCTGATCCCTGGGGCCTGAGATATCCCCTGCGTGAGGGGACTTATTGGCTCTGGCAAAGGTACCATCTGGACAACTTGCCTCCAATTTGAGGACCTCGCCAGACACCATGTAATGATTCAGTGGGCACAGGTTGGTAGGTGCCTCTACCAAATACAGTGAGGGCGTGCTGAGGCTACACATGGTCTCACAGGCTGATCCTGCTGCTTCTTTCTTTCCATCTTCCTCTTTTTCTTTAGCGGGTCTGAGTTGATTACAGTTGGGCGGGGGTAGGCACAATAGGGGAGACACATATCTCTGATTAGCCCCATTGGCTACTGTCCCTAGTTGCACTATGACAGGTACTTCTAGTTCATGAAGTATGGGGAGGGAGTTTGGGAGGGGAAGGCAAAAGGAAATTATTTTGGGTTATTCCTAAGTTGATATTACCAGAAAATGCTGCACTTCAGAAACAAGTGACCACATGGGTAGATTACTGACAATGCCAGATCATGCATGTCACACCTGATCAGGTAGTTGAGTCACAACAATGTGATGACCAGGGCAGGCTTACAGTTCTTATTGTGTGTGGAGGCTCATATAACTGCCCATACAGGGGTAGGACCCCATCCATCTGCAACTCTTCCGAAGTGAAGGCTGGGCCCTTTCCACTGTCGATTATCATTGGTTCCAATACTCCATAGAGTGCCATGTTAGCCAATGAAGAATTGCACAGCGGTGCAGATCGCCTCTTGCCATGACGTGAACGCCGGTGGAGTGAGGTCACTTCCACCTGTCCCTGCATACAGGACAGGCGGTTGCCATTTTCTAATGCTAGTACACATGTACAGATTAAAAAGTGCGTCATTGTAGTCGAATGTACTCACATAGACAATTCCAGTGTCCAACATACAAGCATGCTCTATGTGAATTGACTTTGAAAAATTCACCAGGCTCACAGTATCTATGGTTATAGGTGTTTATTTAAGACCTCGTGCTTTTAACCACAGTTTGGTTTCAGTTTTAATGTAAATAGCACTGCAACACTTATACTAACACATAATTCACTCACACTACACAGTTATACAGGAGCACCTTGATTACTTTACTTTAAATTGTTGAATTTGAGTTTCTAATAAACGTGATATATGACTCATAAACCTCATCGGTACAAAAAGTTCTTTATGGTGCAACCACTGTCATGGAGGTTAATTCATATCCTTCCCCCAGAGGGACCAAAACATTTTTTGTTACATTAATGTCATAATGAGGGCCCTAGTGTTTGGCAGATGGGTGACTCCATCACAATGGTGACAGATATCCCATCTGCCGAAATATAAATCCCATTATATGCTATGGGATTCATATTTAGGCGGATGGGATATCCATCATTGTTGTGAGGGAGTAACCCCTCCTCCAAACTCTAAATCGGCCCCATAATCTTTTTGTCCCACCTTGTGGGGCTTGTTGGGGGTTTGCTCACAATCTGCCCCTTGTAGAAAACCCATTAGGCACCAAGGATTTCGTTTTTTCTGAGTGTGGGTGAGGCCCCTAAGCAAGAGCCACTGACCTTGATCACCCAGTGTAAGATAGTGTTTCTGTTCCCCCTTGCAGACAGCATATTGGGGATATACCCCAATCTGCTATCTCAGGTGGTGAAAAACCCACTAGACACCTGGGCTTAGAAACAAAAGGGGTGGAAGCAGCTCACTATGGTATAGAGCTATGCTCGCCACCCCAAAGAGGGGAATACAGCATTTTTGGAGAAAAGATTGGAGTTTTGCCACCAATCGATCCATCCCCTGAGCATGTAGAAAGCCCACTAAACACCAGGATATTGTTTTATAAAAGAAGAAAGGAATAGGTGTGGCCCAACCCTGCATAATGCCATGGCTCCACCATAAAAGGGGCAATTTATCAGGCACCATTCTGAAGTTAAGCTAAAACTGTGATTTCTATGGAATTAATCTTTGGTCTTGAGAGGCCTACGGAAGCAATGTGAATCTCATCTAACCACACAACCTTTCCACAGCTCTGCAATTCTCTATTCTTCTGTGTGACAGTGAAACCTTGCAGGGGAAGGGCATTATCTTGGGGATTTCTTTGACAGAACATTTTTTAACGTTTTCAAAATAATCAATTATTAGTAAACCCCTTCTAACTCTTTACCCACTTACTTACATTCTGTGTAACCTTGGTGCAAATTAAAACACAATATCTCACAATTAAAGATATCAATTTCTATGAAGCCTTGTTCTAATTATAAATGAATAGCTGGAAAGACAAGTTAAAACCGTACACAGAAAAAAAACATGAATATGTATTCAAGCAACCTGAATTGCTGTGCTGCCCTACACAAAATCCCCGCAAACGAGGGCCTTAATTTACAGGCCCTGGGCACATATAGTGGACTTTGCAAGGGACTTACAAGTAAATTAACTGTGCCAGATAAGATAAGTCAATATCATCATGTTTTAGATACAGAGCACCTTCACTTTAGCACTGGTTAGCAGTGGTAAAGTGCACAGAAACAGAAACAGAAACCTAAAACCAACATAAGAGAATTCATTAAAAAGTGGATGGAAAGGCAAAAAGTCTGTGGATGACCCTGCAGAAAGGGCCAGGTCTAACAGATAGATACATAGAAGAGAAAATATTCGATGATAATAGCACTCCTGTACTATTGATTTCAGTGCCTAACTTTATTACCTAACCATGTGATGCTCTTCTTTTTTATACATGAACCCTGAAGAGCTGGTGGCATGCAAAAAAACGGGCTTGGGAAAAATATAAAAACTGGGCACAACGATGGACACGTTTCATAGAGACATAGTACAATTGGTGCACATTTTTGCATGCCTGTGTGTTAACGGGTTAAAATACAAAAGGTGGCGCCCTATAACCCGTGCCCTCTACATGTGCTGCTAATGACCCCTGATATTACAGCATTCATGAGAACTTCTATAACGTCCTTAAGAGTATAAATGAAACATTAGCCATCAACATTTTGAAAAAAAACTGTGCATGGCGAAGGGACAAGTTATAGCTGCTTGAAAGAATTATAACTGCTGAACTTCTATGGTTTTATGCGAGTAAATTCAAAACCTAATGATAACGTCCCTGTAACCTTTGTATTTGTCAGTGAATATATATATATATATACACTGACAAAACAAAGATTAGAGTGATGTTATACCTAAGCAAGATAGTAAGATTTTAACTTACATTGAAACTTACATTAAAAATCTTATAAAATTACTGAAAAAAAGCAAAGGTTAAAATGAAGTTGTACGTAGGTTTTCTAATAATAAAAAAACTAATGTTTAAAAATCATAAAACTGAAATTCACCCATTAATATGTGCAGACGTGAGTACAATTTGCACTGATATAGAGTTCAAATGTCATCAGTGATGTAAAACGATGGCCATCCTGCCCACAGTCAATCAAAACCCCCACAAGCGGCTATCCAGCCACACACCCCTACACTCCTGTAGAACCTCTCTGGATGGCACGAGGGGACCTCAACAAACCCCACAATTCATTTTTTTATTTTTGTCACATGAATATCCCTCTGTGACATGCCACAAGGCCTAGGGGTTCAGGGTAACCCTACACTCCCTATTACATCATTTTTAATTTTATTTTTTTAGGACTCAGGGCCCGAGTCCCCAAGTTCTGTAATGGTGGTAGCGACATTTTTCTTCATGTTGCGGTCACCAACCACATGGCTCTGCCCCGCAGAACTCCTGCAGAACCAGTTAATCAGAATGTTTTTGTTGTCTTTTTCTCAGGAGGAGTACTGTGGCACTAGATATCAGAATGTTTTAATCTTCGTTTCCCAAAAATGGGTGAACAGATACACACCACATAACAAAAAAGCACCTTTTTTTCTCGGTCCACACTTGACAGATCACCTGACAATTTTACATGAAGGAGCTGAGGAAGATTAACTTTTTTTTTTACAAAAGGTTTCTTGAAGATTGCTGAGGTAGCACCAAATTTCTTAGAAAAACTAAAATTGTAATTCTGACTCACATATAGTTTACATGTGACTACACAGTGGCTACCACCACTGTGTAACACAAACACACACACATATCACATTCCCATACACATGTGTGTGTGTGTGTGTATGTATATGTATGCAATAATTTTCATTTCGTGTATAAGGAAGTCCTGGACACCTTCAGTAAATTGCAAATATTTTACTGAAAGAAAAGATTCCCCCCCCAACGCATTTCAGCCATAGCCTTCATCACATGATCAAAACTATTGCATTTTTTGGATTACCGGTTCCTCACTTGGACCGCCACGTCAGAGCTTTGTATTCTGGAGAACATTGTGGGCTATATATATATATAAACCTAGTGGTGATCGTCACTAGGTAGTTATAGGTAGGACCATGTTTCTAAAAAGAAGTGTTTTTTTACTTGCCTATATCTTTGGCACCACTTGAAAAATCTTCACAAAACTTTCCAAAATAATTTGTGTCCTGGTTTAGGAAGAGTGTTTTTGTTGTTGTTGTGGTGTAATTCTATTAAGTAGTTTTTGAGAAATTAAGGGGAAAACAAATTTGTATATCTAGGCACATGAAGGATTCGTGAACCTCTACGATCTCTTGCTGAGATCTGATTGTCTGATAACACTTTAACAACAGAAGCTGTTGAAGTGTTGTCAGTCATCTTGGGACTCAGCTTCAGTGTTGTCATATGAGATGTCATCAGTGAAGTCATCCGTGATGTCACTGACCATGTCATGGGTGATGTAATATGTGAGGCCATAAGCAGTGCATTACTGGACCCAAAGTTATAGTTAGCTCAGGTACTATAACTGCTGAATTACTGTGGTTTGTACGACTAAATTCGGAACGTAACTACAACGTCCATGTAACCTTTGTTTTTGTTTGGTGAATGTCTAAGTTTTTTTAATTCTAATTCCTAACTATAACATCCCTGTAACCTTTGGTTTTTATAGTGAATATATATAAATATATATTTTTTTTATCCAACCCGCTTCAAACAGAAACGATGTGCGCACTGAGGAGGAGCAATAAACTCTACAGGGGTTGTTAATGATGCAATAAATTACTTTAATGCTCCTCTTGAATATGTGTGCATCATTTCTGTTTGAAGGTGTTTGGATTTTCCCTGACATTGCATGCCACTCACACCTGGGACCACAGATTGTGGCGGCTTATTTCTGCAGTGATATATATATATATATATATATATATATATATATATATATTGAGAGAGAGAGAGAGAGAGAGAGAGAAAGAGAGAAAAAGAAGAAAGAGAAAGTTCAATTTACAAATAATAAAACATGGAAAACAAATCTATATCAGCATATGAAGTAATTGCTACAGAACTGTCATAGGCAATGTAAGAATTGTTAGATGAAGCTCTCTACTTAAAAAAATAAGGGCTATTAACAGAGAATGCATGTATTAACCAAATAAATCTAACGAACAAATTATTTTGAACTTGTAGTCTTTTGTGACCATGACTACAAAATATCTTAAATGATGCAAATCACTGTAAAAAAGGGCCATCCCAAAGTAAAAAAAACTGGCATAGAGACAAGAGGCAGATATTAAGTTGGAGCTGCTGCTTACTGCAGGCTCCATTGCGAGCTGCCCACAACATGTTTTATTTTAATGATGGTTCCTAAGAAACCAAATATTTGGGATTTTTAAGAAAAAGTTCAGAACCAACAGCCAGAACATGGTCTCCCTTACTTGATAGGCCCAAAGCCAACCAGGAAAGACAGATTTCTGTTTTTGTACATAAAAGGACACATGCAATGCTGTGTGCATTGGGAAAGAAAATAGTATTATAAAAACTAAAATATGTGGCTTTATAAGATTATTGTATTAAATGCAGAATGGCAACACTCAACATTTTGAATTGCCAAACAATTAATGAAAGTAACTGATTTATCCAGCTTTTGTTAAACTGTTGTACATAGTGGAAAACACTGCCCAAGAGAGCAAATGGAAGTTTGGTCCACAGTAGGTAAACACCCAACAGAAAGGCATCCCAATAGAAAACTAAATTGAACTGTTCATCACTGCAAAGTATTGGTAGATTTGCCCCAAAAAATTAAAATATGCATGTCAAGGTGCCTTCTTTCATGTTAGATGAACAAATTTCATTATCAGTGTTAAGAATTTTTAAAGCAGACAGAGGCAGTAAGAGGATAAAGATGAACAATTTGTGTATTTTACTGTATGTTGAGGCCACTGGACACACAGGAAATGTGCCTGTGATCATTTGTTGGCATTCTGTTTAGATACCACTATGTGCTCCTCATGGGTTAATGACCTACAAACCTTAGTAGAAGTATAAACAAAATGACTGCTCCTTGCTGAATCGGGGACATTGCTGTTCAAGGCAGCAACAGAAGGGACTCACTACTCCAGAAACCACCTTCACATACCTGAGACCTGTGGAGAAGAAGCCTGCATGCGCTACAAAGCAGCAACTGCTTTCCCGTGGCATGGGACTCTTGCTGAGCTGGGAACATTGATAATCAAGGCAGCAGCAGCAGAAGGGACTTTCTCCTCCAGAAACCACCTTCACCTACTTGATCCCCGGGGAGGAGGGGCTTTTATGCGCTACAAAGCTCCAGCTGCTTTCCCGCATCGCAGGACTCTTGCTGAGTCGTGGGCATTGTTGTTCAAAGGAGCAGCATCAGAACGGACTCACTTCTGCAGAAACAGAAACCACCTTCACATACCTGAGCCCTGAGGAGCAGGGGCTTGCACGTGCTACAAAGCCAGCTGGTTTTCCACGGCACGGGGTGCACCCATGCAAAGCCCTAGCCAAGGACAGGCTCATCTGTTCCTGTTCGTGACCAACCGAGGCTGGGCTGTACACCCCACTGACATCTCCATTGCCAGAGATACCACTCTGATCATAGCACGCCATAGGTAAGTGAAAGGAAATGGGGTGAAGTATGCTGCCACATAGCCCTGTTAGCGTGTCTGATCTTAATAAGTAAACTTACAAGGGGATGCAAATAGGTTGATGAACCTTTGGACTCACAATTAAGATGATCCCACCATAATTCCACTACATGCAGATTAATAATCAATAACCAATACACAATATCAATAATTGATAATAATCAATGACATTTATAATCAATAGTCAGTAATTGTCCCGCACCATGACCTTTCAGTCATGAATAACCATACCTTTTAGTAAAAGTTAGAATATTTATTTCCCTATAGTAACAATGCTAAAGTCATGTAAATTAACCTCAAAATCAAATAACACACATACAGAAACAACAATGGCTGTCCAAAGGGATGGAAGAAACGTAATCTAATCAAAGCTTGAACTATAACACATTCTAAGGTTATGGTGCAAATTAATAACAAGAACAATTTCGCAAACGAGATCACATACAGGTAGCTTCAGCAAAGAAACTTATCAAGCATCATTCATTATTAGCAGATTTTTATTAGTGAGGATCCTTAACTAACACCAGATTAGCATCAGCATGTTGGGCTTCATGCAAGACAATTTTGTAACATGTATTTGGAAAAACATTTAACTATGGCTCTCGCAGAACAGTGCGGTTGGTACCTAGATAAAAAAGCAAATCTGCATAACAAACACATGGGTACAATAATACCTCTCCTCAAGTGGATCGGCAAGTTAAGATTGTCTTCAACATCAGGACATCAGTCGATCAGCAAGGCATCAAAGTTCAGAAAATGCAGAGTGTTTAAGCAATAAAGTTAAGCATGTCTCTTGTCAAGATGCACAAGAAAATAGCGGTAATGTCAAAAGGCAAAAAGTGCAATGGTTCGAATGCTGGCTTCTTCTCCCATCCTGTTAAGTTAAATTCACTAAAACTACTTACCAAATCGCTGTTGGTCAAGGGATCGCATGTCCACACTTTGTCCAAAAAAACTAAAACTCCAAATCTATGAATTCTACCATTACTCTGTTCACACGTCGCTGATTGTTTTTTCCTGAAATGTTCTCACCATCCGGCTTGTCAGGTAGCAATATTGTTACAGCTTCTACTCCAGTCATTGTCTTCATTGTCCTCCTCCAGAGAAAGTCAGTCTTACGCACATTACATACATATTGTTACATTTAGCAAGAACAGCATCTTCTAACAGTCGGTTCTCATGAGAAAAAGATTCTCAGCTGCGAGCACGTTTACACAATACAATAGAAAATCAAACGTTAAGAATGACAGCTTGACATGAGGCCCGGCAACTAGGCCAAGACCTTTGCTAAGTTAAGGCCTACAATTAATATAGCTAATACATAATGTATAACCTTTAATATGACATATTATTACATTAGTCAAACCTATGCTCAACATTTCACAGCATTAGACTATTAATAAGTACACTTCGTGAACATTGGCGGCCACTCATCGTAATCACATTTTCAAATGCGTGCATTACTTTTCTACATTATTATATTTTCTACAAAAATACATTACCCAGAACACATGAACACTCATTAATAAATGTTATTAAAACACCTGCACTAGCAATCCCTCCTCTGATGACTAAATGTGTCATCACACTAACTTTCCCTCACAAATTGTCACACCAGCAAAAATTCGGTCAATTCAATCCCTTCCTACCTTTGTTCCCTTTTTGAATTTTACCTGTTCAATTTTTCCCTTTTCTTTTCTTCCATCCTTTGATAATTCTTTGACCTTTTCAATGTAATCCTTTTACATAATTTACACAATCCCCATATTCCAATTAGGCAAACCATATTAATGAATATCCCCTGCAAGATTTTCAATAGAATCCCATTCCAAATGTTGCTCAGCCAATTTCCCACTGAAGCAAACCTTTGCCAATCTTTTCCCAAACACCTGGTTCTTTCAATTCTTTCAAATCAGCACTTTCATTAGTCAGATTAGTAATTAAGGCCCTCATTATGAACAAGGCGGTCGAAACCGCCGTGTTCATGCTGGCGGTCTTTCTAGTGACCGCCAGCGCCCCCAGAACCCCGCTGGCCTTATTATGAACATTCCTGATGGCTGGCGGGCGGAAATATTGTTCCGCCCGCTGGCCCAGAGGAATGTCTGGCTGGGACATTGACGGTGGCTCCACATGGAGCCGCCGCCAATGCCTCAGTGCGGTGGGTGCAGCTGCACTCGTCGCGCAGATCACTGCCTGTAAATCGGGCAGTGACCTGCGCGATGGGGCACTGCACGGGGGCCCCTGCACTGCCCATGCCACGTGCATGGGCAGTGCAGGAGCCCCCAGGGGTGCCCTTGTGCACCCTTTCCGCCAGCCTTTCCCTGGCGGGGAAACCCTCCAGGGAAAGGCTGGAGCCTGAGGGATCATTATCTGAGGGGCAGCTCCACTGCCCTGTCAGATGATGATGCCGACCGCTGCCAGGCTGCCTGACGGAGGAAGCCTGGCAGTGAGTGAGGGGTGCCTATGGCGGGCCCCCATAGGTTCATTATGTGGTGGTGTGGGCCGCCATGCCGGCTGGCGGAATTTCCCGCCATCGCCGGCATGGCGCCCCACACCACCAAGTTCATAATGACCACCTAAGTCTCTAATTCTTTACTATTATTAGGAATATACAAACAACAATGCCTAGAATTAATCATTCTATAAACTCCATCCTTCGCTAAGAGAATGTCTAAAGCAAGACAATTCTGAAGAGTCATACCTCTTTCAACAGCTAATTCAGTATCTATCAAGAGTATGGCTCCTGAAAAAAATTTCAGCATGTTATCCACAATAGTAGACAATTTTCGAATCTTTATCAAAATTAGAACAACTCATACTGAAGGAATCATTGCTCCAAATATATCTCCCACTGTATTAGAAGGAGAATCTCTCCTCTGTCTTATATGATGTAATTCACTCACTTTTGGAAACTTCAAATCATTCATTTGATGAATCCTTGGGAAAACTATTCCCAAGTAACATATCCCATACCGTCCTCTTGGAATACGGTAATAAGTATTAAGACTACAGATGTAACAAATCCCAGGAGTAGCTGGGTCCTGTCCATTCGACATTAACGTTCATTTACTCTGAAACAAAAACACATGTCTACATTCACTCATTCCGACAAACAAAATGTCAGTGTGTGAGTTAGGCCTATATATGCAAAGTTTCCCTGTGTGTTGCGCATCTAAAGCTAATTTCCCTTGTGTATTAATTGGACCATAAGTATAATCATTCCTGTAAGACCTTTTCTCTAAGCCTTTTTCTAACTTCTCCTTCAATGCTTTCTCCTGTCATCTGTGTGATCTCAGAAGCTTTTCTCTAAAGGTATTAGCAAGCAAGTTAAACTATTGCAGTGTGCGTAAGCTGTGCCAAATGTCAATCTAGGCTCAAAGAAACCTCTAACTAATACTATGTCATTATCCTTAGCTACTCTACTCAAATACCTAATTATAGGGACAAACGAAAACACCATGTCAGAATTTGAATAGAAATACTGAATGTACTCCTGGTTATAGAATCTTGTTAGTAGCACACTACAACTTATTCCAAATGTTAAAGGCAAACTATGGTACGTAACTCCTTCCTCAACTGATGAAGAAATCTGCGTACACACATAACAATTCCTCGCATCCATCATCTCAACATACTCACTCTTCACTCACTCACATACTTCTGCTTCAGCAACTTGTCTAAACCTTGGGTTGAACAAATCATGTTTGAACAACCAAATCATGGCATCCCTCCCAACATGTGCGTGACCATGATAATACCTAGCCATTTGAGACAACAGACTATTTTGCAAAACCAGTTGACCATCTTCTGAAACCCACAATTCATCTTGTCTTTGCCCACATTTCATTTTACCCTATGAACGTTTTTCCTCCCTGGTAGCATTATTTGGCAACATTTTCAATTCCTCCAAGGTGTCAATTACTTTCAATGCAAAACTTGGACATTTTTCGCCTTCTTCAGGAAACACTTCCCTCTTATCTTTGAACGATATACAGTTCAATGCGCAAAACTTTGCAACTTGATCCGCATATCCATTTCCCAGTGATGCAAAGTCCTGCATCTTCAGATGTGCACTGCATTTCACCACTGCAATCTTTTCAGGCATTTGAATAGCATGTAACAGTTCTTTAATCCTCATAAAATCTCTCTGTGATGACAACTGGCCAACTTTGTGGACTATTCCAAATTCATATTGGCTATCCATATAGATTGTAACTTTCTGCTGAGCAGAAACATGGCACGCTCTACTAGGGCTACCAGGTTCGCTACTTGGGAAGAACATACTCCTCAAAGCCAGGACGCTTCCAAAATACCAGTAATTGTGCACACGGCATATCCTGCTCTCAGTGTCCCTGCATTGTCTCTCAGACAGGAACCATCAACAAAGATAATTTGGTCATTCTCTTCCAATCGGGTATCTCTAATGTCAGGTCTCGGTTTTGTGCACAAATTAGTTACTTCAAGACAATCATGCTCAACGTCTTCCAATTTCTCAATTTCAACATTTTTATTCGGAAGTAAGGTTGCCGGATTCAGCACTGTACATCTTTTCTATGACACATTTGGGGACCCTAGAATACACGTTTCATATCTGGTCAACCTCACACCAGCCAAATATTGGGTTCTCATCCATATAAGTAGAATGTCAATAGAGTGAGGGACCATCATAGTCAGTGGATGTCCCATCACAATACCGTCACACTGTGTAAGGCTTTGACCAACCGCTCCAACTGCACGCAAACAACCTTGTAAGGCTGCTGCAACTGGGTCCAAAGTAGCTGAAACATTTGCCACTGGGCGGTGTACACCTCCATGGACCTGTGTCAAGACAGACAAAGAACATGCATCATGCTCATGACAAAACAATGTGAAAGGTTTTGTGTAGCCAGGGATACCGAAAGCTGGAGCCTTGCACAGACTCTCTCTCAATTCAGTGAACGCCTTCATTCCAGCCTGGTCTAACACTATAGAATCAGTGACTTCCTTATGAGTCAGCTTCTGCAATGATCTCGAAATGACTGAAGAATTTGGAATCCATTGGCGACAGTAGCCTACCATCCCTAAAAAGATCCTGACATCTCTCTGTGTGGTTGGGGGATATATCTGCAATATTGCTGTCATCCTTTCTCTGGATATCTTTCTTGATCCTTTCTCAATCTGGTGACCCAAGTATTTCACTACTTTTTGACAGTATTGCAATTTAAGTGGAGACACTTTATGGCCATTCTTTCCCAAATGGTTCAGTAAGACACTTGTATCATACTTACACTCGTCCCTTGTCTTGGATGCAACCAGCAAGTCATCAATGTACTGTACTAAAGTCGATTGGAAAGGCAATTCCAACTACTCCAAATTCTTTTTCAAGATCTGATCGAATATGGAAGATGACTCTGAAAACCCTTGAGGAATTCTGCATCAACAATAAACTCGATAGAGAAATTTGAAACAAAAGAGATATTGACTGTCCTCATGAAGAGGTACAGAAAAGAAGGCTAGCGACAAATCAATGACAGTGAACCACTCAGCATCACATGGAATCTGAAACATTATCACAGCTGGATTTGCCACCACGGGACAGCATTTATCCATAATTTCATTTAATTTTCTCAAATCCTGGACAATTCGAACTTTCCCACAGGGCTTTTGCAAACCCATTATCGGTGAATTACATGGGCTGCTCAAATACTTCCTTCAAAACCCCTTGCTTTACAAAGTCGCAATTATCTGGGCGACCTTCATAAGAACATCTTGCTCCATGTGGTACTGTGGAAGTTGAGGAAAAACTGCTTCGGATTTACAGTAACTTTAACTGGCTCAGCTCCCTTTATCAGACCTACTTCTTTTACTGTCAAATCCCACACTTTCTCCTTAACCGTTCCCTGCACATCAGGATGAAGCTCCGTCACTGTGAACATCGGGAAAAATTCAATCAGAGGGTTCTCCTCATTTGTAGTTTCACCTTCTATTTCTGGGGCTTGGTCATCTTCATCATCACTATTCATCTGAATCTCAATTCGATCATTTGAACAAGTAATCGAACATTTGGTCGTACACAGCAAGTCTCTTCCCAGTAGGGATACTGGACTTGAATCGCAGACTACGAATTTGTGCAATCCCTGAAAGTTAGCAATTTTAACATTAACCGGTTATGTAATCGAGTTAGTCAAATACTGATTCGCTACTCCTACAATCTGAACTGTTTTACCTGAAAGGGGCAAGTTCGGAACTTCTGCACTTCTCACTGTAGAACGTGTAGTTCCAGTGTCAACCAAGAATGAAACTCTGTGACCCATATCCTTTCCCTTCACATAGAGACCTCTCTGATCTACTTTTCAGGAAGATGCAAGCACACATGGCTCCTCATCTGAACTGTCGCTTATCCAATCATCATTTATTACATTCTCACTTTGTAACGGGGATTGGTGCACTGAGTTATTACTCTGGTGAAGCCTCTGACCTGTGACCTGTTGAGAAAGTATCATCTGTTGCTGTTTCATTGGGGCTTGATTTATTTGAATTTGCTGTCTAGGTACCATGGGAACCTGCTGTTTCATTGGCTGCATCTGTGTCAGTTGTATACAGGGCATTTGCGCCTGCTGCATGGATTGAAAATTCTGCACCTGATTCATATTATTTTGAAAATTTGGATTAGGACCTCTCACTCTCAGTCCTCTCATATTCTGGAATGAATTAATGACATTACTTTGCTGAAAGACACCTTCCTGCATCATCATCTGACACTCTCATTTCCAATCTCCAACGGCTCTGCAAACGTGACATGGCACTAACTTCTTCATTCCCTGCACATCATTCTGAACCGACATAGTACCTGTATCTGGACCACGATTCACATTTCCTCTACCTCTCATCTAAGGCTGAAACATCATATTCCCCTGCTGTGGCTGCAGTAACTGTTGTGGAAAATTCTCTTGCATACCCGTGTGAGCAGCTTTAATCTGCGTCACCTTCGCCTTCTCTTTCAGCTTTCTCTGCTTCAACTCAATCTCATCACTACAGTACTTTGCATACTGCAACACCTTATCAATCGGATTTGCTTGCCAGTAAAACAAATGACTCTTAATCATCTGGCTAATCTCAGGACCCTTCCACAAATCTGAACACAAAATGAATCATGTCTTTTGCCTCAATTGTCAGTATCACTGTAATGCTTGAACGCTTGCAACAATCTCTCATAATACGCATGTATCGACTCCTTTGCTTCATGAGCTGTCCTGTCAATCCTCTGCCAATCAATATTCTTGGGCAAATTTCCCGTTTTCAAAAATTCAATCACCTTATAGTAATATTTCATTACCTCTGGAGATGGTGCACCTGTATCATTGTCTCTCTCTGGTTCTCTTGTTGGCCAATCTACACTCCCCCTACACTCTATCCACAGATCAGCTGGAACCATTATCTCTAGTAATGTGTTCAAGTCCTCTTACAGGCACTTTGCAAGTTTCACAAACCTGTCTCTCTGCTGATACCACTCTATTGGCTTCTCTCTCAATTTTGGATAATCATTCGTAAATAATAGAATGTCACTTCTACTCCGAGGGATATGAATACAATTCCCTCCTGCAATCGCTCTCACTAGTAAAAGTTTGACAGGATCTTTATCCTGCTACACATTTGCAGTCAGCTCCACAGAATCCCTTTTTCCCTTGTCTCTTTTCTTTACCCATCTGCCTTCCCATTTATCTAATGCTCCCCACGTCAGGGCACTTTGAAGCAATTCCTTAAGATGTGCCTTCATTCCAGCAGATCTCATGTGTTCAAAATCTTTGGTCTCAAAATCTAATCTGTAACTCCTTTTCAAATGCGATACTTCTCTGCCAGGCCTGCTAGTTTCTGATGCACATTGCTCACTTCCCTTGTCATCTTCGGGCACAAATATCTCAATTCTGCTTCTTTGTAGGATTCTAACTTGTTCACACCCATAGTTCCCTCAATGAGTTCACCCGCTTCTATGCTTAGCCTAGCATAATTCAAACACTCCTCTCCCTTAGGAGCACTCCGCGGGGTATTTAACTTGCGTAACCATTCATTCAACAGCATTCAGGGTCTGCGGTGTCAACAATTTCAAACTCTGGCTAACATTTTACCCTACCATTATATCTGGGAGTGCTACAACTGGTCTGAGGTCTAACAATTATATTGATCCGGCAAAAGTCTGTCCCACAGGAGAGACTACTCGAGCATTCTCATTATGTCCTCCCCTCATTATACTCTGGGACATGGCCCCCTGTTCACCTACAGTAGGTTTCTTCTGTGCAAATAAGGATACGGCTGGACCAACAGTAATAGGTAACAATATAGCATCTGGGGTTGTTCTGGCACTTAATCTCTGTGGGAGAGTAACTCCCATGTTCTGATTCATCATCGGAGTTATATCTGAATGTGTCCTTCTTACTAGAGTGAATCTTGGCATTACCTGTGGCTGCACTTGGGGCAGCAAAAGTGGAGTTGGTTCAGTCTGAACCAACATCGGTCTTGGGAAAACCTGTTCCATAGGCACCATTAGGTTCAAAGTCGTTCCCATAATGGGCACATCAGGGTAAATTCTCTGAGCCTGTGGTGGTTGCACCTGATTTTGCACTACAGGAGTAGTAGGCACATTAAGACCACTCTGCATGGGGCGTGGCTAGAGGCCGATGGAGCAGTACGCGTAAAGCGGAGCTCCCGGCGCCCACTGATCAACGCACAATAATCCTGAAGCCCCGGCCGACTCAGTCGACCAAAACAGACCAGAGACATGTGGAAAAACTCCCGGAGCTCTGAAAAATGGGAGCCTGAAGCGATCTAACTACCCCGAGAAAAATCTGTGGTCCGGAGCCGAATTGATGGAGCGAGACAAAATGGCGGCCCCCACAGAGACGCGATAACGCTCTCTGAGATGGGCAAGGAGCGGAAATACAGCCGAGCCCGACACAGGGGGAGGAGAACTGGTGTCAGAGAAGGCGATCGACACTAGAACCAACCCCGAAAATCAAGATCAAGTAAGCGGCGGGAGAGCCGGTGAGCTGATAGAGGCGGGGCCTGGTGATTCCCACCTGGGTCCTCCACTCACAGAACGGGGAAGGAAGAGATTCTGAGATGCCCAGATAGAGGGAGAATATATACTGGAACCCGGGGACGCACTCGGCCGAACAGGACGTGACTGGGTCGCGCCCCCCCCAGGAGACAACGAACCGGGGTTGCCGGCGGCGTGGGAAACCAGGCAAGGGCTGAGAGGAGCAGGCTGGGGAGCCTGAACTGGGCCCTCTTCCCTGACTGGAGACCCAGAACAGTTAAAAATGGTGACGGGAACACCGGAGTGAGTAGCGCAGCGAAACGAGAGCGGGGAGGGGTGCCCCCGGGCACACCATACACTGAGCAACAGCAGAAAAAAGGGTGGCAATCGCAGAAAGGGCCGACAAAGGGCACACAAAAAAAGCACCAAATACCCTCCAGAGCAAGAAAGGAGGAGAAGGAGAAGGGGAGAGGGGGAAATAAACAAAAAAGACAGAGAAGGAAGAAAGGGAGAGAACAGAAGAAAGCGACACTGTGGAACAGTGATAGCGACCAGCCAGGCGTAAGCAACGCACTGACAATGGGCAAGCCAAAAAAAAGAGAAAGCCCAGGAGAAGAAATAGGCTCACAAAAAGAAGGCACGCATAGAGAAGCAGAAGGGAGCACCACACTAGACACCCTGCTGCAAGCGATCCAGGCATCCAGAGAGGCACTGGAGTGCAAAATTGACACACTGTCTTCCGACCTGACCCTTCTCAGGGAGGACCATAGGAAATTAACCAACAGAGTAACGGCAAACGAGAAAACACTAGCACAACTCACTCCTGAAAGCAAGACCCTTACTAAAACAGTGACCTTACTGACATCCAGGGTTCAACTACTCGAGTCACGAGCCGAGGACGCCGAAAACAGAGCGCGAAGCAGCAATCTAAGGCTGATGGGCGTCCCGGAGAAATCCAAACATGAAGCACCAGACATGGAATCCTACCTAGAGCAGTGGATACGCAAAGAAATAGCACCAGAGGGCCTATCACAATACTTTGCAATAGAGAGAGCCCACAGAGTACCAGCGAGAACCCCTCCCCCTGGCGCAAGAACACGCCCGATCATAGCAAAACTCCTTCATTTAAAAGATCAAGACTTTATTCTATCACAAGCACGAAAAAAGGAGGAGATCGTCATTGGGGGATAAAAAATAATGATCTTCCCGGACTTCTCTAAGGACACCCAAAGGCTGAGAGCCACCTTCCTAGAGGTCAAGCGACGCCTGAGGGAAAGAGGTATCAAATACGCCATGTTGTTTCCGGCAAAACTAAAGATTTTTATGAACAATGACACAATCTTATTTACAACACCACAAAAGGGCAGGAATGGATCGAGGAACTAGGCCCGGCAGAGAAACAAGGGAAGGCGGAAAATAACAGGAAAAGAGGTGGGCCGGCTCTGAAAAGAGAGAGGTACACTGCGGATATAGCCCCGCCACCTTCTCAGACACTTAAAGAAAAACAAGATGCAGTGAGGGCCGTGGCATCCCTGGGTCTTGGGAGGGCTGCCCCTGCATCCCCACGGCGGTTTGAATCCTTATCAGAACAGGACTCGGGACCGGATGAAATCTCCTGCTCCTCACAAGACACAGTATCATCGGATTAAATCATCTGAAACCCCAAGGCAGAACCGCAAATGGTCACACAAAAGGCAGGTGAAAAGTGAGTAGAGGGTAAACAACAGAAGATTAGACGTAACAGAAACTGGCAAGGTAGTCCGGACCAGAAGGGCAATAAGGGAAAATGAAGCAGCAGCAAAGACTCCATGGACAAACGATTAACCCACACACAAACAACAGCAGGCATAATAAGGGCTTCGGGGCCTATGGGCCTTAACCACGTAAAAAGGCAAACAGGTGTTGGCACGGGGCCTATGGGCTCGGCACACGGTTTTAGACCAGCCCCCCCACACACAAAAAGGTTGTCAAATTGGGGAAAGTTTGGACGGGGTCAGTTTGGATACCGGTCCTGGGGACAGGGAATTTGTTTAATAGAAAAGTTATTAAGTTAGTAAATATGGGGCATCAACCAAGGGGAATAGACTCACGTAACAGACCATATAGACCACACTCCAGGCGCTGTCACCCGGGAAGTGGAGACACAGGCGCAAATGCATTAAAGACTTACATACAAAGTATGACCACGGATAGATCCCTAGATTACAAGATTCTTACTTGGAACATTAGGGGACTAAACAGTCCAGGTAAGAGATATAAAGTATACAATCAGATTAAACGGCGAGGGGTACAAATAGCAATCCTACAGGAGACCCACTTGATAGGGAAAGAGGTATAAATTGTACGATACGCAGAGCGGAATACCTATCCCGCACAGTATCGGACCACAACCCGCTGTTGTTTACTCTGGACTGGCAGAAAGACCACCCTCCCGTACCAGACTGGCGACTGAATTTAGAGTCATTAGGGGATAGTGCATACCGACAAACTATCCGAGAAGCAATCAAAGAGTTTTTTACGCACAATGCAGGTTCGACTCCCTCCCGAGGGCAAGAATGGGAGGCGTTCAAGGTGACAATCAGGGGCCAGTGCATGGCAGGAACATATGGGGTTAAGAAATCAATAGAAGGGGAACTTGATAAACAGGAAAAAGCCCTAGGTCACTGGAACGTAGTAGACCAGACAACCCAGACTTGGCCCCTAGCATAACTGAGACCAAAAACAAGATAGCGAATACCCTTGAAAGACTCAGGAGGTTTGATTATAAGAAATACACTAGTAGGCAGCACATGGAAGGGGACAAAGCGGGAGCATTATTGGCTTGGCTGGCGTCCCCACCTAGACAACAGTCGCTGGTGATGGAAATAGTGAACTTGGACGGTAGAAGATTATTTGGTCAGGGGGAGATCAATGCCAGCTTTGTCAAATACTACTCAGAACTATATGCCCCCCCCCACTGAACCCCTGGAACCAGACTGACTGGTAAGCCTGGAGACCATCCGGTCCCAAACACTGGGAGAAGACATTTGGGGAGGTGATAACGGCACAGGAGGTAGCCGTGGCAACGGAGACAATGGCCAGGAGGAAGGTCCCAGGGGCAGAATTTTATGGAGAATATGTAGACATATTGGCGCCAAGGCTCAGTGAAATGTATAGAGAGGCGTTTGGGAATGGCACTTTACCTAGATCCACGAGCGAAGCCATAGTAATCCCGTTGCCAAAACCAGACGGCCCGTCCACTGACATGCGATCATACCGCCCACTTTCCATGTTGAATATGGATTATAAAATACTGAGTCGTATCCTCGCTACCAGGCTGATGCCACATATGGAAAAAATTAATCCACCCAGATCAGACAGGCTTCATCCAAAATTGTAATACGGCCATAAATATTAGAAGACTGATAGGAATAATGCACTCGGGTGCACCCGACCTCACCACTGCAGCAGTATTGGTAGTGGACACAGAGAAAGCGTTTGATAGCCTCAGATGGGATTACCTACAGATGGCAATGGAGGGGATGGGACTGGGCCCGGGGTTCATGAGATGGACCAACCTGTTATACGCCTCCCCCACGGCAAGAGCCCGTACGGGGCGAACTATCTCCAACTCTTACGACATGGGGAGGGGTACCAGGCAAGGATGCTCATTGTCTCCATTGCTGTTTGCCATTGCAGTAGAACCACCAGCGCAGATGGCCAGAATGGGAGAACACTACGAAGGGATAAACATAGGGGGCAAAACACACCAAATAGCGCTCTACGCAGACGACTTGATATTATTCTTCAAAGATCCACATGGAGACCTCCCTAAAGTCATGGCCCTGCTGGATTGGTTCGGGGACATATCGGGTCTCCGCATCAGCTGGCAGAAATCTCTCCTATTCCCACTGCAGAAGGGGGCACCCAAGATCACAACAATCCAGAATCTGGGATGGTCTCCGACAGTGTTCCGATACCTACGTGTCAATATTTACCATGAACTAAAAGACCTACTAGATGGAAACCTACACAATGCCATACGACAATTAAAAAGCAACTATCCAATTCTGGCAGACACTACCGTTGTCAGTGACTGGCCGAGTAGCCCTGATTAAAATGGTGGCCCTGCCAAGGCTATTATATATCTTTTCGAACCTGCCAGTGCTGATCCCCCATTCAACTTTCAAAGAAATTAACTCCAGCCGCACTAGTTTCATCTGGGGGGGGCGGGACGTCATAGACTAGCCCTGCACAAACTCCAACGACCCACGAGAGAGGGAGGACTAGCAGCCCCGGAAATGGAACTATACTACCTGGCCAGCCAGCTACAATGGCTGGCTAAGGAATGGCATGAAGTAACATCCGCAGAAACCGGGGACCCTGAGAGGGAGAAAGTAGCAACAACCCTCGCAGATATACTATTAGCTCAACGAGGACGGAAAAAAACAATGTCAAAACGAACATCAGGTCATAAGTGCATGCTGGAAGCGTACCTTACAGCACACCCGAGTTAGGGCCCCATACACACTGGAGGTCCCCATGAAATACCTGACCCTGCTTCCAGGAGGGAACCACATAAAAGGGATCCAAAAGTTAGAGGCGCATGGAATCACCACGATAGGAGAACTCTTCAGGAATGGAGAGCTCATGACATACACAGACATGATAACAAACAATGGAGCACCCCCCGGGATGTTCTTTACGCACAGATCCCTGATAACATTGATAAAGAGACACTAGAAGCAGGGCCCACGAGAACCACCTAAGCATGCTGGATGGCACACTATTTGCACGTTAGGGGGAGATAAAAAGGTAGTTTGAACGATATATCGAACATTACAAACAGAAACATCACAGCCCGGGTCTACAGGGTGTCTAGATATGCCCGGTTTAAACTGATAAATATATGCATATATCACAGAGCATACCTTAGCCCTGCGAAAATAGCATCAATGTACAGCAACACAAACAACGCATGTCCTAGATGTGCGGAAATTGGGGCTGACTTACTACACATGTTATGGACTTGCAGAGAGCTGAAGCAATACTGGGAAAAGGTATTAGATGACACCAAGAGGATCACGGGCAGGAAACTAGCCGCCACCCCGGCAGTTGCGAGGTTGGGGAACTTTCCCAGACCGCACTCAAAAAAGGTGTCCAGTAAATTCATGGACTTAGCATTGATCCTTGCAAAGAGAGAAATCACAATGCACTGGAAGGACCCCAGGGGTCCAAGAGTGCTTACGTGGAAAGACATGTTAACCAAATGGGCTGAAGCAGAGGGAGAGGCGTTACGCCTCGAGCTGGCAAAAGGAATGGGGAGTGAAGAAAGGATGCAGCAATGGGACACTCTACTCGATCGCCTGAATAACCCAACAACAGGCCTCCAAGAACAAAACATTTAATCGGAAGGAACGGACCCAGAGGACAACGATAATACGAATTACCACAGCAAATAGCGCCATACTAGACAATCTGCAATAAATGGCCACTCCCGGAGTGACAGGGCATGAAAAGAAGGTGTATCAAGATCCGGACAAGTATAAATAAAAAGGAGGAGGGAGAGGGGGAAATAGTTAATTGTATACATGTTTGGAATGAAAACTATAAAAATATATTTAAAAAAAAAGATCACTCTGCATCACATTTTGTGTCAGGCTAGCATTAACTTGCCTCAGACTCATTGTCCCATTAACCTGTGTCGGAGCTGTTGGATCAGCACTGGTGCTTGGACCACTCTCATGTGCTGCAAATGGTGGTGGGCGATTTCTCAAAATCTCATCATCATTTGATTCCTCCTCCACTGTAAAATACCTTCTAGCCTCTCTACTTTCGGATGGACTTCTGTTAGTTTTTCTAGTAGCTTTCTTTCCTTCCTTCTCATTGTCCTTCTTAATTGCAGGAAACAACTTCATCTCCAAACTCTCTTATCACTGTCCCACCGAGCCTCTGTTAAAGTCTTTTCTGCCTTTCTCATCCTCCTCTTGAATTTCTGTTGCTGTTGCTGTCTGGCTACTAGCTCCCAAATCACTAATACCTCAAACTGTGCTAGTCTCGGAAGGGGCTTTGATTCATATAGTACCATCCTTAAATGCTCTAGAACTGTCAAATGGAACGTCCCATTTGTAGGAAATGCTAAGTTCCCATCCTTCTCTGTCACTTTGCACCATTGCTTTAGCCAAAGACACTGCGTGACACCCTTCTCTTCCATTATAATGTAAGCTGGTGTACCTTCTGCCAGTGCAGCCTTGCCTATACTCGTTGTAATATACGTATCTCTGCTTAAAGCACTTTTAAAAGCTTTGAAAAATGTTCATGAATCGCGTACACTGCCGATCTGAACAAGAATATGTAAATGCCATGAAATGATCACGCACACTGTTGCCGATCTAAACACCAAGTTTTATATGCGGGAAATGAATTGCGCACACTCCCGATCCGAACAAGAATATGCAAATGCCATGAAATGATCGTGCAAGCTGTTGCCAGCCTGAACACCAAGTTTTACATGCGGGAAATGAATCGCGCACACTGCCGATTCGAACAAGAATATGCAAATGCCATGAAATGATCGCGCAAGCTGTTGCTGATCTGAACACCAAGTTTAGCATGCGGGAAATGAATCGTGCACACTGCCAATTCAAACAAGAATATGCAAATGCCTTGAAATGATCGCGCAAACTGTTGCCGATCTGAACATCAAGTTTTACATGCAGGAAATTAATTGCACACACTGCCGATTCGAACAAGAATATGCAAATGCCATTAAATGATCGCGCAAGTGGTTGCCGATCTGAACACCAAGTTTTACATGCGGGAAATGAATCGCGCACACTGCCGATTCAAACAAGAATATACAAATGCCATGAAATGATCGCGCAAGCTGTTGACAATCTGAACACCAAGGTTTACATCAGAGCAATGATTTGTGTATTCTGAAAGTTACACGAGTAGGCCCAAATCTCAACAGTCTTTGAGAACGGGGTCGGGGGCCCAGCCCAACCTCCGCCTTACCACCCTGCTCAAGGATCACCAAAATAATGCGGGGCAGGCCTGGAACATCAAGGTAGGCCTCCGGAACAGGAGCTCAGGAAATTGCTGCTGCTCTGCACCGGGTCCTCTGAATAGTGAGCATGTGGAGCTGGGCTGGCTCCCTTATATAGAGTCTGGCCCAGCCCACAACCACACCCAGTCATGCTGCAGAAAAAGCTTCTAGAAGGTCCTAGAAAGGGACCACACCCTAACACACTCAGTAAGTCTGCAGCAATACCTTGCAAATGAACAGTTATTGCAAACTCATTAATAGTGTTTTTCAAGGTTAACGTCTGCAATGCAAAAGGTTAACATACTGCATATAAACACAATGCATGAATTATGCTCTTGCATTAAGGCTGGGTTTTTGCATTTTTGTCGCCCTTAGAGTGCGCACTGTCCTGATGTTGACAGTACTCCCATCTCCCAAACGCGCTCTAGGGCCTGGTTTGCCTGGGTTAAGACGACAACGTCTCACTAGTCGTGGAGCATGAACATCAGATGATGAAACCCATGAGTTACTTTCAGGACCATAACCTTTCCAAGAGATCAGATACCACAGGTTATGACCTCTAAGTCTAGAAATCCAACACCTGTTTGACTTCTTATTCCACTTCCCCATGTACTAGAACTGGAGCTGGTTGTGAGTGTACCTTCTGGACTGTTTTTTTCAGGAGGGAAGTATGGAACACCGGATGATTACGCAGTGACCGGGGCAACTGCAGTTTATAGGTCAATGGAATAATTTGATAGAGGATAGTGTAAGGACCTATGAATTTGGGATTAAATATGTGCTTTTTCTTGAAGCCTGGATGTCTTGTAGAAAGCCACACGTTTCCACCTGGTTGATACTGAGGTCCTTCACAATGTTTCTTGTCGTAGTGCTTTGTGTATTTTTGTTTAGCTTTTTATAAATGCTGTTGAATCAGTTTCTGGGTTTGGTGGAGGTGTTGAATCGTTTCCGACACAGCTGATGTAAGAGAACTTTCTTGAGGGATCGTGATGGGCATGGTATCAGGATGATAGGCAAACAAGCCAAAAAAGGGTGTGACACCAGTAGAGGTGTGAAACTAGTTATTGTAGGCAAGTTCAGCTAACCAGAGCATTGATGTCCAGGAATGAAGTGCTTACTCAGCGTAAGCACGCAGATATTGTTTCAATGTCTGATTCAGACTCTCAGTTTGGCCATCTGTTTGAGGATGATGGCCAGTAGATAGTGTGGATGTAACTTGAAGCGTTTTGCACCACGTTTTCCAGACGTTGGAGGCAAATTGCGATCCTCAATCGGAGAGAATCATTTTCGGCAGCCCGTGATAATGGACCACTCAGTAGGATGGTTGCCAGTTCACTGGAGATGGGCAATTTCTTACAGGGAATGAAATGTCCATATTTTGTGAGACTATCTACCACCGCAAGGATTACTGAGTGCTGTTGAACCACTGGTAGTCCTGTAATGCAGTCTAAAGAGATGTGTTCCCAAGGTCGATGTGGAGTTGGGAGCGGATGCAACAAACCTTTCGGTTTTGAATGACTTGTCTTGATGCTAGCACAGACTTCACAGTTAGTGACCATTGTTTTGACATCTTTTGTCAGAGTAGGCCACCAAAAGTAGCGTTGGATTAATTCAAGAGCTTTAGGAGTGCCTGGGTGACCTGCCATAGGTATAACATGCAACCAATGAAATGCTAACTTGCGAAGCTTGGTAGTGGGCATGAACAAACGAGCGTCATGGAAAGGTAATCCTTGCTTGATTGATCTTTTGGGATCTGCTTGAGCCCATGCTTGCCATTTCTCAATGGTGAAGGAATTATGGATGTCTTCAAAGAAGTCTTCGGTTTTTATGATACAGAGGACATTGTCTGGAGCAATGATAGCTCTGGAAGGCTGGATTGTAGGCAGCGTGGTAGACTCTTGGCGGGACAAGGCATCTGCTTTGCGATTGTCTTTACCAGGATGAAAAGTTACCTTAAAATTTAATTCGGCAAAAAACAGCATCCAGCGTAATTGCAGAGGAGTCAAAAGTCTAGCTGAACTCATGAACTGGAGATTGCGATGATCAGAATATACTCTGATAGTGTACTTGGCACCCAACAAATGAAGTCTCCACTCTTTAAAGGCATCACGGATCGCCAGAAGCTCTTTTTCAGCAATGACATAGTTCTGTTCAGCTTCGTTCAGCTTTCGAGACATGTAAGCTACAGGATGAAGTTGGCCAGTGTCTTTACTTCGTTGTGACAAGACTGCACCAATTTCCACATCTGAGGCATCTGCTTCAACTATGAATGGACGATCCACATCAGGGTGAGTCAAGACTGGGGCAGTGGAAAAAGCTTAATTCAAAGTTGAAAAGGCTCAGTCAGCTTCTGAAGACCATACAAATGTTTCTTTCTTTCTCAATAACTTGGTGATTGGCACCACTGTTTGCGAGAAATGGTTTATAAACCTGTGATAAAAGTTTGCAAAACCCAGGAAGCACTGTACATCTCGAACAGTCTTTGGAGTGGGCCAATCAGATACAGCTTGTACTTTCTTTTCTGCCATTAGCATACCTTGAGGGGTAAGGATAACCCCTAGAAACTCAACTGTGGTAACATGAAACTTACACTTGGTTAGTTTGCAATATAAATGATGCTTTTGAAGAGCTGTAAGAATCTTCTTGACATGTTGTACATGTTCGGTTTCATTGTCAGAGTAGATCAAAATATCATCGATATAGACTATTGCAAATATGTCGAGATACTCTCTAAGGACGTCATTCAGGAAAAATTGAAATGCTGCTGGAGCATTGCACAGTCCAAAGGGCATGACGGTGTATTCAAAGCGACTGTATCTTGTCTTGAACGCAGTTTTCCACTTTTCGCCTTCTCTCATTCTGACTAAATGGTAACCACCTCGTAGATCGAGCTTAGTGTAAATCTTTGCTTTTTTCACTTGATCCAACAAGACATGAATCAGAGGAAAGGGGTATTGGTTCTTGATTGTGACCTTGTTCAAACCCCTATAGCTAATACAGGTTCAAAGGTCCCCATTTGCCTTAGGGACAAAAAACAAAGGAGAAGCTGCAGGAAACTTGGAAGGGCGGATGAAGCCAATCTCTAAGAATTGATCTAGGTACTTTCGTAAGTGTTGATTTTCATGTTCTGACAAGGCATACACACGACAGCTAGGGAGTATCGCTTCTGGAGTTAGATCAATTTGGCAGTCATAAGGTCTATGAGGAGGCAAGGTTTCTGCTTCTTTTTCATCATATACATCTTCATAGGACGAATACTGCTTGGGCAACTTTACTTCTTTCTCCGCTGCAGTGGCTATGTGAGAGTTGCAATTTTTGGCGACTTGAGACGTCTGGAGACATTTCTTATTACATAGGGCGGAAGAGAACACGACTTTCTGTTCTGCTCAGTTAATCTCAGGATTGTGATGAGTTAACCATGGGAAGCCAAGGGTAATTGCATACTGAGGATCATGGATCACGTCAAAGATTAGCTTCTCTTCATATTTGGTTCTTTGATTTCCCCCATCACAGATCATCGACAAGGGGACAGTCTGAGGAGTTACTGGGCCTCAAGTCAAGAGTTTTCCATCTACTTCTTGTATTATCTCTAGAGTCTTCATCTTGGTGCATGGGATTCCCCCATGCGCGAACCAATTTGGCATCAACAAAGTTCCCGGTAGTCCCAGAATCTACGAGGACCTTCTTGAAATAGTTATTTTTCTTTACTTTAACTTTTATGCCCAGCTTGAGATGTTTAGACTGTGAAGGGTCCACGGTGACACCCAAGAGCAACCCTTCTTTACATCTTGGGTGATTTAGTTTTTCCGGCTCGACTTGTACATTGGCTGCAAGTTTCTGGACAGGACCTTGTTTGCTCTTTGGTTTGATTGGACAATCTTTGGCGAAATTACCCTTTCGCCCGCAATAAAGACATTGTCCATTCTTTCTACGTAGGTCCTTTTCGTCTTTGGTCTAAGGTCTCCTGATAGTTCCGATTTCAATAGGTTCTGGAGTTCTCTCTTTCTGGGTTCTTGATTCTCTATGATCGTGAACACGCCAGGAATATTTCTCAGTCTTTTTGCGTGTTCCGCTTCGTTCTGCTAGACGATGATCTAGCCTCAAAACAAGGTTTATTAGATCTTGACAATCTGTAGGCTGCGGGTCTATCTGGGCAAGAATGTCCTTTAACGCGTCCTTGAGTCCTTTGTAAAACAAGGCTGCTTGCTTTTCTTCAGGCCAGGATGTCTCAGCTACCAGCCGATGAAAATTAGCTAAGTAAGAAACTAGATCCTGGTTACCTTGTAGCAAGTCTAATAGTTCACGATCTGCTGACAATCTCACTGTTTTTCGATCAAACACTTGTTCAAACTCACAAACAAAACTTCTCCAATTGTAAAGCAGGGGACTGTCTTTACGCACAAGAGGGATTGCCCAGGTGGATGCGTCCCCAGTCAAGTAAGATAACAAGAGAGCCACCCTGGATTGGGCATCAGGGAGGGTGTTTGGTCAGCAGATAAAATGTAATTCCACTTGAACCAAGAAAGATTGCGCTTTCAGGGGATCACCTGAAAAACGTTCTGGAGGAGCTAGGGGAATAGCTGAGGGAACGTTGAGGGAAATGTTCGTAGGAGGATTATCTCCAGAAGCTTGAGAAGGAGGACCAGGGCAAGACACACCCAAAGGATTTTGTTCCTTCTTTTCTACCCTTTCCTGCAGCTGACTCACTCTCTCAGCTATGCTGGCTGCTATATCCTTTGATGACACTACCTCTGCTTGGAGCTGCGTGATAACCTTGACTAGCTCGTCCAATGTGGCCATGCTGAGAACACACGCAAACCAGGAGGATAATACATTAGTGGGCTCACTATTCAGGGAGACCAGATCCTCTGGCCTGCGCACGCTCCCAACATGTCCACCACTAGACAGCTCCAAAACTCTGATAGATTTATCACAGAGCCTGAGAGAGTCCAAGTGGGGGAAAAGGGGATTAGGTAGGGAACAGCTGGGAAGGAGACCTGTAGGAAGCAAAAGGTTAAGCAACACAATATCAAGATATAATCACATTGACTTTCACTAGACTATGGTTCTAAGCATTGTCATTCTGTAACCATGGATAACCTAAGAAGTGACTATAACTAGACCTCAAGAACTCTGGGTACCTGGAAAAAATCAAGAATGGTTAATACAATGTTTCATATGAGCTTTTCATGAAATGTCACATACTGTCTAGGAAAATAAGAACCTTCTAGAATAATGTTTCAGAACAAACATTGCATCTTTACATGACGACAAAAGGCAATCTGAAACATTCCCTGGAAAACAATAGGAATTGTACTAGGGACTTAATATGCACAAAGAATGTCACATTTTGAATTTTGCATCTTCACAGAAAATCCAAAGTCCCAGGATAAATGTGTGCACTTCAATAAACTCTACACATCAAAGTGTCAATTGCCATGAAATGATAGCGCACACTATTGCCGATCTGAACATCAAGTTTTACATGCTGGAAGTGAATCGCGCACATTGTCGATTCTAACAATAATATGCAAAATGCCATGAAATGATCGCGCACACTGTTGCCGATCTGAACATCAAGTTTTATATGCGGGAAATGAATCACGCACACTGTCGATTCGTACAAGAATATGCAAATGCCATGAAATGATCGCGCACACTGTTGCTGATCTGAACATCAAGTTTTATAAGCGGGAAATGAATCGCGCACACTGTCGATTCGAACAAGAATATGCAAATGCCATGAAATGATCGCGCACATTGTTGCCGATCTGAACATCAAGTTTTACATACGGGAAATGAATCGCGTACACTGCCGATCCAAACAGGAATATGCAAATGCCACGAAATGATCGCGCATGCTGTTGCCGATCTGAACACCAAGTTTTACATGCGGGTAATGAATCATGCACACTGCCGATTCGAACAAGAATATGCAAATGCCATGAAGTGATCGCGCAAGCTGTTGCCGATCTGTACACCAAGTTTTCCATGCGGGAAATGAATCGCACACACTGCCAATTCGAACAAGAATATGCAAATGCCATGAAATGATCGCGCAAGCTGTTGCCGATCTGAACACCAAGTTTTACATGCGGGAAATGAATCACGCACACTGCCGATTCTAGCAAGAAAATGCAAATGCCATGAAATGATTGCGCAAGCTGTTGCCGATCTGAACATCAAGTTTTACATGCGGGAAATGAATCGCGCACACTGCCGATTCGAACAAGAATATGCAAATGCCATGAAATGATCGCGCAAGCTGTTGCCGATCTGAACACCAAGTTTTACATGCGGGAAATGAATCGCGCACACTGCTGATTCGAACAAGACTATACAAATGCAATGAAATGATCGCGCAAGCTGTTGTCGATCTGAACACCAAGGTTTACATTAGAGCAATGATTCGGGTATTCTGAAAGTTACACGAGTAGGCCCAAAACTGAAGAGGCTTTGAGAACGGGGTCGGGGGCCCAGCCCGACCTCCGCCTTACCACCCTGCTCAAGGATCACCAAAATAAGGCGGGGCAGGCCAGGAACATCAAGGTAGGCCTCCGGAACAGGAGCTCAGGAAATTGATGCTGCTCTGCACCGGGACCTCTGAATAGTGAGCACGTGGAGCTGGGCTGGCTCCCTTATATAGAGTCTGGCCCAGCCCACAACCACACCCAGTCATGGTGCAGAGAAAGCTTCTAGAAGGTCCTAGAAAGGGACCACACCCTAACACACTCAGTAAGTCTACAGCAATACCTTGCAAATGAACAGTTATTGCAAACATCATTAATTGTGTTTTTCAGGGTTAAAGTCTGCAATGCAAAAGGTTAACATACTGCACATAAACACAATGCACGAATTATGCTCTTGCATAAAGGCCGGGTTTTTGCATTTTTGTGGCCCGTAGAGCGCACACTGTCCTGATCTTGACAGTTTAGGGCTAAGGGCAGAGGGTGGAAGGGGCAGTTTTAGGTGGTTGGGTGGGGTGGAGTATGGTATCAGGTGTAAAGGGACAGGATGGGGAGAATTTGCCTCGCATGTTCCTTTACCAAACATGCTTTTACAATGAAATTTGTTGTAAAGGCATGCGTGGTAAAGACGCAGACATTGTTGAGACTGCATTGTTAAGGCATGCATGATATACGCATGTGTTGTTCCATCATACATCCCTCATATCAGTCTAGGGTGTCAGAGCACTTTACATCACAATGACATTATGTAGGAGGCTGGCCTGGCTTATAGTGGGTACCTTGTGATACTTACACCTTGCGCCAGGTCCAGTTATCCCTTATTAGTAGATTAGAGGTGTTCTAGCAACTTAGGCTGATAGAGGTAGCTATAGCAGAGCAGCTTAGGCTGAACTAGGAGACATGCAAAGCTACTACTATACCACTTATATCATATACCACTATATCATAAGAAAACACAATACTCAGATTTACTAAAAATAAAGGTACTTTATTTTAGTGACAATATGCCAAAAGTATCTCAGAGGATATACTCCCTTAGGAGGTAAGTAATATACACAAAATGTATGCCCACAAACCAAAATCAGGTAAGTAACAGTTAGGAAAGTAGTGCAAACAATGTAGAATCACAATAGAATGCAAACAGGGAGAAATAGGCCTAGGGGCAACACAAACCATATACTCCAAAAGTGGAATGCGAATCACAAATGGACCCCAGGCCTAGTGTAGTGTGTAGAGGGTCGTTGGGAGTGTAAGAAAACACTAAAAGGGTCTAAGATACCCCACCCCAAGACCCTGAAAAGTAGGAGTAAAGTTATCCTACAACCCAGAAAGACAGTAAAGTCGAGATAGGGGATTCTGCAAGGACAACAACTGACTGCAAAACACTGAAGACTTACTTCCTGGACCTGAGGACCTGTAAAGGAAGGGGACCAAGTCCAAGAGTCACTCAAGTGTCCAGGGTGGGGCAGGAGCCCACTAAACCCCGGATGAAGGTGCAAAAGGGATGACTCCGGGTGGAAGAAGCCAAAGATTGTGCAACAACGGAAGGTGCCAGGAACTTCTCCTTTGGTCAGACGATGTCCCACGGCGTGCTTGATGATGCAGAGTTGTTTCCACACAGAAAGACTACAAATAAGCCTTGCTAGTTGCATGAGTCGCGGTTGAGGATTTTGGGTGCTGCTAGGGCCCAGGAAGGACCAGGAGGTCGCCTCTTGGAAGAGGAGACAGAGGGGGTGCTTAGCAACACAGAGAACCCACGCAGAAGCAGGCAGCACCCACAGAAGCACCTGAACAGGCACTCAGAAGATCTGAGGACAGCAGTCAACTCAGAGTCACAAAGGAGGGACCCACGATGTCAGAGTCCAACTCAGCGAGTTGGGCAATGCAGGACGGAGTGCTGGGGACCTGGGCTAGGCTGTGCATGAAGGAAGTCTTGCAAAAGTGCACAGAAGCCCTAGCAGCTGCAGTTCACGCAGTACACAGGATTACTGTCTGGTGTGGGGAGGCAAGGACTTACCTCCACCAAATATGGACAGAAGGTCCACTGGGCTGATGAAGACACTTGGACCCAGCTCCTGTGTTCCAGGGACCACGCTGGTCAGGATGAGAGGGGACCTAGAGGACCAGTGATGCAGAAGTTTGGTGCCTGCGTTGGCAGGGGGAAGATTCCGTCGACCCACAGGAGATTTCTTCTTGGCTTCCAGTGCAGGGTGAAGGCAGACAGTCCTCAGAGCATGCACCACCAGTAAACAGTCGAGAAAGCCGGCAGGATGAGGTGCTCCATTGTTGCTGGAAGTCTTCTTGCTACTTTGTTGCGGTTATGCAGGTGTCCTGGAGAAGTCAGCGGTCGATCCTTGGCAGACGTCGAAGAGGGAAGTGCAGAGGAACTCTGGTGAGCTCTTGCATTCGTTATCTGGTGAGATACCCACAGGAGAGATCCTAAATAGCCCTCAGAGGAGGATTGGCTACAGAGAAAGGTACGCACCTATCAGGAGGGGTCTCTGACGTCACCTGCTGGCACTGGCCACTCAGAGCTGTCCATTGTGCTCTCACACCTCTGCATCCAAGATGGCAGAGGTCTGGGACACACTGGAGCTCTGGTCACTCCCCTTTCCTTTGTCCAGTTTCGCGCCAGAAGAGGGCTGGGGGGATCCCTGAACCGGTGTAGACTGGCTTATGCAAGGAGGGCACCATCTGTGCCCTTCAAAGCATTTCCAGAGGCCAGGAGAGGCTACCCCTCCCAGGCCCTTCACACCTATTTCCAAAGGGAGAGAGTGTAACACCCTCTCTCAGAGGAAATCCTTTGTTCTGCCTTCCTTGGACCAGGCTGCCCAGGCCCCAGGGGGGCAGAAACCTGTTTGAGGGGTTGGCAGCTGCAATAGCAGCAGTGGAGACCCCGGAAAGTTAGTTTGGCAGTACCCAGGCTCTATGCTGGAGACCCGGGGATGCATGGAATTGTCCCCCCAATACCAGAGTGGTATTGGGGTGACAGTTCCATGATCCTAGACATGTTACATGGCCATGTTCGGAGTTACCATTGTGACACTACATATAGGTATTGACCTACATGTAGTACACGCGTGTAATGGTGTCCCGGCACTCACAAAGTCCGTGGAATTTGCCCTGAACAATGTGAGGGCACCTTGGCTAGGGCCAGGGTGCCCACACACTAAGTAACTTTGCACCTAACCTTCACCAAGTGCGGGTTAGACATATAGGTGACTTATGAGTTACTTAAGTGCAGTGAAAAATGGCTGTGAAATAGCGCAGACGTTAGTTCACTCAGGCTGCAGTGGTAGTCCTTTGTAAGAATTGTCTGAGGTCCCAATGGGTGGTAAAAGAAATGCTGCAGCCCATAGGGATCTCCTGGAACCCCAATACCCTGGGTACCTAGATACCATATACAAGGGATTTATAAGGGAGTTCCAGTGTGCCAATGAGAATTGGTAAAATTAGTCACTAGCCTGCAGTGACAATTTTAACCCCTTAGCTGCTGGGCCTTTCCCCCCCCCCAGTGCTGAGCCCTTTTTTGGCTATTTGGGGTAGTTCGCGCTTAGGGCTTCATAACTTTTTGTCCACATAAGCTAACCACGCCAAATTTGCGTCCTTTTTTTCCAACATCCTAGGGATTCTAATGGTACCCAGAGTTGGTGGTTTCCCCTGGAGGAGACCAAGAAAATAGCCAAAATACAGTGAAAATTTTGTTTTTTCCAAAAAAATTGGAAAAAAGGGCTGCCGAAGAAGGCTTGTGGTTTTTTCCCTGAAAATGCCATCAACCAAGGGTTTCTGGTGCTGAAATCACTATCTTCCCACCTTTCAGGAACGGGCAGACTTGAATCAGAAAACCGAATTTTTCAACACAAATTTGGCATTTTACTGGGACATACCCCATTTCTACTATATTTGGTGCTTTCAGCCTCCTTCCAGTTATTGACAGGAATGGGTGTGAAACCAATGCTGGATCCCGGAATGCTAAACATTTCTGAAAACTAGACAAAATTCTGAATTCAGCAAGGGGTCATTTGTGTAGATCCTACAAGGTTTTCCTACAGAAAATAACAGCTGAAATAAAAAAATATTGAAATTGAGCTGAAAACAACAGCCATTTTTCTTTATGTTTTACTCTGTAACTTTTTCCTGCGATGTCAGATTTCTGAAAGCAATATACCGTTTTGTCTGCTGGACTCTTCTGGTTGCGGGGATATAAAGGGCTTGTAGGTTCATCAAGAACCCTAGGTACCCAGAGCCAATAAATAAGCTGCACCCTGCAGTTGGTTTTCATTCTATACTGGGTATACAGCAATTCATTTGCTGAAATATGAAGAGTGAAAAAGAGGTATCAAGAAAACCTTTGCATTTCCAAAATGGGATCAAGATAAGGTTTTGAGGAGCAGTGGTTATTTGCACATCGCTGAATTCCGAGGTGCCCATACTAGCATGTGAATTGCAGGGCATTTCTCAAATAGACGTCTTTTTTACACACTCTCTTATATTTGGAAGGAAAAAATGTAGAGAAAGATAAGGGGCAATAACACTTGTTTTGCTATTCTGTGTTCCCCCAAGTCTCCCGATAAAAATGATACCTCACTTGTGTGGGTAGGCCTAGTGCCCGCGACAGGAAATGCCCCAAAACACAACATGGACACATCCTATTTTTTTTATAGAAAACACAGCTGTTTTTTCCAAAGTGCCTACCTGTAGATTTTGGCCTCTAGCTCAGCCGGCACATAGGGAAACCTACCAAACCTGTGCATTTCTGAAAACTAGAGACCTAGGGGAATCCAAGGAGGGGTGACTTGCGGGGCTCGGACCAGGTTCTGTTACCCAGAATCCTTTGCAAACCTCAAAAAGTGGCTAAAAAAACAAGTTTTCCTCACATTTCGGTGACAGAAAGTTCTGGAATCTGAGAGGAGCCACAAATTTCTTTCCACCTGGCGTTCCCCCAAGTCTCCCGATAAAAATGATACCTCACTTGTGTGGGTAGGCCTAGCGCCCGCGACAGGAAACGCCCCAAAGCGCAACGTGGACACATCAAAATTTTTGGAAGAAAACAGAGGTGTTTTTTGAGAAGTGCCTACCTGTAGATTTTGGCCTCTAGCTCAGCCGGCACCTAGGGAAACCTACCAAACCTGTGCATTTCTGAAAACTAGAGACCTAGGGCAATCCAAGGAGGGGTGACTCGCGGGGCTCGGACCAGGTTCTGCTACCCAGAATCCTTTGCAAACCTCAAAAAGTGGCTAAAAAAACAAGTTTTCCTCACATTTCGGTGACAGAAAGTTCTGGAATCTGAGAGGAGCCACAAATTTCCTTCCACCCGGCGTTCCCCCAAGTCTCCCGATAAAAATGATACCTCACTTGTGTGGGTAGGCCTAGCGCCCGCGACAGGAAACGCCCCAAAGCGCAACGTGGACACATCAAAATTTTGGGAAGAAAACAGAGGTGTTTTTTGAGAAGTGCCTACCTGTAGATTTTGGCCTCTAGCTCAGCCGGCACCTAGGGAAACCTACCAAACCTGTGCATTTCTGAAAACTAGAGACCTAGGGCAATACAAGGAGGGGTGACTCGCGGGGCTCGGACCAGGTTCTGTTACCCAGAATCCTTTGCAAACCTCAAAAAGTGGCTAAAAAAACAAGTTTTCCTCACATTTCGGTGACAGAAAGTTCTGGAATCTGAGGGGAGCCACAAATTTCCTTCCACCCAGCGTTCCCCCAAGTCTCCCTATAAATATGATACCTCACTTGTGTGGTTAGGCCTGGTGCCTGCGACAGGAATAGATCACACAACGGTCAATGTTGGTCCTTACGTGAGGCAGCTGTTGACCCTGGGGTGATCCATTCCTGACACAGGCACTAGGTGTAGGCACTCAAGTGGGGTAGTGTTTTTATCAGGACAGGTGAGGAGTCACTGGGTGGTAGGAATGTTATGGATCCCAGCATATTCCTGTAGTTTGTGTGACAGAAATGCGAGAAAAATAGAGTTTTTTTTCAACATTTCAGCTTTGCAGGGTATTCTGGGTAAGAAAACTTTGGGGAATCCACACAAGTCACACCTCTGTGGACTCCCCCGAATGTCTAGTTTCCAGAAATGTTTGGGTTTAGTGTGTTTCTCTATATGGCCGCCGAATCCAGGACCAAAAACACAGGTGCCTGCCTTACAAAACCAGTTTGTTTTGCCATAGACAATTTTGATGTCTCCACAATATGATTTGGGTGGTGGAATTTGGGGCTGAACTAAATTGGTGAGCTCCCAAGAGAGCACTCTCTCTCTGCTTGCCGCCGCATTCACCTGCTCTCTGGGTTGGCCTAACCCACTATTACCCAGTTGCACGAACAGCTTGCGAAGGGACAGCAGGACTGTCCTCATCACCTCCCTCATAATGTACTGGAAGAGGAGTTTTCGAATGGGACTCCTCTGACTGAAAAATCACTCCCAGAGTCTGCGCCATTGTCCTATCCCTCAGATGCTGTCTCAGTATCTGATGTCTCAGTCTCTGATCCTATGTCAGAGCGGTCCTCTATAACCCGAGTGCAGGCAGCAGTCATCCATCAAGATGCCATCTCTGCTATTGGCTAAACTGTTGCTCTAAAAAACTAGCCTACGTAGACAGTCACAAAATCGATGGTGTGTGTGAGATACGTGCAACAGTAGAGGCCACCTTACCTGCGCTTCTTCCCTCAATCAGCACGTACTTTCAAGACACTCAAAAAACACCTTGTCACATACCATTCGTCACAGTCTTTAGCACCTCCTGCGCCCAGTCCAACAATCATTATTGGTGCTCCCACTCCCTCCTCCTCGGATTCCCTCATTACCACCCAGCAAAAGTGCCCTTCATCTCTCCATAGACTTTACTAATGTACTCAGCTATTTACATAAAATACAGATGTGCTCTTTGCAGTAGGCATATAAACCTTCTGCGCTTCTTTATGGCACTAAAACTGCCACTAGACAAGTCGGACCCTTTTCCCCCCAGGGAAACCACACACATATTGACAAAAGTGATGTATATATGACAGCCAACCACCTGAAACTCAACTCAAGCAAAACCGAAATAATCCTCTTTGGCCCTCACCAAAAAAACCTGGGACCCCCCATGGTGGCCCACCACGCTAGGCCCTGCACCCACCCCCGCCAACTACGCACGCAACCTCAGCATCATCCTAGACTCCTCCCTCTCTATGACCCAACAAATCAACGCTCTTACCTCCTCATGCTTCAACAAACTCCGTATACTGAAAAACATTAAAATGGATCCCCACAGAGACCAGAAAAACTGTCACTCACGCACTCATCAGCAGCAGGCTTGATTACAGAAACGCCCTCTAAGCCGGCACCACTCTAAAACTCAAGTGCAAACTACACGCATCCAGAACTCAGCAGCACGACTCATCCTCGACCTCCACCGACACGAACACATCTCTCCAAAATGGCCCCCAGGGAAACCCTACAACATCTATAAAAAAAATTGCCCCCACAGGGGGTCACCCTGCCCACGGGCGACCCCCTGTCATTTCATTTTTTTTTTTTTTTTTTTTTTTTTTTTGAAAAAAAAAAAATCCCCTGGGGGGGCACCTACCTTTTATTTTTTTAGGAAAATTATGCCGGGGGGGGGGCGGCCCGTTTTCCGGGGGGGCCGCCCCCCAAAAGTGAAATCCCTGGTGTCTAGTGGGGTTTCCTGGCCCCCGATCGCAGCTGTGCTGCGATCGGGGGCCAGGAAACCGTTTCAGAAGGCCTCATAAGAAAGGGGAGACTCTCCCCTTTCTTACGAGGCCTTCTGAAACTGTTCCTGGCCCCCGATCGCAGCACAGCTGCGATCGGGGGCCAGAAACTGTTTCAGAAGGCCTCGTAAGAAAGGGGAGAGTCTCCCCTTTCTTACGAGGCCTTTTCAAAATGTTTCCTGACCCGCCCGATCGCAGCTGTGCTGCGATCGGGGGAGCCAGGAAACCTGAAAGTGTTTCCTGGCCCCCGATCGCAGCACAGCTGCGACCGGGGGCCAGGAAACACTTTCAGGAAGGCCTCGTAAGAAAGGGGAGACTCTCCCCTTTCTTACGAGGCCTTCCCGAACGTGTAAAAGGCCGTTTTCCCCATGAAAGCAGGAAGCGGCCGCAAGGCTGCTTCCTGCTTTCATGGGGAAAACACCTTTGCAACGTCAGCGCGCCTCGCGGCGCGCTGACGTCACAAAGGGGCGGGTGGGGGGAGACACGGTAGCTTCCGTGTCTCCCGGGGGGGGAAAAAAAATAAAAAATAAATCCTCGGGTGCAACGCACCCGAGGATTTATTAATGCCCTTCCTGGTGTCGGCCACTGGTCGTGACCCGCACCAGGGAGGGTGTGTGGGCGTCGGCCAGTGGCCGACGCCCGCACTTAAGAGGTTAAAAGCAGAGAGAGCATAAACACTGAGGTTCTGGTTAGCAGAGCCTCAGTGATACAGTAAGGCACCACACAGGGAACACATACAGGGCATACTTTATGAGCACTGGGGTCCTGACTAGCAGGATCCCAGTGACACATAGGCAAAAACAAACATACATACAGTAAAAATGGGGGTAACATGCCAGGCAAGATGGTACTTTCCTACACATTATACAGAGACAATCATCATATGTGTGTAAATCAGTGTGTAGGAAATGTTACATAAGACAGAGGACTACAAGGTGTAGGAGTTACAGGTCATCCATACTGGTAGCAGTTATAGTTTAAGAGTGCTTTGTCTGGAGAAGCGCAAACTCAGAATTTAAAACATAACACCATGTTTGGGGGCTCTCTTTAATAATAAGAATTGATTTACACTCAAATGCAACATTAAGTTAATTAAAAAGTGGGGGGGAAATCATAATGCTCTAATCTATACCTTGAAGTCTGCATGGAGCTCTTTGATGAGTTAATTGCTCACTGTTCTATATTAGGTTTTAATTTATAAACTGCAGGGGCCAAAAAAATGAGCTCTCTGATGTAGGAAGCTGGCCTGGTGTGTGGTGAGTACCTATGGTATTATCACCGTATACTAGGTCCAGGTATCCCCTTATTAGTGAAGTGAAGGCAGTGTCTAGAAACCAGGCTCTGTAGAAGTAGCTGTGGATCAGCAGCCAAGGCTTATCTAGGAGACATGCAAAGCTCATGCAATACCACTGTAGTCACACGGTACTTACACACATGAAAGAAACACTCAGTGTTACGAAAATAAAGGTTCCTTACTATAGTAACACACACACACACTAAAACACTAGCTAGACAATACTCCAATAGGAGGTAAGTAACGCACTATTATATGTATAGTAGCAATCAGAAATTGTCATAAAATCAATAGAAAACAGTGAAAAGCATTAGGCAATAATGAAGGCCTGGGGGGACCGAGCCATATAGTTAAAAAGTTGAATGTGAAAGTCGGGTCCCCAACCAAGGAAGTGGAAGTGATAGAGTGGAGCTTGAGGACCTAGGAAACCCCAAAGGTAAGTACCAGAGTGCCCCCCCAGCGACCAGGAGAAAAGAGGTAAGCTACTGGTTTTTCCCCAACCCACCAAAAAGACTTCAGAGAAGGATATTGCAAGACCCAAGACTGCAGAAAACCAGGTGTGGATCCTGGAAGAGGTAGACCTGGAAAAGAAGGGGCCCGAGTCCAATTCTCATTAGAGTGTCTGGTCTTGGCAGAAGCCATTACCCACCCGTCTTGGGATGCAGGAGTTGGTGGACGGGGAGACGAAGATGGTCAGCAATACAGCACTGGAGCAGATGAAGTTCCTGGGTGATGCAGCTGACGTCCCACACCAGATGAAGAATTGCAGTCAGTCTGTGGTTTGGAAAAACCACCAACAAGCATTAGCAAAGGCAAATGGGGCTATAAGAGAAAAGGGGAAAAGGGGGAAAAAGGGAACTGCCGGGGACCAGCAAGGTCCAGGGGGACTGAACCCAGGAAGGCGAGTCCCAAGTGACCCTCAGCAGTGCAGAAAGTCCAGAGAAGGAGAGGCAGCCCCCACAGAAGATCCACAGGTAAGGAGCCCAGGAGTCACAGAGAGGCCCACACAGCACATCTAAGAGAGGTCCCACGTCGCAGGATAAGCACGCAGAGGGCTGTGCTTCACAGGGAACAGTGCTGGGGGCTGGGGCTACAGGGAGCCTGCAGATCCCTTGGAGGAGATGCAACAATCCTTAGTAGGTGTAAGAGATGTGGTGCATTGGGGTATTGTCCTGCGTGGGAAGGCAAGGGCCTACCTTCTCCAAAGTTGGACAGCTGGTAGAGAGGACCAAGGAGACCACTCCAGACTACCACCCCTGATGCAGGATCGACGCAGCTCAGAAGGAGAGGAGATTCACGCAGCCAGTCGTCGTTGCAGTTGGTGCCTTCGGATGCAGATAAGTGACCCCTTCACTCCAAGGGAGATTCCTACTTTTTTCTTGTGCAGACTGAAGACTTGCCACCCTCAGTGGAGGCACAGCTGGGTAAATGTTGCAGTTTCTGGAAGGAGCCGGAGAAACAATGTTGCAGGGTGAAGTCATCGCTGGAGCTGCAGATTGTAGATTGTTGTGAAGTCCATTTGCCGTTCCAGTGGCCAGAAGTCAAAGTAAACATAGCAGAGGAGTCCTGCTGGAATCTTGCATGTCAAATCTGAGGACCCACCCAAGAGGAAGTCCCTAAATAGCCCAGAAAGGGGGATTGGTCACCTGGCAGGGTGACCACCTATGAGGAGGGGATGTGATGTCACCTGGCTGACTTGGCCACTCAGTTGCTCCCAGAGGCCTCTGCCCACCTTGGATTCAAGATGGCAGAATCAAGTAGCCACCTGAAGGAGCTCTGGGCACCACCCCTGGGGTGGTGATGGACAGGGGAGTGGTCACGCCCCTTTCCATTGTCCAGTTTCACACCAGAGCAGGGACTGAGGTCCCTGAACTGGTGCAGAATGGTTTATGCAAGGAGGGCACCAAATGCCCCCTTCAAAGCATATCAGTGGCTTGGGGATGCTACCCCTCTGAAGCCTTGTAACACCTATTTACAAAGGGAGACGGTATAGCCTCCCTCTCCCAAAGGAAATCCTTTGTTCTGCCTTCCTGGGCTTGAGCTGCTCAAGCAATAGGAGGGCAGAAATCTGTTTGAGGGGTGGCAGCAACGTGGGCTGCCCGGAAACCCCAGAAAGCTGGTAGGAGCAATGCTAGGGATGCTCTATGGAACCCCCAGAGTGCCTGGAGTCATACAATCAACACCAACAATAGTATTGGGGTATGATTCCAATGTGTTTGAGACCAAACATGCCCAGGTTCGTAGTTACCATTATGTAGCTGAACATAGGTAGTAACCTATGTTCAATACACGTGAAATGGCGTCCCCGTACTCACGAAATTCAGGAAAATAGAGCTGGAGTTTGTGGGGGCACCTCAGCTCCTGCAGGGTTGCCCTCACACACAGGTACCTTCACCCTGCCCTTTGGGCTAGGAAGGTCTACCATTGGGGTGACTTACAATAACCTGGTGCAGTAACCTGAAGTTAAAGGGTGCATTCACCTTTTCACGCAGGCTGCAATTGCAAGCCTGCAGACAAATTTTACATGGGCTCCTATGGGTGGCATAATACATGCTGTAGCCCATGGGGAACCCCTAGTCCCCCAATGCCCTGGGTACCTTGGTACCATATACTAGGGACTTATAAGGGGGCACCATTAAGCCAAATGTGGGGTGTGTGTGGTTGAAGCAACCAAACTTAAAGAGGGAGAGCACGGTCACTGGGGTCCTGGTTAGCAGGATCCCAGTGAACACAGTCAAAACATACTGACAACAGGCAAAAAGTGGGTACTTTCCCATATCTGACAAAATCAGTAACCCACTGACATATTCACATTATATGCACTTTGTGATCTGCATGAAGACATTCTTGGCAGCAGGCATATTAACCCTGTACTTTATGATGAGTCAAAACTTCCACTAGACAAAACTTCAATCTCTCTCCAGGGAGACCATTAATCACAGGAATTATCTTGAGATTTGTATTGTTGCCTGAAAACTGTTGGTGACAAGGAACACCCACCAGGAGCTTTTAAAGCCACAATATAGTTGCAAACACAGCGCCCCATCCTAATTCAGCACCCGGCGAGGTGGCACTTGTCGCACCGCCCTAGAGTCGACCCTGCTGTCTTACCTGGCCCTGTCCATCTCTCAGGCCATCTGGTTCTTCCTGGGACCCGTGCTGTGTGCTTGTCTCTCCGGTGTCAATCCGTCAGTGTAAGGCTCTTTTCCACCATACCTGTGAAGTCCTGTAAATCCTGTGAGTTGCCCGGTGCTGTCTTCGCATCCACAGGCAATTGGCAGGAAATGAGTTTACAGACAGCCCTTCGCCTTCAGAGCGGGCTGTCACAAATGCCAGGATGGCTGAGGGAGAGACAGGAGACAGGAATGTTGGGGGGGCAGGATGTCACCTTAGGGGACAATAATTAGCACTGGGGCAGGCAACCTCGAGACAGAAGAGACAGAGGAGAGGAGAGAGTGAGAGATAGGCAACAGAAACGGGGGCCATAAAAAACATTGTAGCACAGGGTGCCACCAGCGTACTAAAGCCTGCCCTGCTCATATCGCACAGTAACTCAACAATACTGTAGTTAAAAAGGGAGATAATCGTCAACACAGCACTGTATTTAAAAAGAAAGGGAGATACTTGGCAATACGTTATTTAGTTACCCAAACCTCCTTACCTTTTTCAAACCTTGCTGCTGTCTTCAGGGTTCCATCTTCAAGGGACAGGAAGGGTAGTGCTCAGGAGGTAGGGGATGCAGACAGCAATCAACAAAGGGCCTCTCTCGTCTTCCTTTGTTCTCAGAAGTGTAGACTGCAGGCATCTGTGGCCGCAAGGTGAGAAAGAATTCCTTGTGTGCCCAGCACAACGAAAGGGCAGAGGGTGAGTGTCCTAGAGGCAGGTCACGTGCAGGGCCAGTATAGGTAGCGCTTTCCCGTGCTAATGGCCCTGCGAATCACAGAAGAGAAGGGGACATTCTTTTGTCACCCCACCCTTGTCCCCCTTATCCCCCGCTCCAAAATCTGGGGGGAGGGCATATCCTCCGTGTCCCCCACACTTCCTACGCCCATGGGGTATGAGCCTGGATCTAACACTGGTTCCCCTGCTAGCTAATCAATATACTAATATGAAAACTACGGCCAGATTTGGCCATAACATTGAACTAATGAAATTGATGTTAAGCAGGGGTTTGAACAGGTGTGCGTTTTTGCACCCCTTCTATTTTCTATACATTTACCGTACCCCTGAACTGGTTGCCTGCACCCAGGATGTGCCGACGATAAAAGGAGCTCCCTTGCCAGCCTTGTAGTATGCAGACAAAGCTGTTTTAATTGCCCGCATGCCGGGAGCCCTGCATCTGCTAGTTCGTTCCTTCGTACATTTCATGGGAAATCTCGATCATTTACCAAACTTTTCTGAATCATTTATAATGGCGGACAGGCCAAAGTGTTCGCACCTCTCCAGCATTTCAGTCGGCTCACACTGCCTTTTAAGCATTCACACTTTTTCATGTGCGGGCGTTACCTTTAGCGCAGTAGGTTCCTGGGCCCCATACATAACAGACTTTTGGGAATAGTTATCACGGGCGATTGGATCACTGCTCAGTCGCTCTTCTCCACCAGGAGACAGAATTTAGGGCCTATTGATTAAAATATATATATTTCAGTGTGTCCCAGTGGCTTCATGTTGGGCGGAAATTGGGGTACAGGCGAGTGTTCGGCTACCTAAATGGAGGAAAACTGCTTTTGTAGGAAGTTGTTGTATGTCCCCCATCCTACTTCGCATTTCATTTGCCATAATATACTGTGCTTAGGATACTTGACCAGTAGAGTTCGAACTCGTCTGCCCTTGCTCTGGTTGTCTCTGGAAAACGGAAGAAGCTGCCCTTACAAGGAACACAATCAGTTATTGCCCAGCATGCCATAAAGGTCTGTCCATATCGTGGCTGGCGTAGTGAAGAAAGCATTTGCAGAAATTGGCTTAAACCAGGACTTTTCGAATTCTGCATTGTGCACTTTACCTGCAAAAAGCAAGTCCAAACCCTCCCAGGCAAAAGTTCAAAGGGCGGATTTAGAGTCCCTTAAACCCATGGTCACACTCTACCTCAGATTATGTCCAGAAAATCCACTCGCCAGTTACTTGTGAAATGTTGGAGGAGGATGGGATCGATCATTATTATTTCGGTTCACGGTCGACAGCATTAAATACTTGTCCTTCCCCTTAGGCCATCAGCACAACTTTGGCTCCCGACAGTGCCCTCGTAATGATCGTTCTGGCCAATCGATGTTGCCTTTAATTTTCTGTTGTGGTTATTTTATAAGATTTACTAAGCATTTCTTTGTCCCTTTATGGAAGGCAAGCAATCACAGACAGTGTATGGGAGGGTACCAAGTTCTCAGGGAGCTACAAGATACTGCAACTTGCTTCTGTATCTGTTTATTTTTGCACGTAGAAGTTCGTACGAGGGAAACTATGCATTTTGACTAACTACGCTTTTTCAGAACTGTTTTTAGAGTATTTTTATTATCATGTCTGAACATGGTTTTAATACTCAAGCTTTATTACGTCGCAACCTTGAGAACTATACATTGATTTTGGTCACGCACTTCACTTTATGGGGTAAAATGAGTCTGCACTTTAGTGGCAAATGCTGTTGGTTGTTCCCTGCCTATCGTTAGCGCACCCACGGATTTTTCAAAGAATAATCGCACTTTAATTGTTTTATCTGATATTTGGTTTTATGCTGAATAGAAATGCACTGATTTCGCTGGGTGGAAATATGATTTTATTGTATGTTTGTATTTTTATGGCTGTGTTGCCGGCGAATAAAGTTTTATGATTCTGATTCGGACTGTTCCTGTCATCCCAGTAAAAGGCATGTTGTGGCAGCTAGTGAAACAAGGCATTTTAGGAGCAAGTCCTCTGAAAAGTGACCTCTGAAATAGCAGTCATAGCTGGGACAGTAAGCTAAACAAAACATAACTTTCATGAATAAAAACATCCCTCAAAAACTAATCATAAAACAAAACAGCTACTGGCACAAGTGAATGCAGAGTGCCTTACGGAAGCCACAAATATTAAGCATGTTGAAGTAATTCCTTCGGTTAAAAGCTTCTAGAAACAATGTTTTATTTTAGGTTGACAAACAACACAAATGTGGAAAAGTACACGAACGATAGAGGACTTCTGAGAGCAGCAGAGCAATGAAAGACAAGCACATGAGACACTGCTGTGAAACATGCACTCTCATGAAGTGCTGGCGAAATTGAATTCTCAACAAATGTGTAGTCATAAAAGAATAGAAGAAGCCAAACAGAGAGGTGGTAAACAGGCTATGCTCCACTGGAACTAACAAGAGCCGGACTGCTTAAAACAAAACCAGCTAATAGAAAGCAAATATGTGCCTGACAAAAGTCAAAGCCAAAGGTAAACAATAAACGGAAAAGGGAGTGACAAAAGTCCAAGCAAATAGTAGCAATGGACGGAATGCAGTTCTAGGTAAGCCTTTATTATGTCCCCAATATGTTTTTGGAACCAGACAGCTGCCAGTCTCGTAGACTACAAATTAGTTTCTGTGGGCCCCACCTGCTGGCACTGGTTACAATTGTGCAGTAGCTCTAGGTACACTACCTTATTCCACTAATGACACTTATCTGTGTCATAAAAGTCAAATCCGTCCTCTTGGCAATCACTGAGTCAGTCTGCTTTCTATAAATAAATAGCCATCTCTTCATAAACATGCCTCAGCATAGGCCTCCTAATTCGTGATACCAAGAGTGTAGCCTTGAGAACTGTTCGTGAACAGAAAAGGAAGCTAGTTAATCCATAAACATGGCCCGAGAGGGGAAACCAAGACAAAAGCCCTACTGGAAAGTAATTAATGCCCTGCCCCGTCTTCCACACATACTATTCCATCATTTTCCAACACTATGCATGCAGCTTTAACAGCTCACAAGTTCACACACAGCCATATTCTGCACCTTGTCACATATGGGAAGCCGTTCATGTAAAAATTACAGCTCCCCATATTGGACACCTTCTGAAATGCATAGCGTGCTGCAAAATGAATATGACACATACCAGAATGAATGTACTATGTGTCAAAATAATTATGATACCTGGCAGAGTGAATCTGAATTTAACCAAAACAAATATGAAACCTGGCAGAATGAATTTGCTACTTAGTGATTAATATGAATAACGCACACACCAAATCAAATAAGAAATATATTGAAATATATATAAATCATACTGAAATTAATATGGCCCTCACTGTAAACAATAAAGCAATCACTGAAACAAATACAATATTCACCAAAAAGAATGGGGCTTTTCTTGAAATGATTGACTTATGCCAAGAGAAATATGACATACATTGAAACTAATATGGCAGATTGGAAATTATATAAAGTATTGAAATTAATATATTATATTCTGTAAAGAAAACAATGCACATTGAAACTAATACAATGTACATTGAAATGAACATTAAACATGTTGCAATGAATTTGAATTGTGTTGAAATCAATATTACCGAGATGGCATTGAATATGAGACACACAGAAATGATAGGAGATGATTGAAAATGAATATGGCTTGTGTTGAAATTAATGCAATCCCATTGAATTGAAGTTGACATGCCTTCAAATGAGTATGACCACAGCTGAAATTCACATTAGATTTGTTAAAATGAATATGGCACGCCTTGAAATTAATATGACACATATTCAAATTAATATGATACATATTCAAATTAATTTGATGCATGTTAAAATTGATAAGTTGCATCTTAAAATTAATATGACAAGTATTAATATGAATTTTACATCCATTGAAATAAACTTAACATTGATTGAAATGAATATAACACATGTTAAAATGAATATGACATGAGTTAAAATGAATATGACCTTCATTGAAATGAATTTGACATGTTTTAAAATTAATACGAGTGACGTCAAAATGATCATGACATTTATCACAATGAATATGGCTTGCATTGAAAGTGATATGATATACATTGACATGATTCTGATATATGTTGCAATGGATATAATTAATGTTAAAATTAAGATGTGTTAATATGAATGAAGCATCCATTGAAAGAAATATGACACAAGCTAAGATGAATATGACATGCATTGAAACAAATATGAGCTCCACCGAAATGAATTCAACATGTCTTAAACTGAATATGACCAATGCTGAAATGAAAATGAAACTTGTCAAAATGAATATGTTGTGCTTTGAAATTGATATGATACACAGCAAAATAAATACTGCATATATTGAAATTAATATGACCTATGTTGAAATGGATATGACCTGTGTTAAAATTATTATGACAGGTGTTAAGGTGAATATGACATCCATTGAAATTAATGACATTCATGGAAAGGAAGGAATATGACACATGTTAAGATGAATATTAACACTTTGAAATGAATATGACACCTTGTGACATTAATATGGCCCATATCAAAAGTAACATGACATTCTGTAACATGAATATCACACTTTTTGAAATGAGAATGAAACTGTGAGACAAATGTAACATGCTTTGAAATTAATTAGGCAAATATTGAAATGAACACAAGCCATGTTTAAATGAATATGACTGCTGTTTAAATTAATATGGCTTGCTCTGAACTTATGTTGATTTGCTTTAAAATTAATAGTTCATATTGAAATCAATGTTACATATTCTCAAAGGGTCGCATTACAAGTTTGGCAGTTTGTGCACCACCATGGCGGCGGTGTGAACGCCATCTGCTTGGCAGTCAGACAACAGTATTACGATGCTGGCAGTCCCAAAGCGAAAGACTGCTGCAGTCCCGCCAGCACCACCAGGCAGCGCAGACCACCGCGGCGGCGAGGCAGGCCAAAAAGGCAGACGGAGCCAGTGTTTTGGATGGAAACATTATGATGTTGCCTACTGCCAGCATGACCGTGGCAGTCCAACCACCACACCCCAGCAGGTGGAAACGGAAAGCATAAAGGAAGCAACTCACCTGCAGGCAGTGTTACATGACCTGTGCCGCCATGGAGCCCATCACACAGACGTCCTGCCGCAGGTGCTGCTCATCGATGGACCCACATGGCACCCAAATTGCAACACAATGGAAGGTAAATGGGATGCACAATAGGTTGTGAAACACATATCCAAAGCTCACAATGCAAACAATACCTGCATAATAGTGATGGCGACATCAGGAGCATTCATGGACACATTTCACTTTGCACATGCCCCTAAAACAGCATTTGCATAGGAACTGACCCTTCATGTATCTCAGGGACAAACAATATTTGAGCCAAATGATAAGACTAGCTGCCAAATGTGTAAGCTCAAGTCAAAAAAGCACATACAATGGCAGCAGCATGGTCCAGTTATCTAGATGATGCAGCTGTAAAGTGGACACATGGCCAGTCAAATCCAAAGGAAGCTACCACAATTTAACACCCTCCATGTGTGGACAAACAAAACTCTAGCTCCCGCACATGAGACGAAAGTACAATCTATATCAGGGGACAAATCTACACCATACATGCTGACATTAGCCAACACAAGCTTACCCTATCAAGCATAACACAATGCAATGATACCCCAGTTGGAACAACACCCACATATCCATACAGTGAACATCTACCCTTGTCTTGGGTGACCAACACTTCCCACAAAGTCAGATATTGAAAAACAACAGCAAATGTGGTGGATGTGTCTGTGGGTGTTTTGGTGGTGTCTGGGGGTATGGTGACTGAGGTGTGTGGGGCTGTGGGTTGTGAGCTGTTGTAGGAGGCTGGCCTGGCTTGTAGTGGGTACCTTAGGTGCCTACACCTTATACCAGGTCCAGGTGTCCCTTATTAGTGAAATGTAGTAGTGTTCCAGCAGCTTAGGCTGATAGATGTAGCTGTAGCAGAGCAGCTTAGGAGGAACTAGGAGAAATGCAAAGCTCCTGCAATACCACTTATAGTTACACAGTACTTATACACAATAAAAGACAATACTCAGTGTTACCAAAAATAAATGTACTTTATTTTCGTGACACAAGGCCATAATTATCTCAGAGGCAATACTCCTTCTGAAGGTAAGTATTATACACAATATATACACTAGACACCAAAATCAGGTAAGTAAATAGTCATAGGATAGTGCAAACAATAGAAAAGGAAAACGAGCTGCAAAAAGAAAAAAATTCCAAAACCATTTGTTTTGGTTTTTTCAGAGTAGGCAGTGGTCCATAGGACCACTGCCTACTCTGAAAAAATATTTTTGTGGGCATTCAGAAAGGGGAAGGGGTCCCATGGGGATCCCTTCCCTTTTGCGAATGAGTTACCATCCACTTCAAGTGGATGGTAACTGCGAGTTGGTTTGGGACCGCTTTCGCGGTCACAAAGCAACTCAGCATTGCAATGCGCTCGCAAATAGGAAGGGAACACCCCTTCCTATTTGCGAGTCGGAATCACATTTTGCGAGTCGTTACCGACTCGCAAAATGTGACTCTGCATCGCATAAGGCCTTTTGCGCCTCGCAAACTGCGTTTTTCGCCGTTTGCGAGGCGCAAAAGGCTTACTACATCTGGCCCCTAGTCCAGTAATCGCAGAAGATTCCAGGAATGACAGGAGCCCCTGCCAACCTAGAAGATGGTGCAAAAGAGGATTCTCCGGTTGGAAGAAGTCTGCAGAAGAGCACCAAAGAAGATGGCTGTGGGTTCCTGCATGATGCAAAGGATGTCCCACGTGGAGATGTTGGATGCAGGCGAGTTGTTGTGCTGGATTAGTCCAACAAGCCTTGGTTCAAGCAACGTCACAGATTGTGTCAAAATGGCGCTGCCTGGACCCAGGAGGGACCTGGGGGCCTCAACTCGGACTGAGGAGGCAGAGGGGGCTCCCAGCACTGGAGGGAACCCACAGATGACCAGGCAGCACCCACAGAGGTCCCAGGACACAGGGACAAAGAAAGTGCAAATTCCGGTTGCTGCAGCACTACAAAAGAAGGTCCCACGCCACCGTAGAACAACTCAGCAAGTTTAGCGTCGCAGGATAGAGTGCTGGGGACCTGGGCCAGGCTGTGCATGAAGGATTCTTGCAAATAGTGCACAGAGGCCTCAGGAGGTGAAGATGACGTGGTGCACAGGGATACTGTCGCAAACAGGGAAGGCAAGCTCTTACCTCCTCCAAATTTGGACAGCTGGACCTTAGGACAGTCTCTGTTGAAGGGGTCCACCACCTGTGTTACAAGGAGCAAGCTCGTTATCAGGAGAGGAGTCCCAGAGAACCGATCGTCATCTTAGAAGGTGCCTGCTGGAGCAGGGAAGTGACTCTGTCACTCCACGTGAGATTTCCTCGGTCCTTCTGATGCAGGGTGAAGACAGGGAGTCCCCAGAGTGTGCACACCATGGAAACTGTTGCAATTGCTGGCTGGAGCTGAAGCAGGAGTTGCAGAAGATTCCTGGTAGAAGCCAAATCTGAAGAGGAACCCACAGGAGAGACCCTAAACAGCCCTAAGAGGAGGATTGGCTACCTACCCAGGTATTGCACCTATCAGGAGGGGTCTCTGATGTCACCTGTTGGCACTGGCCACTCAGAGATCTCCAGAGTGTCCCCACACCTTAGAAAACAAGATGGCTAACGCCAGGGACACAATACAGGAGCTCTTGGCACCACTCCTGGAGTGGCGATGGACAGGGGAGTGGTCACTCCCCTTCCCTTTGTCCAGTTTCATGCCAGAGCAGAGAGGGCACCATCTGTGCCCTGTAAAGCATTTCCAGAGGCTCTGGGAGGCTACCCTTCCCAAGTCTGTAACACCTATTTCCAAAGGGAGAGGGCGTAACACATTCCTCCCAAAGGAAATGCTTTGTTCTGCCTTCCTGGGACTGGGCTTCTCAGACCCCAGGAGGGCAGAACCCTGCCTGTGAGGTGGCCGCAGGTGTAGCTGCAGTGCAAGCCTCAGAGAGCTGGTTTGGCAGTACTGGGGGTCCATTGTGGAGCCCACAGGATGCATGGGATTGGACCCCCAATGCCAGATTTGGAATGGGGGGACAATTCCATGATCCTAGACACCTTACATGGCCATATTCGGAGTTACCATTGTGAAGCTACATATAGGTATTGACCTATATGTAGTGCATGTGAGTAATGGTGTCCCCGCACTCATGAAGTCCAGGAATTTGGCCCTGGACTGCGTGGGTGCACCTTTGCTAGTGCAAGGGTGCCGTCACACTTAGTAACTTTGCACCTAGCCTTCAGTAAATTAAGGTTAGACATACAAGTGACTTATAAGTTACTTAAGTGCAGTAAAATGGCTGTGAAATAGTGTGTGCACTATTTCACTCAGGCTGCAGTCCTGTGAAATGGTTTGTCTGAGCTCCTTATGGGTGGCAGAAGAAATGCTGCTGCCCATAAGGATATCCTGGATCCCTAATGCCCTGGGTACCTAGGTACCATATACTAGGGACTTATAAGGGGGGGTCCAGTGTGCCAATTAGAATTGGCGTATTAAGTCACTAAACTATAGTGACTAATTTGGAAGCAGAGAGAGCATAAGCACTGAAGTTCTGGTTAGCAGAACTTCAGTGACAGAGTTAAGCTCTACTGACAACACACAGTAGGCCACAAACTATGAGCACTGGGGTCCTGGCTAGCAGGATCCCAGTGAGACAGTAAAAATACACTGACATACATTCACAAACAAACCAAAAGTGGGTGTAACCATGCTATAAAGAGGCTACTTTCTCACAGGTGTTGTCTGGGTGTATGATGTGTGTGATGGATGTGTCACTGGGTGTTGTGGCGGTGTCTGTGGGAATGGTGGATGTGGTGTGTGGGTCGGTGGGAGTGTCTGTTGAAATGGTAGCTGATGTGGTGTCTGTTTCTTTTTTTTTTTATAAAGATTTTATTTATTTTGAAGAAAAAAAAAAAGGAAAAAAAATAAAAACACAACATTGATACATTGTAGCAATAGTTGAAATATACAAATAACACTAACATACCACCCTCCTCATGGTGTAACCTCTGCCACTTCCGTCTTACTCGTCCTGTGAGCTGAGGGGACTTGATAGGCCCCATGGCCTCAATATAAACTGGAATAAATTTTAGTTTTTGGAGTATTTGAGTTTTAGCCTCGTCATTATGGCATTCAAGTAAGGTGGTGCCCCTTGTCAGTACCACATCTGAGGGAGATCGGCCTGCCCTCCACCTCGTGCGGTCCTGGACCGGCCCCTTTCACACCCAGAGTAGGGGTCGCTGCTGTTGTTGCCCCATGCTCCCTGGGAGGCTTTTGTTGTGGGGGGGTTGCATAAAAATATCTGTTATCCCAGATTGATCAATCGGCCAGCAGACCCACCCAGCTCCCCCATATTTTATTATATTTTTCAGGGCAACCTCTCGCCTCGTACACCATTTTTTCACATCCTGCACACCAATCCACTCCCCGTCTCCATTTGTTAAGGGATGGCGCTTTTACGGCCTTCCATTCTGACATAATGGGGGTTATTCCAACTTTGGAGGAGGTGGTAATCCGTCCCAAATGTGACGGATTTACCACCAGCCGTATTACGAGTTCCATAGGATATAATGGACTCGTAATACGGCTGGTGGTATATCCGTCACTTTACCGTCACTTTTGGGACGGATTACCAGTTCCTCCAAAGTTGGAATAACCCCCAATGTCTCTTTTTGCCACTAGGCAGGCCACTCCCAGAAATGTACGACTCGATCTGTTTAGCCCTGTCTCGCCCATTGCCCCCAGTAAAAGTGATATCGGGGATATCTCCACTGTTGATTGTAGTACTTCGGAGATCTCCCCTACAACTGACCACCAATATGACTCTATAACCGGGCAGGCCCAGACCATGTGGAAGAAATCTGCCCCCGTTTGAGAGCACTGGCGGCACTCATCTGTGGGTCGAAGACCCGCTCGGGGGAGTCTCTTAGGGGTAAGGTAGGCTGCATGTAGGTAGAGGGTCTGTAACAGCTGAAATCACGTGGATATGGCCAATGTTCGGGGAGCCATTAGAGCCTCCCTCCAGTCTAAGTCCTCCATGGGGCCCACCCAGCCCTCCCATTTCCAGCGAAGTTCCTTGAGGGGAGGGGATGTGTTGGTAAGGATGGAGCGGTATATTTGGGAAACTCCCCCTTTGTTTAGATGCCCCATCATAATTTTCGCTTCTAGCGGACTATATTCTGGGATGTTGTCTCCGGGCCGTACATGTACCAATAGAGCATGTCTGAGCTGTAGATATTTGTGAAACTGGGTGTTGTTTAAGGAGTATGTTTTCTGAAGCTCCCCAAAGGGTCGATTGTGTGTGTCGTCCCAGATGTCGCCAAGTGTAGTTATCCCAATAATGTCCCATTTCCGAAAGCCTTTTAGCATGGAGACTTCCTTTAGCCATTTTCCCTGCCAGAGAGGTGTCTGTTGAGTTAGACAAGACCACCACCCTGTGGCCCCCTGCGCTGCTCTCCATCCCGTGAATACCAGTCTGGTCACCTCCGGGACGGACTGCGGGATCACGCCCCCATATAGGGCATTAAAAACCCAGTTATAGCCCATCTCCTGAAGTTCCAATCTGTACGCGGGGTCGGTCCATCCTCCCGATAGCCAGTCATTGATCACCAGTAGGCGCATGGCTAGGTAGTAAAAATAAATGTTGGACATTCCCAGTCCCCCTTTGTGAATGTCTCTTTGGCATGTGACAAGGGCTAGCTTGGGGAGGGACCCGTGCCACAGAAATTGGCGTGTTATAGTCTCGACCTCGTTAAACCATTTCCGGGGGATGAGGTGGGGGAAGTTTTGCAGGTGGTATAGGAATCTGGGGAGCACCATCATTTTGTATAGGGCTATTCTTCCCAGTGTGTTGAGTGGTAAATTCTGCCAGCGTTGAAGGTCTCTCTTGGAATTCTTAAGGAGCGGTGTAATATTTAGTTCCCACGCAAGCTCGGGGAGTAGAGTTATATGAACCCCCAGGTATTTAAAACTATTGCGGCGGATTGGGATGTTTGTCTGCCAGCTTACACAGTCTCTCGAGGGATGTAGTGGGATCAGCTGGGATTTGTTGGCGTTCAGGGTGAGCCCAGAGGCTTGTGAAAAGAGCTCTAGGAGTTCAAGAACTCGCGGGCCTACTCATTGCCTGGTTGGAGAGGTAAAGGAGGAGGTCGTCAGCGTACAGTGCTACCCGGTCCTCCGGTCCCGCGGGCCAGGTCCAGCCTGTTATTAGTGGGTCTTCTCTTAGCAGCTTTGCCAGTGGCTCAATTGCCAGGGCAAAGAGTAGCGGCGAAAGCGGGCATCCCTGTCGGGTCCCACGACAAATGGGAAATGGGTCTGATGCCACCCCATTTACCTGAATACGAGCTGTCGGATTGGAGTAGAGCAGCTTTATCAGGCTTCTGAATTTGGGTCCGAATCCGCTCTTTCTTAGAACTTGTTCTAGATATGACCAATCCACAGTATCAAAGGCTTTTTCAAAGTCTATTAGAAGGAGGGCAAGAGGGGACTTGGTCAAGGTGCTGCGGCGAGCCAAAGCATTATGTAGTCTCCTAATGCAGTGTCTGGTGCTACGTGAGGGCATGAAGCCGCACTGATATGGGTGTATCAGCGAGGGGAGCACTGCCTTCATCCTGGTAGCAAGTAGTGTTGAGAGCACTTTGATCCCAGTTTTCAACAGGGAGATGGGTCTGTAGGCCGAACGGTCATGTGATGGCGGGCGGGTCTTCGGAATCACCACTATTGTGGCTTGATCTATTCCGGTGGGGAAGCGGCCTGACTTCATTGCATTGTTAAACATATTGAGTAGATGTGGGCTTAAAATGTCTCCACATCTGCCATAGAGCTCAGATGGGAAGCCGTCCGGTCCAGGTCTTTTGCCTGATGCTAGACCAGATATGGCCGTTGTTATTTCAGCCAGGGTTATGGTTTCCTCTAGGGTCTCTCTGGTCGCCTTTGGGATTTTAGGGAGAGTTATGTCATCCAGAAGGGGGGATTCCCTTTCTATTCGTGGGCGGGGGCGCATAGCGTATAGCTGGGCGTAGTATGATGCAAAACTCGCAGCAATTTCACTGGGGGTCTGAGCAACAGAGCCTGCTTCGTCTGCGACCTCCGGGATAACTCTGTCGGCTAGGGGGCGTGAGGCCAACCAATGCAGGAGTTTGCCATTTTTATCACCCCATCCATACACTCGGGCCGATGACGCTCTCCATGTGTGCCTTGCAGCCTCAAACACTAACTGTCTTATTTCCTCTCTAATCATTGTTAGACGCCTTAGATCAGATGCTGATGATGCGGGAGTCTCAGACTGCTCCAGGGCCACAGCTTTGGCTTCAAGGGTAGTCACTTGTAAGTCTTGCGCTCGTTCACGGGCGCGTACACGGTACCTGGCATAGCCTCTGAGTGTGGCTTTACATTCTGCCCAGAGTATGCCCGGGGACTGTACGGATCCCATATTTTGATCAAAGTACTGGGTAAGGTGGTCCCTCATTTCAAGAGTGAAATCGTTATTTTGTAGGTACCACGCGTTCATCCGCCACACGGGGCGTTGATTTGGGGCTATGTCTCCTACCCGGATATGCACCAGGGAGTGGTCCGAGACTCCTCTAGGTAATATCTCGGCACCAGTGACTTTAGGGATGTCCAAGGCGGGCATGAGCACCAGGTCAATTCGCGCTTGGGAGTTATGGGCCGCTGAAGTGTGTGTGTATTGTCGCGTTCTGGGGTGCCATGTCCTCCAAACCTCGCACAGGCCTAGGCTTGCTGTCCAGCCGTTTAACTTGGTTGCTCTCCCAACTCGGACGGTTGAAATAGGTCCGGCTACATCTATTTTAGGGTCTAAGACCGAGTTAAAGTTGCCTCCAATAAGCGTTAGTCCCTGCGGGAGGCCTATAATCGCCCGGCGGAGAGTTAGTAAGAAGGTATCAAAGCCAGCTGGGGGAGCGTATGCGCATACGATGTTAATCGGCGACCCGTGCAATATGCCGGTCACCGTAACAAATCTACCCTGTGGGTCTGATTGTGTGGCTGTAACCACTATGGGTAGTGAGCGATGAAATAAGATGGCCACCCCCCTGGAGCCCCTCGAGAAGCCCGCGTGGAAGGCTTTGTCAAAGCCTCCCCGTGCTAGGATAGAGCAGTTAGTTCCAAGTAAGTGGGTCTCCTGCAGGAGGACCACCGAGGGGGCATACCTGCGTAGGGTGTTAAACACTGCGGTTCTTTTAATTTTATCTAGGAGGCCGTTGACATTCCATGAGAGAATCTGTGTCAGTGCGAGGGTTGTGTGTGCCATGGGTGCGTTACGAGAACTCGAGGACCTGACCAGGGGCTCAGGGACAGGCCCGCTGATTGGAAGGGATTGGTGTGGCAGGTGTAGGCATTGCTATGGTATCTTATCACGAACACTTCACTAAGCCCTAACATGAGCTTTAAACTTCCCAACTTTCCCCCACCCCATACTTCTACCTCTGAAGCATCTGTCGCCCTAATGCCCAACGGGGGCTGCACAGTCGTATAGACTGCCATCGAGTGGAGTGGTGGACCCCTCCTGTATGTCGAATCAGTTACAGTTAATTAACGAAAAACCCACTGTCTATAATAAAGTCATTAGCTTGTTCGGCGTGGTGTCGTCGTGGGTGCGTTTCCGCCCCTGCCGCTCGGGATGTCATTCGGTTCCGCCGGCGTGGGCCAACGCGCAGGAGCCCAGTACATGTGGGACCAGTGTTAACTAAGTTCGGGGGACTGGCTCAAACGGTCCATTCCTCGCTCTTCTTTTGAGGTCCGCTCTCCGGAGTGAGCCACCGGCACCTCCCCTGACGGGGGGACCAGGGTCGATTGGGCGTCCTCATCTGCTTGGGCACCGGAGTTCCTCGGTCTTCCCCTTCTGGATCTGGTGCGTTTTCAACCTCTCCTCATGGTTGCTTGTGCGCCTGGGTGTGATTCCCGGGGTCCCCCAGACGGATCAGCAGTTCCCTTACGGTTTCCGATACCTTCTTCCGTCAGCCAGACCCACGCCTCCTCGGGTGATTCAAAGAAGTGCGCCTTGCCAGCCAGGATTACCTTCAGGCGTGCTGGGAAGAGGAGCATGAATGAAAGTTGCATCGCTCTCAGCTTCTGTTTCACCTGTTCGTACGATCGGCGCTTGGTTTGGACTTCTCGAGTGTAGTCTGGGAAAACCAAAATCTTCTGATTGTCCCAAAGGAGGTCAGGGGAGCACCTGGCTTCTCTGAGGATCGCGTCTCGGTCTTTAAAGTTGAAGAAGCGCGCTATCATGGGTCTTCAGGGGCCACCTGGAGGGGGCCGCGGGCCCAGGGCTCTATATGCTCGTTCGATTGCGAACCATGGCGAAAGAGAGTTCTCCGGCATCCAGGATTTAATCCAGTTCTCTAGGAATTCGGTAGCTTTACCATCTTCTGCTCCCTCCAGGATGCCAATGAATCGTAGGTTTTTGCGTCTGGAGCGGTTCTCCGCGTCTTCCGCTCTGCGGTGGAGCTCGCCAGTCCGGGTTTGTAGCTAAGCCACCTTGGCTCTGAGGTCGGTCAAGTCGTCCTCTGTTTGTGAGACACGGTTCTCCACCTCCGTAATGAGGCCCACTGCATTTCTGAGATCTTGTCTTACGAGGCCCATCTCTTCTCTCACTTCTCCAATCTTTGTTTCCACCGCCCGTTGCGAGGTTTGAATTGCAAGAAGGATAGTATTGACCCCGTCTGCAGCCTGTTCGTCAGTCGGAGCATCTCCTCCGGTTCGGGGGACCGTTGGCGTGGTAAATTGGTCAATCTTCTGCTGGAATTGCTGCACCTGTTTGGAGGCTCTGTCTTTGCCCATGTTGTCTGATGGGCCCAAGTAATTGCAGGTTTGGTCTATTGGGAGCAGTGCATATCTATGACAGGGATCTGTGTCTCTTGCCCATGTGGGCCTGATTCGGAGTGTTCACTCGGGGTGGGGAGATCCAGTCAAGGGGCGATCGGAGGTTGTACAACGCCCAGGGGTGAGTGCACTAGGTTTGTCTCAAGTTCCTTAGGGGGGGGGGACAGGTCCGGGGCATGGAGGTGTTTGGCTGTTGGGTTCCTCCGGGGTGGTGGTTCTCAATCGGGTGAACCGATTGTTGCCCTGACGTCCCCCCGGTGTCAGTTAGATGTCCTCCTCCGTGGGCTGATGTCCCCCTCTGGGCACCGATTTTGGGACTTCAATATGGGGGTTCACCTAGGCCAGGGCCTTCGTCACTCCTCCTCGTCACCCCTGCCCCGCTCCTCTGCTCGCGCTCCACGCGCCGGAACCGGTGTGGCTTCGGCGCCCCCCAGCCCGGGGGCGCAGTCGGCGGATGGTCTTCCGAGGGGGGCCAAGGCCCAGCTGGGCTCCGGGGCCTGGATCCCAGGTTCAGCCACCCGCGCGCGGCGGCGCGTAGTGCTGCCGTCCGGGGTTTCGGATGGCACAGCTTTCCAGCGCGCAACCCTCTGCGCCGCCTACGCTCTGGGGCCACGCCGCCTCTTACCGGTGAGTAGGTCTTCGGGCTCCAGGTGTCCAGTCCGGCGGAACACGGGCCCCAGTCTATTCCGGGGCTTTTCGGCCCCGGAGCCATGCACCTCCGGCCCCACTGTCTTCTCGCTGCCGCCCGCCAGGCCCCCTTTCGGCCGCAGCAGAGGGCGCGGCACCTCCGGGTGCGGTCCCAGTGGTCCTGGACGGATCCCGCCAGTCGGGATCGGCCTGTTGTTTGGTCGCGCGACGACCCCGGCCACGGGGCGGTCTCTTCTCGGGCGCGGTCTGGTCTTTGGGCCGGTGCCGCCCCTGACATCCACAGGCACCACCGAGCTCCGGATTTCGAGCTCTCGGCGTCAGACTGCACCAAGGCACCCCTCGAGTCCCGGTTGGGACCACAGCAGGATCATATGCAGTAGTGGATTCGGGTGGATTACGGAGGGGTCCGGAGCACTCTTAGAGTGCGACCGCCATCTTGACGCCCTTGGCCACGCCTCCAGTGGGTGAATGTTGAGTGCCTGCATGCTGGTGTGCCTGGTAGAGTTTGTGTCGCTGTGTGCTGCTTGTGTGTGTTGAGGTTGGTGCATGCGGATGTGTCTGTGTGCTTAGGATAAGTAGGGGAATAGGGAATTTGGATAGGGGAGAGAGAGGTGGTGGGAGGGAGGATTGGGGATGGATTGCTGTCATCATTGAGGAGGCCAGAGCCTAAAAAGATCTCTGTAGGCCAAACACCATCGAAATCATGAACACCATCCACTCCGGCTCTCCTTATCAATCCTGCACTCACCACATCCTCAACAAAGCAAGCTCCGTCATCGCACCCCAACTACGGAAGATAATCCTCAGCTCCTTCGAGTCTGCCACCTTCCCGGAGAGCTGGAGACACGCCGAGATCAACGCCCTCCTCAAAAAATCCAAGGTGGACCGAAAGGACCTCAAGAACTTCTGGCCTATCTCCCTGCTCTCCTTCCCTGCAAACTTCATTTAGAAGGCTGTCAACAGACAACTAACCCGCTTCCTCGAGGAAAACTGCACCCTGGACCCTTCCCAATCCGGATTCTGCAGCAACCGCAGTACCAAAATCGCCCTCATCGCCGCCACCGACGACATCAGAACCATACTGGACAACGGCGAAACCGCGGCCCTCATCCTCCTGGACCTCTCGGCTGCGTTCAACACCATCTGCCACCACACCCTCCGCTCACGCCTCAGCAATGCTGGAATCCATGACAGAGCCCTGGACTGGGTCACCTCCTTTCTCACCGGCAGAACCCAGACAGTTTGCCTCCCCCATTCCGCTTGAAGGCCACCAAAATCATCTGCGAAGTACCCTAAGGGTTCGTCCCTCAGCCCGACCCTTTCCAACGTCTACATGGCCCTGCTTGCTAACATCACCCGTTCCCACAACCTCAACATCATCTCATACGCCGACGACACCCAGCTGATCCTATCCCTCACCAAGGACTCCGCCAAGACCAACCTACACAAAGGAATGAAGGCCATCGCCGAATAGATGAAGAGCAGCTGTCTCAAACTCAATTCCGACAAGACGGAAGTCCTCATCTTTGGCTCCACCCCCTCCGCATGGGATGACTCCTGGTGGCCTGCCACTCTCAGAGCCGCTCCGACTCCCACCGACCACGCACGCAACCTAGAATTCATCTTGGACTCCCCATTATCCATGACCCAACAAGTCAACGCCATCTTCTCCTCCTGCTTCAACACCCACCGTGTGCTCCGAAAGATCTACAAATGGATACCCACCTAAACCAGAAGAACAGCCTCTAGCCTTCGTAAGCAGCAAACTGGACTACGGCAATGCCCTCTACGCAGGAACCACGGCCAAACTCCAGAACAGGCTGCAACGCATCCAGAACGCTTCTGCATGCCTCATCTTGGACATCCCCCGCCACTGCTACATCACAGACCACCTGAAAAACCTGCACTGGCTCCCAGTCAAAAAAAGAATCACCTTCAAACTCCTCACCCAGGGTCACAAAGCACTGCACAACACCGGACCAGAATACCTCAACAGACGGCTCTCCTTCTACACCCCGACCCAACATTTCCGCTCCGCCGACCTCGCCCTCGCAACCGTCCCACGCATCTGCAGAATTACAACCAGTGGTAGATCATTCTCGCACCTAGCCACCAAAACGTGGAACACTCTTCCCACCCACCTGTGCCAGACCATGGACCTCTTTACCTTCAGGAAACTTCTCAAGACCTGGCTGTTTGAGCAGTAGGAACACCCCCTCTTTTCTCCACCCCCCCCTCCTCAGCACCTTGAGACCCTCACAGGTGAGTAGTGCGCTTTACAAATTCCTGATTGATTGATTGATTGACATGTCACTATGAATGTCTTCCAGGAAAGCATTTGTCTGAAGTTGGCTTCCAACCCCTGGATGGCATTCACAATGGCAGTCTGCCCCACAGAAGGCTATTGACCTTCTGATACTCCTCTTACTCAGGAGGTCAATAGCCTTCTCACTCAGGGCAGCAGGAGTAACAGGGTCTGGCACTGAGGTACCTAGGGCAAAGGAGACGTCCACCCTCTTAGGTGAGTGGGCATGGCCAACTGGGTGGGGAGCAAAGAGGAAGGGTAGTGCTAGTACTGGGGGTGGCGGACAAGGATGGTACAGGAACAGTTCGTGATGGGTCCCCCACCACTAGGGAGTGGCCACTGGAGGTAGAGTCTAAAGATGATGAGGTTGATCCTGTGTCCTCGGTGGCACTCCCCTCACCTTCCGGGGCACTGGGTCCCTCCGTGTCGGTGGTGTCATGACTGGAGGTACCCTGGCCAGATGCTTCCCCACTTGGTTTCGCCCTGTCTCCTTCACTTGCCTAGGCTAATGCTCCAAATACAAAGGGGAAAAGGATCTCCACATGTTCCTGATCACACCTGAACAAAAGCTGTGATTTACAAACAGTACCATGATGTCAAGTAGGCCCCAGCAACAAACTACTTCAAGGTGGCTCCTACGTGAATCATACATATGCATGTATGTCATATGAACTGTCAACAGTTGCCCACAGGAAAATCAGGTCTCAGATCTCCAATTGCATGGGTGTCAACACCAGGACAGTGCACGCTCTACGGGCATCTAGAATGCAAAAACCCAACACTCGCAAGATAAAGTAATTTATGCATTGTGATGATATGTTATTGTTTAAACTTTTGCATTGCAGAATTCCATCCAAAAGATTCATTTTTAAGGTGCTTATAAATACTGTGCATTTACAATGTATTGCTGCAGACATTCAGAGTGTGTTAGGGTGTGGTCCCTTTCTAGGCCCTTCTGGAGACTTTCCCTGCAACATGCCTGGGCGTGGTTCTAGGCTGGGCCAAGACTCTATAAAAGAGAGTCAGCCCAACTTCCAGTGCTCACTATTCAGAGGTCCCGGTGCAGAGCAGCAGCTTCTTCCTGAGCTCCTGTCCCGGCGGCCTATTTGTATTTTCCAGTCTTCTGCACTCATCTCTCATTGGTGATCACTGTTTCCAGGCGGTAAGACTGTGTTTGGACGTTTCCCAACACCGTAATTGAGAATCTTCATATTCTTGATTTTAATTCTTAAATGAATAACAGATTACTTGTGCGCTGCAACTTTTTGACATTTGTATGGTGGTTTGCAAAAAGGGAGGACGCGCAATTTATTCCATAAAGATTTGACTTCGTTATTACATTATTGTTCATTGCGTGCTGATATTTCTTGACATTTACATGATGTTTTACGAGTTGGCAAGACGTGCAACTCGTTTCATGAGCATTTAACTTTGTTGTTCATTGCGCGCTACCTTTTCTTGACATTTACATGGTGGCATTCGAATCGGCGAAACGCGCGATTCACTTCTCGTGTGTAATTCATGCTGTTCATTGTGCGCTACCATTTTCTGGCATTTACATGGTGGCATTCAAATCGTCAACACGCGCTATTCTTTCCTTGAGTGTTTTTTCATGTTATTCATTGTGCGCTACCATTTCTTGGCTTTTGTATGGTGGCATTTGAATCGGCAAGACGCGCAATTCTTTCCTCGTGCATAAATAATGTAAGTTACTGTGCGCTACCATTCTAAGACATTTTCTTGGTAGCATTTCAAGTTGACACGTCGCATGATTTATTCCTTGAATCTACGTTGTGTGATTTCATGGTGCACAAACCTTTATGGTGTTTAATACACATATAAAAATCTGCAATGTGCGCAATTTACTTCCCAATGTTTTTTCTGAGATGAACACAACAATACCAGAATTCTAGATGTAATGCTGTGTGCTCCTGATATGTATTCCTAAAAGGAGATTCATAGGGTTGTTTAGAAATTGCTCAGAGTGTTTCCTGATTCTCATGCTAAAGAAAGTACTTGAATCTGAAAGTCCTATTTAACTTTTCCTGTTTCCTCCTCAGGTATTCGGTCATCTAAAGCCTAGTCAGTTTTTAGGATTATTCTAGGGTTGTTCATGTTTTTCGGAAAAGACGAAGCTTAGAGTTGTAGCATGGTACTGATTTCATGAGAAGTAATTTTGATGTTGTGTTTTAACCTTTTGCTTCCTACAGGTCTCCTTCCCAGCTGTTCCCGTCCTAATCCCCTTTTCCCCACTTGGACTCTCTTAGACTCTGTGATAAATCTAATCAGAGTATTGGAGCTGTCTTGTGGGCGAAGTGTTGGGAACGTGCATGGACCCCGAGGATCTGATGACTCTGACAATGGGTGAAGTTGTGCAATTATAACCATTGATCAAGTAGAACACCATATCACCTTCAACGCTTTGCCTCATGGAGCATACCTATTACCTGTCATCATACAATAGTAGGCCAATGCCAAGTTCATTCCAACAGATCCCACACAAGGTCATGCAGACATCTATTTGTCACATACGCAATAAATAACACAACAATAAGAAATGATGCTCCAAATCCTGCCATGACAGCAGTATAGTATCTTGAAGAAGGTGACATGGAAATACTCACGTCACACTGGAAACATGTCAACAGTGCACACTTCACCATGTGTAAATTGTCCTAATTGAGTCATGGAGGTAGTACTAATGTTGCTCAGATATACTACATATTTGGCATGGAAAGGTACACTGTAGTCAAAATGTGCAAATTGACAGGGAGATATGTTGCTAAAATACATAACACAATGAACAGCTAGCCCCCGTAAAATCACCACTACTATCTGGCACCCCTCACAATGACAAACTCTGATTGCATCAGTAGAAGCCATTAGTTTTTTGTATATTGTAGAGGCCCAGGGATTTACAAGCACTTGTAGAAGGCCCTGGACATGTTGCCCAATGGGAAGCTACATCACTGTCTCTATTTTGGTCCTGCAAACCCAGATGTCTGTGGATGAATGGTTCTACCCAAACACATGTGATTCCAACAAAACTGCAAGTCACTCCATGATGTGTGCCAACATTCAGGCAACAGATCTTTCCCATTTCTCATGTGCAGTGCACTTTGCCACTTGATGCCACATCAATGGCATGGAAATGGACATTGTGTGTAAAAACTCTAGTCCTACATGTCATATCTCTCATTGCTACTGAAGTTGTACATGCCAAATGACATGTAATGACGGGTGAGAGTATGTGAGCCAACAATCAATGGTGACACACTCCTGTCTGTGGCACCACATAAAATATAGCCTCATTGCATATGTCCAATTCCAAAGACAGGTTGGCATGCAACTATATGTGAGGGGATCCAGAAATCTTCCTGTGAACACAGGTAGACGAAGCATGAAACAGCAATGTACACATTTTGTTGAAAGAGAATGGGACACATGCTAACATGTCAGTACAAGGAATTTTGGCAACAGTGATGGGCCATAAATCATGTCAATGGACATTCCTCACTTACCAAGGGAAAGTTTTGATCTGTAGCTGCACCCAAAGAACAATGGGGGTCATTCCGTCGGCGGTAGCACCGCCGACAGGCCGGCGGTGCCCCGCAGGGCATTTTGACCGCGGCGGTTCGGCCGCGGTCAGATGCGGAAAACCGGCGGTCTCCCGCCGGTTTTCCGCTGCCCTTGTGAATCCTCCATGGCGGCGGAGCGCGCTCCGCCGCCATGGGGATTCTGACACCCCCTACCGCCATCCTGTTCCTGGCGGGTCTCCCGCCAGGAACAGGATGGCGGTAGGGGGTGCCGCGGGGCCCCTGGGGGCCCCTGCAGTGCCCATGCTAATGGCATGGGCACTGCAGGGGCCCCCGTAAGAGGGCCCCACTTTGTATTTCAGTGTCTGCTATGCAGACACTGAAATACGCGACGGGTGCCACTGCACCCGTCGCACCTTCCCACTCCGCCGGCTCAATTCTGAGCCGGCGTCCTAGTGGGAAGGCCGTTTTGCACTGGGCTGGCGGGCGGCCTTTTGGCGGTCGCCCGCCAGCCCAGTGCAAAACCCAAAATACCCTCAGCGGTCTTGCGACCGCGGAGCGGTATTTTGGAGGGGGGAACTCTGGCGGGCGGCCTCCGCCGCCCGCCAGGGTGAGAATCACCCCCAAAGTGTGCTCTGTCACATGTGTGATGCCACCTTCACATGTCAGACAGTAGTGAGGCACCAGCACTCATCACACACTGAAAACATGTGGCATCTTGGGAGCAGATGTCAATTTACTCACTTGACCAGACACATGGCTGAGGACAGTGATCATCACTTCTTTTTCTTTGGACTGTAACACTGAGAAGTAGTGGTCTGTTGCGTAGAATTTAGACCCATACAACAACAAACCTTCCTTGATTGATCACTGTACAAAGCAATGTGTTGTTCCTTGAGAGCAATTGTTTTGTGAATTGTACTCATTTGTGTCCTAGGTCCCTGGGCTACTAGGCAAGGCACATCAATATGCACCAAATTACTTATCTACACAAACAGTTATCAGGAGTAGATGTCAGAACCTAACACATTAACTTGGCTGTGTCACAGGCAGTAATATGTCCTGTACTCATTGTGGCTGCTGTGCTCCCTGCAAATGCCCATCAAGGTCCGGGAATGCTACTGCCAGAATGCGGGCCCCTAGGGGGGTCATGCTTCGAGGTGTGCCCGCCACGTTGGGAGGACAGCCCTATCTTTATCTCTGAGATCTTCTGGCCCAGCACCTCAGGTCCTTCCACCTCTTGCAACAGTGGGCACTTTGCTGGCTATAGACCCCCAGGGTCTGCACCTCCTGGGCGATGGCTCTCCAAAATCTCCTTTTTTTGATGCATGTTTATCTATATGGATGCAAAGGACAAATCAAGCGATTACAAACACAAGTTTTTGCTCAAATGGTTGTGCCACACATGTCAGAAACACCAAGCATAAAATGGGCAATTTGTCAACACACCACAAGTGTGAAGCACATGCCAATAAGTACATGGACATGAGTACACACTTTTGGATTCATCTGCAGACTACCCCACTACCCAGCGCAAGGCCTACAATGACTAAGCAAGCCTAATGACATCAGGTATTTGATGCTCCAGCAACATGTACTGTGATGTGAGCCACAACAAAACACCACATAGCAATGTGGTTTCTGAAGGGTAAACTTGTTAGGCCTGACTGGACAAACACATTTACACTCTGCAACACTGACGCAATGCATACAGTCCCTACAGGCAACTATCATATTACAGACTTCACCCTCACACTTGAGTGACAATGAAAGGGCTGGCATGGTGGGAAAGTATCTTCCCTGTGCATGTGTGGACATGTGGCCTACCAAATGCAGACTCATGTCACTTCAGAGAAGGTATCGGTGATATGTACCTGTACCACAAAACACTCCTTTAAACATATGTTTCTAACCTACAAAGAGAACAACTCAGCAAGTTGAGCATCACAGGATGGAGTGCTGGGGACCTGGGCCATGTTGTGCATGAAGGAATTTTGCAATTAGTGCACAGAGGCCTCAGGAGGTGAAGAAGACGCAGTACACAGGGGTACCGTCGTTCTCAGGGAAGGTAAGGTCCTACCTCCTCCAAATTGCATCAGCAGGACCTCAGGACAGCCTATGTCGATGGAGTCCACCCTATGTGTCCTTAGGAGCACGCTCGTCGCTGTGAGAGGAGTCCAAGGGTACCGGTCGTCATCTTGGAAGGTGCCTGCATGAGCAGGGGAGTGACTCCTACACCCCACAGGAGATTTCTTTGGTCCTTCTGGTGCAGGATGAAGACAGGGAGTCCCCAGAGTATGCACACCGTGGAAACTGTTGCAGTTGCTGTCTGGAGCTGAAGTTGCAGAAGAAAAGTATCCCTTGTGGGTACTTTGTTGCTGTTACAGCGGTTCCTGGAGCAGGCTGCGGTTGATCCGAGGTCAGAGGATGAAGAAGTCGTTGCAAAGGATTCTTGAAGGAAACTTGCTAGCAGAATCTGAAGAGAACCCACAGGAGAGACACTTAATAGCCCTGAGAGAGGGATTGGCTACCTTATCTGGTCAGGAACTCTCAGGAGGGGTCTCTGACATCACCTGCTGGCACTGGCTACTCAGAGACCTCCAGAGTGCCCCCACACCTTGCAGAGCAAGATGGCTGAAGTCTGGGACACACTGGAGGAGCTCTGGGCACCACCCCTGGGGTGGTGATGGACAGGGGAGTGGTCACTCCTCTTTCCTTTGTCGTGCTTCGCGCCAGAGCAGGGGACAAGGGGTCCCTGAACCGGTGTAGACTGGTTTATGCAAGGAGGGCACCACCTGTACCCTTCAAACCATTTCCAGAGGCTGGGGGAGGCTACCCCTCCCCAGCCTGTAACAAATATTTCCAAAGGGAGAGGGTGTAACACCATGCTCTCAGAGGAAATGCTTTGTTCTGTCATCCTGGGACTGAGCTGCTCAGACCACAGAAGGGTAGAACCCTGTCTGTGAGGTGGCAGCAGCTGTAGCTGTAGTGCAAGCCTCAGAGAGCTGGTTTGGCACTACTGGGGTCCATGCTGGAGCCCCCAGGATGCATGGAATTGGCTCCCCAATACCAGATTTGGAATGGGGGACAATTCCATGATCTTAGACATGTTACCTGGCCTTATTCGGAGTTACCATTGTGAAGCTACATATTATTGACCTATATGTAGTGCACGTGTGTAATGGAGTCCCCACACTCACAAAGTCCCAGGAAATGGCCCTGAACTATGTGGGGGCACCTTTGCTAGTGCAAGTGCCCTCACACTTAGTAACTTTGCACCTAACCTTCAGCAAGTGAAGGTTAGACATATAGGTGACTTATAAGTTACTTAAGTGCAGTGAAAATGGCTGTGAAATAGTGTGTGCACTATTTCACGTAGGCTGCAATGGCAGGCCTGTGCAAGGGGTTGTCTGAGCTCCCTATGGGTGGCAAAAGAAATGCTGCAGCCCACATGGATCTCCTGGAACCCCAATCCCCTGGGTACCTAGGAACCATATACTAGGGACTTATTAGGGTGGTCCAGTGTGCCAATTGGAATTGGTAAATGAAGTCACTTGCCTATAGTGACAAACTTAAAAGCAGAGAGAGCATAAGCACTGAGGTTCTGATTAGCAGAGCCTCAGTGACACAGTCAAGCGCTATAGAGACACACACATTAGGTCATAAACTATGAGCACTGGGGTCCTCACCAGCAGGATCCCAGTGAGACAGGCAAAAACCTTCTGACATACAGGTAAAAATGGAGGTAGCATGCCAAGGACGGTGGTACTTTCCTACAGCAGTATTTCATTATCAGGACATGTAAAATACCCCAGTATATGTTATACCTTTTAAATACACTGCACCCTGCCCATGGGGCTGTCTTGGGCCTACCTTAGGGGTACCTTACATGTTGTAAAAGGGAAGGTTTGGGCCTGGCAAGTGGGTTAACTTGCAGGTTGAAATGGCAGTTTAAAACTGCACACAGACACTGCAGTAGCAGGTCTGAAACATGTTTACAGGGCTACTCATGTGGGTGGCACAATCAATGCTGCAGGCCCAATAGTAGCATTTGATTTACAGGTCCTGGGCACACATGTTGCACTATACTAGGGGCTTACTGGTAAAACAAATATGCCAATCATGGATAAACCAATCATCAGGTCAATTTAGACAGAGAGCACTTGCACTTTAGCACTGGTCAGCAGTGGTAAAGTGCTCAGGGTCCGAAAGCCAGCAAAAACTAAATGTAGCACATAGCCGAAAACATATATTTATTTTAGTTAATTAATTTGTGTTCATATCATATCCTTTCAGAATATGTAATATTAATTTCAATATGTATTGTTAATTTTAAAGCAAATCAACATCGATTCAAGGCAAGCCATATTTAAACAGTGAGCATTTTAATTTACATGTGGCTTGTGTTCATTTTGATATTTGCTTTATTCATTTCAAAGCATGCTATATTTATCTCATATAGTTCCATATCCATTTTAATAAGTGTTATATTGATTTTAATGAATGTCATATTAATTTTGATATGGGTCATATCAACTTAATCAGATGTCATATTCGTTTGAAAATGGTTCATATAAATCTTAACATGTGTCATATTGCTTTAAATGAATGGTATATTCGTGTCAGTGGATGTCATATTCATCTTAACACCTGACATTATGATTTTAACATGGGTCATATCCATTTCAACATAGGTCAAATTCATTTCAATATATGCAATATTCATGTTGATGTGGCTCATATTGATTTCAAAGCATAACATTCATTTTGGCAAGTTTCATTTTAAAGTCAGCATTGGTCATATTCAGTTTAAGGCATGTTGAATTAATTTCAAAAGGGCTCATATTCATTTCATGTCATATTCATCTTAGCATGTGTCATATTCCTTTCAATAGATGTCTCATTCATATTAATGCATGATATTGATTTTAACATGACTCATACCAATTGCAACACATATCATAATCATGTCAATGTGTGTCATGTTACTTTCAATGCAAACCCATATTTTTTTTTTTTATAAATGTAATGTTAATTGCACATTATATTCCTTTCAGAATAATGCATTTTCATTTCAGTACCTTATATTAATTTCAAGCTGTCATATTCATTCCAATGTGTGTCATATTCCTCTTGGCATATGTCAGTCATTTCAAGAAATGTTGCATTCTTTTTGACAAATATTGTATGCGTTTCAGTGATTGCTTTATTACTTACAGTGAGGGCCATATTTATTTCAGTACAACTGATATATATTTCAGTATATCTCTTATTCAATTCTGAGTGTGAGTTATTCATAATAATCACTAAGTAGCATATTCACTTTGCCTGGTTTCATGTTTGTTTTGGTTCAAGTCTGATTCAAAATGCCAGGTATCATGTTTATTTTGACACATAGCACATTCATTCTGGTGTAGTCATATTCATTTTGCAACACACTATGCATTCCAGGAGGTGTCCTATATAGGGAGCTGTAATTTTGACATGAACGGCTTCCCATAAATGTCTCCTTTATGCAATCTAGTAATGGAATGTGAATGTAGGGTCGAAGGGAGAGGCATTAAGCTGGAAGGAGACAAGCAGTAGGGAGTACTGTGCTGTCACTGAATAAACTACATCTAATCTATCTAAGGTGTGGTCATGGATACATTACAAATTGGCGACGAGTTAGAAGAAAGAACATTTGCTACAAAGAATTTTATGGAACAGCACAGGAGCTATGTCACTTTCTTCAAGAACCTGAGGACTGAAGCTGCGGTGGTAAATTACCAATGAATTTCGTTGGATCTGCGCTGGTAATATTATAACAGTGTTGTGTAACTCTCAGTATCTCTGCTTTATTGGATATATTTAAACTATTCTGATGTATGGCACAGTTCCAAAAATGCGATTTCCAACAGCGTAGTTATAGAATGTTGCATCGTGTGGCTCCGTTTAGTTTAAAGGACGCAGAGTCATATTGAGCATTGATCGCGTGGCTTCGTTTATTGTAAAGGACGCAGAGCGTGCAGCTTAAGACTCAACGCGTAGCCTGGTGACGCGAGGTTGTGTGCGATATAAAAGTAAACAAACTGTACCGTACTGTGGAGATTGCCTTGCCTCCATTTTGATATTAAGCTTTCAACAAGTAAATGTACCCGAATGTAGTCATTTTAAAGGACCAGCACTTCCTGGTTTAAAAGGAAGAAAGGGAAGAAAGACTGTCATGGAGGAATAACAGAGGAGTTATATTAGACACAAAAAGAGGATTTTAAATCACAATTGTCACAATATTAGACAAAAAGAGAGGGTTTTAAAGAGCAATTATCAACATATTGGAATGTACAATCACATAACCTTTGTCATAAGGGAAACAAAAGAGGACTTTAGAGGCAGTTATAATAAAATACACATTACACAAATAAATCTACTATCTATATATGTTTTTTTCTTCTTCTTTTCTCTTTTTCTTTTTAATTATTTAACTGAACGTTGCTGGAAATATGCAATTTGAACCTCCTGCTAAATTTCTACAAAACAAAGGAGACCAGCCCATACCATGGGCTAAGTGGAAAGAAGAGATTTTGACATGTATGAAAGCAATTATTGAGGATGGAATGTCACTGGAAAGAAAAAAATATTTTACTACATTGTCTAGGTTCAGAAGGTCAAATGATTTTTAGAACTTTACCGCAAGCTACTATACAAAAATTACAAGATGAGGAATTTGATGTATTTAAAGATGCACTGTTACGGTTAGAGAATAGATTAAAACCCAGGGCAAGTATAGCATTGAACAGATTCAAATTCTATACCAGAACTCAACAATTGGAAGAGACTTTCGATGAATTCCTCACAGCTTTATGTGGGATATCTATGCATTGCAACTTTGGAGCGATTACTGATAAGATGATTCGTGACCAAATTATTGCTCGTGTCAACAGTAGAAGGATCCAGGAACAATTGTGGATGATGGGTGATCCCAAATTGCAGGATGTGATCAACACGGCGAAGGCATTGGAACAGTCGGAGAAATTGATAAAATCAGCACAAGAATCTGATAAAACGAAAAATGCGGAATTTGATGTTGTAGGTGCTATGGGAGGGAATGTTTCTGGAAATAATTCAGGTACTAAAAGTGCTATGTTTGGTGAGAAATAGGACAAGTATGACAAAAGTGTACGTATGTCATGTTATTGTTGCGTTAATATGAACCATATTGCCAGTTCTCCACAGTATCCGGCTATTAAGAAAGAATGAAAAAAATGCGGCAGAATGGGGCATTTTGCTCGAGTCTGTTCAGATGTTAAAGGGAATAATAATAACATCAGAGGGAAAGTTGCGTACATGACCAGGGGGCAGAGTAATGAAGATTTCTACAAATGTGATTTCAAAGAGGATGAGGATAAGGGGGTTGTATTGTCTATCAAAGACATTAGTAAAGATAATTATGTGGTGTGATAAGTCAACCTAAATGTAAAGTACATATGGAAGGAGTAGAACTTGAGGCCATGGCTGACCCTGGACCATTATCACGTGTGAATTTTTTATTCAAAAGTTCAGGGGTGTGTGAGGAATTACTGATTTAGTAACTCCAGACATTGTTGCAGAGGGGCTTGATAGAACAGCAATCAATATTATAGGATACGTTGAAACTGCGATTTTTTTCAGAGGTAGATCTGCAAGTATTAAGTTATATGTCAGTGAAAAAGGAGTCAATGTCCTAGGTTGGAGAGATCAGGGCAAATTGGGCATTATTTTGAACCCCAGAAGTCATGAACCAGTCATAGTGGTTGAAGGTCATGATGAGAGGCTATGGGTCAGGTCCAAATTTCCACAAGTGTTTACAAATAAATTGGGTAGACTAAGAAACTACAGTCACAAGATCAGGAACGTGTGTCGTGGGGCCCCTAACAGGGCCCCACATTGATTTTCAGTGTCTGCGTGGCAGACAATGAAAATCGCGACAGGTGCAACTGCACCCGTCGCACACCAGCAACTCCGCCGGCTCCATTCGGAGCCGGCTTCCTCGTTGCTGGTGCTTTCCCGCTGGGCGTGCGGGCGGCCTTTTGGCGGTCGCCCGCCCGCCCAGCGGGAAAGTCAGAATCACCGTGGCGGTCATTTGACCGCGCTGCGGTGTTCTGGCGGGGGAACTTTGGCGGGCGGCCTTCGCCGTCCGCCGAAGTTAGAATGACCCCCACAGTGTCTGGACAGGAGTAATACCTAAGCAGTCTTTGGTAGATGCTATTATTAATGCTTCAGCTCCTGATAATCAGGAGAGATTGATGTCATTTGCTGGGTTGTGTGAATATTACAGCATATTCATAGCAAACTTTGCTACAAAGATGGAACCACTGAGAGAACTGACATGAAAGGGGATAGAATATGTGTGGACAAAGAGACAAAGAGATGCTTTTGAGATAATCAAGGGAGAGATTGTTGAAGCGCCCACGCTTAAGCTCTTTAGTGTCAAAGCACAGTGTATAGTGACTGTTGATGCTAGCATGTATGGTATAGGGGGAGTGTTGTCTCAGAGGTGTGGTAAGGAAGTTTGGAATGTAACTTTTGCCTCACGTACCTTATCAGATGCTGAAAGAAGGTATGCGGTCATAGAGAAGGAATTGTTGGCTTGCATCTGGGTGGTTGAACATTTCAGGAATTATATTTGGGGTTCACGTTTTGTACTTCAGACAGGCCACAAGCCTTTAATAGGTATACTTTCGCCAGGAGGATGGTGGAATGCTACCGCTCGTATTGCAAGATTGGTTTCCAGACTGCAAGAATATGGTTTCCAGGCTGAATATATACCTGGAAAGACTAATGCTGTAGCAGATTGTTGATCACGAGTTCCTCAAATTGAGACAAAGGATGTTAGTAAGTGTAGCAGTGGTTTGGGATTGGATGTTGTGTCGGTTGTGTCTGAGTATATGTCTTGTGAGTTCAGTAGTGTAGAAGAAGGGAAGTGGATGGAATGCGTTAAAGAAGATTTGGTATTACAAGAAGTCAGGAGGTATGTGAGGTGTGGCTGGCCCAGTAAGAGTAGGATTCTGGACGAAATGGCACCCTTCTATAAAATAAGAGATAAATAGGAGGTTGAGAATGCACTAGTGTTCAAGAGTGTATTCCACCTAGAAGTATGCAAACAACTATTTCAAGACTTGCGCATGAAAGTTATCCTGGTATGTCCCCAATGAAAAGGTTGATACATACGTGTTTTGGTGGGTAGGTCTGGACAAAATGGCGGATAGAGTCGTGAGGGAATGTTATGTGTGTGTGAATGCTGAAAAAATGTTGAAGACGGTTCCGGCTCCTTACATCCGATTTGACATTTCTGGCCCTTTTTATTCTTTGCCTGTTGAAGCTCGTTATGCTTTAGTATTGGTTGCCTATCACTCTAAATGGCCGGAGGTGAAATTAGTACCTCAGGTTTCTTCAAGTACTGTTATTGAATTCTTCAAAGAAATGTTTGGCAATAGAAGGTATCCTGAAATGCTAATATCTGATAATGGTGTCCAGTTAGTAGCCAAAGAGTTGCAAGGATTTTTCAGATATAGTAATATTAAACATGTTTCCACTTCTTTATATGAACCCCAAGGGAATGGGCAAGTTGAGAGATTCATCCGAGTCCTGAGGGAGAGTATTAATTAGGCACAAGGTTTTGGAGGACAGTGGAAGGAAAAGTTGAGAGAAAAACTATGGCATTTCTGTATTACTCCTCAGAGTACAACAGAAGTGAGACCTTTCAATTGCTAAGAGGAAGACATGTTGCCTCTAAACTTTGTCCAAAGTGGTTTAAAAAGAAACAAAGAAAGGATTGGGAGAATGTGTGTATGGAGGAAATTAAGGAAAGTGTGAGAGTGAAGCAGGAGAAGTATAAAGAGGCGTATGACTGCAGATGGAAAGTGAAGTGACAGTTATTTATAGTAGGTGACTGGGTCAGGGTACGCAAACCAGGATTTGTGAGAAAAGGTATGTCCAAGTTTGGCAAAGCTACGAAAGTGGTAAAGGTGTTTAACAAGAGTGTGGTTACTCAGGATGGAAAAGAGTGGAGTGTGAAAAGGTTGGCTAAATGTAATGCTGGACAGGATCTTGCACCTAGTATGTATACAGCAAGTTCTTTGGTTAAAGTACGAATGGGTGGTGAGGAAATGCCAGCTTTTGGGAATGTGAGTGGGTGTAGTTGCCACAATGAAGTTATCTTAGAAGAGAATCCATTGTGTGAGAGAGAAATTCAAAATGCTACCAGATGCAGTGATGATGTGATTATGAAGGCGGGTTCTATAGCATCAAAAGTCAAATCTGACGCTTGTACAAGATATGTGTCCCCCAAACTGGTAGACTTTGTCTAGTTGTGGCAAACTATATTATTTTATCTTTAGTTTAAAAAATGTAAATACTGTACAAATCCTACTTGTTATATTATTTGTTTAAATGGGGAAATGTGTTGTATATTGTTAATATATGTGTGTGTTATTGATAGAGTAATGTCTCTTTTATTGAATCTAGTATTGGAATGTGGAATGTAGGGTCGAAGGGAGAGGCATTCAGCTGGAAGGAGACGAGCAGGAGGGAGTACTGTGCTGTCACTGAATAAACTATATCTAATCTATCACTGGTGTGGTTGTGGGTACATTACAGTGTTCTTTCCTGTCACAGTATCTCACAGTGTTATTTCATGTCATAGTGTCTCTCACAGTTCTCTATCCTGTCCCAGTGCCTCTCACAGTGTTCCTTTCTGTCACAATGTCTTTCACAGTGCTCTGTTCTGTCACAGTCTCTCTCTCAGTCTTCTTCCCTGTCACAGTGTCTCTCACAGTGTTCTTTCCTGTCACAGTGTTCCTCACAGTGCTCTATTCTGTCACTCTGCCTCTCACAGTGTTCTTTCATGGTATAGTGTCTCTCGCAGTGCTGTTATGCTGTTCCTGTGTCTGTCCCAGTGTCTCTGACAGTGTTCTTTCCTGTCACAGTGTCTCTCACAGTGCTCTATCCTGTCTCAGTGTCTCTCACAGTGTGCTTTCCTGTCCCAGTGTCTCTCACAGTGTTCTTTCCTGTAACGGTGTCTTTCACAGTGCTCTGTCCTGTCACTGTCTCTCATAGTGTTCTTTCCTGTCAGTGTCTCTCACAGTGCTCTATCCTGTCCCAGTTTCTCTCCTAGTGTTCTTTCCTGTCACAATGTCTCTCACAGTGTTCTTTCCTGACAGAGTGTCTTTCACAGTGCTCTGTCCTGTCGCAGTGTCTCTCACAGTGCTCTATCCTGTCACAGTATCTCTCACAGTGTTCGTTCCTGTCCCAGTGTTTCTCACAGCGCTCTATCCTGTCACACTGTTTCTCACACTGTTGTTTCATTTCAAAGTATCTCTCACAGTGCTCTATCCTGTCCCAGTGTCTCTCACAGTGTTATTTCCTGTCAGTGTCTCTCACAGTGTTCTTTCCTGTCACAGTGTCTTTCACAGTGCTCAGTCCTTTCACATTGTCTATCACAGTGTTCTTTCCTGTCCCAGTTTCTTTCACAGTGATCTAACGTGTCACAGTGTCTCTCACAGTGTTCTTTCCTCTCATAGTGTATCTCACAGTGTTCCTTCCTGTCACACTGTCTCTCACGGCGTTCTTTCCTGTCAGTGTCTCTCACAGTGTTCTTTCGTGGCACAGTGGTTCTCACAGTGCTCTTTATTGTCACAGTGTCTCTCACAGTGCTTTATCCTGTCCCAGTATCTCTCACAGTATTCTTCTCTGTCACAGTATCTCTCACAATGCTCTTCCCTTTCAGAGTGTCTCTCACAGTGCTCTATCCTGGTACAGTGTCTCTCACAATGCTCTTTCCTGTCACACTGTTTCTTACACTGTTGTTTCAAGACAAAGTATCTCTCACAGTGCTCTATCCTGTCCCTGTGTCCCCCACAGTGTTCTTTCCTGAGACAGTGCCCCTCAAAGGGCTCTACCCTGTCCCACCGTCTCTCATTGTGTCTCTCAAAGTGCTCTATTCTGTCCCAGGTCTGTCCCAGTTTCTCTCACAGTGCTCTGTCCTGACCCAATGTCTCTCACATTGCCTTATCCTGTCCCGGTGTCTCTCACAGTGCTCTTTACTTTCCCAGTGTCTGTCACAGTGTTTGGTTTAGTCCTACTGTCTCTCACAGTACTCTATCCTGCCACAGCATCTCTCACATTGCTCTATCCTGTCTCAGTGTGTCTCTCAGGGTTCTCATCTGTCTCAGTGTCTTTCACAGAGTTCTTTCCTGCCTATTGTATCTCACTGTGCTCCATCCTGTCCCAGTGTCTGTCACAGTCTCTCTCACAGTGCTCTATCCTGTCTCAGTGTCTCTCTCAGTGCTGTATCCCGACCCAGCATCTACTACAGGTCTCTGTCCTGCCACAGTGTTCCTTTCTGCCCCAAATAGTGCTCCAGAGTCCCTACACTGTGCCCTTGAACCCCTCTCATTCACCTTGCCATATCAGTATATCTGAATGTTGTTGTCACAGTATTATGAAGGCAGATTAGGGAGGTTTTATCTTTCAGTTGTTTTGTGTTAGTTGTGTTGCTACTTTTGTTATGTTATAGTGCTGCGTTGTTTACTTTAGAGTTGTTAACAAATGCTGCTGCATTTCTACCTAAAACCAGCTCATTCCTGAAATATTCATTCAAAGCACAAGTCAGTCCAAAACTATAGCAGAGATTGGTCATTAATTAACACGCCAGAGCTCACTTTATGTCATATGATTCTATGGGCCATATTTATACTTTTTGACGCACAACTGCGCCAACGCAGTTGTGCGTCAAAAAATCTAACGCCGGCTAACGCCATTCTGAAGCGCCATGCGGGCGCCGTATTTATTCAATGACGTTAGCCGGCGGAGCTGCCTGTTGTGCGTGAAAAAAAAATGACGTACACCAGGCAGCGCCGGCGTAGGGGAATTTTCGCCTCAACCCGATTTGCGCCATTTTTTTTAACTTCCAACCCCCATTGAAATGACTCCTGTCTTAGCAAAGACAGGAGTCATGCCCCCTTGCCCAATGGCCATGCCCAGGGGACTTCTGTCCCCTGGGCATGGTCATTGGGCATAGTGGCATGTAGGGGGGCACAAATCAGGCCCCCCATGCCACAAAAAAAAAAAAAAATTACTTACCTGAACTTACCTTATGTTCCCTGGGATGGGTCCCTCCATCCTTAGGCGTCCTCCTGGGGTGGGCAAGGGTGACGGGGGGGTCCCTGGGGGCATGGGAGGGCACCTCTGGGCTCCTTCCGAGCCCACAGGTCCCTTAACGCCTGTCCTGACCAGGCGCTAAAAAACGACGCAAAAGCGGCTGGACGTCATTTTTTTGGACCCGCCCACTCCCGGGCGTGATTTTTGCTCGGGAGTGTAAATACGGCGCACATGCCTCAGAGTCAATTTTTTAGACGGGAACGCCTACCTTGCATATCATTAACGCAAAGTAGGTGTCCACGCTAAAAAGTGACGCAAACTCCATGGACTTTGGCGCTAGACGCGTCTAACGTCAGAGTATAAATATGGAGTTAGTTTTGCGTCGAATTTGCGTTAAAAAAAACGACGCAAATCCGGCGCAAACGGAGTATAAATATGCCCCTATATGTTTACTTGAGTTGGCTACATTTCCACCATCAATAAATCAAAATACTGAAATAGTGGAAACGGTATGTGCTGATAAGCAGCACTAAGAATAGAGTTTGGACTACTCATTAATAGACGTTTTTGACTTGAATGCAGCTTTCAGAAATGTGCTGCTTTCAGCTAGAAATGTACAATGCCCTAGATATGGCACATTTAATCTGAATATAATGAAAATTTTAGATGAGTACGGTATGACATGAAGCCACACAAAGACCAGCACAGTGTGAGGCTTTAAATGCATGGGAGCATGGCACACTTGCAATAGAGAAAGTGAAATATCAGGCTTCATGTTAGAAACTGGGTCTCTAGTTGGCAGAGGTATGAACCCTGTCTGAGAAGCGACCACAGTCCTACTCAGGGTAAGTCACAATACAACCTAAATTTTCCTGTGCTCACCCTCCGGTAGCTTGGCGCAGATCAGGCAGGCGAAACTTAGAAGGCAATGTTGAAAGTATTTGTGCAATAACTCATACAGTAACAAAGTGAAAACACCACAAAAAGTACTCCACACCAGTTTAGGAAAATAGATATTATTAATATGAATAAAACAAGACTAAAGCGAGAAAACATCCATTATGGACAAATCAAGTTATCACTTTTTAGAGGTTTAAGTAAGTCTTAATTCATAGCAATCAATGAATGTATCTCGTAAGCACAAAGTACCTAGGGTGTGTCAAAAATCACAACGCTGAGGCGGCCAGAGGAGGTGAGGCTTCGAAAAGTAAAGCAATGCATTGTTTTTTCTGGCGCAGAGGTCATGCCTCGATTCTTTCCTCGCAGGCAAGGAGATGCATCGATTTATGAGGAAGCAGCCTTGGTTCCTTAGTGCAGTGCAGAGTTTGATTACAAATTGACACCCAAGGATGATGAGTGGAAAATCCAAACACTCTGTGATGATGAGACAGGCGCTGCATTGTTTTTATAGATGTTGTGGGCGTTTTCAGCTGTGAGACAGGCGCTGCATTGATTTTTCTGGTGCAGTGGATTTTCTCCCTTAGGTGAAGTCTTTGTTGGCCCTAAGACTTCTTGACATGCCTTTGGAGATCACTTATGGGGGGAAGGCAAAGTCCTTCCAGCAGAGTCAGGGAGCAGCAGGCAGCAGGGCAACAAGCAGGACAGCAGTCCTTCCAGAAAAGCAGTCCAGATGAGTCCTTTGGGCAACACTGCAGTCCTTCTGACAGAGTCCAGTTATAGGTCCAGAAGTGTCTGATTTTAAGGGGTCACAGACCCAGTATATATATACTCAAATGTGCCCTTGAAGTGGGGGAAACTTCAAAGAGTGGTTTTGAAGTGCACCAGTTCCCCTTTCAGTCCAGACCTCTCTGCCAGGAGATCCGTGGGGGGTTATCAGTATTTGTGTGGGGTCAAGCCACTAGCCTTTGAAGTGTAAGTGAGAGCCCCTTTACCCATCCTGCCCTGGCAGCTGAGTGTCCTGGGTTTAGGGCTGTCTGGGTGGAATGCACAAAAAGAGCTGTCAACCAGCACAGACCAGATGTGGATTGGAGGCAAGCTTCAAGGCACAGAGAGCAGTAAGTGCAGAGAAATGCCTACTTTCTAAAAGTGTCATTTCTTAAAAAGTACTGTTAAATCCAACTTCATCAGGAAGCAGGATTTCACACTACCATTCCAGACATACTAAACATGACAATAGCTCTCATTTCAGATCAAAAATTACCACTTAAAAGTATATAAAGGAATTTCCAATGATGGCCTATGAGAGTGGCAGGTTTCACAATAGTGAAAAACGACTTTGGTATTTTTTTTTTACTACCAGGACATGTAAAACGTACAAGTACATGTTCTTTTACTTACATAGCACCCTGCCCTATGTGCTACCTAGGATCTACCTTAGGGGTGACGTGTAATAAAAAGGAAGTTTAAGGCTTGAAAAGTAGTTTTAATGTCAAGTCAAAGTGGCAGTGAAATTGCACACACAGGACTTGCAATGGCAGACCTGAGACATGGTTAAGGGGCTACTTATGTGGGCGGTACATTCAGTGCTGCTGGCCCAATAATAGCATTTATTTTACAGGCCCTAGGCACATCTAGTGAGCTTTACTAGCGACTTATAGGTAAAATAAATATGTTATTGGGTAGGAGCCGAAGATATCATGTTTAGGGGAGAGAGCACCAGCACTTTAGCACTAGTCAACAGTGGTAGAGTGTCCAGAGTCTTAAAGCCAGCGAAAACAAGATCAGAATAGTGTAGGGAGGCTGGCAAAAAGTTGGGTGAAGACCACTCTAAGGCGGTCAAGTCTACCATGTACCCGCTTCAGCTGAACATGGACCATCAGCATTGGTGTTGTCAGTCCCCAGGCGATGCTCTATTGTAAAGTCTATTCCCTGTAGGAAGATGGATCACCTCAAGAGTTTAGGGTTTTCACCCCTCATTTGCATGAGCCATCTGAGCAGCATGTGGTATGTCTGAACCCGGAAGTAAGTCCAAAACATGTATGGTCTCAGCTTCTTCAGTGCCCACACCACAGCAAATGCTTTTCTTTCAATGGCATTCCACTTCTGTTCCCAGAGAAGTAACCTTCTGCTAATGAAGGCTACCAGCTGGTCTAGATCCTCATTTAGCGGGGCTAGGACTGCTCCTATGCTATGCTCTGAAGTGTCCATCTGCACAATGAATTCCTTGCAGTAATCAGAGACCCTGAGCACATGACTCCTTGGAAGACTCCTTGGGAGAATCATAGGCTTTCTGACAAGCTTCCATCCAGGTCACCAACCTGGGCTGCTTCTTAGAAGTCAGCTCAGTTAAAGGGGCAACAATGGTGCCATAGCCCTTAATGAATCTTCTGTAGTAGCCCATGAGGCCTAGGAAGGCTCTCACTTCGGTTTGAGTTTTAGGTGGTTGCCAGGCCATGATGGTTTCAATCTTGGCCTGGAGGAACTGCACCTTGCTGCCACCTATCAGGTGTCCCAAACACACCACAGAATCCTGCCCAGTCTGGCATTTGCTGGCCTTGATTGTCAGGCCTGCCCGATGCAGGGCTTGAAGCACCTCTGAGGTGATGCAGGTGTTCCTCCCAGCTGGCACTGTAGACAGCAATGTCATCTAAGTAGATAGCACAGAAAGCCTCCTTACCAACCTGGACCTTGTTAACCAACTGTTGGAAGGTAGCAGGGACTTTCTACAAGACAAAGGCCATCACCCAGAATTGGTAATGGCCCTTCGAGGTTGATAAGGATGACCATTTTTTTGCTCCCTCAGTCAAGGCAATTTGCCAGTACCCTGATGTTGAATCAAAGGTACTGAGGACTTTGGCAGTGCCTAGCCTGACTATGGCTCATCAGCTATGGGGATGGGGTGTGCATCAGTCTTGGTGGTGGAATTGAGGCCCCTGTAGTCCACGCAGTACCGAAGTTCTGGTTTGGCACCTTCTTCTTGTGGAAGTTTTAGTTTCGCACCTGGTGGGGCAGCCTTTGCTACAAACACCACAGGGCTGGAACAGGGACTGCTGGAGGGCTCGTTCACAGCTAAGGCTAGCATCTTGAGGACTTCCTCCTGGATGCTGACTCTCACCCTATCTGACAACCTGTAAACGTGATTCTTTGCAGGGGGACAGTCTTCAGTGTCAATGTTGTGGATGCACAGATATGTGACTCCAGGGTGAGTGAGAACAGTGAGGCAAACTCTCCCAGCAACTGGTAACAGTCACGTTGCTTCTCTGGGATTAGGGTTGCAGAGAGGTTGACAACCTCTAATTACCCATCATGTTCCTGTGCAGAGAGGAGCTGAGGGAGAGGTTCACTCTTCTCCTCCACACCCTCATCTATCATCAGGAGCATGCTCACTTCGGACCTCTCAAAGTGAGGCTTGAGTCTGTTGATGTGGAGCACCATTAGAGAGTTCCTAAGGGTCTGGAGGTCTACTAAGTAAGTGACCTTCCCCTTACGTTCTTTGATTTCATATGATCTAGTTCAGCTGTCCTGGAGAGCTATGGGCTCTACTGGCTCTATGACCAGTACTTTATGGCCAGGCTGAAACTCTACCAGAGTGGTCTTCTGGTCATACCAGCATTTCATTACCTCCTGGCTGGTCTCAAGGTTGCTCTTGGCCTTTTTCGAGAAGGGGTGCACCTGGGTCCGGAGGGACAACATGTAGCTAACCACATCCTGGGGGGGTGTTTCCTGGGAGCTTTCTCCCTTCCCTCCTTGACAATGCTCATGTTCTCTGGCAGGGTGGCCATAGAGGAGTTCAAAGGGGCTGAACCCTACTCTGTTCTGTGGCACCTCCCTGTAGGCAGAGAGAAGGCATGGCAAGAGGACATCCCACTTACACCTCATGGCCTCTGGTAGGCCTGCAATCATGCCTTACAAGGTCTTGTTGAACCTCTCAATTAGACCATTGGTTTGTGGGTGATAGGGCGTGGTGAACTTATATTTTACACCACAACCATCCCACATGGACTTGTGTACGCAGACATGAAGTTAGTGCCTCTGTCACACAACATCTCTTTGGGGAGCCCCACAAGGGTAAAGATCCCCATTAGAGGTCTTGTCGCCACAGGTGCATTCACCATCCTCAGAGGTATTGCCTCTGGGTAGCGTGTGTCATGGTCCACCAAGACCAGGATGAACCTGTTGCCTAGGACTGTCTTTGTGTCCAATGGACCAATGACATTGATTCCCACCCTTTCAAAGGGGTGCCAATGACAGGAAGTGGGATCAGGGGAGCTTTCAGCTTTTTCCCTGCCTTCCCAATGGCCTGGCAAATGATACAGGACCTGCACAATGTATCTGAGGCTATCTTCATTCTGGGCCTTGAAGTGGGCAGCAAGCCTGGTGAAGGTCTTGTCTTGCCCTAAATGTCCTGCCTGGGGTATGTCATCAACCAAACTCAGTAGGAAGGCCCGGTATCACTGGGGGACCATCATCACATAGGCTGCCCCAGTACCGGGAGCCTTAGGCTTGCTGTAGAGGAGATCATTCTCCCAGTAGATTAGGTGATCCCCAACAGCTTCACCTGCTGCATGGGCTGACGCCTAACGCCTCAAGCCCTCAAGAGTGGGACACTCTCTCTATGCTCTGCAGAATTCCTCCCTGGTTGGCCCACCCTCAACCTGCCAGCCAGCAAGCACAGGTAGATCACCTAGGGTGGTAGTGTGCTCCCTGATTGGTTCAGGGGCCTCCTCCTCAAGGAGCCCGTCAACCTCCACCACAGGAACTTCAAGGACTGGTTTCCAGCACCTCTTGCCCCTCTCCTTGGCAGTTGTCTGGGCTATTGTTCCAGTCTCCAGATACTCTTGGCTCCCTTCCTGGGCAGCCATGGACTGTGTCATCATAGAGAACCACTGAGGCAATCTCATCATCCCCAAGTGAGACCTGAGCTCTACCTCCAGCCAGATAATGTGCCCAGGTCATTGCCTAACAATCTTCAGGCATGACAGAGCTCACAGCAACTTTCAAAGTACTAGAGACCCCACCACTCAAAACCAGAGCCACAGACAGATGGCTCTCACAATTGTCTGTGTCTATGACTTGGTGGAATGTGTTCGGTAGGACCTGCTCTGCTGGTACCAGCTGACACTTGACAGTTGACATTTTGGCTCCTGTATCACGCAGAGCCTCCACCCATTGCCCATTAATGGTGACCCACTGCCTATACTTGGAAATATTGGTAGGTATGTGGGCTTTTGGCACCATATCTTTATCCCCCAGGGACAATAGAGTTACCTCTGTCTGTTTCCCAAAACTAACTGGAACAATCTCCTCTCCGAATGCTACACTGGCCAACCCAGGTGTCTGCCCACCAGCAAGGCACTGTGCCCTCTTGGGACATTTGGAGTTCCCCTTAGAGTGACCATGCTTGGGGCACTCAGTACATTCGGATACAAACATCCCTGTCTTATGGTCAAAGAACCCTTTCTTTTAAGGATCAGAATGGGACTGGTTACCTCTATTCCCATGGGAAGTATTTTGAGGGCTTTTAGAGAACTCCTTATTTTTAAGATTTTCTCCCCCCCTTTATCTTCTGGTGGGAACCTTGACTACCTTTGTGGGTGCCCCCCACAGATACCTCTTTGGACACCCTGGTTCTAGCCCAGAAGTCCACCTCCTCAGCAAGCTTCCTGGGATCAGTCAGCTTACTGTCAACTAGCTGGCGCAACTCTGTAAAACAGATACTGAGTATGTGTTCTCTCAAGATTAAACTGTACAACCCAACAAAATCATTGACTTTGTTGCCCTGCGCCCTGCCATTTAGTGCCTCAAAGGAGTAATCAATTAAATCTACTCAGGATTGGTTGGGGAGCCTCTGGCTGTCCCTGCATCTTCGGCGATACTTCTCAGGGTCAGTCCAAAATTGGGAAACAAAAAGGCTTTCATGGGAATATGCTTGATCTGGTCCCCAACCTCTAATGTTAGAAGTGTGGCCCTCCCAAGCTCTTCAGGAGCCCTGTGTACCCTCAGTGCAACTTCATCCACAGAAAACCACTTATCAATGTCATCTCCCACCACATAACTGGACACAAAATCCTTGGGTGTACAAACCTTCTTGTCTCCATCAGGTACTCTATGTATGCTGCCACCATCACTGCTTGACTCATATTGCCTATCCTTGAGTTCCAGCTCGTTCAGACTCAGTTCATGAGACAGAAGGAGTTTCTTTTCTGCTAAGGCTCTGTCAGCTTTAGCTTGCTTGCTTCCCTTTCAGCCTTCCTCTCCTTTGCCTCCGTTATTAATTTTGCCAACTGCAGCTGGAATTCTCTCTCCTTTCCTTTGGAATCATGCCATGACTAGTAACACTGCTTCCTGCCCTCACAGGTAGCACAAATCCAGGGGTGTCCCCCTCAACTGCTGCAGGTAGCTCCTCGGAAGAGCCATTCACAGGATTCTCCAACTTATCATCCTTTTGGGATTAGGACTCTGCCCAGGCCCTCAGCACCATTTGAAACTCCACCTTCTTGGTTGCTCCAAGGAAAGGTGCTCCCATCCCTCTGCAAAAGCTTTTCAACTGGTTATCTGTGTACTCCTCCAGCTTACCCAGCTCAAACTCCATGGCTCCTCTTGTAGAACCAGCCAGAGACATGATGTATATAATGTATTAAAAATGCAAAGCAGGGCAAATTACAGAAAAATAAAAAAAACATAATGCCCTTTAAATGTGGGTAGGTCATGTACACAAAAAGCTATTGTATGGCACTGCACAAACACAAGTCCTATCCCACTGCTGCCACCAATGTTAGAAATTGGGTCTCTAGGGGCAGAGGTATGTAACCTGTTCAAGTAGTTACCACAATCCTAGTCAGGGTAAGTCACAACACATCCTAACTTATGCTGTGCTCACCCTCCAGTAGCTTGGCACACAGAAGGCCGGCTTAACTTAGAAGGCAATGTATACATTATTTATGTAACAACTCATACAGTAACACAGTGAAACCACCACATAAGGTACTCCACACCAGTCTAGGAAAATAGATATTATTTACCTGAATACAACAAGACCAAAAAGACAAAAACTCCAATATGCACAAGTCAAGATATCACTTTTTAGAGGTTTAAGTAAGTCTTAATCCATAAGAATCAATGGATGTATCTCTTTAGCACAAAGTACCTGGGACGCAGAAAAAAAAAAGAACAATGCTGGGAGCCACAGAGGAGGTGAGGCATCGGAAAGTAAAGCGATGTGTTGATTTTTCTGCCGCGGCGGAGGTAATGCGTCAACTCTTTCCTCGCAGGCAAGGTGATGCATCGATTTCCAGGCACGCAGCCTTGGTTCATTACTGCGGTGGGGAGTTTGATGACAAATTGACACCCAGGGATGATACGCGGAAAATCGAAATGTGCTGTGATGATGAAACAGGCACTGCATCGACTCTATAGGTGCTGTGGTGATTTTTCAGCTGCAAGACAGGCACTGCATTAATTCTACAGGCGTTGCATAAATTTTTCTAGTGCAGTGGAGACTCTCACTTAGGTGAAGTCTTTGATGGCCCTGACACTTCTGCACAGTAGGCAAGCTGACAAGCCCTTGGAGATTACTTGTGGGAGCAAGGCAAAGTCCTTCTAGCAGAGTCAGGGAACAGCAGGCAGAAGGGCAACAAGCAGTAGAGCAATCGTTCCAGAAAAGCAGTCCAGTTGAGTCCTTTGGGCAACACTGCAGTTCTGGTAGAGTCTAGTTTTAGGTCCAGAAGTGTCTGATTCTAGAGGGTTCACAGACCCAGTATATATACACCCAAATGTGCCTTTGAAGTGGGGAAACTTCAAAGAGTGGTTTTGAAGTGCACTAGTTCCCCTTTCAGCCCAGTCTCCTCTGCCAGGAGATCTGTGGGGGTTACCAGTCCTCTCTGTGGAGTCAGGTCACTAGCCTTTAAAGTGTAATTGAAAGCCTCTCCACCCTTCCTGCCCAGGAAGACCTATCAGTATGCAGGTGAATGTAGATTCAGCTGAATGTCCTGTGTTTATGGCTGTCTGGGCGGAATGCACAAGGGGAGCTGTTAGTCCGCACAGACCAGAGGTGGATTGGAGACAGGTTGTAAGGCACAGAGAGTAGCAGGTACAGAGAAATGCCTACTTTCTAAAAGTGTCATTTCTAAAATAGTGATGTTAAATCCAAATTTACCAGTAAGCAGGATTTCTCATTACCATTCCAGCCCCACCAAACATGACAATGCCACTCCTTTCAGATCAGGAATTACCACTGACAAGTATATAAGGGAACTTCTACTGCTGGCCTATGAAAGGAGCAGACTTCACAATAGTGAAAAATGACTTTGGGTGTTTTTCACTACCAGGACATGTAAAATTTACAAGTACATGTCCTGCCTTTTACTTACAGAGCACCCTGCACTAAGAGCTACAGAGGGCCTACCTTAGGGATGACTGATATATAATAAAAGGGGGGTTTAAGACTTGGCAAGTAGTTTTAAATGCCAATTCGAGGTGTCAGTGACATTGCATGCACAGGTCTTGAGGTGGCAGGCCTGAGACATGGTTAAGGGGCTACCTATGTGGGTGGCACAATCAGAGCTGAAGGCCCACTAGTAGCATTTAATTTACAGGCCCTGGACACATCTAGTGCACTTTTTTAGGAACTTATTGTAGGAGGCTGGACTGGCTTGTAGTGAGTACCAAGGGGTACTTGCACCTTGCACCAGGCCCAGTTATCCCTTATTAGTGTATAGGGTGTCTAGCAGCTTAGGCTGATAGATAATGGTAGCTTAGCAGAGCAGCTTAGGCTGAACTAGGAGACGTGTGAAGCTACTACAGTACCACTTAGTCTCATATGCACAATATCATAAGAAAACACAATACACAGTTATACTAAAAATAAAGGTACTTTATTTTTATGACAATATGCCAAAGTATCTTAGAGTGTACCCTCAGTGAGAGGATAAGAAATATACACAAGATATATATACACAATAGCAAAAATATGCAGTATAGTCTTAGAAAACAGTGCAAACAATGTATAGTTACAATAGGATGCAATGGGGAAACATAGGGATAGGGGCAACACAAACCATATACTCCAAAAGTGGAATGCGAACCACGAATGGACCCCAAACCTATGTGACCTTGTAGAGGGTCGCTGGGACTATTAGAAAATAGTGAGAGTTAGAAAAATAACCCTCCCCAAGACCCTGAAAAGTGAGTGCAAAGTGCACTAAAGTTCCCCTAAGGACAAAGAAGTCGTGTTAGAGGAATAATGCAGGAAAGACATAAACCAGCAATGCAACAACTGTGGATTTCCAATCTAGGGTACCTGCGGAACAAGGGGACCAAGTCCAAAAGTCACAAGCAAGTCGGAGATGGGCAAATGCCCAGGAAATGCCTGCTGCGGGTGCAAAGAAGCTTCTACTGGACAGAAGAAGCTGAGGTTTCTGCAGGAACAAAAAGGGCTAGAGACTTCCCCTTTGGTGGACGGATCTCTCTTGCCGTGGAGAGTCGTGCAGAAGTGTTTTCCTGCCGAAAGAACGCCAACAAGGCTTGCTAGCTGCAAATCGTGCGGTTAGCGTTTTTGGACGCTGCTGAGGCCCAGGAGGGACCAGGAGGTCGCAAATTGGACCAGCAGAGAGAGGAAACGTCGAGCAAGACAAAGAGCCCTCTCTGAAGCCGGTAGCACCCAAAGAAATGCCAGAAACAGGCACTACGAGGATGCATGAAATGGTGCTCGCCGAAGTTGCACAAAGGAGTCCCACGTCGCCGGAGACCAACTTAGAAAGTCGTGCAATGCAGGTTAGAGTGCCGTGGACCCAGGCTTGGCTGTGCACAAAGGATTTCCGCCGGAAGTGCACAGGGGCCGGAGTAGCTGCAAAAGTCGCGGTTCCCAGCAATGCAGCCCAGCGAGGTGAGGCAAGGACTTACCTCCACCAAACTTGGACTGAAGAGTCACTGGACTGTGGGGGTCACTTGGACAGAGTCGCTGGATTCGAGGGACCTCGCTCGTCGTGCTGAGAGGAGACCCAAGGGACCGGTAATGCAGCTTTTTGGTGCCTGCGGTTGCAGGGGGAAGATTCCGTCGACCCACGGGAGATTTCTTCGGAGCTTCTGGTGCAGAGAGGAGGCAGACTACCCCCACAGCATGCACAAGCAGGAAAACAGTCGAGAAGGCGGCAGGATCAGCGTTACAGAGTTGCAGTAGTCGTCTTTGCTACTATGTTGCAAGTTTGCAGGCTTCCAGCGCGGTCAGCAGTCGATTCCTTGGCAGAAGGTGAAGAGAGAGATGCAGAGGAACTCGGATGAGCTCTTGCATTCGTTATCTAAAGTTTCCCCAGAGACAGAGACCCTAAGTAGCCAGAAAAGAGGGTTTGGCTACCTAGGAGAGAGGATAGGCTACTAACACCTGAAGGAGCCTATCAGAAGGAGTCTCTGACGTCACCTGGTGGCACTGGCCACTCAGAGCAGTCCAGTGTGCCAGCAGCACCTCTGTTTCCAAGATGGCAGAGGTCTGGAGCACACTGGAGGAGCTCTGGACACCTCCCAGGGGAGGTGCAGGTCAGGGGAGTGGTCACTCCCCTTTCCTTTGTCCAGTTTCGCACCAGAGCAGGGCTAAGGGGTCCCCTGAACCGGTGTAGACTGGCTTATGCAGAATTGGGCACATCTGTGCCCAACAAAGCATTTCCAGAGGCTGGGGGAGGCTACTCCTCCCCTGCCTTCACACCATTTTCCAAAGGGAGAGGGTGTAACACCCTCTCTCAGAGGAAGTTCTTTGTTCTGCCATCCTGGGCCAGGCCTGGCTGGACCCCAGGAGGGCAGATGCCTGTCTGAGGGGTTGGCAGCAGCAGCAGCTGCAGTGAAACCCCAGGAAGGGCAGTTTGGCAGGTCCAGGGTCTGTGCTACAGACCACTGGGATCATGGGATTGTGCCAACTATGCCAGGATGGCATAGAGGGGGCAATTCCATGATCATAGACATGTTACATGGCCATATTCGGAGTTACCATTGTGAAGCTACATATAGGTAGTGACCTATATGTAGTGCACACGTGTAATGGTGTCCCCGCAGTCACAAAGTTCAGGGAATTGGCTCTGAACAATGTGGGGGCACCTTGGCTAGTGCCAGGGTGCCCTCACACTAAGTAACTTTGCACCTAACCTTTACCAGGTAAAGGTTAGACATATAGGTGACTTATAAGTTACTTAAGTGCAGTGTAAAATGGCTGTGAAATAACGTGGACGTTATTTCACTCAGGCTGCAGTGGCAGGCCTGTGTAAGAATTGTCAGAGCTCCCTATGGGTGGCAAAAGAAATGCTGCAGCCCATAGGGATCTCCTGGAACCCCAATACCCTGGATACTTCAGTACCATATACTAGGGAATTATAAGGGTGTTCCAGTAAGCCAATGTAAATTGGTAAAAATGGTCACTAGCCTGTTAGTGACAATTTGGAAAGAAATGAGAGAGCATAACCACTGAGGTTCTGATTAGCAGAGCCTCAGTGAGACAGTTAGTCACTACACAGGTAACACATTCAGGCACACTTATGAGCACTGGGGCCCTGGGTTACCAGGGTCCCAGTGACAAATACAACTAAAACAACATATATACAGTGAAAAATGGGGGTAACATGCCAGGCAAGATGGTACTTTCCTACACAACCCCCCCCCAAACGAAGGACAATAAGACTAGCCATGACCTGATGAGTCTTCATTGTCTAAGTGGAAATATCTGGAGAGTCCATCTGCATTGGAGTGGCTACTCCCAGGTCTATGTTCCACTGTATAGTCCATTCCCTGTAGGGATATGGACCACCTCAACAATTTTGGATTTTCACCTTTCATTTGTTTTAGCCAAAGTAGAGGTTTGTGGTCTGTCTGAACAATGAAGTGAGTGCCAAACAGGTATGGCCTCAACTTCTTCAGAGCCCAGACCACAGCAAAGGCCTCCCTCTCAATGGCAGACCAACGCTTTTCTCTAGGGGTCAACCTCCTACTAATAAAAGCAACAGGTTGATCCTGGCCCTCAGAATTAAGTTGTGATAGGACTGCCCCTACTCCTAATTCAGATGCATCAGTTTGGACATAGAATTTTTTAGAGTAACAAGGGCTTTTCAGGACAGGTGCAGAGCACATGGCCTGCTTCAGCTCCTCAAAAGCTTTCTGACAGTTTGCTGTCCATAATACCTTTTTAGGCATTTTCTTGGATGTGAGGTCATTAAGAGGGGCTGCAATGGAGCCATAGTTCTTAATGAACCTCCTGTAATACCCAGTGAGGCCTAGGAAGGCTCTCACCTGAGTCTGAGTGGTAGGGGGAACCAAATCAATAATAGTTTGGATTTTCCCCTGAAGTGGTGCAATCTGTTCCCCACCAACAAGGTGTCCCAGATAAACCACCTTACCCTGCCCTATCTGGCACTTTGAAGCCTTGATAGTGAGGCCTGCCTTTTGCAGGGCCTCCAAAACTTTCCATAGGTGGACCAGGTGATCATCCCAGCTGGAGCTAAAGACAGCTATATCGTCCAAATATGCTGCACTGAAAGCTTCCAGCCCTTGCAGGACTGTGTTCACCAACCTCTGAAAAGTGGCAGGTGCATTTTTCAATCCAAAAGGCATTACAGTAAACTGGTAATGTCCTCCAATGGTTGAAAATGCAGTCTTAGGTTTAGCATCTTCTGACAATTTGATCTGCCAATACCCTGCAGTCAAGTCAAAAGTGCTTAGATACTTGGCAGATGCCAGTGTATCTATGAGCTCATCTGCCCTGGGTATAGGGTGAGCATCAGTTTTGGTTACCAAGTTGAGACCTCTATAGTCTACACAAAACCGCATTTCCTTCTTTCCATCTTTGGAATGGGGTTTTGGTACCAGTACCACAGGAGAAGCCCATGGACTGTCAGAGTGCTCAACCACTCCTAGTTCTAACATTTTCTGGACCTCTTGCTTTATGCAGTCCCTGACATGGTCAGGCTGCCTATAGATCTTACTTTTGACAGGTAAACTGTCTCCAGTATGTATAGTGTGCTCACACTAAGAAGTGGTACCTGGCACAGTAGAGAAGAGTTCAGAGAATTGATCTAGGAGATTTATGCAATTATCTTTCTGCTCAGCAGTAAGACAATCAGCCAAAACTACACCTTCCACAAGAGCATCTTGTTCTGTGGAAGAGAAGAGATCAGGTAGAGGATCACTGTCTTCTTCCTGTCCCTCATCAGTTGCCATGAGCAGGGTGATATCAGCCCTGTCATAGTAGGGTTTCAGGCGGTTGACATGGAGCACCCTAAGGGGACTCCTGGCAGTGCCTAAGTCAACTAAATAGGTGACTTCTCCCTTCTTTTCAACAATTGTGTGGGGTCCACTCCATTTATCTTGGAGTGCTCTTGGGGCCACAGGCTCCAAGACCCACACTTTCTGCCCTGGTTGGTACTGAACCAAAACAGCCTTCTGATCATGCCATTGCTTCTGGAGCTCTTGGCTGGCCTGAAGGTTTTTACTGGCCTTTTTCATGTACTCAGCCATCCTTGATCTGAGGCCAAGTACATAATCCACAATATCCTGCTTAGGAGCTTTTAAAGGTTGTTCCCAACCCTCCTTTACAAGTGTGAGTGGACCCCGAACAGGGTGTCCAAAAAGAAGTTCAAAGGGGCTGAAGCCCACTCCTTTCTGGGGTACCTCCCTGTAGGCAAAAAGGAGGCATGGTAGGAGGATATCCCATCTCCTGCGGAGTTTTTCAGGGAGACCCATAATCATGCCTTTGAGATTTTGATTAAATCTCTCCACCAGTCCATTTGTTTGTGGATGATAGGGTGTTGTGAACTTGTACGTTACACCACACTCCTTCCACATGGCCTTTAAGTATGCAGACATGAAATTGCTTCCCCTGTCTGATACTACTTCCTTTGGGAAGCCCACCCTGGAAAATATTCCCAGGAGGGCCATTGCCACTGCAGGTGCTGTAGTGGTCCTTAAAGGAATAGCTTCAGGATATCTTGTGGCATGGTCCACTACCACCAAGATAAATCTATTGCCTGAAGCAGTAGGAGGGTCAAGGGGGCCAACTATGTCAACCCCTACCCTTTCAAAGGGAACCCCAACCACAGGCAGTGGAATAAGGGGTGCCTTTGGGGTGCCACCTGTCTTGCCACTGGCTTGACAGGTTTCACAGGACTTACAAAATTCCTTTGTGTCCTCAGACATCCTAGGCCAATGAAACAATGGAACCAGTCTGTCCCAAGTTTTCATTTGACCCAGGTGCCCAGCTAGGGGAATGTCATGTGCCAGGGTTAGGAGGAACTTTCTGTACTCCTGAGGAATCACTAATCTCCTGGCAGCTCCAGGTTTAGGATCCCTATGCTCAGTGTACAAGAGGTTGTCCTCCCAGTAAACTCTGTCAGAGTCACTGACATCCCCATTAGCCTGTTTGACAGCTTGCTGTCTGAGACCCTCTAATGTGGGACAGGTTTGCTGTGCCACACTCAGCTCCTCTCTGGCAGGCCCCCCTTCACCCAAAAGCTCAGCAGTGTCTGCTTCCAGCTCCTCTGGTGTAGGTTCTGCACAGGGAGGGAATTCTTCTTCCTCAGAAGTTGAATCCACTGTAGAGGGAGGGATAGTAGGAAGTGGTTTGCTTCTACTAGCCCTAGCTTTAGGGAGCACTTGGTCCATTGTTCCAGGATCCAAGCTTCCCTGTCCTTTTTGCTTTTTGGCCTGAGCCCTTGTCAAAGCAAAAATATGCCCTGGGATGCCCAGCATTGCTGCATGGGCCTCCAACTCCACATCTGACCAAGCTGATGTCTCCAAATCATTCCCTAATAGACAGTCTACAGGTAAATCTGAAGCTACCACAACTTTCTTTGGACCAGTAACCCCCCCCCAGTTGAGATTAACAACAGCCATGGGGTGGCTAAGTGTGTTGTTGTGAGCATCGGTTACTTGGTACTGGTGACCAAGTAGGTGTTGTTCAGGGTGGACCAGTTTCTCTATGACTATAGTCACACTGGCACCAGTGTCCCTGTAGGCCTGAACCTCAACACCATGTATTAGGGGTAGCTGCTTGTACTTATCCATATTAAGGGGACAAGCAACTAAGGTGGCTAAATCAATAGCCCCCTCAGAGACTAACACAGCCTCTGTGGCCTCCCTAACAAGGCCAACCCCAACTAAGTTACCAATAGTGAGCCCAGCTACTCCCTTGGATTGGCTATTAGTAGGTTTGCTCCCACCACCACTGCTATTAGTAGGGACACTAGGTGTAGCAGTAGGGGTTGTAGTGGTAGGAGGCTTGGTGCCTTTCTTTGGACAACTGGGATCTGTTGTCCAATGGCCTTTTATTTTACATAAATAGCACCATGGTTTCTTTTCCTTGTTCTGATTAAAAGAGGATTTGGGCCCACCACCCCCACCAGAGTGTTTTTGTGGGCCTGATGAAGACTCATTTTTAGATTTGTCCCCACCTTTGTCAGAAGACTTACCATCCTTCTTTTTGTTGCCATCTTTGTCACCCCCTGTATGAACTTTTCTGTTCACCCTTGTTCTGACCCATTTGTCTGCCTTCTTTCCCAATTCTTGGGGAGAGGTCAGATCAGAGTCCACCAAGTACCGGTGCAACAAATCAGACACACAATTATTAAGAATATGCTCTCTCAGGATCAAGTTATACAGGCTGTCATAATCAGTAACTTTACTGCCATGTAACCACCCCTCCAAGGCCTTCACTGAATGGTCAATGAAATCAACCCAGTCTTGTGAAGACTCCTTTTTGGTCTCTCTGAACTTTATCCTGTACTGTTCAGTGGTTAAGCCATAACCATCCAGGAGTGCATTCTTAAGAACTTGGAAATTATTAGCATCATTTTCTTTCACAGTAAGGAGCCTATCCCTACCTTTTCCACTAAATGATAGCCATAGGATAGCAGCCCACTGCCTTTGAGGGACATCCTGTACAACACAGGCCCTCTCAAGTGCAGCAAACCACTTGTTAATGTCATCCCCCTCCTTATAAGGGGGAACTATCTTGTGCAGATTCCTGGAATCATGCTCTTTTGCAGGATGACTATGGGGAATACTGCTGCTGCCACCATGGGTTTCTAAACCCAGTTTCTGTCTCTCCTTCTCTACTTCTAAAGTCTGTCTATCCAAATCCAGCTGTTGCTTCTTGAGCTTCAGTCTGGTTTGTTCCACTCTCAATCTATTGAGCTCCCTTTCTAACAATCTGTCATCAGGGTGGGTGGGAGGGACATGCCTTGAAACAGAAGTATGGTGAGAATGGACAGAAGGAGACCTGTCCCTTACAGAAGCCACCCTAACAGCTTGGCTAACAGAAACATCACTACCAGTATGGTGAGAATAAATGCTTTTGCTATGATGTGAGACAACACTATTTATATGGTGTGGCTCATCATCATTACCAACTATGCTAGACTGTCTAATAATGGGCAGGCTAGGAAGTTTCTTTCCTGAATCTTTTCCTGGGGGAGTCCCTGAATCAGATTGAGAACCATTAGCTACTTTTTCAACAGATTGGGCACTTATGGCCTTATCCTGTACTCTAAGCATGTTAATTAACAGTTCTAAGGAAGGATTCTTCCCTACACTCAAACCTCTCTCTATGCAGAGATTCCTTGCTGCTTTCCAGCTAAGGTGATCATATGCAAGTTTGGACAGATCAACATTTTGGCCTGTGCCAGACATTTTTTAGAGAGAGTTAAAGTGATAGTAAAAGATAAAAAGTTTGTCAGAGCTGTTAGAAAGACAGAGAAAAACAACTTTTTAAACTTTTTAGAACTTTTTAGAAAGTTAGAAGTACTTTTCAGCACTTAGAAAAGAGTGAAAAGAGGAAATGCTAAACTTTTTGGCTATGTGTATATACACTGACCTTGTTTTGTATATTTTTCTCTTATGAAAAGTACAATGACAAGAGTGGTAAGCAGTCTCAAAGCACTTATCCCACCGCTGCACAACCAATGTAGGAGGCTGGACTGGCTTGTAGTGAGTACCAAGGGGTACTTGCACCTTGCACCAGGCCCAGTTATCCCTTATTAGTGTATAGGGTGTCTAGCAGCTTAAGCTGATAGATAATGGTAGCTTAGCGGAGCAGCTTAGGCTGAACTAGGAGACGTGTGAAGCTACTACAGTACCACTTAGTGTCATATGCACAATATCATAAGAAAACACAATACACAGTTATACTAAAAATAAAGGTACTTTATTTTTATGACAATATGCCAAAGTATCTTAGAGTGTACCCTCAGTGAGAGGATAAGAAATATACACAAGATATATATACACAATAGCAAAAATATGCAGTATAGTCTTAGAAAACAGTGCAAACAATGTATAGTTACAATAGGATGCAATGGGGAAACATAGGGATAGGGGCAACACAAACCATATACTCCAAAAGTGGAATGCGAACCACGAATGGACCCCAAACCTATGTGACCTTGTAGAGGGTCGCTGGGACTATTAGAAAATAGTGAGAGTTAGAAAAATAACCCTCCCCAAGACCCTGAAAAGTTAGTGCAAAGTGCACTAAAGTTCCCCTAAGGACAAAGAAGTCGTGTTAGAGGAATAATGCAGGAAAGACACAAACCAGCAATGCAACAACTGTGGATTTCCAATCTAGGGTACCTGCGGAACAAGGGGACCAAGTCCAAAAGTCACAAGCAAGTCGGAGATGGGCAAATGCCCAGGAAATGCCAGCTGCAGGTGCAAAGAAGCTTCTACTGGACAGAAGAAGCTGAGGTTTCTGCAGGAACGAAAAGGGCTAGAGACTTCCCCTTTGGTGGACGGATCCCTCTCGCCGTGGAGAGTCGTGCAGAAGTGTTTTCCCGCCGAAAGAACGCCAACAAGCCTTGCTAGCTGCAAATCGTGCAGTTAGCGTTTTTGGACGCTTCTGAGGCCCAGGAGGGACCAGGAGGTCGCAAATTGGACCAGCTGAGAGAGGGGACGTCGAGCAAGACGGTAGCACCTGGAGAAGTGCCAGAAACAGGCACTACAAGGATGCGTGAAACAGTGCTCGCTGAAGTTGCACAAAGGAGTCCCACGTCGCCGGAGACCAACTTAGAAAGTCGTGCAATGCAGGTTAGAGTGCCGTGGATCCAGGCTTGGCTGTGAACAAAGGATTTCCACCGGAAGTGCACAGGGGCCGGAGTAGCTGCAAAAGTTGCGGTTCCCAGCAATGCAGCCCAGCGAGGTGAGGCAAGGACTTACCTCCACCAAACTTGGACTGAAGAGTCACTGGACTGTGGGGGTCACTTGGACAGAGTCGCTGGATTCGAGGGACCTCGCTCGTCGTGCTGAGAGGAGACCCAAGGGACCGGTAATGCAGCTTTTTGGTGCCTGCGGTTGCAGGGGGAAGATTCCGTCGACCCACGGAAGATTTCTTCGGAGCTTCTGGTGCAGAGAGGAGGCAGACTACCCCCACAGCATGCACAAGCAGGAAAACAGTTGAGAAGGCGGCAGGATCAGCGTTACAGAGTTGCAGTAGTCGTCTTTGCTACTATGTTGCAGGTTTGCAGGCTTCCAGCGCGGTCAGCAGTCGATTCCTTGGCAGAAGGTGAAGAGAGAGATGCAGAGGAACTCGGATGAGCTCTTGCATTCGTTATCTAAAGTTTCCCCAGAGACAGAGACCCTAAGTAGCCAGAAAAGAGGGTTTGGCTACCTAGGAGAGAGGATAGGCTACTAACACCTGAAGGAGCCTATCAGAAGGAGTCTCTGACGTCACCTGGTGGCACTGGCCACTCAGAGCAGTCCAGTGTACCAGCAGCACCTCTGTTTCCAAGATGGCAGAGGTCTGGAGCACACTGGAGGAGCTCTGGACACCTCCCAGGGGAGGTGCAGGTCAGGGGAGTGGTCACTCCCCTTTCCTTTGTCCAGTTTCGCGCCAGAGCAGGGCTAAGGGGTCCCCTGAACCGGTGTAGACTGGCTTATGCAGAATTGGGCACATCTGTGCCCAACAAAGCATTTCCAGAGGCTGGGGGAGGCTACTCCTCCCCTGCCTTCACACCATTTTCCAAAGGGAGAGGGTGTAACACCCTCTCTCAGAGGAAGTTCTTTGTTCTGCCATCCTGGGCCAGGCCTGGCTGGACCCCAGGAGGGCAGATGCCTGTCTGAGGGGTTGGCAGCAGCTGCAGTGAAACCCCAGGAAGGGCAGTTTGGCAGTACCAGGGTCTGTGCTACAGACCACTGGGATCATGGGATTGTGCCAACTATGCCAGGATGGCATAGAGGGGGCAATTCCATGATCATAGACATGTTACATGGCCATATTCGGAGCTACCATTGTGAAGCTACATATAGGTAGTGACCTATATGTAGTGCACGCGTGTAATGGTGTCCCCGCACTCACAAAGTTCAGGGAATTGGCTCTGAACAATGTGGGGGCACCTTGGCTAGTGCCAGGGTGCCCTCACACTAAGTAACTTTGCACCTAACCTTTACCAGGTAAAGGTTAGACATATAGGTGACTTATAAGTTACTTAAGTGCAGTGTAAAATGGCTGTGAAATAACGTGGACGTTATTTCACTCAGGCTGCAGTGGCAGGCCTGTGTAAGAATTGTCAGAGCTCCCTATGGGTGGCAAAAGAAATGCTGCAGCCCATAGGGATCTCCTGGAACCCCAATACCCTGGGTACCTCAGTACCATATACTAGGGAATTATAAGGGTGTTCCAGTAAGCCAATGTAAATTGGTAAAAATGGTCACTAGCCTGTTAGTGACAATTTGGAAAGAAATGAGAGAGCATAACCACTGAGGTTCTGATTAGCAGAGCCTCAGTGAGACAGTTAGTCACTACACAGGTAACACATTCAGGCACACTTATGAGCACTGGGGCCCTGGGTTACCAGGGTCCCAGTGACACATACAACTAAAACAACATGTATACAGTGAAAAATGGGGGTAACATGCCAGGCAAGATGGTACTTTCCTACACTTATAGGTAAATTAAATATGCCAATTGGGTAGAAGACAATGCTACCATGTTTAGGGGAGAGATCACAAACACTTTAGTCCTGGTCAGCAGTGGTAAAGTGTGCAGAGTCCTAAAACCTGCAAAAACGAGATAAAAAAATGGAGGGAAGCAGGCAAAAAGTTGGAGAAGACCACACTAAAGCTGTCAGGTCTAACAACTCAGTTAAAAAGACAGCTCATATTTGGATACATGGTGAACAACAGGTATGGAGGAGATAAATGAATGAAGGAGGTAGGTTGCACCCTGTATAGATGAATAGTAAATCAGTGAAGAGCACACAAGTGGGGGGTGACGTAGGCACCCAGTCCAAAGCAAGCATTGATAGTTATTCTAGTGATAAGGGTTTGTAGGATTTGTTGTCTTCCCAACAACCTCCATATAATGTAGTTCTACCATCTGGAGGGATTCAACCAGCAGCCCAGATACATGAGAGGAGCACTTCCTGTTGTGTTGGTCTCAAAAATAGCTCCCCCAGTTACCACTAGCATTGCCCCAGCCCAAAATTCCCAAAAGATTGTGTGGGTTCTAGGCATTCAAGAAGGTGCTACTTTACCAGATCCAAACGTTGTGTTTCCAGCACCTGGTACACCAGGTGTTACTGGATTTTTTTGAATTGGGAGCATAGTCCTGGGTAGAAGGGACACCCAGTGCAAGTAGTTACCACTACTATTGCTCCAACCCAAAATTCCCATGTGATTATATGGGTTCCAGGCATTCAAGAAGGTGCTACTTTACCAGATCCAAATGTTCTGTTTCTAATATTAGTAGCTGTTACTGGATATTTTTGAATTGGGAGCATAGTCCTGGTTAGAAGGGACACCCATTGCAAGTGGCACCACAGAGGAGACAGGTGACAGCTCCATAGCGCAAGTCGCTCCAACACCCCTACGTGTTGTCAGGCTAAATGTAGAATTGGATGAGTTTATCAAAGGAAACCTGGATGTGAGATATGTAGCTGGATATCATGAAGAAGAGCTTCAGTTCGTATATAAAGAAGTTACCCTACATGCAATTTAAGCCTATGCAATGTTAAAAAGGGCAGGTATTGAATTTCAAGTAAACTTATCTAAGAGTCAGACTTTGCAAAAAGAAAATTAGGTTGTGCTAAAATGATGATATACTAAATAGCATAAGAACTCCAGGATTCAAAGCACCTTTAATGGAATTATTGATCAGTATAGAGGAATGGAGTAATCTAGAGAGAATAAGAATAAGTGAGCTCAGAGAGCAAAGAAAAAGAAAGACATGGAGGATTCAAGGGTGCACTAAAAAAGGGTAACCAGAGTGACTCCGATACTAGAGCTTATCACCTGAGAGATGTGCATGAGGAAGGTATGGGCATTTGAATTTGGAATCATGGTGATCTTTCCACATTTGCAAATCAAATTCTAAAAATGAGAGAAAATCCTTACTTGTTGTACACATAGGTTGAGCAATTTGAGAAGATTTCAGCAATGTTGTGGGAAGACTTGAGTACCTTTTTCTATATTGTGGTTCCCAGTGATTTGTGGGCTGACTTTAAATTGGTGGTACAGTAGCCAAATGCAGAATGCCAGAGGATAGCACAGGCTTATGGTTCGTCTACTGAGGGTATGCTGAAATATGATCAAGTATCAATCAATCATTCAAATAATCAAACAAATGTATGGCACACTTAACACCCTCAGTTCAGTCGCTGGTTGAGGCAGGCTGGTCCTTGGTTATGTAGGGTGTTGTAGGTGAGTGTCAGCAACTTGAATTGTCATAGTTTGTGTATGGCGAGCCAGTGTAAGTTCTTGAGGTGTGAAGAAATGTGGGACTGACTTGGGAGGTTGAGGATGAACCTAGCTACTATGTTCTGGATGATTTGGAGCCTTTTTGTTTGGTGTGTGGTGAGTCTGACATAGAGAGCGTTTCCATAGTTGAGGCAGTGACAAGGGCTTGTGTGAAGGTGTGCCTGGTGTTGGTTGAATGCCATTTGAAAATCTTACATAGCAATCAGAGGGTGTGGAAGCAGGAGGAGGATACTTCATTGACTTGGTTCTTCATGCTCTGTCAGTGTGGGGAGTCTCTAGGTCCCGGGTCAACAGGAGTCTTCCCACAGAGGAGCGGTGTTTCCAAACAGTAGAACTTTGGTTTTGTTGATGTTCAGTTTGAGACAATTGTCCCTCATACATTGGACGATGTTGGTCCTGCAGAGGTGGCAGCTGGTTTTAGCTGAGGTAAGGTCTTTCAAAAGTGAGAGGATCAACTGAGTGTCGTCTGCGTAGGAGATGATATTTAGCCTGTGGACTTGTGCTATGCTGTAGGTTTGGAAGAGGGTGGGACTGAGGGATGATCCTTGTGGGACTCCACAGATGATGGGCCTAGGTTGCGAGATGAAAGTCAGGAGGAGGACTCTCTGGGTTCATTCTGTGTTCATTCGTCTCGGATGCCGGTATGATGGAGTCTTTTGAGCAGGGTGTGGTGAGAGACTGTGTTGAAGGTGGCTGAGAGATCTAGGAGGCTGAGGGCAGCCGAGTCTCTTTAGTCAAGGAAGTTAATAATTTTCTGAAAGATAAAGTCCCACAGAAGGAGATTGATTAGCCAATGATAACCCAAAACACAAAGAAGCTAAGGAGTCAGTGCATGCTTATTGTGAATGCCTACTGTAGGTGATCCAACAGCATAGTGGTGTTGAAAACTCAGACACAGGGAATTTGAGAAACTTTGTGTCCAGTTTGTTGTTGGGTTGGGTCCAGAAATCAGTTCTGATATTCAACAAAAAGTAGTCAATTGGAAGAGTCAATCTTTGGATGAAATACTTTGGTATGCAAAGTTTTGAAGTGATGAATTAGAGAGGAAACAGAAAAAGATTAAGAAAAAACTGAAAACCAGAAAAAGATTAATGAAAAGTATTCCAGAATTCCGTACATGGAAAATGCAAGTTATCACAAGAGCGCTGGTGGCAGAATGCAGAGAGTCTGATGTCAAGGTGTAGGACAGATGATGTGTTACAGGAACATTGTCCCACAAAGGAGAGAGATTACAGTGTGCAGAATGATCTGAATACTGGGATTGAGGCAGCAATTCTTAAAAGGTCTGATGAATGTCACTTTTGTAACAAATTGAGCAATTGGAAATAGGAGTGCCATTGTAATCCAAATAGAATGTAAGGTTTTGGCGAAATGCAAAATACAAATTAGAAGTCAGTATAAAATATGCAGGTGCAGCAACCTTAGAACCCTAGTATGTCCCAAACTCCAATCATGCAGATGCCCTGAGCCCCAATGGCACCGCAAAACAATGGTAACCCAAGGTTTAATGAGAACCCAGCTCATAGAGTCAACATGAAGTCTTTTGAGAATCATGGCAGCTTCCACTAGTTCCCAGTCTTCAATATTTCTGGAGACTATAGCGTTGAATCACAATGACAGAGCCTGAGAGAGGAGGAAGATTGTGTGCTTGGCGCAGTCTTGGAATAGACCAGAGATGCCCATTTGTAGATAGTGAGGTGAATGGCCACCAGTGTCACTTTTGATCGACACTGGTGCTACCTGTTCTACTGTCAGGACAGTGGAAGTCCTAAACCTACCCCTCTTTGGAAAAATAAGTTGTATGGCAATAGATAAACTCTGGATCCCTTGTCAGCTAAGGTACCTTTAGAGATAGGGGCCTTTGAGGAGGGCCATCATTTCTACTATGCAATTTAAGTCCAATCAATCAATCATTCATTACTCTTCAAATTAAAGTATGTGATCTACTGGTCACAGGAGAGTGTTCATTTCTAGTATGCAGTTCAAGTCAAGCCTATCAATCACTTAATCAATAATTACTCTGCAAATTAAAGTGTGTGACCTACTGGTCCCAGGAGAATGTTCAGCTTCAGACATGAAGATGTAGGTTTAAAATTGGCCAAACAAGGAACTAATGTTGGGTTGTTTCCCATGATCCCACAATGAACCACATATTGTGCCTCTCTGAAACATTCTGTTAAGCCTGAAGTCTGGGTCTCCTCTGCAAAGATATTGGTCTTATAAAAGGTTTAGAGCCAGTGTGAATCAGAAGCAAACCAAATGTAGAGTACACCTGAACACCTCAGTACAATCTCTCACCTGAGACAATGGCAGGTATCACCTCAGTGACTGAGTCCACGATAAAGCAAGGGATTCTGAAGAATATCTTGGGAGGTCCACATAAGTCCCTAAAAACAGGTCTGCAGAAACAGAATGGCAAACTGAGATGGTTGAGAATCTTGAAAAGATCAATAATATTGTTGTCCCATATTGACTTGCAGTATCTAATCCTGCCATAATGGTGAAGCTGAGTGGTTCACAGTGATTGATTTGTATGGCGCATTCTTTTCCATCCCACTGTACAAAAAGAGTCTGTTTCTCTTCACATTCGGTTCTAGGTTCCAAAATAGAATTTCCACATGGTGCTGAGTTCCACAAGAGTATATAGAGAGACACTTGATCTTTTTAGCAGATCTTGGAAAAGAATATGGAGACTTTGAAGTTGCTGTGCAATTCATCCCTAGTGCAATACATCAATTACCTTTTAGTGGCATCGATGTCACAAGAACCATGCACACAAGACATTATTGCTATGTTAAATCATTTGGCTGAGAATGGACATAGTGGCCCTCATTATGACCTTGGCGGTATATACCGAATACCGCCACGCTGACTGCCGCCAGCATACTGCCGTGGAGGCAGACATCTGTCTGCCAGATTATGACACACAAATACAAAACCGACAGAAAACAGCCACAACCACAAATCCGCCAAACCCACGGTTCATGATAAACTGTCCGTACTACCACGCATACCATTACGCCACCCATACTACACCCTCCAAATAATGACCCACAAATCACTACAGTAGACATGCAACGGCGGTAAACCATTGGAGGTAGATCGGCCTATTTTTTTAGGCCGATCTGCCCCCAAGGGGGCAGAAACCACTTAGTGCCAGGGATCTTGTGTGTGTGTTGTGTGTGGGGAGTGGCCCCTTGGGCAAGGGTCGCCACCCAGAGGGGGCAATATATTTTATGCCATTTCTGCCCCCGTGGGGGCAGAAGCCACAGGAACACCAGGGATTGTTTATGAGGGGCACAGATCGGCCTATTTTTTTAGGTCCATCTGCCCCCAAGGGGGGCAGAAACCACTTAGCACCAGGGGTCTTGTGTGTGTGTGTTCTGTGTGGTGGGGTGGCCTCTTGGGCAAGGGTCGCTCCCCAAGGGGGGACAATATTATTTACAACAGCCCTTTTTAGGCCCATCTGCCCCCAAGGGGGGGTAGAAGCCACTAAGGCATCAGGGATTTTTTTAGTTTTTTTTTTTTGTGTGGAGGCGGCCCCTTGGGCAAGGGTTGCCCCCCAAAAGGGGCACACAACTGTTGTCCATTTCTGCCCCCCCCCCCCCACCTTTGGGGGCAGATCGGCCTATTTTGTTTTTGGCACATCTGCCCCCAAAGGGGGCAGAAACCACTTAGCCCCAGGGATCTTGTGTGTGTATGTTTTGTGTAGGGGGGCGGCCCCTTGGGCAAGGTTCTCCCCCCATAAGGGAGCACAGTACTGATTGCCATTTCTGCCCCCCCCACCCCTTCGGGGCAGATCAGCCTAGATTTTTTAGGCCCATCTGCCCCGGAGGGGGGCAGAGACCACTAGACACCAGGGAACATTTCTAAATGTTTTGTGGCGGGGTGTTTGTCAACTGGCAAAGTATTTGCATTTGTGATTGTAACAGTTTATTTCTCCTTTTTGTTCTAGTTCAAAGCTTTTGCTTCCTTTGCTGTGACTTCTTGCAGTTTTGGCAGTGGTTTACCTGCAGTTTGTGTAGTTGTATGTTTTAGGTAAAACAAAGATTCACTTCAAAGGAATATTGATGCCATGCATGAATGACATTTTTGTAAGGGGTGTAATAAATGCAGGATTGTGTGTGAAATTGTCCTTTGATTTGTGCACAATGATATTTGTTTTCTCTCATACCTAATTTTCTTTTCTTTTTTCTTTTTAGTGGAATATCGTTGGTGATTGCTGTGTCTGTGCAGAGTAGTTGCTGGTGAGTCTAGCTTTTTCAGGCAAGTGAGTGGTATAGTTTTAGAGTACATAACTCTTTGTGATAAAGCCACTTTGTTTAATACTTATTTTACACAGTGCTGGTTGTTGTTGGCAATCGATTTGTTGTTAGAAAGGATCATGGCTAGCTGCAGGGTGACCACTCATCAGGTTGTTAGTATGCTTTTTGAGTCGTCTTCTGATCATGATTATGAGACTTACTCTGCATCTGGGGCATCTGCATCTGAGGCAGAGGAGGAAGAAAGAGATTCAGTGAATTTTATATCCAAGAGGAATCTTCTGATGAGGAAACCACTCTCAGTGCAGACGAAGGGCCTGTTTTAGAGGAGGGCACTGATGTGACAATAGTGCAGCAACCTGGGGCTGAAAGGTTTCCCTTTGGAAGACCTGAACTCTGGATTGCCCCAAACATGGAGCAGCCACAGTTTACTGGTCTCCCAGCGTGTAGAGTGTATACGGAAAACATTTTGCCTGTCAATTTCTTTGAGTTGTTTATGGACGAAGTATTTTTGGGAGAGATTGTTGAGCAGACTAATTTGTATGCAGAGCAGTATTTGAGGGACAAGGCTGCCAGACTTAGGTCACAGTCCAAAGCTACCCAGTGGATTCCCATAAATCTGGAAGAGAGGAAAACATTTTCGGGTTTGACTTTTTTGATAGGGTTGATCAGGAAGCCGTCACAGGCTTCTTAATGGTCTACTAGTCCCTTGATGGCAACGGCTCTATTTCCTGCAACCATGACTCTCAATCGGTATTTGCTTCTTCTTCAGATGCTGCATTTTGTTGACAATGCTTTAGCCTTGCCACGAGATCACCCTGATTATAATCGTCTTTTTAAAATTAGGCCTATCCTTGATCACTTTGTAGATCAAGGATGAGGCATCATTTTTATTGGCAGACCGAGGGAAACATTGGGTGGTAGGAAATGTGTACTGGTTCAGTGATCCTACAAAGAAAAGTGTGGAAAATTTGATTTTTTTAGTTATATTTGAGGTTTGCACAGGAGTCTGGGAAAGAAATTGTTGGAAGATCCACGCAAGCCTCACCACCCTGGACTCCTCCGCCTGTCTAGTTTTCAAAAATGTCTGGGTTTGGTAGGTTTTCCCAGAAGACCGCCGCACCTGGGACCGAAAACGCAGGTGTCCCCCCCACCTGCAAAACAGGTAGTTTTTTAATAGATCATTTTGATGTCTCCACGTTGTGTTTTGGGGCATTTCCTGATGCGGGCACTAGGCCTACCTACCCACACAAGTGAGGTACCATTTTCATCAGGAGACCTGGGGAACACTGGGTAGAAGGAGGTTTGTGACTCCCCTCAGATTCCAAAACTTTCCATCATCGAAATGTGAGGAACAAGTGTTTTCTTTTGAGGTTTTCAAAAGATTCTGGGTAACAGAACCTGGTGAGAGCACCACAAGTCACCCCATTCTGGATTCCCCTAGGTGTATACTTTCCATAAATGTATAGGTTTGCTAGGTTGCTGGGTTTAATCCATTGTTCTTTTGCTCACCACGCCACCGGTATGGTAGGTTTCCCTAGGTGCCGGCGGAGCCAGAGGCCAAAATCCACAGCTAGGCACTTTGCAAAAACAGGTCAGTTTTCTTTAGGAAAATGTGATGTGTCCACGTTGTGTTTTGGGGCATTTTCTGTTGCTGGCACTAGGCCTACCCACACAAGTGAGGTACCGTTTTTATAGGGAGAATTGGGGGAATGCTGGGTGGAAGGAAATTTGTGGCTCCTCTTAGATTCCAGAACTTTCCGTCAGCAAAATGTGAGGAAATTTTTTTTTTTTTTGCCAAATTTTGAGGTTTGCAAAGGCTTCTGGGTGAACCAGGTGAGAACCCCACATGTCACCCCATCCTGGATTCCCCTAGGTGTCTTGTTTTGAAAAATGCACAGGGTTGGTAAGTTTCCCTAGGTGCCGGCTGATCTAGAGGCCAAAATCCACAGCTAGGCACTTTGCAAAAAACAGATCAGTTTTCTTTGGGAAAATGTGATGTGTCCATGTTGCGGTTTGCAAAAAGAACAGATGATGAACGGAATGCTGAACAATGCAAACGTTCACCCCCAGTCACAAAGATCTGGGTTTAATTCATCATTTTTTTGGTCTCCATGCCACCCCAGTTTGGACCCAGTCATATGTAAATCAGTCTTGACCCTGATCTTCATGCGAACAGTCCAGCCTGAACTGCCAAGCCAGGTCCTCCATGGACCGGAAACAAGCATCCAAGGATGCTTTCAGGGTATCACCCTTCATCAGCTAGGATAGCTTGAATCCAGTGGCACAGTGAGCACGGGACCCACGTCTGGGCAGACCCTTCCCACTTGGGGCGACAAATGCAAAAAGAACAGATGATGGACGGATTGCAGAACAATGCAAACATTCACCCCCAGTCACAAAGATCTGGGTTTAATCCATTGTTTTTTTGCTCACCACGCCACCGGTATGGTAGGTTTGGTAGGTTTCCCTAGGTGCCGGCTGAGCCAGAGGCCAAAATCCACAGCTAGGCAATTTGCAAAAACAGGTCAGTTTTCTTTAGGAAAATGTGATGTGTCCACGTTGTGTTTTGGGGCATTTCCTGTTGCGGACATTAGGCCTACCCACACAAGTGAGGTACCGTTTTTATAGGGATAATTGGGGGAATGCTGGGTGGAAGGAAATTTGTGGTTCCTCTTAGATTCCAGAACTTTCCATCAGCAAAATGTGAGGAAAAAAGTATTTGTTTAGCCAAATTTTGAGGTTTGCAAAGGATTCTGGATTCCCCTAGGTGTCTAGTTTTGAGAAATGCACAGGGTTGGTAAGTTTCCCTAGGTGCCGGCTGATCTAGAGGCCAAAATCCAAAGCTAGGCAATTTAGAAAAATACACGTCACATTTCAATGTACAAATGTGATGTGTCCATATCAATTGTAAAACAGTGTGTAAAAAAGACGTCTGTTTGAGAAATGCCCTGCAATTCAAATGCTAGTATGGGGACTGTAGGAGGCTGGCCTGGTTTGTAGTGGGTACCTTTGGTACTTACACCTTATACCAGGTCCAGTTATACCTTATTAGTGAAATGTAGTAGTGTCTAGCAGCATAGGCTGATAGAGGTAGCTATAGCAGAGCAGCTTAGGCTGAACTAGGAGACATGCAAAGCTCCTGCAATACCACTATAGTTACACAGTACTTATACACAAGTAAAGACAATACTCAGTGTTACCAAAAATAAAGGTAGGTTATGTTAGCGAAACAAGGCCAAAAATATCTTAGAGGCAATACTCCTTCTGGAGGTAAGTATTATACACGATATATACACTAGACACCAAAATAAGGTAAGTAATTAGTCATAGGCTAGTGCAAACAATAGGAAATGCTATAGAATGTGTTAGACCTGACAACCTTAGGGTGCCCACCCCTAACTTTTGCCTGCCTCCCTCCACTTTTTGGATACTGTTTTTGCTGGTTTTAGGACTCTGCGCACTTTACCACTGATAACCAGTGCTAAAGTGCACATGCTCTCTCCCTTTAAACATGATGACATTGGATCATATCCAATTGGATTATTTAATTTACTTATAGTCCCTAATACAGTGCACTAGATGTGCCCAGGGCCTGTAGATTAAATGCTAGTAGTGGACATGCAGCATTGATTGCGCCACCCACTTAAGTAGCCCCTTAACCATGTCTCAGGCCTGCCATTGCAAGGCCTGTGTGTGATGTTTCACTGCCACTTCGACTTGGCATTTAAAAGTACTTGCCAAGCCTTAAACTCCCCTTTTTCTGCATATAAGTTACCCTTAAGGTAAGGCCTAGGTAACCCATAGGGCAGGGTGCCGTGTAGACAAAAGGCAGGACGTGTTCCTGGGTAGTTTACATGTCCTGGTAGTGTGAAACTCCTAAATTCGTTTTTGCACTGCTGTGAGGCCTGCTCCCTTCATGGGCTAACATCAGGGCTACCCTCATATACTGTTTGAGTGGTAGCTGCTGATCTTAAAGGAGCAGGAAGGACATATTTAGTATGGCCAGAACGGTAATACAAAATCCTGCTGGCTGGTGAAGTTGGATTTAATATTACTATTTTACAAATGCCACTTTTAGAAAGTGAGCATTGTTCTGCACTCAAATCCTTCTGTGCCTTACAATCCACTTCTTGCTAGGTTCAGTTGACAGCTCCCTTGTGCACTCACTCAGAACAACCCCAAACACAGGATGCTCAGCCTCACTTGCATACATCTGCATTTTGAATGGGTCTTCCTGGGCTGGGAGGGTGGAGGGCCTGACACTTACATGTCAAAGAACAGTAGCCTGCCCTCACACAAAGGACTGCCACACCCCCTACTGGGACCCTGGCAGACAAGATTGAACTGAAAGGGGACCTGGTGCACTTCTAAGCCACGCTTTGAAGTCTCCCCCACTTCAAAGGCACATTTGGGTATTTAAACAGGGCCTCTGCCTCTACCAACTCAGACACTTCCTGGAGAAGAGAACCTGAACCAGAACCTGCAACCTGCCAAGAAGAACTGCCTAGCTGCCCAAAGGACTCACCTGACTGCTTTCTGGAAAGGACTGCTGCCTTGTTGTTGCCCTGCTGCCTTGCTGCTCTCTGGCTGTGCTGAGAAGTGCTCTCCAAGGGCTAGGATAGAGCTTGCTTCCTGTTCCCTGAAGTCTCAGGACCAAAAAGACTTAGGGGGTTATTCTCACTTTGGAGGAGGTGTTAATCCGTCCCAAAAGTGACGGAAAAGTGACGGATTTACCACCAGCCGTATTACGAGTCCATTATATCCTATGGAACTCGTAATACGGCTGGTGGTATATCCGTCACTTTACCGTCACTTTTGGGACGGATTAACACTCCTCCAAAGTTAGAATAACCCCCTTAATCTCTGCAAGAAGAACTCCCTGTGCGGCAGAAATCGATGCACAGCCGGCAGAAAATGACGCACAGCCTGCATCGCGGTGAAAAATTCACTGCATGCCAAACCGGTACGACGCAGCCCGACTTCGCAAGGAGAAGATCGATGCAGCACCAGTGTAGCGACCAGAAATTCAACGCACGGCCCACTGGATCAAAGCACAGCTGAGCCGGAACGACGCGGCCCGACTTCCTGAGAGGAATCGACACAGCACCTGCCGTGCGGTAGAAATTTCCCTGCAACGGGCACCAGATCGACGCAGCCCCTGTGACTTTGTCCTGATAGCGCTGGAATTCAACGCATCGTCCCCGGGACGTCCGAAAACCCCGCAACCCAAAGAGGATCCAAGACTGAGTGCCGGAAATCGACCAAAGCCTTCCCTGCGTGAAAAATAAACAATGCATCGCCGTGTGCGGACTGAGATATCGATGCACACCTCCCTGTTTTCTACGCATCTCCTCCTCTGCGGTTCCTTGCGGAGATTTTGTACGCAAACCAGGTACTTTGTGCTTGCAAGAGCCATTTAGTGCTTTTAAGAGACTGAAGACACTTTGTATCATTTTTACATTGATATCTCAACATATACTTATTGCATCTTAATCGTTTTGACCTGCATTTTACCAGATAAATATTATATATTTTTCTAAACACTGTGTGGTGTATTTTTGTGGTGTTCTACTGTGTTATTGCATGATTTATTGCACAAATACTTTACACATTGCCTTCTAAGTTAAGCCTGACTGCTCAGTGCCAAGCTACCAGAGGGTGGGCACAGGATAATTTGGATTGTGTGTGACTTACCCTGACTAGAGTGAGAGTCCTTGCTTTGCCGGGGGGTAACCTGACTGCCAACCAAAGACCCCATTTTTAACAGAATGCAATAGGAGAAAAAAGGTGTAGGGGCAACACAAACCATATACTAAGAAAGTGGAATGCAAATCACGAATTCCCCCCTACACAAGTGTAGTGTGTAGAGAATCACTGGGAGAGTAAGAAAACCACAAAGGTGAGTAAAATACCCCACCCCATAACCCAGGAAAGTAGGAGTAAAGTACTGTAAGTTTCCTTAGGACACACTACAAGTCGTGATCAGAGTTATAGATAGAACCAAGCAAGACTGCAAGCAAGAAATGGTGGATTTCTGGACCTGAAGACCTGTGAAGAGAGTAGAGCAAGTCCAGAAGTCGCAGAAGATTTCAGGGAGGACAGGAGCCCCTGCCAACCTAGAAGATGGTGCAAAAGAGGAGTCTCCTGTTGGGAGAAGACTGCAGAAGAGCGGCAAGGAAGATGGCTGTGGGTTCCTGCATGATGCAAAGGATGTCCCACATGGAGATGTTGGATGCAGGTGAGTTGCAGCACTGGATTTGTCCAACAAGCCTTGGTTCAAGCAATGTCACGGATTGCGACAAAATGGCGTTGCCTGGACCCAGGAGGGACCTGGGGCCTCAACTATGACTGAGGAGGCAGAGGGGGCTCTCAACACTAAAGGGAACCCACAGATGACCAGGCACCACCCACGGAGGTCCCAGGACACGGAGACAAAGAAGGTGCAAATTGCGGTTGTTGCAGTACTACAAAAGAATGTCCCACGCCGCCGTGCAGCGAGTTGAGCGACACAGGATAGACTGTGGGGACCTGGGCCAGGCTGTGCACAAAGGATTCTTGCAAATAGTGCACAGAGGCCTCAGGAGGTGAAGATGATGTGGTGCACATGGGTACTGTTGCAAACGGGAAAGGCAACCTCTTTCATCCTCCAAAATTTGACAGCAGGACCTTAGGACAGTCTGTGTTGAAGGGGTCTACCACCTGTGTTCCAAGGAGCACGCTCGTCTCCAGGACAGGCATCCAAGAGAACTGGTTGTTGTCTCAGAAGGTGCCTGCTGGAGCAGGGAAGTGACTCCATCACTCCACTGCAGATTTCTTTGGTCCTTCTGGTGCAGGGTGAAGACAGGGAGTCCCCAGAGTGTGCACACTGTGGAAACTGTTGCAGTTGCTTGCTGGAGCTGAAGTTGCAGAGTCGAAGTAGCCCTTCTGGATACTTTGTTGCAGTTACAGCGGTTCCTGGAGCAGTCTGCAGTTGATCTGAGTGCAGAGGATGAAGCAGTGGTTGCAAAGTATTCCTTATGGAAACTTGCAAGCAGAATCTAAAGAGAAACCCACAGGCGAGACCCTAAACAGCCCTGAGAGGGGGATTGGCTACCTTATCAGGTATGGACCTATCAGGTGGGGTCTCTGACGTCACCTGCTGGCACTGGCCACTCAGAGGACTCCAGAGAGTCCCCACACCTTGGAAAACAAGATGGCTGAAGTCTGGGACACACTCGAAGAGCTCTGGGCACCACCCCTGGGGTGGTGATGGACAGGGGAGTGGTCACTCCCCTTTCCTTTGTCCAGTTTCATGCCAGAGCAGGGACTGGGGGTCCCTAAACCGGGGTAGACTGGCTTATCAAGGAGGGCACCATCTGTTCACTTCAAAGCATTTCCAGAGGCTCTGGGATGCTACCCCTCCCAAGCTTGTAACACCTATTTCCAAAGAGAGAGGGTGTAACACCCTCCTCCCAAAAAAAATGCTTTGTTCTGCCTTCCTGGGACTGACCTGCTCAGACCCCAGGAGGGCAGAACCCTGTCTGTGAGGTGGCAGCAGCTGTAGCCGCAGTGCAAGCCTCAGAGAGCTGGTTTGGCAGTACTGGGGTTCCAAGGTGCAGTCCCCAGTATGGGCTCCCCAATGCCAGATTTGGAATGGGGGGACAATTCCATGATCTTAGACACCTTACCGCCATATTCGGAGTTAACACTGTGAAGCTACATATGGGTATTGACCTATATGTAGTGCACGCGTGTTATGGCGTCCCAGCACTCACAAAGTCCGGGGAAGTGGCCCTGGACTGCGTGGAGGGACCATTGCTAATGCAAGGGTGCCCTCCCACTTAGTAACTTTGCACTTAGCCTTCAGTAAATGAAGGTTAGACATATAGGTGACTTATAAGTTACTTAAGTGCAGTGAAAATGGCTGCGAAATAGTGTGTGCACTATTTCATGCAGGCTGCAATGGCAGTCCTGTGAAAGGGTTTGTCTGAGCTCCTTATGGGTGGCAAAAGAAATGCTGCAGGCCATAAGGATCTCCTGGAACCACAATGCCCTGGGTACCTAGGTACCATATACTAGGGACCTATAAGGGGGGTCCAGTGTGCCAATTGGATTTGGTAAATGAAGTCACTGGCCTATAGTGACAAATGTATAAGAAGAAAGAGCATAAGCACTGATGTTCTGGTTAGCAGAACCTCAGTAGCACAGTTAAGCACTACTGACAACACATTAGGCCACAAACTATGAGCACTGGGGTCCTGGCTAGCAGGATCCCATTGAGACAGGCAAAACACACTGACATATAGGGTTTTCACCATCAGCACTGGGGTCCTGGCTAACAGGATCCCAGTGACACAGTAAAAATACACTGACGCACACTCTCGGCCAGGCCAAAAGTGGGGGTAACCATGCTAGAAAGAGGCTACTTTTTCACAGGGACTCCGGAATTCAGAGGTGTGCAAATCACCCCTGCTTGTCAACACCTTATCTTGTGTCCATTATGGAAATACAAAGGTTTCCTTGATACCTATTTTTGACTCTTTATATTTTACCAAATAAATTGCTGTATACCCAGTATACAATGAAAACCCATTGCAAGGTGCAGCTCATTTATTGACTGTGGGTACCTAGGGTACTTGATGAATCTACAAGCCCTATATATCCCCGAAACCAGAAGAGTCTAGCAGACGTAACAGTATATTGCTTTTGAAAATCTGACATGGCAGTAAAAAGTTACAGAGAAAAAACGTGGAGAGAAATGGCAGTTCTTTGTACCTCAATTTCAATATTGTTTTTTTATTTCAGCTGTTATTTTCTGTAGGAAAACCTTGAAGGAACTACACAAATGACCCTATGCTGAATTCAGTTTTTTGTCTACTTTTCAGAAATATTTAGCTGTCTGGGATCCAGCATTGGTTTCACACCCATTTCTGTCACTAACTGGAAAGAGGCTAAAAGCACCGAAAAAAGTAAACATTGGGTATGTCCTAGTAAAATGCCAAACGTGTGTTGAAAAATGTGGTTTTCTGGTTCAATTCTGCCTGTTACTGAAAGCTGGGAAGATGGTTGTTGTAGCACAGGAAACTCTTTGTTGGTGCCACTTTCAGGGAAAAAATCACCAGCTTTCTTCTGCAGCCCTTTTTTTCCTATTTAAAAAAAAAAATGAAATTTTCACTGTATTTTGCCTAATTTCTTGGTCTCCTCCAGGGGAACCCACAAACTCTGGGAACCTCTAGAATCCCTAGGATGCTGGAAAAAAAGGACGCAAATTTGGCATGGATAGCTTATGTGGACAAGAAGGTATGAGAGCCTCAGCGCAAAATGCCCCAAATAGCCAAAAAAAGGCCTGGCATCTGAGGGGAAAAAAGCCTTGCAGCGAAGGGGTTAATTACAATCAGTGAGAACACTGTTCAACTCCACCTGTGGGGACCCCCAAAACATATGTAGGCAAATTTGCATACTTTTCTGGGCATGAGACTACAAATGCAGAGTCACATTATTTCAAATCACCACCTTCCAAAATGCAGAAGATTTTGCTAACTGACATCAAATTAATCTGTTCAGATTTCTTTGTTTCCCGACTTGCTGTACAAGGTTATAAATACTGGAAGAGCACTATAGATATGAAAAGTGCATGGGGGAAACAAGATTGGCAAAGTCAGGGTGTGGAAGCTTTGTTTAGAGCATGCCTTATTCCTGTTCAAATAATATTTTTACACAACACGGTTCAACAAACATCTTTCCTAGGGTTAGCAAAAATAATTAAGGAAATAAATGTGCCCAGTATCATAACATCAGCCAAATTCACCAATTGGCAAACATTCCTAAATGTCACCGAGGAAGAACTAAGGCCAAGATTTATGGTGGCCTTGCATCATTCCAACCCCATATTAACGCCATTTTTTTACGCTAATGTGGCGTTGGAAGGGCAAAGGCGCCACACCATATTTACAAAGTGATGCAATGCTTGCATTGTGCCACTTTTTAACCCCTTGCACCACATTATGCCTGCGTTCCGGTTCTAGGGGCGCCATAAAAATGGCGCAAAGGAATCTATGAGATTCCTTTGCACCATTTTTATCGGCATTTTTTAGTGCCTGCTAAGTGCAGGCATTATAAGGAGGCTCCCATTGGTTACAATGGGCCTCTGGGTGCTTTGCAGGATTAGCGTCATAATTTTTTACGCTAATCCTGCAAGGCACCGGACTAGCGTTAAAAGGTATGATGCTAGTCACCCTGACTACCGCCATGGTGCGTGGTATATTAGATACGACGCACACATGGTGGCAGAAGGGGGGGCACTAAGGAGCGCAAGAAAAGTGGCGCTGCACTAGGTGCAGCACTACTTTTCATAAATCTGCCCCTAAATGCTTAGGTTCAGGACGGTACCTATAACTCAACGCTTTCAAGTCCAGACAGGTGTGGTTAATGTGGCCAATAGACACAAATGAGTGTCAGGTGCGCATTGTGAATTCCTCAGGGGGTTTTAAGATGAGCCGGCCAGACCCTCACTGTGTCTCTGGTCAACACTTGGCTATAGTTACCACATACAGTGTGGGTAAAATGTGCCAACAATCCTTACGCAACAGTTAAGGAACATCTAAGTTTCCTATCAGAGCAAGATTTCTTGCAAAGTCCAAGAAAGCCCAGCTCTAAATGATTCTTGTATGCCATATACAATGAAATATAGAAGCTTTCTCAAATGGAAAGCTGCAGGATATGTCCTGGGTACCCGTTGTGCTTTCGTCGTAGATTCAATGTTCCTGGGACACAGAACTTGTCATGGCCTTCTCACCTCACATTTGTTTGACGACTACTTGCTTAACCCATGGAAGACACATTCTTCATAACTTCCAGCAGTGTTGCTAACTACCAGCACATCGTTTACCTAGTCTTGTCTGATTGGACTACGGGTATTCATAAGGATAGAGTACTTTACATTACTATCTAGATGAACTTTTTAGATGATTCCTCCACTATTTAGCCTTGAAAAAGTCACTGTGTGACGAAACACGTGCTGGCTGTATCTTTCCGAATCAAATAACATCACCTTTTGGAACATCAAGAAGACTACTGTATTATACGTTTTGGACCCTCTACACCAGTTTCTATTGTCATATTGTAAAACTATTCGCATTTACGAGTGCTGTGGTCTCAATTGTATTTATGCATATTCTGTATAAAACCTTTTTATACCCAACACTATTTGCCTTTAGGCAGTAGGGCGAGTTGACCACTTGTGCACCAATCGTGAGTGAAACTACTCATTGGACTACACTAGGAGGTGCAATATCATTACCATTACTACCTTGTTCAGAAATTTTGTGTACATATGCCCTACCATATACTAGGGACTTATAGGTAGGTTAATATTGCCAATAATAATTAGCCTAATTTGCATATCCACTTTACACAGAGCACTGGCCCTGGGACTGGTAAGTAGTACCCAGGGCACAGCCAAGAGTCAGTAACCACCAGTATCTGTCCAAAAAGTGTGGAGGATGTCCAGGGCAAAAAGGAGGACTTTCCTACACCCCCACACAAGAGATAAGAGTAGCAGAAATGTGGCCTCACATTGATACTACTAATGTGAATTATGACAAGCTGAGCAGACTGAAGGCACAACTGTTCCAAAAACAAGTAGCATTGATATCGGGTAGTGTGACACATGCTCTCCAGATAGTGAGATCATCAGCCAAGATGCAATCCCTGTTATATACCAACTTCCCCAGGCACTTTGGAGAGCTCGTCTTCAGAATATTTATCAACTCGAGCACTACAGGGATTGTACATTTCTTTAAGGCTGTTGGGTCTGGATTTGTTTCCATCTTCCAAACTGTCTTCTGAGTCATTCCATCAGCTATCCATTCACTCTTTTCAAGTGTTTTTAGCAGCTTTCCTGTGACTTTGGCGCTGATTGGCGGGATCCGGCTGCTGCTACTCCTGATACGCAGTGGTTGTGCTTTCTCAGCTAAGCGGAGTAATGGAGCTACTACCACCAGCCCAGCTGTGCCGTGACCACGTGGTACAGTTCTTTGGTGCTCCGTTGTTGGAGGAATTGGCACATGATTGATCATTGTCATTCCGACCACTCCTATGGTGCGTGCAACCTATCTTTCATTACAGGGTGCCTCTTCTAGTGTCTACCTTTGATGTGTCTTGCTGTTCAGCCAGTGTCTCCTGTGGACAAGGAGCTGCTGATGTTCCCGAAGAGGGTTCATTCACCGTCGTGCCCCATGAGACTGTGGTTGTCTCTTGATGCCACTTTTGAGCCACCTCTTGTGAACTATTTGGCTCCATCAGACACTATGGATGATGCTACCTTTGCTACTGATCCTGCGCATGAGGCTTCTGCGCACTTCTGTTTTGTGGATCCCTCTGGCAATTCTGTGATCAATTTGGCATCTGACAATGTGGAGCCATTCCTGGATGTGCTCCCATTCGATGACTTTGAAGACATTCTTCAAGATTATGATTATGGTTAAATGATTTGACCATTGGCCCTACTAAAAGTGCCAAATTGCCTTATTAATTTGATTCACATTTGGCCTGCTGTGCTAGTCATGATCGACATTTTATCGCTTTGTATATTTTTAACCTAGTTTTTAATTAGATTTTATCGTGTTTTTAGCTCAGAGCATTTTAGCTTGGATTAACACACCCTCAATAGTGTGTTAGCATCTTTGTTCTGGCAATGGGGAGGGTGTGGTGAATCCAATTTAGTTTTATCGGTTCTCAGGAAGTTAGCTTAGCCTTTTGGTCACCTAGTAACTTTAAACCTAGTTAGCTTGCTCTTTTCTAGCCCACTGATTTCTTTCAAGATGGCTTCCATTGTTTATAGTTATCAAAATCATTGATTTGCATTATCAGTGCCACTCTGGGAAGGCATCACTATCAGCGTCATAATCAAGTGATGTACGTAGGTAGTCACATCATGTACCTTTCTCACTTACGTGTGATAGGAACATAATGTACACTTGTTGTGGATTGTATACATAATTGCCGCCACAAGTCTGCCTTGTTATCAATTGTTTGGGAACAGTCAGGGGTCCTACATGATCTGTATAAATACATCTCACAGAGACAGGGTAATCAGAGGGATTCCTTACAGATGCTACCTATGCTGCACGTCACCTCCCTGCAGAACTCAGCGTTGGTGTCACCACCGAGTCTGACCTCGAGACCTCATTCGAAGTTAACGAGGGTTGGGCGGTGCTTCTCATGGACATAGTACTGGCAGATTAGGTTTATCACACCTAGCTCTCATTAGTTTAGAGATTAGATTCTCTATGCTAGGGATTTTACATCTCATGTTTATTGCAAGAAGGTGGGGTTTTGTATTCACAACTCTCAACTTCACAATTAAGCTTCTTTTATTGTTTGTTATCCTAATCATTGCAGCTCATGCATTTTAGCGTAGATTGGAGTCTTTCAAGTAAACCTATTGAAAGCTTTCCTGCATCTCCCACTCCCACTTCCGTTCCACCACGACTCCACTGAGATGTTTCAATCTAGAGTCCATGCGTAAGGCTGCCAGAAATCACATTTGACTGTTTGGGTTTTTGGTGAGGAACTGCTTGTGATCCAGGAGGGTTGGGCCGACAGTTGTAACTTGTTGAAGGAGTAGCTTAGTCACCTACAAACAAAAGTGTGGTCATCCCTAAACCAGCAGTCTCGCCTAGGAGCAAGAGTCCAACTACGACAACATAACATAACATGACATAAAATAACATAATATAACTTAACATGGGGATTTAATACTTCGCTCATTCAAGTTAATCACAACACATTTTGGGTAGACTCTATTAAGACGCCATATAAGGAACAAACAGCACTGCATGGGTAGATTCATTCTGCTTGCACAAAGGCACACCAACCTTTAAAAAGGGCATTACCAAAACATCCCAGAAATGTTGATCTGGTTAAAAAATCTAGGACTCATTACAAAGAGTTCCTGAGATAACAGAAAATTAAAGAGGAGGCATGGATTGCTTTACGAGATGCTAGTCTCAAGCGCAATAGCACAGCATTTTGGAGAGTAAATAATTTACTTACCTTTTTTTAGAGAGTCCTCTGACTCACTGTTGAATGTGGAATTCTTCATGATGGTTGTGTCAATAACTTCCTACCATTCACTCCCTGTCCATAGATGTGGAGGGTTCTGATGATATGGTTAAAACCCTTTCGAGGAAATGTGTAAGTGGGGAATATAGAATTAAACTTAAAAGAACCTGTAAGTACAATTACAACTATCTGTAAAGAGAAGGCCACAGGACAAAATGGGGTCCCATTAGACTTGCTTATTGGCAACTCAGACCAGTGAACTGCCATCTTGATGAATGTCTTTACCACCTTTTGTAGCAAGGGTATGTTGCCCTTTTGGCCTCAGTCAGTGTTTGTACCCATTTTTAAAAAAGCTGCCCAGATCTGACATCAGCTGTTATCTTCCCTTGTTGCTTTTGGACTCTTTCTTAAAGATTGCTGGGGGAGTTTTGTTGGCTCGATTGGAAGAGAGTGAGCAGACAAACTAAGGGTTATCAGTGATGTGCAATACGGGTTCTGGAAAGACATAAGCACTATTGAACAGTGCATAAATCTTCTTTTTATACATAGCTTCACAGTGGTAACTCCGAATATGGCCATGTAAGGTGTCTAACAACTGGGAATTGTACCCTAATACTGATTCCAGTATTGGTTGCACAATCCCCTGCACTCTGGGAACTCCACTATGCCCCCCCCCCCCCAGTACTGCCATACCAGCCTTCTGAGGTTTTCACTGGGGCCCCAGCTGCTGCCACCTCACAGGCAGGCTTATGCCCTCCTGGGTCTTGAGCTGCCCAACCCCAGGAAGGCAGAACAATGCATTTCCTTTAGGAAGGGGGTTTTACACCCTTTCCTTTTGGAAATAGGTGTTACAGGCATGGGATGGGTATCCACCCAGCCCCTCTGTAAATGCTCTGAATGGCACAGATGGTGCCCTCCTTGCATAATCCTATCTACACCGGTTCAGGGACCCCCAGTCCCTGCTCTGGCGCGAAACTGGACAAAGGAAAGGGGAGTGACCCCTGTCCATCCCCACCCGAGGGGTAGTGCCCAGAGCTCCTCCAAGGTGTCCCTGGGTTCTGCCAGCTTGTTTTCAGGATGGTCAGGGAACTCTGTGAGCATCTGAGTGGCCAGTGCCAGCACGTGACATCAGAGACCCCTTCTGATAGGTGCTTACCTAGTTAGGTGACCAACACCCCTTTCAGGGCTATTTAGGGTCTCTCCTCTGGGTGTTTCTTCAGATTCGGATTGCAGGACTCGAGCAGGAAACCTCTGCATCCTTTACTTCATCTTCTACCGACGGATCAACTTCTGACTCCTCCAGGAGCTCTACAAAACTGCAACAAAGAAGCAAAGACGACTTCTGCAACATTGTAACTTCAGCTCCTGCCAGCAATTGCAACAGTTTCCAGGTTGTGCATCCTCCGAGGACTGCCTGTCTTCATCCTGCACCAGAAGAACTGAAGGAATCTCCTGTGGAGTGACGGAGTCACTTCTCTGCTTCAGCAGGCACCTCTCTGCAGCGACGACTGGTGACTTGGACCCCCTCTCCAGATAACAGGCATGGATCCAGCAACACGGGTGGTGGACTAAAGTCACTGTGGCAGTCCCATTGTCCAGCTGTCCAACTTTGCTGGAGGTAAGGGCTTGCCTTCCCACGTAAGACAGTACCCCCTTGCACCGCGTGACTTGCAGTTGCTAAGGCTTGTGTGCGACCTTCTCAGAAGTTCTTAATGCACAGTACAGCTTAGGCCCCCAGCACTCTGTCTTGCGACGCACAGTTCCCTGAGTGGTTCTCCGGCAGCGTGGGAATCCTTTTGTGTTGTGCTGCATGGGCCTCCATTTGCACCTCCTTTGTCCCTGTCCTGTGGGACTCCTGTGCCCTGCCTGGCCTTCTGAGGACTCTCTGAGTTGCTGAGAGTCTTCCTCTGTCTCTCCCTCCTAGGTAGGGTCTACCAGGTCCCTCCTGGTCCTGGACAGCGCCATGTTTTACTAAATGTGAGCTTTGCATTTTCCAAGGCTTGTTGGCAGAATCCAGTGATGCAAACCAGACTGAATTCATCCATCCAGCGTGGGGACATCTTCTGCACCAACCAGGAACCCGCATCTGTCTTCTTTGGTGCAATACTGACTTAGGGGGTCATTCTGACCTCGGCGGTAAAAGGCGCCTACCGCCGGTCAGAAATCCTCCATAATCCCGCCGCGGTCGCGGAAACCCGCCACGGTCATTCTGACCCGCAGAAGGCAAACCTCCGAAAATCCGACCGCCACAACAGACCGCCAGACCAGCGGACGGCGGAAAGGTGGAGGTGACAAAACCTCCACCGTCACGCCAACAGAAATACGCCCATGCCATTACGACCCACGAATCCACGCGGCGGTCATTCAAACGCGGTATTCCATTGGCGGGACACACCGCCGCGGTCAGAATACACACAAACGAACAAAACCCAGCCACATTGGACGATTTGAATCCCACACACCTGATACACATACACACACCACTCCCACACACACAATACAATATAAAACACCCACCCACATCACCCACAAACCCCTACGCTAAAAAATTCGTAAAGAAGGCAAGAGCGAGACACCAGCATCCAAAAAATAACAGCCACAGCCACTCAACACCATCACCCACACACTATCCACACACAAAACAACACACACCACCACACTCAACTCACTTAAATACACATACTCCACCCCACACATCATACACACCACCCCATGGCACCCCAAAGACAACCCCGCTTCACAGACGAAGAACTCAGGGTCATGGTGGAGGAAATCGTTCGGGTAGAGCCCCAGCTGTTCGGCACACAGATACAATACACTAGCATTGCCCGGAGGACGGAGCTATGGCAGAGGATTGTCGACAGGGTGAACGCAGTGGGACAGCACCCCAGAAATCGGGAAGACATCAGGAAGCGATGGAACGACCTACGGGGGAAGGTGCGTTCCATGGTATCCAGGCACAACATCGCCGTGCAGAAGACTGGCGGAGGACCCCCACCTCAACCCCCACAATTCACATCATGGGAGGAGGAAGTCTTGAACATCCTGCATCCTGACGGCCTCGCAGGAGTCGGCGAAGGAATGGATACTGGTAAGTTGAAGCTTCAATACTGCTTCCCCCCCACCTGCATGCCAAATCAGACCCCAACCCTCACCCCCATCCTCGAACCCCACCCTCACCCCCACCCCCATCCTCACCCCCACCCTCACCCCCACCACCATCCTCACCCCCACCACCATCCTCACCCCCACCCCCAGCACACCTATTCCCCGCCAATGTCTCACCATCACAACCCACACATCCCAAAACCTAGGCCTGCATGCGTCCACTAAGCATGGACACCCATCACCAAAGCATGCCCAATGCATATACACATCCCCCCCACAAGCCACCCTCACCAAAGCCCCCACACACGAATGCCAGCACTTGGGGACACGAGAACCCACAGATACACCCATATGCCACACATTGAAACTATAACCATACCTCTATACCCCTGCAGGACCCGACCGTCAACACACCGCGGCGGAGGGGCCAGAATTATCCACACCCCCCACCCAAGAGGCCGTCAGCGATGACAGCAGCTCTGTCGACCTGGACACCGATGACCAGCCCGGACCATCGGGGACCTCTGGACAGTCGGTTCCCCTCACACAGGCCCAGGCCACTACAGACCCTAACCCCTCTGGGAACACCAGCACAGCTCCCACCCAGCGGGCCCATGCCTCTGTCTCCAGGGCGCGTCAATCTGCGGTGTGTCTACCACTACAGGGCACCCAGGATAACCCACCACCCCAACAACAACAGGGACCTGGGGGCAGTGGTAGTGGGCACACCGGCCAGGGGGCAGAGGCCCAGGGAAACAGGGGAACTCGGAGGGCAGCTGTGCGACAGGGGGGGGAGGAGAGGCCCAGGGAACCCACTCTCCACGAGGTCCTCACCACCATCATGGGAGCATACAACCGCTCCCAGGAGACGATGGCGACGGTACTGGCCCGGTTCCAGGAGATCCAGGCACTGCAGGAGGAACACTATCGGGGGTACAGGGAGGACATCAGAGCCATCAACACCACCCTGCTTACCATGGTAGGGCTGCTGCAGGACCTCGTAAACACCAGGGCGGACACTGAACAACACCCAAGGGCCCCTGCCACTAGCCTGGACCAAGAACAGCCAACCACCTCCGCCGGCGCTAGTGGACAGGAGGCCCCCGCACAGCAGCAGCCCACCAGACCCCCACCTCCTGCAGGAGAAGAACCACCCCGCAAGAAGGCCCTGAGATCTCGCAAGAAGACAGAGTAGGATGTCAAGACCCCCGCCAGCAATGGATACCACCTGATGTCATCCCACTGTCCCACATTGTCACCCTGTCCATCCTTGAACTGCCCATGCTCCATCTCTCCACAGGCCTCTGGACAATGCACCTGTGTGACTGTTACTCTGGACTCTGCCATGGACATTCCTTCACCATAGCCCCCACCCACTTGAAACCACCCATCCCATTTTGAGCACTTCAATAAACACCTATTTTGCACCAAAATATCTGGAGTCTGGCTGTGATTTCAATAGATTGTAATTGACATGACAGTGCAAATATGTCCTTGTACATGGTGAAGTCAACAAACAGCTGCCACAAAGCTGTAGTCCATGGGGAAACGAAGCACAGGACTCGTAGTGGGGACCCCAGATCTGAAATAGGGAGGGAAAAGCCAAAACTCAGTCATCATACACTGGGGCAAATAGACAGGCAGCAGAGATGCTGGAGAGTAGTTAACATTTACTAAATTATCTTTGAAATGTTACCTGTGTCCTATTGGAAGTACTGTTCAATGATTCTGTCCCTGTTGTCTGTTTCAGCCCCGTCGTCTTCCTCCTCGTCACTCTCCTCAGGTTCCACCGCTGCCACAACACCACCGTCTCGACCATCCTCCTGCAGGAAAGGCACCTGGCGGCGCAAAGCCAGGTTGTGAAGCATGCAGCAGGCCACGATGATGTGACACACCTTCTTAGGTGAGTACATTAGGGATCCACCTGTCATATGCAGGCACCTAAACCTGGCCTTTAGGAGGCCAAAGGTGCGTTCGATCACCCTCCTAGTACGCCCATGGGCCTCATTGTACCGTTCCTCTGCCCTGGTCCGGGGATTCCTTACTGGGGTCAGTAGCCACGACAGGTTGGGGTACCCAGAGTCCCCCACTAGCCATACACGGTGTCTCTGTAGCTGTTCCATCACGTAAGGGATGCTGCTATTCCTGAGGATGTAGGCGTCATGCACTGACCCTGGGAATTTGGCATTTACATGCGAGATGTACTGGTCAGCCAAACACACCACCTGGATGTTCATTGAATGGTAATTTTTTCTGTTCCTGTACACCTGCTCCCTGTCTCTTGGGGGAACCAAAGCCACATGGGTCCCATCAATGGCACCAATTACGTTGGGAATATGTCCAAGGGCGTAGAAATCACCCTTCACTGTAGCCAATTCGCCCACCTCAGGGAAAATGATGTAGCTCCTCACGGATTTCATCAGGGCAGACAACACTCTGGATAACACCTTCGAAAACATGGGCTGAGACATCCCAGAAGCAATTCCCACGGTTGTCTGAAATGACCCACTTGCCAAGAAATGGAGTACTGACATGACCTGCACCAGAGGGGGAATCCCTGTGGGTTGGCGGATGGGGGACATCAGGTCGGGCTCCAGCTGGGCACACAGTTCATGGATAGTGGCACGGTTAAGACGGTAGGTCAGGATAATGTGGCGTTCTTCCATTGTCGACAGGTCCACCAGCGGTCGGTACACGGGAGGATTCATCCGTCTCCTCGCCCAACCAAGCGGACGGTGCCTAGGAAGGACAACATGGAGCACACAGTCAAGCAACCCACAGGTACGTACTCACAGCTAGCACAGTATACGATTCTCTATGCAGTGAATGGCGTGTCTGAGTGGCTATGCAAGGCCTAGGCCTGTGTGACGCAGTTGAAATTGAGCCATGTGGGCCCTGGAAATGGCGGCTGCCTGACCTGTGAAGTGTGACAATGGGATGTGAGGTCAATGCGCTGGCGTGGCACACCGCGGCGGGCGGCGGGCGAAGACCGCGGCGCAAAGCCGCATTGGTTAACATTGAAGCCTATGGGTTTCAGGAGCCAATGGCGAAGGGCGCCGGCGGTGGCGGGACGCACCGCCGCGGTACGCACCGCCGCGGACGTGACCGCCATTTTCTATCTACTTATCCACTTGCGACTTGAACTTTCACAGGAGAGGACCTATACTGCAAGTGTTGCTGTGACCTCGGTCTGGAAGGGACAATGGCTGCTGCACCTGGGGAAAGGGCCCCTGCCTTCACTGGAGAGGAGTTGGAGAAACTCGTGGATGGGGTCCTCCCCCAGTATGCGCTACTCTACGGTCCTCCAGACCAACAAGTGAGTTTAATTCAATCTGGATTTGGGGCCACTGGCTGGCTTGGGGGCCTGGCGGGGATGGGGGGCATGTTGGGCCTGGCGGGGGGCCTGGCGGGGATGGGGGGCATGTTGGGCCTGGCGGGGGGCCTGGCGGGGGGCCTGGCGGGGATGGGGGGCATGTTGGGCCTGGCGGGGGGCCTGGCGGGGATGAGGGGCATGTTGGGCCTGGCGGGGGGCATGGCGGGGGGCCTGGCGGGGATGGGGGGCATGTTGGGCCTGGCGGGGGCATGGCGGGGGGCCTTGCGGGGATGGGGGGCATGTTGGGCCTGGCGGGGGGCATGGCGGGGATGGGGGGCATGTTGGGCCTGGCGGGGGGCATGGCGGGGGGCATGGCGGGGGGCCTGGCGGGGATGGGGGGCATGTTGGGCCTGGCGGGGGGCCTGGCGGGGATGGGGGGCATGTTGGGCCTGGCGGGGGGCCTGGCGGGGATGGGGGGCGTTGGGCCACTGGAAAGGAAAATGCTGACAAACTTGAACGTGGTATTTCTCCCTCCCTGTACGTGTCACATAGGTCCGCGCCCATGAGAAGATCGGGATTTGGCGTGCCATCGCCAAGGAAGTCCGGACCCTGGGGGTCCACCATCGACGGGGCACCCACTGCCGCAAGAGGTGGGAGGACATCCGCCGCGGGACCAAGAAGACCGCCGAGTCTCTGCTGGGGATGGCCTCCCAACGTAGGCGGGGTGCCTGCCGTCAACTGAGCCCCCTGATGTTCCGGATCCTCGCGGTGGCCTACCCTTAATTGGATGGGCGCGTGAGGGCAGCACAGCAGACACAAGGGGGTGAGTACAAGCATTATCTACTCTGTTGTCGCGCAGTGGAGGTGTCTGGTTGGGGGAGGATGGCTGGGGGTCCCCCTAGGCCAGGGCGATATCTGTAGGCTGGGCACCCCCGTAAGCCCCTGTGTCCCCAGCCACCACCCTCAGTAGTTTGTCAGTACAGCCATCCCTGGGCCGTGTCATCCATGGGTGCAGTTGTCAACTCTAGGCGTGTAGGGCATGTTCCACGGAATGCGTAGCGGACCCCAAGTGCGCAACTTAGTGCAGGGGGCATCTGTGTCTGTCATGTCCGCTAACTGTACCGGAGATCCATGTACTCAATATCCCTTTATTTCTCTCTCCCCCCCCCTTTTTGTTTGTCTTTCTGTGCTTGTGTGCATCAGCATCATCAGGCGGAGGAGAAGTGGCATCGGGGCAGGAGGGAGCTGCATCTCACATGGCCCAGGAGGGCCATGCCACAGAGTCAGACTGGACCAGTGAGACGGAGGGCGAGGGGAGCTCCACGACGGGGACGACTGGACCCTGCAGCGACACGGACACGTCCTCGGAAGGGGGCTCCCTTGCGGGGGTGGCACCATCCGTGCCCCCCGCCATTACAGGTACAGCCGCCACCCAGCGCACCATCACCGCCCTCCCAGCAGCCCCTCAGCGTTCGCCCCGTGCCCGCTCTGCCAGGAAGCCGGGCATCTCCTTCGCCCCAGGCACCTCAGGCCCTGCCCCTGTTACCCCCGCTGCCCTCAGTGAGGAGGTCATTGACCTCCTCCGAACGCTCATTGTTGGGCAGACTACCCTTTTGAATGCCATCCAGGGGGTGGAGAGGGAGGTTCATCGCAGCAATGCGTACCTGGAGGGCATTCATTCGGGTCAGGCTGCCCATCAGCGATCGTTCCAGGCTCTGGCCTCAGCACTGACGGCAGCCATTGTCCCTGTCTCCTGCCTACCTCTACTAACTCCCTCCTCCCAGTCTCCTGTTCCTCTGCCTGTCCCACCCACACCATCAGACCAGCCTGCACACACCTCAACACCCAAGAGAAGCTCATCCAAACATAAGCACCACAGATCACGCAGACATTCACACACGCAACATTCCGATGCAGACATGCCAACAGTCACTACCACCTCTGTGAACCCCACCTCCTCGTCTCCCTCCTCCCTCCCTGTGACGTCTACACTCACACCTCCATTCACCTCACCATCAGCCAGTGTTTCCATCACCAGCACACCCTCCACTCCAGTCCGCACACGTGCAGTCACCACCCCCACTGCCATTTACACGTCCCCTGTGTCCTCTCCCACTGTGTCTGTCACCCCCTCTTCCACACCACACAAACACAGCCACACACCCACCCAACAGCCATCCACCTCACGACAGCCTATCCCTCCTGCACCCAAAGACAGCAAACGTGACTCACCTACAACCACATCCTCTCCCTCCACTCCCATTCCCACTGTACCTACCACTCTCCATTGTCCCAAGAAGCTCTTCCTCGCCACTACTAACTTCTTTCCTGACCCTGAGCCCCCCCCTCCTTCTCGTCGGGGTAAGAAGAGCACCTCAGCCACCACCAGCCCTGCAGCCCCCTTGACAAGGGTGCAGGGGTATTGGAGCCCGCCAGCCCGCATGTCTGGATCTTCGCCCAGCAGCAAGGGGACAGGCAGCCCACCCCCTGGGAAGAGGAGCAGAAGGCGGAAGGGGCGCCGCAGGAGCCCGCCTTCTACATCCCCCCCGGACACCACCCAGAGACAGTCACCAGCCACAGCTCCAAAGGGAGGAAAGGGCCACAGGCCCACGACTAAGGAGGGCAAGGGCAGCAAGTCGGAGAGGTCAGGCAGCAGGCCTGCTGCCCAGGAGGAGCCCACAACCCCCATAGCCGCTGCCCCGGGAGGAACCGGCACAGCTGCCCCGGGAGAGCCCACCACCCCCATAGCCGCTGCCCAGGGAGGACCCAGCCCAGCTGGCCAGGAGGGCCCCACCACCCACAGCCCAGGTGGGCATTGAAGGAGCACCATCCCCGCTGCCCAGGAGGGCACCACCAGGCAATTAGCAGTTGGCCATAGACCGGCCGCCGTCTCAAGAACCGCTGAACTGGGCCCGCCGTCTCAAGAACCGCTGAACTGGGCCCCGCCGTCTCAAGAACCGCTGAACTGGGCCCTTCAAGGCAAGTAGCGCTGACCTGGGCCCCACCGTCTCAAGAACCGCTGACCTGGGCCCCGCCGTCTCAAGAACCGCTGAACTGGGCCCCGCCGTCTCAAGAACCGCTGAACTGGGCCCCGCCGTCTCAAGAACCGCTGAACTGGGCCCCGCCGTCTCAAGAACCGCTGAACTGGGCCCTTCAAGGCAAGAACCGCTGGCCCTTTGGCAGACGTGGCAGGGCAGGATCTATCTCGGGCAGGGCTGCAGGATGTCCTCTGGCCAACTTGCCTCCTCCAGTGGCAGTGGGGTCTGTTATGGACTGTATGGACTGTGGCTTTGCTCTCCCCAGGATGGCCCAGTGGGCAGGCCACCCACTGTATGGACTGTTTGGACTGTGGCTTTGCTCTCCCCAGGATGGCCCAGTGGGCAGGCCACCCACTGTATGGACTGTATGGACTGTGGCTTTGCTCTCCCCAGGATGGCCCAGTGGGCAGGCCACCCACTGTATGGACTGTATGGACTGTGGCTTTGCTCTCCCCAGGATGGCCCAGTGGGCAGGCCACCCACTGTATGGACTGTTTGGACTGTGGCTTTGCTCTCCCCAGGATGGCCCAGTGGGCAGGCCACCCACTGTATGGACTGTTTGGACTGTGGCTTTGCTCTCCCCAGGATGGCCCAGTGGGCAGGCCACCCACTGTATGGACTGTTTGGACTGTGGCTTTGCTCTCCCCAGGATGGCCCAGTGGGCAGGCCACCCACTGTATGGACTGTATGGACTGTGGCTTTGCTCTCCCCAGGATGGCCCAGTGGGCAGGCCACCCACTGTATGGACTGTTTGGACTGTGGCTTTGCTCTCCCCAGGATGGCCCAGTGGGCAGGCCACCCACTGTATGGACTGTATGGACTGTGGCTTTGCTCTCCCCAGGATGGCCCAGTGGGCAGGCCACCCACTGTATGGACTGTTTGGACTGTGGCTTTGCTCTCCCCAGGATGGCCCAGTGGTCATGGAGTCCCCTCGTGGATCTGGCGTCGTGTACTCAAGTGGCTGAGGTGCCCCCCCTTCCCTTCCCCCTGAGGTGCCTGTCCGATTTTCTTTCTGATGCCCCTGCAGTGTTCTCTCCGTGGAGTTCTTGTCGTGGGACTGGGCCTTGCCCCTTTGCACAGGAACCCTGTGATCCACGGACAGTGGTTGGACTACATTTAGTAGCTGTATATATTTTGTATATAGTTTATTTATTTATTGGGATTACTGGTGTCCATATTTCAATATATCTGCCCGTTTATGATCTCTTCTTTTGGTCTTTGCATTATTTCGGAGGGGGGTGGTTTGTGGGTTGTGACAGTGATCTGTGGGAATGCATTGATGTGTGTGTTGTAGTGGGTGTGGGTGGGTGGGTGTGTGCCGGTAATCTTTTCCCTCCCCTGTGTCGTAGGTGCAGTACTCACCGATGTCTTCCGCGCCGCCGGGCGTGCTCCTGGTATATGAGCAGGAATAGGAGTGCGGGGATGACCTGCAACTCTGGTTCCATGCTGCCGAAATCTCGCGTGGAGTGCGTAGAGGTGAGCGTTTTCCCGTTCGTAGTCTGTTTCCGCCGTGTTCTTATCGGCGGTGCTCCCGCCCCGGAAAAGGTGGCAGATTGGTGGGTCGTAATAGGGTGGGCGGTACATTGTCTGCCGCCTGGCTGTTGGCGGGAACCGCCGCGCTGTTTGTTTGTACCGCTGTGGCGGGCGGAGTGTTAAGTTGGCGGGCTGTGTTGGCGGTTCCCGCCAGGGTCAGAATAGCATATTTTAGACCGCCGGCCTGTTGGCGGCTTGGCCGCCGCTTTATCACCGACCGCCAGGGTCAGAATGACCCCCTTAGTCTTCTCACCAGTGGTTCCACTTTTGCACCTTCATCCGGGTTAGCAGGGGCTCCTATTCTCCCTGGACTTTTCAGTGATTCTTGGACTTGGTCCCCTTCTTCCACAGGTCTTCAGGTCCAGGAATCCATCATTGGTGTCTTTCAGTCTCTTCTGGTTCTTGCATTATCTTCTATCACGACTCCTAGTGTGTTTTTAGGAAACTTGCTGGGTTTTACTCCTGCTTTCCTGGGCTCTGAGGTACACATTACAGTTTCCTAGATGGGAAACCGACTTTCGCGTTCCACTATTTTAGTCTATGGTTTTTGTTCCCCCTAGGCCCACCTATTGTGATTTTCACCATTTGCACTATTTTCTGACTATTTACTTACCTGTTTTCAGTTACTAGTGTATATATTGTGTAATTTACTTACCTCTTAAGGGGGTAGAGTCTCCAAAGTATTTTTGGCCTTGTGTCACTAAAATAAAGTACCTTTATTTTTGGCAACACTGAGTATTGTCTTTCATGTGTTTGAGTACTGTTTGACTATAGTCGTATTGCAAGAGCTTTGCATGTCTCCTAGTTCAGCCTTTGCTGCTCTGCCTACAGCTACCTCTAGACTGCCTGGCTTCTAGACACTAACTACATTTCACTAATAAGGGATAACTGGACCTGGTATAAGGTGTAAGTACCTTTAGTACCCACTACAAACCAGGCCACCCTCCAACAGAAGGGTGGCCAAAGAGTAGTGAGACACTAAGGACAAGTGTATCTGCAGAACAAATCCCACAGGCTGTCACTGAGGAGACTCAGCCAAGCAAACCAAGCAACAGTAATGATGAACAGGCAGTAGTGAGAAGTTCAAAGAGAATAAGGGTGCCTAGTCAAAGGTACTCAACTTATTTAATTTGCTGAAAGTGAACTTGATCAGATCTTTTATGGCCTGGTGGTTGGTGGACAGTGAAGAAGGCTACCAAAGTAACGCTTTCTTAATTTTGATTTGCTGGTTATTATCACTACAAGTGAACTACATCAATGAACTGAACTTTATTGAACTATGAAACCCCCTTGGGTCAAGGCTCCTGTGGAAGAGTAGGGTTAACACTTTAGAAAAGGTTAAAGGAAGGTTAGGCATAACTCACACAAACTACTCTACAGGGAGTGCAGAATTATTAGGCAAATGAGTATTTTGACCACATCATCCTCTTTATGCATGTTGTCTTACTCCAAGCTGTATAGGCTCGAAAGCCTACTACCAATTAAGCATATTAGGTGATGTGCATCTCTGTAATGAGAAGGGGTGTGGTCTAATGACATCAACACTCTATATCAGGTGTGCATAATTATTAGGCAACTTCCTTTCCTTTGGCAAAATGGGTCAAAAGAAGGACTTGACAGGCTCAGAAAAGTCAAAAATAGTGAGATATCTTGCAGAGGGATGCAGCACTTTTAAAATTGCAAAGCTTCTGAAGCGTGATCATTGAACAATCAAGCGTTTCATTCAAAATAGTCAACAGGGTCGCAAGAAGCGTGTGGAAAAACCAAGGCGCAAAATAACTGCCCATGAACTGAGAAAAGTCAAGCGTGCAGCTGCCACGATGCCACTTGCCACCAGTTTGGCCATATTTCAGAGCTGCAACATCACTGGAGTGCCCAAAAGCACAAGGTGTGCAATACTCAGAGACATGGCCAAGGTAAGAAAGGCTGAAATACGACCACCACTGAACAAGACACACAAGCTGAAACGTCAAGACTGGGCCAAGAAATATCTCAAGACTGATTTTTCTAAGGTTTTATGGACTGATGAAATGAGAGTGAGTCTTGATGGGCCAGATGGATGGGCCCGTGGCTGGATTGGTAAAGGGCAGAGAGCTCCAGTCCGACTCAGACGCCAGCAAGGTGGAGGTGGAGTACTGGTTTGGGCTGGTATCATCAAAGATGAGCTTGTGGGGCCTTTTCGGGTTGAGGATGGAGTCAAGCTCAACTCCCAGTCCTACTGCCAGTTCCTGGAAGACACCTTCTTCAAGCAGTGGTACAGGAAGAAGTCTGCATCCTTCAAGAAAAACATGATTTTCATGCAGGACAATGCTCCATCACACGCGTCCAACTACTCCACAGCGTGGCTGGCAAGAAAGGGTATAAAAGAAGGAAATCTAATGACATGGCCTCCTTGTTCACCTGATCTGAACCCCATTGAGAACCTGTGGTCCATCATCAAATGTGAGATATACAAGGAGGGAAAACAGTACACCTCTCTGAACAGTGTCTGGGAGGCTGTGGTTGCTGCTGCACGCAATGTTGATGGTGAACAGATCAAAACACTGACAGAATCCATGGATGGCAGGCTTTTGAGTGTCCTTGCAAAGAAAGGTGGCTATATTGGTCACTGATTTGTTTTTGTTTTGTTTTTGAATGTCAGAAATGTATATTTGTGAATGTTGAGATGTTATATTGGTTTCACTGGTAATGATAAATAATTGAAATGGGTATATATATTTTTTTGTTAAGTTGCCTAATAATTATGCACAGTGATAGTCACCTGCACACACAGATATCCCCCTAACATAGCTAAAACTAAAAACAAACTAAAAACTACTTCCAAAAATATTCAGTTTTGATATTAATGAGTTTTTTGGGTTCATTGAGAACATGGTTGTTGTTCAATAATAAAATTAATCCTCAAAAATACAACTTGCCTAATAATTCTGCACTCCCTGTATATAAACTATTTATTTGAAGCAACACATTTATACAATTTTGCACAAGTAGAAAACGACAAGTAGTAACCATTCTTTAACTTTCAGATGTACTTTTTCTAGGGCCTGATGCAGAGAAAAGATGTTTCTCTTTTTAACAAACCAATGTAGGGTAGTAGTGGCTATGGTGCTGATCGTCATTATCATTCTTGTAATTAGTCTGCTAATAGGTTTACGTTCCCCTGTATATCTAAGTCCTATCAAGTCTACCCGTAAGCATATTCTTATTGCTTCACATTTAGAAGAGCAGCCTGGTCTTGATTTGAGAATTTTTATAACGATGTCTCAGACGAGAAGTTTCCCTTTATTGTGTTTTTAATCTGTTACCTGAGTACACAAGACCAATGCATATAGTTATACATTTGCCTGCATCTGTGGTGGGAGGTATGACCTATCACTAAGTTCCACTTAATTATGGCATTTCATGTAGTATAATGCTTAGTTTGCTGAATAGTCAAGGTAATTTTGAATGTTATTTTTTTTGTTATGATTTGGTCCTGTCAGTGCCTATGCACAAACATTTGAATCCTCATACAAATGCAAAGGAAATTAATATTCTTTTTAATGACTTTTAGTGATGGTCCGGCAGCGCAGAGGGGCTTGTAAAGTAGCTCCTGGGTATAGATATCTGACTCCTAAAAGAGGGCAGAGTCAGCAAGATGCTGAAAGTGCAGCAGTGCTGCACATACATCACAAATAAGAGCAAGATTAGAAAGTATCTAGAAAATATCACTGGGTTGTCGACTGAAATGAAGTAATTGGAAGAAATAGGAGTCTGGGAAGCAATTAGGAAGGGATTTTCTGTAATAGGTAGTTGGCTTAGCAATATTGCTTTTGGACATCTAGACGCTCTATTGAGACTTATCTTGGTTATTTGTGTTTGTGTGAATTGCTTATTTTCCATGGTGAAGGATTTTAGACTGATGAGGGTGAAAAAAACATCCACTGAGAATAATGGTACAAAGAGGAAGAGAGAAGATGTAGAGTTTGAGGATAAGCAAATAAGGATTTGTGATGAGTTGAGGGACATGAAGAACTCTAAGCATAAAGCAATGGATAAGAACATTTTAATGTAGTCACAGGGTGTTTAAATGTCTTGTGAGATGGCTATTCTAGCCCTCAGATGGAGGACTGGTGCAGTGTAATACATTGTATGCTTCTATTTTTCCTAATCATACGTTAATCCATGTGTTAAGGTGTGGCCATATAATTATAAAGAAGCCACACTCATAAGTGCAATCATTAACTTATGGTATATTTACGTTTATCCAAATGTGCTTTCTTGAAGTTGACCTAAATGCGAGTAGGCCACATCTGCTCTAAGGTCCCTCTCTGTTGAACGTGATGTTGAAATGTGCTTTGACATTTTCCTTCTCGTTTCAAGTGCCAGATAGCCTAGTTAGTTAAAGAAAAAGCTCATTCTTTGCTTTTAGAAATGCTAGAATAGAGAGGGCTAACTGGCAGTTTGTTGTGAATTACATTGTGGGTGGGGATGAGAAGAATCTGCCTGTACCATGAATTTTGGACCGCTGATACATTTAAGGCAATGGATCTGTGTGCCCCTTTGTTCGATGATCAGAGCAATGGAAGATTACATATTCCAAGAAGAAGGCACAACCTGTTTGGTCCATGTGTTGGGAGTTTGTGGGAAGAAGTTGTGGTTGAGAACGTAATGTATTTTTAACTTTGTGGGACGAGCTCTACTACTCTACCTTGCTAGGGAGCAGAGAGAAGAGACTGTGGGTGGAAGCAGAAGCAGCAAGCAGCAGAGGGAGCGGGGAGAGAGAGCTCACCGCTCACTGCGACCCGCTCACCGCGCCACCAACAAAACCACCGGAGTCATCAGAGCCACAGAAGCAGCCTCCTGCTCGCCCCTCCCGGTTGACAGCGCTGCGTGGACCCTTGTGCAGAGGTCTGTGTGGAGGTGTTGTCCGCGGGAGAGGCCAAGGGAGATGCCAGACCCGGCCCAGTGCAGCGCGGCTTGAGGCCAGGAGGTGCACCCCAGAGGAGCAGCAGTGCAGGTGACATCCAGACTATCAGGAGTATTACCATGTGCCTGGAGGCACGGAAGGTATGGTGCGCTGCAAAAGTAAATAAAATAAAGAAAGAAAGAAAACGTGAATAGTGAAGTCTTTCAGGCCAGCCACCAGTCAAGCAAGTCACCAGTCTTTATTGCCAGCCTTCATTGTCAGCGCCGCTAGGCCTTATTCACAGGCACCAGTGCCAGCACCACCATCAGCGCTTGAACCAGCACCAACACTGACACCGGCGCTAGGTATCTGGGCACACAGAAAGCACAGTCAGACAAAAGGGAGCGTGACTGCCGTAGTTGACTATCTCAAAGTGCGTGCCACAACCCCCCCTGCAGAAGCGGTCCTGCTAGGTTCGGATGCGGCTTGGGGGGCTGCTAGATAACCCCCCGCGCCTCACAGACCACACCCTTACCTCATTCATTCAGGATACAAGGTCATTTTTCACGACAGGTATAATCAAACAGAATCAATCGAATATAACCGAATGTAATCAATAACCCGCAATTATTTGGAGTACAAGCTTGAGTAGAACTAAAGCACAAATACAAGCACAAGTGCACTGCAGAAGGTCTCAGTTTGGATTATACTGCCTCTGACTATCTTCTATTGTCGCCTGTATTGTCCATCCAGCCTAATTAAGAAGAAGGAGAATGAGGTCAGGCAAAGCAAGAAGCAATATTCCCAATCTAACCAAGAGAAAAAGGAAAAGGGAACTGAACCCTGATAAGGTGGCTACAAAAAGGAGGGCGAGTAGTGCTTCAGAGCCCCAGAGCCCCTATAGGGCTCGGAGTACAACCAATAGAACCCGCAGAAGCCCAGTAGTACAAAATAACAGCATGGAAAAGATGAATGTAAGAGAGACAGATCCGTTGATAAATGAGACTCTCTTAGAGGATGAAGCAAAGCATGCAGTCCAATCCAACTACCGTAAGATAACTGACTATTATTCTCTCTCAAGCAATGTCTCAAGCAATGGTGAACACAAGGAGGACCCATTAGGTAAATCAACAAGTAACCTAGTAATAAGACAGGATCCCTTGTCCAACTGGAAATGGCTACCTTCGGTACTATCCTCAGGAAGGGTCTGCAATAGTTGAACAGCAACCGAACAGTCTTCACAAGGGGCATTGAGCAATTTTTCATGGAATATAGGAGGCATGCAGCCAAAAGTGGAAGATCCAGCAATAATCCAATTTTTTGGTTCCTGCGATATAATAATGATACAGGAATCCTGGGCCCAAGTGTCCACAACCCTAATTGAATACACAGAATTTATCACACCAGCAGTGAAAACCAGCAGGTTTGGAAAGGCAATGGGAGGCTTAGTGTTATATGTCAGTACAAGCATCCTCGCCAAGCCATCATAACTTAATGAGGGAGATCTACTGTTCCAACTGGTCCAACTAGACGGGTGGGGAAAAAACATGCATGAACCACTGATATTAATCAATATATATATCAACCCAAATAAGAAATCAGCTGAAGTTAATAACCTGATAAAACACTTGGGTGGTCATTACAATCCTGGCGGTCGGTGTTAAAGTGACAGTAAAACCGCCAACAGGCCGGCGGTAAAAAAAAATGGAATCACGACCGTGGCGGAAACCGCCAACATAGACAGCCACTTTAACACCCCGACCGCGAACAAAAACACGGCGGAAACAGGACTCCGAAGGGAAAACACTCACCTCTACACAACCCACGAGGAACCAGGATGCCATGGAACCAGAGCTGCAAATTCTCCCTGCCCTTATCTTCTTGCTTCTCTACCAGGAGCATGAACGCCGGCGGCGAAGACCACGTGAGTACTGCACCTACGACACAGGGGAGGGGGAGGGAAAAAACAGGGACACACACACGCAACACGCAACACCCCCACCCTCACCCACTACAACACACACACTAATACATATTGATACATCACAGTTATACCCCCCAAACCCCCCGGTAGAATGCAAAGACAAAAGGAAATGAGTGTAACCATTGTAATATATTAAAATCCAGTACGCAAAAATATCTATACACTATTAACAAACATATACACCAAGAATAGTAGTCCAGGTATTGCTCCATTGAAGTCCGTGGAACACTGGGCCTACACTGCCTGGGCGAGGCCCACACTCAAACCCGAACATGACGGAGAGAACACTGCAGGGGCATCAGATAGCAATAAAACAGGCACCTCAGGGGGAAGAGAAAAGGGGGGCACCTCAGGCGGTTGAGTGCACGACGCCAAGTCCACGAGGGGGCCCCATGCCCACTGTTCAATCCTTTGGAGTGCAAAGCCACAGTCTCTCACGTCTCTACAGTGGGTGGTTTGCCCACTGTGCAATCCTGGGGAGTGCAATGCCACAGTCTCTCAAGTCTCTACAGTGGGTGGCTTGCCCACTGCATTATCCTGGGGAGTGCAAAGCCACAGTATCTCAAGTCTCTACAGTGAGTGGTTTGCCCACTGCTGCATCCTGGGGTGTGCAAATCCACAGTCTCTCAAGTGGATGCCTTTCTCCACTGGTTTTGGAGGGGGCCTGGTGCCCAGAGTGCTTCATCCTGCCAAGGACTGAGGTAGTAGATGTCTTTCTCCACTGGTTTTGGAGGGGGCCTGGTGCCAAGAGTGCTTCATCCTGCCAAGGACTGAGGTAGTGGATGTAAATCTCCACTGGTTCTGGAGAGGGCTTTGTGCCCAGAGTGCTTCAACCTGCCAAGGAATGAGGTAGTGGATGTCTTTCTCCACTTGTTCTGGAGAGGGCTTTGTGCCCAGAGTGCTTCATCTTGCCAAGGACTGAGGTAGTGGATGTCTTTCTCCACTGGTTCTGGAGGGGGCTTTGTGCTCAGAGTGCTTCATCCTGCCAGGGACTGAGGTAGTGGATGTCTTTCTCCATTGGTTCTGGAGGGGGCCTGGTGCCCAGATTGCTTCATCCTGCTCAGTACTCATGGGCCAGCGGTGCTTGTTGCGGCGGTGTCCTTGGCAGCGGTGCTTGTGGCGGCAGTGTCCTATTCAGCGGTGCTTGTGGCAGCAGTGTCCTGTTCAGCGCTGCTTGTGGCGGTGGTGTCCTGTTCAGCGGTGCTTGTGGCAGTGGTGTCCTGTTCAGCGGTGCATGTGGCGGCAGTGTCCTGTTCAGCGGTGCTTGTAGCGGCGGTAGTTTGTTCAGAGGTGCGTGTTGCGGCGGGGTCCTTGGCAGTGACTCAGCTGCTGGCGGTCCTGTCTGGCCCAGCGGGGGTTGGTGCTTGCGGTCCTGTCTGGCCCAGCGGGGCTGGTGCTGGCAGTCCTTTATGGCCCAGCGGGGCTGGTGCTGGCGGTCCTGTCTGGCCCAGCGGGGCTGGTGCTGGCGGTCCTGTCTGGCCCAGCGGGGCTGGTGCTGGCGGTGGCCTCCTGGGCAGCTGGGCTGGTGGTGGCGGTGGCCTCCTGGGCAGCGGGGATGATGGCGGTGGTTCCTGGGCAGCTGGGCTGGTGCTGGCGATGGCTTCCTGGGCAGCGGGGAGGATAGCGGTGGCCTCCTGGGCAGCGGGGCTGGTGCTGGCGGTGGTCTCCTGGGCAGCGGGGCCGGTGCTGGCGGTGGCTTCCTGGACAGCGGGGATGATGGCGGTCTTCTCCGCCGTGCTGCTCTTCCCAGACTTGCTGAGTTTCTTGTGCCCCTTCCCCACCTTGGAAGGTGTCGCAGCTGACTCCACACTCCCACCTGTACCCCTGGGAACGGCTTTGGTGGCTAGAGTCTTCCCCCTCTCTCGCCGGGCACTGGACAACTTTTGATGCTTGACAGGTGGGGGACTGTCCGTGCTGTGGCTCCGTGCCACACTGGCTGCCCTGCTGCCCGGTGGACTCCAGAATCCGGTGACTACAAGCACCACTAGTCCCGGAGATGTTGTGGCTGAGGTGCTAGGTTGGGACCTGGAGAGTCGGGCCCTAGGAGACTGATGGGGTGCAGGAGGTGAGGGAAAGAGGTCAAGGGTGGACAGGGAAAGTTTCTTGGGAACACTGGGACGGGTAGCTGGAGGGGGTTTGGGGGTGGAGGAATAGGTTGTGGTTGTAGGAGGTGTTCGCTTGGTGACTTTGGGTGAAGGTGCATGCGCTGTAGGCTGTCGTGAGGTGGATGGCTGTTGGGTGGGTGTGTGCCTGCGTTTGTGTATCTTGGGAGGTGGCGTCACAGACACACTGGGAGAGGACACAGGGGACGTGTGAATGGTAGTGGGGGTGGTGACTGCACGTAAGCGGGGTGTTGTGGTGTGTGTGCTGGTGATGGAAGTAGTGGCTGTAGATGTAGTGCATGCAGGTGTGAGTGGAGACCTGACTGGGATGGAGGAGGGAGACGAGGAGGAGGGGGACAGAGTGGAGGCAGTGGATGTTGGTGTGTCTGCATGTGTTTGATGCTTGCGTGAGTGCCTGTGCGATGTGTGGTGCTTATGTTTGCCTGAGCTTCCCTTGTGTGTTGAGGTGTGTGCATGCTGGTCTGATGGTGTGCTTGGGATAGGCTGAGGTACAGGGGATTGGGTCTGGGTGGAGGAAGTTGGAGGGGGGAGGCTAGAGACAGGGACAATGGCTGCCATCAGTGCTGAGGCCAGAGTCTGAAAAGCTCGCTGAAGGGCTGCCTGACCAGAATGAATGCCATCCAGGAATGCATTTGTTTGTTGCAACTGCATCTCTACACCCTGGATGGCACTCAAAATGGTAGACTGCCCAACAGTGAGGGACCTAGGAGGTCAGTGGCCTCCTCACTGAGGGCAGCAGAGGTGACTGGGGCAGGGCCTAGGTGCCTGGGGCAAAGGTGATGCCTACCCTCCTGGGTGAGCGGCCACGGGGCAAAGGCTGAGGGGCTGCTGGGAGGGCGGTGCTGGTAGGGAGGTGGGGGCTGTACCTGTAGATGCGGGGGGCACAGATGTGGCCGCCACCACAAGGGAGCTCACATCAGAGGACAAGTCTGTATCACTAGTGTCAGCTCCTGTTCCCGCCGTGGAGCTCCCCTCCGCCTCCGTCGCACCGGTGAATTCCGAGTCCGTAGTCTCGCCCTCCAGGGCCATGTGGGATGCAGCTCCCTCCTGCTCCGGTGCCACTGCTCCTCCGCCTGATGATGCTAATGCCCACAAGAACATGGAGACCACAAAAAGGTGGGGGAACGACAGAAGAAAGACATGTTGAGTGCATGTATTACCGCTACCTTTGGCGGACACAACAGACACAGAAGCCCCCTGCACTACGCTGCGCACTTGGGGTCCACTGTTCAATCCCTGAGACATGGCCTACAAGGCTATGGCTGACATCTGCACACATGGATGTCACAGGATCCTGACTAGGTGTACTTGGCACTGTACACAGGTGGGGTGGGGTGCCACAGGGTCTGCCAGAACAAGGGGACCTAACTAGCACACTCGCCCTGGCCTAGGGAAACCCACAGCCCACCTCACCCACCCAGACACCTCCACTGCGCGCACAATCAGCTGAATGAGAGTGTACTCACCCCCTTGTGGCTGCTGTGATGCCCTCAAGCGCCCATCCAACTCCGGGTATGCCACCGCCAGGATCTTGAACATCAGGGGGGTCATGGTGCGACGGGCACCCCTCCCACGTTGGGAGGCCATCCCCAGCTGGGCCTCCGCCGTCTTCTTGCTCCAGCTGCGAATGTCTTCCCATCTCTTACGTCAGTGGGTGCTCCTTCTGTGACAGACCCCCAGGGTCCGGACATCCTTGGCGATGGCACGCCAGATGTCCTTCTTCTGGTGGGCGCTGACCTACATGAATTGTACAGGGGAAAAAGGAACGTTATTACCAACTGCACCGTCACAGTCATTGGCCCCCATCCCTACCCTTGCCATGTGGCACATGCACTCACCGTCGTTTCAAGCAAGCCTCAATCTCTCCCCCCCATCTTTCATCCACCCCACACAGGCATAGCCCATACAGCATGCTCCCAGTGTACTTACCTGTTTGTCTGGAGGACCGTAGAGTAGCGTGTACTGGGGGAGGACCCCATCCACGAGTTTCTCCAACTCCTCCAATGTGAAGGCAGGGGCCCTTTCCCGAGCCATTGTCTCTTCCAGACTGAGGTCACAGCAGCACTTGCAGTGTAGGTCCTCTCCTGTCGAAGATCAGGTATAGAGTGATTGAACAGATAGAAAATGGCAGTCACGTCCGCGGCGGTGCGTACCGTCACCGCCGGCGTACATCGTCATTGGATCCTGGGACCTATAGGGTCCAATGTTAACCAATGCAGAATTGCACCGCGGTCTTTGACCGCCTACCTCGACGGTGTACAACTCCAGCGCAGTTACCTCACATCCCATTGTCCACTTTACAGGTCAGGCAGCCACCATTTCAGGGGCCCACATGGCTTACTTTTTAACTGCATCACACATACCTAGGCCTTGCCTCAACACTCATACAGGCCAAATTTCGGATTATGATTTGTGTTCTGTGTAAGCTGTGGGTACGTACCTCTGAGTTGGTTGACTCTGTGCTTGCTGTTGTCCTTCATAGGCACCATCCGCTGGTACATGTGAGGAGATGGCGGCATCCTCCGGTGTACAGACTGCTTGTGGACCTGTTGACAATGGAGGAAAGACATGTGATCATCACCTACAGGCTTGATCGTGCCACAATCCTGGAACAGTGTGCCCAGCTGGAACCAGACCTGATGTCAGCTATCCGCCATTCCACAGGAATCCCCCCTCTAGTGCATGTGCTGTCAGTACTCCATTTCATTGCAAGGAGGTCATTTCAAACAACAGTGGCCATAGCATCAGGGATGTCCCAGCCTATGTTTTCCAACGTGTTGTCCAGAGTGTTGTCTGCCCTGCTGAAACTCATGCGGAGCTACATCGTTTTCCCTCAGGTGGAGGATTTGCCTACAGTGAAAGGTGATTTCTATGCCCTGGGACATATCCCCAACATCATAGGTGCCATTGATGGGACACATGCGGCTTTGGTACACCCTGCAGGAGTGAACAGGTGTAGAGAAACCGGAAGAGTTATCTTTCTATGAATCTGCAGATGGTGTGTTTGGCAGACCAGTACATCTCCCATGTGAATGCCAAATTCCCTGGCTCAGTGCATGACGCTTACATCCTGCGGAATAGCAGCATCCCTTATGTGATGGGTCAACTCCAGAGGCACTGTGTGTGGCTATTAGGTGAGCACCTGGAAGCAAGTCAGTGGGAATGGTTGTCTGGGTCTGGGGATATCCCTACAGGTTAGTGTGTGTCTAACAGTTGTCCCTCGCCATTTGCAGGTGACTCTGGTTACCCCAACCTGTCATGGCTACTGACCCCAGTGAGGAATCCCAGGACAAGGGCAGAGGAACGCTACAATGAGGCCCATGGGCGGACTTGGAGGATTATAGAGCGGACCTTCAGCCTCCTGAAGGCCAGGTTCAGGTGCCTCCATATGACTGGTGGATCCCTATTCTACTCACCAAAGAAGGTGTGCCAGATCATCGTGGCCTGCTGAATGCTTCACAACTGAGCTTTGCGACGACAGGTGCCTTTTCTGCAGGAGGATGGTCCAGATGGAGGTGTAGTGGCAGCTGGGGAGCCTGTGGACAGTGAAGACGAGGAAGCAGAAGAAGAGGACATCAACAATAGGAACTCGGTTATCCTGCAATACTTCCAGTGAGACACAGGTGAGAATACAAACCTACCTACTACATGTACTTTAACACTACTACCTCTCTACTGTCTGTCGTTTTCACCCCGTGTACGGTCACTGAGTTGTCACTTTCCCTTACGATTTCACAGATGTGGGTCCCACTGTGTGACATCTGCTTTGTTTCCTCATGGACTAGAGCTGTGTGACATAGGTATGTTGACATTTCAATTGAAAGAGCATTTTGATATTGTAATTGCTAATACACTATTTCAAAATCACAGACAGACTCCTGATTGTTTTGTACTTTAAGGGTGTTTATTTAAGTGCTCAATATTGGAGGGGGTTGTAAAATGGTGAGGGGTGATGGTGGAGGAATGTCCATGGCAGAGTCCAGTCTATTAGTCTCACAGGTGCATTGCCCAAATGGGCATAGGAAGTGGAGCTGGGGCAGTTTGAGGATGGACAGGGTGACAAGGTGGGACAGAAGGATGACATTCAGGGAGGTCTCATTTCTTGGCGGGGATCTTGGCATCGTTCTCTGTCTTTGTCCTGGATCTCAGGGAACGTTTGCGGGTTGGTTCTCCCTCTGCAGGGGGTGGGGTGCTGGTGTGGTGGTCCTGTGGCGGTGCCTCCTGTCCACTGGCGGAGGTGGTGGGCAGTTCATCGTCCAGTCTAGTGTCAGGGGCCCCTTGTTGTGCCACAGTGTCCCTCCTGGTGTTGAGGACTTCCTTCAGCACCCCTACAATGGTGCCCAGGGTGGAATTGATGGATCTGAGTTCCTCCCTGAAGCTCAAATACTGTTCCTCCTGCAGCCGCTGGGTCTCCTGAAACTTGACCAGTACAGTTGCCATTGTCTCCTGGGAATGGTGGTAGGCTCCCATGATGTTGGAGAGGGCCTCGTGGAGAGTGGGTTCCCTTGGCCTGTCCTCCCCCTGTCGCACAGCAGCCCTCCCAGTTCCCCTGTGTTCCTGGGCCTCCGTCCCCTGGACCGTGTGCCCACTGCCACTGCCCCCTGGTCCCTGTTGTTGTTGGGGTGGTGGGTTAGCCTGGGTTCCCTGTAGTGGTGGACACACTGCTGATTGACGTGTCCTGGGGACAGAGGTATGGGCCCTCTGGGTGGGTGCTGTGCTGGTGTTTCTAGAGGGGGGAAGCTCTGTGTGTGGCCTGTGACTGTGTCAGGGGAACCGACTGTCCAGAGGTCCCCGATGGGCCGGGCTCGTCATCTAGATCAAGTTGGACAGAGTTGCTGTCATCACTGTGGGCCTCTTATGTTGGTGGTGTGGACATGTGTGGACCCTCCTGTCCGGTGACGTTGGGTAGGGGTCCTGCAGGGGTATAAAAGGATATTTATTACATCTGTGTGTGCCATGGTGTGCAATGGGTGGGTGACCATATACCCCAGTGCTTGCATTCCTGTGTGGGACCTTGTGTGATGGTGGTTTAGGGGGGTGTATGGGTATGTGCAGTGGCCATGCTTTGGTGATGGGTGTCCATGCTTTGTTGTTGCATGCAGGACTTGGTGTTGGGATGTGTGGTTTGTGATGTTGGGACATTTGTGAGGAGTTGGAGTGATGGGGGTGAGGGTGGGGGTATGTGAGGGTGGGGTGTGTGATAGCATGCAAGTAGGGTGGGGGATGTAATAGTTAAGAGTTGACTTACCAGAGTCCATTCCTCCATCTACTCCATCTACTCCTGCGAGGCCCTCAGGAAGCAGAATCGCCAAGACTTGCTCCTCCCATGTTGTTAGTTGTGGGGGAGGAGGTGGGAGTCCGCCACCAGTCCACTGAACCGCAAAGTGGTGTCTTGAGACCACGGAATGCACCTTCCCCCGTAGGTCGTTCCACCTCTTCCTGATGTCATCCCTATTTCTTGGGTGCTGTCCCACTGCGTTAACCCTGTCCACTATTCTGCGCCATAGCTCCATCTTCCTAGCTATGGAGGTGTGCTGCACCTGTGATCCGAATAGCTGTGGCTCTACCCGGATGATTTCCTCCACCATGACCCTGAGCTCCTCCTCAGAGAACCTGGGGTGTCTTTGCTGTGCTATGGGGTGGTGTGGGTGATGTGTGGGGTGGTGTGTGTAGTGATAAGTGGGGTGATATTTTAGTGGTGTGTTGTGTGAGGTGCGTGGAAGTTATGTGGGTGATGGTATTGTGTGCCTGTGGATGCTTGGTAGTAGTTTGTAGTGTCTCTCCCTGGCCTTCTTTCTGTAATTTTGTTGTAGGGGTTTGTGGGTGATGTGGGTGTGTGTTTTATATTGTAAGGGGTGTGTGGTAGTGGTGTGTGTATGTGTATCAGGTGTGTGTATTTCAAATTGTCCAATGTGGCTGTGTTTTGTAAGAGTGTGTGTATTTTGAGCGCGGCGGTGTGTACCGCCAGTGGAATACCGCGGTTGAAAGACCGCCTCATGGATTCGTGTGTCGTGATAGTGTGGGCGTATTTCTGTTGGCGTGACGGTGGAGGTTTTGTTTTCGCCAGTTTATCACTGACCTTTGGTGTGGAGGACTTCTGTGGGAGTCTCAATTTTGGCGGATTCCGAGCAGTGGGTCGTAATTGCTGTGGTGGAATTCCGCGGCGGTGTGTTGGCGGTCTTCTGCACGGCGGTAAGCGGCTTTTACCGCCAATGTTGTAATGAGGGCCTAGGTGTACATAACAAATATAATATAACCGGCATACTGGTTAATTTTGAGTGACTTCAACCTCAACTTATTTCATAATCCAAGTGAGGGACATATACAAACAGTAGCAGTAGTGCCAAGACAAACCATCCCAGTGAATATAAAGAAAGACAAGATCAGAGAGAAATTAATAGAGACCAGTGAGTCTGTTGGCCTATTCAGGCTAAATGGACGGAATCCGGATGATACCCGCCTGTATGGACAAGATCCTCTGGAAAAAGGTATCTTATCTACATTACACACCGGTTAATCCATCACTATACAAGTTTGTGGACAATTTCATAATTCTGGACCGCGTGGCAAGTGATCATAAACCACAGGTAATTAAGATACTATCCACGGTGCGTAAACCAGAGAAAGTGGTATGCCTCAAAGGGGAGATCGGCACTGAAAATCTCAAGCGACTGAAATGGTCATCCAACTCCATCAAAAGTCAAGCGGAAGAGGCTGTGTCCAGACTAGAATCCATGGTTATGGACCCCACTAATCTGACAATGGTTTGAAAGGACTTTGTCAAGGATCTCACAAGCCAAGGTCTCCCAAAAAAACAAAAAAGGAAGCTCAATTGATGTATCACAAAGGCATACATATGCAAAGGCCAGTTCGTATGAGGAAAGCAGTGGTGGGTAGGCTACTGAGGAAACTGCGCACATTTCCTGAGGATAGAACATTATTGAGCACCCTTCGAGAGCAAAGGAAGCTCCCAAGAAAGGAAATATGGTCGTTTAAAAACCGTCAGCAGGAAACACTATAGGCCAAAATGCACTACGCGTCAAAATCATCAGACTCAAAACGATTCTGGAAACTGATTAGGGGTTCCAAAGTAAGCCCACAATGCTAACATAACAGAGGAAGCCTGGGTCAACCACCTAAAGTCGCATTTGAGGGAAATGCCCATCGGAGGAGTTGCGCAAACCCAGCGGAAGAAGGATACCCATGAACCTGATGTCATGACCACCTTGATAATCACGGCACCTGAGATAACAAGGATCACTGGGCGATCGCAAACTGACTGTGCGCCCGGGCCCAAAGGTCTACTGCAAGCAATATTTAAACAAACAATACAAAGATGGGAGGATTTCCTGGCTGCAATGTTTAACCGCGGTCTATTAACTGTAACTGTCCTAGCAAGTTGGAAGGGTTCAATAATCCATCCCATATATAAGGGAGGGAAGGTCACCTCTCCAAGCAACTATAGACTGATTGCCCTCTTAGACATAGACCTCAAGTACTTTTCTGTATGTTTGCTGCAGCACTTAGAATCATGGGTCACAGATAACAACATACTTCCCATAAATCAAAGTGGATTTATTAAGAACCAAGGTAGCATAACAAATCTTATGGCACTGGGACTGATCATTAATAGAGGAAAGGCAACGGGGACACCTACATACTTGTGTTTTGTTGACTTTAAAGCTGCATTTTATTGTGTACCCCACTGCCAACTGTGGACAAAACTACAGCAATGGGGGCTGCCATTCACTATTTTAAACACTATTAGACTGCTTTATTCTGATACATGGGTGAAGGTTAAACTTGCAGATCGTTCATTTCTATCAAGTGCAGTTAAAACAACAGTTGGTTTAAAACAAGGCTGTGTCTTTGCACCAATTCCCTTTAATATTTATATAGCAGACCTCTCTACAATGCTAAATAACCAGTCTCCCCATTCACCCAACCTTGGCGGTCATCAATTATCTTACATGCTATCTGCAGATGACCTGATGCTGCTCAGCAACACCACAATTGGTATGCTAAAACTGTTGAGCAACGTAGGAGGGTACGCAAGAACAAATTAATTGGAACTAAACCAAAGTAAAACAAAAATGATTGCCCTCAACTGCAAACCCTCTAACAAACATAAATGGTATCTAACTGGAAATATTATAGAGGAAGCAGCCTCTGACCGGTTCTTAGGGGTCATGATGGATGCAAAAGGCAATTATGCATGCCAGAGAGAAGTGATAAAAACCAAGGCACAAGAACTCATTTATGCCTGTAGAACCCTAGCAAATACCATCTGTGGACACACTCTAAAACCGTTGACAGCTATAATGAGAGAAAAACTGCTTCCAACGCTCGCATATATAATTGAAATAATGAGGGGGATGAAAGAAGCTCTCCTGGATAAATTCCTGGTAAAGGCCTACAAGCATGTATACCAGTTACTTGGATCAGCATCACCGGCCCAGGTTAGACTGGAATTTATGTTGGTAAAGCAGACATTAGCCCCACCTGCGGCTTTTATCAAATGCTGTCACAAAATGCCTCACACCCCAAAAGGGAAGCTGGCTAGTTTAGTATGGCAGAAAATCAACTTTGAAAGGGGCAATAATAACTATAAAAAGTATTTGGAAAGAAACCTAAATCATTTGGGCCTAGTTGATGTATGGGACCAGACGCTCTCTATTCCAGCATTTAAGAAAGTAGTGAATAAATCAAGCAAACAACGTAGATGGCTAGAAAACAGGGAGGAACTGGCTAAAAGGTCTCACAGTTGATTGGTTCTTAACTCATATAAAACACTAAAAGAATCCCCGCTATTGGCTGCTCCCTAGTCATTGAAAATTAAACAACGCTTTCTAAGGCTAAGACTGGGCGATATGCCAACGCTAGACCTCATACCAAAATGGAAGTCAGTGTCATAAAGACACAGCCAGGAATGCCGCTTAAGTCATCTTGCGGCGGAAACCTTAGGGATCGTGGTCTGTATATGCCCAGCTTTGGCTATTCAAAGAAGACAAATGCTGAAGGAAGAATTTAATGAAATAGGGATCAGAACATGCAGACAAGCCCTAATTGAGACACTTAACCGAAGAACCACAATATTGAATATTAGGCTGGTCCAATTTCTGGAAACTTTTATGTCCCTAACTGCCCCTCCAAAAACGTAGGTATTTCGGCAAACGAAGATCTACTTAGAGTACATAACATAGTTAGGCGGTAACCATCCAATACCTAACTAGTCCCTAGTTATAGATTAGAAGAAAGGTTACGCTCTTATTTGTCAGAATTGCACTTTAACCCTAAGTTACCAAAGCCAAGTATTGGAGCTTAAAATCCCGCACCAAGGCCAGGTGCCCCCCCATAAACTCTTGCAAACATGATCAACACCAGGGGAGTTAACACATATATTACTATGAATTTAACTACCTTTCATATACTCGAAAACAGCTTTTCAGGAGGCAGGGTGGTTATCATGTAGCTATGGTTGTTAACATGTTTTTAACCAGGTTTTATATTTGCAATTGGAGTTAAGACGGGTTAACGTGTTCATTGCACTGATTATGTCCTTAGTCATTTATTGTATTAATACAATTTTGTGCGATTTTATGGAGATGGAACATTTCATGGTTTTTATTCATTCATAAAATAAACGGTTCACATTAACTTTGTGTCTTAGGAGAGCCAGGGAGATCCTTTCCTCACTTTGCTGAGGGATGCCTTTCCCAACTCTGCTGATTTCCTCTATTTCCATTTTCATAAGTTAGATTCCTGAAAGATTGTGCTTCTTTGCCAGGGGCCTTTAATTTGCTTTATTTCAGAATGAACCATCAACCTGGGATTTCGCCTTGCCATCTCTAAATGCTTTATTTAGTTCAGGGAGGTTCCTTTATAGAACCAATACATTCTCCATGTTGCATGTTGAACCGTGTAATGATCTGCGATGTCATCTATCTATATATGTTGGTGGATAGATTAACAATTTTGAATTTTATGCTTACTTGATTCATTGATTTACTAAAATAATAAAGTTTTAAACTTTGACTGATCTACTAATAAACCTTCATAGTTAGGAAACCATCCTCTCTGTTGTTATTGTGGGGCCCGATAGGGTTCACTGTAATTTGATTTGTTGTATTGATGTTAGCTCCCAGAATACATTTTCAGTTGATATCAAAAGGTCCAAATGACCAGTGGCACAATCTGTTGGATGACTACATCACAATCTGTAGTTATAGTGAATTGTGCTGGATCAAGATATGTGCATATGAGGCAGAATACATTGTGAGTCTATCACAGTGCCTGAACATGGGTGAAAGGGAGTTCTGATTCCGTGATCATCCACTCTTTGGCCTGTCTGAGGAGAAATGGCCACATATGTGCTGAATGTAATTATTATGTAATATGAAGGAAGTATACCCGATTGTTGACATATGGACATTTCAAAAGTTAGAGGAAATGCCGAGAGAGGGTGAGCAAAAGAAATACTGGTGAAGGTGAGGTGAGACAATGAATTACAAGCAGAAGGGCAGAGTATAAGGATAGTGATGAAGAGGAAGGCGATGATGTGTGAGGTATACTGATGGAGTATTGATAAAAGATGTGGGAAGAAAAAAAGTCTTACATTTCTAACAGAGAAATCCAACACCCCCAGAGATTGATCCATGCAGGTGTACACAACAATAGAAATTCAGACCCTGAAGGATAGGCTTGTTACGCCTAGTTTGCGTTATATACTCAATAGATATGGGATCTGCATTTTTTCTGCTCAGTCCCCACAAGAACAGACAGAACATCAGAGTGTTTATTAACCTGGGAAACTCACTTAATGGAGATGGGCTGATTATCCACCCCCAACACCAGTGTCCCCCATTTATCTGCCCCCTCATCACTCAGCAAGACTATAAGAATGAGCCTTACAAGCTCAGGCTCAAGGCAGCCAACTGAGTACTAGTCATTTAATTCATCCATTTTTATTTCTGGACCAAGGACAGATAAATACAATTTTCTTTGATTGGATCAGTGTTTGACTAATGGTAAAGTTAGTGAACAAAGACACGAAAAGCACCGCACGGCATTAATTTACCAATCAAGAAAGAGAGAGACTGAAACAGAACTAAGAGCCTGATTTAGATCTTGGCTGTATGGTTTTGCCATTGGCTTTTCGACCAGAAAAAAGTCCGCCACTGTGATTGTACGCCCGCTGTATTTAGATGTTGATGGTCCCATACATGAAAGCCCACATTTGAAGCACGGTCCCCGCCAGGGAATACTGCCCACATCGATGGCGGTGAGGAAAAAGGGGATGCCGGCAAGAACCCGGACACCCTTCCTGCTTTGCAGATTTGGATGTGCCTTCTCACCAAGAAAAAAGTGGCGGTCCGACCTCCATGTCTGAGTTGGTGGATTGGGGGGAAAGGGGTGAAAACTCACTTCTTTTCACCCTTCCAACCTTGTCTTTGACTGTACACAACTGGACAACACCTGCCGTCACATCTGCCACCGACCCATGGAGAAAGCATAACCCCCCATCGCTGAACTTGAAGGTAGGGTCACCGCATTGCCAGGATACATTCAGTGGGCACTGCATGGGAGGTCGGGACCACTGCAGGCATATACATGTCACAGTCATTTTTTTAAATTGCTGTGACATGCATATGTCAGGGACATGGGTGGGTCAGACACTGATGGGGTCACACTGGTACACAACACATATCACACACATACACAACTGTCATTCTGGTGTCAGTATTAATTGGCAAAAGAATGCTGGCACTACAATGACGGTCAACTGTGTCCATGTGTGCACATTGCCAGGGAACCTGTACCTGTCATTTTGTGGTGCAAGTTGTGTGTGCGAGTCAGTGAGTGTATATGTGTGTATGCAGTCCAATTTGCTGGTTGAGGTGGAGGAAGCTGAAATTGGTGATGTGGATGTGTCTGTATGTGTGCCACCCGCATGTGGATGTTGCTTTGTAAGTTGTGCTGCCGTGTGGCACATTTAGGTGAGTGTGGTTGTTGTGTGGTGGGCATTGTTGTGTGTGTAGTTGTGTGTGTGTGTGAGTGTGGTTGTTTAGCTGAGTGTTGTGTCATGGATGTATGTCAATGTGTGTTTTCAGATGACATGGTTACCCTGATTAAAATGAGTATTCTTCCCAAGTTTACTCCTCTGTTTGGTTGTATTGCATTAACATGTCAAAGGTGTCACTTCAAAAGGTTCAAGGTAGTGTTAATAGCTTCATCTGGAGGGTCACTAGGAGCTGGAATGTCATAGAAGAAGCAAAAGGCAAAATCTCCAGAAGGGGGTCTGCAGTTGGAAGATATTAAATATTATTGTAAGGCATTTTAATTTAAGTTCTTCAGGGTCCTTTTAGGTATATTGGTTAATATGGGCTCCAAGGGCATGGACAGGATGTTTCAGGCTGTATATGGGATCTCAAATGGATGCAGTTGACTACTTGTATAAGTTTGGAGATGCCAAACACTACAAAAAGGTCAGGTTGAAAGTTTTAGTAGTGCCTTTATCTGTGTGGATGAGGCTCTGTCAGCTATGGTCGATTCCATATTTTTCCCCACTTGCCTCGATTTAGAACTTGTCCCATATTCCTGAGTACTTAACATACAATCTGAGCGCCCCATTCTGGGAAGTGGGAATCCAAAAAAGGGGTGATTTGTTGGATGTCAACTCTTTAAAATCATGGGTGAATTAAGCATTAAGTCAGGAGGGTTGAGTGCCTAAATTAAAATATTTTCCATTGGTCTCACTGCAACCTCCAGGAGATATAGAAGCCGTTCTACATCACGGGGATTAACGAAGAAATTGCAAGGGGTTAAGGACTGATTTGCCACCACCATACAGCACCTGGGATCGATGCTTGCCCAGTGACCAGTTGGAAGCAAGTATCCTTTTGCACTTTATACAAGGTTGTTAGTTCTGCTGCACCCAAAAGTAACCATTGGATTATGTTACACAGGGCCTACTGGACTCCGTTAAAGCATTCAAATATCTTGGATATGTCAGTAAGCTGCTGCAAGAAGTGTAACAAGCCCACTTAGGATGATCTCCATATGTTTGTTGAATGCTCAGGATTTACAACATTCTGGGAGAAAGTAAGTGCACCAATATCCAAAACTATAATCGAAAAGATTAAGGTGAGTCCTTGCCTGTGTTTTTTTTGGGTTAAACCAAGAGCCAGAGGAAGAGCTTAACAGATGGAGGAAAAGGAACCTAATTTTTTATTTAATAATTATAGCAAGGCATACTACTTTTAGAAACTGGGTCAATCCTCCTAACCTAGAAGACTGGTTGTCCTAAGTAAAGACAGTATAATAAATGGACTCAGGGAATCAAAAGTGCAAGAATAAGGCAAAAGCATGGTCCCCAGTGGTTGAATGACTACGAATTATGTATGGAGAAGTCCTATGATTAAGTACACCATTTGCATGTAATTTCTGCTGGTTTGGGCAACTGCAGTGCTCAGTGACCCTTAGCGAAAAGGAACAGCCCTCCCCTGGCCTTGTACCATTATACGTGTGGAGGAGTTGGAGTGGCCATCATTGATGAATGGGTCAAGCAGGTATGGTGATGAGGACTTTAAAAAAAAGTGTGTTGTCAGCATGTACCGGTTGGGTTGTGGCAGAATGGCAATGGGTTATTATGTGAATGTGCTGTGTTGTTTACTATGTAGTGCGGGTGTGCACATATGGCTAAGGTATAGTGTGTGTGGGTCACTTACCTCTCTTCCATAGCCCCTGCCATTGTACGAAGTCCATTGGGTCCTGCAGATGTCTCCCTTCATCAGCAATCTGTCGCCAGTCAATCGGTTTGAATAGCCGTAACATCTAAACACAGCGGGTGGAAGACCATCGACTTGACTGTCTTCTCGGGTCCACCGCCGATGGGCTTGGCGGTGTGACCACCAAGATCTAAATCACGCCCTAAATATGAATGTAACCAAGGTAATTTAAATAACTCTATAACTAAGGTTCTCACATGCTGTAAATGAGAATATGTACTAACTTAACATGAACTAAAATATTTTTTAGGTAACGAATGCATATGAATGCATTTTTTAAAAGTGTGTTTCAGAGAGATTGCTGAGGAAAGTGATGTAAGGAGGAGCATAGGGAGCATAGGAGTATTTGAGACACTCAAATGATTCCCTCCATTTCACAGACCTTAGTCATGTTTAATGTAGTCTCATATTTTCAGAATTTAAATTTTAAATATACACAACAGTATACTTTTTGGTATTCCTTTATTTGACACTGATAACAAGCATTGGCAAAGTCAGTAGATATGGCTTATTTTAGGTGTATGTGTTCTTCACGCTGTATGTCTGGATGCGGTAACAGAAAAACTAAAGAGAGGAACCCTAGTACTGGTCAGGGGGCACACTGTTTCAAGCACAGGATTCTAGATCATTTGTTTTAAGCCACATCCTTAATACTACAGCCCATGGAAACGTTTCCTAGTTACGCTTCCTTGGCGATGAGCTTTTAGAGACCACCCCACTTTTTCATCCCTCTCAAAGACTTTTATACGTACATATGTATATTAAGGATTTTACTCGTTTTTAAGTACCTGGCAATAGTGTCAAGCATGGATTAGCACAGTGTAAATCTTCTAACCCCAAGGTTTGTCACACGGGATAACCAAATCCCTTGTTTTCTAAGGTAATTTGAGAGATTCCATCTAACAAAATATCTATCTATAGTCTTTACCCGAAAAGCATTATTGGTATTAGCATTTATTGTTCACAATAAGGCAATCATTCTTTCTTTATTATATTATTTCAAAATAAATAGATTGGGCCTATGGCACCTGACAAAGCTTTCCCCAGTGAACCAATAGGGAATCTAGCCTTTATCATTGCCTTGCCACAGAAGCAATAAGAAACTGGATTATTAATTGGGGTGAGTTGCTACCCACCTCAAGAAAAATTACAACCATTGTCAGGACAAATCACTGAATTAACCTGAGTTCAACCACCTGTTAGCTATGGCACTGAGCAAGCAGGCTTAACTAAGGGTAATAAGTAAAGTATTTGTGCAGCATCAAAACAATAAAGTTAAAATTAGGTATTGGGCAACATTTTAATTACACCAGCATAATTGGCCTAATTTTGGTAGTTTCACAAAACAAAATGTACAGAAAATTGCTACCGATGTGCCACTTGACCACATCATGTAAAATATGGGTGAACTATTAACACAAGATATACTGTACGCATAATTTTTGGATGCAAACGGAATTTCAGGTAGATTTTTTCCACAAGAGGACCGTTCGTTAAATCTGTGAGTGAAAAACTACAAAGGCTAACTCAAGCGGCAGTGTTTTAAATGCATGTAGTAGTTCATTTAAAATGGATGGTCAACAAACATTTCAGGTAGATTTTTTTATCTGAGTTGACCATCGGGGTAATTTTTTGAGTGCAAAACTACAAATGTGAGTGCAAGCAGCTGTGTTTAGAATACGAGCGACCGAAAGTTAATAAACAAAATGACATGAAAAGTGCCAATGAAAGTCATGGGTCACAGTAGACCAGGATCTATGCACGCTTTCAGGCCAACCACAATGGTGAATGGGTTGCAACCAAGTTTGCCCTGTTCAAGATTCTACCTTCTGCCTTTAGCCCTCAAACTCCCAATCCACCACAGAAATACACTTCAAATGTCCACCAGGATCTCATTTTGAGACTCACAGTGTGTCAGGCAGAGGCCAAACAGCAGGGTCCAGTCCAGGTCCAGTTGCCGCTGGTCACCTGGGCAGTTGCAGGAATGGCCTTGTGACTTGTGTACCAGCAGCTTTAATAGAAGGTCAGCCTTATGACCCTTGGAATCCATTTATTTGCCCAGGGTACAAGTGGGAGAGCAGGTCCAGTCCCCTAGGCTCTTCTCTGGGTTCAGACAGTAGGTTCAGTCCTCTTCTGATCTTCCACAGATAAAGGAGTATCTGGCATGGGTGTCTGAAGATGCCACCTTTATGCCTGGCTTAAGCTAGTGGGTGGGAATAATTCCTGGGCACGTCCTACCCAATGGAGTAAAAGTTCCCTGGGCTAATCCTATGCACTTTGGGTATTTTCAAGATGGCAAGTCTTCTGCCACTTGAAACTTGGACTGCGGGGCCTGTGTTTGTGTGTGGAGAATGTAATATGGCAATCCTACTGTTCTCCGAAATCTCACACTTAAATCCATCTGGGGCAGTCATTATACTTACAATACATCCAGAAACAGAAATTTGGGAGATCAGCCAGAAAGTGGATACATGAGAATTGTTTAGGTATCCTGTTTCACCTCCTTTCAAGTGCACCCCCAGTGTTCTATGTAAACGCCCAGTAGACCTGTCACACAGACACTCCATCAGGATGTGACACTGTAATGTCAATTACTGGCCAAAGGTGAGTGGAGCCTGCCTTGCTCTGGGTTGTTGGCTGCCATTTGCTTCTGACATGGGAGGCTTTTGTAAAGTTATTCAAATTCCTGGACCTAACCACACTCGTCACTTTGTCAAGGGACAACAACAAAACCTCCCAACACCCATCGCTTTGATCCCTACTCTGGGAGCAGTTCCCTCGCCTCTTCAAATGCCATTTAATAGCTGGTAGAAATTGTAGAGCAAATGTAAATACAGCCTTCAGGAATTTTGGATAGGAATAATGTAACTTTTTAGATATTATTTTTGCCTATTATTCATGAAACATCTGACAATTGAATTGGATTTTCAATTACTATAAAAAATCGTTGTGTAAGTATTTCTTTAGTTAGTTTCACCACAAAGATATAGCATTAGGATTTTTAATCTGTACCCTGGTGTTGTACAAAGAACATCCAGGCATTACAGACAGTATGACCTAATTAGGGATGGCTTTTAGGTATTTAAAAAGAATGTTTTGACCTGTCAAAAGCGTTTATAATGACAGTTTGAATTTCTGTTTTTACATTGCTACAGTCAGTCTACATTGGTAGGTCACTGTGCCATGTTTACATTCTCACTGTAGTAGACGGCACAATAGGTTTTGCAGTCCACTAGTGACATTTAACGCTTGGTGCACTTTATACCATATACTAGGGACGTATTTGTAAGTTACATATACCAATCAGGAATATGCCAATTCAACCATGTTGGGCGGGAGGGGCTACCATCACTGTGCCACTGGTTTTCAGGGTTAAAGGGCACAGAGGTCTAACACCAGCAAAAAGCATGGGTCCAGCAAAAGGTGAAAAATCCATGGTGATAACATAGAAAGGGCAGATTTCCTACAGTTACCAACTCAGGGATGCTATACTGAGCATATGCTTTCCCACAAGCCACCAGAAAGTATACTGTCTTAAAATTAAAAATATGTTGTTATGATCTGTTTCTATGTTATGGAAGCCAAAGATTGATAATCTTTCTATGTCACAACCTATAGAATATTATCTAGGTTTTCAGACTGTATGGCTTGTAAGAATTCTGATGACCTAGGTAATGCTAATGAGAAAAGCTGTGTAAAGGCTGGTGGTTACTGTACTCCTGTTCTTAAAGAATAAACCCAACTTACACCTTCATTGGAGTTGGACTGGTCATTTTGGAGAAGAAAATTGTAACATAAGTACAGTTGGCAAAACAATCTAAAACACTTTTTAATAGGGCCTATAACAATTATCAAAATGAATTCTTATACACCTTTGATTTATCAGAGGGATAATCAGCACAAAACCCCTAGCCTACTATGGTGATCCACAAAACTCCATGTAACAAGATACCTGTTTACAGTGTTTAGCACAGTGTAGTAACAACCCACACTTAAGTGCCTACTGGCTTTAACATAGGCTTTTCAAAATAAGTAAGTGGGATGTGGTGCCTTTGTTGTATCTTTCATAATAAAGAGATTGGACCTATGGCCTCTGACATACTATTTCATAACAAACAATGATCAGGGCGATAGCATTTACCTCTAGCTTGCCACCATATCAGTTTAGGCCCTCTGTATTAAGGGTAAGCATTCCAATAAGACAATGCAATCACAGGTATACAGTCATAATAATAAAAATTGGGTAAAAATGCAGTTGACAAAATAATATATTGTTGTGTAGCCATTTCAAGTATAGCTCCATGCATGTTAGCTTAACATACTAGGCCGCTGTGCACTTTGCCCTAGATATATTTTATTCAGCTTTGCATTGTTATTTTACAATAACCAGTTTTTACGGTCTTGTTTTAATTTCTTCTATCGTACTGTTTAGCTTAGCTCAGCACTGTGTTCTCAAATAAAGCATTGTTGATCGTCCTGTGTTTCAGTCAAGGCTACAGTCTGGTACATTGCTGGTAAACGTGGTAGAAGTTTAGTCTCCAGCATTCGTAGAAAACACACATCATTACGTAGGGACATTTTCTTAGAACATCTGGATGTTAGTTATAAAAACACTTTCTAGTCCTAGTACACGTCAAGAGGGAGATTCCAGCCAGGGAACCACAACTGTATGCTGAATGCCCTGTTGCAGATGCTGATGCAGATTACAGGCCTTTGCTCAGGTATGAGGGTTGAGTTTCCTCCCGGGGGAACCTGAAAGGCAGGCTTAGAGCTTAACATGCTGTGCTCGAAATATAACTTAGAGAGAGAATAATCTAGCGGCACTATGATAGCCTTATTCTTGTGCTTCACTCTCATCATTACTATTTTAATATTATTGTGTTATGTAGTTCTGGTTATTGCAGCTCACGCTTTGTTATCCAAAATGCAGTTGTTTTGTTAAACCAATCTTTAAAACTTATACTGCTTCTATTGTCATTTATATATGATACCGCATTATGTATGGGAGAACTGGTTGTGACCTGAGTGACCACGACTTCCCTGAGAAGTACTGAGATGTCATGCGCTCGGCTGCCCAATTGTCTCTACCATTTGGGAGAGATGAGGCACTGCTAGTTAGCCGGAGCAAAACGCGGATATGGAGTGACAAGCGTCATCTACCGTGGGTCAGACTCAGTCCCCCAAATCGTGGATGATCTTGTTGCTCAAAATCCAGTAGTCTCATTAAGATAATGAAAGCCTACGTGACATGGCGCCGCCAACGTTTGGTCAGGCTCAAATTTTCTGGTCCACCGGAATATCTCAGTCTCACTATATATAATGACACCTCAGTTCCGTATACGGAGACGTCCGTGGTGCTGAGGATTTCCACCACAGCCGCATAGGTAATCCTATTTTAGCTGGTGGTTGTTCAAGCTTGAACTTTAAAAGGAAAAAAACCCATCTTGGTGTGCCTTCTCTGAACTCTTATTGCTTCTATGATGGCGAATCCCCAGGTTGTACAAATAGCTCTTAACATGAGACAACCTCTCACAACACACTTACTAGCACATGGCCTTATGGCCCAGGGAGGTCCAGTCACGTTTGTGGTGGATGCCCACGCAGCCTAAAGAACAGAGCTTTTTTACTCATGGGTCACATTTCCAGCAGTTGATAGGAACACAAATACATTTCATACATATACAGTTGCGAACGCGCCTGGGCAATACAGGGCGTACGCATACTTAGAGATACCTCTATCTTATCAAGAATATAATAATTGGCTTGATGGCACCCTGCCCCACACAATATTACCAGTAAGGTTAGGTCCACTAAGTAATGACGGTCCTACCTGGCCTTTATTGGCCACATATACACCACATCCTGCGGTTGCGAATTTGGCAGTAGCTGAGGTTCGACGCTTATACATTGAGTTAACAGCAATATACCGGCGAATAGTACAATTTGTGATGCAAACTTTAAATACAAACCCAGCGCGAGCTGCTCCAGCACAACCACATGCAGTAACACCAGGTATAAATCCGGTGACTGTACATTCAATTATGGGTAAGGTCCCGGCCAAACGAGAGGAGACTCCATTTTGGCTAGCACAAAAAATGAATACGCTGGAGGCAGTATTTCCCTATACGGACCTCAGGATAAACAAAGAATATTAACTATGTGCTTGCCCTTTGGGATGGTCCCTACAGTTGAACACTGTAACACATGGGGCACGGTATTTGCAGCGCTCTATACAACGGCACACGGTACTCCGACACTAGCCAACCTACAGGAAGTCCTTAAACAAATTCAAGATTAATACGGGGCTGCTCCGGCCCTAGATTTGGGAATGCAACTGATGGGCAATTTTGCCACAGTTTCTTCAATCATCCTAATTAACCTTAAAGGAGAAGCAGTTGCACTCGCAGTGCGCATGCAGCTCCGTGACGTTCTGCAACAAGATCAGGAGCGAGAGCTGCCTAAAATAATAGTGGAAACTTATTCAAGTATCGGTCGAGATAGCCTAGAGGCTAGACCACAAAAACCTCAAATTCAGGGTAAAATTAATAAAGATAATACTAAACAGCTACCTGAGGGTACTAAGAAACGCTGGGAGAAAAAACAACAAACACCTAAAAAAGAAAGGGGAGAATCTCCACAAGTGGAGACCCCACAGAATGGATATAATCTCAGAAATAGAGAGAATATAAAACGCCTGATAGATATCAATATACTGATACACGCCAATCTTGTTCCTTTCATGGACTCATCGGAAAAGAGAAATGAGAGAGGTGGGCTATCAGAGTGGAGAACAGAGTACGTGAAACTGAGACAGGAATCACAACGCTCTTTGGAGGTTTCTGTTAAAAAGGAAGAGAAACCTGTACGGCAAAAACAACGATTTAAAAAGAAAAAAGTGGCAGCAGTCTCAGTTCGACATGCCACTCAGGAAGATGGTTCTCTTGAAGAACAAGAACTGGACTCTAACACAGCTAGACAGCGTGGCAGAGGTCACAATAGTTTGCTGGAATCTTCTAGAGCTTCTGGAGGTGAAAGCAACTGATGACTTTATACAAGTAGAAACAGCGGACATGCGTGTCTCCGAACCCGATAGGGTGTATGAAGTAACACTACAACTGGAAGGAGACATTGAACGCACGATACACGCAATCTTTTGGACCGTGTAGTCAAAGTATATGACATCTTGTTGGCCGAACAAGATTGTCTGCCTGATTTTGTCCGCACCTGTCCATATGGAGAAGAGGTTATTAAACCTTCCTTCTCGCCCCTTGTTCCACAGGAACTCGCTGAGTCCTATTCTATAGAATGGGCTCTAGCACAAGCACCTGCGTTATATAGAAATCACATAGGGTGGGATAGGGACTCTCCATACCATGTCATTCCCATTAAAAGTGAACCTCAGCCACAACCGCAGTATCCCATAAAACAAGAAGCAAGGGCACCGGTGAGAGAGATACTCACGCAATTAGAATACCAGGGTGTGATTGAACCCTGTGTCTCACCGATGAATAACCCCTTATTCCCTGTAGCTAAGCCGGTCCATTCATACAGAATAGTCTTAGACTACAGACATTTAAATGGACATACACGTACATATGCTATACAAAACTCACATAGCACTGCACTTATGAGCAACATAGTGCGGAAAAAATTCAAAAAATTCTGTAGTTTGCCCCAGGGGTATAAGAACAGCCCAGGACTCTTTGCGGCTCGTGTGACTGCTATTTTACACGAGATAGACCCTGAAGCATTGTCATACGTGGACGATATATATCTCACGGATGACGAGTTACTACAAAATTTAAGACGGGTAGCCTGCATTGTTGTAGGCTTTGCCGAACTCGGCTACAAACTCAACTTTAAAAAGTCAAAAATTGCCTTCCTCAGCGTCCTGTTTCTGAGATATGAGCTGTCGAGTGAAGGAAAGAGCCTAGCGGCACAATTTTTAGAAAAATTTGCACAATTGCAACCACCAAATACGATAAAAAAACTTCAGTCGTTGTTAGGCTTTCTAAATTTTGGCAGAACATACCTTCCTGATTACGCAACACACATAAAACCTTTGTATGACTTAATACGTCCCGATTTCTCAAGTAAATTCTGGACGGTTGAACATACACGCACTCTTCAAGATTTACAGACAGATATGGTAGCAGCAAAACATTTACACACAAGGGACATTTAAACACACTTGGTCATCAGGGTAATAGCTGGGGCCATCGGTTTCACTTATGTAACATTTAATGAAGGTGAGACAGTCCCGATAGCATGCACATCACATTTGTATTCAGCTGCTGAACAACGCTTTGCACCCACGGAGAAAATTCTCACTGCTGTGCAGATGGCTGTTATTAAAGAAAGACCTCTTGCCCAAGGAAAACGCATTATTGTCGTTTCTCCTATTCCAGCCCTAGAGGCTGCTACAAAAGCTAGTGTTCCGAACGCGACAGCACTTCATCCACGATGGATACAATGGGCTACGTCTCTAACAGCCACTGATGTAGACTACATTTTGGACCCAAAATTACAAACTCAAGAATTTCTACAATATGAAGTAGAATATCCAGTTCCAGCAGACACCTTGCCTATTGATCAATATCATGCAATAATGTACCCGGTGGCTCTGTGCAACCAGCGATTGGAACTAAACATCAATATTCTGCTGCATGCGCAGTCATAAGCGGCTATATGGAGGGGAAGAAATTCTGTCTCCAACATACCTATACACAGACCTTAGGGAATTGTACAGCACAATTGGCTGAGCTAAAAGCTCTACTGATGGCACTAGAACATACGGATCCGACACAGTTCACACTGATTGTGATTCATATTATTGCGTCCAGTCTTTTAACGAATACCTGCATTACTGGCGTTTGAATGGGCTCAGAGATTCAAAAGGCAACACCATAAAACACAGACTCTTGTGGGGGAAGGTAGCAGACCAGAAAGAGACGCTACCCAAAGTCCATGTTGTGCACACACTTGGACACCAGCGCATTGGAATACACGTTGCTGGAAATACTTTGGCTGATGAAGCCGCAAAGTCAGCAGTGGCAGTTGCCACTGTAGCTGCAGTGACTCGTTCGAGTTCCAAACCAGACACAGACATTATGGCTGCCATAAAAGCTAGGGTTGATGGCACGCCATATCCTAAAGGATTTCCTAATAAATATCAGTACTTGATGGGAGGTATGCTGAACGCTGAAGTTAAAATTCCAGGCGTAGGCGTACGCGACATCCCCAATAAAGATGTAAGACCTCAATTGATTAAAGCAGCGCATGAGGGGGTGGTATCTGCACATGCCGGTGTGGCGGCTACAATTTCACTCTTACAGGCCCGTTATTGGTGGCCAGGTCTCTATAAAGAGACTAAGCAGTATGTCCTTTGTTGTGACATCTGTCAACAAATTAAAGTTTCCACAGGCCAAGCGCCCGCCGCAGACACCTCTCTTAATTTCCAATAGACCATTACAATGTGTGTACTTGGACCATTGCAGTCCATTAACACCTGATAGTGCATACAAATACATATTAGTCGCTGTTGATTCCTGCTCCAGATTTGTGTGGGTGTGGCCACAACGCTCGGCTGACGCTCGGACTGTTATTAAAGATTTGCGAGACTTTGTCGGTACATATGCAGTTGCGGCATTCCATTCGGACCAGGGCCCTGCTTTTGCCTCAAGGGCATTCAGGGACACCATTGCTTCATTGGGGGTCCAACTCCAGTACTCGTCTCCATTTCATCCCGACAGAAATAGTGTTGTGGAGCGATTAAACCGCGATTTAAAGCAATCCTTAATGGCCAGAGTCTTAGGTACGGGTCGTAGTTGTCTAACCCACCTATATGGAGTTCAGAGAGCACTAAATAACCTGCCTAGAAGGTCCCTGGGGGGTCGTACTTCATATGAGTGCCTGTTCAGAACACAAATGTTTGTTCCGGATCTTGATGGTCCTGGTGTGGAGGCAGCAGAAACACCTTTTGACATAAATGATTGTGTCACTGTTTTACAGGAATTACAGCAGTTCCGTGAAGATAACTCTTCTAAAAGGGCTGCCTCCACAGGAATTAAGGATGTGCCAGTAACATCTACCGGCTGGATTGCCAGGGTTGGTGATTTTGTACGTGAAAAGGTCGCAGTAAAAAAATAATTTGGCCCTTCTTTTCGAGCACCAGTCCCTGTGTTGGGGATACACGTTACCAGAACTGTTATTCTACCTGCGTTGCCAGGTGCCAAAGAAAATAGTTTTGTTTCCATTGACAATGCCAAACTACATGTGGCCGATTCTGCACAGCCGACCAAGAGGAAAGTCCAGTAGTTCCCGAATCCTTCTCACTACTGGAGAAGAAGTTCCGCTTCAAGTTGTTTATACCAACGCTGATACCTCCTTGAGCTTGGGGAGGGTGGATGATGATCTTGCATTAGTTCCACTAACAACAAGCAATTTAGAAACATTTGATCAAGTCACTACGACTACTAGCCAGACGGATGGTGCTGTCTATAGTGTACCACCACAGGAAACACCAACTCCACCATAGGCCACGGCTACGCCATTTGCACGAACAGCCTCTGGTTACTTTGCCGACTACAACGACGGTCTATCGGACTCGTTTGCCTCTTTGACAGCTGATCTGTCAGGTGCACGTAAGCTGCTACAATGGCTTAAAGAAACATATTTCATTTTTCCATGGAACTATGTATGGCTTTCTTTGACTGTCTGAGCCTTTCTGCTTTGGATTGGTTTTGTCATTACTTTTTTCATGTTAATACATGGTCATTTTCTTCCTGAGAGATCAGCGGTTGAACAGGTGGCAGAGGTTTTGAAACCACATTTTTCATCACATAAGATTCAAAGAGACTTGTCTTTTGTGAACATTTCTGCAGTACCAATTCCTGATGGGATTGTGTGGGACAAAGTAGTGTTTGATCTATATTGTCCCACTGAAATTATTCAAGTACCGTATGTGTTAAAATTATCAATGAACGATATAGTCATACCAGGCATTGTATCTGATGATTGAGATGTGAAAATAGTTGATTCTATGATGACAGAATTGCAATATTATACTGTCTATGAAAACGAAGATGTTTACCAGGTTAAAGAAAATTATGGTGATATGTTTTGCTATAATTATTATGGGCACCACTTCATACATAGAGGGAGCAGTCCAAAAACAATATTTAATTACACGCAATGGGAACATTGTCCAACTCCCCCGCAAGGGAGTTCAAAAACTTATCTGGCAAAAGTACACAAATGTAACTATACTGTAAATGAGCTCAATGACTGGGTCCAGAATGGTACATTTAATGCTTCACTGATACATCCAGGCGGGTGGTTATTATAGCCAATAGATACCAACGGGTGTCATCAACGTTTTGTCACCTCCTAGGGGGTTTCCGAATGAGTAGGTCAGACCCTCGCTACATATCACCAGAACATGCTGACATAATTACAACATATAGTGTAGGAAAATTTTGCCAACAGTGGCCAAAATCATCCTCACTAGATGTGGTTAAGACACACCCCAGTCTCCTGTCTAACAACACTGACTTACAAGATTTCTTGTCAGGCCCAGAGATACCACTTAGGAAGTGTTTCTTGTATGAGGTATACAATGAAATATGGAAACTTTCCCAACAAGAGGCTGCAGCCCAGTTAAGGCAGATAGATCAGGAAAATTTGAAAAAAGCATTAGCTGTTGTGGATAATGGGATTCACACCTTGTCCGACTGGATATATACAATTAACAACATTGTTTCTTCTGCTATAGACATTATACGATCTGATATGTCTTCTTTATATCATGGACAGAGTCAGACCAGGTCCATTATGCAGTTGGGTTGGACACTTCAGACATAGAAGGCGGGTCGCGTTCCGTGGCAGCACATCAGTGCCAGGGAAATTTTGTTTTCCTTTAATTTGACGCGACAACAACAACTAATGGCTAAAAAGGAGGCGACTTATGTCATGCTTAACATTGAAAAGATAGAAAGACTGCCTTTTACCGTGGCCGAGATTCCTTCAGCAGAGTGGTTGATACACGGGGTTATTAATCTGCCTATTTCTACATTACAATTCACTTCTTGTTTGAAACACGTTCCGGTAGGCAGATATGAAAAGTTGGGAGATAGTTACATCCATGAGGTGTGGGAGGTTCCCTTCTCGTACAAATGCCTCAATGGCATGAAATAGGTCTTTCTTAGCGGTAGTGAATGCGAAACAACAATCAGCCCTTCGATGATTTGGAAGCAGCTGTCCTTGCATGGGGCGGGTAATGCCTCTGTTGAGAACTTGGCTTGCTATCTGAAGGGAGTTCCAGTCCCCTTGATTAAACGCACGTTCCAGGTGCTTTCAAACGGCAGCTACGTCCCTCTCAATAGTGAAGACTGTTGTGGCATGCCGGCCGGAATAGTTTACGTTGTCTCGGTCTCTAAGGTTGTTACATGCTGCGGGAACGTGTGGTTTTCCCCCACTAAATTTAGGGAGGTAGCTGATATCTGGCCTCACATTGCTACTTCCAAGGTGAATTTTGACAAGTTAAGTAGACTGAAGGCTTTATTGTTTCAGAAGCATGTGGCCCTTACATCTGCACGCGAGACCTACACACTTCAAGTGGCAAGAAATACAGTCCCTGTTAAATACGAACTTTCCGAGATGCTTTGGTGAACTCGTGGGACGTATATTTAATGCGCCCAGCACGGCTGGATTAGCACATTTTTTCAAAGCTGTTGGCATTGGTTTTGTTCACACCTTTTCCTCTATATTCGGTTTGATACCTTCGGCTATTCACTCAATTTTCGGAAGCATTTTTGGGGGATTTCCAATAACTTTGGCTTTATTAGCCGGCATTTTGCTCTTGCTGTTGTTTTTCCGCAAGGGCTATCCCGCCGCAACAGGGACAAATGAAGGCGCTCCCATCAGCGCAGCTGTGTCATGAATGCATGATGCAGCAGTTTGGAGCAACACTCCTGGAACATTTGGGGTGTGACTGGTCTCTGTCATTCAGACCGGTTTTGGATTGTGTGCAGCCCGTGTTTCGGTGCCGTTGGTGCTCTTTTGAACATGCACTGGAAGTTTGTCTTTCACAGCAACGCCCCTCAGTGATTGATGCTGATCTGTTGATGTACTCGTTGAGGGTTCATTACCAGACATGCGCGCTGCGGCTACTTTTGCTCAGAGAAGCTGATTACGAGCTACCCTTCCTGGAGGAAGTTACCATTAACTCGTTAATAGGCACTGCACAGGATGCTGCCTTGGTTGACACTGGGGCTATGGAACACACCTGCTCCTTAGTGGTTTTTGGCACGGATTTACCGGTTTTGTCATCTGCCGAAGTGGAGGATCTCCTGCTTTCCATGACTGATGCTTGATTTGGAATTGTCCTAAATTGACATTTTCCTTTGAATTCGGCCTTGGACGCATGCTCATCTTTTAAATTGCTGAGTAGTATGCTTGCGTGTCCACTTGACTTGTCAAAATTAAGTAGGGTTTTAGATATATTTTAGGTTAGGGCATTTTAGCTTTGGCTTGAACCACTTTCTACCGACAAGGGGAGGGTGTTGTGTAGCCATTTCAAGTATAGCTCCATGCACGTTTGTTTAACATACTAGGCCACTGTGCACCTTGCCCTAGATATATTTTATTCAGCTTCGCATTGTTATTTTACAATAACCAGTTTTTACGGTCTTGTTTCAATTTCTTCTATCGCACTGTTTAGCTTAGCTCAGCACTGTGTTCTCAAATAATGCATTCTTGATCGTCCTGTGCTTCAGTCAAGGCTACAGTCTGGTACATTGCTGGTAAACGTGGTAGAAGTTTAGTCTCCAGCATTCGTAGAAAACACACATCCTTACGTAGGGACATTTTCTTAGAAAATCTGGGTGTTAGTTATAATAACACTTTCTAGTCCTAGTAGACGTCAAGAGGGAGATTCCAGCCAGGGAACCACAACTGTATGCTGAATGCCCCGTTGCAGATGCTGATGCAGATTACAGGCCTTTGCTCAGGTATGTGGGTTGATGTCCTCCCAGGGGAACCTGAAAGGCAGGCTTAGAGCTTAACATGCTGTGCTCGAAATATAACTTAGAGAGAGAATAATCTAGCGGCACTATGATAGCCTTATTCTTGTGCTTCACTCTCATCGTTACTATTTTAATATTATTGTGTTGTGTAGTTCTGGTTATTGCAGCTCACGCTTTGTTATCCAAAATGCAGTCGTTTTATTAAACCAATCTTTAAAACGTATACTGCTTCTATTGTCATTTATATATGAGACCGCACTATGTATGGGAGAACCGGTTGTGACCTTTATGACCACGACTTCCCTGAGAAGTACTGAGATGTCATGCGCTCGGCTGCCCAATTGTCTCTACCATTTGGGAGAGATGAGGCACTGCTAGTTAGCCGGAGCAAAACCCGGATTTGGAGTGACAAGCGTCATCTACCGTGGGCCAGACTCAGTCCCCCACATCGTGGACGATCTTGTTGCTCAAAATCCAGTAGTCTCATTAAGATAATGAGAGCCTATGCGACAATATAACCCCAAGAGCAGCAAACAAGGATTGTCAAAGTGAAAATCGGATATCTGTTAATGCACATTCACAAAATACTATGGGCCTCATTATGACCGAAGAGGCCGACGGTACACTGGTGGTAACACCGCCAACAGGCTAGCGGTGTTCCGCCAGTGTATTATGACCGTGGCACATCAGCCACGACTATACCGCTGGCCCCACCACTTGACCACCAAGTGGAGGCGCCAGGCGGTCATAATCCCCAACTGCCAGCCTGTCCATGGTGGTAAACACTGCCATGGGAAGGCTGGCGGTAAGGGGAACTCGGGGTGCCTCTGGGGGCCCCTGCACTGCCCATGCACTTGGCATGGGCAGTGCAGGGGCCACCAGGCACAGCCCCATCGATCATTTCACTGCCCAAATTTCAGGTAGTGAAATGCGCGACGGGTGCTGCTGCACCCACTGCACATCAACATTGCCGCCGGCTCCATTATGAGCCGGCTGCAATGTTGATGTGACTTTTCCGCTGGGCCAGCGGAAATGTCATAATAGGGAGCCACCAATACCGCCAGCACTGGCTGTATAGTGGCGCCCGCGGCTTCAGCGGTCTTTTTGAAAGACCGCCGAAGTCATAATGAGGGCCAATGTCTAAAGGTGTGAAAAGTGTGAAAGAAATGCACCCATAACAACTCAATGATTTTAAAATATGAGTTTCACAATAAAAAAGGTCAGGCTTACTGCTGCTATTGTACCTTTTCATAATAAACAGTTTGGATAAATCAGGACTATAATCCTCATCATTGTCTTGTCATCACAACCTGCCGAGGCCTACTGAATTGTGCATATGCTTTCTCACAAGGCAACCTTCAGGCAACCAGTCATAAAATTACAAGAATGTATTTGGCAAAATATATAATCCCTCCTAGGAGAGTTAACAGGGAGTATCAGAGTAAAGAAATTCTTGCCCAGGGTTTGTCAGAGGGTGTGACCAACACCAGAGCCCTTGTTTACTCTTGTGTCAGTATCTGACCCCATGCTTTACAACAGTATAATAACAATTCACCCTTAAAGGCCTACTGTGTTGAGCATACGTTTTCCCCAAACGCAATCACCAGATATACAGTTATACAATTATCAATAACAACACAATTACAGTCAGTAAAACAGTGTACACCACCCCTGCAAAGAGGGCTTAACAAGTATTCTCACAAGACTAATCTTCTACTTCATGGTCTTTTAGAGGGTGTAACACCAAACCTCTTGCCTCTTACAGTGGCCCGTGAGATCCATGCAACTAAATTACCATCTACACACTTCAACACTGTGTGATCTCAATCCACTGTTAAATGACTTTTGGCTTTAATATATGTATTTTTCCAATAAATACATCAGGCATACTGCTTTTGTCATAACTTTTCATAATAAAAAGGTCAGACCTATAGAATCTGCCATGATATTTCACAATGGACCAATCAAGCCTATAATATTTATCATTGGCTTGTCACCTCAGCAGCTCAGGCCTACTGTGTTAAGCTTTCCTAAGACCTAAAAAGTATTATCTCAGGGAAAATTGTCTACCTCAGAGTTTGTCAGAGGACTTGACTAAGCGCCTGATTTAAGCATTAGGCGATTGAGTAGTGTCTGTTGGGATGGCAGAGGGAATTACCTCCACCATCTTTGCGGTACTCCGCCCTCCAAGTTTAGAAATGACAGCTGTCCCAGTGATCATCTCTGTAAAGATGATCACCACCATTCTCTGAGGTTCCTTTAATGTACTAAAATTTTGGTGGACAGCTGCTCTTTCTTTTGACACCATCCCATTATACGTTTCTTATTGTGTTCAGAAGAAACTCCCAAAAAGTGAGTTTTAGATGTTTTTGAAAAATAAAAAAAACAAATTATCCCCCAAATCCATGGATTGTTCTCCCAAAGTATAGGACCATTTCTGTTTTTTTACATCTGTTCCTCACCACAAGGTTTTTCTTGGCTGTGTCAGACAGGAAATAAAGCATTACACTATCCACCCATAATAGGGCAGATGGTGCAATGTCTTTGGTATGTTGGTACTCTTTTGGGTCATCGGGGGAAGTATACCATCAACTGAGCCACTGGAGGTTCCTTCGATGGAATACTTTGCATTAGAGTAGCCTGTCCACCAAACACTAAATCAGGCCCTAAATCCTTTGCCTAGATCTGTCGAGATTCCATGAAAAAATACCTGTCTTTAGGCTTTAATGAAGAGCAATACCAACCCACCTTTAAATGTGTGTTAATGTTAATATAAATTCTTCAAAAATAAATATGTCAGGCCTACTGCCTTTATAGGGTGACCATCCGTCTGTAATTTTCAAGGACTGCCCATAATTTCACCCTGCCGTCGTTGCCCGTGATGAAAGGCTTAACAGACAGCATTTGTCCTTAATTTTAGCCTACCACCCAAAGGACAACTGACGGCAGGGGGTCTCCTGTGCTTTGAGGGAGGGAGGGACAGACAGATAAGAAAAGGCCTTCTTGCCAGGGTGTCTCTTTCCCTAAGGAAATGCAAATGTGGGAACCTGGGAAATCTGCAAATGCCAGGGGGCTTGAGAACCTGCATTGACTTTATTCAAAGGAGTCACTTGAAGCTTTCTGATGGCAAAAATATTATCTTTTAGGGAGGTATTGTATTGGTGTTCCAAGGTGAGCTGTGGAGTGTGTGGTTTTAATGGAGTGTTATACAAAATGTCAATACTAGGTATAAACTGTATATTATACAAATCTGTATTTGAGAATCACTTTTTTAAATTTAACCAAAATGTATTTGTGCATTTTGTGGCAGCCTATATTATGCTGTAATTGTATTTATATAGCACTTACTACCCCCTGATGAGGCGTCAAATGCATGTTTAAAATAAGGACTTACACATTCACAGTTCTTTCAGGGACCTCGGTACCTCATAGTACTAACAAACATTGGCAAAGCCAATAGGTCTTGTCTACGCAAGAGTAATTGGCTTTGCCAATGTGTTTTAGCCATGTTATACACCAGAGTGGCTGCTGTTCAGCTTGGCTAAAAGTTAGTGGCATAGTGGTGTAGAGTAGAGTGTCATAGGAGCAGTGGCGTAGAGCCCAGTGGTGTAGAGTACAGTGCATTGGCTTAGAGTGCAGTGGCATGGAGTGGCGTGGGTCTGGGTAGAGTGGCATAGAGTTCAGTGGAGTAGAGTGGCAGAGAGTGCAGTAGTGTAGAGTGGTGCAGTGGCATAGAGTGCAGAGTAGACGCGTGGCAGAGAGTGCAATGGCATTGAGTGGAGTAGTATAGAGTGGTGCAGTGTAGAGTATAGTGCTGTAGAGTGCAGTTGAGTGGAGTGATGCAGAGTAGAGTGGCATAGAGTGCAGTGGCGTAGAATGCAGTAGTACAGAGTAGATTGGTGTACAGTACAGTGGCGGAGTGCAGAGTAGACTCATGTTGCTTAGAGTGCAGTGGCGTAGAATGGTGCAGAATGGAGTATTGTAGAGTGGTGCAATGCAGAGTAGAGTATAGTGCCTAGAGTGCAGTGAAGTAAAGTGCAGTGGCGTAGAGTGAAGTGATGCATAGTGCAGTGGCATAATAGTACAGAGTAGAGTGGTGTAGAGTGCAGTGTTGCAGAGTAGAGTGTCAGTGCAGTGGTGTAGAGTGGAACAGAGAACAGTGGCATAGAGTAAAGTGGTGCAGAGTAAAGGGCAGTGGCATACAGTGCAGTTGTTTAGAGTGCACTGGCATATAGTGCAGTGGCATAGAGTGACATGGGTCAGAGTAGAGTGGTATAGAGTGCAGTAGAATAGAGTGTATGGGTGCAGAATGTAGTAGTACAGAGTAGAGTGGTGTAGAGTATAGTGGCGGCCAGTGCAGTGTTTCAGAGTAGAGTGTCAGCGTGCAGTCGTGTAGAGTACATTGAACTGGAGTGCAGTGGTAAGAGTGGCGTAGAGTACAGTGGCGTAGAATAGATTGTTTCAGAGTAGATTGCAGTTGCATAGAGTGGAGAGGTGCAGGGTAGAGTGCAGTGGCATAGAATGCAATGTCACAGAGTGCAGTGGCGTAAAGTAGATTGTTTCACATTAGAGTGAAGTGGCTTAGAGTCCAGAGGTGCAGGGTAGAGTGGAGTTGCGTAGAGTGGCATATAGTGTGATGGCATAGAGTAGAGTGCTGCAGAGTGCTGTGTCATAGAGTGCAGAGGTGCAGAGCAAATTAGCGTGACATACAGGGGGTCATTCTGACCTCGGCGGTAAAAGGCGCTTACCGCCGGTCAGAAGACCGCCATAACACCGCCGCGGTCGCGGTAAACCGCCACGGTCATTCTGACCCGCAACTGGCAAACCGCCAAAAACCCGACATCAACAAAATTCCGCCACGCCAGCGAAAAACTGGCTATGACCAAACCTCCACCGTCACGCCAACAGAAATACGCCCATGCCATTCCGACCCACAAATCCCCGCAGCGGTCTTTCAACCGCGGTATTCCATTGGCGGTACACACCGCCGCGGTCAAAATACACACACCTTTACAAAACACTACCACATTAGACAATTCAAAATACACACACCTGAGACACATACACACACCACTCCCACACACCCAATACAATATAAAACACACACCCACATCACCCACAAACCCTTACGACCACAATTGCGACTGAAGGACAGAGAGAGACAGCACAGAATAGAGTAGACCATCACACAGAGGCAAATCACAACATCACCCACACAATATCCACGCACAAAACACCATACACCACCACACTCACCACACTCTACAACACATACACCACCCCTCACCTCATCCACACCACCCCATGGCACCCCAAAGACACCCCAGGTTCTCTGACGCAGAACTCAGGATCATGGTGGAGGAAATAGTTCGGGTAGAGCCCTAGCTCTTCGGGACACAGGTGCAGCACACCACCATTGCCAGGAAGATGGAGCTATGGCAAAGAATAGTGGACAGGGTCAACGCTGTGGGACAGCATCCACGAAATCGGGACAACATCAGGAAGCGGTGGAACGACCTACGGGGGAAGGTGCGTTCCATGGTATCAAGGCACAACATCGCGGTGCAGAAGACTGGCGGCGGACCCCCACCTACTCCCCCAGAATTCACAGCATGGGAGGAGGAAGTCTTGCACATCCTGCATCCTGAGGGCCTCGCAGGAGTAGGCAGAGGAATGGACTCTGGTAAGTCAAATCTTCACTACTTCATTCCCCCCACCCCACCTGCATGCCAAATCATACCCCCAGCCTCACCCCCACCCCCATAACACCAACTCCTTGCAAATGGCTCACCATCACAAACCACCCATCCCAAAACCTAGCCCTGCATGCGTCCCCAAAGCATGGACACCCATCACCAAAGCATGTCCACTGCACATACCCATCTCCCCCACAAGCCACCGTCACAAAAGCCCCCACAAGGGAATGCCAGCACTGGGGTACACGGCCACCCACCCATTACACGAAATGGCACACACAGAAGCAATAACCATACTCTTATACCCCTGCAGGACCCGAACTCCATCACACTGCCCAGGAGGGTCCAGAGATGTCCATCCCACCCCCAGAAGAGGCCCCCAGTGATGACAGCAGCTCTGTCTCCCTGGACCAAGATGACCAGCCCGGCCCATCGGGGACCTCGGGACAGTCGGTTCCCCACAGACAGCCACAGGCTACAGCAGACCTAACCCCCTCTGGGAACACCAGCACAGCTCCCACCCAGCGGGCCAATGCCTCTGTCTCCAGGACACGTCAATCAGCGGTGTGTCCACCACTACAGGGCACCCAGGTTGACCCACCACCCCAACAACAACAGGGACCTGGGGGCAGTGGTAGTGGGCACACGGTCCAGGGGACAGAGGCCCAGGGAAACAGGGGAACTGGGAGGGCTGCTGTGCGACAGGGGGGGGACAGGCCCAGGGAACCGACTCTCCAAGAGGCCCTCTCCTCCATCATGGGAGCATACCACTGCTCCCAGGAGACGATGGCTACGGTACTGGCCAGGTTCCAGGAGATCCAGGTACTGCAGGAGGAACAGTACATGGGGTTCAGAGAGGAACTGAGAAACATTAGTTCCGCAATGGGGACCATCGTCGTGGCTCTTAACCAGATAGTCACCACATTGCGGGACCATGTGGCACCACAAAGGGCCCCTGTCACTAGCATGGACCCAGACCAGGCTACCACCTCCACCGGCGCTAGTGGACAGGAGGCCCCCACACAACGACAGGCCACCAGAACCCCACCTCCTGCAGAAGAAAAACCACCCCGCAAGCGGTACCTGAGATCTCAGAAGAAGACAGAGTAGGATGCCAAGACCCCCGCCAGCAAAGGATACCCCCTGATGTCATCCCACTGTCCCACATTGTCACCCTGTCCAAACTTAAACTGCCCCTGCTCCATCCTTCCACAGGCATATGGACAATGCACCTGTGAGACTGAAAACTGGACTCTGCCATGGACATTACTCCACCATCACCCATCACCGTTTTCAATCATGTCCCTAAATTTAGCACTTTAATAAAATCATTTATTGCACTTAAAAAATCTGGAGTCTGCTTGTATTTTGAACAAATGTATTAGACATAACGGTGCCAAAATGTTCAGTTACATTGTGATGACAACATACTACTGTCACACAGCTGTCCATGGGCAAAACAAAGCAGAGGTCACGCAGTGGGGCCCACAGCTCTGAAAACGGAAGGGAAAGTCACAACTCAGTTAATAGGAACTGGGGGGAAACACAGACAGTAGAGAGGCAGGAGACTTTAAGTAAATGTAAAATGGCGGGGTTGATTCGTACCTGTGTGCTACTGAAAATACTGTTGTATCACTGTGTCCCTGTTGTCTGTGTCGTCCCCGTCGTCTTCCTCCTCTTCACTCTCCACAGGCTCCACAGCTGCTACAACACCACCATCTGGACCATCCTCCTGCAGGAAAGGCACCTGGCGTCGCAAAGCCAGGTTGTGAAGCATACAGCAGGCCACGATGATATGGCACACCTTCTTTGGTGAGTACATTAGGGATCCACCTGTCATATGCAGGCACCTAAACCTGGCCTTCAGGAGGCCGAAGGTCCGCTCGATCACCCTCCTAGTCCGCCCATGGGCTTCATTGTACCGTTCCTCTGTCCTGGTCCGGGGATTCCTCACTGGGGTCAGTAGCCACGACAGGTTGGGGTAACCAGAGTCACCAATTAGCCACACACGGTGTCTCTGTAGCTGTTCCATCACATAAGAGATGCTGCTATTTCGCATGATGTACGCGTCATGCACTGACCCAGGGACCTTGGCATTTACATGGGAGATGTACTGGTCAGCCAAACAGACCACCTGGACATTCATCAAATGATAACTTCTTCTCCTGTACACCTGCTCACTTTCACTGGGGGGAACCAAAGCCACATGGGTCCCATCATGGCACCAATGATGTTGGGGATATGTCCAAGGGCATAGAAATCACCCTTCACTGTAGCCAAATCGCCCACCTCAGGGAAAACAATGTAGCTCCGCATGTATTTCATCAGGGCAGACAACACTCTGGACAAAACCTTAGAAAACATAGGCTGAGACATCCCTGATGATATGGCCACTGTTGTTTGGAATGATCCACTTGCCAAAAAATGGAGTACTGACAGCACCTGCACCAGAGGGGGAATCCCTGTGGGTTGGCGAATGGGGGACATCAGGTCTGGCTCCAGCTGGGCACACAGTTCCTGTATAGTGGCTCGGTCAAGTCTGTATGTCAGTATGACATGTCTTTCTTCCATTGTCGACAGGTCCACCAGCGGTCTGTACACGGGAACATTCCTCCATCTCCTCCCAAGTCCCAGCAGACGGTGCCTAGGAAGGACAACATGGAGCACAGAGTCAAGCAACCCACAGGTACGTAACCACAGCTTGCACAGAACACGATTCGCTATGCATTTAATGGCTTGTATGAGTGGCAATGCAACGCCTAGGCCTGTGTGACGCAGTAGAAATTAAGCCATGTGGGCCCTTGAAATGGCGGCTGCCTGACCTGTGAAGTGTGACAATGGGATGTGAGGTCAATGCGCTGGCGTGGCACACCGTGGCGGTAGGTGGTCGAAGACCGCGGCGCAAAGCAGCATTGGTTAACATTGAGCCCTATGGGTCTCAGGAGCCAATGACGATGTGCGCCGGCGGTCGCGGTACGCACCGCCGCGGGCGTGACCGCCATTTTCTATCTGCTTAATCACTCGAAACCTGATCATCCACAGGAGAGGACCTATACTGCAAGTGCTGCTGTGACCTCGGTCTGGAAGAGACAATGGCTGCTGCGACTGGGGAAAGGGCCCCTGCCTTCACATCTGAGGAATTGGAGAAACTTGTTGATGGTGTCCTCCCCCAGTATGTGCTACTCTACGGTCCTCCAGACCAACAGGTAAGTACACTGGGACCATGCTTTGTGGGCATTGCCTGGGTTGAGTGGGGTGAATGAACGATGGTGCGGAGGGGAGCGTATGAGGCATGCATCAAACGACAGATGAAAACATGTGCCACATGGCAAGTGTGGGGATGGCGGGACACTCACATCGAGCATGCAGAAAATTCAGATATTGTATTTTCTCTCCCTGTACGTGTCACATAGGTCAGCGCCCATCAGAAAGTCGACATTTGGCGTGCCATCGCCAAGGACGCCCGGAGCCTGGGGGTCCACAACAGACGGGGCACCCACTGCCGCAAGAGGTGGGAGGACATCCGCCGCGGAAGCAGAAAGACCGCGGAGGCTCTGCTGGGGATGACCTCCCAACGTAGGAGGGGTGCCACGCGTCAATTGACCCCCCTGATGTCTCGGATCCTGGCGGTGGCCTACCCAGATTTGAATGGGCGCGTGAGGACATCACAGCAGACACAAGGGGGTGAGTACACTCTCATTCTGCTGACTATGCACGCAGTAGAGGTGTCTGGGTGGGGGAGGAGGGCTGTGGGTATCCCTAGGCCAGGGCGATTTCCGTAAGGCATGGCCCTGTGCCCCCAACCCCCACCTCTGTAGGGTGCCAAGTACAGCTATCCATGGCCCTGTGTCACCTATGTGTGCAGTTGTCGTCCATAGGCTTGTAGGCCATGTCCCACTGATTGAGTAGTGTACCCCAAGTGCGCGGCGTAGTGCAGGGGGCTTCTGTGTCTGTCCTCTCCGCCAACTGTGTTGCCAATGCATGCACTCAACATGTCTTTATTCTCCCCCCTCCTTTTTTTGTCTGCTCTTCCTGTTCATGTGTGCATTAGCATCATCTGGCGGAGGAGAAGTGGCATTGGAGCACGAGGGAGCTGCATCTCACATGGCCCCGGAGGGCCATGCAACGGACTCTGATTTGACCAGTGAGACGGAGGGCGAGGGGGGCTCCACAACGGGGACACGTGGAGACATCAGCGACACCAACACGTCCTCGGAAGGGAGCTCCCTTGTGGTGGCGGCAACATCCGTGCCCACTGCAACAACAGGTACAGCCGCCACCCAGCACACCAGCTCCGCCCTCCCAGCAGCCCCTCAGCGTTCGCCCCGTGCCCGCTCGCACACCAAGGCGGGCATCTCCTTCGCCCCAGGCACCTCAGGCCCTGCCCCAGTTACCCCTGCTGCCCTCAGTGAGGAGGTCATCGACCTCCTCCGGACGCTCATTGTTGGGCAGTCTACCCTTTTGAATGCCATCCAGGGGGTGGAAAGGGAGGTGCATCGGAGCAATGCATACCTGGAGGGCATTCATTCGGGTCAGGCTGCCCATCAGCGATCGTTCAATGCTCTGGCCTCAGCACTGACGGCAGCCATTGTCCCTGTCTCCTGCCTCCCTCCTCAAACTCCCTCCACCCAGTCCCACTCCCCTGTTCCTCTGCCTATCCCAGACACACCTACAGACCAGCCTGCACACACCTCAACACCCAAGGTCAGCTCATCCAAACATAAGCACCACACATCACAGAAGCATTCACACAAGCAACATCCACATGCAGACATGCCAACAGCCACTGCCTCCTCTGTGTCCCCCTCCTCCTCGTCTCCCTCCTCCCTCCCTGTGACGTCCCAACTCACCCTTGCATGCACCACTTCATCAGCCACTACGACCATCACCAGCACACCCACCAGAACACTCCGCACACGTGCAGTCACCACCCCCACTGCCATTTACACGTCCCCTGTGTCCTCTCCCAGTGTGTCTGTCACCCCCTCTTCCAAACCACACAAACGCAGGCAGCCACCCACCCAACAGCCATCCACCTCACGACAGCCTCCGTCACAAGCACCTGTACCCATAGACAGCACACTTGACTCTCCTACAACCACATCCTCTTCCTCCACTCCCATACCCACTGCACCTACCCTTCCCATTGCTCCCAAAATGTTTTTCCTCTCCAAAATTAACCTCTTTCCATCACCTGACCCACCCCCTCCATCTCGTAAAAGTCCAATTTGCACCTCAGCCACCACAACCCCTGGACCTACAAGGAACATAGTCCAGGGATATTGGAGTCCCCCACCTTCGAGGGCAGCCACATCGGCCAGCAGCAAAGGGACAGCCAGCTCACCCCCTGGGAAAAAAACAAAAAAAGCCAAGGGCCGGCACGAGAAAACAGAGACGGCAGCCTCCACAGGCACCACCCTGGCACCGTCAGGGAGTGGGTGCCACCTGGCACATCTCCAAAGGGAGGCAAGGGCCACAGAGGATCAGGCAAGGATGGCAAGGGCAGCATGGCCGACAAGTCCGGCAGCAGGCGAGCTGCCCAGGAGGGCCCCACCAGCCGCATTCCGGGGGTGAAGAAGGACACCCACGGGCACGGGCCACCAGCACAGGAGGGCCCAGCAAGCGAGAAGTCGGATGGCGAGTGAACACCATCTATTGGCTGGATCTGGTGCCCTGGAGACACATGTGAAGCACCGCTGAACAGGGCCCTTCAAGACAAGCACCGCTGAACAGGGCACCGCCGTGTCAAGAACCGCTGAACAGGGCCCTTCAAGACAAGCACCGCTGAACAGGGCACCGCCGTGTCAAGAACCGCTGAACAGGGCCCTTCAAGACAAGCACCGCTGAACAGGGCCCTTCAAGACAAGCACCGCTGAACAGGGCACCGCCATGTCAAGAACCGCTGAACAGGGCCCTTCAAGACAAGCACCGCTGAACAGGGCCCTTCAAGACAAGCACCGCTGAACAGGGCACCGCCGTGTCAAGCACCGCTGAACAGGGCCCTTCAAGACAGGCACCGCTGAACAGGGCACCGCTGTGTCAAGAACCGCTGAACAGGGCCCTTCAAGACAAGCACCGCTGAACAGGGCACCGCCGTGTCAAGAACCGCTGAACAGGGCCCTTCAAGACAGGCACCGCTGAACAGGGCACCGTCGTCTCATGAACCGCTGAACAGGGTCCTTCAAGACAGGCACCGCTGAACAGGGCACCGCAGTCTCTGCACCGCTCCGCTTGGCCCTTCATATCAAGCACTGCTCCGCTGGGCCCTTCATCTCAAGCACCACTCCGCTGGGCACCGCCGTCTCTGCACCGCTCCGCTTGGCCCTTCATCTCAAGCACCGCTCCGCTGGGCCCTTCATCTCAAGCACCGCTCCGCTGGGCCCTTCATTTCAAGCACCGCTCCGCTGGGCACCGGCGTCTCTGCACCGCTCCGCTTGGCCCTTCATCTCAAGCACCGCTCCGCTGGGGCCTTCATCTCAAGCACCGCTCCGCTGGGCACCGCCGTCTCTGCACCGCTCCGCTGGGCACCGCCGTCTCTGCACCGCTCCGCTGGGCCCTTCATCTCAAGCACCGCTCCGCTGGGCACCGCCGTCTCTGCACCGCTCCGCTTGGCCCTTCATCTCAAGCACCGCTCCGCTGGGCCCTTCATCTCAAGCACCGCTCCGCTGGGCACCGCCGTCTCTGCACCGCTCCGCTTGGCCCTTCATCTCAAGCACCGCTCTGCTGGGCACCGCACCGCTGGGCACCGCCGTCTCTGCACCGCTCCGCTTGGCCCTTCATCTCAAGCACCGCTCCGCTGGGCCCTTCATCTCAAGCACCACTCCGCTGGGCCCTTCATCTCAAGCACCGCTCCGCTGGGCACCGCCGTCTCTGCACCGCTCCGCTTGGCCCTTCATCTCAAGCACCGCTCCGCTGGGGCCTTCATCTCAAGCACCGCTGACACATTGGCAGAAGGGGCAGGCCCAGATCAGTGTCGGACAGGGCTGCACGATACACTCTGGGCACCAAGAGTCCTCCAGTACCGCTGGAGTCTGTCATCCACTTGTGAGACTGTGGCTTTGCACTCCCCAGGGTGGCACAGTGGGCAACCCACCCACTGTAGAGACTTGAGAGACTGTGGCTTTGCACTCCCCAGGATGGCACAGTGGGCAACCCACCCACTGTAGAGACTTGAGAGACTGTGGCTTTGCACTCCCCAGGATGGCACAGTGGGCAACCCACCCACTGTAGAGACTTGAGAGACTGTGGATTTGCACTCCCCAGGATGGCACAGTGGGCAACCCACCCACTGTAGAGACTTGAGAGACTGTGGCTTTGCACTCCCCAGGATTGAACATTGGCCGTGGAGGCCCCTCGTGGATCTGGCGTCGTGGACTCATGTGGCTGAGGTGGCCCCCCTTCCCTTCCTCCTGAGGTGCCTGTAGTTTTCCTATCTGATGCCCCTGCAGTGTTCTCTCCAATGGATTTGGGTCTCATGTGTGGGCTTTGCCCATGTGTAGAGGACCATTGGCCCACGTACAATGACAGAAAGCCAATTCTGACGGGACAATATACATATGTGTATATAGTTATGGGATGTTCGTCGTACTTATTTACTTTGCCTTACAATATATTTGTATTACAATTACTTATTATTTTGTCTTTGCATTGTTCCGGGGGGTTTGGGGGGTGTCACTCTGAGTTGTTGCTCTGCATTGGTGTGTAGGTAGTTGGGGGTGGGGGGGGTGTCGCGTATGTGTATGCCCGTAATCTTTTCTCCTCCCCCCTCCCGTGTGTCGTAGGTGCAGTACTCACCGATGTCTTCTGCGCCGGCGTTCCTGCTCCTGGTAGAGGAGCAGGTAGACAATAGCTGGTAGGATGTGTAGTTCTGGTTCCATGCTGTCCAGATTCCTCGTGGAGTGTGTAGAGGTGAGCGTTTTCCCGTTCGTAGTCTGTTTCCGCCGTGTTTTTATCGGCGGGGCTCCCGCCCCGGAAAAGGTGGCGGATTGGTGAGTTGTGATAGGGTGGGCGGTTCATTGTCTGCCGCCTGTCTGTTGGCGGTGACCGCCGCGCTGCTTGTCTGTACCGCTGTGGCGGTCGGAGTGTTAAAGTGGCGGGCTGTGTTGGCGGTTCCCGCCAGGGTCGGAATTCCATTTTTTTGGCCGCCTGCCTGTTTGCGGGTTGTCCGCCGCTTTAACACCGACCGCCAGGTTTGGAATGACCCCCACAGTGTCTTGATGTAGAGTGCAGGGGCATAGAGTTGAGTGTTACAAAATAAAGTGCACTAGCATAGAGTGCAGTGGTGTACAGTGACGTGTTGCAGAGTGGAGTAGAGTGGAACAGAGAGCAGTGGCGTAGAGTACAGTGGTGCATAGTGCAGTGGCATAGTAGTACAGAGTTGAGTTGTGGGGACTAGATTGGTGTTACCTAAACTGGAGTGGTATAGCGTGCAGAGGCGCAGAGCGCAGTGGTGTAGAGAGGTGTAAAGTGCTTTGGCATAGAGTAGAGTGGTACAGAGGTGAGTAGAGAGGCACAGTGGGAAGTAACATAGAGTGCAGTGGCATAATGTGGAGTGGTTCAGAATGGAGAAGAGTGCAGTGCAGTGGCATGGAGTGGTGTAAGGTGGAGTGAAACAGAGTGGGGTGCAGTGGGGTGGAATAGATCAGAGTGGAGTGGAGTATGCATGGTGCAGGCAACCCCACCAACACAGGACGATCAGGGACCTGGGGTCAGTGGCAGTGGGCACACGGTTCAGGGGACAGAGGCACAGGACAACAGGGACACAGGGAGGACTGCTGTGCGACAGGGGTAGGACAGGCCCATTGAACCCACTCTCCACAAGGCACTTGCAGGGATCCTGTGAGCATACCAACATTCCTAGGATACCTTGGGCCAGATACTGTACAAGTTGCAGGAGACCCAGCGGATGCAGGAGGGACAGTACCTGGGGATCAGGGAGGACCTCAAACACATCCACACCATCCTGGTCACCATTGCAGGGGTGCTGGCTGACATGGCCAACACCACTAGGGAGGCAGTGTCACACCAACGGGCCCCTGACACTAGCCACACCGATGAACAGCCCTCCACCTCCACCGGCGCTAGTGGACAGGAGGCCCCGCCACAGGACCAACAGGCCACCAGCACCCCACCCCTTGCAGAAGGAGAACCATCCCACAAACGGTCCCTGCGATCCAGGCAGAAGCCAGAGAACATTGCCAAGACCCCCACCAGGAAATAAGACTCTCCTGATTGTCACCCTTCTGTCCCACTCTGTTACCCTCTCCACCTTGAACTGCTATTGCTCCCCTTCCTATGCCCCATTGGACAATGCACCTGTGATACCAGTAGACTGAACTCTACCCTGGACGTTCCTCCATCATCAAACCAGCCCATTGCAATACCCACTCCACTTATTTGCACATAAATTAACACCCTTGGAATTAATACAAGTATGGAGTCTGTCAATTGATTTAAATATGTATTCGTAGCTGTAAACATTGCAATTCAACTGTACAGTCATGTATACATAGGTATGGCCTGTAGTGGGCAGCAGGGAACACACCAGGAGCCAGAGTGGGGCACAGAGATCTGAAAATAGAGATGCCAAAGGGTACAGTAAGTGGGCATACAATTTGCAAAATCAGGCTGACATGTACAATGTCCAACACAAAACAGCAATGTAAAGTGAAGTTACAGTGTCTTACCTGTGTATCACTGGAAGTTCTGTTGTATGAGTGATCTTCTGTTGTCCACATCTTCTTCCTCTGCCACCTCTTCCTCACTGTCCACAGGCTCCACCACTGCCACAAGACCATCTCCAGGCTCATGTTCCTGCGGAAAAGGCACCTGGCATCTCAAGGCCAGGTTGTGCAACATGTAACATGCAACAATGATCTGGCACACCTGTCAGATGGAGGCACCGGAACCTGGCCTTCAGGAGGCCAAAGGTTCTTTCAATTATCCTCCATGTTCACCCATGTGCCTCAATGTAACGTTCCTCTGCCCCTGTCCTGGCATTCCTCACTGGGGTCAGGAGCCATGAGATGTTGGGGTAACCAGAGTCACCTGCAAATATTTGAGGACACCCATATACCTACATCAACTGTGTGGGGACCAATGGCTCACCTATTAGCCACACCCTGTGCCTCTGTAGTTGAGACATCACATATGGAATGCTGCTATTCCTCAAGATGAAGGCATCATGCACAGAGCCAGGATACTTGGCATTCACATGGGAGTTGTACTGATCCGCCAAACACACCATATGCACATTCAGATAGTGAACCCTTTTTCTATTCCTGAACACCTGTTCATTGCTCCGGGGCGGGGGGACAAATGCTACATGTGTACCATCAATGGCACCTATGATGTTGTGGATATGTCCCAGGGCATAGAAGTCAGCTTTCACTGTTGCCAAATCCTCCACCTATGGGAATACGATGCAGCTGCGCATGTGTTTCAGCAGGGCAGACAACACTCTGGTCAACACGTTTGAGAACATAGGCTGTGACATCCCTGATGGCCATGCCCACTTTCGCTTGGAAGGAACCACTTGCCAGGAAATGGAGCACTGACAGGACCTGCACCCGAGGGGGATACCTGTTGGGTGGCAGTTAGCTGAAATCAGGTCTCGCTCCAATTGGGCACACAGTTCTTGGATTGTGGCCCTTTCAAGTCTGTAGGTAAGGATAATGTGTCTATCCTCCATTGTCGACAGGTCCGCCAGGGGTCTGTACACTGGAGGATGTCTCCATCTCATATTCATCCTCAGCGGTTGAAGTCTAGGGAGAAAAACGGTGAGCAGAGGGTCATATTCACACATCTATTGAATTAATGACGCATCTCTTCCTTTACAGAACCAGTATGTGAAGTTCGAGAGTCAGTTGGTGTGCCAATGTCTGCTGTGACGCAGTTAGGTGCCATGGCCTGTGCCCCCCTGAAATGGTGGCTGTCTGACCTCTCAGGAGAGACAAGTGGAAATGAGGTAATTCCACTGGTGTTGTGCACCGTAGCCGTCGGCGGTCGATGACCACCCCGCAACTTCGCATTGGTTAACATTAGGCCCTATGGGTTCCAGGAGCCAATGGCAATGTACGCCGTCGGTGATGGTATGCACCGCCGCGGACGTGACCGCCATTTTCTATCTGTTCACTCACTTGCTACCTGACCTTCAACAGGAGAGGACCTACACTGCAAAGGCTGCTGTGACCTGTGTCTGGAAGCGACAATGGCTCATGTGTCTGGGGAAAGGGCAGCTGCCTTCAATTCGGAGGAGTTGGAGAGACTGGTGGATGGGGCCCTACCCCAGTACACTTTACTCTCTGGTCCTCCAGACAAACAGGTGAGCACACTGTGAGCATGATGCGTGGGGCATGAATTTATGGAATGCTGTGTGTGTCAGACTCATGTAGTGGGGGCCTGAGGGGTCCTGGGCAGAGTGCTGCATGTATGGTGGTCAATGTATCTTCGTAAGGGGATGGGAGGGATGTGGTTGGCCATGAGTATGACAGTCCAGACGGTATGACTAATCCCTTTTCTGCTGTATTTTTCCTGCAGGTCAGCGCCCATCAGAAAAAGGGTATTTGGGGTGCCATCGCCAAGGAGGTGCGGACCCTGGGGGTCTTTGACAGACGGAGCACCCACTGCTGCAAACGGTGGGAGGACCTGCGCCGCTGGGCAAGGAAGATGACGGAGGCCCAGCTGGGGCTGGCCTCTCAACGAGGAAGGGATACCCGTCGTACCCTGACCCCACTGATGTTCGGCATCCTGGCGGTGGCCTATCCAGGGTTGGATGGCTGCTTGAGGGCATCACAGCAGTCACAAGGGGGAGAGTACAGATTCAGAATCATGACTTTGCGTGTGTTAAGGTTGTACCTGGGTGGGGATGTGGACTGTGGGTGCCCCTAGGCCAGGGTGAACATGGCAGGGTAGGTCCCTTGTTGGTCAGGCTCTGAAGCACTCCAATCCCAATGGTGTTAGTGGGCAACTACTACTGGGCATGGCCCTGTTTGTTTCAGGTGTGCAGCTGATAGCTTTATGCTATGTACCCCATGGGCTGGTGACTATTTTTGTAACTGGTAGTGCACGGCCTAGTGCATAGGCTGCTCCCTGTGTTGTATACGCCAACAGTAGTGTTGTTGCTGACATTGACCAAGTGTATCCTTTGTCTCTCCCCTCCTTTTTGTTTTGTCACCCTGACCTTGTGTGCATTAGCATTATCTGGCGGAGTAGCAGAGGCACCAGCGACGGAGAGAGCTGCATCCCACATGGGCCTGGAGGCCGAATCCACCGATGGTGAGGGCACCAGTGGGACAGAGGGCACGGGAAGCACCACGACAAAGACAGGAGGGGACACTACAGACAGCGACTCCTCCTCCGATGGAAGCTCCCTGGCGGTGGCGGACACCTCTGTGCCCACCCCAACAACAGGTACAGCTGCCATCCCCCCTACCAGCACCGCCCTCCCAGCAGCCCCTCAGCGTGTTTCCCATGCCCCCTCACCCAGGAGGGTGGGCATCTCCTTCGCCCCAGGCACCTCAGTCCCTGCCCCAGTCAGCCCTGCTGCCCTCAGTGAGGAGGCTATTGACCTCCTGAGATCCCTCACTGTTGGGCAGTCAACAATACCGAATGCCATCCAGGGTGTCGAGAGGCATTTGCAACAAACAAATGCATACCCGGAGGGCATTCACTCTGGCGTGGCTGCCCAACAGAGAGCATTTCAGGCTCTGGCCTCCGCACTGATGGCAGCCATTGTCCCTGTCTCCAGCCTCCCCCCTCCAACTTCCTCTACCTAGTCCCAATCCCCTCAACCCCAGCCTATCCCAAGCAAACCTTCAGACCAGCATTCACCCAAATCAACACACAGAAGTGGCTCAGGCAAACACAAGCACCACACTTCATCTCACAGGCACTCACACAAGCACCATGCCCATGCATACACACCAACATCCACTGCCTTCACTGTGTCCCAGTCCTCCTCCTCATCCACCTCCCTCCCAGTAGCGTCTCCACTCACACCTACATGCACTACATCCTCATCCACTACCTCCATCGCCAGCGCGCCCATCACTACACACCCCTCACTGGCAGTCACCACCCCCACATCCATGCACACGTCCCCTGTGTCCTCTCCCACTGTGTCTGTGACCCCTCCTGCCAAAGTACACAAACGCAAGTACACATCCACCCAACAGCCATCCACCTCACAACAGCATCCAGCTCATGCACCTGCACCCAAACACAGCAGACTGACACCTCCTACAACCGCTCCCTCTTCCTCCACTCCCAAACCTTCACCCTCTTCCCACCCCAATGTCCCAAAGAAGCTTTTCCTAGCAAATATTTACCTCTTGATCTACCCCTCCCCCCGTCCTTCACCTCGGGCCAGGGTGGCTAGAACCCAGCCCAGCACCTTAGCCACCAAGTCCACATCCGCTGTGGTTTATGCAGCTGTCAGAGGCTCTAAGGGGGCACCCGTCAGCCCTGCCAGTGTGCCACCAACCCCTGCCAAGGCCAAGAAGATTCCGCTACCAGGCAAGGTCAAGAAGGGGGCAGCATTCAGCAAGGAGAAGGAGCCACAACCACCCAGCAAGGCCACGTCAAAGACTCCAGCTGCCAGACCCAATGTGACACCAGCATCTGCCAAGGGCAGGAAGGGGCACAAAACACCAGCCAAGGCACTTAAGCCATCTGAGCCTGCAGGTGAAGGCCTGGTGGCTACCAGCACAGCTGGCAGCACCGCCACCTGCACCGCCACAAGCACCGCCGCATGCACCACCACCTGCACTGCCGCAAGCACAACTGCTGCCATCAGCATCAGCCCCAGTGGGAAGCCATCCGAGGCTGCAGGGGAAGGACTGGAGCCTCCCTCCACTGCTGGCAGCACCGGCACCTGGACCGCGGCCAGCACTGCCACCTGCACCGCCGCAAGCACCGCCACCTGCACAGCTGAAAGAAGCACCACGGCCAGCAGCGGAAGCCCCCGTGGGCAGCCGTCCGAGGCTGCAGGGGAAGGGCTGGAGCCTCCCCCACCACTGGCCGCACCGGCACCTGCACCGCAGCCAGCACTGCCACCTGCACCGCCACAAGCCCCACCGCAAGCACCACAACCTGCAATGCTGAAAGTAGCACCACTGCCAGCAGCCCCAGTGGGCAGCTGTCCGAGGCTGCAGGGGAAGGGCTGGTGCCTCCCCCCACCACTGGCAGCACCCCCACCAGCACCGGCACTACCACCACTGTGCAGCCGTAGCCGCCGGTGGATGGACTGTAAACCTGCCTCCATGGAGTATCATGCATCCTGGCCACTGCACATCTCGTGGCTCTGACACCCAGGTGAGGGACTGTGACCTGGCACCCCCCAAGTGCTGCATCACTGGGCACAAAGCCCCCTCCAGAACAAGTGGATGAAGGCATCCACTCAGCCCCTCCTTGCCAGGAAGAAGCACACTGGGCACAAGGCCCCCACCTGAACCTGTGGAAGAAGGCATCCACTCAGCCCCTCCTTGCCAGGAAGAAGCACACTGGGCACAAGGCCCCCTCCAGAACCTGTGGAAGAAGGCATCCACTAAGCCCCTCCTTGCCAGGAAGAAGCACACTGGGCACAAGGCCCCCTCCAGAACCTGTGGAAGAAGGCATCCACTCAGCCCCTCCTTGCCAGGAAGAAGCACACTGAGCACAAGGCCCCGTCCAGGACCAGTGGAAGAAGGCATCCACTCACTCTATCCTTGGCAGGATGAAGTACACTGGGCACAAAGCCCCCTCCAGAACCAGTGGTCACACCACCCACTTGAGAGACTGTGGCTTTGCACTCCCCAAGAGCAATCAGTGGGCAAGCCACCCACTTGGGAGACTGTGGCTTTGCACTCCCCAGGACCAAGCAGTGGGCAAACCACCCACTAGAGAGACTGTGGCTTTGCACTCCCCAGGAACAAGCAGTGGGCAAACCACCCACTTAAGAGACTGTGGCTTTGCACTCCCCAGGAGCAAGCAGTGGGCATTGGGCCCCCTCCAGGAGCTGTGGCGTAGTACCATCTTCCGGCTAATGGTGCCCCCCTTTCCCGTCCCCCTGAGGTTCCTGTGTGTTTTCAACCTGACGCCCCTGCAGTGTTCTCTCCGTTTTGAGGCAGGAGTCAAGTGTGGGCTTGGCCTATGTGTTATGGCCCAGTGGGCCACGGACTATTTTTGTGTGGACATTGTCCCTCATTTTGTATATATTGTATATATTGTACATACTGTTCATTTATTTATGGATGTATTTCTAAGTATTTCTAATATTACACTCATTTAACTCCATTCCTTTTGTCCTTGTGTTATTCCAGAGGGTTACGTGGTGTGTATGTAATGTTGTTGCATGTGTTTGTGTGTATGGTGTTGGAGGTGAGGGTGAGGGTGGGGGTGTTTCGTGTTGCATGTGTGTGTCACTCTCTTTTTCCTCCCCTCCTCCCCTGTAAGCTAGGTGCAGTACTCATTGTGGTCGTCGTCGCCGGCGTTAGTACTCCTGGTATATGAGCAGATACACCAGCATGGGAAAGACGTGCAGCTCGGGCTCCATGGCGTCCTGGTTCTTCCTTGAGTGTCGAGAGGTGAGTCGTTTCCCTTCAGAACACTGTTTCCACTGTGCTTTTGATGGTGTTGGTTCCGTCACGGAAAAGGTGGCGGATAGGCCTCTTGTAATACAGTGGGCGGAACCTTGTCTTCCGCCTGACTGTAGGCGGTTACCGCCGCGGTGTTTGTGGCTACCGCTGTGGCAGTCGGAGTGTTAAAGTGATTGTCTGTGTTGGCGGTTTCCTCCGTGGTCATGATTCCATTTTTTTTACCGTCGGCCTGTTGGCAGTGTTACCGCCGCTTTAACACCAACCGCCAGGGTTGTAATGAGGGCCCAAGTTCCCACCGAAGATAGAGCCTGACATTTGACTATGGGGGTGATTCTAACCCTGGCGGTCGGTGTTAAAGCGGCGGCCAACCCGCCAACAGGCTGGCAGTAAAAAATATGGAATTCTGACCCTGGCGGGAACCGCCAACACAGACAGCCACTTTAACACTCCGCCCGCCACGTTGGTACAAACAAACAGCGCGGCGGTCACCGCCAACAGCCAGGCGGCAGACAATGTACCGCCCACACTATCACAACTCACCAATCCGCCACCTTTTCCGGGGCGGGAGCACCGCCGATAAAAACACGGCGGAAACAGACTACGAACGGGAAAACGCACACCACTACGCACTCCAGGAGGAAGGAGGACAGCATGGAACCCGAATTAAACATCCTACCTGCTCTCGTCTACCTTCTCATCTACCACGAGTACGAAGTCCGGCGCAGACGACAACGGTGAGTACTGCACCTACGACACACGGGAGGGGGGAGGACGAAAGGTTACGGGCACACACATATGCGACCCCCACCACCCTCAACTATGTACACACCAATGCAGAGCAACAAGTCACAGTGACACCACCCAAACACCCCTGAAAAATGCTAGGACATAATCAAAATTGGAATAAATATTTATGTACCAAAAAGCTCCTGAAAATTATCTTACAACCATGAAAGATATTCACAAGAAAACAAATGACATACACATCAGTGTATAACTGAAGTAACAAGTCCTGCACATCCTACAAATTCATCATGTCCGTGGGGCAAAGTTTTGAGAAACAAGGGCAAAGCCCACACAGGAGACCTGAGTCCTTTGGAGAGAACACTGCAGGGGCATCAGATGTAAAAACTACAGGCACCTCAGGGGGAAGGGAAGGGGGGGGCACCACAGCCACATGAGTCCACGATGCCAGATCCACGAGGAGCCACCATGCCCACTGTACCATCCTGGGGAGTGCAAAGCCACAGTCTCTCAATGTCTCTACAGTGGGTGGGCTGCCCACTGTACCATCCTGGGGAGTGCAAAGCCACAGTCTCTCAATGTCTCTACAGTGGGTGGGCTGCCCACTGTACCATCCTGGGGAGTGCAAAGCCACAGTCCATCAGGTGGATGACAGTCTCCACTGGTCAAGGAGGAGGCATGGTGGGCACAGTGAACCATAAACAGGGATTGAGACGGCGGTGCCCAGCGGAGCGGTGCTTGAGATGAAGGGCCCAGCGGAGCGGTGCTTGAGAAGAAGGGCCCAGCGGAGCGGTGCTTGAGAAGAAGGGCCCAGCGGAGCGGTGCTTGAGACGGCGGGGCCCAGCGGAGCGGTGCTTGAGATGAAGGGCCCAGCGGAGCGGTGCTTGAGAAGAAGGGCCCAGCGGAGCGGTGCTTGAGACGGCGGGGCCCAGCGGAGCGGTGCTTGAGAAGAAGGGCCCAGCGGAGCGGTGCTTGAGACGGCGGGGCCCAGCGGAGCAGTGCTTGAGATGAAGGGCCCAGCGGAGTGGTGCTTGAGAAGAAGGGCCCAGCGGAGCGGTGCTTGAGATGAAGGGCCCAGCGGAGCGGTGCTCTTCTCCACGGCGGGCCCTGTTCAGCGGTGCTCTTCTCCACGGCGGGTGTGTTCAGCGGTGCTCCTCTCCACGGCGGGCCCTGTTCAGCGGTGCTCCTCTCCACGGCGGGCCCTGTTCAGCGGTGCTCTTCTCCACGGCGGGCCCTGTTCAGCGGTGCCTATCTTCACGGCGGGCCCTGTTCAGCAGTGCTCTTCTCCACGGCGGGCCCTGTTCAGCGGTGCTCTTCTGCACCGCTGGCCCTGTTCAGCGGTGCTCTTCTCCACGGCGGGCCCTGTTCAGCGGTGCTCCTCTCCACAGCGGGCCCTGTTCAGCGGTGCTCATCCAGCAGGTCAAGGGAGCCAGACCTGGCCTGGACTCCCTGCTCAGTCGCCCTCGGACCGTGACGTTTCTGGACCCTTCGGGGACGGACTCCTGGCCTCCTTAGTGTCCTCCTTCCCAGCTGGGATGTGACATGTGGGGTCCACCTTCTCCGTGCTCCTGCTGCCCTTCCGCTCCTTTGATGGGGCTCTCGGGCCCTAGCCTCCCCTAGATGGTGTGGCTGGTGAAGTGGCCGCACATTGCTCCTTGGGGGCAGCCCTGTCGGTCCTCGCACGGCGGCCCTTGTTTTTGCGGGTCCTCTTGCCGGGGGGGGGGCTGGACGTGTCCTTGCTGCTGATCGATGTGTCACTGCTGGCAAAGGGTGGACTCCAGATCCCATGCACAACAGTGACACGCGAAGCTGGGCTGGTGGTGGCTGCGGTGCTCTTGGGACTCTTTGCAGATGGAGGGGGGAGCTCATCGGAGGGAAAGAGGTCAAGATTAGCCAGGAAAAGCTTTTTAGGTCCAAGGTAAAGGGTAGGAGAAGTGGTGATGGGAGTGGAGGAAGAGGATGTGGTTGTAGGAGAGTCAGGTGTGCTGTCATTGGGTGAAGGTGCTGGTGCTGTAGGCTGTCGTGAGGTGGATGTCTGTTGGGTGTGTGGCTGCCTGCGTTTGTGTGTCTTGGAAGAGGGGGTGACAGACACAGTGGGAGAGGACACAGGAGACGTGTACATGGCAGTGGGGGTGGTGACTGCACGAGTGTGGACTGTACTGGAGGGTGAGGTGGTGATGGAAGCACTGGCTGATGTTGGGGTGCATGCAGGTGTGAGTGTAGACGTCACAGGGAGGGAGGAGGGAGACGAGGAGGAGGGGGACACAGAGGTGGTTGTGACTGTTGGAATGTCTGCATCTGGGTGTTGCTTGGGTGAGTGTTTGTGGGATCTGTGGTGCTTGTGTCTGGATGAGCTGCTCTTGGGTGTTGAGGTGTGTGCAGGCTGGTCTGATGGTGTGGATGGGATAGGCTGAGGAACAGGAGACAGAGAAAGGCTGGAGGCAGTAAGAAGAGGGAGGCTGGAAACAGGAACAATGGCTGCCGTCAGTGCTGAGGCCAGAGCAGTGAACGCTCGTTGATGGGCAGCCTGACCCGAATGAATGCCCTCCAGGTACGCATTGCTCTGTTGCACCTCCCTTTGCACACCCTGGATGGCATTCAAAAGGGTTGTCTGCCCAACAATGAGCGTCCTTACCAGGTCAATGAGCTCCGCACTGAGGGCAGCAGGGGCAACAGGGGCAGGGGCTGAGGTGCCTGGGGCGAAGGAGACGCGCGCCTTCCTGGGCGAGCGGGCACGGAGCATAGGCTGAGGGGCTGCTGGGAGGGCGGGGCTGGTGCGCTGGGTGGCGGCTGTACCTGTAGAGGCGGGGGGCACGGATGTTGCCGCCACCGCTAGGGAGCTCCCATCCGAGGACGTGTCGCTGTCGCTGCTCTCACCAGCGGTCCCCGTCGTGGTGCTCCCCTCGCCCTCCGGATCACTGGTGCCCTCGGTGTCTGTTCCTGGGCCCACCGGGGCCTTGTGTCCTGCAGCTCCCTCGTGCTCCGATGCCAAATCTCCTCCGCCTGATGATGCTAATGCACACATGCACAAGAAGATGAAGAGAAAGGGTGGGGGGAGAAAAAAGAAGACCAGGTTGAGTGCATGCAATGTCAACACCGTTGGCGGAGAGGACAGAGACAGGAGCCTAATGCACTAAGCCGCTCATTCGGGGTACACTACTCAGTACTACTGACTAGGACAACAGGCCAAGAGACGTCAAACGCGCACATGGGAGATGCTGGACCTTCAATGGCTGTACTTGTCACCCTACAGAGGTGGGGGCCGGGGGCACAGGGCCATGCCTAAGGGAGAGGACTACACTACAGAAAGCGCCCTGGCCTAATGTCACCCCAGCCCTCCTCCCCCACCCAGACGCCTCCACTGCGCAGAAAGATAGGAGAATGTGCTGATACTCACCCCCTTGTGTCTGCTGTGATATCTTAAAGCGCCCATCCAATTCAGGGTAGGCCACCGCCAGGATCCGGGACATCAGGGGGGTCATGGTGCGACTGGCACCCCTCCTAGGTTGGGAGGCCATCCCCAGCAGTGTTTCTGCGGTCTTCCTTGTTCCGCAGCGGATGTCCTCCCACCTCTTGCAGCAGTGGGTGCCCCGTCTGTTGTGGACCCCCAAGTTCCGGACTTCCTTGGCGATGGCACGCCAAATCTCGATCTTCTGATGGGCGCTGACCTATTTGACATGTACAGGGTGGAAAGGAGGAAATCATCAATGACCTGCATGTTAGATGTGATTGCCCCCCCCCACCAACTTTGCCATATGGCACATGCTCTCATCTGTCGGGCGTTGCACTCCTCATTCGCCCCCCACCCCACCAACTTACATCCACCCCAATCCACACAGGCATAGCCCATTCCATGTGCACCCGGTGTACTCACTTGTTGGTCTGGAGGACCGTAGAGTAGCGCATACTGGGGGAGGACCCCATCCACGAGCTTCTCCAACTCTTCAGACGTGAAGGCAGGGGCCCTTTCCCCAGTCGCAGCAGCCATTGTCACTTCCAGACCGAGGTCACAGCAGCACTTGCAGTATAGGTCCTCTCCTGTGGATGATCAGGTCTCGAGTGATCAATCAGCTAGGAAATGGCGGTCACGCCCGCGGCGGTGCGTACCGCGACCGCCGGCGCACATCGTCATTGGCTCCTGAAACCCATAGGGTTCAATGTTAACCAATGCGGCTTTGCGCCGCGGTCTTCGACCGCCTACCGCCACGGTGTGCCCCACCAGCGCATTGACCTCACATCCCATTGTCCCACTTCACAGGTCAGGCAGCCGCCATTTCAAGGGCCTACATGGCTTAATTTTGACTGCGACACACAGGCCTAGGCCTTGCATTGCCACACATACACGCCTTTCAACCCATTGCCATTCTTTAACTGTGCAAGCTGTCTGTACGTACCTGTGGTTTGCCTGACTCTGTGCTCCATGTTGTCCTTCCTAGGCACCGTCCGCTGGGACTTGCGAGGAGAAGGACGAATCCTCGCGTGTACCGACCGCTGGTGGACCTGTCGACAATGGAAGAACGCCATATAATACTTCGATACAGACTTGACCATGCCACTATCCATGAACTGTGTGCCCAGCTGGAGCCAGCCCTGATGTCCCCCATCCGCCAACCCACAGGGATTCCCCCTCTGGTGCAGGTTTTGTCAGTCCTCCATTTTTTGGAAACTGGGTCATTCCAGACAACAGTGGCCATGTCATCTGGAATGTCTCAGCCTATGTTTTCAAAGATTTTGAGCAGAGTGTTGTCTGCCCTGATGAAACTCATGCGGAGCTACATCATTTTCCCAGAGGAGGGTGACTTGCCTACAGTGAAGGGTGATTTCTATGCCCTTGGACATATCCCCAACATCATTGGTGCCATTGATGGGACCCATGTGGCTTTGGTACCCCCAAAAGACGATGAGCAGGTGTACAGAAACAGAAAAAGTTACCATTCGATGAATGTCCAGGTGGTCTGTTTGGCTGACCAGTACATCTCCCATGTAAATGCCAAGTTCCCAGGGTCAGTGCATGACGCGTATGTGATGCGAAATAGCAGCATCCCCTATGTGATGGAGCAGCTACAGAGACAACGTGTGTGGCTAATAGGTGACTCTGGTTACCCCAACCTGCCTTGGCTACTGACCCCAGTGAGGAATCCCCGGACCAGGGCAGAGGAACGGTACAATGAGGCCCATGGGTGAACTAGGAGGATCATCGAAAGGACCTTTGGCCTCCTGAAGGCCAGGTTTAGGTGCCTGCATATGACAGGGGGATCCCTGATGTACTCACCAAAGAAGGTGTGCCACATCATCGTGGCCTGCTGTATGCTTCACAATCTGGCATTGCGACGTCAGGTTCCTTTCCTGCAGGAGGATGGTGCAGATGGTGGTGTTGAAGCAGCTGTGGAGCCTGCGGAGAGTGAAGAGGAGGAAGACTCAGAGGACGACACAGACAACAGGGACAGAGTAATAGAACAGTATTTCCACTAGCACACAGGTAATAATCACCCATGCCATTTTACATTTCCTGAAAGCCTCCTGCATCTCAACTTTGTCGATTTCCCCCCAGAACTATAAACATGATGTTTGATTTTCCCTTCCCTTTTCTGTGCTGTATGAGCCACTGCGTGACCTCGGCTTGGTTGGCCCATGGACTAATGCTAAGTTACCTCGGTCTGTGTAATTCACAATGTTAATAATACGTAATTGATATGTAATGTGTCATACATTTGTAAATAAAACAGGCTGAGTCCTGATTGATTTCAGTGCAATGTGTGATTTATTATTAGTGCATAGATATTGGTACATGATAGTGAAACAGTGATGGGTGGGGGTGGAGTAATGTCCATGGCGGAGTCCAGTTCTCAGTCTCACAGGTGCATTGTCCATATGCCTGTGGCAGGATGGAGCAGGGGCAGTTCAAGGTTTGACAGGGTGGCAATGTGGAACAGTGGGAGGACTTCAGGGGGTATGTGATGCTGGCGGGGGACTTGACATCCTACTCTGTCGGTCTTTTTGATCTCAGGCTCCTTTTGCGGGGCGGTTGTTGTTCAGCAGGAGGTGGGGTTCTGGTGGGCTGTCGTTGTGGTGGGGCCTCCTGTCCACTAGCGCCGGCGGAGGTGGTAGGCTGTTCCTGTTCCTGGCTAGTGACAGGGGCCCTGTGTGATGCCACATGGTCCCGAAACGTGTCCTCTATACGGTTCAGGGCCTGGACTATGCTCCCCATAGCGGTTGAGATGTTGGTGAGTTGGTCGCTGAACCCCATGTAGCGTTGCTCCTTCTGTGCCTGGATCTCCTGGAACCTGGCCAGTACCGTCGCCATCGTCTCTTGTGAGTGGTGGTAGGCTGCCATGATGGTGGTGAGGGCCTCTTGGAGAGTGGGTTCCCTGGGCCTCTCCTCCCCCCCCTGTCGCACAGCAGCCCTCCGAGTTGCCCTGTTTCCCTGGGCCTCTGTCCCCTGGACGGTGTGCCCACTCCCACTGCCCCCAGGTCCCTGTTGTTGTTGGGTTGGTGGGTTACCCTGGGGGCCCTGTAGTGGTAGACACACCGCTGCTTGACCTGTCCTAGAGACAGAGGCATGGGCCCGCTGGGTGGGAGCTGTGCTGTTGTTCCCAGAGGGGGTTGGGTCTGCAGTGGCCTGTGTCTGGGTGAGGGGAACCGACTGCCCAGAGGTCCCCGATGGTCCGGGCTGGTCGTCAGGTTCCAGGTCGACAGAGCTGCTGTCATCACTAGGGGCCTGTTCCGGGGGTGGCATGGACATTTCTGGTCCCTCCTGACCGGTGTGTTGTCGTTCGGGTCCTGCATGGGGTAAGAGGGTATGGTTATTGTTTCTGTGTGTGCATTAGCTTGCGTTTTATGGGTGCCCTTGTCCCCCAGTGCTGGCATTCCCTTGGGGGAGGTGTTGTGAGGATGTTTTGTGGGGGGGGATGGGTATGTGCAGTGGTCATGCTTAGGTGATGGGTGTCCATAGTTTGGGGATGGCATGCAGGGGTTGGTGTTGGGTGGGTTGTGCTGGGGAGACATTCTCAGGGAGGATGTGTGCTGGGGGGTTGGGGGTGAGGGTGGGGGTTAGCATGCTGGGGGGGGGGTGAAGTGGTTGGCCTTGTACTTACCAGAGTCCATTCCTCCGTGTACTCCAGCGAGGCCATCAGGATGCAGGATGTTTAGTACCTCTTGCTCCCATGTTGTGAATTCGGGTGGAGTGGGTGGGGGTCCCCCGCCAGTCTTCTGCACTGCGATGTTGTGTCGCGAGACCATCGAGTGCACCTTCCCCCGTAGGTCGTTCCATCGTTTGCGGATGTCCTCTCGATTTCTGGGATGCTGTCCCACAGCGTTGACCCTGTCCACGATCCGCTGCCACAGCTCCGCCTTCCTTGCTATGGTAGTGTGCTGGACCTGTGAGCCGAAGAGCTGGGGTTCCACTCTTATGATCTCCTCCACCATGACCCGGAGTTCTTGGTCCGAAAAGCGTGGGTGCCTTTGTGGTGCCATGGGGTGGTGTGTATGAGGTGTGGGGTGGTGTATGTGATGATGTGTGTGTTGGTGTGTGGTGCTTTGTGCTTCTATGTGGTGTGTGTGATGTTGTGGTGTGCCTCTGTGTGTCTGGCTCTCTATTCTCTGATGTGTTTCTCTCTCCTTCGTCTCTGGTTTTTGTTGGTAGGGGTTTGTGGGTGATGTGGGTGTGTGTTTTATATGGTATTGGATGTGTGGGAGTGGTGTGTGTATGTGTTTCAGGTGTGTGCCTTTCAAATTGTCCAGTGTGGTAGGGGTTTGTAAAGGTGTGTGTATTTTGACCGCAGCGGTGTGTACCGCCAATGGAATACTGCGGTTGAATGACCGCCGCGTGGATTTGCGGGTCATAATGGGATGGGCGTATTTCTGTTGGCGTGGCGGTGGAGGTTTGGTCTTCTCCAGTTTACCGCTGGCCGCTGATGTGGCGGACTGCAGTGGAGGGCGGATTTTTGGAGGTTTTGCAGTTGTGGGTCAGAATGTCCGTGGCGGCTGACCGCGGCCGCAGCGGTATTGTGGCGGCCTTCTGACCGGCGGTAAGCGGCTTTTACCGCCGAGGTCAGAATGACCCCCTATGTCCTTTGCATGCACAGCAAATGTGATGAGATAAGAACAAGATTTACAGGCCCGTTTACAGAAAGGAGCACTCAGAAGGATACTGTACATAAGGTTTGGGTAAGATAAGGGACAAACTCAAGCTGCATAGCCTAAAACAAATTAAGCCAGCAAATTGAAAGCAACAAAATGTGAGTTACAAACTACAAGGCCAATGGCAAGCAACAGGCAGAATGCATTCCCAATGAAGCACAATGAATGTACTTAAAGTGACAGCCGTGGGATACTTTGTGGGGAAAGTCCAGTATTTTAGTCCTGTCCGTATCTTTCATAGGTTTGGCCACATCAATCAACCAGGTAGTATGACGAGAAGACCTGGAGTGGTTTCATGTTGCAGGAAAGGGCTGTACACCCATTCTATCAGTTTGCCACCAGTTCCTATGGTGTAGAGCCTCTGGCACAGCTCTTGTAGAGTTAGTGCTAGGAGGCGGACGTGAAATTGGGCATTTAGTGATTATTTAAGGAGGTTGTAAGTAAGAAGTTGACCGGGGTGAACATGGCAGTCTGCCACAAGGGTTTGGAAATTTAGCAGCTCGCCGTCAAGAAACAAATCCTCCAATTTTAAGACACCTGCAGCATGCCACTGATGGAGTTACTCTGAGCACAGCCATCCTGTGCGAGTGGGAAGGCTTAGCAAAGGTAGTGCAGGAGCACAGGGTTTCTTCATATCAGTGAGTTTACAGGTTCTAGTAAGGCAAGAGAAATCTGTGCATGATAACCCTGGATGGTGATCCATAGAATGGTCAGTAGGGAACAATGAGCAGTGCATTAAGCCTTCCTTAAAAGTCTTTACTGATAAACCCCATCTCATACAGGGAGGTGGGCAGAAAGCCAGTGAGCCACCCATTGGATCTGTGCAGCTGAATAATAGCATTCTAAGTCCAGAAGAACTAATCCACCCACAGTCACGGGTAGCTTTACAGTGGAAAGAGCTACCCGACGGCGCCGCAGCGACCAAATCTGATGTGTGGCTTGTGAAGAAGGATTGAAGGACGAGCAGGGGAAGGTTTGCAAAATAATACTATCATTGGGGTAGCACACCATCTTCACTAGTGCCACATGGCCCACTACAGAAAGCAGAACAGAAGACGGAAAAGCATACTGGGCTTGGAGGGACCGTGACGCTCTGCTGAGATTTCCATCCTGCAAATCAGTGGGAGAATGGTAGATATTAATCACTAGGTATCAAAAGGTAACTGGTTCCCAGTTCAATCTGAGATCTAATTGTTTATAAAGGGGAAAACCGTGCCATATGTTTAGGAGACACTAATTACATTTTTACATTTTTAGATTTTGTTTGTGCAATATACATCCCAAATATTTTTAAGATTCTATGTGTACTTGACACTTGGGGATAGCCCAGATCACTAGTTTGGTGTTTGTTGAATTTCAAAACCATTTAAAAACATGGACAAAGTGGGCAATTGCCTTGCACAACCTTGCAAGGGGTCTGGCCCCTGCTCACTCTTTACCAGAATGAACAGCGGACCATTACACCAGAAGACTTTGCCAAGGTGGATTGGTGTTGCTTGTTCAACCTCTTGACAGTGCCTCTTCTGTTTCTCTCCTGTGTGCAGAGACACCTCCCCAGGTACCTAATGCCTTCCGATAGTCTTGGTAGACCCATCTTGTCTGATTGTAGGAATTGTCCCACCTTGTTCTTCTCGTCCTTATTTATCCAGTTCTTAGCAACATTCCTTTGAATCACTTGCCATGGATCTCCCATTTGATCTCGATTTCATCCTCCTCTTTTATTATCTTTGATTGGTAGTCCGGGCTCTCATTTCTGAGATAAATGTAAAGTCCTAGACATACACTCTCGTGCTGTGAGACTACAGACATGTTGTGGATACCTCACATCCTGATATTAGGTGTGAGACTGTCGCCCATACCATCTGCCCTGCCTCATTAAATCATTTTTACGATGAAAGTCCATGGGCGGTTGGGGTCAGCCAGATGTTTTTGTTCAATTTGTTTAAACTAGCATAAGGTTAATTACCTTATGTTTCCCAAAGTGTTTGCCAGGGGTTTTAAAATGTTCAGAAACATAATAAAAAAAATTGCTGTTACATTCTCTTCAAGAAAGATTGGGTAGATTTGGGTAGAGGTGATGGCCTTAACACAGTGCTGAAGAGCATTAATTTACTACTGAACAAGGACGTAATGTGACACCTGAATGTAGCATTCCAAGAGGCAATCACAAAAAGACCTCAGTGAATAAATAGTGCTATGTTAAAAAAGAGTAAATAAATGCCCCGAAATTGTCCTGAATTTTGACCCTTTTGTCCTGAATTTTTGTCCTGAATTTTGACCCTTTGTCCTGAAGTTTTTTACAGTGCTCTCCAGAATTTGCCTCAATGCCAGGTGGTCACCTTATGCCTTTATCTTAACTTTTCATATTATGAGATCAGGCCGAAAGCCCTTATCAATGGTTTGTCATGGTAGCCAAATCAGTCCTGAATTATTGATCATACACTTTTGCACAAGTCAAAACGTGCAATATAAGCACTTTTGTTCAGATGAAGCAGACTTCTCCATAATCACATGCTGTACTCAGGGTATTCAACATGTGGGAAGAGATGTAACCCCACCATCTGTAGTGGTTCTTAAAGCTATTTTTCTGTTGACCGCATAAGTAGAATGGCAGCTGCACTGTTAAAAGACTTATAAAGTTTACCAACGAAGGTTACTCTAAGAAGGCATGCCACATCAAGGCAGCCGTGTTGAAGGGGGAACTTTCATAATTCATCACAATGAGGCCTCCCACAAATATGTTATTCATACCAAACACAGTAAAAAGCACTTGACTTATTTGAATTCGTGTTGTGAAATAAATAATATAAAACATGTTTTAATTTACACTATTTCAACTGAAGTACGTTTTCACGACGCGGGCACGTATATTTTATAACAGAAGGTTTTCGACAGAAGTTGGTGTAGTTGAGTAAAGGTGGGACCCTGGCGCCCCACCTAATGCTCGAGTACTAGAGTAGCGTAGGAAGCACTCTTCTGTCACTCGGGTAATAGCATGAAAAATATATTATGTAACAATCCCTGGTCAAACAGGATTACTTTAGAAGCCATCCCAGAATCATTAGATGATCATCCCACTACTGCAGAAGTCATTTTCACGTCATCAGACATCATCAAGCTCTTGAAGTCATCAGCAAAGTTTAGACACTTGAGCCTGATGATTTCAGGATGACTTGAAAATGACCATTTGATTACCTCACAAGATAAGAATATTCCTGATGACTGAGGATGACTTGAAAATTGGTTTAGGATTACTTCTTAAACTGAGATTGTTCCTGATGACTTGGGGATGATTTAAAAATGACTATCTGATTACTTCAGAGGCATTAACAAGATTAAATTGTTTCTGTCCACTATTTTGGTTGCATTTTCATCAGGAATGCTGTACCGTTTGGCTGAGCACTGAACAGTGAAAACTATTAAGCTACTAGAGCTGCCAGTAACATACAAATAAGCAAACAGTGTGCTTTAGAAAAATGTGTCAAACGTAATTTGCAGGGTAATAATTTTACTGTTTTTATTACATTGAAGTACAAAGGGGCAAAAAATAAATTGTGCAGGTGCATTTAACAGTAATAAAAGTTAGTAAATCTTGATTATTGGGATATGCAAATTTCTTGAAATGTTTATTTTTATTACATTTTTAAGTAATTTTCATCTGCTATGGACTAGTTCAAGCAGAAAATACCTAGCCACACCATCATCCAACTGCTGCATAAATTATGATTCCAACAAAAACAATGTTTCCTACACAATGGGGCCTTAAAACAGACTGCAGTCTTGGTGCATGCAATACCATGGCAAGAAAATTGGAAAAGCTAGCTAGTCAACTTTCAAATGTTTATTGGTGTATGCAGACATTAAACAGGTAATAAATAAGTGAAATGTTTGTAGATAGGATTATGACCTCAACTTATGGTCTGGTGTGGTAGTCTCATATTTGGAATGCACAGAATAAATGAGGAATCCTTTTTATTATGTATTACAAGAAGTGTATACAGGTAGGTAGTTTTGTTTTCTGATTGGTACAATATTGTCTGTTTTATGCCAACTATTTTACTTTGGAAGTTGTAAAATACATTGTTAGGAAAATGTTGCTCCTGTGCTTTTATGACTGGCAAAGGATTATGGGGGTTATTCTAACTTTGGAGGAGGTGTTAATCCGTCCCAAAAGTGACGGAAAAGTGACGGATTTACCACCAGCCGTATTACGAGTCCATTATATCCTATGGAACTCGTAATACGGCTGGTGGTATATCCGTCACTTTACCGTCACTTTTGGGACGGATTAACACTCCTCCAAAGTTAGAATAACCCCCTATGCGTTGGTAAAGAACATTTTATTTAGAACAGCTAAATGTGTTTTGTTCTTAAACGTTGTATTTTCGAAAGCATTAGGGTCCTGTCTGTTTCATTTGCCATTACAATGTCAAAATAGTTATACAAGAATTCCACAGAATGCATGCATGCCAACATTTTAAAAGACGGTGATTGTAGGAAAGTACCATCTTGCCTGGCGTGTTACCCCCATATTTCACTGTATATATATGTTGTTTTAGTCTATGTGTCACTGGGACCCTGCCAGGCAGGGCCCCAGTGCTCATAAGTATGTGCCCTGTATGTGTTCCCTGTGTGATGACTAACTGTCTCACTGAGGCTCTGCTAACCAGAACCTCAGTGGTTATGCTCTCTCTGCTTTCCAAATTGTCACTAACAGGCTAGTGACCAATTTCACCAATTCACATTGGCATACTGGAACACCCTTATAATTCCCTAGTATATGGTACTGAGGTACCCAGGGTATTGGGGTTCGAGGAGATCCCTATGGGCTGCAGCATTTCTTTTGCCACCCATAGGGAGATCTGACAATTCTTACACAGGCCTGCCAGTGCAGCCTGAGTGAAATAATGTCCATGTTATTTCACAGCCATTTACCACTGCACTTAAGTAACTTATAAGTCACCTATATGTCTAACCTTCATCTGGTGAAGGTTGGGTGCAAAGTTACTTAGTGTGTGGGCACCCTGGCACTAGCCAAGGTGCCCCCACATTGTTCAGGGCAAATTCCCCGGACTTTGTGAGTGCGGGGACACCATTACACGTGTGCACTATACACAGGTCACTACCTATGTATAGCGTCACAATGGTAACTCTGAACATGGCGATGTAACATGTCTAAGATCATGGAGTTGTCACCCTAATGCCATTCTGGCATTGGGGAGACAATTCCATGATCCCCTGGGTCTCTAGCTCAGAACCCGGGTACTGCCAAACTGCCTTTCCGGGGTCTCCACTGCAGCTGCTGCTGCTGCCAACCCCTCAGACAGGTTTCTGCCCCCCTGGGGTCCAGGCAGCCCTGGCCCAGGAAGGCAGAACAAAGGATTTCCTCTGAGAGAGGGTGTAACACCCTCTCCCTTTGGAAATAGGTGTGATGGCTGGGGAGGAGTAGCCTCCTCCGGCCTCTGGAAATGCTATGATGGGCACAGATGCTGCCCATCTCTGCATAAACCAGTCTAAACCGGTTCAGGGATCCCCCAACCCTGCTCTGACGCAAAACTGGACAAAGGAAAGGGGAGTGACCATTCCCCTGACCTGCACCTCCCAGGGGAGGTGCCCAGAGCTCCTCCAGTGTGCCCCAGACCTCTGCCATCTTGGAAACAGAGGTGCTGCTGGCACATTGGACTGCTCTGAGTGGCCAGTGCCAGCAGGTGATGTCAGAGACTCCTTCTGATAGGCTCTTACCTCTCTTAGTAGCCAATCCTCCTTCCTAGGTAGCCAAACCTCCTTTTCTGGCTATTTAGGGTCTCTGCTTTGGGGAATTCTTCAGATACCGAATGCAAGAGCTCACCAGAGTTCCTCTGCATCTCCCTCTTCACCTTCTGCCAAAGGATCGACCGCTGACTGCTCAGGACACCTGCAAAACCGCAGCAAAGTAGAAAAGACGACTACTGCAACCTTGTATCGCTTCATCCTGCCGGCTTTCTCGACTGTTTCCTGGTGGTGCATGCTCTGGGGGTAGCCTGCCTCCTTTCTGCACCTGGAGCTTCGAAGAAATCTCCTGTGGGTCGACGGAATCTTCCCCCTCTCCTCATCCAAGTGGCGACATCATGGTCCTTCCTGGGCCACAGCAGCATCCAAAAATCCTAACCGCAACCCTTGCAGCTAGCAAGACTTGTTTGCAGCCTTTCTGCTTGGGAACACCTCGGTAAGCTTCTTCACGACGTGGGACATCCATCCTCCAAAGGGGAAGTTCCTAGTCCTCTTCGTTCTTGCAAAACACCAAGCTTCTTCCATCCGGTAGCAGCTTCTTTGCACCCTCAGCTGGCATTTCTTGGGCTCCTGCCCACTCTCGACACTGTCGCGACTCTTGGACTTGGTCCCCTTGTTTTACAGGTACTCAGGTCCGGAAATCCACCGTTGTTGCATTGCTGGTGTTGATTTTCCTTGCAGAATCCCCATATCACGACTTATGTGCTCTCTGGGGGTTGTATGTCCACTTTACACCTACCTTACAGGGTCTTGGGGTGGGCTATTTTTCTAACCCTCACTGTTTTCTTACAGTCGCAGCGACCCTCTGCAAGCTCACATAGGTATGGGGTCAATTCGTGGTTCGCATTCCACTTTTGGAGTATATGGTTTGTGTTGCCCCTATACCTATGTGCTCCTATTGCAATCTACTGTAACTTTACATTGCTTGCATTACTTCCTTTTGCTATTACTGCATATTTTTGGTATTGTGTACATATATCTTGTGTATATTTCTATTCCTCATACTGAGGGTACTCACTGAGATACTTTTGGCATATTGTCATAAAAATAAAGTACCTTTATTTTTAATATATCTGTGTATTGTGTTTTCTTATGATATTGTGCATATGACACCAGTGGTATAGTAGGAGCTTTGCCTGTCTCCTAGTTCAGCCTAAGCTGCTCTGCTATAGCTACCTTCTATCAGCCTTAGCTGCTAGAAACACCTCTTCTACACTTATAAGGGATAACTGGACCTGGCACAAGGTGTAAGTACCTCTGGTACCCACTACAAGCCAGGCCAGCCTCCTACAGTGATTTAAAAAAAAAAAAATTGTGACAATGTAGTTCACCCATAGACTTCTGTTGAAGGAGAGGCAATTTCAGGCAGGAGACGTCCAAAATAAAGCAAGTTTTGGTTTAAAAAATCAGGAGTCTCCTGCCTCAACCAGGTTTATTGGCATGAATGAGAATGCCATGATGATTATTTCGTTGCAGCACCGTTTATTCAATCCTGTCACGCAATTAGAGTGCCTTCCTGCATAATGTAAATGTCTCTGACACTATTGAGTATATATAATACAAAATGTGTATAAAGTTGAGAGTTAAAAATATTTTTACAAGCAAAAAAGAGAACATTTAATTCTGAACACAAATTTAAATGGTATGTTTTTGGCATCGCCCACTTGTGCAACGAAAACGGCACTATTTGGCGGTACCACGTTAAGAAAAGCTGGAGCTACGGATTAACATGTGGCATACGTTTGTCCTTTTTCTATCTCACGTTTTACCGGAAGTTTCCCTCTAGTATCGGAAGCGCGCCTGTATAGCCAGACCAGCGAGGAGAAACAAAGAATACGAGCTACCGTGCAAGCGACATGCCTTCTGTTTGCAGGAGAGTGGAAGGGAGATGCATTGAACCTCGTCAATATTTTTTTTTAACCCCTTCTGTGCCGCAGACGTAGTGGTTACGTCCTGCGGCACAGTGCTGCTGTGCCGAGGACGTAACCACTACGTCCTCGGCACACAGCCCAGAGGGAGCGCTCTCGCTCCCTCTGTGTGCTTCCCCCCACCCCCCCAAAGTCAGGGATGGAAGGGGAAGCCCTTCCCCTTCCACCCCCGACCCCCCCACCCCCCCATAATGACGTCAGCGCGCGATCGCGCGCTGACTTCATTATGGGGATTTCGCCGCACAGGAAGCCATTTGCTTCCTGTGCGGCGAACGGAGAAGAGGTGAGTTCCTCTTCCCGGTGGGTGGGGGGTTTGGGCTAAAGAGGCACCGGGGGAAAGGAAAGGCTTTTCCTTTCCCCCGGTGTCTCTTTGAGCATTCCTGCTGCCCGATCGCATTGCGATCGGGCAGCAGGAATGCCCACTAGACACCAGGGATTTTTTTTTGTTGTTGTTCGTCACTGTTTCTTGTTTGCGGGGAGCGGCCCCTTGGGCAAGGGTCGCTCCCCTTGTGGGGGCAATTAGTTACGGCCATTTCTGCCCCCCTTGGGGGCAGATTGGCCTACTTTTTAGGCGGATCTGCCCCCAAGGGGGGCAGAAACCACTGGATCACCAGGGATTTGTATTTTCTGTGCATTTATGTTGGGGGAGGTGCCCACTTGGGCAAGGGGCGCCCCCCCCAAGGGGGCAGAGAACTGTTGGCCTTTTCTGCCCCCCTTGGGGGCAAATCGGCCTATTTTTTTTAGGGCCATCTGCCCCCAAGGGGGGCAGAAGCCACTTAGGCACCAGGGATTGTGTGTGTAGTGGATGGGGGGGCGCCCCCTTGGGCAAGGGTCGCTCCCCTTTGGGGGGCATGTCTTTTAGGGCCATTTCTGCCCCCCTTGAGGGCAGATCAGCCTATTATTTTTGACCCACCTGCCCCCAAGGGGGGCAGAAGCCACGTAGACACCAGGGATAGTGTGTGTGTGTGTGTGTGTTAGTGGATGGGGGGGGGCTTGGGCAAGGGTCGCCCCCCACTTTGGGGGCACATGTACCCAGGCCATTTCTGCACCCCTTGGAGACAGATCAGCCTATTATTTTTAGGCTGATCTGCCCCCAAGGGGGGCAGAAACCACTAGAACGCCAGGGATTTTTTTTAATGTGTTTATTTTTGTGGGGGGGCGTCCCCTTGGGCACGGGGCGCCCTCCCAAGGGGGGCATTGACCTGTTGGCCATTTCTGCCCCCCCATGGGGGCAGATGGGCCTATTTTTCTAGACCCACCTGCCCCCAAGGGGGGCAGAAGCCACGTAGACACCAGGGATAGTGTGTGTGTGTGTGTGTGTTAGTGGATGGGGGGGGGCTTGGGCAAGGGTTGCCCCCAACTTTGGGGGCACATGTACCCAGGCCATTTCTGCACCCCTTGGAGACAGATCAGCCTATTATTTTTAGGCTGATCTGCCCCCAAGGGGGGCAGAAACCACTAGAACGCCAGGGATTTTTTTTTATGTGTTTATTTTTGTGGGGGGGGCGTCCCCTTGGGCACGGGGCACCCCCCCAAGGGGGGCATTGACCTGTTGGCCATTTCTGCCTCCCCTGGGGGCAGATGGGCCTATTTTTCTAGACCCACCTGCCCCCAAGGGGGGCAGAAGCCACGTAGACACCAGGGATAATGTGTGTGTGTGTGTGTGTTAGTGGATGGGGGGGGGCTTGGGCAAGGGTCGCCCCCCACTTTGGGGGCACATGTACCCAGGCCATTTCTGCACCCCTTGGAGACAGATCAGCCTATTATTTTTAGGCTGATCTGCCCCCAAGGGGGGCAGAAACCACTAGAACGCCAGGGATTTTTTTTAATTTGTTTATTTTTGTGGGGGGGCGTCCCCTTGGTCACGGGGCGCCCCACCAAGGGGGGCATTGACCTGTTGGCCATTTCTACACCCCCTGGGGGCAGATGGGCCTATTTTCTTAGGCCCACCTGCCCCCAAGGGGGCAGAAGCCACTTAGGCACCAGGGATAGTGTTGTGTGTGTTTTTTTTGTTTTTGTTTGTTTGAGGGCTGTCCCCTTTGGCAAGGGTCGCTCTCCATGGGGACACAGTACTAAAGGTATTTTTTGGCTTCCTTGGGGCAGACAGGCCTATTTTTTTAGTAGGCCCATCTGCCCCTATGGCAGAATCCACTTAGGCACCAATTTCTAAAATGTTTGATGGTGGGGTGTTTGTCAACTGAAGAAGTCTTTGCATTTGTGATAAAAAATGTTTTCCTCCTTTTTGTTCTAGTTCAAAGCTTTTGCTTTATTTGCTGTGGCTCCTTGCGGTTTTGGCGGTGGTTGACCTGCAGTTTGCACAGTTGCATGTTTTAGGTAAGTAAAAACAATTTACTCCAAAGGAGTATTGTTGCCATGCATGAATGACATGTTTGTAGGGGGTGTACTAAATGCAGGATTGTGTGTGAAATTGTCCTTAGGTTTGTGCACAATGATATTTGTTTTGTCTTAGTTCTAATTTGCCTTTCTTTCTTTCTTTTTAGTGGGATATCATTGGTGATTGCTGTGTAGTTGCTGGTGAATCAAGCTTTTTCAGGCAAGTGAGCGGTATAGTTTATGAGTTTGTAACTCTTACTAACAAAGCTACACTTTGTTACTTGTCTTACACAGTGCTGGTTGTTGGTGGTGAATTTGTCCAGTTAATTTTAGCAGGAGAGATCATGGCTAGCCGCAGGATGACCGCTCAGCAGGTGGTTGGTATGCTTTTTGAGTCACAGTCTGATCATGACTATGAGACGGACTCTGCATCTGAGGCAGAGGAGGAAGTCAGAGATTCTGGCAGTGATGTTTCTGTTGGAGGGGAATCTTCTGATGATGAAGCCACACTCAGTGCAGATGAAGGTTCTGTTTTAGAGGAGGACATTGATGTGCCAATAGTGCAGCAACCTGGGGCTGAAAGGTTTCCCGTTAGAAGACCTGGGGCCAGATGTACGAAAAAAGCAATTTGCGACTTGCAAATTGCGAGTCCCTGCGACTCGCAATTTGCAACTCGCAAATTGCTATGCAGTACGGTGTCTCAGACACCGACTGCAACTCGCAATGGGGTCGCAATGACCCACCTCATGAATATTCATGAGGTGGGTCGCAAATTGCGGCCCCATTGCGAGTATAGGCACTCGCTAACATGGAGGCCTGCTGACGTCAGCAGGCCTCCATGTTAGCGACCTGCTTGTCAATAAAGCAGGTTTTTTTTTTTTTAAAGTGTAGCCCGTTTTCCCTAAGGGAAAACGAGCTGCACTTTAAAAAAATCCGAAACCTTTAGTTTCGGTTTTTCAGGGCAGGGAGTGGTCCCTTGGACCACTCCCTGCCCTGAAAAATTAATATCTGGTCCAGTCACAAAGGGGAAGGGGTCCCATAGGGACCCCTTCCCGTTTGCGACTGGGTTACCATCCACTTCAAGTGGATGGTAACTGCGAGTCCATTTGCGGCCGCTTTCGCGGCCGCAAATGGAATTGCATACCAGTGCGAGTCGCTAATAGGAAGGGAACACCCCTTCCTATTAGTGAGTCTGAAATGCATTTTGCGAGTCGGATCCGACTCGCAAAATGCATTTCTGCATAGCAAACCCACGTTTGCGATGTCGCAAACGGCGATTTTCGCTGTTTGCGAGTCGCAAACGGGTTGCTACATCTGGCCCCTGATGTCTAGGTTGCCCCAAACATGGAGCAGCCAGAGTTGCCTGCCTTTACTGGTCTCCCGGGGTGTAACGCCAATACAGAGAACTTTATGCCTATCAATTTCTTTGAGTTATTCATGGATGATGTGTTTTTGGAAGAGATTGTTGAGCAGACTAATTTGTATGCGGAGCAGCATTTGAGGGACAACGCTGCTAGACTTAGGCCACACTCTAGAGCTGCCCAGTGGATTCCCACAAATTTGGAGGAGATAAAAAAGTTTTTGGGTTTGACTTTTTTGATGGGGTTGATAAGGAAGCCGTCACTGGCTTCTTATTGGTCTACTAGTCCCTTGATGGCAACAGCTATATTTCCAGCTACCATGAGTCGTAATCGGTATTTGCTTCTTCTTAGGATGCTGCATTTTGTTGACAATGCATTAGCCTTGCCACGAGATCACCCAGATTCTGACCGTCTTTTTAAGATTAGGCCTGTCCTTGATCATTTTGTAGATCGGTTTTCGGAGGTCTATGTTCCAGGCAAAGAGATAAGTGTGGACGAGTCTTTGGTCCTCTTCAAGGGTCGTTTGGTTTTTAGGCAGTACATTCCTAGCAAAAGGGCACGATATGGAATTAAATTGTATATGCTGTCTGAAAGTAGGACAGGATATGTGTATAGTTTCCGTGTGTACACTGGTAGGGATTCCAATATTGACCACCCTGGTTGTCCTCCCACTTTTGGAGTTACTGAGAAAATTGTGTGGGATCTTGGTAGACGACTGTTCAATAAAGGTCACCATTTGTATGTAGATAACTTCTACACTGGTGTGCAGTTGTTCAAGGAATTGTTTAGAGTGGACACAGTTGCTTGTGGCACAATCCGTTCTAACCGGAAAGGCTATCCAAGGGAGCTTGTCTGTAAAAAACTTGAGAGGGGACAGTGCTGTGCCTTGCGGAACGAGGAGCTGCTAGCTTTGAAATTTTCAGACAAGAGGGATGTCTACATGCTAAGTACCATCCATGATGAGAGTACTTCCCCTGTGACTGTTTGGGGCCAGGTTGCTGAAGTGCGCAAACCTGTGTGCATTTTAGATTATAATAAGCACATGGGAGGTGTAGATAGAGTTGACCAGAGGTTGGAACCTTATACTGCTATTCGTAAGTCTTATGTTTGGTATAAGAAGTTAGCACTTCACCTCTTCCACTTAGCAACCTTCAATGCTTTTATTGTGTTTAGGGATAGGTCTCCAGACTCAAAGATGACATTTGTGAAATTTCAGGAGTCAGTGATAGAGAGCCTTATTGTGGTGGAACAGGCCAGAGTTCCTAGAGAAGCAGTGGTGGAGGATGTGGCTAGATTGAAAGATCGCCATGAGCACATTCCTCCCACACCCAAAAAAGACTTTCCAGCTAAGAAATGTAGAGTGTGTTTTCGAAGAGGTATCCGGAGGGAGTCTCGAATGTACTGCCCAGATTGTCCTTCAAAGCCTGGGCTGTGTGTCGGTGCTTGTTTTAAGAATTACCACACCCAGAAGAATTTCTGGGAACAACCATGAGTGTAAACTCATGTCTGTTTTGTATTTTCATGTGTTTAGTTTCATGGTTAGCATTTCTGTCATGTTCTTAGTTAGAGCTTTTGTGTTTGTTGTTTTGTAATTCTTTCTACTTAGTTAGGGGTTCCTCTGTTTAAAAAAATAATAATAATATGATGCCATTGTGTGTGGAGTGGGGCTTGGCTGAGACTGTACATATTGACTTGATGTTGGCTACTGCAACACACTGCCAGCCAAACACCAGTCCACACACTCCCATCAGCTGGTGTGATTGTTGTATCAGGCATGTGGGCGTATGTAAGTGATGGGCCCTTGAGTGGCGCTGTCTGTCGATGTGAGTGTTGTAATGTGCTGGGCCCGTGGCTGGCGGTGTGAATGGCCTTGTGTGTGTCATGTATGAAAGTTGTGTGAATGGACTGTAAAGCGGTTGGTGCCTTGTCGCGGCTTTACAGCTCACGAGCTGTGAGTCATTGGTTCAGTTTTTTGCCTTTCAGTTACTAACAGTGCTTTTCATTTTTGTGAAAGCTCTTGTTAGTAAAATTTGATCCACTGAACCATCTCTCACCCTCGTGCCAAATCCAACCAGTATGTGTGGTAAAAATGACCAAACCTGCTCCGCTGTAATCAGGCGTCGCAGCACACCTATGACACGCTAGGTGCCTCAGGTGGGACCCCGATGATGAAGCATGCCACCAACTTGGTTGGTGGGTGAGGGGTCTTTTTCACATAACCTAAGTGTGTTTCTTTTCAAAATTTTAGTGTTTGGCACATCACGGACGTATGTGGGCACATCAAAATGATATATTACAAAACTACCTGTGTTTGGGGGGGGAGAGGGCACCTATGTTTTTGGTCCTGTGTGCGGCCTTCATCTAGGGAAACCTACCAAACCCAGACATTTTTTAAAACTAGACACGCCAAGGAGTCCAGGGAGGAGTGGCTTGCGTGGATCCCCCAACATTTTCTTACCCAGACTCCTCTGTAAACCTCAAAATGTGCTTAAAAAAAGCATATTTTCCTGACTTTTCTTCGTACGATCACCACTCCAGCACAAAATTCCTACTCCCCAGTGTTCCCCTCAGTCTCCCAAATAAAATGACACCTCACGTATGTGGGTCCCCAAAGCAGAGTCAGTCTAAAGATGTATAAAAGAATATGTCCTTATAAACTCGCAGTACTATCCCCTGTATCTCTACAATTTTGGGCCTTATTCTGTTGGAGGCACCTGGCCCACCCACACAAGTGAGGTATCATTTTTATCGGGAGACTTGGGGGAACGCTGGGTGGAAGGAAATTTGTGGCTCCACTCAGATTCCAGAACTTTCTGTCACCGAAATGTGTGAAAAATGCGTTTTTTTTAGCCAAAATTTGAGGTTTGGAAAGGATTCTGGGTAACAGAACCTGGTCAGAGCCCCTCAAGTCACCCCATCTTGGATTCCCCTAGGTCTCTAGTTTTCAGAAATGCACAGGTTTGGTAGGTTTCCCTAGGTGCTGGCTGAGCTACAGGCCAAAAACTACAGGTAGGCACTGTTTTCAATGAAAAAATGTGATGTGTCCACGCTGCGCTTTGGGGCGTTTCCTGTCGCGGGCGCTAGGCCTACCCACACAAGTGAGGTATCATTTTTATCGGGAGACGTGGGGGAACGCTGGGTGGAAGGAAATTTGTGGCCCCTCTCAGATTCCAGAACTTTCTGCCACAGAAATGTGAGGAACATGTGTTTTTTTAGCCAAATTTTGAGGTTTGCAAAGGATTCTGGGTAACAGAACCTGGTCCGAGCCACACAAATCACCCCATCTTGGATTCCCCTAGGTCTCTAGTTTTCAGAAATGCACAGGTTTGGTAGGTTTCCCTAGGTGGCGGCTGAGCTAGAGGCCAAAATCTACAGGTAGGCACTTTGCTAAAAACAGGTCTATTTTCTGTGATGTGTCCACGTTGCGCTTTGGGGCGTTTCCTGTCGCGGGCGCTAGGCCTACCCACACAAGTGAGGTATCATTTTTATCGGGAGACGTGGGGGAACGCTGGGTGGAAGGAAATTTGTGGCTCCTCTCAGATTCCAGAACTTTCTGCCAGAGAAATGTGAGGAACATGTGTTTTTTTAGCCAAATTTTGAGCTTTGCAAAGGATTCTGGGTAACAGAACCTGGTCCGAGCCCCGCCAGTCACCCCTCCTTGGATTCCCCTAGGTCTCTAGTTTTCAGAAATGTACAGGTTTGGTAGGTTTCCCTAGGTGCCGGCTGAGCTAGAGGCCAAAATATACAGGTAGTCACTTCGCAAAAAACACCTCTGTTTTCTTCCAAAATTTTGGTGGTCTCCACGTTGCGCTTTGGGGCGTTTCCTGTCGCGGGCGCTAGGCCTACCCACGCAAGTGAGGTATCATTTTTATCGGGAGACTTGGGGGAACGCTGGGTGGAAGGAAATTTGTGGCTCCTCCCAGATTCCAGAACTTTCTGCCACAGAAATGTGAGGAACATGTGTTTTTTTTAGCCAATTTTTGAGCTTTGCAAAGGATTCTGGGTAACAGAACCTGGTCCGAGCCCCGCCAGTCACCCCTCCTTGGATTCCCCTAGGTCTCTAGTTTTCAGAAATGTACAGGTTTGGTAGGTTTCCCTAGGTGCCGGCTGAGCTAGAGGCCAAAATCTACAGGTAGTCACTTCGCAAAAAACACCTCAGTTTTCTTCCAAAATTTTGGTGGTGTCCACGTTGCGCTTTGGGGCGTTTCCTGTCGCGGGCGCTAGGCCTACCCATGCAAGTGAGGTATCATTTTTATCGGGAGACTTGGGGGAACGCTAGGTGCAAGGAAATTTGTGGCTCCTCCCAGATTCCAGAACTTTCTGCCACAGAAATGTGAGGAACATGTGTTTTTTTTAGCCAATTTTTGAGCTTTGCAAAGGATTCTGGGTAACAGAACCTGGCCCGAGCCCCGCCAGTCACCCCTCCTTGGATTCCCCTAGGTCTCTAGTTTTCAGAAATGTACAGGTTTGGTAGGTTTCCCTAGGTGCCGGCTGAGCTAGAGGCCAAAATCTACAGGTAGTCACTTCGCAAAAAACACCTCTGTTTTCTTCCAAAATTTTGGTGGTGTCCACGTTGCGCTTTGGGGCGTTTCCTGTCGCGGGCGCTAGGCCTACCCACGCAATTGAGGTATCATTTTTATCGGGAGACTTGGGGGAACGCTGGGTGCAAGGAAATTTGTGGCTCCTCTCAGATTCCAGAACTTTCTGCCACAGAAATGTGAGGAACATGTGTTTTTTTAGCCAAATTTTGAGGTTTGCAAAGGATTTTGGGTAACAGAACCTGGTCCGAGCCACACAAATCACCCCATCTTGGATTCCCCTAGGTCTCTAGTTTTCAGAAATGCACAGGTTTGGTAGGTTTCCCTAGGTGGCGGCTGAGCTAGAGGCCAAAATCTACAGGTAGGCACTTTGCTAAAAACAGGTCTGTTTTCTGTGATGTGTCCACGTTGCGCTTTGGGGCGTTTCCTGTCGCGGGCGCTAGGCCTACCCACACAAGTGAGGTATCATTTTTATCGGGAGACGTGGGGGAACGCTGGGTGGAAGGAAATTTGTGGCTCCTCTCAGATTCCAGAACTTTCTGCCACAGAAATGTGAGGAACATGTGTTTTTTTAGCCAAATTTTGAGGTTTGCAAAGGATTCTGGGTAACAGAACCTGGTCCGAGCCACACAAATCACCCCATCTTGGATTCCCCTAGGTCTCTAGTTTTCAGAAATGCACAGGTTTGGTAGGTTTCCCTAGGTGGCGGCTGAGCTAGAGGCCAAAATCTACAGGTAGGCACTTTGCTAAAAACAGGTCTGTTTTCTGTGATGTGTCCACGTTGCGCTTTGGGGCGTTTCCTGTCGCGGGCGCTAGGCCTACCCACACAAGTGAGGTATCATTTTTATCGGGAGACGTGGGGGAACGCTGGGTGGAAGGAAATTTGTGGCTCCTCTCAGATTCCAGAACTTTCTGCCACAGAAATGTGAGGAACATGTGTTTTTTTAGCCAAATTTTTGAGGTTTGCAAAGGATTCTGGGTAACAGAACCTGGTCCGAGCCACACAAATCACCCCATCTTGGATTCCCCTAGGTCTCTAGTTTTCAGAAATGCACAGGTTTGGTAGGTTTCCCTAGGTGGCGGCTGAGCTAGAGGCCAAAATCTACAGGTAGGCACTTTGCTAAAAACAGGTCTGTTTTCTGTGATGTGTCCACGTTGCGCTTTGGGGCGTTTCCTGTCGCGGGCGCTAGGCCTACCCACACAAGTGAGGTATCATTTTTATCGGGAGACGTGGGGGAACGCTGGGTGGAAGGAAATTTGTGGCTCCTCTCAGATTCCAGAACTTTCTGCCACAGAAATGTGAGGAACATGTGTTTTTTTAGCCAAATTTTGAGGTTTGCAAAGGATTCTGGGTAACAGAACCTGGTCCGAGCCACACAAATCACCCCATCTTGGATTCCCCTAGGTCTCTAGTTTTCAGAAATGCACAGGTTTGGTAGGTTTCCATAGGTGGCGGCTGAGCTAGAGGCCAAAATCTACAGGTAGGCACTTTGCTAAAAACAGGTCTGTTTTCTGTGATGTGTCCACGTTGCGCTTTGGGGCGTTTCCTGTCGCGGGCGCTAGGCCTACCCACACAAGTGAGGTATCATTTTTATCGGGAGACGTGGGGGAACGCTGGGTGGAAGGAAATTTGTGGCTCCTCTCAGATTCCAGAACTTTCTGCCACAGAAATGTGAGGAACATGTGTTTTTTTAGCCAATTTTGAGGTTTGCAAAGGATTCTGGGTAACAGAACCTGGTCCGAGCCACACAAATCACCCCATCTTGGATTCCCCTAGGTCTCTAGTTTTCAGAAATGCACAGGTTTGGTAGGTTTCCCTAGGTGGCGGCTGAGCTAGAGGCCAAAATCTACAGGTAGGCACTTTGCTAAAAACAGGTCTGTTTTCTGTGATGTGTCCACGTTGCGCTTTGGGGCGTTTCCTGTCGCGGGCGCTAGGCCTACCCACACAAGTGAGGTATCATTTTTATCGGGAGACGTGGGGGAACGCTGGGTGGAAGGAAATTTGTGGCTCCTCTCAGATTCCAGAACTTTCTGCCACAGAAATGTGAGGAACATGTTTTTTTTTAGCCAAATTTTGAGGTTTGCAAAGGATTCTGGGTAACAGAACCTGGTCCGAGCCACACAAATCACCCCATCTTGGATTCCCCTAGGTCTCTAGTTTTCAGAAATGCACAGGTTTGGTAGGTTTCCCTAGGTGGCGGCTGAGCTAGAGGCCAAAATCTACAGGTAGGCACTTTGCTAAAAACAGGTCTGTTTTCTGTGATGTGCCACGTTGCGCTTTGGGGCGTTTCCTGTCGCGGGCGCTAGGCCTACCCACACAAGTGAGGTATCATTTTTATCGGGAGACGTGGGGGAACGCTGGGTGGAAGGAAATTTGTGGCTCCTCTCAGATTCCAGAACTTTCTGCCACAGAAATGTGAGGAACATGTGTTTTTTTAGCCAAATTTTGAGGTTTGCAAAGGATTCTGGGTAACAGAACCTGGTCCGAGCCACACAAATCACCCCATCTTGGATTCCCCTAGGTCTCTAGTTTTCAGAAATGCACAGGTTTGGTAGGTTTCCCTAGGTGGCGGCTGAGCTAGAGGCCAAAATCTACAGGTAGGCACTTTGCTAAAAACAGGTCTGTTTTCTGTGATGTGTCCACGTTGCGCTTTGGGGCGTTTCCTGTCGCGGGCGCTAGGCCTACCCACACAAGTGAGGTATCATTTTTATCGGGAGACGTGGGGGAACGCTGGGTGGAAGGAAATTTGTGGCTCCTCTCAGATTCCAGAACTTTCTGCCACAGAAATGTGAGGAACATGTGTTTTTTTAGCCAAATTTTGAGGTTTGCAAAGGATTCTGGGTAACAGAACCTGGTCCGAGCCACACAAATCACCCCATCTTGGATTCCCCTAGGTCTCTAGTTTTCAGAAATGCACAGGTTTGGTAGGTTTCCCTAGGTGGCGGCTGAGCTAGAGGCCAAAATCTACAGGTAGGCACTTTGCTAAAAACAGGTCTGTTTTCTGTGATGTGTCCACGTTGCGCTTTGGGGCGTTTCCTGTCGCGGGCGCTAGGCCTACCCACACAAGTGAGGTATCATTTTTATCGGGAGACGTGGGGGAACGCTGGGTGGAAGGAAATTTGTGGCTCCTCTCAGATTCCAGAACTTTCTGCCACAGAAATGTGAGGAACATGTGTTTTTTTAGCCAAATTTTGAGGTTTGCAAAGGATTCTGGGTAACAGAACCTGGTCCGAGCCACACAAATCACCCCATCTTGGATTCCCCTAGGTCTCTAGTTTTCAGAAATGCACAGGTTTGGTAGGTTTCCCTAGGTGGCGGCTGAGCTAGAGGCCAAAATCTACAGGTAGGCACTTTGCTAAAAACAGGTCTGTTTTCTGTGATGTGTCCACGTTGCGCTTTGGGGCGTTTCCTGTCGCGGGCGCTAGGCCTACCCACACAAGTGAGGTATCATTTTTATCGGGAGACGTGGGGGAACGCTGGGTGGAAGGAAATTTGTGGCTCCTCTCAGATTCCAGAACTTTCTGCCACAGAAATGTGAGGAACATGTGTTTTTTTAGCCAAATTTTGAGGTTTGCAAAGGATTCTGGGTAACAGAACCTGGTCCGAGCCACACAAATCACCCCATCTTGGATTCCCCTAGGTCTCTAGTTTTCAGAAATGCACAGGTTTGGTAGGTTTCCCTAGGTGGCGGCTGAGCTAGAGGCCAAAATCTACAGGTAGGCACTTTGCTAAAAACAGGTCTGTTTTCTGTGATGTGTCCACGTTGCGCTTTGGGGCGTTTCCTGTCGCGGGCGCTAGGCCTACCCACACAAGTGAGGTATCATTTTTATCGGGAGACGTGGGGGAACGCTGGGTGGAAGGAAATTTGTGGCTCCTCTCAGATTCCAGAACTTTCTGCCACAGAAATGTGAGGAGCATGTGTTTTTTTAGCCAAATTTTGAGGTTTGCAAAGGATTCTGGGTAACAGAACCTGGTCCGAGCCACACAAATCACCCCATCTTGGATTCCCCTAGGTCTCTAGTTTTCAGAAATGCACAGGTTTGGTAGGTTTCCCTAGGTGGCGGCTGAGCTAGAGGCCAAAATCTACAGGTAGGCACTTTGCTAAAAACAGGTCTGTTTTCTGTGATGTGTCCACGTTGCGCTTTGGGGCGTTTCCTGTCGCGGGCGCTAGGCCTACCCACACAAGTGAGGTATCATTTTTATCGGGAGACGTAGGGGAACGCTGGGTGGAAGGAAATTTGTGGCTCCTCTCAGATTCCAGAACTTTCTGCCACAGAAATGTGAGGAACATGTGTTTTTTTAGCCAAATTTTGAGGTTTGCAAAGGATTCTGGGTAACAGAACCTGGTCCGAGCCACACAAATCACCCCATCTTGGATTCCCCTAGGTCTCTAGTTTTCAGAAATGCACAGGTTTGGTAGGTTTCCATAGGTGGCGGCTGAGCTAGAGGCCAAAATCTACAGGTAGGCACTTTGCTAAAAACAGGTCTGTTTTCTGTGATGTGTCCACGTTGCGCTTTGGGGCGTTTCCTGTCGCGGGCGCTAGGCCTACCCACACAAGTGAGGTATCATTTTTATCGGGAGACTTGGTGGAACATAGAATAGCAAAACAAGTGTTATTGCCCCTTGTCTTTCTCTATATTTTTCCCTTCCAAATGTAAGACAGTGTGTAAAAAAGACGTCTATTTGAGAAATGCCCTGTAATTCACATGCTAGTATGGGCACCCCGGAATTCAGAGATGTGCAAATAACCACTGCTTCTCAACACCTTATCTTGTGCCCATTTTGGAAATACAAAGGTTTTCTTGATAGCTATTTTTTACTCTTTATATTTCAGCAAATGAATTGCTGTATACCCGGCATAGAATGAAAACCCACTGCAGGGTGCAGGTCATTTATTGGCTCTGGGTACCTAGAGTTCTTGATGAACCTACAAGCCCTATATATCCCCGCAACCAGAAGAGTCCAGCAGACGTAACGGTATATTGCTTTCGAAAATCTGACATTGCAGGAAAAAGTTACAGAGTAAAACTTAGAGAAAAATTGATGTTTTTTTCACCTCAATTTCAATATTTTTCTTTTTCAGTTGTTATTTTCTGTAGGAAACCCCTGTAGGATCTACACAAATTACCCCTTGCTGAATTCAGAATTTTGTCTACTTTTCAGAAATGTTGCGGTTTATGGGATCCAGCGTTGGTTTCATGCCCATTTCTGTCACTGACTGGAAGGAGGCTGAAAGCACAAAAAATCGTAAAAATGGGGTATGTCCCAGTAAAATGCCAAAATTGGGTTGAAAAATTGGGTTTTCTGATTCAAGTCTGCCTGTTCCTGAAAGCTGGGAAGCTGGTGATTTTATCACCGCAAACCCTTTGTTGATGCCCTTTTCAGGGAAAAAACCACAAGCCTTCTTCTGCAGCCCATTTTTCCAAAAAATTTTAAAAAAATGAAATTTTCACTGTTTTTTGGCTAATTTCTTGGCCTCCTTCTGGGGAACCCACAAAGTCTGGGTACCTCTAGAATCCCTAGGATGTTGGAAAAAAAGGACGCAAATTTGGCGTGGGTAGCTTACGTGAACAAAAAGTTATGAGGGCCTAAGCGCGAACTGCTCCAAATAGCCAAAAAAAGGCTCGGCACAGGAGGGGGAAAAGGCCTGGCAGCGAAGGGGTTAATGGAATCGGGTGTTATGGCTTCCCTCTTCACACTTCTGGGCTGCCTCATCTGCTCTTTGAAACGCGGGTAGCCTCTCCGTTGATGTCGGTCGATGAATGAGGAGCTTTATTTAAGAAAGGTGATGTAAGAGGCTGACTCTCATTCAACATCACTGCGCTTCAGTGAAACAGAGTGGGCAATTATACATTACAGCCAAAATCCATACATTAGGGTAGTACTGGCGAAATGTACTGCTTTCCTGACTTTATTTTGCACGCTCTCTGTGTCACTGCGGCGCTTGTGAGAGAAGCCAAGATCTCAGGTAAGGGAAAGTGTGCGCTGTGAATGGAGGGTACACGGGAGATCAAACCTCTCCCACCATTGAAACTGTACAGGGCCAAGGGAAGGTGCCAGCTCGCACAATGTGTTAGTGAAATGCTGCTAGTGCAATGTAACAATGGTGCCACTGCAGTGCTTGTGAGTCGTTCGTGAGTGATAACACAATGAAAGGACCTTCCCTATGGAGACATTTACCTTTCCTTTATCGCTGCTTTAATGCACAAGTTCACATCCGGAGCCAAAGAGAAAGCATCATACTTTAAACACCTGGCAGACTCTTACAGAAAATGCTGCCTTGCAAGATTATTCACGTGAAAGAAATAAAACATTTTGAAAATGGAAACTTTTTCCTGGGGTTCAGCAAATCACCGTAAATTTGAATAAAAGAAAGGCTGCATAATGCGGCAGGCAGAGAGTATCGTTGTAATCCGGGTAATGCCATGTGCAGTGTATTTCACATTGGTCACCGAGATATGGGCCACTCTTAGTGTCTGAAACTTCACTGTTTCCACATTTTTGCCTCATACAAGGTCTCCTTTTCCCAGTATCCCCCCCACACTCGCCTTTTGCTTATTCTAATACCACCCCACCTCCATTCGCTCCACAGCTTCTCGCTGAAGCAGTGCCCACATTTTCTCTTCCATTCTTGCCACTGAGGCAGACGAAAAGCACCACGTCGGTGTCAATTTTATAGGCTTAATCCTTTCAAGAAACTGGATATTCTCCACATTTTGTGCTCTTTCACATTAGCCTGTACTTTTTATTTGCTTTTATTTCTCGTCTTCTGTATCTACTCTAAAACCGCCCCCACAGTGCTCTAGTGGTGTATGCTGAAAAAGCAGACCCAGTGGAATGAAGCGGCACGGAAAGTTTAAATTATGTGGCACGCTTGAATAAATTATGTGGTCACAAAATGAGAATTATGTAGCATAATGCAGCTCATAGTATTACTTATTTATTTTGACATCTGTACATGCTAACACTGCCTATGCAAATGTTTTGCCTCATTACTTAACACCCAAATGCAGCAGTAAGCAATGTAAAAGTGACCTGTCAGTAATTGTAATAGGCTTTCCATTGTGCAGCAGTACGTGTTAACCCCTTTTTAGTAACTTTTGATTTGTTTGAGTTAGAATCAACATTTTTTGTTAAAATGTTAAAATACGTAGCTTATGCAGCATATGATGGATTATGTGAAAAACGATGCAGACATAGAATCATAATTAGAGTGGCTCTGTATATGTCACATACATATACAGGATCTGCCATCAGTGCCACGGCAATATGCTGTTTGAAGAGAGAGTTTCATAAATGCACCAACGCTTATGTTGGAAGCTCCTGCATCATGTTGTTAGTATACCATCGCTACCTCTTGATTTCATTTCTACCCTCCGCTTTTTTACAAGTGTGTTTAAATCCTATACTGCTTGAAACAAGATGGTCAGGAAACCTTCCTGTTTTTAATAGAGTAACCAGTCCACCAAGCTCCTACTCAGGCCCTAAATCAGCACCATTCAGCCACTTGCAGTACTACACAGCAGCATCAGCAAAAACTGATAACACTCGCAGAACTAATTATTTACGTCATTGACTCCCATCATCCAATGATATCTGTTGAGGCACTAAACACATGAGATGCAATATCCATGGCCTTCATCACCCATTCACTGACACTTCACAACACACATTCAGTTGCATGCAATACCAGTCATCCCTTCAGAACACCACCATGGGAGACACAGCACCATCTACTGCATGAGTCCCCCACTCAACTCTCTAGCCTTCAGTCAGTTGCAACACTACTTTCAGCACGAACCATAAACATAATAACTTGTCCACACAACTACCTGTCATCTCAACCTCTAACTTCACCAGTCACTACCTTACTTTGGCATGTGTATCCCTTGACCATTCATAAAACCACTTTCACTCCACGCATGTTCAGTAGCCATTCACCTCTGCTGCTTTACTACTAAGTCATCACAACACTCCTCAAGAACTCTCATCACTTGCTTACTATCTCAAAACTTATAACTCCTTTTAATCTAACCACTCTTCTTCCGCTACATGCAGCATTCATTCTCCAGTATTCGCTTTACCAGGCATCCATACCACCCACCCACCTCAACCATAGGTACGATCACATCCTTTTACTCACACCAGCAATAAGCTGCAGGCACTCACTGTCCGGCTTACTCGCACCATTCACTTACCTCAGCCTTTTTAAACATCACTCCTCCATGCAATCAGTCCCATGAGCCATTCAGTCACGTCTCACTCACAGGTATGTGTAACCCTATTCTGCCTCACAGCGTGACCCAGCCGCTAAAACTTTTCTTTCACATCTCAGATCTAAACCTGTCATCACTCAAAAGTCAACCACTTGTAACACTCGTTCACCACTTCACATCATTTACAATCCATACAACTCAATACTTACCAAAGTACGTCACAACACGACTCATAATTTATCCCCAGCACAGAAACTCTGAGCCACACAAGACACTTGGGGGGTGATTCTGACCGCGGCGGACGGCGGTCGCCGCCCGCCACGCGGTTCCCGCCGAAAGACCGCTCCGCGATCAAAAGACCGCGGCGGTCATTCTGGCTTTCCCACTGGGCTGGCGGGCGACCGCCAAAAGTCCGCCCGCCAGCCCAGCGGGAAACACCCTTCCCACGAGGACGCCGGCTCAGAATTGAGCCGGCGGTGTGGGAAGGTGCGACGGGTGCAGTTGCACCCGTCGCGAATTTCAGTGTCTGCTAGGCAGACACTGAAATTCTTTTTGGGGCCCTCTTACGGGGGCCCCGCGGGACCCCCTACCGCCATCCTGTTCCCGGCGGGAGAACCGCCAGGAACTGGATGGCGGTAGGGGGTGGCAGAATCCCCATGGCGGCGGAGCGCGCTCCGCCGCCATGGAGGATTCTCAAGGGCAGCGGAAAGTCGGCGGGACACCGCCGACTTTCCGTTTCTGGCCGCGGCTGAACCGCCGCGGTCAGAATGCCCAGCGGTGCACCGCCAGCCTGTTGGCGGTGCTACCGCCGACCTCCGCCATGGCGGTAATTACCGCCAGGGTCAGAATGACCCCCTTATTTCTTCACTCACAAGATTCATGGCCACTCCTGTGATCAAACCACACTCCATCAGCTAATTAAACAGCTCACAACTACAAGACCAGTCACCACCCACCACTGCCATTCACCATAGTCTGTGATAGCACCCTCATTCACATCACCACTGAACTCCAGCATCCATTTTACCACTTAAAGGCTTACTTACAGACACTCAACCACAACATAGTTCTTGAGCAATCTCATACATGCACAATGACTCACTCAAGACCAGTTTGGCACCGATGATACGAACCTCTATATGTATAGTCATTGTTTTACATCTGCTGTCAACAAAATTACTTGATTTTAACAACAATCATCAAAATGAAAGACTATAGGTGAGGCATAATTAAAAGAACAACAATAATATGATTAGCAGCTCTCTGCTTAGTGCAGTAGTTTAATATGCCAGTATTAAGTTGCAGTAGTAAGTGACAATCGTAGAAAAACTATAAAGAAGTAATAGTGGAATTATCTTGGATTAAGATGAACATTTCTGAAGCCCCTGCAGGTAGGGCTGGGTACATGTTCAGTGGCAAGCTGAAGTAAATTCCAAGACAGGTATTCCTTTTCTTGTTCCCTCTTCTGTTTTCTGTGCTTACGTAATATAGTGAGATGTTTACTTGTTGTCAAACAAGGAATTTGCTTTTTCTGATAAACCGCCCTTGAAACAATTATTTTTTGTTGTTGAAGTAACCTGCTGTGCCAGCAAACTAATAAAAGTGTGAATTTCTTAACTTCCTGTGTATGTCAAAGGTTTACACACTACTACTCAAGATCATCCTAGAATTATACATTTGCATATTGAAACTGCCATGCAGTGATACAGCTAGAAGCCATCCAAGGGTAATACATCCCCATCACTAAGTCATCATCGACTAGTACAGTCCCATTCTGAAGATATTTTGGGATCATACTGGAGTAATAAAGCCTCATTCTGAAGTCATCAGAAGATCATTCTGTAATAATACAGACCCATCATGAAATACTCATAGGATCATCCTGGAGTAATACAACTTAATCTTGAAATCATCCTGGGATCATTCCACAGTAGTAAATTATCATCACATGTTTTCCAGTAAAGTTATCAGGAACCCATCCTGGAGTAATCCAGCCTAATCCTGAAATCATCATGGGATCATCCTGTAGCAGTAAAAGATCATCACATGTTTTCCACTGAAGTAATCGGGAAGCAATCCTGGAGTAGTTTCCAGGATGACTCTAGAGTCATCTCATTTAAATATTTCGCCCTATACACATACTTCAGGATGGTTTCGGATGACTTCCCCAGACAATTGCAGGAATAGCTCAGCTGAAGTCATCAGATGACTTCAGAATGGCACCAGGATGATCTTCCTTTTTGACTTGGGATGCCTCCATTTGGCGTGCATCGACAACCTTGACGTCATTGGTCTGCAGTCAAGGCACCCTGCAGGTGGAATAACAAAAGTGATGGTTAGCTACCGTTGAAAGGAGCATCAACAAAGGAGCTGATCCACATTTTCGGTATATTTTTCCTTTATTTGCTATGATGTGAGATGTGGCTGTCAGCTAAAGCAACCTCAAAACATCTAAAAAATGAAATTATCAAAAGCGTTGGAAAGTCACAAATTTAAAGGAAGCATGTTTTCACATGATAGTCTAACTAATGGCATGGCCCTTATCTGATTGTGAACGTTGTCTTCAGTGTAAATCAAATTAAACCCTGTGTATTATGATCATGCAGAGGTCGTAGGGGAGCAGCGATAATCCTTTCCCAGCATTCTTGGATTCACTCAGTTTACTTTGGTCATATGCCCATTAGGATCTCAGTAAGTACATTAAATGAGTTGTAGTTCTTAGACGTTTATTTATAGTATTCCACATAAGTCCTTACTCTGTGAGGGACAAGCCCCACGTCCCCCACAAATTGCAGACAACCATTTTTTATCCCTTGAGAAAGATGTTCCCTACGAACACCTTCAGTCGGGTTTTTTACTTTTCATTCAGGCACATATTTGTAGCTCTATTTCTGTTGCCCATCAATCTTTTCTGGCTTTCCAAGTAACTGTTAATAAGCCAGGTATGAATCAGGGTTTTGGAGGTCAGGGATGGGGCGTCACATCCCCTACTCAATGAGTATGAGCCAAACTATGAAGACCTCCAAATGACTGAAAGTAAAGATAGGACATGAGACGCTCAGCACCTGTCATACATTGTAGACAATACGGTTTAACTACACAACTAGTAGACTGTATTTTTGAATATCAACCCAGCAATATTGCGGTACAAGAATATCAACGACAGAATATCGAGTAACAAAATATTGAAAGGTACGTGTTTATAGAGAAGTATAGATCTACTATTCTTAACTCTACATCTACGTACCTTGAAGATGTATGTGCCACCTAGGTGCATATATGTGGAGTTAGGTATAGACAGGCTTAACCTACTTGATGATATTTAATTTTTGATATTCTGTCCTCAATATTCTGTCCCCTCAATATTATAGTTTCAATATTAAGGGGGCACACTGAACTAGCACATTTGATTTTACCAAAATCAAACAAATGTGTGTCTTTTAAACCCAGTCGAGCCTGTGTAATGTAGGACATATGTGGGGAGAGGTTTGGGTTACTACTCTACCTATCAAATGCATAGTTGGCATCTGCCCACAAAGATGCCATCTGCCATCTCCTGATGGATCCAGGATGGCAACCTACCCAATCCTCTGTTCAACCCTATTCATAATCTTTACAGTAGGCCACCCATAACGAGTAACATTAGATAGTAGTAGAAGGACGTTCACGTTTGCTTGCTGGGCAGTGGAAATATAGAGTACATTTTCTAAAATGGTGTGATATGTTCCAGATGAATGACCAACCCTCTTAGTTTTGACTTTGCTGTGTAAAGCTGACTTTACAGATACATAACATAAATTCTTCTAGCAAGAATCTCTCGCCCCCAGACAGCATTAAATTCATTTGTGGGATTTTACACATTACATTCTTATCTTTATTTTACACATTTAATTCTTATCTTTTTAATCACATGCATTTTCGCTGAAGTATAGCTGAGTATGGTGGCTGACTCTGCGAGAGTCAGGGATTCTTAGCTGAAACCTATAATGGTTATAATGTTTGAGTCTTGTGGTACTTCGTCCACATCTCACTTCACAACTGTAGCACTCCTGTCTCTAAAAGCTTAACAATCAGATCCTGTGCTCTATGAAATCAAAACCTCTCTGCTAATTCTATTGGAGGCAGTGGATGCATAGATTGCTGTTCTTCCTAAGAGATGGTATTTAAACTCCTAATGGGAAACTGCCTAAATACATGCTGTTAGAACAGATTTTATCAGTGTATTCTTATTATTTTAATCACACTACTTGAGGCTAGGGGCCGCCAACAGGAGTTACACTCACTGTGCCTCTTGGGGAGGAGCTTGGCTGCTAGCAAAGGTTCCATGCGATAGCCAATTTGTCTGTGATTTCTGCCTTCCTCATTCCCACGAAGCACAGCAATGCCTCTGAGCAGTGAATCATGTGAAACAGCCCTTTTGTACTTCTGACATGGCCATATTCTGTAAAAAGTATTTTCCACCAGTTGCGGTGCAAGCAAGTGCAAAAATTGGACCTCATACTTAGAAATGGTATTCAAGTCTGTTTGAGTAATTAGGAGTAATTTGTGTCACAAAATCCTATCGCATGAGCTCAGGAACAACAAACTAGAAGAGAGCGAGTAGCTGCTGGCTACTTCTGTTCATGTCCTCTAGCATTTAGTGCTTTTTATTTAGTGTAAAATGCACCCTCTGGCCATTTTGACTCGAGGGTTCATAGCATTAAATGCCGGATTACTCTTTTCACATAATTGCGAATTAATAAGAGTAACTTTTCCATAATTACGCTAGAGAGAATTATGCCAGCTACGCCCACCCCAAGTGATTAGAGATCCCCTTTAAATCTAGGTCTGTTCTTAAGAGTGCCTTTCCAAGAAGAAATGCAGATGTCTGCTTGTCACAAGGTCCTGCTGTCAGAAGCTTTCATAGCCAGAGACACCAATAGAAACAAGGGCACTCTTTTTGAGTGTGGTAGTGTGACAAAGCGTATTTCTATAGGGCACACACATGCAGCTGGCTGTTTTGAGGGGAGCGAATGTTGAAGGAGGAGGCTACTGGTGCAGCAAAACTAGTTGCACACTCTGAGAGCTTACTAACAGAACTCATTTTAAAAGAAAGTGGCTATTTACTCGTCTACCGGCCAAATAGTACATTTACCCAACAGCCAGGAAAATAGTTCATGCTCTCTGCTGATTAGCCAGTCACAGTTTAAATAGTAGGGATGAAATACAATTTGACTGGCGGCTAGATAAACAGAGTGAAGGAGGTCTTCATTTAGCTGGTCATGAAGAAAAAAGGTACTATAGGCAATGGTAGAATTGAGGCTATCCTATAATGTGGATGCAAAATGTGTGCATCCAAAAATGTACAATAGTTTGTAAAAAGGTAAGTGTACACCTTAAGCTAAGAAGTTTCCACATGAAAAAAACAGTAAAATAAATTCAATTTGGGATTAATGCATTTATGTTATTTTAATATTCAAATTAGAAATGAAGGACTTGAACTTTAGGATATGCAACACATATATTTTGCGCTACAGTCTGGGTGTATTTAACTGCTTGCAAAGAATAATGGGCATGGTTTTAAAGCAAATTACATAAATGTTTTATTCAATCATGAGAATACATTGCTTCTTAGGGTTCATGATCCTCATTATGATAACTGCACCCTTGTATTATTTTTTTTTGCCAACCTTCCCCTGAATATCCTGAAACCCTTTCTCCGTACACAAACACACAAGAGACTTCATCTGGCATAACCCAAGATGTAGGGTAGCGCTTCCCAAATTACAATTGCCGACTGCTGAGGGGGGACTTTCAGTGTTAAACCTTTGGCACTAGACCTGGCTTCACAATTGCAATGGGTGACAAATTGACTGGCAGAATTACACTTATCAAACACCGCAAATACAACACCAGCTTGGAGCCATCTACACATTCTACATTTCTTTAATTCCTGAGACAGACGATCAGCCCCGTCTCCTGCACTACTACTCCACATGGCATATCGTTGTTTTAAACATAGTCTCCTAATTACCAAAACTGTCTAGCCCTATGCTCCCATGCTACCGCTACTGGCACCCCTAGGGGTGTTCAAATCACCTCTGGAAGGGAGCTTGCCACCTGGCACGAAATAGGTCTGCATACGGTGTAGGATCTTTATCGAGATGGCTCCCTTGTACCATCATAAACCCTAATGACAGAGGAAGGATTCCCATCTGGCCATTTCCTTCTTCATAAAACCATAATCTGGCACTTGGCACATCCTGGAGTGGCATGCAACAAGAACGCCCAATTCAACTTACTCTCCAATACCTTCATGTAATGGGTACGGGCCACCACCTGGTACGCTGATTTCTGAATATTGCGCACACATGCTGCTGCTGCTTTGCTGACTTCATTGTGCTGCCTCTGGGAAAAGGACCTAGGCTGCCTCTGCATGAATACGGAATTATACGGCGCTAGATATTCGAAACGCGGGAAAAGCTCCGACACACTACCGTTGGACTTATCATGGTCCAGGTACGATCTTTGACATTTTTTTCTAAGGTGTACCCCGTAATATAAATTGTAATACCCTCATATTTGGAGAGGAACTTCTACCTTGAATCAACGCAATATGGATGTGTTATGACACGGTTCTAACAATACATCCATTAGCAATAAGCCTTGAGAAAGTCGCTGTTATGACGAAACACGTGTCGGCTGTTTGTACATGGAACATTATAGCGGCTGTTTGTACATGGAACATTATAGCGGTAGTTTTATCCAACGAATAACCCAAGAAGATTAAAGGATATACATTTGGAATGATTGGATGTGCCGTGGTTCTTTCAAACTTCATTTATTCATTGTGGACCCCTTGGATCACAATCTACACGCCTTGTGGCTGGGTGTGGAAATACCTTGGCACTCCTCATAACATACATGCATGGTGTTTCAATATTATTGACTGTTTCGGACTTATACACTAGCAAAAAAAAGTTTTGGAAGTGTGCACCATTGTAATACACAGCCACTATTCATGTAGAGAGATGGAATGGAAGGCCATTGTGGAATATCCTTCCCATATACCGCGAAACACATATTTCCGTCTTATACAATATTATATACTACATAAGGCCTATCTTACTCTGGGAAAAAGAAACCATTACTTTCAATGTACTGATGCTACCTGCCCCTGCTGCACCCTTCCTAATGCTGGATTAGCACACATGCTGTGGGACTGCCCCTCCCTTCACCACTATTGGCTGGGCGTAACCTCAAAGCTGGCAGCGGGAGACCTTCTTACCGGGCCTCATTCACAGAGGAGTCTCCTTCTTGCTAAATGCCGAATGACCTGTGGGTGGAGATCGTTAACGCCACCTGCACCACCCGCTTGAGAGATTTCCATGCAGTCATGGCCCTGAGCAGAGGGCACTGCATGGCACAGGGAGGTCACACAGGGCCTATGTAAATACCCGCTTGCTGCCAGCTGGGATGCCATCTTGGCTGACTTTCAGGTGGATTCAGTGCCTACTGCTACACCACCCGAGGTTCCGAATCTCCTGCACCCACACCTCCAATGCCTGTGACTCCTCCTCCAATCCCCACACAGCTGTCTGTAACACCTGACACCCTCTCCAGAGTATGTTCCTCCTTAACATAGCATTTGTCAATGCACCCTTTCACTAAACTGTTCTACTGCACTCATATAGACCACTTCTCCCACATTTGTCAAGTAAGTCCGAACCCCATTCTAAGTGGAAATGTCTCCCCACCTATCTCTTACCTTTTGTTGTTTCTGTTTCTATATCATGTTCTTTGAATCTTCTGCACCTGAGACTGATGTCTTTCTTATAAAACTATTGTGCATCATATGAATAATGCACTTGTTTAATATAACTATAATGTGTATTGTGTGTTCACATAGAAATGCAATAAATAAAAAGATTAAAAAAACACACACTGGCTCCCTTGCACTGTGGTACAAGGGTGCCTGCACTATGAGTAGGATTGGTTTTGTGCAGGAAGGTTCCCCTTCCTGTTAAAAAACAATCCTTTGACACATTTTCCTCCTTCTTTGTGTGCTGTAGAAAGAGGAAGTAACGAGGAGCAGTACAGTATTTCACCTTGTCCTGCCTCACTTAAGAAGGCGTACCTGTTTAACGCAATCCCAGGTTTACTCACCGTAGTTAAAATCCATGGTGAATGCATGAGAACAGCTTCTCAATACAGAGTAACACAAGGCAGCAATTTGCACTGTCTTGCATTACTCCTGATTTGCCAAGCCACACAAAGTCAAACAAGGTGGCTTTGCATGGCTTAGCAAAGCTCAATCAAGGGCTTTTGTGTTGCATTCATTCGCCTTAGTAAATCTGCCCCTAAGTGCCTAGTAGTAACACTAATTGTCTGATGAAAATTTTAGGGCCTGTACAAGTGGGATGCCTTTTGCATGATGTGATAGTGAGTAGATACAGCTTCCCTACCAGTGAGAGTGCATTGAATGGATCCTTGTGGGTAGAGGTTTGAGACACAGAACTGAAGTGAAGGAGAAAAGGGTGCCCAGAAAAAAAAACATGTGACTTCTTTTTAGCAAAGGGCTGCTGATTAGTTCTTCTTGAGAAACAATATGGGGTTGATGGTACAAGTAAGCAGGGGCCGCTGCTCCATAAGGGAGGAGGAGCATCGCCCCCGCCAGTCCCATCAGCAGCGGCAGCTGCAAACCTTTTTGACAAAAACTATGATAAACTGTTTATTATCATTTTTGTGGAAAATGGGTGGGGCCACGGAGTGACGAGCAATGAGGGGGAGTGCTCAGCACTCTCCTTCAGAGCGCATGTATGTTTGGCCGGCCATCTCGGGCCAGCCAAACGCACCTGCGCACACAGCTCTCTCCAGCCCAGCAACACAGTTGCTGGGCTGGAGAGAGCCTGCACAGGCTCCGAGTCTGCCTGGGAGCACCCTGGCTGGGGGCTCTCAGCCAATCCTGATGCTGTTCTGAGCAGAGTCAGGATTGGCGCAGGGCAGGCTGGGACTCTGTGCCTGTAGGCAGAGAAGAGGAGAGGAGCAGCGCTGTCATGAGGCGATAGTGGCACAGGTAAGTGCTTTTTTAATTTTATTTTTCATTTAATCCACTCTCCCTCCCCCTCTCCCCCTGCACACCACCTCGCCCCTTCAGCGTTGCGCGAGCCACAACTGGAAGCAAGGGGTATGTCATAGGATTTTCTTGTTAAAGATGTACAAGTTTCTAAGCAGGGATGCCATTTTGTCTGTGCTGATGGCTACTCAGAAAGGATGATAACAGCCAAGTGGTGTGATCTTAGGATTCATTGTGTCCTTATTTTGGATATGTGTCTTAGAGCCAGCACTATTGCTACTGCTGAAAGAGCCATCACCTAATACAATGGCTGTCTCTAAGCAACACCCAGAAAATGATATTTGAAAGAGAAACACTCCAAATCAGTTGGGAAACCACAGTAGTAGATCCACATCCCCTGTTTGGAAAATGAGTATTAAAGTGGACCTGTGAAATGATTGATCAGTAGGTCACAAGAATGGAGGGACCAAAATATCTTTGTTTATTCAGGGGCATATTTATACTCCGTTTGCGCCGAATGTGCGCCAAATATTTTGACGCACTTTCAGCGCAAACGTTGCCCCATATTTAAACCCTGACGCCCGAGCCGGCGCACAAGGAACCTGGCGCTGTGTGCGCCAGTTTTTGGAAGCGGCACCCCGCCCTGCGTTAATGACATGCAGGGTAGGCGTTCCCGTCCAAAAACAGACGCACACAGCGTTGCGTCGTATTTATGCTTCAGGGCAAAAATCACTCCCGCGCGGCAGGCGGCGCAAAAAAATGGCGCAAAGCACGAATATCGTGAAATTTTAACTCCTGGGTCAGGGCAGGCGTTAAAATGGGGCAAACACACCTGTACTTAATCAGAACACACAGAACAAACAACAGAGCAGCAGAGCAGCAGAGCAGCAACAGGGAGACATGGAGGTGCTTTTTCTTCAGCGTGCACGTAGACGCAGAGCCCTGCTGCAACAACAGCAGCTACAACAACAACAGCAGGGACCCCAAAGACAGCGCAGAAGGCAGGAGAGGATATTCCGCCCAAGAACAACCCTGCATGGCCTCAGGGAACGGGACATCATCCAGAGGTACCGGTTGAACTGGCAGGCCATTCAGCAGCTGCTGACAACTATTGAACAGCAATTGGCCCCCACTTTAGTGACTCCACGCACTATCCCAACCGAAACAAAGCTGCTTGCCGTACTTCACCTGCTGGCAAGTGGCTCCTTTCAGACAACGGGTGCCCTGGTTGGTGGAATATCACAACCCTCATTCTCCGCCTTTTTACCCAAAGTACTGGATGCCATCATTCGCCTGACACCCCGCCACATCTGCTTCCCTAACACAGTGCAGAAGCAGCAGGAAACTAAAGGGGTTCTACGCCATCAGTGGCTTTCCGCACGTCCTTGGTGCAATCGACTGCACACACGTACGCCTTGTGCCACCTGCTGCGAGTGAACACCTCTACCGCAACAGGAAGCACACACATTCAATGAACGTGCAGGCCATAGTCGATCACCAAGGACTGATCACCAACATTGTGGCTAAATATCCTGGGAGTGTACATGACGCATTCATCTTCCGTCACTCCACTATCAACCAACACTTCCAGGATGGACGGTATGGCAATGGACTACTTGTTGGTAAGGACAAAAAACAAACTCATATACACACTGCCCAGAAACCCTCTAGGATAAACAACACATACACCACAATAGCAACACCTAGACAGGAACAAACTGAGGTACTCACATCACTAGCCATGTGTCACAAGTCACCATTGAACCTCTCACACATTGGAATTTACTCTACAGCTTAGTGTGAAGACATTAATGACTGTGGTTGCCTAAATGTCACCTTGCAAATTTGAAGGCTCACAATAACCTGTACACTAATACAATGCATAAGTTTCAAGGGATGGGATGGCCTGGGTATGTTCATATGAACGTTTCTAATACACTTTCATGTTTCAACTCTGCATGGAACTATCATCACACCCCCAGTGAGGACACACGGACACCTGTATCACAAGTCACAATGCAAGGGAGGGCACACTGTACTGGAGAAACCAATACATCCTGCTGACAAACAGTTAGCCAACAAACACTTGCTCAGCCAAGGGAAAAAAACAATGCCAAAGTTTTCACCAACAACCATAGGTTGTCACATTAGTACACAAAATAGTCACAGACAACACAACACAACTACTGCCATCAAAGATACGTACAACAGTGCCTCCTACATCTAATTGATACCATTCTGTGTTTCTCTTTCAGCTGATCAGGGGTATGGCATCCAGCCTTGGATAATGACACCATATGGGAACCCAAATACTGCTGCTGAGCGGGCATACAATGACGCCCACAAGAGAACACGCAGCATTGTGGAGCGGACCTTTGGGATCCTAAAGTCAAGGTTCCGCTGCCTTGACATCACTGGCGGTGCTCTACTCTATTCCCCAGAGATGGTCTGTAAGATCATACTCACTTGTGCCATATTACACAATATTTGTGTAAAAAGGAACATTCCCCTCCTTGAACCGGACCCAGACATGCCTGAGGATGACGAAGAGGAGGATGCGGGCCTGCAACAGGAGGGGGAACAACCTAACACGGCAGCAGGAGTGCGTAGGCGCCAACAGATTGTCAATAATTTTTTTTCATAATTTATTATAATCACTTGTATTCCACACTTGTAAATAAACACAAATAAGAGACACCACATCATGCTTTGGCCTATTCATTTCTGACCACCTTTATTTTGAAATTGCTGAAGATGAATGTCGTCTCATTGAGCAAGAATGCTATAACATTCATCACACCAAAAAAAAACATCACAAATGTATGCACAGAGGGTAGGATGTGACATGATACATTACCATACACAGAGCACAACAGGAGTACAAATGTGGCAATTATACATGCCGGATCCAAACAACTGAAACAGTCTCTCATCCAGCCCAAAATTTGAGATCATTTGAAAGTCACATCACACGTGTTCAGAGACAGGGTGGGACCATCCATGTGTACGTGACCATGTCATCAATGGCTTCTCTCAAGTGTGTGATATGAGCAATACCCAATTGGTACAACATCAGCTGCCACTAACTCAGGAGGAGACCTTGAAGTCACAGTGACAACATACACCCAGACAGGTGATAGTGGATCCACATTCCCACACACATGTACACATATGTCATACAATCAACCTAATAATTGAAAGTAGACCATCACAGTTGTGTTCCAGTTTGAACCTAGCAGGAAGATTGTAACATGCCACTAAACCAGTTTATGCAGAAAGGGACACAGACCACAACAAAATTATTCTCATTATCACATCTGGAACGCTGAGAGTCTTGCAAACATAGTCATTTGAAAATGGTATGCAAGTTTTCTCCAATTCATCATTACTGCAAACGTCAAATGGGCTAATGAGATGAATGAATGGTCAACAGTCATTCATACCATATGGTCTTACATTAGCCTGCTGCTGCAGGTTTGCCAAGATACAATAAATATACTCCATGGATACAGTAGCTATTCTGGATGGTCAAATCCTAGGGTGCTGGGGGCCTAAGTCCACCTCTACCGCCCCCAAAACATACAAGAATCATGTACTTGTGAACTAAACACATGCATAAGGCACATGTGTGGCCTACATGTCATAAGTCCAACACAAATCTGAAACACAAAATCATAATGGGACATGGTTAGCCCCATAAAAACTGTAAGTGACTCTTCCACTCCCTGTTAGGACTACAGATAAAAGCATCACCATCCTAATTGTGGACACATTTTGGAGAAGGAATACATCATGGTATCCCATCCATCATTTCAAAATAGCCATCAGCAATTAACCCAAATATGTTGACAAATATGGTCAATACATTAGTTAACGTCTCCAAAACATTACAGTGTGAATGCCTTCTATACATAAAACAACGGACATGTGTCATATCCAAACACAAATGTGTATCACATCGCACCGTTTGACCATGACAAATCACCTTTCCAAAGGTAAAAACATGAAGACATAAGGAAAAATGTGCTCCATATTCTACGCATACAGCATGGGCGTCATAATTTGTTCACGTACATGAGTGCACACAATGCAGAGTCAAATACGAATGTATCCAAAAGTGTCTTAATATTTCGCCTTCAAAGTATAATTTACATCATCAATATTTTGGACTCTGCATCATGTGCACTACTGTACTTGGAAAAAAAATTACGCCCATGATGTATGCGTGGTAAAATTGACGCTACATGGACAATATGTTGGTCATCTCATGTACATTAAAAAATATTAATATTCATATCATATTTTTTGACTCCGCATCATGTGCACTACTGTACGTGGAAAAAAAATGACGCCCATGATGTATGCGTGTTAAAATTGACGCTACATGGACAATATGTTGGTCATCTCATGTACAATAAAAAATATTAAAATTCATATCATATTTTTTGACTCCGCATCATGTGCACTACTGTACGTGGAAAAAAAATGACGCCCATTATGTATGCGTGTTAAAATTGACGCTACATGGACAATATGTTGGTCATCTCATGTACAATAAAAAATATAAAAATTCATATCATATTTTTTGACTCCGCATCATGTGCACTACTGTACATGGAAAAAGAAATGACGCCCATGATGTATGCGTGGTAAAATTGACGCTACATGGACAATATGTTGGTCATCTCATGTACAATAAAAAATATTCATATTCATATCGTATTTTTTGACTCCGCATCATGTGCAATGTAATGCGTCCCAAAAAAATGACGCACAATTGTGTATGCGTGAAAATATGACGCATAACGGGAAAATAAAAACGGCGGCCATTTTATGCAGGAAGTGATGTAATAGGATATCCTGTTTACCAAATCTGTACTGGGAGTTAACTTTCACTTTCACTTTGCAGTCTCAGATTTATCTAGACTGTGTGGTTGTGTGAAAGGTGTTGTCCTGTGTTTTACTGCTTTTGTGTCCTGTGTCCCTTGTATTTTGTCTTTTTGTCAATATATTCTTGTTGTATAACATTGTCTCTGTCTGTTTAGTCTTGTTTTGTCTATTCCTGTGATAGTTTGTATTGTCTGTGGGAGTCTGTTGTGGGTAGCATAGTTTGGGGGGTTAGTTGGGCTATTTTTCTACTTTTTCTTTTTCTTTCACACCTCTACCTTTCCCCATTTCCCACTTTTACTTTCATATTTCATTTGTCAATTTTTTGAGCTCTAAATATGTCAGGTAGGCCTCGCCTGTCCAGGATGGGTGAAGATGAATTGGGGGGATTCATATGGCTAGTTAGCCATTTCCTCCCACTGATGCTGGAGGCTGGGGGCCGTGTGATACAGGGGTATCACACGGAGGCTAGGAAAATCCGGTGGGAGAAGGTGCGCCATCACCTGGTCCGGGTCTACGGGAGCATGCGAAATGTACATCAACTCAAGCACCGCTAGGCAGATCTGATCACCAGGGAACAGGACCTGCTGGACCACCTGGGAGTCCGGATTGGTGGCCATGTTGGTGAGTACAAATCAATTACATGGGAAAATTAGAAATCTGTGTGGGAACATGTGATGATTGTTACCCAATCTGCTAAATAAGTAGCAGACTGTGTGTAATGCTAGGTAAACCTAGGCCCATGGTTATACACATATATCCCCATTTTTGCAAAACATTTTCACGCAAGAACAGCAGAAAATTGCAACTTCTAACTGTATTTTGCTAAGTAGCCCCCTCTCTGCGTAACTAAATGATGCAAATGATGCGCTACAAAGGTATACATATGTGCCCTAATGTGTATTTGTTGCAGAATGTGTATGAAGACCAATGCTACCAGTCCGATGGCTCCTTTTTGCAACACATACCAGATGCCTGTAGCTGTATGTAATGTAGTGTTGCATTTGTGTCAGAAAAGCAACACGTGACCGGCTCTATTTGTACTCTACTGGTCATAATGGCCAGTGAGTAAGTCATGTTGAAACAACATACCTACATATGTAGACGCCATAGCTAGACAGAAAATTAGATACCTATGATGATGCTATACATGTGTGTTGGCTTCACGTCACATGAAGTTAGTTATGTTGTCCACACATATGTCACATGTGTGTGTGGTTGCTGTGTGTTGAACATGTCCACCTAGCCTGTTTGATTGTGAGGGGTCATGCAGTCCTCATGGAACCAGTTTTGGAATGTCTCTCTGGGATGCACATGCTGAGATGTATGGATAACATTATTGGTGGGGCATACTAATGGAGGATTAACTTGGCCAACACATGACTGTCCTGGCCACTGCATGTGTGTAGTAGGGTGTGTCACTGTAGCAGGAGACTCATCCAATTATAATGTTGAATACAAAGTCATCCATGCAGTATGAGCATGTCTGAAAGTCTATCATTACCATGTCATATTCACACAGTGTCATTGTAACTTAAATTAATTGTCAGTTCACCCAGTCTGAGTATATTGTTCCTTTCATGCTTTACAGGTGGACCAGCCCCGTACACCGTGGGAGAGGTGGCACATTTTGACGAACCCGATACCTACAGTGAGTGTCGCCTGAGTGACATTTTCATTGTTTGGTAAAGAAGCATGATGGATTACTGTGTGTTCAAGAGAATTCATGATTTGATGCGCTCGCTGTTCATTGGCATTGTTGTTTTAGTGTGATATCAAATAGGACTTCTTTTTCTGTAAAGCAATACCTAGCCATCTCTCAGTTTGAGGGGCTGTAGGTCATTCCAGTTGTGCGGCAATGGGGAATGGTATGACTCATTTGGAATACACTGGTCAATGTTAGACTTAGTCAGGGACTTGCCATGAACTGAGTCTGCATATCAGACTGACAGTCTCCCAGATAGCTGAGGCACATGGCTTTGATGACAAGTGCTTCTTCCTAGTTGAGGATGGACTGTGTACACTGTAGGTCAGATCTTCCGGGGGCATGTACTTCCACAAGGTGAACTAGAAGTGTGTGTGACTTGAGTGCAATGGCCTAGGTGTTCTGTGGAATCATCAGAATGGGTGTTCTACCTCCTCTGTGTGTGTTGTAAAACATGCCTCACTGATAGTATGTCATGTTGGCCTAAGTCATATCATTTTGACATGTGTGGACCTGGGATGTGACAATGTTTGGCTGACTACAACGTGTTGCTAGCCCTTCATAGGTGTTGTGTGTGAAGGCACATACTTGTGGAACTTTCAAAACACTCCTGGGTGTGCATTGAACATGGGATTGTTGGTTGTTCTTCCCACACCACCCACAAAGACTGGGATGTTACTGTGAAACAGGGTACCTAGGACTGTAGCAACCAGTATGTTACACGTACTTGACACCTTTTGTGACTTGAGTGAGTACCTAGGGCCACATGTAGCAAAATGTCTACACGTTGCAAATGGCATAAATTTCTGTTTGTGAGTTGCAAACGTCTGTTTCCGATTCCAAATTGTTATTGGTGGTCATGAACATATTAGCAAAATGCTTTTCAAATTGCTAAATATTAAGGGGTTTACCAGACCTACTTGCAACTCACAGTGGTAGGCAATCCCATTTGCAAGCGAGTACGTGGTTGCAAAGTGAGTCGCTGTTATCATCCACTTGAAGTGGATGGTAACCCACTTGCTAACTGGAAGGGGTCCCCATTGTAACCCTTCACCTTTGTGAGTGGACCAAAATAATCCTGCACAAAACAGCCAGTGGTCTAAGGGACCACTAATTACCGTGAAATGATCCAAGATTAAATTTGTTGTGATTTTTAACTAATTGCAGCTCATTTTCCTTTCAGGTAAACGGCCTACACTTGGGGAAAAATAACCTGCTTTATTTAAAAGCAGTCACGTCCATGGAGGTCTGCTGTTCCCAGCAGGCCTCCATCCCCGTGAGTGCCCATAGTCGCTAAGGTGGCGCAACTTGGAACGCACATCATTGATGTTCATGAGGTGGGTCTTAGGGACCCCATAGCGACTCGCAGACAGTGTCAGAGACACCGTTCTGCATTGCAAATTGCTAGTTGCATTTTCCAAATTCCTACATCTGGCCCCTAGTGTGGACATATGATTCTGGGCCAGGGGTTCAATCTTAGCACACAACTAATTCCAAATGCCATTGAGTGAGGAGTGTGATTGTTATCACATAGAATGACATATGTAGTGAAGTCAGTATGCGGAAGAGGTGGTGCCATAATGTCAAATGCCTTAGGTATGATTTGGATGAGTAGTTTAGGGTGATGTGATACATCATTAAGAGACATGGATATGCTAGGTGTGATATGCCCTTATGTATGCATGCTTCACATGTACTTCCTCTGAGCCTTTCCGTGAACTAATTGTAACAATTGCTGCAACCAATACATTTCTAGTAATGGACAAATGACCCATTGTGGTATTCCACCCACTGGAAATCCAAAGCTAAATATTTGCCTTTTCTCTTCACTGCTGCAAACCTGAGTGCCGCTGATCGCAACCATTTTGAGCGCCGTGCGATGAGATACAGGCACATCCTGCAGGTGCAGTGTGGGTATCGGAGGATGGCCTGCAAGTAGCATTCAGATCGGGCCTCCGGGGCGTGGTGGGCCACACCACAGGCTCCCCCAACGGGTCCACCAACAACCACCGACACCACATCCACCAGGTCTACCCAAGTGGACCCAGCAACGGACCAAGCATCTTCCTCCAGACCTGGACCCAGCCGTGTGGTGGGAGCAGGACTGTCCCGTGGCCACACAACTCCTGCCACAACATCCACCTCCACCGGCATGCAAACCAGCACTGACCCTCCTATCGACCCAGCGGCCTTCCAGGCATTGTCCCGGAAATTGGACAAGTTGATTAGAAAGGTGGACAACCTGACGGAGGACATGAATGAGGTCAAAAAGAAGGTGCGCTCCATCAGGCGCACACTACAGAGGGCAAATCTGTAGTACGTTTGCCCTCCTGAACTTTTACCCCTCCCCTCTCACCTCTTTCCTATTTTGTACTGTTAGTTGGGGGGTTAGTTATAGGATAAGTGTAGGTAATTAGCTTAGTTAGTGTTAGGTAAGGGGGTGGGGGGTCCTTATTCTTTCTATCTTCTATTTTTGTGTGGGTGGGTGGGTGGGGGGCAATGTTGGAATTCCTGTTTAAATAAAAACAAAAAAAACAACAACAAAAATATATATATATATATGTTTGTATAGGATAGTATAGTATGTGTGTAGGTTAGTAAGTGTTGTCCTGCATGTGTCTTGTCTCATAATGGTGGGTGGGGGGTTGATGTTTAGATCGTTTCGTTACATGTGTAGAGTTAGTTTAGCTTAGGTTAGTTAGGGACAGTTGTGGGTTAGTAGTAGTCAGGTTAGATTAGTGTAGGTTTACCTTTCCCTTAGTTGCCTCTTTTATTACTTCTTTGAAATAAAAATTTAGTTAACCCTTTACATGATGCGTTAGGTGCTACATTATCCTGGCCTTGACATCAGTGTAGCAGAATGTTTTAGTATGACATTTGTGTCCTATGCTCGCTATCCCCAGGCTATTGAGATTTAACATGCCATCTACCCGTGTGCTAACTTGGTAAGTATCCACCATGTGGGAGACCCACCATTGGTAGTGTGCATTGATCATCAAGGTTTTGGGTTGGCATGTATCCTACTTCACAAAGAGTGCTTCCAGACTTGTAATTGTAGGTAAATAGATAGGTCGGACAGCAGTGTGAAGTTCAGGGAGATCTTTGTAGATGAGGATTTGTTCACACTCTTGTCTTGTTGCTGTCATTGCTGACCTACATCATGTGTGTACTGATTAAGCATGAATTTCCTTCATGGAAGTATACGCCGTAAGGGTGATTGATGCAGTGTAATTTGTTTATGATTCCTTACATTTTACAGCATTAATTCTAATTTTAGTATTGCATGGTGCTTACATTTCTCAGCCACCATTAGTTGTCTAGAATAGCTATAGATGGTGCATCATTCTGTCCAACACAGCATGATTGTGTGTGCTTAGTCCCTTCATCAGTTATTTTCCTCAGTATAGTAAGGCTATGATGCAATCCTGGCCGATGCACAGATGTTTCAGTATACATGAAATCAGGACAGTAGTATAGAGAATCTACATGGTTGCCACACAGCCACTTTGGAGTTATGTACTGCACATTTGAAGTGTGAAATAACACAGAGACACAATAGGTGTGCAAGTGATATTTATTTATAGGTGGTGTAGTGCAAAATGTCCATTCACAATGTTAGCTGAGTCCGTTCTGGTGCAATCTTACATGGTGATCCTACAGACGGGGTGTGGATGATGCTCCTGACATGCTGGGGTGATGTCACAGACAGTGCAGAAGAACAGGAATTGCCAAATAGTAGGAGAGAGACATTCACTGGCAATAGGGACAAGTCATACAGTGGATTGCCGAACAGTCATTGAGTGTAGTTGTAGTGAGACTGGCATGTGTCAAAACGTAGGACCTTGGTCAGAGTAGGCCATGGTGCAGGGACTAGGGCTTCCGGGTACTCTTGCGTGTGAATGTAATCTGTTCCATGTCTTCTTCTTCTGATGTGTGTGTTGCCTGGTGTGTCCTTGTGGTTGTTGGTTGTGAAGGGGCAACACACACCTCAGTGTTAGAAGACATGGAGGCAGACATCCCGGGGGCTGCTCCCTGTCGAGTAATGAAGGGCAGTACTGCAGCAAGGAGGGCCTGCTGGTTTTTCAGAATGGCAGCCACATCACGATGGTAGGCAGCCAGGTCGGCCCTGAGGGGTTCTAAGTTGCATTCGTGCACACGTTGACTGGCTTGCAGTTGGAGTTGTTGTGTCAACTGGATGACAGCTGTGCAGATTTCCTTTTGTGTTTTTAAAAGTTCCTCCAAGAGCGATGTTCGTGCTTGCATTGCAGCTGCCTGATCTGCAGTTGACAACATGCACAAACGAACCCCCTCAAGGCTGGCTGCCATAGTTTGCATCCCCACCCGCACCTCCTTGGCCAGCTCCCGCTGGACCCCAACGACTGTTCTTTCAAAGCTGGTGCCAGTGTCGTCAGAGTCCTCAGCTGTGTTGGAGCTGGCAGGTCTTACAATTGGGGTGGCGGGTGGTTCTCCTGTGGTGGCTGCTTCTTCTGTGCTCCTCCTTGTGACTGAAGGTGGGGTTTGGAGGCTTTCAAGGACCATTTGAATGGTCTCTGGTGGGAGGTTGATGGTCTTGTCATCCATGTCATCAGGGAACTCATGGACAGGCAGATCGGCAGGAGATCCGTGTTCCTCTGCAATGAAACAGGGTACAATTAGTGTGTCTGTGTTGTGACAATTTTGCACTAAGATACAAGCCTTTGGATGCCTTAACTTTGCACTCTGTGTTTGTCTTGGTATCTGCTGTCCCTCATAGGGCATTGTTGTAGGCCTATGGCCCACCTGTGTGTCACATGTATGATATGGAGCTATCAGACATGTCTGCCAGGTCGCCTCTAGGTGTTGCTTTGTAATAATTTAGGAATAGGCTTTTTTTTGTCCTACTCCTCCCTCGGTGTTTAACTATTGTTATGGAGGGACATTTTGTTGGGTGTGCTCTCATTATCCTACATGTGATTCTTGGCTTTCTAAGCAGCAGGATAGCTAATGGTGTGGGGGACTAAGTCTGACCCACTTGTAAATAACTCTGTCACCCAGATATTTCATTTTGCTCAGACTAACTAGCAGTGCCTCTGGTCTCCCACATCAAAGGAATGTTTAGACATCCGAGCGCATGACATCTTTGGAACTTCTCAGGGAAGTCGTGGTCACTCAGATCCTACACAATTATGTCTTTTCCGGTATGTTCCCATACACAAAGGACAAAGACAGTATTTGTTTAATATGAAGTTTCATTGTACAACTGACTTGTAGAAATTTAGGTGTGAGCCCCAATAACCCAAACAATACACACTGTTAGAATTGAAATAGTCCGCAGGAGAGTAATACATTAGTACACAGCTATCATGGTGCCTAACAGTTTCTACTCTCCCTCTGCTTGTTCTATGTATAGCACAGCATGTTAAGTTTGGATCTTGCCTGTCTGAATCACAGGGGAGACATCATCCCTCATATCAGAGGAATGGGCTGTGATCTGGTTGTGCATCAGCAGCAAGGCAGACAGCATCTAGTTGTGATTTTCTGTTTGGAAACTCCCTCTTGCGTGTCTTGGGACAAGGAAGTGATTTTAAAAGTCATATGTCATGGTGATGACAAAGTTTCCCTACGCAAGAATGCCAAACCTTAACCTCTACCACATCTATCAGCAACATACCAGACTGTATCCTTGACTGGGGCACAGAGTGAATATGTTCTGGCAAACTCCAGTGCAGAAGTAGGCAAAACAGTGTGATTTGACTAATTGACCACACCTTAAGACTGGCTATTTGCTACGTTAACTGATAGGAAGGGCAATGTGAATCATTTAGTGCAAAGTGCTCTGAGGCTCTTAGATGTGAGCAAATGAGTATAAGTACATTCAGGGTAAGATGCACAAAGGCCTAAAGCCTGAAGCTAATGCGCAATGTATACGTTTCACTTGCCACAATACACTTTGACTGACTGTGGGTGTTATGACTGCCCTGCCAGCACACTTGCCTCTCAGGCCCTGCCCCATACACTTTTTATTCACATTGCATGAACTGTACATGTTACGTGGCTTTACCTATGCATGTCAATGTTAGGATGTGGTATGGATGTAAACATTGCTGATGTTTGAAGATGATGTTGGGTCATGTGTGTCTTACTGGATTTGCCTGTTTATCGTATGAATGTCCTATTAGTTTGTCAGACTGTGCAGGTGTGTTTCAGTGACCAGTTGCCTGTGTCCCCTCCTCAATGTTGTTGTCTGAGCAGTATGACATTAGTGATGTAGCCTTGTTAGCCAGGCACGTGAGGGACCCTGACGTATGCAGCATGTGTGTGTCGTTAGTGCTGTGTGGCTCCTATTGCTGTTTACTTAGGCTTATGTATGTGTCAGGTATGGACATTCGGCATTTGAGTGTACTGGTACCTTTGTCATATTTCTAGGAGTAGTTGTGGATGTCATCCTCACCCCCTAATTTAGGTATGTATGTTCCAGGGGGGGGGGTTCCTGCCATTTGGTACTATAGCTGCACAGAGATGAGAGGTGTTATTGTCAACTGTTGTGGCAGTTACATTGCAGTTGTTGTTTTTGCTACTGCATTACAGAGAGGGACCTAGTTGATGTAGATTAGATTTTGCACTACAAGTGCCTGGATGTGGATTTGAGGTAGTGGCCTTCCCACCTGTCACTGCTTTCCCTTGGCTCTCTTGTTGTAATTACAGGATGTCCCCATGGGACTGTTGTTTTTGCTGTATTTTGTCGTGCCCCAGCTTCGGTCAGTACTGGGCATGCCCCCCTGCCGTGCCCCTTTACCCATGCCACTTCATATATGTGCTAAGTTACATGCATTGTGTAGTAGGTATCCCCCCCCCTGCTTACAGTCCCCATTATTGCATTTGATTTCCCCATGCGACTTACCCTGCATGTGCGTTGTGTCGTGGTAGTCTGCGCTGTCCAGTCCTTGAATCCCTGTGACGATCTCCTCCGGGATGACGGCTGCGACCATCTCCTCCATGTGGTCCAGGGCCTCCTGTTGTGCTGGACTCCCCCCTCCAGTCTGCATTGCTGCCTTCCTGTTCCTGGCCATTTTCTCTTTTGTCCTACGTTTGCAGTCATGCCAGCGTTTCTTACACTCAGTGACTGTGCGGCGTTCTTCAGCCACACTGTTAATCTTGTCCACTATTTGTTTCCAGATGGCCTCTCTCCTACTGAGTGGCAATTTTGAGGAGATGAAAAGTTGGTGCTGGTGTTCCGTCACCTCTTTCACCAGGATTTCCTGCTCCTCTTCACTGAAGCAACACTTTTTTTTTTTTTTTAAATGTCCTGGTTCCTGTATGGATCCTCCTGGCTGGTTCCTGGTCTTCTTTCATCCTCCTGGGGTCTCTTGGGGCATCTGGGATTCATTTTGGCTCTCCTCTGCTGAAAGGGCAGTTTTCGCGCAAAAAAGTAACGCAATAGCGTGAAAAAAAACAGCGTTTTCACAATTGCGCTGTCGTAAATCGACCCACAGTAATGTGCGTCGCATTTACGTTGGTTTCCTTTACGACAGACGGACGCTGTGTGCGTCACGAAATAATGACTCCCACCTGTTGGTTGCGCCGCCGTACGTCAAAGTATAAATTTGACGCCCGCATGGCGCTTCAAAATGCCATTAGACGGCGCAAATTTTTTTGACGCAAAACTGCGTTATCGCAGTTTTGCGTCAAAAAGTATAAATATGGGCCTCAGCGTCTTATTTCTTACAATATTTGTAATAAAGTCATTGGATAAAAATCTCTGTGAGTTTTTTTTCTTCTGTGTGTTTGATGCCTCTGTGTCTTTCTCTAATTTAATGGGGAAATGCATTCATATTCCAATAGCATTTAGTTCAATTAATTATAGTCCCATTCCTTTGCTTATTGCTTCTCAAGAGAATACTTCCTCTGATAGCCGACAAAGTACGGGCTGTTGAAGGAAGCATTTTTTACCTCTACCCTATTTACAATAAAACCTGGCTACAAGGGACAGGGAGAAAAAATAATTGCCAAAAAACGGACCTTTTTCTCTGGGCAAAAACGCCCAGCATGTGGAACCATTAGTTATGTTTGTTTTTCAAAAACAAACTCCTGCTTTGCGAGTCTGATTTTGGAAAACATTGTGTCTGACCCGGCACCCTTCAAATGTTTCATGTATAGACAGGAACTGCCATGACAGCAGTTCCTGTCAATGTAGAAAGTTGTCCACGGGGCCCCTGGCCTGAAGTTGGCCGGCAGGGGTCCATCATGATGTAGGAGGTATTGTTCTCTGCCATCCTTACAGAGCTAACTCTGTCCTCGAGACTCTAAATCCTGTCCATAGTTTTTCTTACTTCTGTCATGAGATTAGAATGAAGTCTCTCAATTTTAATCTGTTGGTCACTTCATAAAGGGCCCTATGCAGTTGTTTCCATTTTGATAAAATCACTCTAAATATAGGATGGCCCTGTGTTACTGGGATACAATGTTTCAATTTCTGTTTGATTGCTTTCACAAATTATTGTTTTGAGGTGTTTTAGTCTGATTTGTTTAATTGAACTGAACCAATAAATAATTTCAGATTGCACTGATTTTCTGCAGAAAAATAGGTGTTTTCATAACTTGGAGCCTTTCATGTAACCCTATGTCCAGCCCATGTAGATTCTCATGGTGTTTTGAGTAAGAGCGAGTATATAGTTGTCGAAGAGTAAACAGCTTTAACTAGTCTTACAAAGGTTCTAATCATCTTAATTATTAGTCACATCTGCAGGTAAATGTAAAGGGGTAGGGGCCTCCCAGCTCACTATGTCTTGGCCCACGACATGGAGCGGCATTCTGTGCCATGTCGGTCAAAATAAATTGGAAACATTCAAACATTTGGGAACGTTAGACTAATAAGTTAGTGCCTCAATCTAAGCCAGTTTAGAACAAAGGGTCTTATGTCACAAAATCATAAGGTTTTTAACATAAAAGTACTTATTATGTACAAAACTCTTTTTATGATTTGGAAATGTATTTAAACTACTAAAAGGTCTTTAGTGATCGTATCTGAATTTCAAATAGGGGGCTTCATGATAAGGATTTCCTCTCTCCCCTTTTCCAATTCAAACTGAATTTATTGATAGTTTGTGACTGCAATTGCTGCTGCTAAGCATTGATGAGCTAATGATCAGGTTGGAGTGATAACTAATTTGCAAAGGGGAAGGGGCCCCCTTAGGACAGGATGTTGGCAGCCTCAGGGGTGTAGTAGTTTTCCAAAAACTACCAGCCAAACAGTGCATAATCTCTACTATTTAGACAGCAACTGGGTAAGTAATGATGTTTCTCAAAGTGCAGAATCTCTACTGTTTAGCCAGTAGCAGGGTAAATAGGGAACTTTTTCTGCTATTTGCACAGCTGCCAGCTGAACAGTGCAGAATCTCTACAATTCAGCCAGCAGCTGGGTAACTATTAAAGTGGTCCTGCTATTTGCATGGCTGCCATACAAACGTGCAGAATCTCTACTATTTAGCCAGTGGCCAGGTAAATAGTGACTTGTTTTATATTTGAGCGGCTGCCAGCCGAACAGTGACAAATCTATCTGGTTTAGCCACCGGCTGGGTTTATACTGATGTTTTCCTGCCATTTGCATATCTGCCAGATGGACATTGCAAAATCGCTACTATTTAGTCAGCCGAATAGTGCAGAATCTCTTCTGCTTAGCCAGCGGCCGGGTCACTAGTGATGTTTTTTTTGCAATTAGCACACATGCCAGCCGTACAGCAGAAAATCTCTAGTATTTAATCAGCAGCTTGGTACATATTTAAGTTTTAATGCTATTTGTACAGCCTACAGCAACACAGTGCAGAATCGCTACTATAAAGCCAGTGGCCGAGTAAATAGTGAAGTGTTTCTGCTATGTGCATGATCACCTGCCAAACGTGTAGAATCTCTACTATTTAACTGCTGGCTGGGTAAATAGTGAAGTTTGCCTGCTATTTTCAGACCACCAGCCATCTAGTTCCGAATCTCTACTGTTAGGCAAGCAGTTGGGTTAATAGTGAAGTTTTCCTGCTCTTTGCATGGCCATCGGCCAAACAGTTTAGTAAATAATGACGATTTTCTGCTATTTGCCCCAACAGTCAGACCAGGCAGAATCTCTACAATTTAGCCAATGGCCAGGTATATAAGGATGTGTTTCTGCTATTTGCATGACCGCCAGCCAATTAGTGCAGAATCTAAACTACTTAGCCAGTGGCCAGGCAAATAGTAAGCTTTTTCTGCTATTTCCGTTGCCGTTCGCCAAACAGTGCAGAATCTCTATTATTTAGCCAGCGGTCCGGTAAATAGTGAAGTTCCTCTTCTATTTTCAGCCAAATAGAAAGTACTTTCTCCTATCTAGCCAAAGGCTGAGTAAATAGCAGAAAAAAATCACCATTACCCAGCCAGATAAACAGCCACTAACCTTTTTATTTAACCAGGCACCGGGTAAATGGCAAAGTTTCCCTGCTATTTTCAAGACGGACAGCTAAATAGTAAATCATTTCTACCATTTAGCCAGCGCCAAGTAAAAGAGCAGATAAAATTGACTATTTACCCAGTGGGCAGCTGAATAGCCACTACTGAATGTTTTACAGAATCAGGCTCAATTGTATAGTCTGGGAAGAACAAAAGGCTCAATTATTTTTTTCGGCTAACAACTGGCCTTCAGTGATAGTCATATTTTGTGACAGCCACCCATCCTCATCACAATGTCTTAAAGTCCAAGTATGATGTAGGGGAGCAGCTACAATCTGGAACAATCATGAAACTGTAGGAGATCAGAGGTAAAAAAAAGGAATACCAGGGACAGCCTGAGATGGTAAGGAGCCAGAAGGAATCCAAAACTACAAATGCATTACACTAAACAAACACTGTGGAAACCATAGGGCACAGACTATATAGGAGTGTAGGTGAAACAGGAACAAAAGACAGTCATAGAGCCTGAGACACTGTAAAGATGTATAGGGACCGCCATTAGCAAGTGGGAGCAGAGGTTGACAGAGGCCTCAGAAGAAGAACAAAGACTCAAACAGGAATGAAGAGCCGAAGACTGCCAGTTATGTGCATCATGCCCCAACATGTTATGAAACATTCCTGTGGCAGTCCCTAACACTTCCCTACAACTTCCTCTCCCCACATACTACTACAGTAGTCACTAATAGTACATGATCTCTGACATTTAGATGACAGACGGAAAAATAATGAATGTTGTTTGCTATCTGCATGACTCTCTGTCATATAGCACTTGATCTCTGCTATCTAGTTGATGAATGGATAAATCGTGAAACTTCTTTGTTGTTTGAACGGCTGCTGACTACATAGTACACGATCTCCGCCAATTAGTCGGTGGACGGGTAAACAGTGACTTTTCTTTGCTATTTGCAAAACTCTTGGCAAAATTGTATTTGATCTATGCTGTTTAGTTAGTGATCAGGTAATTAGTGACCTTTTTTTGTTGTGTGCATGGCAGTGGGCAAATAGTACATATCGCTGCTATTTATTCGGAGGCCAAGAAAATTGGGACATTTCACAGCTGTTTGCATGGCTGCTGGTGAAATGCCGATGAGCTCTACTATTTCAGTCGGCATCTGGTTTAATAGTGAAGACTCTTTGTTGTTTGCAAGCTCACTGGTCAAATAGTACAGGATCACTTCTAGCTAGAAAGCAGTCAAAAAAGTACATGATCTCTGCTATCTAGTAGGTGGTCGAGTGAATAGTGAAGTGTCTTTGTTGTTTGTATGGCCACCGGTCAAATAGTAGATTATCTCCGCTGTTTAGTCAGTAGCCGGGTAAATAATGAAGTGTGCTACCTGTTTACAAACCGCCAGTCATATAGTGCATAATCTCTGCACTTTAGCCAGCAGTTACATAAATAGCAGCAGAAATTCACTATTTATCCATCTGCTTGGTAAATAGACGCTACTAAAATGTAAACGTTGCATTTCTGCTTGCTGCACATCACTCTCTTTTCGTGTCAGGCACCAGAGTCAAAATGCTTCAATTGAATCTATTATTTGCTATTAGCTTACTGTTTGAAGGTCATTTGTGTTGCAAATAATTGGTTTGATGATGATTCTCAGCACATCCACTGGATTGTATTAAGAGGAGGTGAATACGCCTTTGTGAGATATTGTGAAGGCTGTGAGGTTTGAAGAATATGGGCTTTTATTAGCTGTGAGATGGAGATAGTTGGACTTGGCCCTTTTTGTAGGGCATCCCTAAACCTTTTGTCTTCATTCTCCAGTTTTCTGAGCCTGTTTTTTTTGCTTTTAGAACTCCGCACCTTTTTCCACTGCTGACCGGTGCTAAAGAGATTAAGCTCCCTCTTCAAAATACTATAGTCCTTGTACCCAATTGGTATATTTGATCTACTTGTATGTCCTTAGTAACGTGGCACTACCTGTGCTCAGGGACTTTAAATTAGATTATACTGTTGGGCCTGTAGCACGACACCCTCTTAAGTAGTCCTTTCAACATGTCTCAGGCCTGCCATTGCAGCCTGTGTGCGCAGTTTTAAACTACATATTTTAATAATACCTATTTTGCCAGGCCCAACCCTTCCTTTTTAGTACATATGTCACCCCTAGGGTAAGCCCTGAACATCCCAGAGGGCAGGGTGCAGTGTATCTAAAGAGTAGTCCATGTACTTTTAAGTTTTGCATGTTCTGATAGTGAAAAACTCCCAAATTCGATTTTCGCTACTGCAAAGCCTACCTCTCCCATAGGATAACATTGGAGGTACCTCATTACATTTAATAAGCTCCACCTTCCAAAAGAATAATAGGCAACCAGTTCATGTTTAGTGTCTTTGAAATTGTAATGAAAAATCTTCTCTTATGGGGAAGCTGAATTTTGTGATTACAATTTTGAAACTGCTACTTTAGGGTGTTGGCATTTTCTTGCCTTAACCAGTTAGTGCATGCAGCCATGACTGTGTGTAGCTGACAGTGTACTTCTCCTAGACTGACACACACAATAGAGAACTTAGGTGTGCCTCGACTCGCCATCGCCGTCAGGATGGGAGGGTGGAGCTGGTCACATCCCTGCTTACACTTGAATAGGCTGTGTTCTGCCTCCACTGAAAGGGCTGCAGACCCCCTGGAGCCAGGGCAGTGGAGGCTGGAAACCTACACACTTCGAAGGGAAACCTCTAGAGACTATTCTCACTTCAGAGAAGGAACCAGGTTTAAATATTGGACCTCAAGCACCAGCTCTTCAGTTTACTTCTGGACCTGTGGATGCTCTCCCTAGAAGAAGGACTGCTGTGCTGCTGAAATGACTGCTACTCTGCTAGCCTATTGCGCTGCTGGACTACTGCCTTGCTGGGCTGTCTTGCTGGATTGCTGTCATACTGCCCTGCTTCCCTCCTGTCTTAGTCAGAGGGATCTGGACCTGCATCTGAACCTAGGGCTTATAGAGTGTCTCTAAGGGCTACTCGCGTGGCCTCCTGTTCAGAGCTACAGGGACACAAGAGACTCCCAACCACCAGAACCAGCAACCAGATCCAGCAGAAGCCAGTCCCTGACCACCAAGTGGTGCCCCTCAGGTCCTCGGCCTATGTGTGGCCTCAGAGAGGCTGGTTTGAAGTTTTTGGGCTCGTCTTGAACAGACCCGTTGGTACCAAAACATTGTCACTTGCTCAGCCTGCTAACATGAAGATCCGTCAGTCCTACCCTTTGCTCTATAGCATTGATCGATCGCGGGAAGTGTCAATGCAAAACTGAGGCCTCACTGTTTGTGAAGACAACAGATTCTTCGTGCTGCAGTGGCATCCGTCCTTGACATCCGCCCTGCTCTTTGTGCTTCATCAACAGCCGTCCGCAGCGCTTCCCTACTCCTCACAGCCCCCTCCATCGCGAACAGGACTCTTTTCGCTAGACTGAGAAGGTCTATTTTCAGTGGGAATAACCTTGTCTTTGTATCCGACCCGCGCTCCATCATGGTCTACCTGAACTTACGACTTCATCCCGGTCTTGTGCAACCAGATAGCCATGAGTGACGCTTTGGGCCTTTTGGTGCTATTTTCATTTAAATCTTAAAAATTGCATGCCTAAGGTTCTACTCATTTGATTTTTGACATTTTGGTCTTTATTTGTTTAATAGTGTTTGCTCTATTTTTCTAAGTTGGTGTGGGATTTTTCTTGTGTTGTGTTTTCACTTTATTACTGTTTGAATGCTGCATAAATACCTTACACATTGCCTCAAAGTTAAGCCTGACTGCCCTGTGCCACAATACCAGAGGGCTGAGCACAGGTTGATTTGGTGTTTGCTTGTGTCTCACTCTGACCACTACTGTGGTTGCTGCCCGACTAGGGTCACCCAACCACCCCAGCGAGAAACTCAGTTTCTCACAGAGTCCGAGACCAAGTAGAGCTGGAATGGTGATTTCTGAGTGATCCTTACTCAGTATGAATCCATGCAGTGTATCACTTTGACATATTTTATGTTTTAACTGTGTGTAGCTGAGTTACTTAAATGGAAGACTTGCGGTGTCCATTTTTGTAGGCAGACATTCTTTTCCTTTCTCCTGAGACCAACTGTTCCTTACATTTTTGCTCACAGGCTTACTTTCTAGAGCAAGTAAGTCTCCTTTTCATGACAGCAACCTTCATTTGGTTCTGCTTTCGAATCTGTATTTGAGGACACCAGCTGCTTAAACGTTCTCCAACTTACCCACAACCTTAGCTTAACATTAGGGAGTTTCCCTACCTGGGAACAGAATTTTATCTTATTTTACATATGCTGTCTTAAATAACGTTTAATTGCTTTTGGCGATTTGCATAGACAGGATTATATTCATACATGTTGTATTCAGGTGACTTTTGATTTATGCTTAATTGATTCGATTTGAGATTATAACTTTACTAATTTATTAATAAACCTTCCTGGTTTGCAAAATTGCACCTTCTCTGTCATTCTTGTGGGGGAACATTCTGCTTCATTGTCATTGATATGTTGCTTATGTATCATTCTAGCCTCTGTTTGAGATGAAGAATCACACCATGGACACAGCAGAGATTCAAGTTTGCACCACGTTTGAGGGGTGCAAACATTATCTTATCTCTCAGGCCATCACAGACATAAGGTATTTTGACCTTTGCAGTGCTTCATGTAAAGTATAGGTTTTACTTCTGAACTGCCATATTTTTACTCATGTAAGGCAGATCTGTCCATGTTTGGGTTGGGTGGGGTCGATTGGATTAGATTGAGTGGATTGGGGTAATTGTAGTTCTGTAGATTGAAGTGAAGTGGAGTGGGGTACACTGTACTGGAGTGGAGTCGATAGGGGTGGAATGGGGTAGATTGGAATAGATTGTGGTGAAGTGTGGTAGACTGTAGTGGTGCAGATTGTAGTGGAGTATGGTAGATTGGATCATAGTGGAGTGGATTGGGGTAGATTGAAGTGTAGTGGGGTGATTGGGGTAGAATGGGGTAGACTGAAGTGGGGCAGGCTGTAGAGGGTTAGATTGGATTGGTGTCGGGTAAATTGGAGTGGGGTAGATAGGGAAGAGCTAGAGTGTGGTGGGGTAGTTTGGAATAGGGTAGATTGGAGTGGGGTAGATTGGAGTGGACTAGGGTGGATAGGAGTGTGGTAGATTGTAATGGGTAGGGGTAGACTAGATTGGGGTCGGGTGTAGTAGGGTGGAGTGAGGTAGATTGAAGAGGAGTCTGACAGATTGCAGTTGAGTGGAGTGGGTTGGATTGGGGTACATTGCACTGGGGTGGATTGGGGTAGATTGCAGTGGAGTGGGATAGACTGGGGTGGTTTGAATAGAATGAGGTGGATGTGGGTGGATACGATAGGCTGGGGTAGAGTAGATTGGAGTGTAGAGTGGGGCAGACAGCAGTGGAGTGGTGTAAATTGGGGTAGATTGTATTGGAGCAGGATAGATTGAGTGGGGTAGAAAGTAGTGGAGTGGATTATATTGGATTATAGTGGAGTGTATTGGGGTAGGTTGGAGTGGAGTGGGGTAGTCTGGGATAGAGTGTGTTAGATTGAAGTGAGGCAGTTTGAAGCGGGGTAAATTGGAGTGGGCTCGTTTATAGTGGTGTGAGGTAGATTGGTGTAGGTTATATAATGTTAAGGTGGAGTGTGAAGGGATTGATTGGAGTGGGATAGATTAGAAAGGACTGTGGTAGATTGGATTTGCTAGATTGTAGTGGAGTGGGGCAGATTGGATTGTAGTGGAGTGGATTGGAGTAGATTAGAGTGGAGTGGGGTCGTGTGGGGTGGGTTGAAGTGGGGCAGATTAAAGTGGGGTAGATGGGGGTGGCGTAGATTAAAGTGGCATGTGGCAGAATAGAGTGTTGTAGAGTGGAGGGTGGCATAGAATGGAAGGGGATAGAGGTGAGGGGCTTAGTGTGGAGTATCCATGGTGTGGCATCACACTGCCATTATAGACAACCCATGGAGAAGTTGTTTTTTTGCCATAATAATTTGAATTGTATTGTTGTATCTCAAGAAAATGATTCAGAAAGTAGATGGTTGATTGTAACATTAGTTATAGATGATGTTCCATTAACTGTTTTTAATGTATGTGGTCCGACTAAACCAGATTTGTTATTCTGACCTAATATTACTCAGATATCATTGACCTAAGGGTAGGTAACCAACAAAACAGTGATCACTTCCCTATTATGGTAAACTGGGACTGGTTATCTTATAGCCGGGGGGGGGGGAGGAATTTGTGCAAGCAGGACGCAATGCTTGCGTTAGTTGTGTTGAGCAACCAGAGCACCATAAAATTGTGCCAAATTTGGCAACGTTGCGCCAATATTAAGACAAGTTCTATATTTTATGTGGTGACCGTAATAAGATTATGGATCCTTTTATTGACCAAAAGTCTCAAATATTTTTTCCCCTTCCCCACATAAATGTCAAAAGCAATTCCACTCCATTATTTTTCAAAATGCTTTAAATGATGAATGTAGCTTATGTATTCCCACTGATAAAGAATATTCTTTCTATTCGCCCCCACATGGTTCGCTCTCTCGCTTAGACCATGCTTTTCTCAGTAAATCGCTCACACAAAACCTAATTTCTTTCACTATTGAGCCCATTGTTATATCTGATCATGCCCCAATTGATGTAGATCTGGATCTGGTCCTTTCACATCCCAAATCAGCTAGTGGATGCTCTGTTGTTGGACCCAAATTTCCTCACCTCCTTTCCCTCTTTTGTTAATAAATTCTTCTTGTTCAATACTACTTCAGATAAAACCCCCAAATCTTATGAGACTCCTTTAAGGCTTCAGCGTGTGGCTTCATTATAGATTTTGTTTCTAAAAAGAAGAAAGATTTTGCTCATCAGCAGAAACTCTTGTTATCTAATATCAAACTTTTAGAATATAAATTGTATTCCCCATCTTCGGACTCATCTCTACATGAACTTGTTCAAGCAAAATTAAATTTTAATAAGAAATCAACTGATCAAGCCTCCTTCATACTATTACATAGAAGTGCTCATTATTATGGTGGGCGTAATAAATCAGAGAAACTCCTAGCCAATTTTTTTAACTTCTGAAAAGAACGCTCTTTTATTGAAGCCATTCATTTATCAGACGGAAAACATTTATTTAAAGATGGTGATATTTTGGATGAATTAATGACATTTTACAATAAATTATATACTCCAGATCATCCAATTCATTCTAGTCTTATCGAGACACACCTTAATACTATTTCACCTCCTGTCCTTAATTTATTAGATTTCAATCCTCTTTAATGTGATTTAACAATCACAGAGTTAATCACAGTACTCAATAAATTTAAAAAAAGGAAATCGGCAGGCCCAGATGGTTTTAAAATAGTTTTTTTTTACATTTCTCCAATTTTTTGCTTCCTAAACTCCTGCAACTTTTTCAGTTTTTCTTTCTTACTGCCAAAGCAGGAGGTACTTTTCAAGAAGCTCCTATTTGTCTAATTCATAAAGATGGCCGGGATTCTACACAATATAAAAATTATTGCCCCATATCCCTTGTAAATGTAGAATATAAAATCTTTGCTAAATTACTTGCTCTATGACTTGAACCGTTTTTGCCCAAATGAATAGGTAAAGAACAACGTGGATTTGTTAGAGGTAGATTAGCCTCAGATAACTCTAGACTATTTTTGAATGTATTAAATAAAGCTTCTTCTCTTTCTTATCTTCAAGCAGCTATTTCCATAGATGCTGAAAAAAACTTTGATAGTGTAAGTTGGTCTTTTTTAGGTACTTAAAGCTTTGAAATGGTATGGTTTCGGTCCAAAAATTATTTCACTCATTCTCTTGCTCTATACAGATCCACAAGCTGTAGTGTTAGTTAATGGGCATGTACCCCACTATTGTTCCCTGCAATGAGGGTGATAATCATTTAAAATTATCCACCTACGCAGACGATATTCCTCTTTTTCTCTTCAATCCTTATACCTCAATCCCTGCGTGCTCAATGAGATTACAGACTTTTCATTGTTTCTGGTTATGAAATCAATTCAGAGAAAACAGAAAATTTGTCTCTGGATTTTGCACCAAACAATCCTTTGACTCTTCTGGGTTTCATTGGAATAATTCTAAAAGCAAATACTTAGGCATCTGGTTTACTAACTCAATTGTAGAGTCAGTTAAAAAAATATGAAAGAATGCTTCAATAGAATTGATAAATTACCGTCCTGTCCTGCTGGAACCTCTTTCATTTATCAAGGTGGGTTTGTATGGATTCTATAAAAATTATGATTACGCCCATTTCATTATACATTTTGTCCAAGATTCCAGTTCATATTCCAGATATATACATTGATTAACTTCTTTCCAAATTTCTTTAGAATAAGAAAAATTTCCCTCTCACATCTTAAAACCCCCAAAGCTAGTGGAGGTGCGAATTTTCAGATTGTCAGAAAAACTTGCCAAATGGTTAACTTCTATTCCTGCCTTCTTTACACCCTTATGGCTTGATATTGAACTTTCCTTACTTACACCTTTCTCTACTAAAGAAGTTTTTACAATAAAAAAAAAACATAATTTCTTCGCCCTTATTTAATCAAACTTGTTTTTTGTTGAAACCTTATCACCAAATACATTTTTTATCTAGAACCTCTTTTTTACACTCCCCCTTTGTTATAACGGTCTTATTACTATAAATAATAGGACCTTATGTTGGAGAACGCTCCTTTCCTCAATTCCAAGCAGCTTTTGATTGCCCTCAATCTTTTTCCACAAATTTTCAATTCTTATGCCAACTGTTTTGGATGTTTTTTGTTCATTTCCACCAGACTCCATCCCTCATTCCCTCCTCCCCCAGATCCACTTTTTAAACTATTGTTATTAAATCCTAAAACTTCTATTATATAAAAATATTTTTGGGATCCTGATCCTTCTCAACCTAAAATCAAGGTAGAGCTGAATTAGGAATTGGATTTGGGATGTGATTGGACTATTCTTTTCTGGAACAAAATATGATCTAGAATATTTAAGATTTCAAGAACAGCCTCTACATCTCAATCTATGTTTTTTCTTTATCACCGATTGTATCATATACCCACATCCTTTGCCAAATTTTGGAATACAACTAGTCCTGCTTGCTGGTCATATGGATGCCCACATGCAGATTTACTTCATGTTCTCTTTTTTATGTCCCCCTACTGCTGCTTTTTGGCCAAGAATTTGGTCCCAACTTACAACAATTTTTAATTTAAATTGTCTTATGTTGGTAGTTTTTTTTTGTTAGGTAGCTTATCAGATACTATCATATGAAAAACACATGAAAATGGGTTATTTGATCTCATGTTGGCCTTAGCTTTTCAGCAAGTTACAATTAATTGGAAATCTCGCTTACAGCTTGGTGGAATAATGTATGCCACTATCGTTGATTAGATACTGGCTTTTTTCTTCATATAGACCACAGGTTAACAGAGATCTATATTGATCTCCATTTACATTATTTTTACATAACAATGCTAAACAATGTATTCAATCCACAAGTACTGAAAACTTTAAACCACCATAATTTGAAATGTTTCTGTTCTTTGTTCATATTCATGGTTCTGGTTTTTCCCATTATAATTATGCATTACTGTATCTATCCACAATTATCATTACACTTAGTATTCTAAATTATGTTAGTGAAGTTATCTCATTGTCCTGAACTGATCAACTATTTCCCGCAGTCCCTTTAACAAAACGCAGTTACAAGGTAGAGTGGTGGAATCCGTGTCTGTTTTCTATCATCCTCTTCCCCACCTCTTCAACCATAGGCCCTCATATCTCTGTGTATTAAGCCGATGGTGGAGGTAGAGAGAGACACCAAAGGGCATTTCTCCCACTATTTCCTGTGCATAGGTTTTGTGTATCCTGTCAGTGACTTCATAAATGATTGTGTTATTCACAATAACTAAGAAATACAATAATATTGCTGTACCCATACTTTAGGATTAGGTCACAACATAAAATGGATTTAAGTTGCCTTTGACCTGTACTTAGTCAGGGATTAATGTTGCAATTGCTTAATTCAAACATCATGCCCTCTCAGACTGCGGGGGCGTGAAACTTTGAGGGAGGTGCTCTTTGTCTGTGTTGGCTGTGGTAGATTCTGAAGCCTAAGTTTATGCAAGAACATATACCAGATCCAATTAGGTTTTCTGTGTGCAAGACTGGGTGTTTGAGTAATTAGGCCAAAAGAAACCAATAGGCGGGTTCACAAACCATAAATTTTGTTTTGGTGTCCCATTCCAAAAAGTCCTTTTCAACTAAGACACATAGCTACCAACACCAATACCTCCAGAGAGTGCAGGAACACTTCACATAATTACAGCACTTCAAGATACGTAGTTCACAGATCTGTGGTTCCAGCCAGATGCAGGAGTGACAGAGCAAGGGCATCAATCTGGTCCCAATCCACCAAGCATTAGGCATTTGATTGAGGGCTTTAATGTGGAGCATGATCTACAAGGACAGGTGGGTCATGGATTCATTATGCCTGGTCCTGCCCAATAATTTATAGAGACACCACTCCACATCCCATCAGCACCTTAAGGAATATGGGCAACTTATTTGTCAACTGGAACCTCAAAGTACAGACTCTCGTTAGAAAGAGCATGATTGACCGAATAGTACAACACAATCTAGGGGAACAACACATTGCATCACGGACTTGCACTTTCAGAACAGGTTCATCAGAAGCTTTCACTTTAGATGTTAATGCTAACAGAGGTGATACCTTACCATTAGTATGACGCAATGTCATCACTGCACCTGAAGGATTCCAATTTCACATCTCAGTTGATCAGGAATAATGGAGTTTCCTCAGGTTTAGAGTGAGTCAAGAGTATGGACAGTTCAAGGTCTTGTCCTTTGGGCAATGGTCTTCTACCAGAGACTTCACACGGTATCAGGCAGTTACAGAGGTTCATATTTGCAGGCAAGAAGTCTACTTTTTCCCCTGCTTAGACTATCAATTTGTAAGGGGCTATCACTGGCAGACTTGTGCACAGTGGTTTGATACATCGGGACTCTCTCTATCAACTGCGTGGTCTCTGGAAATGTTATGTAGTGTTTGGGGCTCAACTGAATGTCAGCTGATGTAGGATTCGTCCATGGGAACATAGGGTGTGAACCATGCTGGAATGGCCCTCATATGCAAGGGGGTCTGCTGCAATGACTTTAGAATAGTTCATGCATCTTCAGAGGTTCATGTCATCCTGCATCATTGTGATACTGATAGAAGGCCATTGCCCAAAGGACAAGACCTTGAACTGTCCATACTCTTGACTCACTCTAAACCTGAGGAAACTCCATTATTCCTGATCAACTGAGATGTGAAATTGGAATCCTTCAGGTGCTGTGAATGAGGGCAATACAAGAAGAGGTGCATCTACTACGGATGCAGCTGACTATAAAGTAGCAGGACAAAGTTCACATAGCAGGTGGAATGGAAGTGATCCCAAACTGGGGAATCCTGCATCTGCATCAGACATTCAGCTTGTGGATTATGGGATCAGTCTGAGTGAGAAGTGCATGTATCAGCTGCAAACTGTCACATTAAACTCATTAGCAAGCACATTAAAATGGAGGGTCTAATCTGCACCCTCATGTCTGAATAATATACTGCACAGAATCTCTATGATGGCTCCGCACAGATGTTAGTTTTACCCCACTAGACATTGATCCCAAGTGGGTATATTTTTAGGCAGAAACAAGTTGACAAACAGACTTGAAGTATTCCAGGCAATACTCTCTTGATTTTAGCTTTGTGAAATAGAGGTGTGATTTATGATTTATAGAATTTACCCCATACGCAATTTTAGTTTACTCCTTGGGTATCACCTTAGCTTTTACAATAGGTGCCTGATAGGGTTAGATTTGATAGACTGTAGCAAAAGCCTAATGGGCACCTCTGACAAAGGAAAACTGAGAATTTAGAAAATAATCCCATATCACACAAGGACTCCACCACACCAATGCTTGTCCCTTGTTTTATGTGCACAGGAATTCTGTCATATGATGAAGCATGCCACTTCAAACGGGTAATGGTTTGACATTCTTTTACTTAAATTGGAGTAGGGTCAACTTGCAGACTGAGGGTCAGATACAAAGGGCTCACAAGGCCATTTTGAGCATAAAATTAGACACTCCAATGTCATTTCTTATATGCAAATGTGTTCAGGGGGAATAGGCTGCAGCTTTTCAAAATGATTTCCCTCAATTCAATAACACATCTTCCAAGCATTGCTTCTTAGATTTGCTCTCCAGAAAGAATTCCATAGACGGAAATGTGCTGCCTAGAAATGTTACAGTAAGGCGAGCTTCATTCTTTCTTGAATTTTATTTGATCTGAAATTAATTCTTAGTAAGCTAACTCACAAGCAAGTGACCCTATGAACGAGGCAATGCTCAAGATGTCAAAGTTAAATACTTATTAATACATTTAATACTGGTAGGAAATACTTTAATTAACAATGTAATTATAAACGTAAAACCTATTACAATGAAAGATATTTAAAAAGCATAGACCTGCAGCATTTTATGTCAGATTATAAAAAGGAGCAGACTGCAAAGCAAACGTCATTCCCATTTACCAAATGTAAAAGTCACAAAGCAGGTCTACATTGGATAAAATATATCTTTTCAGCAGAGGAATTAAAAATGTGAAGCCTGTCTGCCTTAGGGTGGTCTTGTCGTAGTTTGGACTCTTGCTCTGGGCAAGACTGCTGGTTAAAGGATGACAGTACTTTTGCTTGTAGGCGACTATGCCCATCCTACAACAAATTGCAACTGTTGTCCCAACCTTACCGGCTCACTAGCAGCACCTCACCAGAAACACAATAGTAAAAGGTGATTTGTAGCAGCCTTTACGCATGGACTCGAGAATAAGATATCGCAGGGAGTGTTGTGGTTTAACGGAGATTACCCCTTTCTCACAGATATATCATGTCTCATACAAACACAGGCAATGACAAAGATGCAGTAAAGTTTCAATAATTTATTTAACACAACTGCAATTTGCGATAAGTTGCATGGGCTGCAATGATTAGGATAAAGAATAATGCAAGAAACAGAATTGTGAAGACGAGAGTCATTATGACAAAGACCCCCACCATCTTGCAATGCATGTAAAAGACATACAAGATGTACTATGCCCTAATACCCTAATGTAATAGGCCTAACCTCCTACCTAAAGGAGAGCTGGGTTTGCTAAGCCTAATCTGCCAATGCCATGTCCATGAGAGTAGCCCCCACCCATCGTTACCTTGGAATGAGATCTCTATCTCAGACTCCGCAGGGACACAAAGACTGGGTCAGCGTCAAGACGACGTGCAGCATTGGTATCAGCGATGGTGGCGATGCCCTCTGGTCGGAATCCCTCTGATTATCTGTCTAAAGTGTGATGTATTTTTACAGATCTACCAGGACCCCTGACGTAGGTGTGTTCCCAAACAATAGATAACAGACATGCTTGGGACAGCAATTATTATAAACAATCCCTCGAAAGTATAGAAAGGGAAAATCCCTAAGTGTGAACACCTACTGTTTGTTTGTCTTTATTGCTTGATCTTGACGCCTTAGCGCGGTGGCACTGATAATGCAAAGCATAACAAGTGGCCTAACTATAAACAAGGCAGCCATCGTGGATGAATTAAATAATTAAATGGGATAAGACAGAGCAAGCTAAGTAGGTTAAAAGTCACTAGGTGACGGGGGCACGAGTCTGCAAGCCAGAGCCTAAGCTAACTCCTGTTATCCCATTAAAACAAACTAGGATTTACTACAGTCTCCTTCCCAACTTTTTGCCTATTTCCTCCACTTTTTATGATCTCTTTTTTTCTGGTGTGAGGACTCTGTGCACTATACAACTGCTAACCAGTGCATAAGTGTTTTTGCTCTTGCCTCCAAACATGATAATATTGGCTTATCCCCAGTTGGCATATTTTATTTGCGTATAAGTCCCTAGTAAAGTGCTCTACATGTGGACAGGTCCTGTAAATTAAATGCTACTAGTCAGCCTGCAGCACTAGTTGTGCCACCCACTTGAGTAGCCATTTAAACATGTCTCAGGCATGCCATTGCACAGCCTGTGTGTGCAATTTAAATTGTCATTGCAACCTGGCAAAATAAACCTTTTGCTAGGACCAAACCGTCCTTTTTAATACATATAAATTACCCCTAGGGAAGGCCCTGGACAGACCAGAGGGCAGGGTGCAATGTATTTACAAAGCAGGACATGTACTTTTAAGATTTACATGTCCCCGTAGTAAAACACTCTTACACTTATTTTTCACTACTGCAAGGTCTATGTTTTCGATAGAATAACATTGGAGTTGCCTCATTACATTTTCTAAGTGTAATTTCCAAATTGGAAAGATAACTTCTTCAACTTTGATGTCTCTGAAATCACAATTTAAAATCTTGACTTATGGTGAAGTCGGGTATGGTATATTTAAAAATAGGTATAAAAATGTTGGTTGCATGATCATCTTCATGAGACCAGTGCACCCTGCAAGGGATTATGGTAAGGAAATTCTTTAGAATGGAGCCCTATGTACTCTGCAGGAGTAGCGCCAAGATTTTTGGCGCTACTCTTGCAGAGTACACCAATAACATAATAAAATGGCACTATTGGCCCCTACCCTGCGCCATGGTGCCACGTATTTTAAATATGGCACACACATGGTGGCGGTAAGGGGGTGCTAAGGGGTGCAGGGAAATTGGCACTGCACTATGTGCAGGGCAACTTTCCATAACTCTGCCCTTTAAAATCTGAGGCAGACCATTGCCATGGGTAATCATAGATAAATTGCTGCATAACAGGTGTCAAAGGAAAGATGTGGGATTTCCCCCACTTCACCTGTATTACAGAGAGCTCTCTTAAAGGACAAACTCCCTCAGCACACCATTCAGACTTTCCTGTGAGTCTTTAAGATAAAGGGTGATATCACCAGCATATAACAATACCAGAATATGCCTAGATGGATAGGCTATAGCATATCTTCTATGACACTGTCGTAACTTGGCTGCTAGGGGCTCCACTGTCAGTGCAAACACTAGTGGTGACAGGGGACATACATGCCTAGTGCCTCTGGAGATATAGATTGGGTCTGAAGCATGACCATTTATCCGCTTTTATACTATAGGTTGGGATTATAGCAGAGCAATCCACGTCAGAAATGAATGTGGGAAGCCCATTTTGTTTTTAGGATAGCCATTAAGAAATCCCATTCAAGGGAGTCAAAGGCCTTGATGGCATTGAGCAAGACTACCACCGCAGCGATATCTGGATCAATATCTTGCATAAGAGCAAATAGGGTTCTCAGATTGTACGATGCAACCTCCCTAGAATGAATCCTGATTGATCAGACGAGATTAAGAATTGCATGAGTGGTGTAAGGAGGTTGACAAGTATTTTGGCTAGGATTTTAACACTGATATTAATTATTTAGAGAGGGTTATACAAGTTGCATTCCGCTCGGAGTTTCGCGGGTTTAAGCAGCGCCAATAGCATAGCTTCTCGCAATATAGGAGGCAACTTATCCATTTCCCTAGCCTCCTGGTATACCTCCTTTAGGATGGGCAACACACAATGGGACAACATTGTATTATCACTCCAGCCAGCTTAGAGGCATGGCAGGGGCCAGGGATTCCCTTGCACTTCAAAACCACTGTCTAGAAGCTTTTCCAACCTTCCATAACTAGGGAACCAGGGAATAAATACTGGACCTCAGACAACATCACTTCAGTACACTTTTGGACCTGTGGATACTCTGCCAGGAAGAGGGACTGCTGTGCTGCCGAAGAGCAAGAGGAAGAGAGATTCAGAAAATTCTCTTCCAACTGAATAAGTCACACATTTGCGTATCCCCAAACTCCAATGCCACATAGTGCAACTGGCACTGATTTTCTATTATAAATGTCTAATAATGGGGCAAGTGGCTTACTGCCAATCATAGAGGATATGTTAAACAAAGCACCCACAGAGTGGTGTAGTTTTAGACTCCTAACAAACAAAGTATGACTCCAGGAGTTAGAAGAATCAAAAATAATCTCCAAATATTAAAACTGGGAGACCTTCAACAGTTTTTTGCAACTGATGGGAAAAGCTCTTCAAGCTGGTCTGTGTCCATGCCATGCCATTATTTTAGATGTATTATCATTTGTCTTCAAATAAAAAACAGCCATAAAATTTGAGAAGACTGTAATCAAGAGCTCCGAAGCTTTGAGAGTATGTGCCCGTTGGACGCATTGTCCACACACAATAAAGCCTAGACTGGTGTAGATTTAATTAAGGGCATGTCCAAACCACAATTAGCTAACTGCTTATTCAGGTTATTGATATGGATCAGAAACAAAATAGGTGGTAGGACATTGTTCTGTTGCACTCCACGCTTAAATTTAAAGGGTACAGAAAGTCCATCATTGCAGCCAAAGCAAACTCCAGACTCAATGTTCAAATGTAGATTGGCAAGAAACTGCACAAAAGATTCATCCAGTCGCAAGCTGAGTAGTGTTTCCCAAAGATTCAACCAATTAACATGGTCAAACACACAGGACAGATTCATGAAGGCCAGGTACATTACTCAACGCTTACATATTTACCTACAATTGGGTGAAGATTCAGGCAGTTCTCTAATGGGTCTCCACCATTTTGGAGAGGTTTAACAATTTTATTCTCCACTGGCTATTTACTACTCCAACTAAATATACACCTATCCAGGGCTTTCAAGGTTGAACCAATGAGAGAAATAGGTCTATACCAGCTCGGGTAGTGCTTTTGGTCAAAGTTTTTTAAAAGTAGGTACAATAGTTGTCGATGACCAAGAAGGTGGTATGTGGTTAACTGAAATCTTGTTGAAAACACTAGTAAGTAGTGATGCTCAAAAAATCAATATTAAAAGATCCATGGACACCCCATCTGATCCAGATGCCTTGCCTGGGGGACTGTCCTGCAGAGTACAAATAACCTTGCACAGTTCAATGGTTACGCCAGTGATTGCAATGGCCCTCTAGTGATTAATTCTTTTATAGTTACATATCATGTCCTCTTCCCTCCCCAATGAGGCTTGTATGATTTGTTTTAGATGCTTATTGATATTCTGCAGTCTAATAAACACAGCTTGACAATATAAAAAACTTGTAATCATTGTTTAAGGTATCAATTATAGATAAAGATTTCTGTATCTGATAGTACAAAGTGTAGAGAAGCATGCATGAAGGGTAATGTAGTTAGGTAGGGGCGTTGGACTAGAAATATTAACAAACTAGATGGTATGTTTTGGTCTACACTGCTTTATGTTATTGTTAATGCTGTGTGTTCCAAAATGGCTCATTTTGGTCTGATATCTGATGGGTGCGCAAAAGCTTTAGTTAGAGTCCTCCAGGTGAATGTCTAATTGCCCATAGCCTCTTGTTGGCAGTTTACTATTTGCCCATTTGAACTAATTTTTTGACTCCATCATTGAAGGTTGAACCCTGTGGTAATGAGGTAAGCTTTAGAACACATAGATGTAGAATATGATGTCACTTTAGGAATGTTGGAATATTGGAATGTGATGATGGCGGGGTTGGTTCGAGTATGGCTGGAAGAGGGAACAGCTGACAGAAGCATACTCTATCCTCCATGCTCTTATCCTGTAAGCTGGGGATGAATTAAAACTTATCTTGGAATTACAAAGTGTGTATCTATAATCACAAAAAAACCTCTGTGACCTCCTTGACATTCCACAATTCCACAATTTCTCTTGGCCAATAACAATGATGTTCTGGCTTCTAAGTCACTTTCACTACTTCTGCTTTGAAATTATACATATATGCTTAACAGTGCACTTTGTGCAGAAATTGCTGACTAGTGCACAACCTCACTAGAAAAGCCCTTTTGACACCTCTGTATTTCAGTACTCAACCGAGGCCACCTATTAGAATTTGTGAACAACTACCATCACTATATAGACTCTTGAGTCTTAAGTATACTGGATAAATCTGGAGTTCTTCAGGAGAGTAAGATAGGGGCTCCTACTAGTCTTCAACTGTCAGTTTGTTCAATAGTTCTAGTGAGTGCTCCCAATTAGTTTTGATGGGTCTGGGCTGCTAAATGATAACAAGGCTCTGGCCATTCTGCAACAGCTTTTGCATGCTTTTTACCGTGCAGTGTATTACATATGGGGTTTCCTATTGACTCTTCGGGTAATAGCTTTCGGTATTCTATTTTCATATTTTCCATTGCACCACTGCAGGAAATGTCCAGCTGCCAATTATCCAGCTGCTACTCCAAATTGATCACATCTTTCAGAATATGTCTGTATTTGTTGTTTATGCAAAAACCAACCATTTAAAGGAATCCTAATCTTTTTCATAATGATGCATCCATATCAGTTGTCACACTGAGAAAAGGTGTTCTTGGGTGGAGCATCAGGACATTTTTGTCTCGATTTGTATGTCTTTTTTCATATTCCATGCCAGCTGTTTTCATGGGTATCATGTGTCTCAAACACCACCATCCAGCTAGTGTAAGCCTCAGGGCGTAAGTGTATTGCACCAGACGTAGGAACCTCTAAAGTCCCTCCTCCAGCTCTTTCCCAAAATGAAGCAGTGCTGCAAAGTAGTGTAATTCTATGTCGTGTAGCCCCAATCAACCTCTTGCAGATGTGGATTGCCATGTGCTGAGCTTTGTTTCTTCCATTTCCCAAAGCTAGTATATCCCTTACCTTGTTCATTTCTGAAAGAAAAAGACCTTCAAAAACCCTGACATGTTAGGAAAATAATAAAAGAATCTCTGAAAGGCCACCATTTTGTTATGATCGTGAGGTAAATTATCTACAAAACTTGTCACTGTAGATGCACACGTGCAATAATCACCTTCTAACTTCTTTACCACCCCTGTATCCCGTACATACCTTTAACATCCTTGATGTGTCATACCTTAATATGTGGAAGAACTAAAGATAAAAATGACTAAGAAGTGATGACTGATATTTCCTTTCGAAGCTTTCCACCTCTCCCACAAATATAGGGGCATATTTGTGAAAAGTGGCACTGCACCTAGAGCAGCGCCACTTTTCTTGCGCCCCTTAGCGCCCTCCTAACGCCACCATGGTAGTGCTATATTTCTAATTTGGCACACCATGGTGGTAGTTAGGGTGACTAGCGTTATAATTTGTGACGCTAGTCTGGCGCTTTGCATGAATAGCATCACAAATTATGACGCTTGTCCTGCAAAGCACCCAGAAGCCCATTGTAATCAATGGGAGCATCCTTTCAAAGCATGCACTTAGCAGGCATTAAAAAATGCTGATAAAAATAGCGCAAAGGAATCTCATAGATACCTTCGTGCCATTTTAACGCCCCCTCCCCCCCAGCTCCGGAACGCCCCATGGCATACATTATGCCTGGCGCAGGCATAATATGGCGCAAGGGGTTACAAAGTGGCGCAATGCAAGCATTGCACCACTTTGTAAATATGACTGGTGGGAAATGCCACCTCAACGCACATTTTCATCAAAATAAATGCTGCAAAGGTGGTGCTAGAGGCTCATAAATATTCCCCATAGAGTCTTCCGTAAAGGAGAAACAGTATTGCACTAAGATGCAGGTCGTATTGTTACTGAAACACCACACATCGCATTAGTAGGAGCATCTCCTCATCTCACAGGTGTTGCATCTTTTCCAGCCTGGATATCCTTCAATGATTACTCCACATATGGAGCTATATATTACATGTGTTATTCGTCTACGTGTAACCACAAACTCAACATTCCAAACATGCATTCGCTTCACCATGTTCCAACACTTACGTCGCAGTTCTATGGAGTCCTTCAGGATCCAAAAGGGTTCCATCATTCATACTCACACAACACTACATCTCCCCCTCTGTTCAATAAAAAAAAATCTAATTTTTTCACAAACATATACACAATCATAACTCTTTGATGAGCCTTCATGGTGCTCTAATTACTTCTCCTGATCTTGTCTTCGAAAAAATGTGGCTTTACAATAAGAGTGTCTGTGATCTATGCTGGTGATGCAGGATGAACACCAGTCTGGGATTTTTCAGTTGTCCTTTCTGAACCAGTCTCTACGTTGACATCAGTATCTAACGAGTGTTAAGCGAATTGTCTGAAATGCGAGGAGTCTCTCATAATGGATTTCCTAGGATGTTTGGCCGTCACCATGTGTCCTTGGCTGTGTAGAACATGGAATGGTTCACCATCGAATGGAGCATCAGACTTATGTTTTCTGGGCTGACAGATGAGCACTCAATCTCCTGTAGTGAAAACATTGTCTTTTGCATGTCTTTCCTTGCCTGCATAGGCCTTCATTTTCCTTTTACGATCCAAGTCTTTGGTACGGGTTTCTTCCTCAGTACTGATCTTGTGTTGGTCCATTGAGGTTACTTGGTCCTCATCGCTCTCCTGAAGATCAAAGTCCTTTCACCTGTGGTTGAGTGTGCTAATTCCAAAGCCGATGTGTAATAATGTCTTTAAGTTTTAACATGTCACTATCTTGACTCACCTCAGTGACAATTTGTTCCAACGAAATGGCAACTGGTGTGTTTGATTTCACAATGAAGTTTATATAGACATCAGCCATCTTGGAAGGGGTACCTTGACCCTGTATAGGCATTCTGGAGAAGTAGTCTGCAGGGTTTAAATCTTTCCCTGGATGATGTACAATTGTGTAATTGTATTTTTGTCAATGTAAACCCCAACGTTCAATGTAAGGAGCCATTTTGGCCTTGGCTTGCCAAAGATAGTCAGCAATGCTTGATGATCTGTCACAAGTGTAAAATGTTTTCCTTATAGGAACATGAAGAGATGTTCACAAGTCCACACCACTCCTAAACTTTCCTTTTCAGGTTGTGAATAAGCACGTTCAGGTTGGGACAAACGTTTGCTTGCATATGCCACAATATGTCTCCCAGCATTTGGCTATCTGCTGTGCTGTGCAAGGCTTTCGCCTAACCCGACTGGTTTAGGTCAACAACAACTTCTCTATTGCGCTTTGGATCAATATATGCCATTTCAGTAGCGTTGTTGCTAGCTTTTTTGATTCTCTTAAAGCTTTGCTCGCATTAATGTGACCAGAGAAATGAAGCATTCATTTTTGTCAAGTTTCTCAATGGAGCACTCACAGTGGCAAAGTCCTGTATGTATCTGGAACAGTAACTTGCCATGACAAGGAATGAATGTATTATGGAAACATCTTGTGGGGCACTTGCGGTTGACAACAATTGCACTTTAGCTGGATCTGATGCCATGCCCAATTTGAAAAGATATGGTCAAAGAATTTCAGTTTTGTTTTATTGAATTCACATTTCTTAGCATTCAAAGTTAATCCTTGAGGTAAATGACACACTTGCTTGAGAGCTTTATCATGCTCCTTCTGTGTAGCTCCAAAAATTAATGTCATCGCTATAGTTGAAGGCATTCATTATAGGCTGTATGATACCTTGAATGACATCTTGAAAAATCTCTGCAGCTGATGACACACCAAAAATTTGCATTTTTATAACAAAATGGACCGATACGTGTAGAAAGGTTTGTAATGTACTTGCAATTCTCCTCAAGTTCTAACTGATGGTATCCTTTATTTAAATCAGTGCAATAGAAAACCTCCGCACCATTAAATTGTGTTATCATATCAGCAATGAGTGGACCTGGATGTTGTTCTTTTTCAATTGCCTAGATAACCTGACGCATATCCACACAGATGCATCATTTTCATTTTCAACAGCTTCTTGTTTATGAAATGCAATTCGTCTGTGTCTTTGAGCAACAGGAGGGACATCCTAATTCATATGCAATTATACTTTCATAATCTTAAGATTTCCTAACCTGTAAAACAACAAAGGGAACTGACCTACTATTCATGATGAGTATTCATACTGTAGTTCACTGAGATAAGTCCCATATCAGCAGCTGTGCTGAAACTAGGTAAACAGGCACTTGATGCTGTACGTTAAAACACGTGAATAGGGGCTTGCAATTTTGTCTTCTTGTGTTTCATTGTTGCTAGAAATGAACCTTGACTTTTCAATGGTGTTGATGTAGCCTGTTAGACCAGCATCCTTGGCATGGTCTCCCCTGTCTTTTATGCCTCTGCTTCCCATGATGTGACTGTGTGCTGGACTCTGTTTTTGCTGTTTTTGGTACTCTAGGCACTTTACCACTGCTGACCAGTGCTAAAGTGCAAGTGCTCCTGTGTAAATTCTATGTGTCATTGGCTTTTCCATGATTGGAATATCTGATTTACTAGTAAGTCCCTAATAAAGTGCACTAGATCTGCCTTGGGCTTGTAAATCAAATGCTGCTAGTGGGCCTGTAAACATGGCTCAGACATGCCACTGCAGTGTCTGTGTGTGCAGTTTCTAAACTGCCAAATCAACCTGGCAAGTGTACCCACTTGCCAGACCTAAACCTTCCCTTTTTATACATGTAAGGTACCCTTAGTGTAGGCCCTAGGTAGCCCCATGGGCAGGGTGAAGTGTATGTTAAAGGTGGGACATGTACTGATGTGTTTTACATGTCCTAAAAGTGAAATACTGCCAAATTTATTTTTCATTGTTGCAAGGCCTATCTCTCTCATAAGTTAACATGGGAGCTGCCTTTAACTATCTCTAAAGTTCAGTTTCCCTGTGAGAACAGATGAAAATATGGGGTTTGGGGTCTCTGGACTCACAATTTAAAAATACATCTGTTAGTAAAGTTGGGTTTTAGATTGTTAATTTGAAAATGCCACTTTTAGAAAGTAGGCAATTTCCTGCTTTAACTATTCTGTGTCTCTGTCTGTTTGTGGATTCCCTGTCTGGGTCAGACTGACAGTTGGGCTGTTGTGAATTACCTCTAGACAGTAACACAAATGGAGCTGGGGTGTAGCCTGCATATTCTGATGAGCCATCTGAGCTGGAGGAGTGGTCACTTACACCTGAATGGGCTGTGCCTGCCTTCACACAATGCAGTCTCCAAAACCGTGGTGTGTGTCTGGGGCCTGGCCCGGACAAGGCAGGATCCTGTAAACAACAGAGACTCCCCTTTGAAGTTTGCCTACTTCAAAAGCAGAAATGGGTATAAGTATGGGGCCCAAAACCCCAGGCTTTAGATCACTTCTGGAACCAAGAAGAACCTCTGCAAAGCAGAAGAGCTGAGGAGAAGTGCTGCCCCTACCTGTGAATGTGCTTTATTGGGCTATCCTGCAGTTGCAGCTTCTGCCTGTGAAATGGGACAAAGACTGCACTTTGTTGTGCATTCCTGCATAAGAAGAATCTCCAAGGGCTTGGATCGAGCTTGCCTCCTGTTTTGAAGTTTCAGGGCCATCAAAGACTTCCTCTGCCAGCACCTGGACTCTCTGCTGAGGCTCCTGCCCTGCCAAGTGGTACCCTACCCAGACCTTGGGCCCTTGAAAGGAGAAGTTGGCAGAACAAGGACTGAAATCCATCGGCAACGCGGCTGATAAACGATGCACCACCGCTTTGCAGCTAAAATCAACGCTGCACTTGCATCGCAGCTGGGAGATCGACGCATCATGGCTGAAGAAAAACCGCAACACCCGCTTGTGGCTGCTGATAATGACACAAACCCCATGCAGCGTGGTTTTCTAACATCGTGCAACCAGATTTCTCATGCATCGTACCTGGGAGTCAAAGTCATTGTAATTCGGTGCGGATCTGAGGTGCCCCATCCGAAAATCAACACATCGCTCTCTTGTGAGGGAGAAAAATGAAACTCCTACCCGACTGGAGAAGAAACGACGCACGGCCTCACTTGTGAGTAAGGAATAGCATAGCTGACTTTTCTGACCCACGCTCGCCCGAGCGCCTTTATTTTTTACGCAAATCAGGTACTTTGTGTAACATCAACGTTTCCATTGTTTTCTATGGCATAAGACTCATTTTTTAAAAAAATTCTTGTCTTGACTTGTGTATGTTAGCTTTTTGTCATTTTGGTATTTTTTGGTTCAGATCATATTGCCCTTTTTCTAAACTGGTGTGGTGCCCATTTTGTAGTATTTTCACTGTATTACTGTGTGTGTTCGTACAAATACTTTACACATTGCTTCTGAGATATGCCTGACTGCTTGTGCCAAGCTACCAAGGATGTAATCAGGGGGTTATCTAAGTGTGTTTCTCCATTGCCCTGACTAAAGTGAGGGTCACTTCTTGGACAGAGTGCAAACTGACTACCAATCAGAGACCCCATTTCTAACATTGGTGATCAGCGGTGAGGACTAGACTTGTATTTGTACTTGACATACAGTGATTGAGTGTAAACTACTGTTTTCAGTGCAGGACATTTACGTGACCACATACTACTTGTTTTTGCTTTTGCTCTTTTTGGACTTTTTCCTGTTTCCATATTTTTAGTATCTCTTTTTTGTTAAATCTTGAACTGGGAAATCTTTTTTCTGCCTTGAAACTTGGCACTTTTGATTTGCCATCATGTCACAATCTGGAGATGCACCAGCTGGAGCTGTTTTTGAGATAATGACACTGGAAGTTACACAGTTGCTCAACTGAAACAGTTTTGTAATGATATTGCCTGTCCCATTAGGACTTCCACCAGGAAGAAGGAGCTGCAAAAGGCACTGAGGGCCAGGGTGACAGGAGGCTGGGGGACACACAGAGGAGGAGAATGAGGATGGGGAGGTGCAGAGTAGTCACAATGGTGTAGTGTTATGCCTGGGGGGAGGGTCTCCAGGGCAGGTAGCAGTGTGTCATCCAAGGGTCCGAATACTGAAGAGTTGCAGGACAGACAGGCAGAGAGGGTTCACCAGTTGGAGTTAGAGAAGCTTAGGATGGAAATAGTGATGAAAATGTAGGAGGAGAGGATGGCCATAGAAGAGAAAAAGATGTTCTTGGCTCATGAGCTTAGTTTGAGGGAACTAGATCAGAGGAGCCAGTCTAGCAGAGATGGTGGCAGCAATACCACAGTGCAGCCTGAGAGGAGGGTGCACATTCCCAAAGACATAGTTAAGGATTACAAGAGGGAGGATGACATATACTTTTGGTTTAAGGGGTATGAGTCTGCTCTCCACATGAACATGGTCCCTGAAGCACATTGGGGGCGGGCCTGTGGAAGCACTTTGAGGTAGAGGGGAGGGATACTCTGAAAACCTTATGGGATCCTCAGGGGCTCACTTACTCTATCATGAAGGACGCCCTACTCACCCCTGAGCAGTACAAGGACAAGTTTAGGTCCTACAAAAAGAAGGAATCCCAAACATGGTTGGAATGTGTTGACTCTTTTTGCAGGTCACTGGATGGTTAGGTGAAGGGCAGTAAGGAAACAACTTTTGAGGGGCTGTACAATTTGATTGCTGGGGAGCATTTGTATAGTCTCTGTTTTCCAGAGCTGTGCCAGCACCTGATTGACAGCAAGCTGACTGACCCCAGGAAACATGCATAGGAAGCGGATAGTTGGGAGAGTACCAGGGTCCAGAGGAGGTATGGGGGAGACCACGCCAAGGGTGGGCAGGGACCCTCTCAGAAGAATAAGGGGGGTAAGGGTAAACAGGGCCCCAACCTAGTTCCCAGGGTAAGGATTCCCAGCCCCCAGTTGAAAAGAAGCCTTGGTTCTCTAAATTGAAACCTTAGAGAGGGGTTCCCGCAAATATTATGCATGTGACGGAGTGGGTCATGTGAGGTGGGACCCCAAATATCCCAAGTGGACACCGGCACCCACTGGTGCACAGTCACAGAGTTTGGCCTCAGTGTAGCGCTTGGGGAGGAATTGGTTCCAGGTGGGTGGGAGCCAGCTGAGATGACCCTTGTCTCACTAGGGGACAGTGAGATAGTCCAGAGAATCCTTGTGCCTGAAAACACTAAGAAATGCAGGCAGTGGGTGACCATCAATGGACAGAGGGTGGAGGCTCTGAGAGACACAGAAGCCAGTGTGACTACTGTGAGAAGTCACCTGGTGTCTGAAGAGCACATAGATCCCCATGTACTTCACCAAGTAGTTGTGGTAGACAACTCAGAGCACCTGTGCAGAAAGGTGCTGGTTCCCTTTCAATGGGGAGGGGTCTCAGGTGCCTTGTGAGTAGCTCTGAGTCCAACCATGTCTGTGGATTGTCTGCTTGGCATTGACCTGGAGGATTCACCTTAGAAGAAGGTGGAACGAAGGTCCAACTTGGAGATGTTGGGTCTGCCTGGGTGGGTATGTGTGTCCGCCCGGTCAATGGTAGCCCGTTAGGGTGATCAGGAAACCATGGAGCCTGAAAGAGTGGCCCAGGTGTCTGTCAGAAGTTGGAAGTGTACGGGGTGCGGGAAACCCACTCCAGAAGTTCCCACTGTCCAGGAGAAGGCTGAACCTGAGGGGGAAGCCCAGGAGCCTACAGGGGATCAAGTGGCTGAGCTAGGGGAGGTCCCTGAGCTGACTCAGTGACAGCAGGAAGGGGGGACTACCAGGGAAGCATTCTGTGAAATCCCCAAACATTCCCTACTCTGGAGAGTTTGAGGCAGCAGGCTGCAGACCAGGCATCTGGCAAAGAGTATTTATCACACTTGATCTACTGGGAGGATGGCCTCCTGTATAGTGAGCCTAAGGTTGCTAAACCTGGGTGAGCCCATTTTCTGGTGGTACCCCAGTGCTTCAGAGCCTTCCTGGGTCTGGGTGATATTGTACCTTTTAGCTGGACATTTGAGGCAGGACAAGACCTTTGACCGACTTGTCACCCACTTTTTCTGGCCCAAATGCACAGGCACTCACTTGTCAAACTTGTCAGGCAAGAGTGGGGGGAATGTAATGCTCCTCTCCAACCTTTTCCTGTGTTCAGCACCCTCTTTGAAAGGGTTGATATTGACATTGTGGGGCCTCTGGATCACAAGACAGCCATGGCCAACAGGTTCATCTTGGTCTTGGTGGACCATGCCACCCGGTACCCAGAAGCCATTCCTTTGAGGTCAATCACCTCCCCCGTGGTGGGACGTGCTCTGATGTTTTTTTTAACCTGCATGGGGTTTCCCAAGGAGGTGCTATCTGATAGGGGCACCAACCTCATATCCACTTATATAAAGTCCCTGTGGAAGGAGTGTGGGGTAACATATAAGTTCACCACTCCTTACCACCACCAAAGTAATGGTCTGGTTGAAAGATTCAACCACACCTTGAAGGGCATGATCATGGGCTTATCGGAGCCCTTGAGGCGCAAGTGGGATGTCCTCTTGTCATGCCTTCTGTTTGCCTATAGGGGAGGTGCCTCAAAGGGTCTTGGATTTAGCCCTTTTGAGTTACTGTATGGCCACCCTCTCAGGGGACCTTTGAGTCTGGTTAGGGAAGGCTTGGAGAAGGCCTCCAGTAAGCCCCCCAAGGATGTATTCAGTAACATGCTGACCTTTAGGAACCAGACAGCCTGCTTCCGGCAACTCGTCCAAGTGAACCTGGAAACAAGCTAGGAAGATATGAAGTGCTGATACGACCAGAATGCTACTCTAGTTGAGCTCCAGCCTTGCCAAAAGGTTTGAGTGATGGCCCCAGTGGAGCCTAGGGCTCTCCAATATAAGTGGGCCATTTGAGATTGTGGAGTGCAAGAGTGATGACACCTATCTGGTGAACTTGCGAACGCCCAGGAAGCCTTTGAGGGTCCTATATGTCAATCTCCTCAAGCCTCATTTTGAGAGGACAGAGGTAACAATGCTCTTGCAACAGATGATGGGTGGAGGAAGAGAGTGACCCTCTTCCTGACCTCCTGTCTGCCAAAGAGAAAGATGTTCAGTAGAGTGTGTGAACCTCTCCCCCTCCCTGAACCCAGAGCAACAGAGGGACTATCACCAAGTGTTGAAACAGTTTGCCCCTCTATTTTCTTTGATCCCAGGGTCACTCATCTGTGTACGCATGATGTGGACACCGGGGACTATCCTCCTGTTAAACATAAGGTTTACAGGGTGACTGGCAAGGTTAGGGCCAACATAAAGGATGCAGTATCCACAATGTTAGTCCTCAAGGTAATTGAGTTCTCCAGTAGTCCTTGGGCCAGCCCTGTGGTCTTGGTCCCAAAAGCCGCTGCTCCTGTGCCACTCCAGAACTCAGGTTCTGTGTGGATTACCGAGGACTCAATGCAGTCACTAAGACTGATGGGCACCCCATTCCCTGAGCTGATGAGCTCATTGATCGGTGAGAGGCTGCCAAAAATCTAAGTACTTTTGACTTGACCTTTGGATATTGGCAGATTGCTCTGACAGAGGGGGCTAAGGAGAGGTCTGCATTTTCCACCCCAGACGGGCACTACCAATTTAGGGTGATGCCCTTTGGAATGAAGAATGCCCCTGCCACCTTTCAGAGGTTGGTTAACCAGGTGTTGGCTGGACAGGATGATTTCAATGCAGCCTACCTGGATGACATTGCTGTGTTTAACTCCACTTGGGAGGAACACTTGCAGCACCTCTGCAAACTGTTGGAGGTGCTGCAGAACGCAGGCCTCACTATTAAGGCAAGCAAGTGCCAAATAGGGCAGGGTTTTGTGGTGTATTTGGGACACCAGGTGGGAAGTGGCCATGTGGCATCCCTACAGCCACAACTTTACACCAATCTGGCTTGGGAGCCTCCCAAGACCCAGACTGAGGTGAGAGCCTTTTTAGGTCTCACCGGACACCATAGGAGGCTTGTCAAGGGGTATGGCACTATTGTTGCTCCCTTGACTCAGTTAACCTCCAAGAAGCAGCCCTGAAAGTTGATCCAGGCTGAGTCATGCCAGACAGCTTTTGATGCCTTGAAGGCAGCCATGTGCATGGCACTCGTGCTGAAGGCACCTGACCTCTCCAAAGAATTTGTTGTACAGACTGATGCTTTGGAGCATGGTGTAGAAGCAGTGTTATCACAGCTAAATAAAGAAGGCATAGACCAGCCTGTAGCCTTCATTAGTAGGAGGTTACTTCCCCGGGAACGTAGGTGGAGTGCAATTGAGTGTGAGGCTTTTGCTGTGGTCTGGGCACTGAAAAAGCTAAGACCCTACTTGTTAGGGACTCACGTCCGGGTTCAGACCACCCACAGGCCCCTCAGATGGTTAATGCAGATGAAGGGTCAGAATCCAAAACTGCTGAGGTGGTCCATTTCCCTACAGGGGATGGACTTTATGGTGGAATTACTCCCTAAACAAAACACACCACTGCTGATGTTCTGTCCAGATTATTCCGCCTTAGTGAAGAGAACTCCCATGAGGTCGGGTAATTCTCCCTACTTTCAGCTGTGGGGGACATGTGTTAGACCTGGCATCCTTGGCGTGGTCTGCTCCCTGTCTTTTTTTGCCTCTACTTCCCATGCTTTGTGTGCTGGACTCTGTTTTTCCTGTTTTCGGTACTCTTGGTACTTTACCTGCTGACCAGTGCTAAAGTGAAAGTGCTCCTGTGTAGATTATATGTGTAATTGGCTTTTCCATGATTGCCATATTTGATTTACTACTAAGTCCTTAGTAAAGTGCACTAGAGGTGCCTAGGGTGTAAATCAAATGCTACTAGTGGGCCTGTAGCACTGGTTGTGCCACCCACATTAATAGCCCTGTACACATGGCTCAGACCTGCCACTGCAGTGTCTGTGTGTGCAGTTTTAAACTGCCAATTCGACCTGGCAAGTGTACCTACTTGCCAGACCTAATCTTTCCCTTTTTATAAATGCAAGGCACCCCTAAAGTAGGCCCTAGGTAGCCCTATGGGTAGGGCGCAGTGCATGTTAAAGGTGGGATATGTACTAATGTGTTTTACATGTCCTAACAGTGAAATACTGCCAAATTTGTTTTTCACTGTTGAAAGTGCCATCGTTATCATAGATTAACATGGGGGCCGCCTTTAAATATCCTTAAAGTGCAGTTTCCTTCTGAAAGCAGATAGAAATGTGGAGTTTGGGGTCTCTGAACTCACAATTTAAAAATACATCTGTTAGTGAAGTTGGGTTTTAGATTGTTAATTTGAAAATGCCACTTTTAGATAGTAGGCAATTTCTTGCTTTAACCATTCTGTGACTCTGTCTGTTTGTGGATTCCCTGTCTGGGTCATACTGACAGTTGGGCTGTTGTGAATTACCTCTAGACAGTGACCCAAAGGGTGTTGGGGTGTAACCCGCATATCCTGATGTGCCATCTGAGCTGGAGTGGAGGGAAGAGTGGTCACTTACACCTGAATAGGCTGAGCCTCTCCTCTCAGAATGCAATTTCCAACCGCCTGTTGTGGGCCTGGGGCCTGGCCTGGGCAAGGCAGGATCCTGTAAACAACAGAGACTCCCCTTTGAAGTTTGCCTACTTCAAAGGCAGAAAGGGGTATAAGCATTGGACCCAAATCCCCATACTTTAGATCAATTCTGGAACCAAGAGTAACCTCTACCAAGTAGAAGATCTGAAGAGCTGAGGAGCTGAGGAGAAGTGCTGCCCCTGCCTGTGACTGTGCTTTGTTCAGCTATCCTGCAGTTGTTGCTTCTGCCTGTGAGAGGGGACAAAGACTGGACTTTGTTGTGCATCCCTGCTTAAGAAGAATCTCCAAGGGCTTTGATTGAGCTTGCCTCCTGTTTTGAAGTCTCAGGGACATCGAAGACCTCCTCTGCCAGCACCTGGACCATCTGCAACGCATCTGATAAAAGACGCAGCACCCACTTCGCGGCTAAAATCGATGCTCCACCTGCATCGCAGCTGGGAGATCGATGCATTGCGGCTGGAGAAACAATGCAACACCCGCTTGCAGCAGGTGATAGTGATGCAAACCCCACGCAGCGCACTTTTCTAACACTGTGCAACCAGATTTCACACGCATCGTACCTGGGCGTCAAAGTCATCGAGAATCGGCGGAGATCTGAGGTGCCCCATCCAGAAATCGATGCATTGCTCTCCTGCAAGGGAGAAAAACGACACATCACCTGCCCGACCGGAAAAGAAAAAACGCACGGCCTCACTTGCGAGTAAGGAACCGATGCATCACTGACTTTTCGGACCCACGCTCGCCAGTGCAGCTTTATTTTTGACACAAACCAGGTACTTTGTGTAAAATCAACGTTTATATTGTTTTCTATGGAGTAAGATTCTTAGGCCCTGATTTATACATTTTGACGCTAAACTGCGCTAACCCAAGTTTAGCGTCAAAAAGTATACTTCCGGCTAGCACCATTCCAAGACGCCTGCTGGGTGTCTTATTTATGGAATGGCACAATCGGAAGCAAAGGGTGGGCTAACGTCATGGAGAATGAAGTTAGCCGGGAAGGGGTGGCAGTGTGGGAGTAGTGGGTTTAGCGTTAAAAAATTATGTTAGGCTGGTTAGAGTAAAAAAAGATGACTCTAACCAGCCTAGCGTCATTTATTGATGCTAAACCTACCATACCACATGACTACTGTCTTATAAAAGACAGGAGTCATGCCCACCACCCCAATGGTCAGCACAGGGGACAAGGGTACCGTGGGCATGGTCATTGCACCCAGTGCCATGTATGGGGCCCCATTTCTGGGATGGGGTCTCCCATCCTCTGCTGTCCCTTTGATATGGGTGGGGTTGTTCCTGGGGCCTGGGGAGGGCACCAGTGGGCCTATTCCATGGTGTTCTACCATGGAAATGGGCCCACAGGTCCTCTAACACCTTCCCTGACCCAGGCGTTAAATAATGGCGCTAAGCAAGCTTAGCGCCATTATTTAGATCTGCCTACCTCCTGTACGCCATTTTTCCATGGGAGTATAAATAAGGTGCTGGGGCCTTTGAGTCATTTTTTGCCCGGGAACGCCTACCTTGCATCTTTTTGACACACAGTAGTTTTCCGCAAGCAAAAAATGACTTTAACTCCAATATTTTGCCGCTAGACATGTCTCGCGCCAAAATATAATTATGTAGTTATGTTTGCGCCGGATTTACGTAAAAAAAATGATGCAAATCCTGCGCAAACAGTGTATAAAAATGCCCCTTATTCTTTTAAAAATTCATATCTTGACTTGTGTATTTTGGATTTTTGTTGTTTTGGTCTTGTTTGATTAAGATAAATATTGACTATTTTTCTAAACTGGTGTGGTGTCCATTTTGCAGTGTTTTCACTGTATTACTGTGTGTGTTGGTACAAATACTTTACACATTGCTTCTCAGATAAGCCTGATTGCTTGTGCCAAGCTACCAAGGGTGTAAGCAGGGGGTTATCTACGTGTGTTTCTCCATTGCCCTGACTGGAGTTATGGTCACTGCTTTGACAGAGTGCAAACTGACTACAAATCAGAGAGCCCATTTCTAACGCAGCCCATGTGTATACTTTAGTTTTCAAAGGCGTCAGTAATGGCAATAGAGATATTTCATTATATTTCTTGTCTTGCATAATATTTATCGATGCACCACTGTTGATAATGAAAGGTATTGAACAACCATTTACTTTAAGTGTAATTTTCAGACAATGTTTGAATGACTTTAGTGCTTTTTTATGTTGACTTTTCTTTGATGGGTATTTCTCTTTACATGCGGCCAGTCCAACATGCGTACATTTTTCTGAGGTTGACATCGACATTGCATAATCATCTTTTTCACTTTCACTTGATAGTGATACTGACAAACTTTTTGAAAGTGATTACATGACGATCGTTTTTGTTTGGTGTAGATTTGCCTCAACTGATGTTATCGCTTGGCCTTGTGGGCGTGCACCGAATGTCATTTCTGGGACGTTTGGGTAGCCATTTTGTCTTCTTGCCATGAAACTTACTTTTTCCTTTGCTTTGCAAACCATTACAAAATGGCTCTCCTTCCCACAGCCTTTTCAAATCTGTTCAAAGGTGGGATATTTACCTTTGTGTGGAGCGACAAACCACACCTGAAACACAGCTTATTTTCCGTAGACACATCACTCTGTGTCTTTCAGCTTTGTGTTTGTGCTTGCTCTTCATGTTCATGACCGACTCACTTTGAACACCTCTGGCCTCCATGTCTGCATGTTTGTCGATCGGCATTCTCTTCAGATCTGGCATCCATGAGAACTCGCTCTAGATTAGAGTTTCTCTCAGCATTCATCATCTGTATGAATCTGATCGGTCAATACCTCAGAGACATATTGCTTGCTCATCATTAAATTCATTCAACTTACGGTGTTTCACGAGAGTATCCATTCTGTCAACCAACTCTTTGTTGTTCTTGACTGAAAATGTACCTTTCGTAATCTACATGCGGCATTGAATTGAACTTGCGATTCAAGGCTTTTTTAATTTGACTGTATGTAACTTCATCAGCTCGCTGCATTTTCTTCATGACTTCTTTCACACCTCCACCAGCAAGATTCTTAAGGCATTTGATAGTTTTTTTGTTTTCTGTTTCTTCTAGTGCATCCATGAACTATTCAAATGTCTCTATCCAAGCAGGCCATGTATCACCATATAGTGCTTTTTGGTGGTATAAAACGGTGGTAGTGGTTTCAGGAAGGCAGCAGCATTATAATAGTTTACTGGATTAGCTGACACTGAAGGTGGGGCTCTCTCTGACTGGTGATTTTGGTGAACTTATTCATGCATACCATCTCTGAGCCCTTGCAACATGCTTGCCTCTGGGCCATGTTTGATAACTGCAGGAAACGTGGCCTCTTTCTTGATCTCCATTGGAACAGCCTTCCACTATTCCAATCACTGCTCTATGTACGAATGGCTCCAGAAGCACAACCCTGGGCACTTCTCCTTGGGCCACTTCCCAGTGCTGTTGTATGATGACTGTCTTTAATTGGTTCTGGTAGGCAGATGATCTTCCCTTCTATCTGAATTGCTTTGCCTTCAGGTGTCCTTTCATGTTTTTTGACACCTGGTTGATCTCAGCTTTGCAGCGTTTCTGATTGCAGCGTTATTGTGTAATTTGCTGTTGCTATCTGCTGCATGTTCGCTGTGTGTACTGTATACCTTTATGCAATGTATTAGAGAGGTGCCTCTCTTTACGACCTTGCCAGCAGGTTCTTGGCCAACAATGTGTAGATTTCTCAGTGAAGCTTTCTTTATCTTCAAATGATTCACACCGGCAGGAGCTGCGCTTTGACTCTACATACGCCAAACATCGACTTTGTATTGAGACAGAGGCACACTTGGCATGCATGACATTTTTGCTTGGACCCTGGCAAACTCTCTTAGAGAGCACTGTTGATCTTCTGGTTACTTATCCTCTATCTCGTCACCAGTTGTAGCGTCTTCTTCAGCCTAGGTACCCACCAATGACTACACCACACAGAGAGCTATGTATTACATGTCTTCATTCATCTACGTGTAAACGGAACTCAACATTCTAACCTTGCATTCACTTCTCCACGTTCTAACCCTTACGTCACAGTTATACGGAGTACTTCAGGAGCCAAAAGTGTTCCGTCATTCATACTCACATGACATCCACAGGAGTAAAAGGATTTCAGCACTCATAATTATTGCGTGAAGAGTTCTCTTGTTTGTGAGCATAATAACTAACCAGATTTAGAATTGGTGAAAAATTGTATAGTAAATTCCTTGCTATCAGGGTTGCATGTGTTTAATACAGGCAAGGAGAGGTTGCATCTACCGCTTTTAACTGCAACTAGATAATGTTTTTAGAATCAAAATCTTGGGTCTTTACATGAAAGACTAGTCTAACCTCTACCCAAATAGCCCTGTTATGGGCACAGTTTTTGCACTTTTTTCTATTGGAATTCCAAAGGGTGCCATGCACATCATCAGAAGCTGAGGATTCCTGCAGGGTAACATTGGGTACGGTATATGGTATGGTATGGTATGGTATTGTTTTACGTACCAACAAATACTGGCCATTCTGAGTTTGGCAGCTGTTTGCCTTTCTCATCCAGACCCAACACACACTGTGTCCTTTCAGTCTCACCAGTTCACTGAAAGTGGAATCAAGTGGGGTGCCAAAGGCAAAACATCTCTGCAATGGATCTTAATTTATTTTCCCTGCCTTGGCAGCTGGATGGACCTTGACCATATCAATGGCATATGTGGCAGAATAACTATACTTTATAACTAGAGGTAAACCTAGAGTCCAAAAACGTACAAGTGCTTAGTTATATCCACATTGATCCATGGGTGCTCACATATAGGGTTTGCATTTGAATTATACTCTCATACTATGAGGAGGAAAGTATGACACTTCATGCCTGAAATAATCATTCAAAGAAGGTGCTACCTATGATTGCTTATGCTTGTTAATTCAGTGCTAGCTGTTGAATAATATATATTAGAACATTCGAACGTTGGCAGCTCCATTGTAAACAATAGAGTGCTGCGGGCTTTTACTGGCCGGTAAAAGCCCGCAGCGCCAACATTCCAATGTTCGCTTTGTTCACAGCAACAGCTGTGAACAAAGCCTCACGGAGCCCGAGGGGAATTTAATCCCCTCGGGCTCCGTGAGCAATTTGTTTTTTTTAAAAGAACATTCTGCCCTGAGTGGCAGAATGTTCTAATAGCCTTAGAACCCGCCGTAGCGGGCTCTACCGGCTATTAAAGGCCCTTTCCTTTGTTAAATGCCCTCGTCTTCGGCTCGGGCATTTAACGCGGGAGCGGGCCTTTAATAGTCGGTAGAGCCCGCTACGGCGGGTTCTAAGGCTATATTAGAACCCTGGAATGTTGGGAGCTCTATTAAAAGCAATGGAGTGCTCTGGGCTTCTAATGGCCAGTAGAATCCCGGGGCTCCAACATGCCAATGTTTTGTTCACAACTGTTACCAGGAACAAAGGCCTCAGGGAGCCCCGAGCGCCTTTGTTTTATTTATTAGAACATTCTGCCCTCTAGTGGAAGAATGTTCTAATAGCCTTATAGCCCTTCCTAGCTGGGCAATACTGGCATTAAAGTCCCACTCCCTTGTTAAAGACCCTCGCCTTCGGCTCAGGCCTTAAATGCTGGAGCTGGCCTTTAATGGTTGGCATAGCCCCCCACAGAGGGCTATAAGGCTATAGTGAGATTTTATCCCACATTTACCTCCAGGCAATGACTCCTTACAGACAGACTTTAGAAGACAGTAACTCTTCAATGCCTCAGTTCATGCCACCAATGTCTGTTACTTTTACCATGATTAGGGTCTCGACTTTGGATCAGTAAGTTTTCCTCTCTGAAAATATTTTCTTTAATATGATCTTCTTCTGTGCCATGACAATAAACCAATCTTTGATCACATTCATGATTTCCTCTTTCCTCTTCACCTTGTGATTGGAAATTATATGGTGCAGTGCTACTACTGGTGGAACCTAAAGCCCTGTTATGAAGCCTTCGGAAATCATGTGGGGATAAGCTTCGATACTGGCTACTGCGTCCTTGTGTGTGCATGTGTGTTTTTGTGTGCCTGTGCGCGTGTGTGCATATTAAACAGAAAAGTTGTAGCTTGTGATTGGAATAAGTATATTAAACCTATTTCAAAATATCATTCTTTTTTTCAAAGTGATTTTGCATAACACGTTTATTTTGTTTGCTAGCAGGAATTTTTTAATAATGCACTTCTACAGGCAATACATGACTTTACATAACATTATTGTTAAGTCATGCGTTGAAGGAACAGCAAATAGAGACTGAAGGTATCCATATAGCTATTCTGCTGAATTTTTGTAGTTGTTGTTACATGGTAATATAAAGTAGTAATTAAACGTCATTGTAGCCACGCCAGAAATTACTAATCTGATAAATGCATATTACAGTAAATTGCACTAGCAAATATAAAAATGCACATAATACATTGCTTTTAATCTGGTACCTATAATGTCGTAGTAAAAAACGTACAATTTTTGTGAACGGTACAACGTACAAAATTGCATTCAATCTACACGATGAAACGTTTTTTTCCAGTGAAAAATTAAAGTTGCAAAGACCTGGGAGATGAGATTCTTATGATCGATAATAATGTAAAAAAATACCAAATGTCGAACTAGCCAAAATATTTAACACAAACATGCTTGTGATTTGATATAAAATTAGATATAAGCTCAAAGTAAGATTCCAATAACCCGATAAATGTTATGGTTGCTAGTGACTTTTAAAACAAAGCTTGAATCTTTTAACATGAATACAAATAGGAATGTTCTTCATAGAGGTAAAAACGTGAAGTCCCAGCTCCTCAGTGATATTTTACCTCTACAATTTGACTTTTTCCAAGGAAAAAAACAAAAGCATTCTGAATTTATATTCTCTTCTGAAATCAATGATTCAAAAATATTTTTCACAGAAATTAAAATTAGACATCAATTTACCTTGGCGTTGTTTGCTCTTTTACTGAGTGCTGCCACAAATGTGTGTTTATATTAAGTCAGTGCTAGTAACCTTTGAGTTTTCGTTGCTAGTGTTATTTAGAGCATTCTTTGGGCTGAACTGCGAGGGACCTCGTAGAGTTCTAGGGCCAGGCGTATCATGCAAATTTGCATTCGCAAACGGTGCGAATCGCAAAATTCGGCAGTTTGCGAATGCAAAAATGCCTTTCCAGATGTAGGAACGGCAATCGCTGTGCAATTTTAAGGAATTTCAAAAATAGCAATTCCTTCAAATTGTGACCCCATTTAGAGGATCGCAAATTGCGATTTTCTAAATAGGGAATCGCAAACAGGGAATTCCTATTTGCGATTTCCAAAGCACATGTATCAAGCATTTCCTAAGTGCAAATTGGGCATTTAGGAAATGCAATTACCACCAAATCCAATTTGGTGGTAAGCATGTGCAATTTTTAAAAATGCATTATAAATGCATTTTTAAAAATGTCATGTAGCGCACACATGCCCCTAGGGCATGTGTGTGCTTCACATGTCCGCAAATATTTTTTGGGGTGCATCAGAGGGGGCCTTAGGCCCCCAGCACCCTGGGGTTTGCATTACCTAATTTGCGAATTCCTAACTGAAATTCTCAAATTGGGAAATGCAAAACCATTCGCACCTATGGACCTGCAGGCCCATAGGGATGAATGGAGTCCCATTCTCTAATTGCGATTCGTTAATAGCGATTGCAAATTTGAAGAAATCGCTATTACCGAATTGCAAATTTCATACATCCCATTTTGCATTTCTTTTATTTAATTTATTAAAATTCGCTATTCAAGAAATGCAAACCGGGAGATTGATACATCTGGCCCCTAATGTCTAACCCTTTGTATCAAATCTTGTGTGTTAGCTGATCTGAGCTCCTGGTTTTGCTTTTAGTGTTGGGTCACCTATTGTCTTCACTATTTGCAGACTGATAAACTAAAGTGCATATTTACAAGCCCTGTGCGCCGCCAGTGAGGCATTGCATGAATGCCGAAAGTGGGCTTTCCCACGCAACACCCACGAGTTTTTATGCATTCCCAGGTTTACAAGAATCTGTAAACCTGGGAATGCGTCAAAACTGTATACCTCCCCAGGGCAGATGCAACAAAGAGAAATATCTTTATTTCTCCTTGTTGTTTCCTCTATGTGTGCTGCTTCCTGACAACAACGCAGACACCCTTGCACAATGGTGCAAGGGTGCCTGCATTGGCGCTAGCCAGAAATTTGTGCGCCAACGCAGGAGAAAAGGACAGATATGCACTGTATGTTGTAAATGTAGTGCATTTCTGCTCTTTCAGATTGGTGAAGGGCAGTGAAGCAGAAAGCCTTGCTACGCTGACCTATGACAATTCTTTGCAAATATGTCCCCACTCTTGTATGTTGTGCAAACGCTTTCAATGTGAATTGAGTGACTCTACTGGGAACTACTGGTGGACTTCCAAAGTCATTTTGACTTGATGTCACATTTTAAAATTAGGGCTTCAACTGCCGACTAGGGGTGTAACAATGGCCATGGCAGACCTCTGCATTGCATGGGGCCCTGGAGGACCATGAGCCCCCTCAGCACAGCATCTGGCCCGAGTGAGTCCGGAAGGTGCCCCCCTCCATGTTCTGTACAGGGGATCCCCTCCAGTTTTGTTACGCCACTGCTGCCTACTGCACTTTCTGTGGCTTAGGTAGGAACTATGCATTGAGTATCTATTTATAGCTCGGTTTCCCACTGTTTGTCCAATTCATGAGAAGTGGAATACATGGTCTGCAATGCAGATAAATATCATTACAGTCCCCTTTCTGTAATATTTCCCCGCAGCATCCTAGCACCTGTTCAGCACTGCATTAGGGCAAGGGCGAATCCACTTCAAACAAAAAAACTAAAAATCTTTATGAATAGGTCCCTTTGTCTAAAACAAGCATGACACAGATGACTGATTTGTTCATTAATATATTAAAATAGTTAATTTCATTAGATGTTTGATTTTTCTTATAGAAAGAAAATTTCTACTTTTGTGACCACCAAATAATGTAGATGCATAAGGTTAGCCAGTTATGTAGTACTGTAGAGCAGCTGTTCATAAATCTTTTGACTTCGGTGGACCCCCAATGAATTACTAATGAGAGCCGAGGACCCCCAGCCTGAACACTTTCCTTTTGAACTTCAAAACAACACACAAAAATAGACAAACTAGTTTATATCAAAGACAAAAATTGTGAAACATTTCTTTTAATTCACAAACTAGGGGCGTGCGGCGAGGTCCCCTCCGCTGGCGGAGCTAGGGGAGTTTTTGGAACTCTGCGCTCCGTTTGGAGCGTAGAGTTATCAAAAAAACACTCTGCTAGCCCTGCCAACGGAGCGGAGCTCAACCGGTGTGCACTACAGCCCAGAATGGGCTGCTCAGCACAAGGGCAGACAGTCTGTGCATGCCCTGTGCAGCCCATAACTGGGCTGCAGCACTCACCGGAGCAGAGGAGGGAGACAGCCGCTGACTCGTCGTCGGACGAGGAGGAGATGAGGACCCCGGGAAGACCCAGGTAAGTCCTTGTCTCTTTCTTTCGTCGTTGTTTGTGCACTTTGGTGCACAAACAAGTACTGAAACTGCAGCTTTTGCTGCCTACGACACTGGCCTGGCCAGGGCCGTAGGCAGTAAAAGCTGCTGTTTGAGGCCTCTTGTGCACCGGCCTGCCCCGTGTGCAGTTGACAGGGGCAGGCCGGTGCACAACAGTCCTGGCAGCTTTCACTGCCTACGGCCCTGGCCTGAATTCTGTCCAGGGTCATAGGCAGCGAAAGAAAGCTGCACTGCACACAGTACAGACCAGTGCCCAAGAGGCCTGAAACAGCAGCTTTCACTGCCTACGGCCCTCCTGAAAGCGCCCAAGCTGAGAAGGGCTAAGGAGGGTCAGGACTGGCTGACCAGGCCCAACCCTGTTCAGTGCTTCTGAGATCGGGTGCATTCAGGACTCTGCTGGTTCTGGAACTCCGCCTCCCCAGAATTCCACAGAGTTTTTTTCAACTCCATGGAATTCCACGGAATCAGACTTCATCAACTCTGCCCAGGCCTATCACAAACCAAAAAGTACACAATACATTTTTTTTTATTTTGCTGGGAAGGTTAGAGCTTTTCCACATGTAGTTTTATTTTCAAAATGCTACACTCTCACATATCTCTTTTTTGATCCTTATGCATGCCCTCTTTTTGACGGTGCATACCAGTGCTTCAGGCGCAGCCACTAACAATCTGTACTATATTCTGTTTGCTGTGTATGACTGCTCCCATGAATCAAGCTAAGGACACCAACTTCATTTTAGCTTTCAATTTCAAATTCATTCATATTTACAGAACATGTTAACATTTAATTTTTGCTTTTTATGTATATATTTTAATAATCTGCTAGTATAATTTAATTTTCTGAACTGTAGCGGACCTCCTGAGTATGCATTGTAGGCTCCCAGGGCTCCTCAGGAGTCTTCCTAGACTCCCAGGAGCCCATGGGGAACTGGACTCCTGGTTCCCCTTAGAAAGTCGTTCCAGGGGAAGCACTTCTGTAGAGCCCCAACTGTAAACTAAATCAAATCTAGGAAGTGTTTTATACAATGTGTGAATTAGATGCTCATTAAAATTTACATTGTGCTACTCATGTTAGTGAGAATGTAATGTGCACTTCACAGCTTGATCAATCCTCGGCTCTCTGCATAGAGTGTCAATTTATCATGCCTGGAGACTGTACCTATGCAGATATATCAACAGCACAATGTCACTGGCTAACAATATAATATGTATGATGGCATTTTTAGAAACACACTCTGGGCAGGTGTGTTAGATAACCATAACATGTGCATTATTGCATTTTTGCCATCACCTGCACTGTTAATACTACTCTTATAATCAAGCGGAACCATAGAGAATAGAAGATGTTTTTATGCAAGCGGCTACATTATGTTGTCATTTCAATTAAGTATTTATTTTTCTTTTCATGGCTTCTTATACAGTGAAACAGTCGCTAATGGGTGCAAGATTGCGGAACATTGTGATCTATATCCTCACACTATTGCAAATACGAAACGCAGTGAACATAACACGGAAGAATATAATTATATCGAAGGTCTATAACAAACCAGTCTTTTGTTTCAAGCATTGTTCGGTTACCATAAAGAAAGTTCCGGTGGACATTTACTGAATTTCAGGTGCCAAATTGTTGTTTCGGGGGACAATTGAAGTTGAAACCGAAACGGTACCATTTTAAATGAATTAGTGTGCATTCAGTTAAAGTGCTGAACTGTGTGGGACATGACTGGATGAGACTGAGGAAAGCTGGGATAGCAAAGACAACATGGCACGCAACCGAGGGCCAGCATACAGAGGGTCAACAAACAAATTGGCATAAACAGAGCTCTGATTGTCTTGTAAATTACCCAAAGGCATTTTGATGTGTCAGATGGTGACTGCAGCGTTTTCGTTATATACCCTCCCGTTTGAAGATAGAAATCTGGTGGTGGCAGTAGACTCAAATGATTATAGTTAGGAAATAGACAGATGTAGATGAATGTGGGTACTACCAGTTGGATTTACTATAGATGTGATATTAAGATTTAAGCTTAGCTTGTTTCAGACACTTCCTGGAAGGTGTTTTGGAAGAGGAAGTTTTGGACTGCAAGTGTTTCAGCCCCGCATTTGAAGTGCTGAGGTGTGGCGGCTTGTAGGTTGTGTAGGCCGTTTTAAAAATTTAGTACATTTCTAAGGGCAACTGCTGTAGAGAGATCATACCAGGAATAATTTTATGGTGCCTGGGATGCGACTGACTGGCACTTACTGAAAACCTTTAGGCGAGATCCACAGAATGACGTATGCCTATTCCCATGTCTCAAATTGGTTCACCCATGGTCTTCAAGCAAGTATTGAACGGAGTTTGTGGGGGACCCTTGAGTAGAAAATCTTGAGTCTTTAAGTTTTGCTACCTGTGTCTGCTTTTGAGCAAATGAAGAGAACCAGCTAATACATCTTGATGGGCATTTTACACAGTGGCCATTGAAGATAACATACCTCTATACCCGCCTTTAATTGCTTTGACTACAAAATACATTGCATGCAGGTGGCAGTGTGGAAAGTGATTTTTTTTCTTGGGTTCAAGGTTCGTTTTACAGTTTTGTAGCGCATTCCCACTGATAGATTTCTCCTTGCAAAACATTTTATGTATGTAACAAAAGTAATACAAATGTTGGATTAGATAGTTTTATTGTAATTTGTTCTGTTTTAATTTTATTCTGGTTTGTATTCTGCATTTAATCCGTATTTTTGTGGGTTTTACATGTTTATAAAATAGGATGGATTTACGTATGCATGGCAATAATTTTCTATGACATCGTTTGGACAAAATTTTGGGTTTGATGTTAAATAGATAGATTTGGGGGTTAAAAGCCCCCAGGTTTTACTTGGAAGAAGCATGTTAGCAAACCAAAAAGATGGGGCTTAATGGGTGGTGGGCAGTTGTGGGTTCCAGAAAATGCTGTACCAAGAGAAATGCAACAACTACACTGTAGCATTTTTTTAAAGGACTGATTTCGGGTTGACTGAAATAGACGGATAAATCATTACATAATCCTGACTCCTGAGCCCAAAGTTAAGAAACTTTATCTTGGCAACAAAAGGCATAAACAAACATGGTCTTGTCCCTGTGGTATAGTTTGTAAAATGTAGGTCAACACAGCCAATTCAAAATTATTTGGTACATAACACTTTGCACTCCATAATAAATAGGATGAGTCTGAAAGGTTTGTTGTTACTAGAGTTTGGTGTGACTTCTAGTGTTGAAAGGTATAAAATCTACAATTTTGACGAGCTGCACTGGGTTGTGCTGGTAGACCTTGAACTGAGACTGATCCATACCCTATTGAAGGACTCGTTCATATTCTTCCTTACAGGTCCACTCAGCAACACATAGAGGATTGGGTTAAGACAGCTGTGAAATGAGGATATACTGGAGACTAGTGGCAGCACACTGTTCATGGTGTGCATTAACTCCAGGTGCAGCTTGCGGGCTGCTATGATAAAAACTGTCTCCACTACAGCAAGCGGAGTCCAGGCAAAGAAGTATGTAGCAACCATTACTATAATGAGCTTGTAGAGCTTGGAGGAAGTTTTATGTAGGGCACGTTGTCCCTGAATAACTGTAACGATGTTAGTTACAGTGATGGTGACTAGTGGGATCACAAAGCCAAATATTAGAAGCGGAATGACAAGGCCCTCTGAGAATCTTAACATATCATCCCATTTCTTAATCTCATCTTTATTAACACACTCGTCAATATATTTCCAAAATGTCTCATTCTGGCAATCTTGCCGGTGGTGTGGAAGTTCTCCTAAATTCTCTGCTGGAAATTGTTGTTTGATTGCTCTTGAAAATGCACGAACTGTCTCCTCCCCTTGAGTGCGATCTATTATGTCCACTTCATCCAGACATCCAGAAGAATTTAGTAAAACATTGCTGAAGCGGAAAGGGTCGCTTCTGTAGAAAGCAAAGACACACTGTGTACTATTATCAATATTCTCCAGGTGACCAAAACAGAGACCAGGAATGCTCATTGCAATGGTGAGGATCCAAATCAACAAGCAGACCCAGCGGGAGAAGTGCTTGGACACGAATTTCAGATGCCAGAGTGGTAGTGCCACACTGAGGCAACGGTCAACGCTGAGGGCTGTGAGGATGAAGATGCTGACATACATGTTGAGATTGGAAAGAAATTGGTAGATCTTGCAGAAAAAATCCTCAAAATACCACTGCCCAATAAACAAAGAAATGGCCTTCATTGGCAAACAAAGCAGGAAAACCAAGTCGGCTATTGCCAAATTCAAGAACCATGTCATAGCTTTCCCATTCTTCATTTTAAATCCAGTCACCCAAATAACAACCGAGTTTCCCACCAGCCCCAGGATACATGTGATCACAGAAATCACCAAACTGGAAATGCGCACTCCTTCTGTTGTATCTGCGAACTCTCTTTTTGTAACACTTTCAAAGATATCTCTTACATCCCAAAGGAAAAAGCAGGCACGTTCAGAATCCATTTTGTGTCTCACAGTTACCACCTAAAAGAAAAGCAAAGATTAGTTTCATACAGAACATGTTATTATTCCGACAACATTGTCAGTCACGACTCGATCACTAAATATCGTTGCGTGCATGCCTATATACTCATAGACGAACATTTAAATTAACTGACCTTAGCTAATTCATTTCTAAATGATCTCAGACCACATTTCCGCAGAGAAGGAACGAGTTACTAGGTAATGAGAGTTCTATGCAAAAACTATTTGCAGATCACTCAGAGCACCTTAGCTTTCACCAAAATCCGATGCACCTTGGCCAAAGCAGGAGTGAGATAGCCATGTCTCTTTCATCTGAACATAACGCCAACTGAGCAGTTTTAATCCCATGAACAAATTGAAGGTAACATGTTAGGGGATCTGCAAATAATGCCTTTGGGTGTTGATAGATTAAAATATATACTATTTGAGTTACTTCCAGGAAATGTATTACATTCCTTGCCAAGTTTGGTAAATAATTACTCCTTGGTCAGCAGCTATTTCATAGAAAGGTTCTGGTCAAAACAAATACCCAGACCATTCACCACTGGTGATATGAAGGAATATTCATACTGAAGTATTTCATTATTAGAAGGCATACAAATACTGTGAAAAATACATTAGTTAACTTCAAATTAGTAGCGAGTGCTGCTGCATGAGCTTAGTTTCATCACTGCAGTGCAAAGCTACATTGTCACCTTAGAGTTATTGTCATTTTTCAGATTCTGGATGTTTCCATTGGTATTTCATCAAGTATACACAGTAGAGTACGAGATGTTATGCAGCACCGTTTCAGAGCCTTGGCACTTAAATTTAATCCTACGATGCTTACATTTATTTCAATGACTGCGTCTCTCCTTTTTGGGTTTATTCCACCTCTTCAAATCTGTTTTTAATTTATGTTCTTTATTCGGTTTAAAATATAAAACCATAAAGACCGCAGCTGAATAGAAACAGTAAAAACGTAAAAATAAATAATGCTAAACGACAAACAATCTATATAAAAATACAAACATCATCCATGGTGCTCCGAATAGACACTGCAGCACTTGAAAAAGCAAGCCACATTAGCAAAGCAAAGTTTCACTGACAGCATTTGTAGATATAAAAGTGCTGGTGGGGCTTGTTTAAATCCACCCCTTTTCAGCAAGGGAACAATAAAACGATGCGTTTGGGAAAATTCACAAAATAACATGAAATAGAATTCATCCCGGGGTGAGTTGTTATCACAAACACAAGGGCCTAGCAATTGAAAATTGTGGCATCTTCGTGGTGAGGCCAGAATCAAATGTGATAAATTTAGCCTAAAGCAAGTTAATAGACATCTGTCCCAGTTACATTTCACCAAAGTTAGGTAGTGCTCCATTTCCCAAGTTGTAGTTATCAAAACGTTCTTTCGGACAGAGGGTTTTACCAGCTCAGCCTCTTCCCTGAACAAAGTAGCTAATTCCTAGAATGTTTCTTTAATCCATTTCAGGTCACCCTTACCAATATCCTTCGGATTGAAAAGTACACCTTCTTTACCTAACTTCATAAAGGTTTCCTTTATGTATCTTATCCACTGTATTTTTAAAGCATGGTTAAGCGGCAAACAATCCCTCATTGTTGGACCTGGCCTTTTTTGTAGGGTTGTACCCAAGCTTTTTGTCTTATTCCTCCTATTTTTTCTGACTTGTTCGGGTTGGCTTTAGGACTCTGGGCACTTTACCACTGCTATCCAGTGCTAAAGTGCATATACATTCTGTCTAAATTGTATTGGTGATTGGTTTATCCATGATTTGCATATTTGATTTACTAATAGGTCCCTATAAAAGTGCACTATGTGTGCTAAGGGCCTCTAAATCAAATGCTACTAGTGGGCCTGCAGCAATGATTGTACCACCCACATGAGTAGTCCTCTAAACATAGCTCAGACCTGCCAATGTAGTGTCTGTTTGTGCAGTTTTAAACTGCCATTTCGAGCTGGCAAGTTAACCGACTTGCCAGGCCCAAACCTTCCCTTTTACTACATGACAGTCACCCCTAAAGTAGGCCCAAAGCAGCCCCATGAGCAGGGTGCAGTGTATTTAAAAGGTGGGACAAGCAGTGGTGTATTTTACCTGTCCTAATAATGAAATACTGCTAAATTCAGTTTTCACTATTGCAAGGACCATCTCTCCCACAGGGTAACATGGGGTTGCCTTGAATTTAAAGTGTAATTTCCCATTGGGAGCAGATAGAGATTTGGAGTTAGGGGGTCTCTGAACTCAAAATTTTAAAATACATCTTTTGGTGAGATTCGAAATGTAAGTTTGAAAATGCCACTTTTCTAACCATTCTGTGTCTCTTCCTGTCTGCTGAATAGAATACATGTCTGGGTCAGGATGACAGTTGGGCTGTTTGTGTATTCATTCTAGATGGCCACACAAGCGGGAGCTGAGGCCTGCCCTTCATATCCTGATAACCCATCACCGGCTGATGGGCCTTCCTGAGCTAGAGTGGTGGGAAGAGCTGACACTTGCACCTGAATAGTTCTGTGCCTATCCTCACACAAAGCAGTCTCCAACCCAATGGAGTGTGTCTGGGGCCAGGGCAGGGAAAGACAGGGTCTTGTGTGCTACAAAGACTTCTCTTTGAAGTTTGCCTACTTCAAAGACAGATAATACTGGACCGCTGACACCATATAGTTAGAATTCTTTTGGACTGAGGACATTTTTCCAGGAAGAAGAGCTGGTTGCTGTAGTAGGGACTGTCACTTTACCTGTTGCTTTATTGTGCTGGCCTGTTGCTTCTGCTTCTGTCCTGGGAGTGAAAGGACTAGACTTGACTGTCTACATCCTGTTTTCCAAGGTTCTGCAAGGTCTTGAACTGAGCTTGCCTCCGGTTAAGAAGTCTCAGGATCATCAAATAATTCACCTGCCAGCGCCTGGGCTCTCTTGCTGAGAGTCCTGACTGCCCATGTGGTGCCAAATCCAGTTCCTGGGCACTTGAAGTGAGCTCTAGTGCAATCAAGAAGAAACAAAGCACTTCACCTCTGGGGTGACTTCGGAACCAGCGCTGCTCTCCGACTCCGTGCCACTGTCTGCACTGGAGCCGTTGTCCCCCGCTGAGTGCAACAACCATGACCGATGCTGTAGGCCTGATGCTACCACAGTGCTTCCGAAGTCTCGCCACAGTGTGAGTCCAGAGCGCCATGTCACTGATGTCCGTGGCACCCGACTCCAACTTTGCCACAGCACTTGTCACCCCATGGTGTGATCACAACACTGCAAATTCTACACCCCAGCTCGCCTTGCTGGATTCCGCCTTGTCATAATGAACCAACTCCTTACTGCCAATGCTGCATCACCTCACCTGCAACCATAAGAAACTGATGCCTCACCTTCCCGTGCCAAGCTCTTGCGTACTGGCTCCAGTGATGCCTCACCTTCCCCGTGCAACATCTTTGTTTCCTCGTTGTTTTCCAAGTTACTGTAATCAGGGTTGTGCGACTCAGTGACCGGCCCGCACTCCCTCACGAGTGGCTATTGTGTTTTTAAGCGCTTTGCTAAGATTTAATCTTTGAAAATGTACATCTTTAATTGTGTATATTGGATTTTTGTCATTTTGGCCTTGTTTTACTCAGATAAATGTTGGCTATTTATCTAAACTGGTGTGGTGTACTTTTGTGGTGTTTTCACTTTGTTACTGTGAGAGTGTACAAATACTTTACATATTGCTTCTGAGATAAGCCTGACTGCTTGAGCCAAGCTACCAAGGGAGTGAATAGGGGTTATCTTAGCTGTGTGTGTCTCTTACCCTGCCTTGAGTGAGGGTCCCTACTTGGACAAGGTGCAACCCCCCGCCAACTAGAGACCCCACTTCTAGCATTCATGATTCAATGATGTAGAGCCGTCTCCTCCTTTAGCCATATCCTAATCCAAGTCTGCAAAGGACACAATACTAGTTGGTCATTTAGATACTAAACCCCTAGCTCCTCATGCACAATGTAAGTTGGTTTACTCTGAGGACACAGAGCACACACCGTAGGAATTCATTGTCCTCTATCTGCAGCTCACTAGCTGAGAGTACTCCAAAGATGTCACACCCATACATGATCTTTGACAGGCGCTTGGTCTCATACGTTTTTATTAGGGCTTTAAGCAGCCTTCTACCTAACCTAGCAGCAAAGCTAAAGACGGCCCCTATGGAACTCCTGTATTCCTGCTTCTTATCCTCAACGAAAGGTTTCTAACTTAATTTTGATTCAAACAACACCCACAGATATGGAAAATCCCAACTTTTGCTAGAGGGGGGTGGTTTAAAGTAAAGTTCTTAGATTGTAAAGGTTTAGAACCCAACACCAAGATGTATGATTTGGAAGGGTTAACCGACAGATTTAAGTTCCTCATAAAAATTTCAAAGACATTTAATAAAAATTATAGACCATCAAAACCGCATCATCCGTGTATAACAACACAGGCAGAGGAGGTGATCCAATTAAGGGGCAGTCAGCCTTGGCATTTACTAAGGCCTTTTAAAGGCCATTTATATATAAAGTAAACAAAAATGGGGCAAGGATACATCCCTGTCCCACTCCACGGCTCGTTTAAAACTATCCGTGCAGGCCAAATCTGCAGAGTATCTCACCGTGACCATGGTATCTGCGTGGTGATCACAGAGACAATACCCTATGTTAGTATCAACACACATGCTCAAGAGGATCTTCCACATTTTGATCCGATTCACCCGATCAAATGCTGCCATAAGATTCATAAATACCAAATGAATAGTCTCAGAACAGACAATAGTATATTTACTAGTCACCATTAACAGGTTTAGACACTGGTCTATGGTGGATTTACCTGGCTGGAAACAATATTGGCACTCTGATAATGTATTGTTGTCAACAGCCCAGGAGCACATTCTATCCAATACCACCTGCCCCAAAACCTTCACTACAGAGCCCAAGAGGGATATTGGTCTCTAACACTCTGGTTTATCCTTGTCCCCCTTTTTAAATAGTGGCACATTAATGGATGATGACCAGGAAGGGGGAGGGCCTACCCTTGCCGCAGCATTCAAAATCAAAGCCAACATAGGTACCCAAACATCAAGGTGAAAACAAATAAGTCAGGGGGAATGCCATCTGGACCTGGGGCCTTATGCATAGTAAGACTCTTTATGCTCTGTCTGACTTCTTCCCGGGTAAAAACCAGGCTTGACTTCTCCTACATCTCCCGGTCCTCAGCCCCCAATACTCTCTGGTATGAACAATTATAAATCTTCTCGAAATGGGACATCCATTCCTGGGGTGGTATATCATGGCCTAAACTCGGGACATTCTCCTGGGCAAAACAAGGCTGATTAATAATATGCAAGAAAGCAACACTACACTGGATTGTACTAACTCCTCCCAAGACCTTTTCGTTATAGTCCTCTTCCTCTTTTTCAACTCAGTCTTATAAATATGTCAGCACCTGGTCACCTGCTCCCTATTTCTAGGGTTAGATTTAATTTTTTTTTAAAGTACACAAGTCCCTTGAACAATTTGTGTGAAAACATTTTAAGGCCTCATTGGGAGATCTAGAGCTATCTACGTGGACGAGCACTTTTACCTGTTCTGCAATGGAATTAAAGGTGGTTAAAAGAACACCATCAGACAAGGCTGGCGCTAAACAGATTATCTGCACAGCTAGGACAAAGGGATTTAACAAAAAGCATGGACTGCACTAGAGACCACCTTAAAAGTCTACCCTGGCTCTGAATCTGGGGAACTATACGGTCCTTAAAGTTGTTCCTTACTGATGTTCAAGGACCTCTTAATGTCATCGTTAGACAATTGTGATCATTAAAAGATTGACACATGATGTTGAAATTTGGGATCAGAGGATATAACATGGCTGACACAAAAATATAATCAGTGATAGACGTGCAACCCCTTCCCATATACGTTAGGACAGTTATCCCGGCTTTAGGCTCTGTCAGCATATCAATAGTGAATACAAGGTTAAAATCATTTAACATCGTCATTAAGTCAGCACCTTCCCTGGTATGTTCCAAATGGAGCCCAGTTAACAGAAAGCACCTCAGTAGGGTTGAGGGCCACCTGTACCGACAACTACTAAAGCCCCCCATCTTACAGAGATGTGTGTTAAAGTCCCCAACCTGAATTAAATTTGTCTGCCCCCCACTAGTTGATAAATAAACTTCCAGTGACCTAGCAAATGAAATCTTATGAGCTTCTAAGGTAGGTAGGACAGGGTGAAGGTCAATAACACACCCATTTATCTTGAGAGAAACAAATATGATCATGTCCTCTTAGTCCCTCCCTACAGCTGAATAAATAGCTGGAGTAAAAAGGTTTTATAGCCCGCTAGATAGAAAGTATTCTTATATTCCCAGGTTTGTGGAAGACAAATCAAGTGAAAGCTTTTTCCAAACCTAATCTAGTTTGCATCCTTAAATTTAGAGGAGAGACCTGCAATATTCCAACTGAGCAAGAGTACATCATCACTGACAACCGAGGTAAAGACATTATACCGGCGGACTTGAAGACTTGCACGACTAGGAGATGCTGTATCTGCTGTAATAATTACTGCTGGAGGCTTGCGTCACTCACAAGCATCCAACTGACTCAAAGGAGTGAACCTCTTATAAACACTTCACCTACGGGGGTGTAGGCTGATGAATGCGACCCGATCTCGGGAGCACAACCAAGGACCAGGGTGTTGAACAAACATTGTTGAGTCTATAAAATAAGCCCAGAGGGAGAACCTGAATGCTGGAAGACAAATTAATTCTACTGGAATCAGCCGCAGGAAGCACATGCCCAATTAAAATTATGGACTACGTAGTCCCCCCTCAATAACTTGGCATCCTTGCCCAGCCAATTAACTCTTATAACCATATGGATACAGAAGAAGTGGCTGGACCCAATTTCAAGTAGGACCCTAGCCAGTGAGTCACTTTGTTCTTCAACTGGAGATAGGTTTCAGGGAAATTACAAGGATAACAACATAGGGAGTTGCTTCGGTGGGGAGATCAGTGGATGGGACCCTCATCAATCTAGGCTTCAAGACAGGCCCGTCTGAGACAAAATAAACCTCAAATCTGATTGGCCTTCCTCAATGAGCTCTCTGACCGGGTCACCTTTAGAAGGACGATCCTCCCTGTACATCATAATTTCAGTTGAGGATAAGTGAACATCACTAATCCTAAGGTTAACCTTGTCATTAAATGTACATGCATCTGTCCTAGCCCACTTGGCCAGATCTAGGGGGTGGAACCTCGGCTAAGGAAGACAAAGGGGTAAGCGTAGCATCCTGAGAGGGTGTCCATTTTAGTCCCAATACCACTTGCTCTATGTTTTTACAACGTGGTTCAATGGGACCTAAAAAGCCCTTAATCAAGAGTTCAAGTTTAGAATGTAAAGAGCCCATACAGACTTGGAATTTGCTCCAGAGACTTATTCACAGGTTTAACCTTCAATAGAGCAGACTGGCCACAGCCACCATCAGGGTCAAACCCTTCTCTTTTCTTCAGTTTCCGTGCCCGGGGAAGAAGATACTCTACCCGCTCTGGGACTGTGACCACCAACGTAGAGACAACTTCAGTTGGTGGTGCGACAGTACAGTGATCCTGGGCTTATACTGAAACTATGTTCAAAGTCGGCCTTGCTATTTTTAAAATGGGTCCGAAGGGGGCTACTGATTGTACTACATCCCCCCACACTGAGCCAGTTCATCCTCCATATTGATAGTGTCTTTTTCCAGGGCACCCACAGCGGATGATAAAAAGGACAGGATACTCGCGTGGTTTAGAGGCCGCTGGTTCAAGCTCCCGGAGGCTTGGCTGTTACCCTTGAATTTCCTCAAAGGCATGTCAAAGCAATAACAAAAAATATGCACAGAAATGTTCACTGCACCCTGGGAGTGTGATCTTGAGAAACAACAATGTACCTGAGGGTGAACGACCGCTCCTCTAGACCAGATCCAATCAGGGTGGTAACTATAACTGCAATATGACAAAATGGTACAAGAGTGCTACTAGCTAACCAATGCCACTTCGTCCACAAGGGAGGCCGGAAAACAAGGCACAATCTCAATGTTTAATAAATAGCCCAGCACCAGCGAGTTGTATAGCACGGTCACCAACAAGAATAAGGGGATCCAAGTTCTTACCGTCGGCCTCTACTGCAATACTCCTTAATGAAGTAGGTACACACACTGCCAAAACCTGTGCCTAATGCCCAAACCTGGCACTAAGAGAGTAAGGCCCAGCCCAGCCTCGTCCAGCTGCGGATGGGCACAGATGGGCCTGCCCTTCGCCTGGGCTTCGCTCAGGTGCGTTCTGCATGCGTCCCACACAGCAGAATCAGCTGAGGCGCTTTAAAGCACGAACATATGGGCAGCCCTGCTCCCGTCCTCTGCAGGCATCCGTGAGGCTTTTGGGACTCGAAGTCCCTGTCTCAAAAAGTGTTCAATGATGCTTCCCACACAGCAGGATCAGCTGAGGCAATTTATAGCGCAGACATATGGGCAGCCCCGCCTGCTTCCTCTGCAGGCGTCCATGAGGCTTGTGGAACTCGGAGTCCCTGTGGCAACAAGTGTCCGATGATGTTTTGTACGTGTTAAAAATACGTGCCTCATTAACTCATTACAAGTTGCACAGCGCCCTGTTGGGCAGTACAACACATGGAAATCCCAATCTCTCGGCTGTAGTAATTACCGGCGGCGGCATTGAGCAGACATCCACAATGTAGCTTAAGCTCAGAAATGTTCGTGTAATACTCTGCAGATGTTATTCCAACATTTCCTTAATATGAATCCTATCTTTAGTGGGAGAAATCTGTTTTGGAAAAAACGGTAAGACTCATAATAATAATTCATCCAGTAACCCCTGTTGCTGTTTGAATCAGCATTCCCTTTGAACTGGCAATGAGAGTAACAGTCAGGATGCTCCAAACTCCTTACTCTGCTATTTGTAAGACACTGAAGTGCTTTGGACATACACCTCTACGAACCCTGAGGATATATATTTCAGCATTGGAACACAGATTGATTGCATGGGAGAGTTTTCCATCATGGGAGTGTAGAGTGTTTCCCATTAAAAGTAACATCAATAGAGCACAGTGTTCATGGGAAGAACCTACCAACAACTGCATCAACTTCAGATAAAACCAACTCTAAAACAATATCCATTTGGTGGTAGCACTTATGCATCAGCCAGCTCAACCTTTCTTCTACAATACCTTCCACAAGAGCGCAATAGGGTCATTGGTACAATTTTTCAGCTGAGTACCCACTTCATGAGTACTCGCTTCAAGTGTCCAAATGTGAAAGGGCAAATATTTGGTCTCATTTTCATCACCTATGCTAGGCTGCGTCTATTTAGACAATGTGCTTAATATTTCAAAGTCTTAACAGTTTCTTCAGTACATATCATTTTGTAAAGTGCAGATATGAAGTACATCTCACTCACACTGGTTATTTATAGGAATCAAATGTAGTTACTCTCATAAAGACCTTCACTATATTAACAACATAACGAGACTGAGACTCGTCTGCTAGTTGCCTGGCACTGAGATCTTGAACCATTGCCATTATATCCTAAATTCTTTCTTTGGCGGAGTGTGTGAACTCCTCACAGTCTCTAGATCCCATTTTCAGTCTTGCTCCGGACACCTTTAGTTATTTGAGAGGTCTCATGCTGCGAATACTTCAAAAAGGATAAACATAGAACGTGTTCTGCAAGTTAACTCCCTTCTGCCATTGGCTCTCGTGTGTCTCATGTTGTGTCAGTGTGTGGATGGGCTGTCCTTCAATCCAATGTCATTTCATAGAAGGTTACATTATCCCAGTGCTGTTGCCATTTTGATTTTGATGATGGGCTTCACGAAGTAGTCCCAAATCTCAGCCTCACTCTTTCTCCCTTGTTTTCACCTTGCATTTCCCTTTTTCCTCATCACTACATCACCCAAGAGTTTCTATCTGCTGTTATCTGTCTTTTGGAATCACCATTACGGCCAATCCTCCTTTTCCTTTCCTGTCAGAACACACAACTCTGCTTGCATACTCCTTACACAAAATACCTCACAGAAAGCAACTAAAGAACTGTTCTAGGGATTAAAAAAAGTCATTTTCTTCCTACATGCAAACAACAGACCATAATCTAGCTGTACATTTAGAATGGAATAGAATGAAAGCATCTAAACCACACTTACAAATGGACCTTTCTTAATACTAAAAGGCGTTTGTTTACTACACATATTTTCTCAGCTCTTCACATGGAGGCTTCCATTTTTTACAGTGTGAGAGAGCTTCGAGATTCATACTGAGTACAAAATAGCTGCGAATCCATTGATATGTTTAATTTGATGGTACATTATTTTGAAGACAAAATCTGCATTATTACAAATGAATTACTACCATGTGAACGTTCTTCAGGAAATCTTCAATGCCACATTCACTTAATGCAATGTCGAGTCTGTGATGAGACCTTTCTTTGATTAGTGGGTTACACAAAAACCGTCTGGTTTTCCTAGGACCTACTACCAGTGATAATTCTTAGAGACCTCTGCAAACTGGTACCTGCCCCACAACTAAGTCATCATTAATGCATCTCTTTCAAGAGGCGAGGTGCCTTCTGAGTTTAAATTTGCCAGGGTCTGCCTGTTGTGGAAGAAAGCTTCTCTGTACCCCAGAGTTCTGACTTGTTGCTGCTCCGTATCCCTACTATCTTAGCTGATGATACTGGAGAGGGCTGTTTTTCGGCAGAGTGCAAGGACTTGCTGCACCCTTACTATGGCTTGAAGTTAGTGGCCTCTCATCATTCTTCAATACCGTTAACCATTAGATGTCACTCGACTGGTTAAGAGAGATGGGTATAAATGCACAGGCCTGGCTCCACATTCACAGTTTTCTGTCAAACAGGGCATTTCAAATCACTACTAGAGCTTATTGCTCCACCCACCGGTCACTATCTTGCAGTGTTCACCAGTGCTCTACACCCTGTACATGGAACCCTCGCACAGCTGATCTTGTCACGTGAGTTTGAGCTGTACGTGTATACTAATGGCACTTCAATCATCTGAAAAATCACCAGTGAGCCTGAGGAGGTCCTGACCTAGTTTCTTTCTTGAATGGTTCAGATTAAGCAATGGATGAAAAAAAAGCTCTTTGGACTAAGGGGCATAAATACAAAGAACTGGCAAAGCACTGCACCAAAAATGGCAGCGCTGCGTCATTTTGAAACCCAGGGATGTGCCACACTTACAAATGCGTCATATCCCTGTGTTTCCCCCTGTGCCAGCGCTAAACTAGCTGCCTAGCAACAATGCAGCCACCCTTTTGCAATGGTGCAAGAATGGCTGTGTTGCAGAGGAGATTGTGTGCAAGAAGGGACACCTTCCTGCACAAAAACAATCTTCAATGGCGATTTGCTCTTTCTATGTGTGCTGCAAAATGCAGCACACATAAAAAGAGCAAAAAACAAGGAGAAATTAAACCATTTCTCCTCATTGCGATATGCTAATGCAACCCCTGGGATGGCCTTATATTTTGGCACTGCCTCAGATTTTCGATTCCTTGTAAATCTGGGGCAACGTCAAAATTCAATGTGTGTTGCTGTGGAACACCCATTGGAACACCCATTGGAGCACCCATTGCACGCTCCTTCCATGCAAAGTGCTGTGTGTGAAGGGGCCGTATTTACAAGGTGGCGTTAAGCCACAAAACGTTAGACTATAGTAATGGGTGTACCTATATCCTCCTCTACATCCTATCCACAAACTTCAAATGGTTCAGAATAATACTTTGAGAGTAGTCAGGGGATTAAACTCAAGGAGCTCATTTTTCACACTATGTAACCTCACTTCATGGGCTTACTGTGAAGGAGCGTGTTATTTTTTTAAATCACTTTATCTAGTGCACAAAGCTGCATACGTCTTCATGAGCTCTTTCTTGTGTATGCTTTGCCTTCTGTTAAACTCGCTGTCTATTAAAATCGAGCGCCCTCTCATTCTTGGTGGCCCCATATTTCAATTGGTATGCACTGGGGGGCAGTGCGTTCTCAACCGCTGTGGCCTGGCACTATGATAAACTGCCAGAATAAATCGAGAACGAGCAGCCGTGTGCCAGGTTTACAAAGGCACTTAAAATCTGTCTGTACACGAAATCGCTATGAACTGTGTTAGAATAGTAATGACTATAACCCTCACAACCCAGACTAGTGTATTTATTTAAAAATAGTGAACTTTCGAAGGTGAATATGCAAATATATATGTTGAGGCCACCCCCTCTTCATGACCTAGTGGGCCGAAAACAAAAGCACAGTCAGATTTTTGCCAGGATTTCTTTCCACTCTCAACAAAAGCGGACATTGCAGGGATCCGGGTTTGCTCAAAATGCTCTTATACATTGCGATTGAGGGCAGAGGGGAACTCCAGTGGCACAACTAGTAACGGCCCAAGGAACTTCAATCCACAAACAGCATGGATTTGCATCTGAATAGAGGGACCTGTAGCTGAAGGCTGTGCAATCTACTACAGGAAAGACTTGTTTCTGACTCTTGGTAGAGAGCAGGGCCGGCTTTAGTTCTAGTGGCGCCCTGTGCGACAGTCTTTTTTGGCACCCCCTACCCCATGACCACCTCCTCGGGTTCACTTACTGCCACTGGGCCAATGTGCCCTTCATTTCTCCATAGCCCCCTTTCACATACATTAATTTCTTTTGAAGCGCTGATAAAGGCTGACTTTACTAATTCACTGAGGTACCCACATAAAATATAGTTCTACTCTTTGCAGCAGGCATATTAACCTACTACGCTACTTTATGGTAAGTCAAAGCTTCCGCTGGACAAAATACTCATCTGTCTCCCTTAGCAGGAACATTAATCACAAGAGGTATCCTGACATTGTAATTGTTTCCTGAAGGCTGGACGCACAAGGAACTTTTCAGCAGGTGCTTTTCAATGGCAAATTTCGTAAGTCGTTGCTAAACAAGGCGCCCCCCTGAGGCCAGCACCCCTCAATCAAGGTCAGCACCAGGTGCGGCTGCACAGCCCTAAAGCCGGCCCTGGTAGAGACATAAAGGGCCTGATTTAGATTTTGGGGGACAGGCTACTCCATAGCCAGTCCACCGATATCTAACTCCTATAGGATATAATGGGATTTATATTTCGGCGGACCGGCTGTCACTTTTACGGAGTAACCGTCTGCCGAAACATGAATTAGGCCTATAGTGTTGCAGTCTGGTACAGCAAGATCTTATGTTTGCCTCAAGGGACCTCTAGTAACAGCCCAAGAAACTCAGGTATGCATCAAGATAGTGTCGATTGCAACTTTAAAAAACTCTGGGGACATACAAATGCCACATTTGGCACCTATACAACAACTTTAGAGCTGCTCTGGGAGCCACCCATACCTCAGTAATATGTTATAGTGAGGAAGAGCCAGAAATGAAAAATGCCCTGGTTTTTGTGTGAAGCTTGTTGACCTTTCTTTTTTTTAAGAATTATAGGGAAATAGACATTTCTGAGTATAAAGTTAGCAGCTACACCTCTGGTTATGTCCTGCCCACATCAGGGTTATTTACTTCAGGATCGTATTTAGCCACTGGTATTTTGTCTATTGCATACTTTTTCAATAAAATATAATTAGCGAACCATATTTAATGTCCACTATGCAAAGTCAGCACATAATGGCCAGTTTCTATTATGCCCACTTACATGACACTGACATGTTTCCATAATGGCCTGTTAGAACACCATAGAGTAAATTCTATTTTACTCAAAGTATCATGAACATCTGCTCCATTAGATGATCAGCTCATCAGGACTAATTGACTTTATGCAGCATATATTCTGGGTAATTTTCAGTAAGCCAGTAAGCACAAAATGGCATGTTTCACTAAGGATGAGTAGCACACCATAGACGGTGTTGATTATGCCCAGATAGTATCTCTTGGACAATGCCCATTATGTGCATTAGGAACATGGGACCCATTTCCATTAAAATCAATTAGCCCTTCAAGGTCATTTTCCATTAGTGCCTTCTATCATATCATGGCCCATTTCCCTGTTGGCAAAACAAACAGACAGGTCAGCAAAATATGTGAACATATATGTTTCTTTATTTCATTCTGATATTAAAATATAAAATTCCAGCCAACAGGATACGGGAAGCTTTCAAGTCAATCGTTCAGAGCGTATGAGACCTTCCAATGAGTGGCCCTCTAAAGTGCGCCATTCCTTTTCAGAAAACAGTAATTCTCTAATTAAAAAGACACATTTATTAACTGAACAACTTAAGGCAATGTATTAGCAGCAACTTGTCAAACTATCTCCTCCATCAGGAAAGCTGAAACTTACCGACCAACCTACTCAAATTAATTATAGTGGGCACCGCCAGTGCAGAAAACTTCTACATGCATTTTCTATCTGTTTTGCAGAACAGAAAAGTAGCATTATTTCACAGCAACTAAGTACTAGTCAAAGAAAGAAAAAATAGAACAAGCATTGGCAAAGGCAATAGGTTTCACCTTTGTTTTTTATTACAATTTAATTGTTGTAAAATATTGGAAAAATGTTATAACATTCTTTGTTTTAAATTTGATAAACTGTTAATGGTTTTTCTCGTTTTGAAACAAACATTATTATAACATTTTTGTAATATTTGTATTCCAGTTAGATAAAACAAAGAAATAAAGGCAAAACCTATTAGCATGACGCAAATAAGACAGAGAAAACAAAATAAAATGATGGACAGAGTGTTGAAACTTTTCAAACTCTCACCCCCAGTCACAGATCTGGGCTTAATCCATTGTTATTTTGCTCACCACGTCACTCTAGTTTGGACCCAGCCATATGCAAATCAGTCTTAACCCTGTTCCCCATGGGAACAGTCCAGCCCGAACTGCCAGGACAGGTCCTCCCGGGACAGGAAACAAGCATCCTGAGACCGGTTTCAGGGTATAACCCTTCATCAGCCAGGCTAGCTTGAATCCAGTAGCACAGTGAGCAAGGGACCCACGTCTGGGCAGACCCTAGCCACTTAGGGCACACAAGGCAACATCACAAAACAAAATAAAATGATGGACAGAGTGTTGAAACTTATCAAGCACTCACGACCAGTCACAGATCTGGGCTTAATCCATCATCATTTTGCTGGCCACATCACCCCAGTTTGGACCCAGCCATATGCAAATCAGTCTTGACCCTGTTCCCCATGGGAACAGTCTAGCCCAAACTGCCAGGCCAGGTCCTCCCTGGACAGGAAACAAGCATCCTGGGACCAGTTTCAGGGTATCACCCTTCATCAGCCAGGCTAGCTTGAATCCAGTGCTGCAGCGAGCAAAGGACCCACGTCTGGGCATACCCTTCCCACTTAGGGCAACTTTAGCAACACAAAAGGATGATGGACGGAGTGTTGAAACTTGTCACAGATCTGGGTTTAATCCATCGTTCCTTTGCTCACTATGCCACTCCAGTTTGGACCCAGCCATATGCTAGAGGTTGAGGTAGGGGTAAGTTAGGTAGAGATAGGTGTAGGTAGAGGTAGGTGTAGGTGTAGGACAAGGTAGGTGTAGGGAGAGGTAGAGGCAGGTGTAGGTGTATGTAGAGGTAGAGCTAGGTGTACGTAGAGGTAGTGGGTAGAGGTAGGTGTAGGTAGAGGTAGCGGTAGATAGAGGTATAGGTGGGTGATGGTAGATGTAGGTAGAGGTAGGTGTAGGTAGAAGTAGGTAGAGGTATAGGTAGAGGTAGGTGTAGGTAGAGGTAAGTAGAAGTAGCTGAAGGTGGAGGTAATTAGACGTAGAGGTAGGCGTAGGCAGAGGTAGGTGTAGGTAGAAGTAGGTGTAGGTAGACATAGGTAGAAGTAGGTGTAGGTAGAGGTAGAGGAAGGTGTCGGTAGAGGTAGGTGTAGGTAGAGGTAGTGGTAGGTGTAGGGAGAGGTAGGTAGGTAAAGGTAGAGGTGGGTAGAGATAGGTATAGGTAGTGGTAGGTAGTGGTAGGTTGAGGTACGTGTAGGTGGAGGTAGGTGTAGGTAGAGGTAGGTATAGTTAGAGATAGGTGTAGGCACAGGTAGGTGTAGGTAGAGGTAGGTAAGGTAGGTGTTGATAGAGGTAAGTAGAGGTAGAGGTAGAAGTAGGTGTAGGTAGAGGTAGGTAGAGGTATGTGTAAGTAGAGGTAGGTAAAGATAGGTATGGAGATAGAGAGAGGTAGAGGTAGAGAGGTATTCAAGAACAAAGCACTATCAGCACTCAAAGTGCAAAACAAGTGGCAATGCAGGCTGCAGAAAGAGATCAAAGACTGAGTCAAAGCAGCCCACTCCGACACATTGTGCAATCATAGTAATTGTAGGCCTGTTGCATGCAAACCCTGTAGGAGAGGATGCGGTCTAACAGCCTGAGCTGACAACTTTGGAGCTGGGAAACCAGATTCAAGTCTCGGTGTCAGCTTAACATCCTGTGATTCTGGGCAAATCACTAAGGGCCTGATTACAACTTTGGCGGAGGGTGTTAATCCATCCCAAATGTGACGGATATCCTGCCCACCGTATTACGAGTTCCTTCGGATATAATGGACTCTTAATACGGCGGGTGGTATATCCGTCACATTTGGGATGGATTAACACCCACCTCCAAAGTTTTAATCAGGCCCTTAATGTCCACCTGCCTACCAAAAATGAATGTCTCATTCTCTAATGTAACTGGTGCTCATGTAAAGCGCTCCAATACCTTCGATTCAACAGGCACAGATACCAAAGTAGCAGTGACAAGAAACAGCGACATTCCCAAACAACATACTGCCACGGAGTGCGAAGCAAAGGAAATAAAAAAAGAAGTACCTTCAGCGTGGTAGCCAGAGAGGACGGACACTGGCCAGTGTCCAATGGAAAGTGACCGGAAGAAGTACTTGGTGTAGAGGCAACCAGACTACAAGAACAGCGAAGAAGACAACAGGAAGTGAAGCAGGATGACGTACAGGTGATTAGGCCAATCAGAAACATGTAAAGCAGATCAACGTTGAACTAAGCCAATGGTAAGTTCAGGTAAGTACGGAGCTGGGCCGAAACCCCTTATAAGTTTTTTTATTAACTATAGATTTCACAAGCAGCGTACAAGTGCGCATGCTTGCGAAACCTAAAAATGGGTTTGGCCAATTATAGCGACATAAAACGAGACATCTTGCATGAGCTCCCCTCATGCTGGGAACATCATCCCCCTCCACCCCTGGACCTGAACATAAAACCCTGACCGGGAGGGTCTTCTCAATATGTTGCTGCAAATCTCAACAAGATGTGGAAAATATATCTAGTCACTGATGGCATTTGAAGACGCACATTGGGATGCAAGGGCAGGAGGTCTACCGGCTGATATTTGATAGGAAAATTATTAATTATTCATCATCATCATATACTTTATTCGACCATAGGTCATAAAAGTTACATATTAAATTGTACAAAAAAGGTACGTTTTCTTCATTATACTTTTACACTGGCTGGAAATAGTAAGGTTTAGAATAGGAAAAGCTTCTATAGGCAATGGCCTACTATAATCCACCATTGATCCCGATACATAACTTAACATTTAGATACCAGGGTTTCTGAGACAATTACTTCATAACGTTAAAATAGTACAAATATTTAAAACTCTTAAAACAATATGGGGTGATTTCAAAATACATATTTCCCAGATGGTATCATCATCAAGATAAATACAAACTATCCGACCCAAGATGTAAAAATTTAAAGTGCTGATTTGATGTTACATAATAATATAATTCCTTAATAATTTAGATGGCATACTTTAACAAAGAGAGCCTACTACCGGCACAATCATTTGGCAAATTTAAGCACTGTCAAGTCGTTAAGACACAGTGATAAAAAGCTTATATATTAACTTAAAATGGTTATCGGATTCATGTTAAAATGGCACAAGTGCCAGACAGATGCATAAAAAATAGCTCTTTATGGCTAAAACTAGTGTTAAAATGGCAGAAACACATAATGATTACCTACATAATGTCTGAAAAATCTATTCCGAGCCCTATCCAACCCACTTTATCCAGATCATCTTCATCATCAACTTAGTTCATCAATGACCATAAAAGCACATAAAACAGAATATAATAATTCTTAAGTAAATAAATAAATACATGTCTGTAAATAGGTGTAAAATATTAAAAAATAACTTGATTTGCACATATGGCTCTAAATCTTACCTATATAGAGATAAGACCTTAAATAACTTTTTGAAGATGGCAACGTATGCGCCAAGCTGTTGCTAAATACTTACTTACTGAAAGAATTACGTCAGCTGAATTATGGCTTTTTAGAACCCGTAGAGCCAAGGAGCAATTCTTGAATCCCATGTCCCTGCAAATCTTGCGGATCCATTTTGTTCGCGGAATCGCATAGGCTGGGCAGAAGAACATAAAATGCTCAATGGTTTCAAAAATACTGCCACAGGCAGGGCATGTATCGGGAAGATTAATCGACCCCCACCTATGAATCAATGACATCAGGGGCAGTGAGCCAAAACGAAACCTTGCGTATAAGCTCTTGCCTTGCAAGTCCGGTATCACATCCAAATAGGATTCAAACTTTGGGGACCATTTAGTATCAGTAAAGGAATTAGTTAAGCGACCATGGGATTTATGGATTATGTAGTTGTCCTTAACATAAGACCAGTAGGTTAACTTTAAAACATTTTTGTGCCGTCTCTCTAATTTGTGGGGATTTTCCCAATAGTCGCCCAAGCCCAAAAGCCTAAGCCAATGGGCCACATGGCGAATCCAGGGAAGAGTATTAGCATTTTGGCATTTCAGTAAATCGAGTAATGCGGTCTTATATATATCTAGTTCGGGGGTTGTCCATAATCTAATCCAATAAAGGAGAGGTCTTAGAGTAGCTAGATCTGCTACTCGGCTTAGCCCCAGATCTAGAAATATTGGAAGCAAGGGTGTAGTGCGTGGACATGCAATTAAAGCCCTTGCAAAGTTGTTTTCCCCCACACTGATCTTATTGCAGTTAGCGTAACCCCATACCTCCGCTCCGTACAGGGCTGCACTTTGAGCCTTAGCCGTGTAAATTTTAATTGCTGGGGAAACAACCTTTGTAAAGGAGCTTTGGTAAAAACGCAATATGGATGAGGCTCTATGTTGAAGGAGCCCTGCACTTTTCGTAATCTGCTCTTCCCATAGTAGTTTACTGGTTAACCTAACTCCCAAGTAATCTATAGAGCTTACTTCCTTCAGCGGTACTCCCTCAATGTGGATGGAACATCTTTTCCTAGGTCCCTTGGATAAGACCATCAATTTTGTTTTGTTAATGTTAACCTCCAGCCCATAATCGCTACAGAATTGGTTAAACCGGTCAACAAGGGTCTGCAACCCCATTGGTGTCTTAGAAATGAGGAGTGAATCATCGGCAAAGAGCAAGATAGGGATTTTTTGTGTATTCAGGGAAGGGGCATCATTCTGGCCTGTGGACACAGCCTTTACTACTTCGTTGATAAATATAGTAAACAGTAGGGGGGCTAACACGCAGCCTTGGCGAACTCCTCTTCTGATTGGAATCCGTTCTGTCAGTTCGCCTTGTTCACCCCACCTCACTTGGGCATAAGTGTTCTCATGCAGTCGTTTTAACAGGAGTAATAGATCCTCTGGGATTCCCAATCTACCCAGCACTTCCCACAGTTTGGCTCTTGGGACCAAATCAAAAGCCGATCGCAGGTCTATAAATACCACATACAGGCATTGTTTGGCCACAAGTACATATTTCCAATGCAATATGGCCAATCGAAAAACCTGGTCTATCGTGCTTGTTTTTGCACGAAACCCTGCCTGTAGATGGGAAAGGATTTGGTACTCCTCAACCCAATTGATTAACCTCTGCAAAATTTGTTTTGCAAAGATCTTTTGTAGGTTGTCTATAAGGCTAATTGGCCTGTAGTTGGCTGGGAGATTAGCATTCCCTTTTTTATAAATGGGTATGATCTCTGCCCCCTTCCATGTACCTGGAATTTGCCCCCCTGCCGCTATACTATTTGAAATGGCATTTATATACCAGGACCAGATATGTGGTTCTGATCTATAAAGATCTCCAGGGAGCTTATCTGGTCCAGGTGCTTTGCCAGGTTTTAGGCTATTTATAGCCTCAAGGGTCTCTTCTATTTTAAAAATGAGGCAACGCTCAGGGACACACTGAGACTCCACTTGGGGGGCCATACGGGAATTTGGTTCCAACAATTCTGTTGGAGAGTGGGCCACATTGGTGTCCATTGGGCCCTCTGGTAGGGCATAGAGAGTAGTAAAATGCTCTACCCAGCTTTCTGGTTGGATATGGTTGCTGGGACAACTCCTACCTCCATTTTCTCTTTTAGACAGAAGCTCCCAGAAACGCTTATTGTTCTTCTCTCTGGAAGCATCTAATAATTCCTGCCACAGGGAATCCTCCCACTGCTTTTTAGCATTAGACAAAGTTGCTTTGTATAGGGACCTGGCTTGTTTAATTTCCCCCTGGGAACCAGACATTACTGCAACTCTTAACCCAGACTTAGCCTTTGAGCACCTCTCATCAAACCATCCCTTGCTTGCCCCTTTCCCTTCATGTGTCTTTGACCGCCTTGTTTTATAAAAAAAAGACCGTAGTTGGGTATACATGTTGTCATGTATTTTGAGAATCGGAATATTCCCCACTGCCTGGTCTTCATACTCTGCCAAATTATTTAAAAAAATCTGATATATTGCTCTGATATGATGAGGGTTGGACACCACTTTTGGCCATGTAATCTTGGTGAATTTGTTGTTCCAACAAGATGGCGGAATGATTGTGACATGGTTATTAAGTGTTCTCCTGAACGTTTCTCCAGAAAGAGTAAGGAGCAAGGGGAAATGGTCACTGTCACATCTTACTTCTATTTTCATATCTACCAATTGGGGCCACAACCTAACATCTACCAAGAAGTAATCAATAGTGCTTGTCGACATGCCCCTTTTAAAAGTAGGTGCGCTGTTCATATCAGATGGAGTTCTACCGTTACAGGCCCTAAGGCCATGATTTAAACATAATGTGGCTAATTGCATGGCCACCCGAGATTTTTTGCAAGGCTGGGTAATAGATAGTTGTGGGATCCCCCACTGCTCATCTTCTTCATCAGTTAAACCACTTGTGAGAATAGAAGGCTCGAAGGTACAGTTAAAATCTCCAGCTATGATTAGAATAGTTGAGGGGTGGATGCTGCCTACAAATTCAGACAGAATAGCCAGGGTATGGGACTCGGAGCCATTTGGGACCGATCGTATATAAGCATTAACAATAACAATTGATAATCTTCTGTTAAACGTAATACACATGGCTTTTAGATCTACAGAATCAATTCCCAAAAGCTTGTAGTCACACTGCAAATTCTTGTTAACAAGTAATAAGAGCCCACCTTTTGCCCGGCCCCTCCCCTTCTCTGGAGGTATAGCAGGTGCACTAAATGAGAGAAATCCATCTATATTGGTGGCATCCTCCGCCCAAGTTTCCTGAAACAAACATATGTCTGTTTTTTTAATAAAAGAGGCCCATTCACCATCATCTAGTTTCTTTGCCAGGCCGGCAACATTCCATGACATAAGTTCTAATGTACATTTATCTTGGTTTGTCACCACGGGTGTGCATCCAGCGTCTACCACACTCGAGTCAGTACTACAAGTGTTTGGTGATAATGTTTTGTCATCCCCCGTAAAATGTAAGGCCTTGGAGCAGGCCGTCACATTAGTTACTAGTTCAGTAGTCAGTCATACAGGATTGGGCAACAGCCTGGGATTAACTTCCTTTCGTGCAGCATCTCCGCGGGAATTAGTTAAACCATCAGATCCTGCCAGTCCCATGGCTTGTCCAGTATTTTGTGGGTGTAACATGAGTCTAATTCCCTCCCTGGTTGTTGCATGTTCCAAGTGGGTACGACGATCAAAATCCATTAATTGTGTCACCATATACTTGTCTTCAAAATAGATAGTTATTATGTCAAGATTGGTCCCTGTGATGCTGCTTCTCTTGGCCGATATTATGTCAGAACGAATAACAGAGAGACAACTTCGTCGGGAACGTATCCAATGTATGACTTTGTTGATCAAGGAAGCTTGATTCTCAGCTAACCCTGGCGATAGTTTTGGAACATTAGTCAAATAGATTTTATTTGTTCCCTGACTTATAAACAGGTCCTGTTCTTTATTAACTATACTCTCAGTATTGTATCGGGAGAGAGTGATGTTGTTAGAGGGAGTCTTATGTGACTTGTTGGGGGGTTGTGTAAGGCTGGAGTCTTGGACAGTTTCCGGTGGGTCGGATTTGCTAGTCCTACCTCTGGCCCTGTCACTAGTAAGATTACTTGACCAACTACCTTGACGGTCTCTGTGCCTAGGTACATTTGTAGACCTCCTGGGTCTCATGTTGTCGATATTGGGATCACAACGGTAGTCTTCCCTCCCTAGAAGAGCTGTCCCCCTTCTAGTGGGGAGACAACAATTGTCCCTTAGCTCCGTCCCCATTGGTGGGGCAGATAATGGGAAGACTTCTTCCCCCCTGACCTCCCCACAGACTTTACAAAGTCCAGCACAAGCACGATTGCTCTTCATAAGATCTATTAATACTAAAACCAGTCCCTTAACTTCATCAACTCTCTGGAGAACTGTAGCCAGGTTGTCTCTACTAGCTGCTGGTTCTTTGCCTTCTGGCTCGAGCTGGGGGATCGGTGAAATAACACTAGGGTTGGGTTTTCCAACTACTGACTTGCACTTGGGCACACTCGTGGGCACGGGCGAGTCCTCTATTACCAATAGAGGTTCAAAACGATTAGTACAGAATAGGCTAGGGACCACCTTGATCACCGGAGTCAATGGTAGAAGGGTTGGTGTATGTGGTACGTGTGGGAGACCCAGCTGGGATACTGGAGAACTCGCTATGTTATAAGTGGGTAACGGTAGGGGGCCCTTGCAATTATGCGGGCCCCCGTCTCCATCTACCCCTATTATAGTATCTGTAGGATCCCTTGACCCCTTCTTTTTAAATAACTCTGGGATTTTCCTATCGTTAGGGGGGCCTCTCTTTAAATTAGTTGCCCCTAGAGTTGTTTGTGTACCTAACATAGACTCAACTTCTTTAACTAGGAGATCTATTTCATCCAATGGGTTTAACCCATTGGGTATAGCTGGATTCAAAGGTCTACTTGGGCGTTTTTTTGCGATTTTAGTACCCTTGGATTGTGCTGGTAAATCTATAGCCTTCCTTTTCCCCATATTGGGAAGATGCCCGCAATGGGGTAGCTTAGAGGAGGAATTAATGGGGGAAGGGCTGAGTGAAGAATAGGCTTCTCAATTTAGGAATAGTAGGATGGTGCTATAATCTGTACTCTCTTAAACAACTCTTAGATAACAAGTAATTCTCTTACTACAGGTGAAAGAGATGGGGCCCAGCCCAGCCTCCTCCGGTCTCTGACGGGCTAAGGACGGGCCCGCCCTTGGCCCGGGCTTCGCCCGGGCGCCGCCCGCGCGCGTCCCGCGCTGCGGGAGCGCGAAGATAATTTAAAGGGCTCCTGCCCTATTGCTTGACTCTCCTCCCGGCCTCCCGGCTGTGACAGCGCTACCCGCGACGGCGGGAGCGCGAAGATAATTTAAAGGGCTCCTGCCCTATTGCTTGACTCTCCTCCCGGCTGTGACAGCGCTACCCGCGACGGCGGGAGCGCGAAGATAATTTAAAGGGCTCCTGCCCTATTGCTTGACTCTCCTCCCGGCCTCCCGGCTGTGACAGCGCTACCCGCGACGGCGGGAGCGCGAAGATAATTTAAAGGGCTCCTGCCCTATTGCTTGACTCTCCTCCCGGCCTCCCGGCTGTGACAGCGCTACCCGCGACGGCGGGAGCGCGAAGGTAATTTAAAGGGCTCCTGCCCTATTGCTTGACTCTCCTCCCGGCCTCCCGGCTGTGACAGCGCAATTAATTATTAATTTCTTACATGTGATAAGATGTGCACGAACATGTTTTTTATTGTTATGCCCAACTCAGCCTTTACCAATGTGTATTATTACTTATGCACGAGTGAGATACCTTAATACAATAATCACATGGTATGATCATGTGTCATAAACAAAAAATATAACGAAGAACGAAAATTGATCGTACAGTAGAATTAATGTGAGACATTTTTCATAGAAATACACTTTTATTGAATTCACTTTTATATTACTTGTCGTTGACACGGATTTTTTTAAGGACTAATTCTGGATTTTGGTGCATGTAGTATAATTCAACACATAGGTATGTCAGTGAAACTTTGCATTCCACTTAGTTCTAAACGATGTATTGAAACTGTATGGAAATGGAAAGATAAAATAAAAAATTGACATATACAATTATGTTTACTGTTTGAATGCCGAGATTGATTAAATCAAATAATTAATTTATTATTTGGGTAATTGGATAAAACTTCATCCCAACAAAATGATAAATTGATTTTGGATGAATATTTCTAGTCCGATACAAAAGAAGGATTTTTGATAGTGGTTTGCACATGCATGAATATTGTTTTAATAAAGGATGTGGGAATAACAAAATATATTTGGTAATCAAATGTTACAAAACTGTTGATTGCAGATGTCTTTATAATTTATGAGATCGATAAAGAATGTTTTACTCTTTATTTGTAATGTGTTTTTCTACAACACTTATCACAGCATTCAGGCAGATTCCCCACCCCTCTGCACACAAACACATTTGCACCCTGACATCCCCTCCTCTCCGCTTCCATTCAGATACACACACATGCATACTCACATGCATACATGCACACTAATTCCGTTACACGTACACGGACACACCACACACATGCACCCAACACCTCGCCCCCCCCCTTTTGGATAGTCCACTTACCTGTTTCGGCGAGATGGTCATATGGAGGGGATGGGTCCTGGCGTCTTCCACTCCAAGCACTGCACCGCCGTACAGGACACCGCCCTGCCAAATTATGCATCGTGCCTTGGCGGTGCTGGCAGTGGAACCTCCTCTCTTCCTCAGTCAGCCAGGCCAACGGGGTCGGATTTCAACCCGTAAACGGGTGGAAATCTGAAGGAACTCACAGTATGGTGGTCTTCGGACCGCCAACATTAGCAGTCTGTTGGCGGTAGCGGCTTCGGCAGTCTTGCAAAAAGAACGCTGAAGTCGTAATGAGGATCTGAGTCTGGAACTGGCAGTTCATTGGATCGTTGGTTTAAGGATATATGAAGCTGTAACTCCCTTGCTTGGAGCCCATCGATGCTGACCTGTGGAGTGACTTAATACTTATGTTTCACATTTGAGTAAGTGTATGTCCTAGCAATTATACCTGAAAAAGAATCTTCAGAAGTACATCCCTCAAGCAACTTTAGTACCAATGAGATATTACTATCCCAAACAGACTGAATTACTAAAGGTGACGAGTGATTTTCTGTTATAGAGCCTTAAAATTAAAACATATCTATGGATATCCACACACCTGAATAATAGTTGTGTTTGACGAAGCGGAGTCAACGTTTTTATTAGGTACTGGTTGGATTTGATACTGACTTTTTTCATGCAGCTATCCTGTTGAAGTAATTAGATTCAGGCTACTAAATGTAAAGTTTGTCTGTCTTTAATCAAATGGACATCATTCAGCTGATACTGATAACACCGAAGCCCTCAACCTGAGTGGGCCGGTAATGCTCCTGTTAAAACTGGCCCCTTGGTATTCCAGATACCAGGAGAACCGATAAATCTAGTGTGGTAGAGTTTACAGAAATTACATGTTACATGGGGTTACCTTAGAATGAAGAATTATTGTGAGACTCAGTAATTCTGAGTCAGATTCCATTGCTTATTCGTCATTCTTCACCCAAATTACCCCTGCAAATTTTGTCTTCTTCAGTCAGCCTAAATTGATGCATGAAGATAATCAGATCTGTGGTGTTCCAGATGATCTCATAGTTCCAAAAGGGCTGGGAACTTCTGTTAAAGTCCCCATTAGATTTAAGAGACCTCTTGCAATAAGGGTCTTACTGTTCAAGTATCTAGACAAAAAGCAGTTTGTGGCGTGTTTTATAGAAATATCTTATATTTGATTTCTATCATTGCTAAAGAGAGCTCAAGTTCTACGCAATGAGGAAATCAAGAGGCTGGTCAACAAAAAAAAACCTGGGCAGCCGACCACGGGTACCCTCTGCTGTGGGTGGCACTTATGAATATATTGAACAGGCGTGTAACGGCATGGGTGGAAAACAAAGGGAGGGCCCTAAACAGCCAGAAATTGTTGAGGCAGTCCTGCAGTTGATATTGAAATATAAAAGTATGCCATGTATACTTGAAGCAGTAGTCAAGTACACCTGAACCAAATCATTTTTTAGCAGACAAAAGATGCATTACACAATGTTCAATGCTCCTAGCACTGCTGCATTACTTGCAAAGAAAAAAACGATTAAATATTAATACCATATGAACAGCAACCAACTTAACCACAACCCCACTCAAAAAGTCAAATCACCTCACATTAATATAAAATGAGAAACAGACCACAAGAGTTTTCAAACATCTCAAACAAAAATATGCCACCATTCACACAATGAGTTTTCATTAACATTACGGAGGCATTAAGAGTGCATTAACTCCTATCTATGTGGGTGTACTGTGTGATAAGTGAAAACCTCAGAAACAAGGGCATAAATAGTCTCATGAGGTACTTTGTGCTCATAATGGAAAGCTAACTCCGAAATAAGTTATACAAACAATGTGCAACCTTATCCTGATCATGCGTGCACATAAATTCAAGACATAAGCTTTATAAGCAAATAGGTCAATGCATCACATCATGGCTTTATGTGGTTGAAGCCACAAACAGAAGTGATACTTAAAGGATATATAAATGATAACATATAGATATTAATGGAGACGTATGTGTCAAATAAAACAGAAAAGTTTGACAGAATTGAGAAGATTCTATTTTCTTTATTTTTTATTTTAATATAATTTGTTTTTTAAAGAACCTCGCTGGATCCGAGTATAAAGCTGTCTGTTAACACTGTGATAACTTAAATCATCAGTCTACCAAGTTAGTCAACTGCAAGTTGCAGTGTGAAATGGCAAAGAGCATACATTTTAAAGGGAGGACCATATAGAGATAGAACGTTGTGCGTATAGAATTATTTTATCTCTCCTGGTGTACCGTAAATATGTTTTTGAGTGGACCTAATATGTCTCCTATGGAAATATTGTTCCATCTGCTTACATAGTTAAAAGGGTGTTTGTCCTTGCAGACCATTATTCATAGGACCTCCAGTCTTAAATTTGGTTCTTTGGAAAAGTTAGTAAAGTGACATCAATATGAGAGAACTAGGGTATGTTTGGCCAGGATGCAGCTGGTAACATAATTTTGACTCTCTGGATCTTACCTGTCATTAGATAGTAAGTCTACATAGATTATGTTGAAGACGATCTTGGAATTACAACGCCTGTCAAAGTTAATGATCCTTGAGGTAGGATTGTAAAGTCAGATGTCCGTGTAGGATGACAAGGTGGTACAATGGTATTTTAGTGATGTAGTTCACCTGTAGTTTCACTGAAAGTTCACAGGCTTTTTGAGAGAAAGATGGTGGCACGTCCATGAAGAGTGGAGACTTGAATGAATGATCGGTCTCTGGATTTTCTTCTGTTATATGAAACCAGTTTCTTAACAAAGTTAAGCCTACTACAATCAGAAAATGTATACATCTTTATGAAATGTAAAACAATTTAGTGCAGTTGATGCATATGAGCTGTCTGCTTTTGAACATCAATATTTTATTTTTTACCTGTTTGTGTGTATCTTTTATTGCACGGTGGTTTATGTTGCTACAGAGAGGTCCTTCTACCATACACCTAACTTTTTGTTTACAGATGATCGCCACCTTGGAGCCATTTCATTTTTTTTCATTCATTTTCTCACCTGCACCTGCTGCGGATTCTGATCCCACAGAGCAGTACAGGCGGGGAAATAACCATTATTCTAATGTGCATGACAAAAAAGCTTAAATATCAAGATTTTTACATACTTCCCTATTGGTAAATGCAGTGTCTCATTTATAATAGGAGCCAAACTCTGTATATGAGAATAGAGAAGGCTGCTTTACATTTTGCTTTACATTTTCAGAAACATGTAAAACATATATTATTTTACTTAACCTTGTCCCAGAGATTCCTGTACTAGTGATCGTGGACTGTTAGAGGCCAAGCACTTACATACCAAATTGGTTTAGTTTTATGAACAATAAAAAACATAGACATGAAAATAGACATTTAAATAAATGAGACGACAGGTCATCGTGAACACCATGCAGCTTTGCTCATTTTATCATTGGGTTCTTCCTATTCACCTCTTATCATGCCATGTGTCATGGCCTACTCCTATTCTGTGAGGTTTCTTTATGCCTAATGGACTGTTGAGGCTTCCCACTTGCTTCACTGTCTTTCTATACATTGGCACTTGTTTGGGGAATCATGTTTAATTGGTCTTGGGAGGTAGCATTGTATGTTTAAACTTGTTGGTGCTGAATAACATGAATGTACTTCCAGATCTTGTGGTCTTAATATCTGCCTGCTAACATATTGTATTTGTGAACAATTACTACCAACATAACATCAACATAAATATGTATAGAGAAGTATAGATTTGGTGTTCTTAATTCCACATCTACTTACTTTGATGATATGTTAGTAGCCCATATCATGGGCACAGTGTTTTGCAAGGTCATTGTCAAAACCACACACTGTGGTACAACACTAATGAGACAGAAACTTGTATCTTGAACTCAATAATTGCTCACAAACAACGAAAGGCAATGATGCAAATAGACAAGTTTCTAGGCAGCTGTGATACATAATGTTAGATTAAAGTCGTCAATTCTCTTGTGTTTACAAGTTCCACAACGCCAGTGCAAGCACAGAAAAAACCCAGTCTACTCTTTGATGTTTGTAGAAGTAAAGAACTGTTTGCAGGCATCAAACACAAAGCCAAATTCTAAAGACCCACTAGGTATCTAAACTGGAACAGCTATTAACTGAACATATAGGATTATAACTACATCTGGACATATTAACCACACACTAGATCTTAAACATGTTCTTTAGATAGGGTGCCAATGTAATTCAAAAGCAGGTTGACGTGGTCAGACATTCAAGCAGCAAGAAGCACTTGTATACCTAATCCAAATAAAGCAGCCACAGCTGAATAACTCTAAGACGAGGCAGACAGAACCAGACTCTCCAGAGTAACCTTTGCTGAAAAAAGCAGGATCAGCGCCCTAAGTGGGCCACTGCCTGCCAGGGCAAGACCTTGGCAATGCAAAGAAATGGACGTTTAACCAGGGCTCTATGGGACGAGATTCACCTGCTGAAGTAATAAAACACCTGTACCTGCCTCCCCGTCTCCCTGTCACACGTTACTGCTGCAGTACAATGTTATTGGAAGCACCCTTTGAGCCACGCGACCAAGCAACATGGTGGATGCTGCAGTTTATCTATGGTGTTCCAGTGCCTAAAAGACTATTTCACTCAAATAGTTTTCACTTATTCTTAAATTAGCTTTGTCAACATTTTTAATACTTATGGCCAACGATAAAATTGTTGTATAATCTGTTAATCAAAATATTCTTCTTTCTGTTGTGCTTTGTCCAGTAAAACTGCAAATATTAATTTGTCTATTTCACATGTATTAGGCAGTGCTCATATTCGTGAAGGCAGCATCTCTTGTAAAGCTTTCATAGAAACTTTTCACTCTCCCTACTGAATTTTAACTGTGCAACCTTTCTCTTCCTACTCAAAGCACTGAGCAAGGCGATGTAATGATAGCCATTCTGGATTCCAAAGATTGCAGTGTGTCTTGAAATCTAACTTTTCAGTGGAGCTAAACAGGTGAGGAAAATGGAGCTAGTCATACTGAAAGGCTGAACTGTAAATGTTCTTGTGGTCAACCACCGAAATCCTCAGCAAATAGTCCTTGGGAAGTTTTCTTCATTTGTCTAAGCTTTATCTAAAAACAGTGAGAGAAATATAGGACCTGAATTTATTGCCAAAGACAATGAGATTCTAATTTTTCATAAAGTATGGCTTATAACTACCTTAGACCTGCATCTTAAGCAATGTCTAGATAATGATGGTTGCTGCTAGTGGTACTGGTGTTACTAGAATTGGACTTAATATTATTTCTGCTGGCATACTTGGCATTTTATGCGTTTTACTTTGGTAGAGCTTCTATCACAAATCCAATGATGTGTTAATTCTGCTCTGTTACATGTTTGTGCTAGTAGGCTAAGCCAGGCAAACCAGGATATGGCTTACTGTTGTTGTCACAAGGCAATAGTGGCCAACAGATTTCTGCAGCAGCTTTTTAGGTTGAGAGTTGGCAGCGCACACCGCTGACTGCAAGACATGTTGTATTTCAATCTATGCGCTTTAACCAAACCCACTCTTAACATTCGTTATTTGTTTTGCTTGTTTTAAATGCTTCCTTTTTATTGTTGAATTTTTCTGAATGTCCCTCCTTTGAGTGCTGAGTTTCCTCTCAGGCAATTTCACTAAGAGAACATTTTTGTTGGCCCCCACACTACGTTCACCCTTCCTCCTATTACAATGTGTGATGGCCCCTTCTTCCTCCTCCCAGGGTTGATCCTTTTTGATGGCCATCTGTTTCCTCTTCGCTCGCACCCCATCCCTCCCGTCATTGCTGCCATCCTTCCTGCGCAGCTGTTTGTCTAATGAGTTTCCTGATTAAACTGGTTTCACGAGGGCACGATTCATCACTCCCACAAGCAGCACAGACATTTACTAGCTAATCTCCAGCTGCAGCTTTGTTTGTGGTTATTCCAAGTCTCATATCTGGGCATCATTTGATCTAGAACTCAGTGATCAACTCATATCCAGAATCTGTTCATGCATAACACATTCAATACGTTTAACTATTTCTCGGGAAATAATAATATTAATAATAATTCCAATAATAATAATAACATATGATGATGATGATAATAATAATAGTAATAGCAGCACCAATATTAAAGAGTACCAATAATATCATCCCTGTGAAACATAAACTATAAGGCTCACAACAAAAACATCAACAACAAAACAACAGCAAGTTCATTCATCACTTCCTAAATAAACTATATCTTCCTTTCTATCTATTCTGTGCAGCTCTCACCAGTATCTTTTCACCATGTCACATAATTACATTACACAAGCTCCACATCTAACAATTCCAATACAAACCACATAATTCCACTCCACCACATCCATCCACTATGTTCCAAACCAATACCAATAAATGAAAGACATTGCCATTTACAACGTCCTTAGCTCTGACTTTCGCGAATCCGAGACCTATTACATTGCAAATGCTTGTTCTTTATAGTACTCTCTTGGATGAGGTGATATGTGGTATGCTTTTCATGCAGTATATTTGCGTACCAGGGCCCAGATTCTGAAAACTGTCATGCGGCACAGTGCGGCAGCCAAAAAAGCTGTGCTGCATTGTGTGACAAGGAGAGAGCAGGAGAGCGCTATATTCACATAGAAATGGCACTCTCCTCCCCTAGCAACGGTGAAGATTTCAGCTACCATGCACCACACGAGCACACCATGGCACCATAGTTCTAGGGTGTGTGCATGAGTCTAGCATAGGTTCTGTACAGGAAGGGTATTCTTCCTGTACAAAATACTAAGCCTAGACAAGTGGAAATGCTTTTCCCACTTTGTATGTTTGCTGTACAGTGCAGCACAAATACAAAGTCGGAAAAGCAGGGAGAAATGGAAACATGTATCTGTTTTGCGCCTGATTTTCAACGGCTTTAATTATTGACGCTAAACCCTTTCTTCTGATGTTTCAGAATAGGGTTTAGTGTCAGAAAGCATGGGTGGTAGCACGGGTACCCTCATATAGCACCCATGTAACGCCCCCTTGAGGCAAAATAACGCAAACCAGCGTTTCACACTGTTGTGCATTACCTTGCCACACAAACCAGCGCAAATAACTATTTCCTTTGGTTTGTGAATGCCAAAAAATGTTAGCGTCGGTTTAGCATTAAAAAAAGCTTCGGTAAACCGACGTTAAGCCTTCGAGAATCCGGTCAGAGTTTTTTTAATTTGTTTCTTATGGTAATTTTTAAGGTGCATTGTGAATATGACCGTGAAGTACGGTGTTTCTTTCGTCCAGTTCCACTCATTGCGTGATTGTAATTACCAGGCCCGACCCATTCAGTTCAGTTAGATAAGTGCTTCAATGTCTATCCTCTGACATGAAGAGCTGTAAGTAAGACTCACTTTGTTTGGTGGCTGTTACCACTACTGTCTTGATTTCAGGTCAGATGCTTACCTCAGATGCTTATTGTTAAGTGTTCTAGTGACGGCATTTGTGGATACTCATGGTGCATGTTCGCTGGTGGGGAGGCAAGGTTGACGTCCGTGATGTAATTTGCTCAAAATGCCTAGGCTTAAATTGTTATCAAGCACTACGGGAACGCCGGGATTGCATTTTTAGTAGTACATTATTATTATTTTTGTTTGGGTCGAGCGCTGTCTTGATGTCCATGTTTGTGTGTGAGGATGCATCTGCAATTGAATCACAACTGAATATAAATAAGGTGTCTGTTCCCAGTCGACCCTTCCTTCGTTTTTTGGTTAAACTGCCATCGGCGGACTTTTAACATTTTCAATAATTTCCATATTTTAACGATGAGAATTGTTTAGATTTCTTTTGCACACAATACACCTGATATACACGCCCCAGTTCCCACAGACAGACATGCATGAAACCATCCACTGACAACAACATCCGACATCTTCTAAGCATCCTCTGCAGGCCTTGTAGTTGCTGCAGCAACAAAGCCTGGGAGGTAGATGCAGCTAGTAGATGCTTTCCACAGTGCCACTTGTTCAAGGTGTGCACAGTAGTGATTGTTTGGGGTAGGAGGTTACATTAAAGTGCCTCGGGGTACCTGCCCTTTTCCACTGAGGGACTGGTGCGCAGCATGTTTGCGAGTATATTCTCTCCTATAAGGGAGCTTGCCCTGCCTACTTTTCTGCGCTTATGTTATGACCATATTTTATTTGTCCATGTCACTTTGCTGTAAGGTCCTTCTGCAGTGTCCAATATTTTGTTTGATTTAGCCGTTGATCTTGAGTTACAACTTCCCTCTGGTCCAGTCACATATATTTGTTTGTTGTATTATATTTTAGTATTTGAAAACAATTATTGTATTTTATTAGTATTGGTATTTTTAAAAGTATTGTATCTAAAATGATTGTATGTTTCTGTGTGAGCACGAAGTATGTTTCCTAATTTTCATGAGCTGAAATAACAATCACTGGTTGGATCTGAATCCAGAGGAAATGGCTTCGAGTTGACTCTGGTTCTCTCCATTCTATATTCTCACATTTGCTTTGAATTTCATGTATTTCCTACATTTTAATGTATGTAATAGATTTGTCACTACTGGCAGTAGATACATCTACGCCAGTTAAATTTGTCGAATAGTGTGGCAATGAACGCATACTTTGCATACCAAATAAAGGAAAACTGGGCATTAACTTTGCTAGTTTTTATATTTATTGTACAACCTAGATAGGCTTTAATTTTAATTATATCGGGGTAATCTGTGGTAATGTCTGGAATTTTTTGTTGGGAAAATTATGTAAGAGGCCAAAGATTATGCCACTACCATACCTCGTAAATGAAATGTCTGTCCAAGGAAAAAATCATATAGCAGGAGCTCGGAAGCAGCACAGTCGAAGTGCAGCAACAACGTGACGAACCCGAAAGAATGCACAGCACTCCTTTCATGCACGCATCTATAAAATAACCCGAACAATCACTTTTTGTTACCTTTTTTTAACAGTGTGGACAATCTGGGTACATATTGAATGCAATAAGTATTTATTTATTTTTTAACTATATATTTATACCCAGAACAACGAAAATTACGCTGCACTCTTACAAGTTTAAACATTTCCAGATTATTTTATAATAGTAATATTTACATCTCTTCAAATAGTACCAACGCATTTCAGCTTTTACAGCCTTGTTCACGGTAAATTCGTTTTTTAAAATAGATATTAGTATTTGCAACCCCAACCTCCAGTGAGAGGTACTTTGGGAATTGTAGTCCGATTTTCTTATCCTCCACTACACTCATTTAGCTGGCGAGTATAGTGTTCATTATGTTTAATTTCATTAGGATCCATAACTCATGAGCCCATAGTTACCAAGGCAATCCCCAGTACACAGGCTGCATCGGTTTCAAGGAAATAATGTCCCAGGGCACGTACTCACCATTTTCCTCAGTGAGACTGCCCTTCTACAACTCGTTTTTGCTGCGTTTTACATAATAGCCGTTCATGTAGCGCAAACTTGATTGGAGGAACGCTTTACATAAGTATGTGACGTTTCATTTAGTTTCCTACAGTTTCCATCTGAGGAGTGCTTTATATGACTACCACTTACAGACAAGCTTAGCAGTTGAAAAATATGCAAACTGGAGCATTTACAAATGAAAGAAACACAGAGGGAGAGCTGATACTTCAATAATCACTGTACTAGGGAAACTCACCCCATAATGCTTTGCGGGGCATTTCTTTTCCAAAACATTTTACCCATAACTCAGCCTGTAGTAGTCCTACGATGATGGGACCATGACCAAACCATTCAGCGCAATTCACTATTTCTGTCTAGGGCATCTCTGGGTCCCCACACTAGGTTTCAGGGGGCCCCAAAATAGTAGCCACTCCCACCATTCAGATTTTAAAGCTTTCTCGTGGCTGGAACTTTTGTTTTACAGCTGGGACTAGTTTGTGTTTTAAGCACCTTGTTGGTAATAGTATTGCAGTAGACCTCTAGGGGTTCAATATATGTTACACTGCATTATTTACTGCTATTCTGTTTTTGTGTTGTGGGGCCTTCTAGGGGATCATTATATACTTATATGACCATGTTTGTACAAACTCTTTTTATTATGGTGTCTTCTAGGGGCTGTTCTGAACATTATAGTCAAGAAACTACAATATTAGCTGCACTCAGAAACTCACCCCGTAATGCGTTGTGGGCAATTCCTTTTACAACATATTTTTGCCCATAATTCACTGTATGGTGGACCTAGGACAATAGGATCACCATCAAAACGTTCAGCATGACATACCCTTTCTTTCTAGGTCATCTCTGGGTCCCCACATTAGTTTGGGCGCAGTAAAATAGTAACCTCTCCCACCATTCAGTGTCTTTTTAAGCTGTCATGGCTGGAGCTTATGTATTACAGCTGAGAGTAGTTTGTGCCTTGTTTGTATTAGACCTGAAAATGGGCAAGGCACTACACCCTCACTGCATTACTTTCTGCCATTCAGTTTTTTTGTTGTTATATCCAATAGGGGCTTGATATATGATTACATGACCATGTTTCTTACAAATGTTATTTTCATAACGGTGTCCTCTAGAGGCTTTTTTCAACATTACATTCAAGAAACTACAATATTCGCTGCACTCGGAAACTCATCCATAATGCTTCGTGGGGTATTCCTTTTTCAAAACATATTTTCCCATAACTCACCGCATGACATGCTCTTTCTGTCTAGGTCATCTCTGGGTCCCCACATTAGGTTGGGAGGGTCCCAAAATATAAATATTTAAAAATATAATAAATAATGGCAATATTTTCATTTTTTGCTGCAGATAGAGGATGAGGGTAAATGGCGGTGCCTTAGTTCCATGCAGAGCCACTGGATTTATGTGTCAGAGAGGATCAAATAATACAACAGGGTTGACCAATTTATTTGGCAAGAAAAGTCCAGTTACGCATTTACGACACAAATAGCTCTAACTCAAGCAAATGCAAGACCTATTGCATTACAAATGCTTGTTCTTATTTGATGTAAATCCATTCAGTAGTTTAGGAAAAATTAAAGGAAATCCAAATTTGGATACCTAGGGTCATGACGACTCCGCGAATACTGACGATATCGTGCTGAGATCTGATTGGCTTCAACCAGGGAGTGCTGGCAGCCATTTTGCTTTTTTTTTTTTTTTTTGGTTAAGACAGCCACCAGGGTTTACCATTGATCACAAATCAAATTAAAAGTACAAGCTCCCATTCCAATTATCAATTTCATAGGTTAATCCGGAAAAAACTTTAACTAGTAACAGTTAATTTGTCTTTTAGATGGGGGCAGCAGGATTATGAAGCAATATCACTTTATTAGAATTTTTATGCTTTACAGGATAGTCACTGCTGGCTTTCCTTACTGTTTCATTTTTATAAATGAGAAACTAGAGGGTGATAGATGACCCTCACTTGGCCAGTATTCTTTATATTTTAAAAGGAGCATAGTCTAAAGCTACTGAGGTGTGTTCTAGGCACCTTAGGTCATCACTGAGCAGCAATGGAAGATGCTAGTGTAAAGGTTGGTAAGTTTGTACAAGTCTGAAATTCTACTTTTCAATATAGAAAATATTTTGCGGTGGGAAGACTTCAGTGGGATAAGATTGGACGCAGTGATCTAGTTGAGTCTATAGTGGGGCGATTGCTGTGGCTTTTAAGAAAGGTAACACACTTGTGGGTAATTTACATGTGTAATCTCCTCTTACACTTTTGAGTAACCTTATTTATTTTGAGTTTTTGCAAAATCTGATTGTGAAGTTACTCAAAAGTGGAGACATATTTCCCCATACCCTCAGTTTTGGGAATGGAGTGAGTAATCATCCTTTCTGACATTTAACTTGTGGCTGGATTATACATCTGGTAGCACCTCCGCACACGGGGTGGAGTCTCCTCCTTCAGAGCAAAGAGTCTGGATGGTGGTCCATATCACTCTTGTGCACACAGGACTGAATCTCTGCACCCGGGGGGGGACTTCCACATGGCAGTGAATAGGAGACCTTTGCATGGCAGTTAATAGGAAACTCTCTCTATCTTTCCAACACCAGACCTACAAGCACTCATTCATATCTGTCCTTTACTCATACCTGTATGTTAGTCACACATCACATACATGTCCATCATGAACATCCTCTAACAAAAGCTCTAAAAATTACTCATTTTGTGGTAATGACATTTTATCACTCTTTCAAACAGGAACTCATTTGAGTAGATTGGCTGAATCACCTGGGGCAGAAGTCATTGCAACGGCAGTAGGGCAACATGCAGAGCAGGTCTTGCAATACAAACCACCCACACAGACTGGTTTGTCACTACTGTAAAAAGCTGACTAACTCACTATAGAGGATTGGTCTTGCTCATTTTTTTCAAATCCAAAACATAAATGTCAATATGTTTTGCCATGTCTTTTATTTGTAATGAAATGTTGGGCCTGATTTAGATTTCCGAGGACGGAATCCTCCACCACAAATGTGATGGATATCCCGTAGGCTGTATTACAATTTACATAGGATATAAAGGGATTATATTACGGTGGACCGGATATCCGTCACGTTTGTGATGGAGGATTCCCCTCCGCCAGGATCTAAATCAGGGCCTTTGTCATTTATACTGGTAGACTATTATATACTACTACTTTTAATTTTCTTTAAAGGCTCTGTTGTGTTGTCTTATCCATCATGTTCCACAACATCAACTTCTGCACTTAGCAGTGCAACAGCTCCTGAACTGGTAACACACAGAAGACGGATGGTACTGGCAAGTTAAATCTCTAGTCTTTTGCCTAAGGTTTTGGGCCAAGATTTACTAAGGGCTTGCATTGCCCTTGCATCACACAAGGCGACACAGGGCAATGCAAGCTCTTACGTCAGATTTGGTATGTCACGCAAAGCCATCTTGCTTGGTTCTGCATGGCTTCATAAATCTAGAGTAATGCAACACCATGCATGTCGCTGCATTGGAAAGTCATTCCATGGGTGGAGACTGGGTGATTCAATGCATTAAACACTAGTTTTGTTGCATTCCCAGATTTACTATCAATGGTAAAACTGGGAATGTGTCAAAATGGGATGCCATCCCAACATAGGCGTGCACTGTACAGCACAAGTAGACAGTGGAAATAGCCTTTGAGCATTTTGTTTTGTACAGGAAGGTGCCCCTTCCACCACAAAAACAATCCAGCCTGTAAGACAGGCATACTTGTAAATGGCGCAAGGGTGTTTACATTGGCAGTAGACAGCACTCAATGCACCAGGGCAGAAAAAGAGCTGGAATGCGTCATATCTTAGCAAACATGGCACAATCCCGCTCTCTCTAAGTTGTCTTGCACCAAGTGATAGTAAATCTGGGCACTAATATCTATTTATTACTGACAGGGTAGTTGCATCTATTTTGTCACACATCCCTAATGGCACCATGCTCAATATATCATTCAACTCTTTTAAATATTATTATTGTAATAATAAAATGGCCATGAAATTTGGCAATGCAAAGGTAACACTAAAATATATGTTAGGCCTTGTTTTAAATTGAAGAATATAATGGAATAAAAATGAGTAGTGAAACCATGTACCTCATATCTTCTTGTATGATTTACAATGACTTACACCTACATATATGTCTTTCTCTCTCTCGCTCTCTCTCTCTCTCTCTCGCTACTGTCAGCTTCTGTCATACAACAGACCCTGATGTCAACCTTGAAAACAACCATAAGTGAGACAACAGGGGACATCCTGGCAACAGTAATTAGACTCTCCATCATCCGTTCATCTGGTAAGTCTGGGACCTATGATGTTAACTTTTATATCTCATCATTATTCCTTTCTCTCACTCAATGTTCTCTTTTCTCTTTTTGGTAGGTATATCAAATGTTAGTGTATATCCAGTGCTTTTTCTCTAATATAGCATTTGTGCCCATGATGATAAATTTATAGATTAACAATATAAAATTAGCCTTCATCTTCACTCTACAGCTGCTGGATCTGAACATATATGGAACGATCAGCTAGAAGGACCCAGGTTCAGAAGCTCACATCACTGACCATCACCATTAAAAAATCATCTCTGTGGCATGAACTGGTGAATTCAAGTTGTTGAAACATAATTTCATCAATGGACCATCACTTGATAGCATATGCAGACTTATGTTAACATGGTACTAAGTCTCATATATATGAAAAATGGTGCACATTTGCACTAGCGCAGTTGTGCGTCATTTTTTAACGCGTGCTAATGCCATTTCCTAACACCATCTTTGCGTCATATTTAAGAAATGACACATAATGGCGCTAAGGAATGGCTAGCGTCCCAAAAGATGCTAGCCGGTGAGGGATGGTATTAGGGGAAATGGTGCTAGTGGGTCAAAAATAACAGTAGGCTGATTAGAGGCAAAACATCTGCTGCTAATCAGCCTAGCGGCATTTTTTGACGCACAATCAGTCAAAAAATGTCTTCTGTTTAAGTATAGACAGGAGTCATTTCCACCACACCAATACCCACCACAGGGGACCAATGTCCCCAGGGCAAGCCCAACATACCCAGTGGAAGCCAGGGGGCCCCATGTAAGGCCCCCCCAGTGGCACACCACAAACATACACATACATTTACCTGGGATGGGCTCCCTCTTCCTGTAGTGTCCTTGTGGTGTGGGTGGGGTGATGCTGGGGTTTGGGGAGGGCAACTTTTTGCCCATTCCATGGCGTTTCCCCATGGAATGGGCCTACCAGCACATTAACGCATGGTCTGACCAGGCGTTAAATAATGATGTTAATCGAGCTTCGTGCCATTATTTAAGCTCACCTTCTAGTTGCGTGTTGTTTCTGCATCAGGTGTTAAATATGGTGCTGGGGGACTGGTGACATTTTTAGGAAGGGGTCGCCTACCCCCAACTGTCCCTCAACTATACATGATACACAGTAAACCATAGGTGTAACACTACATTGTATCAAGATGTTATGCAGAATCAGTTTATTTATGGCGTAAACATGTGGCATCGGTTTCTCAATTACATTTTAATTATATGGGAAGGGTCTAGAGAACATCTGGAAGAAATTTAGAGTTGGTTAAATTTGGGTGTTGAAAACGTGAATCTCACAGCCAATGTGAACAATGAGAAAATCGATCTCCTTGATATTACCATTAAGGAAGCAGGTGGAGTTCTTGGGGTGGAACTCTACACAAAGCCTACAGATAAAAATAATCTTCTTCATTATTCAAGATAACATACCCTTCGGGCAGTTCCTGCTTTACCATCATAATGGCATCTCCCTTCATAATTTTTAACAAACACTCAGAACATCTAAAAGAAAAGACTTAGGGACAGAGGGTACACGAAGAAGTTAATCAAATCAAATCATTAGCATTTATAAAGCGCGCTACTCACCCGTGCGGGTCTCAAGGCGCTAGGGACAAAGGGGGTGGTTATCGCTGCTCGAACAGCCAGGTCTTTAGGAGTCTCCGGAAAGCGGAGTGGTCCTGGGTGGTCCTGAGGCTGGTGGGGAGGGAGTTCCAGGTCTTGGCCGCCAGGAAGGAGAAAGATCTCTCACCCGCCGTGGAGCGTCGGATGCGAGGGACGGCGGCGAGTGCGAGGCCAGAGGAGCGGAGGGGGCAGGTGGGGACGTAGAAGTTGAGGCGTCTGTTGAGGTATTCCGGTCCCTTGTCGTGGAGGGCTTTGTGTGCGTGGGTGAGAAGTCGGAAGGTGATCCTTTTGCTGACTGGGAGCCAATGCAGGTGTCTCAGGTGTGCGGAGATGTGGCTGTTGCGGGGTACGTCGAGGATGAGGCGGGCTGAGGCGTTTTGAATGCGTTGCAGGCGATTTTGGAGTTTGGCGGTGGTCCCAGCGTAGAGGGTGTTGCCGTAGTCCAGGCGGCTCGTGACGAGGGCGTGGGTCACGTTTTTTCTGGTGTCGGCGGGGATCCAGCGGAAGATCTTGCGGAGCATGCGGAGGGTGAGGAAGCAGGCGGAGGACACGGCGTTGACTTGCTTGGTCATGGTGAGAAGGGGGTCCAAGATGATGCCGAGGTTGCGGGCGTGGTCTGCGGGGGTCGGTGCGGTGCCGAGGGCCGTGGGCCACCAGGAGTCGTCCCAGGCGGACGGGGTGTTGCCGAGGATGAGGACTTCAGTTTTTTCTGAGTTCAGCTTTAGGCGGCTGAGCCTCATCCAATCTGCGACGTCCTTCATACCCTCTTGTAGGTTGGTCTTGGCACTGGCGGGGTCCTTGGTGAGGGAGAGTATAAGTTGGGTGTCGTCGGCGTAGGTGGTGATGATGATGTCGTGCTTGCGTACGATGTTAGCGAGGGGGCTCATGTAGACATTGAAGAGTGTCGGGCTGAGTGATGAGCCTTGAGGTACGCCGCAGATGATCTCAGTGGGTTCTGAGCGAAACGGAGGGAGGTAGACTCTTTGGGAGCGGTTTACGAGGAAGGAGGCGATCCAGTCCAGGGCCTGGTCTTGGATCCCGGTGGAGCGGAGGCGGGTGATTAGGGTGCGGTGACAGACGGTGTCAAAGGCAGCCGAGAGGTCGAGAAGAATGAGGGCGACTGTTTCACCGTTGTCCATCAGGGTTCTGATGTCGTCTGTGACTGAGATGAGGGCGGTTTCAGTGCTGTGGTTGGTTCGGAATCCGGTCTGTGAGGGGTCGAGCAGGTTGTTGTCTTCCAGGAAGGTGGTCAGCTGTTTGTTGACGGTCTTCTCTATTACTTTGGCTGGGAAAGGCAGAAGGGAGATGGGGCGGAAGTTTTTCAGGTCGCTCGGGTCAGCCGTAGGTTTCTTTAGTAGGGCGTTGACTTCGGCGTGTTTCCAGCATTCGGGGAAGGTAGCAGAAGAAAAAGAAGAGTTGATGACGGTCTGGAGGTGCGGGGCGATGATGTTGTCGGCTTTGTTAAAGATGAAGTGCGGGCAGGGGTCCGAAGGGGCGCCGGAGTGGATAGAGTTCATGATGGGTTTGGTTTCTTCCGTGCTGATGTGGGTCCAGTTGTTGAGGGTGATGGTCGGGGATGTGGGTTCGGTGGTGTTAGGTTGGGTCTGGTGTCCGAAGCTGTCGTGGAGGTCGCTGATCTTGCGATGGAAGAAAGTGGCGAGGGATTCGCACAGATCCTGTGAGGGCGTGACGGCGTTGGCGTTGGCGCTGGGGTTGGAGAACTCCTTGACGATGCTGAAGAGTTCTCTGCTGTTGTGGCTGTTTTTGTCCAGTCTGTCGGTGAATAAAATCCTTTTGGCAGTGCGGATCAGGTGGTGGTGTTTGCGGGTAGCGTTCTTGAGGGCGGTCATGTTGTCAGCGGTGCGGTCCTTGCGCCAGGCTTTCTCAAGTGCGCGACAAGTTTTCTTTGATTCTTTGAGGGTGTCAGAGAACCAGAGGGGTTTCTTGGTGTTGTTCTGTCGCTGCGAGCGTTTGAGGGGAGCAAGGTTGTCTGCGCAGTTGGAGATCCAGTTTGTGAGGTTGAGGGCTGCGATGTTGGGGTCGGTGGTGAGGGTGGGTTGGTTGGCGGCGAGTGCGGCGAAGAGTTGCTCTTCAGGGATCTTGTTCCACTGTCGGCGAGGGATGGGTTGAGTGCGGAGGTGGCGGGTCTCGCGTCGGAATGTGAAGTGGACGCAGCTGTGGTCGGTCCAATGAAGGGCGGAGGCGTGGCTGAAGAAGACGTGTTTGCTGGCGGAGAAGATAGGGTCGAGTGTGTGTCCGGCGATGTGGGTGGCAGTGTTCACCAGTTGTTTGAGGCCGAGGTTGGCGAGGTTGTCGAGCAGGGTGGTGGTGTTGGGGTCGTTGTTTTGTTCCAGATGGAAGTTGAGGTCGCCTAGGAGGATGTAGTCCGGTGAGGCGAGGGCGTGCGGGGAGATGAAGTCGGCGATGGTGTCGCTGAAAGGGGCGCGAGGTCCGGGAGGACGGTAGACGAGGGATCCTCTGAGGGTGGTCCTCGGGTCGGTGCGAATCTGAAAATGCAGGTGTTCAGCGGCAAGAGGGGAGTCTTCAGTGGAGGTGGTGACGCTGATGGAGTCTTTGAAGACGATGGCGATACCTCCTCCTACTTGGTTGGTGCGGTCTTTCCTGGAGATCTTGTAGCCTTCGGGGATGGCGGTGGCGATGTCTGGAGCAGAGGAGGCGTTCATCCAGGTCTCCGTGATGAAGGCGACGTCCGGTGCTGTGGAGTCTAGGAGGTCCCAGAGTTCAACGGCGTGTTTGTGAACGGAGCGAGCGTTGACTAGGATGCACTTGAGGTGGTTGATGGCGCGTGGGCTTGTGGTCGTAGTTGTTGCGTGGTGGAAGATGCGTTTGCAGGAGTTGCAGGCGAAGGGTCCATGGGTGCGTTTGGGGTGAGCTTGGAAGCAGGTGTTGGAGCGTCCTGGGTTGAGGGCATGGAGGGTGGTGGGGTCATAGCGGATCATTGGGGCTTGGGAGCGCTGGGGGCCAGGGGTCATGGCGCTGGGCGCGGGCCAGACGCGGACGGGCGCAGACTGGCTTGCCTCTGGCGCGCCTCTGGCGCGCCAGCGGCGCGGTCGCGCAGCGGCCGCCATATGAGGTAGGAGGGGGGGGAGGGGTCAGCTGGGAGCGAATGGGAGCTGGGGGGCGGGGGCGTGCAGGAGGTTGCGACGGGAAAGCGCGAGGGAGGGGGGGGGACAGGTAGAGTGAGAAGAGCTGGTGGAGGGGGGTTTAAGGGTGGAGGGGGGAGAGTGTTAGGAGGTTTAGGAGATTAGGGAGAAAGATAGGTGTAGGGTTGTGAAGATAGGGGAGGGAGGGTTGTAGAGGTGGGTGAGGGTGAGAGGTAGAGTGAGGGGATAGGAAGATAGGTAATAGAGGGGGTGGCGGGAGGGGGGGAGAGATAGAGAAATAGGTAGAGAGAAAAGGTAGATAGAGAAATCGATAGATAGGGAAAAAGATAGAGAGATAGGAAGATAGGAGGAGGTGGAGAGTGAGGGAGTTGAATAGTGGGATAGAGAGATGGAGAGATAGGTAGATAGGAGGAGTGAGGGAGGTAGAAAGTGAACGGGTTAGATAGGGGAGATAGAGGGGGGGATGCGAGTGGGGGAGGGGGATGAGGCAGGAGCAGGAGGGCAGGCGCGGGGAGAAGAGGACGGAGGAGGCAGAAGAGCCGAAGGCAGAAGACAAGAAGACAAGAAGAAAAGAAGAAAAGAAGAACAGAAGAAAAGAAGAACAGAAGAGCAGAAGACCGGAAGGACTGAAGACCGGAAGGACTGAAGACCGGAAGAGCAGAAGACCGGAAGAGCAGAAGACCGGAAGAGCAGAAGACACACAGAAGAACACAGAAGAACACAGAAGAATCTATAAGCCACTTCTTTAAAAGAGCCAGGTTCTTTAATAGGTAAAGTATGGTTGAGAAATCTAAGAAAAAGGCAGATATAAATAGTCTTTGTAAGTCAATTTTCAGCTACCAGTAACCTGGTAAAAAATGTAATCCATAGAAACTGGCATCTTCTAAATGAGAATGAGGTAACAAGGCTAAAAAAAACCCTGTTCCCCTTCAGATGAAATAAAAATCACAAATACAAACGACTTTGGGGATGACAAAAATCACTTGTAACCATAAGTGGGGGAGTTGCAGTTTCTGTGATCAATATGTTCTTGCAAAAACGAATAAATATCTGGGAACAAAATGGACCAAAAATCTTTTTTAATGATTGTCAAAACAGTAATGTGATATACTCTGTGCTGTGCCCATGTGACCTAGGGTACGTTGTTAAAACAAGTAGAGAATTGAGATTCAGGATCTGTGAACATAAATCTGCCATAAGGACCCAGAAGACAAATTCCCCTCCTCAGAACACTTTAAAGAAATGGGCTATGACTATACAACTTTAAGGTGGTTAGTATTGGAGAAAGTGAATCGTGGAAAAAGAGGTGGGAACACAAAGGAGTTTAGAAAGTTGAGGGAACAATGATTCAGATCTAGATTTAACACAAGTAGACAAGGTCTGAATATGAAGGAGGAATTGGATTGGTTTCCTGTATGAGTGCAATCTGAATAAATGAACCTTTATAAATGTAGATTGGATGATATAACATCTTGAATGTTTGATACCATAACAGTGGCAATGTTGGGAAAACAAAATAGGGGAGATTACATCTGTTATGATGCCCTTATGCAGAATAAAGTGGAATACGGAGGGCTGGATGGATGTATTATGTTGTTAAAAAAAAGTGGTTTGCATATATTTAAGATGGCATCCTCTACAGGGATACTAGGAAATTATATATGTCTTGTTGTAAAACAGAGTTCACGGAAAAAGGGATTCGTTGTTTGGAGCCGAAGCTGTCACACTATCACGTGAACCAGGAGTTTGTGAGTTAGGAGTTTTGGCTTTTAGGAACTTTGTCCTAGTTTACAACGTGAAGAAATGTTGAGTTCACTGTACCCAAAATGGTGCTCCATGGGAGAAATGAACGGAGTTTGAAAGTCAAAGTGAGTAATAGCATTAGTTACAAATAGAATCTTGTGTGCATGCAAGATGGCGCCCTTTGCGGCTATAATATTGATCCGCGATCGACTAGTGATTGTATTGGGTACTTTCATCATGTGATAAGATTTAACGAATTATAAGATAAGTGTTAGAAATGGGGTCATTGGTTGGCAGTCAGGTTACCCTCTGTCCAAGCAAGGACCCTCACTCTAGTCAGGGTAAGTCACACACAATCCAAATTATCCTGTGCGCACCCTCTGGTAGCTTGGCACTGAGCAGTCGGGCTTACCTTAGAAGGCAGTGCGTAAAGTATTTGTGCAATAAATCATGCAACAACACAGTATAACAGCACAAAAATACACCACACAGTGTTTAGAAAAATATATAATAATTATCTGGTTAAATTCAGGTCAAAACGTTTAAGATTTGATAAGTATAAGTTAAAATATCACTTCAGAGAATTATAAATAGAGTCTTTAGTCTTTAAAAAGCAACAAGTGTCTCTTGCAAGCACGAAGTACCTGGTTTGCGTTCAAATACTCTGCAAGGGTCCACAGAGGAGGAGATGCGTGGAAAATGGGGAGATGTGCGTTGAATTTTCTGGCGCACACCGTTGATGCATCGTTTAGTTTTCACGCAGGGCAGGCTTTGTGTTGATTTCTGGCACGTAGATCCTCTTTGGGTTGTGAGGTTTTTGGACACCCTGGGGACGATGCGGAGAAATCCTGGGCATGCAGGACAAAATCACAGGGGCTGTGTAGATCCGGTGGGCGTTGCGTGGAAATTTCTGTCGCACGGCAGCCGCTGCGTCGATTCTTCTCGCAGGAAGTCGGGCTGCGTTGTTCTGGTTTGGCTATGCGTCGATCCAATGGGCCGTGCGTCAAAGTTCCGGTCACAACACTTGCGCTGCATCAATCTCCTCTTGGAGAGCCGGGCTAGGTCGTTCTGGTTCGGCGTGTGGTGATTTTCTCACTGCGATGCAGGCTGTGCGTCGTTTCTTGGAGGCTGTGCGTTGATTTTCGCAGCACAAGGAGTTCTTTTGCAGAGATTAAGTCTTTTTGTTCCCGAGACCTCAATGAAAAGGAGGCGAGCTCTATGCAAGCCCTTGGAGAGCACTTCTCAGCAGAGCCAGAGGGCAGCAAAGCAGCAGGGCAACAGTAGGGCAGCAGTCCTTTGCAGAAAAGCAGTCAGGTGAGTCCTTTCAGCAGCCAGGCAGTTCCTCTTGACAGGTTGCAGGTTCTGGTTCAGGGATTCCTCTCCAGTGGTATCTTGTCCAGAAGTGTCTGAGTTGGCAGGGTCAGAGGCCCTGTTTAAATACCCAAATGTGCCTTTGAAGTGGGGGAGACTTCAATTAGTGGTGTAGAAGTGCACCAGGTCCCCTTTCAGTTCCACCCTGTCTGCCAGGATCCCAGTACGGGGTTTGGCAGTCCATTGTGTGAGGGCAGGCCACTGTCCTTTCACATTTAAGTGTCAGGCCCTCCACCTTCCCAGCCCAGGAAGACCCATTCAGTATGCAGATGTGTGCAGGTGTGACTGAGCATCATGTGTTTGGGGTTGTCTGAGTGAAATGCTCAAGGGAGCTGTCAAGTAACGTAGCCAGATGTGGATTGTAAGGCACAGAGGGATTTAAGTGCAATGAAATGCTCACTTTCTAAAAGTGTCATTTCTAAAATAGTAAAATTAAATCCAACTTCACCAGTCAGCAGGATTTTGTATTACCATTCTGGCCATACTAAATATGACCTTGTTACTCCTTTCAGATCAGAATCTACCACTGAAACAGGATATGAGGGTAGCCCTAATGTTAGCCTATGAAAGGAGCATGCCTCACAGCAATGTAAAACAAATTTAGTAGTTTTACACTACCAGGACATATAAACTGCCCAGATACATGTCGTGCCTTTTATCTACATAGCACCCTGCCCTATGGGTTACCTAGGGAATACCTTTGGGGTGACTTATAGGTAGAAAAAGGGGAGTTTAAGGCTTGGCAAGTACTTTTAAATGCCAAGTCGAAGGGGCAGTAAAACTGCACACACAGGCCTTGCAATGGCAGGCCTGAGGCATGGATAAGAGGCTACTTATGTGGGTGACACAATAAGTGCTACAGGCCCACTAGTAGCATTTAATCTACAGGCCCTGGGCACATGTAGTGCACTTTACTGGGGTCTTACAAGTAGATTAAATAAGCCAATTGGGTATGAACCAATGTCGCCATGTTTGAAGGGAGAGCACATGCATTTTAGCACTGATTAGCAGTGGTAACGTGAGCAAAGTCCTAAAGCCAGCAAAAATGAGGTAAGAAAAAGAGGAGGAAGGCAAAATGTTTGGGGGTGACCCTGCCGAAAGGCCATTTTCATCAGTCAGTAAATAATCATCGGAGTAACCCCGCAAGTTCACTTTCAAAGGAGTGCATAATGGCGTCCATACGCCACGCTCCTGCAGAGCAGCAATATGCTACTGCAAATGCACACCATAATGACGTGGGTATCGCCTTTAGTATATATAGAACCCAGTGGATTTGGTGATTGAGGAAGGGGTTGCCATATGGGCAGATATCTGGTGCCAATAATATGATTGGTGAGCAAAGTAGGAGTTTGTACTCACCCTCTGTCCATAGTCCCTGAGGAAAATAAGGAAGGATAAAAAGACTATAGCGCATCTTTTATAATACGCCTTTTTTTTAGGAGATGAGTTGCAATTACAAATAGCCTGTTATTTGGGTGCAGAGGTCCTCGCACTTCAAGAAAGTAGGGAGGATTGTTTCCTCCTCTAATTCCCAGTGAATGTCTCTACACTGAAGCACGGCCATCCTCTAAGTCTTGAAATATTGACAGGCAGTGAGTGGGGCATATTAAATCTTGATATTTTATTTTGTATTCTTTATAACAGAGCATTTAACGATAAAAGGGAGGACTCAGTTACCACATTTACCCTCAGTTAATGGTTTTAGTGTGAAGTGGTATCATCCTCGAAAACAGTGAGCATTGTAATTTGGGTTTATATGTAGATATTTGTAAAGGGAGTTAATTTTGTGGACTAATTGAGAAGTTTATATTTTTTCGGTATAGCCCCCTTTGAGGAGAAATAGACATACCAAGAACCTCAAGAAATACGTGACAGTTTATGATGACAATATCTGAGAATAATTTGGTGTTGGATATATGAGTGAGTGTACAATAAGTTACATGTGGAACACTAAGAGGAATGCAGGAGAAGATGTGGTTTGGTAGTTAACAGACACTATAAGTCATGATGAACACTGGCATGACAGATGATGGAAGGCTCTGTAGAAAGTATATATGGAGTATGTTTGGGTATGGGGAAAATTGATTTGAAATCTGTACAGTGGCACAGCAGTAGGTGAGACTTTTGGCTTTGAGATGGGGGAACTCGAGGAAGGGTGAGATGATGGGGGCGTGGGCTCCCTGATACTAATGCACATAAAAAAGTCAGTGGAAAATTGTGGTATGTGCAATATTTAGGATATCTGTAAATTACTGTAGTAGATCACCTTTTTTAATGATTAGATTTTTTACATTAAAAAAGGTTTTATCATTGATGTTTATTTGAGTATACGCTTTATGTTTTTAATGCTGGTCTTTTTATTCTGTATTTGTATGAGAATAAATTCCTTTATCCTGAGGACGGTGGTAGTTAATTGGATCAACCACCGAAACTCATCAATGCCATATATAAAGAGAATCTGTATAACATCTTGATACAATTAAGTTTTATACCTATGGTTTACTGTGTATCATGTCTAGTTACGGGCCAGATGAGTATTGTGGATGTATTGTGGACCCAACCAAACTTGGGATTGTTTTTCTTTTGTGTTGTGTCTCCTGGCTGCTTAACCCCTTAGCTGCTAGTCCTCCCCACCCCAGTGCTGAGACGTTTTTGGCTATTTGGGGTAGTCTGAGCTTAGGCCCCCATAACCTTTTAGCCACATAAGGTATCCCACCAAATTTGCATTCTTTTTTCCTAAGATCCTAAGATCATAAGATCATAGGGATTCTTAAGTTACCCAGGGTTTGTGTATTCCCCTGGAGAGGACCAAGAAAATGGCCAAAATAGAGCAAAGATTTGTGTTTTTTGGAAAAATGGGAAAACGTGCTGCAGAAGAAAGCACCTGTTTTTTCATTGCAAATGGCATTGTAGGAAAGTACCCTCTTTCTTGGCATGGTTACCCCCATTTTCTGCCTGTTGTCAGTGTGTTTGACTGTGTTCACTGGGTTCCTGCTAACCAGGACCCCAGTGATTATGCTATCTCCCTTCTAACTTGGTAACTTCTACCATTTTCACCCCACATGCACCCTTTTTCACCATAGGTCACTGCACCAGGTCACCATAAATCACCACTATGGCAGGCCCTTCCAGCACAGAAGGCAGGGTGCAAGTACCTGTGTGTGAGGGCACCCCTGCACTAGCAGAGGTGCCCCACGAACTCCAGTGCCATTTTCATGGACTTCGTGAGTGTGGGGATGCCATTTTGTGCGTGTACTGGACATCGGCCACTACCTATGTCCAGCTACATAATGGTAAGTCCGAACCTAGGCATGTTTGGTATCAAACATGTAGGAATCATACCCCAATACTGTTGCCAGTATTGGAAGTATGACTCCATGCACTCTGGGGGCTAATTAGAGGACCCCCAGCATTGCTGCTACCAGCCTTCCAGGGTTTTCCAGGCTGCCGCCACACATCAGACAGGTTTCTGCCCTCCTGCTGCTTGAGCAGCTCAAACCAAGGAAGGCAGACCAAGGGATTTATTTTGGGAGAGGGGGTAACACCCTCTCCCTTTGGAAATAGGTGTTACATGGTTTTGGAGGGGTAGCCTCCCCAAGGCACTGGTATGCTTAGAAGGGCACATTTAGTGCCCTCCCTGCAATAAACCAGTCTACACCAGTTCAGGGACCTCCAGACCATGCTCTGGCATGAAACCGGACAATAGAAAGCGGAGTGACTACTCAAGTGTCCATCACCACCCCAGGGATGGTGTCCAGAACTCCTCCAGAGGGTTCCTGGGTTCTGCCTTCTTGAATCCAAGGTTAGCAGGGACCTCTGGGAGCATCTGCGTGGCCAGGCCAGGCAGGTGACATCAGAGTCCCCTCCTGATAGGTGGTCACCTGGCTAGGTGACCAATCCCCCTTTCAGAGCTATTTAGGGTCTCTCTCTTGGGTGGGTCCTCATATTCGGCTTGCAAGATTCCAGTAGGACTCCTCTGCAACCTTACTTCCACTTCTAGCCACTGGAACCACGACTGGACCCTCCAGGAACCAACAATCTGCATTCATGATGAAGACACTGCTTACAACATTGTTTCCACTGCTCCTTCCAGCTTCTGCAACATTTCCCCGGCTGTGCATCCTCTGTGGGTGGCAAGTCTTCAGTCTGCATGAGAAGGAAGAAGGAATCTCCCTTGGAGTGAATAAGTCACTCCCCTGCATCTGCAGGCACCAACTGCAACGCCGATGGGCTGCGTGGATCTCCTCTCAAACTGAGCTGTGTGGATCCTGCATCATGGTTGGTAGTCTGGAGTAGTTCTCTTGGTCCTCTCTGCCAGCTGTCCAACTTTGGTGGAGGTAAGACCTTGCCTTCTCACGCAGGACAGTACCCCAGTGCACGCGTCTTCTTCAGATGTGAAGGCTTGTTTGCATCTCCTCCATGGAATCTTCAGGCCACATGTAGTTCCAGCCCCCAGCACTCCTTCCTGCATTCCACAGCCCTCTACATGGTTTTCATGTGGCGTGGGACCCTTCTCCAGTGGCCCTTCTGCAAATCTTGTGCCCCCATTCAGTGGGTGCTACCTTTGCTCCTGTGGGCTCTCTGTGTCACTGAGGGTCCCCTCTGACTCCTCATCCAAGGGTTGAGTCCTCCTGGACCTTGCTGGACCTCAGCAGCTCTACTTTCTGCCAATTGTGACATTGCCTTTGCCAAGGCTTGTTGGTGAAATTCCTGGCTGCAATTCTCCTTCCAGCGTGGGACGTCATCTGCATCCCTCAGGATTTCTTCATCGACTCCAGGGCCGCAGTGCTGACCTTCTTCACATCACTGTCAACCAACTCCTGCATCCACAGCTGGGTGGGTAGTAGCTCCTACTCCTCCTGGACTCTTCTGTGACTTTTGGACTTGGTCCTCTTCTTCCACAGGTCTTCCTCTTCAGGAATCCACCGCTGGTTTCTTGCAGTCTTGTCTGGGTGTTGCATTTTCTTCATTTTCCTCCTTTTGGGTGATTTGAGGAAAACCTAGTAATTTACTCCTTTCCTCCTGTTCGCTAGGGGGCACTGTGGTACTAACGTTTGGGGTTTCTTAGTACCCCCAGCTCCTCTCTACACATTCCACTTACCTAGGTGGGGGTCCGGTGTTCGCATTCCATTTTTTAGTACATGGTTTGGGCTCCCCCTAGGGTCACATTTGTCTAACTGCATTTTCACTGTTTTATATCACTTTCTATGCCTATTGCAGATAACTAGTGTATACATTTGGTGTGTTACTTACCTCCTATTGAAGGATTACCGCTCTAGTACTTTTTGGCATTGTGTCACTAAAATAAAGTACGTTTATTTTTGTAACACTAAGTGTTTTCTTTCATGTGTGTAAGTGGTGTGTGACTACAGTGGTATAGCATGAGCTTTAAATGTTTCCTAGATAACTCTTGGCTGCTCATCCACAGCTACCTCTAGAGAGCCTGGCTTCTAGACACTGCCTACACTACACTAATATGGGATACATGGACCTGGTATAAGGTGTAAGTTCCTTAGGTATCCACCACACACCAGGCCAGCTACAAACAGGCATCAACAAAGGATTTGTGGTGCTAAAATCAAACTCTTCCCACCTTTCAGGAACTGACAGACTTGAATCAGAAAACCAAGTTTTTCAACACAGTTGTGGCATTGTACTGGGATAGAGCCCATTTTTCCAATTTTGTTTTGCTTTCACCCTCCTTCCAATTAGTGGTAGAAATGGGTATGAAACCACTGGTAGATCCCAGAAAGCTATACATTTCTGAAAGGTAGACAACATTCTGAATTGAGCAAGTAGTCATTTGTGTAGAACCATCAATGTTTTCCTATTGAAAGTAACAGTTGAAATTATAAAATATTGAAACTGTGTTAAAAAAAACAGCCAGTTGTGTTTTTGTTTTACTCTGCAACTTCTTCTAACTATGGCAGATTTTCAAAAACAAAATACTGTCAGATTTGCTGGGCCCATCTGGTTGTGGGGATATATAGGGCTTGTAGGTTCACCAAGAACCCTAGGTGTCCAGAGTCAATAACTGAGCTGCTTTTTCATTGTATACTGGGTATACAGAAATTAATTTGATAAAATATAAAGAGAGAAAAATAGGTATCCATGAAACCTATATATTTCCGAAATGGGCATGAGATATGGAGTTTAGAAGCAGTGGTTATTTACACATCTCTGAATTTGTGGGTACCCATATTAGCATGTGAATTAGAGGGCATTTCTCGAAATGACTTTTTCATTTCTTTCTTTTATATGTTTGGAAGGCTCAAATGCAGAGACAGACTATAGGAATAACACTTGTTCTACTATTCTGTGTTCCCCTAACTATCCTGATAACAAGGGTTCCTCACTTGTGTGGGTAGGCCAAGTGCCAGCAACAGGAAATGGCCCAAAACGCAACATGGGACACCACATTTTTCCACCCAAAACTGACTCTTTTTTGCAATGTGCCTAGCTGTGGATTTTGGGACCTAGCTCAGCTGGCACGTAAAGAAACCTAGCAAACCTATACATTTTTTAAAACTAGATACCCAGGGAAATCTGAGATAGGGTGACTTGTGTGGCTCTCACCAGTTTGTTTTACCAAGAATCCCTTGCAAACCTCAAAATGTGTCTAAAAAACGCATTTACCTCACATTTCAGTGATGGAAAGTTTGGAAATCTCAGGGAAGCCAGAAACTTCCTTCCTCCCAGTATTTCCCCAAGTCTCCCTATACAAATTACACCTCACTTGTGTGGGTAGGCCTAGAGCCATTAACAGGAAATGGCCCAGAATACAACGTGAACACATCACATTTGCCCACCCTTTTTGCAGTATCTAGCTGTGGATTTTGGTCCCTAGCTCTAGGGGTGGCTCCTCCTAAGCGTCGCCCCACTGGACTGTTGGGAAAGGAAAGATAAAATGATAACAACACTCATTATTATCATTTTATTTTCCCTTTGAGAAGGGCTGGGGCTAGGCTCAAGGGAGGGGACCAGAGGAGAGCTTTTGCTGCACAAAGTGTGCATGTCAGTTTGGTCGGCCATGTTGGGCCGGCCAAACAGACATGCACACTTTGCATGTTCTCTACCTGGCTGTATTGTACAGCCGAGTGGAGAACATGCCCATGTCCCCACTCCCAGTCTGAGCGGTGAGGCAGCCTGTTCAGACCAATTACAATGCTGCTATCTTGCTGGTGACAGCAGCGTTGTGGTTGTCTGGGAGCCTGTGTGCAGCCGGAAAGAGGAAGAGGACAGAGGGGAGTCGAACACGTCTCCCCCACAGGTAAGCGTTTTCTTTTCCTTTTTTTATTCCCCTCATCCCTTCCCGCCCCGCCACCATTGCTGAGTGGCAGCCACCACTGCCTAGCTCAGACGGCACCCAAAATGTTTTGTGGACCCATCAAAATTATCTATTACAAAAAAACTGTTTTTGCAAGGGAGGGCACCTCCCTTGCAAACCCAGACAGTTCTGAAAACTAGACACCCAGGGGTCTCCAGGGAGGTGTGACTTGCATGGATCCCCCAATGCTTTCTTACCCAAAATCCCCTGTAAACATCACATTTAGCTAAAAAATCACATTTTTCTCACATTTCTGCATGGAACACTGCACCTACCACCCATCATTCCCCTCATTATCCAGATAAAAATGATACCTCACTTGTGTAGGTGGGCCAAGTGCCTGCAACAGGGAAGGTCCAAAAACCTGTAGAAATTAAGGGGGAACCAAAGCAGGTCCAAAAGGGCAGTTTTTTTCCATATGTTTTTAGGGTGACTCTGTTTTGGGCGCCCACACCAGTGGGACAGAGTTTTTATCACTACAGATGGGGCAATGCTAGGTGGTAGGAATTTTGTGTATTTCTGTGGATTCTGGAAATTTCCATCACAGAAATGCAGGGACAATGCGTGATTTCAGGCAAAGCTGGAGGTTTGCAGGGCACTGCAGGTGAGAGAATGATGTGCGGTGCATGTGGAGCACAGTACCCTGGACTCCCCCAGATGTTTAGTTTTCAGAAGAGTCTAGGTCTGAAAGGTTTTTCCAGGTGGCAGCATACCCAAGTCCAAAAAGTGCAGCCGCACACCATGGCAAGTGGGATGACATTGGGAGTTAGCCAAGCTCTCTTGGCCCATATGTAAAATCAAAACCCAAAACAGTCAAATGTCCTCTTGCGTGCCATTGAGATGAGACGCTTTAGTCCAAAGGGGGTGGCAGGAAGACTGCTGCCTCCTTCAGTTGGGGTTGGGGACATAACCTTGCCCATGGTGGTGGGAAGTCCCAACTTATATATTTTCAAAACAAATGCTTCCCTCATGTCTGGTGGGCTTTCTGCTTTTCCTGGATGGCAGTTTGGTGGTATTAAGCCTCCTCTGCCCCTCAGGAGGGGCAGAAAGACTGTCCCCATTTATTTTTGGGGGGGAATTGCTATGCCCATTCTGGGCACTCCCTAACCCTACCCTAACCTAGTGCATACTGTGCTTTGTGCCCCCCCTCAGAGGGGGGAGGGGACAGGTGGGGGCCTATTGCCCCCATATGTCCCTCAGGGGAGGCAGAAAGACTGTGCTTATTTTTGGGGGGGAAGCAGAAATTCCTGGTGCCTAGTGGGCTTTCTGTCCCCCAGGGGGTGCTGATTTGGGACTATTGTCCCCTGTGGGAGGCAGAAAGACTGTGCTTAATTTTTAGAGGGGAGGGGTGGGAGCACTGCAATGCCCATTCTGGGCAGCCCACACCCCTATATGAATAAAAAAAATCCTTGTTGCCTAGTGGGGTTTATGCCCCTGGGGAGGGACAGATCAGGTGCTATTGCCCCATCTGGCCCCAAGGGGGGCAGAAAGACTCTGCCAATTTTTGGGGAGAGGTGGGGGCAAAAACCCTTGCCCAAGGGGCCGCTCCCCTCTCTCGGCAGGGGTGCCTTTGGAAAGGGGAGATTCACCCCTTTCCAATGATATCCCTCCTGTCTACCTCAGTGCTCGGGGAGCTGAGATAGCTCCCTAAGTACTGAGGCAGTGAAAGTGAAAGTGAAATGAGCCGATCTGCTCATTTCACTTTTGTTTTCAGTGAAATGACGCTGTGCGCGCTGATAGTCATTTCAATGAAACCCAAAACAGCCTCGGGAGCTGGGGAAGCTACTCCGCAGCTCCTGACACTGTTTTGACAGAAAGGAAATCTCTCTGGTACCTGCACCAAAAGGATTTCCAATGCCATGTGCATGGACGGCCGGGAGTCATCCTACACACATGAGCACGGTAGCGTCGGACGGCTGAAGGGTTACAAAGATTCTTTGTTTTTAGTCAATTTTTAGTTTTCTTTTCTAAATGGGATGTTTTTAATAGGAAAATGGTAATAAAATTGAAGAAATGTTTAGGTTGACAATGGTACAATGTCACACGTATGCCTTAAGTTACAAATGGTCTGATCGTGTTCGAATTACATCATCATCACACTCACGCTTTAATCGACCAATGTTTTGTGTTTGCAATACAAATACGTCAAACATCTATAAAGGTTTTATCCCACATCTTAATTGACCAATGATTATTTTTTCCTATACAGAAAGGTAACAGGATCCTGACAATCAATTGTTAGTTGCACGTTTTGGTATTCATTTGTAAGTAATTAATGCTTTTGCGCTTGAGTGCTTCTCTGGGGAAGTCACATAACAGATGAGGTAATTTATTGTATCATTAGTGGTTCAGCAGTGACTCGTCATCGCACTCCATCCTAAATAAGCTATTATCTGATGGAGCTGGCAGTTGCAAATTGTCATTTTCATGCCTTAGTTTGCGAACAATGTCAACAGAATTTCCACTCCTGCATTTCCCTCAGACAAACCACCAGAGTTAACGATTTAGTGAATTAAAATTCCGTCAATGTAACAGTGGAAAGTCAATGATTTTGCAGTTAGCAAACTTGCTCTGTTTGTGAACACTGCACAACTTCTCTTGAGTCCAAAAGTTTCTGAAAAGTATATTGATGGAATTAGCAAACTAAAAGTGCATTTTCTGCAGCGCTTTAATCTGCCAAAATTCACCTTTAGTGTGTGTGAGAAAGTAGCCTCTTTCTAGCATGGTTACCCCCATTTTTGGCCTGTTTGTCAGTGTGTTTTTACTGTCTCACTGGGATCCTGCTAGCAGTGCTCATAGTTTAAAACCTATTTGTCAGTGTGTTTTTACTGTCTCACTGGGATCCTGCTAGTCAGGACCCCAGTGCTCATAGTTTGTGGCCTATATGTGTTGTCAGTATGCTTGACTGTGTCACTGGAGGTCTGCTAACCAGAACTCCAGTGCTTATGCTCTCTCTACTTACCAAATTTGTCACTATATTTTAGTGACTCTATATTCCAATTCTAATTGGCACACTGGACCCCCCCCTTATAAGTCCTTAGTATATGGTACCTAGGGCATTGGGGTTCCAGGAGATCCTTATGGGCTGCAGAATTTCTTTTGTCACCCATAAGGAGCGCATACAAAATTTTCTTCAGGACTGCCACTGCAGCCTGAGTAAAATAGTGCACACACTATTTCATAGCCATTTTTCACTGCACCAGGTAACTTTAAATCACCTATATGTATAGCCTTCATTTACTGAAGGCTAGGTGCAAAGTTACTGTGTTTGAGGGCACCCTTGCACTATCAAAGGTTTCCCCACGTTGTCCAGGGCCAATTCCCCGGACATCGTGAGTGCGGGGACACCATTATAAGCATGCACTACATATATGTCAATACATGTATGTAGCTTTACAATGGTAACTCCGAATATGGCCATGTGAGGTGTCTAAGATTATCGAATTGAACCCCCAATCCAAATCTGGTATTGGGGGACTAATTCCATGCACACTGGGGGCTCCACCATGGACCCTCAGTACTACCAAACCAGCTCTCTGAGGTTTTCATTGCAGCCCCAGCTGCTGCCGTCTCACAGCCAGGTTTCTGCCCTCCTGGGGATTGAGCAGCTCAATCCCAGGAAGGCATAACAATGCATTTCCTTTAGGAGAGGGGTCTTACACCCTCTCCCATTGGAAATAGGTGATACAAGCATGGGATGGTATCCTCCCAGAGCCTTTGGAAATGCTTTGAAGGGCACAAATGGTGCCCTTCTTGCATAATCCAGTCTACACCGGTTCAGGGATCTCCAGTCCCTGCTCTGGCGTGAAACTGGACAAAGGAAAGGGGAGTGACCACTCCCCTGTCCATCATCACCCAAGGGGTGGTGCCCAGAGCTCCTCCAGAGTGTCCCTGGCATTAGCCATCTTGGATTCCAAGGTGTGGGGACCCTCTGGAGACCTCTGAGTGGCCAGTGCCAACAGGTAACGTCAGAGACCCCTCCTGATTAGGTGCATACCTGGGTAGGTAGCCAATCCCCCTCTCAAGGCTATTTAGGGTCTCTCCTCTGGGTGTTTCCTCATATTCGGTTTGCACGATTCCTCCAGGACTCCTCTACATCCTCTGCTTCAGCTTCTGACCGTCGGATCAACCAAAGACTGCTCCAGGAACTGATGTAACTGCAACAAAGTATCCAGGACGACTCCTGTGACCTGCAACTTCAGCTCCAGCCAGCATTTGCAACAGTTTCCAAGGTGTGCACACTCTGAGGACTGCCTGTTTTCACCCTGCACCAGAAGAACCAAAGGAATCTCCTGTGGAGTGACAAAGTCACTCCCCTGCTTCAGCTGGCACCCTTCTGCGTTGATAACCGGTACTCTGGGACTCCATCCTGTTGACGAGCGCGATCCCTGGAACACAGGTGGTGGACTGAAGTGACCCAGACTGTCCAAAGATCCGGCTATCCAAATTTGGTGGAGGTAAGAAGTTGCCTTCCGGTGCTGCAACAGTACCCCTGTGCACCACGTCGTCTGCAGCTCCTTGGGCTTCTGTGCACTTCTTCCAAAAGTTCTTTGTGCACAGTGTAGCCGAGGTCCCCCGCACTCCATCCTTCAATGCACAGCTCTCTGAGTTGTTCTCCTGCGACGTGGGACCCTCCAATGTAGTGCTGCGATGACCGCACTTTGCATCTTCTTTGTCCCCATGTTCTGGGACTCCCGTGGGTTCTGCCTGGTCTTCTGAGGGCTCTCCGAAGTGCTGAGAGCCCCCTCTGTCTCTTCAGTCTGAGTTGGGACCCTGGGTCCAGGCAGCTCCTCTTTGATGCAAACCTTGTACTTGCTTGAACCAAGGCTTGTTGGCGGAATCCAGCAACGCAAACAGCCTGCATCCAACAACTCAACGTGGGACATCTTTGCACCGAGCAGGGACCCGCAGCTATTTTCTTTGGTGCATTTCTGTACTTTTCTTCTAACCTGAGAATCCACTTTTGCACCTTGTTCCAGGTTAGCAGGGGCTCCTGTTCTTCCCGGACTCTTCAACTTCTGGACTTGGTCTTCTCTCTCCACAGGTCTTCAGGTCCAGTAATCCATTGGTTGTTGCCTGCAGTCTTGCTGGGTTCTTGCATAATTCTTCATCATGACTTGTAGTGTGTCCAGAGGAAACTTGCTGTATTTTACTCCTGTTTTCTTGGACTATAGGGTGGAGTACTTTACTTACCTTTGGCGTTTTCTAACACTCCCAGCGCCCCTCTACACACTACACTTGCCTAGGGGGAATTCGACATTCGCATTCCACTATTTTAGTATATGGTTTGTGTTGCCCCTGGGTCCATTGCTATCTATTGTATTTTCTACTGTTTGCACTATTCTAGGACTGTTTACTTACCTGATTTTGGTTACTAGTGTATATATTGTGTATAATACTTACCTCAGGAAGGACTATTGCCTCTAAGATAGTTTTGGCCTTGTGTCACTAAAATAAAGTACCTTTATTTTTGGTAACACTGAGTATTGTCTTTTATTGTGTATTAGTACTGTGTAACTATATTGGTATTGCAGAAGCTTTGCATTTCTCCTAGTACAGCCTTGGCTGCTCTGCTACAGCTACCCCTAGACAGCCTAATCTGCTAGAACACTGCCTACATTTCACTAATAAGGGATAACTGGACCTGATATAAGGTGCGCGTACCTTAGGTACCCACTAAAAACCAGGCCTGCCTCCTACAGTGTGATTTTTCTCCCTATTTAAAAAAATCAGTGGTCACAAAGCTCTGTAAATCAGTATACCTCAAGCATAATTTGATTATGTTGCAATGAACAGAGGTTTGAATTCCCAGAATGCAGTGAGATAATGTTTGACCCATTTTGAAATAATCAGCGATAGCCACTGGGTGTCAATTAACATTTATTTGATCCTGGATCTCATTTAACTTTCAAGCTTAAGGACAACAATAGCACATGCAGTCAATGTCAATACACATCCAGGGGGCTCTTCTGCAACCCCTTAAACTTCCCAATCAGAATTAACCCACTAACAGTGCAGAGCATGCCCAAGCATGTGATCTCATCTGCATGGCATTTACCTGCAATAGAACAGGTAGTGCTGCAGGATAGTAAAGGTATTAGGGCATGCTATTACAGTTAAGAGCGAAGACGCTGTCAAGGAAGTTGGTGCAGCGTGCAGGTAATGTAGCACAGGTGCTGCAGTTATGGTAAAGGAAGTTCCCGCATCTGCAGTGCAAAAGTGTTGTGCTGCAACTGAAATTAATGCAGTACACAGAAGCTGTATCTTTGGATGCAGACAGAGAATACGCCTGCCGTTCCCATCTGCTATGCAGCCTCTGAAGAAGTTCATGATTCTGCAGTGCGCATGTGCTGCAAGTAGGAAGTAAAGCTGGATATGGTTCGTACAGTATAACTACAACACCTTATGATGTGTGCAATACATGTTCCAGATGTGTACAGATAGTGATTTTGAAAACACGTGATGTGCTGCAGCTGAATACAGAACACGTTCCTGCTACCTACAATTGCTGCAGCTGGGGCTGAATGCCATAATTTTTGTTTCTTTAGTGTACAACTGCTGCAGGTTTGGGTAAAGATAGGACATGCTTTGCAGTTAATTTGCAGCTTTAAGTGGTGGCATTATAACACTGCCTACGAATAGCATGTGCTTGCAGCTGCCATTGTTGAAGAGCTGTTGAAACGTACTCCATCTGTGATCCACTTACATCCATTTTTCCATCTTTCAATCCAGATAGACCTTCGGGTTCACAAATTCTGTGCCCACTGCCTCAGTCATGTTGCATTTGCAGCACCAGTTGCGCAGTCTTACAAAGCTAAGAAGTCGAGGCCTGGCCAACATTTCATCTTTGAGGCATGGGATTAGACTGTCAATTTCTCATAGACAACAGTCGCTATCATGCACACTGATTACCAGTAGTGGCTCACTTCAGTCACAAGGGGCAGGGCAGGTGCAGCACGTGGGGGTGGAAGATGGTAAACTTTATTTTAAAGAATTTTAAAAAATAAATAAAAACTTACCTTTTCTCCTGTGCCGCTCCTCTTGCTCCTGTCGCTGCAGGCAGGCACAGGCTCCCAGCCTGCCATGCGGCCAATCCTGACGCTGCTCAGAGCAGCGTCAGGATTGGCTGGGAGCGCCCAGCCAGGGCACTCCCAACCAGACTGGGAGCCTGTGCAGGCTATCTCCAGCCAGTCAACTGTGTTTCTGGGCTGGAGAGAGCCCTATGTGCATGAGCGTTTGGCCGGCCCGAGATGGCCAAACAAACATGCGCACTGAGGGGAGTGCACAGTGCACTCCCCTCACTGCTTGCAACCCCGTGGCCCTGCCCCTTTAACCCCTTCGCTGCCAGGCCTTTTCCCCCACAGCCTTTTTTTGGCTACTTGGGGCAGTTCGCGCTTAGGGCCTCATAACCTTTTGTCCACATAAGCTACCCCTGCCAAATTTGCATCCTTTTTTCCAATATCCTAGGGATTCTAGAGGTCCCCCGGGGTGTGTGGGTTCACCTGAAGGAGGCCAAGAAATTAGCCAAAATGCAGCAAATATTTTATTTTTAAAAAAAGCTTGTGTTTTTTTCCCTGAAAATGACATAAACAAAGGGTTTGTGGTGCTAAAATCTTCCCAGCTTTCAGGAACAGGCAGACTTGAATCAGAAAACCAAATTTTTCAACACAATTTTGACATTGTACTGGTACACCCACATTTTTTACTATTTGTTGTGCTTTCAGCTTCCTTCCAGATAGGGACAGAAATGGGTGTGAAAACAATTCTGGGTCTTGGACAGATAAACAATTCTGAAATGTAGACAAAATTCTGAATTCAGCAAGGGGTCATTTGTGAAGATCCTACAAGTTTTTCCTACAGAAAATAACAGCTGAAATAAAAAAATATTGAAATTGAGGTGAAAAAAGAGCCATTTCTCTCCACGTTTTACTCTGTAACTTTTTCCTGTGATGTAAGATTTTCAAAAGCAATATATCGTTACGTCTGCTGCACTCTTCTGGTTGCGGGATATATAGGACTTCTAGGTTCATCAAGAACCCTAGGTACCCACAGCCAATAAATGAGCTGCACCTTGCAATGGGTTTTCATAGTATACTGGGTACACAGCAAATTATTTGTAAAATATAAAGAGTCAAAAATAGGTATCAAGGAAACCTTTGTATTTCCAAAATGGGCACAAGATAAGGTGTTGAGAAGCAGTGGTTATTTCCACATCTCGGAATTCTGGGGTGCCCATACTAGCATGTGAATTACAGGTCATTTCTCAAACAGACGTCTTTTTTACACATTGAAGTTACATTTCAAAGGAAAAAATGTAGAAGGGACTATAACACTTGTACTTCTATTCTGTGTTCCCCCAAGTCTCCAGATAAAAATGGTACCTCACGTGTGTGGGTAGGCCTAATGCCCGCGACAGGAATCACAGCATGGACACATCACATTTTTACATTGAAATCTGGCGTGTGTTTTTTAGAAAGTGCCCATCTGTGGATTTTGGCCTCTAGCTCAGCCGGCACCTAGGGAAACCTAGCAAACCTATACATTTTTGAAAACTATACACCAAGGGGGACTCAGAATAGGGTGACTTGTGGGGCTCTCACCAGGTTCTGTTACCCAGAATTCTTTGCAAACCTCAAAATTTGGCAAAAAAACACTTTTTCCTCACATTTCGGTGATAAAAGTTCTGGAATCTGAGGGGAGCCACAAACTTCTTTCTACCCAGCATTCCCTCAGGTTTCCCAATAACAATGGCACCTCTCTTTTGTGGGTAGACCCAGTGCCCGCGTTAGGAAATGCCCCAAAACACAACGTGGACACATCACATTTTCCCCAAAGAAAACTGACCTGTTTTTTTGCAAAGTGCCCAGCTGTGGATTTTGGCCTCTAGCTCAGCCGGCACCTAGGGAAACCTAGCAAACCTATACATTTTTGAAAACTATACACCAAGGAGGACTCAGAATAGGGTGACTTGTGGGGCTCTCACCAGGTTCTGTTACCCAGAATTCTTTGCAAACCTCAAAATTTGGCAAAAAAACACTTTTTCCTCACATTTCGGTGATGAAAAGTTCTGGAATCTGAGGGGAGCCACAAACTTCTTTCTACCCAGCATTCCCCCAGGTTTCCCAGTAACAATGGTACCTCTCTTTTGTGGGTAGACCCAGTGCCCGCGTTAGGAAATGCCCCAAAACACAACGTGGACACATCACATTTTCCCCAAAGAAAACTGACCTGTTTTTTTGCATAGTGCCCAGCTGTGGATTTTGGCCTCTAGCTCAGCCGGCACCTAGGGAAACCTAGCAAACCTATACATGTTTTAAAACTAGACACCTAGGGAAATTTAGAATGGGGGTGACTTGTGGGGCTCTCATCAGGTTCTGGCACCCAAAATCCTTTGTAAACCTCAGCATTTGGCAAAAAAACACATTTTCCACACATTTCGGTGATGGAAAGTTCTGGAATCTCAGGGGAGCCACAAATTCCTTCTACCCAGCATTCCCCAGGTCTCCTGATAAAAATGGTACCTCACTTGTGTGGGTAGGCCTAGTGTCCGCAACAGGAAATGCCCCAAAACACAACGTGGACACATCACATTTTCCCAAAGAAAACGGACATGATTTTTGCAAATTTCCTAGGCGTCACCTAGGGAAACCTACCAAACCTATGCATTTTTTAAAACTAGACACCTAGGAGAGTCCAGGATGGGGTGACTTGTGGGGTTCTCACCAGGTTCTATTACCCTGAATCCTTTGCAATCCTTAAAATTTGGCAAAAAAAAACACCTTTTCCTCACATTTTGGTGATGGAAGGTTCTGGAACCTGAGGGGAGCCACAAACTTCCTTTTGCTACCCAACGTTCCCCCATGTCTCCCGATAAAAATGGCACCTCACTTGTATGGGTAGGCCTAGTGCCCGCAACAGGAAATGCCCCAAAACACTACGTGGACACAACAAAATCATCAAATACAAAACTGCCGGTTTTTGCGGGGGGCTCCTGCGTTTTTGGTCCTGGGCTCAGCAGCCATCTAGGGAAACCTATCAAAGCCAGAAGTTTCCAAAAACTAGACACCCCAGGGGGTCCAAGGAGGTGTGACTTGCGTGGATCTTCCAGTGCTTTCTTACGCAGAATCCTCACTAAACCTCAAATTTAGCTAAAAAAGCAAATTTTCCCCACATTTATGTGTGGGATCACTACACCGGCACACATTTCCTACCACCCAATGTCTCCCGATAAAAATGATACCTCACTTGTGTAGGTGGTTTGAGTGCCTGTGACAGGAAAGAACCAAAACATGTTGAAATTGAGGTGGAAACAAAGCGGGTCCAAAAGTGCAGTTTGAAAAAAACATTTTTAGGCTGACAAGTGGGGGAGAATTTTTATCGGTATAGATGCGACAATACTGGGTGGTAGGAATTTTGTAGATTCCGGAAGGTTCCATCACAAAAATGTGGGGAAAATGTGTGATTTTAAACAAAGTTGGAGGTTTGCAGGGCAGAAAATGGTGGGGGTGAACGTGAAGCACAGCACCCTGGACACACACAGATGTTTAGTTTTCAGATGTGTCTAGGTCTGTACATTTTTCTACATGGTAGTGTCCCAAAGTCCAAAAAGTGCAGCCCTCACCATTTCAAGAGGGACGATTTTGAGAGTTAGACAAGCTCTCATGGCCCAAATGTAAAACCAAAACCCAAGATAATCAACTGTCCTCTTGGGATAAGATCTTTTAGTGTGGGGGGGGAGAGCTGAAAGACTGTTACCCCTTCAGCTGGGGTGGGTGCATAACCATACACATACTGGTTGGTAGCCATCACCCCACTATTTTTTTTTAATTATTATTCCCTGGCATCAAGTAGTTTCCCCCCCCCCCCCCCGGGGAGTGGATCGGGGGTAATTGTCCCATCTGCCCACCGGTGGGCAGAACAACTTTGTCCCCATTTATTTGGGGTGGGGGTGTGGCCATACCCCCACCCTCTTTCTTTGAAAAAAATCTTCCCTGGTGTCCGGTCGGCTTTCTGCCCCCCTTGGGGGCAGATGGGCCTTACAAAAATAGGCCAATCTGCCCCCAACGGGGTCAGAAATGTCCAGCAGTAATGTGCCCCCATGGGGAGCGACCCTTGCCCAAGGGGCTGCCCTCCAAACAAAACACACACACACATGCACACCAATCCCTGGTGCCTAAGTGGTTTCTGCCCCCCCTGGGGGCATATCAGCTTAATAGAAATAGGACGATCTGCCCCCAAGGGGGGCAGAAATAGCCTAAAATAGATTCCCCCTGAGGGGAGCGACCCTAGCCTAAGGGGGCGCTCCCCAGCTGTAAAAAAAAGAAAAAAAACCTGGTGCCTAGTGATTTCTGACCCCTTTGGGGGCAGATCGGCCTAATTAAAATAGGCTAATCTGCCCCCAATGGGGGCAGAAGTGGCTTAAAACAAATCCCTTGCCTAAGGGGTCGCTCCCCTTGTGTGAAACTGACGTAAAGGAAAAAAATCCCTTGTTTCTGGTGGTTTAGCCCCTCTTGGGGGCAGATTGTCCTAACAAAAATAGTCAGAAATGGCCTAAAAAGAATTTTCCACTGAGAGGAGTGACCCTTGCCTAAGGACCGCTCACCATCTCTAAAAAAAAAAAATATATCCCTGGTGCCTAGTCGCTTCTGCCTCCCCGGGGGCAGATCAGCCTAATTAAAAGAGGCCGATCTGCCCCCAGGGGGGCAGAAAAGGCATCATAAATAATAGTCCTCAAGGGGAGCGACCCTTGCTCAAAGGGTCACTCCCTCATGCCAATTACACATATAAACAAACAAAAATCACTGGTGTCTAGTGGATATTTCTGCAGCCCATCGATTCACAATCCGGCTGCAGAAATGTTCAGACATGAAAGGAAAGGCCTTTCCTTTTCTTTCATGTCCTCTGGCTGCCTCCACTCCCCGATCGGAAGAGAAATGCAAAGCATTTCTCTCCCAATCGCACTAGAAGCTGAGCTTCCATCATGATGGGGGCAGCCTCTGATGAGGTCAGTGCATGATCACGTGCTGACGTCATTAGACATCACTTGGGGGAGGTGTGGGAGTCGGGTTGAAGGGGAAGTGATTCTCCTATCCTTGCCCAGGCGAGGGGTGTGGGAGGCCCTCAGGGGGAGCACTAGTTCTTCCCCGTGAGGGCCGGGTCAGGATGTAACAGTTACGTCCTCGGCACCCGAGCGGTGCAGCCGAGGATGTATCCATTACGTCCTTGGCACCAAAGGTGTTAACAAACAAAACAGTAATAAACACAATTTATTATCATTTCATTTGTTGAAGGTTTTGCAGCTTCTTCTGCTGGCAGTGGAGGGGAGGGTGACGCTCCTCCACCCTAACGGAAAAGCTGCCCCTGCTGATTACATACTTGCCAAGAGTAGTGGAATTTTCTGATGCAGGAAACCACTATCCTACTTAGCACTAGCGATGAGAGATTCCAACTTTTTGACATACAGTGACTGTGCAGAACATTGAGAGGCACCTCCAGGTTTAAGCTTTGACCAGAAGATTATACAAACACACACACTGACAACGCCAATTGTTTTAGCTTTTATATAGTGAATCAAATGTCCCGAGCTTCACCACTACACACATCAGCATGGCTACAGCGTTGCTAACTTCCCTAACAGCAGAGACAGCAGCAGCAGTGTAGGATCCCCTCACACTCACAGAGCAAGGAGAGTATGTGCAATAATGCACACATGCGGACACATACAATAGGGACACGATGTGTAAGCCGAGTGCAAGTTTCCGTCAAACAGGCAGAACAGTTATTATACTGGCAATAGCGGTATAAAGCTTTCTTTTACACACACACCCAGAAATACACAAAAAAACACAAAAACATACATTCGCACACTACAGTAGCAGCACAGCCAGCATCTGAGCAAGTGTCACTTATTCAGTTTTACCTTAAATTACCTCAAAGTGTGTAAACAATATAACAAGAAAGATAAAATAGCAAAGAGAATGCCGAGATGCACGGGGCAAGCAATAAAACCAGGATTAAAGGAAGGTTGAGTTACAAATGTTCATTATACACATCTCTATACAATTTTTAGCACTGGGTCTAGTTCTTACTGTATGTCTTGGACTATATTATTAGCTTTTGGAATTGCATCTGAATTAGTGCATCCCTTTCATAAGGACACATCTCCAATATTGCACCCAGGTTTGAAAGACTCACATAAGGTAATGTATAAAATGTTGACCTATCTGGGGTACTGCGTCCCGTTCTTGATTTAGTCATCTCCGGTATATTGTGTGCTATTGTGTGCTATTCTGGATGTGACTACTGGTATAGTGTGTTCGGGACTGGGGGGTCCCATCTGGACTGAACTGTTCCGTGAACAAGAACACCTCTGGGATTTCGTGACCAATTCTGGAGACCATTTCCAAGTGTTGCATTGATTTCTGGACACCATCTCTGTCCTCTTATCTCCAGTGATGAAGAAAACTTCTGGGGTATTGCTTATTGTTTTGGGCGTTGCATGCGGGTGCTATGTCAAATTCTCATTTCATCCTTTAATGTGTTAAGTCCAGTACTGAAGACAGCAGATGTAGCACTGAAATTTGCGAACAGCTAGAGTATGATGTTGGAAGGAGGGGGGCAATTTCCAAAAACAAATGTGCTGCAGCCTTACACTAAAATCACAAAGCTGCTTATTTTTTTCTTCGGCCTATGCATTTGGATTGGTTTCTCGGGCTATCTTCCATGCTTGTCCTGGTCACCCGCTTGTCAGGGGTGTAACACAGGCCCCTGCAGCCTCTGTGGTGCAATGTGGCCCTCAACCTTCCTGGGGGCCTCCAACTCTTCAAGGGGGCCCTATTGAGCCCACGGACAAAGAATATCTGTGTGATATGGCCACTCAGGGGTCCCTCACAAAATTCTGCGTTATGAAACTGCTGCTTGTTTGGAGCAACAACAGGGTTTTGGCTTTGCTGAGGACAGAAGGCTGACTTGGCAGATTAGTGTTCGCACTTATGGGAGCAGGTGATTTCTAAGGACAATTTTGTATTGCCTGTGCTTCTGGGCTAGATCAGTCTGGTACACATGAAATCTTAGAATTTCGCCCTTCACAGTATTTTGCTCTCCACAGTATTGGTCTTGAGTTCTATTTATCTTCTTAGTAATGTTTTCCATTTTTTCATCGATCAACGGATATATCCTAGTTTACAGTGTTATTGTTTGAACCACTGGTTGTATCTCTTTATTTAAAAAAAAAAAAAAACAATAAATATGTCTGTGCCACAGTAGCAATCGCTGTATTATTGCTGAATTCAATATCTGTATGAGGTTATATATGTAGATATAACGTCAATATGTCTAATTGCTGTTTTGCACATATTGCTATTTATTGACAGGGTTATGGTTTCATGATCGATAATTGTATAAAGTAAGCCAAATCCCAAATTTACAGCAATCAGCCGAGATGTGTTTCACCCTGTAAGGTGGCAGAGTGATAATGGACTGCAGACAATCTACCTATTGACGAAATTGATTACATACCTTTATATACTTATATAACCACATATATATTGGATTCAGCAATAATATAGCAAATGCTCTTGTGGCGTGCATATCTTTTTTTGTTTTTCTTGTGAAGCTGTTAAAAACTAGGGGCCAGATGTATCAAAGGATTTTGTATTCGCAAACGGTGCAAATCGGTAAATTCCACCGCTTGCGAAGGCAAAATCGCCTTTCCCGATGTATGAAAGGCAGTGCAATTTTAGGGAATCACAATTTTTAGCGATTCCCCAAAATTGAGACTTTGAATAGGGAATCGCAAATTGTGATTCCCTAAATAGGAAATCACAAAAAAAGAATTCCTATTTGCGATTTCCAAAGCTCATGTATCATGCATTTCCTAAAGGCGAACTGGGCATTTAGGAAATGCAATTACCTCAAATTCAAATTTCGTGGTAACCATGTACAATGTTAAAAATCCATTGAAAATGAATTTTTAAAAGTGTATATAGCACACACATGCCCCTAGGGCATATGCGAGCTTTACATATGTACAATTTATTTGGTGGGTGCTTTAAAGGGGGCCTTAGGCCCCCAGCACCCTTAGATTTCCATTACCTAATTTGAGAATTCCTAACAATAATTCGCAAATTGGGAAATGCAAAACCATTTGCACCTATGGGCCTTCAGGCCCATAGGGATGAATGGAGTCCCAGTCCGTAATAGCAATTCCCTAATAGCGATTGCAAATTTTAAGAAATCACTATTAGGGATTTTCTATTTTCTTACATCCCATTTTACATTTCTTAAATAGCGATTTCTTAAAATTCGCTATTTAAGAAATGCAAACCAGGGCTTTGATACATTTGGCCCTAGGTTTCTTACCTTGATTAGATGCTCCACACTCCACAAACTAGATACATTTTTCTCATTGAGTAGTAAAGAGCGTAGCATGTGAATTCATTATTCTCTAGTTGTATTCAGCTATTCGCTCAACTAAATACTGTTTACGCTGTTGTTTTGGCTCTGATTGCAGGGTTTTTGGCTCTGATTGCAGGGTTTTGGACATGTCAAGAAGCAATCTGTTTAACCTTTACACTTGGGAATTCCACTGTGGATGGTAGGAGAATTGTACATCTACTGGTTTAGCACCAGCTGTAACTTCTACTCGACTAGTTTAGATTCAATATCATCTCCTTGGCTGGAATTTAGTGCAGCCAATCAACCATAAATCATGAAATATTTTCCCACAGAACCTAGGCTCCTGTAGATGCTTTTTAGGCTTTGGTTGAAATGCTTTGACATATTGTGTAAACCAAGACTGATGTGCATATTGCTAGGTCTAATCTGAGGTGTCATAGTGGGCAAAAGAATAATGGATTGTAATGCTATCCAAGCGTTTACCAATGGTTAGACAAATTGCAAGCATTCATCCCCACCACCTTTTATGTGCTTGATTTATCATCCTAAGTGGCTAAGAGTATTCCCAGATTCACTGTGCCACTAGAACCAAGTTGTACCCACCTGAGAACCCCAACTAGAGCAAAACTGGTCTTGGGTTGCTTGTGTTCCAGTTCAGAGTGGACCAGGCTTGGTAGTTCAACTGGACTGTTCCTATAAGAGCAGGACCAAGACTGATTGGGTTTTGCAGACTATGCTCTATGCAGTGGTTTGCCACCTCTTGCCCCTGTTAAGGCCAGTGGAATCTTTGTCTTACAAGTCTGATGGTCTTGTCATTCCCCAAATGTCAGTTTTGATCATGGAGGACAAACACTTGTTTTCGATAGCTTGCAGGCATTACCAACTTCAGGATCTTCTACCTTATGGCACTGGTTACCCCCTTGTACATGATGCCTCAATTTACAGATACCTTAGCATTAACATGTTTATCCTCTTTTACAGCTAGGTGGTCACAGGCACGTAAAAGGACCTATGAACCTACTCTGTCCTCACTGGTGTGGTGGTGAAGGGTGTGTCATAAAAAAGAAGAAAACATGATACCCCAGTCACCGTGGTAAATAAGTACATATATTCAGGTAATTTCAAATATTGATATTAATGTTATTAGCTTCAAAGGGACTAAAGGTTGAGTGACTTCCAATGTAGATAGATTTCTACATCAAAAGCATTCATGCCTAATCTGTCATCATGGGACTGAAACGAAATCTGAACAGTACACTCACAGCATGGTGACCATGCAGACACCTGTGCAAACTCACTTTGGCAGGGATGTTGAAGGGAACATTCCCATACTTCAATATGTTGGAAAAGGGGTTTCCACAGGAAACAGTATTTTGCCTCTTGAGAAACAACAGTTTTAAATAAACTACAAATTCCAGTCTAAGCCTTTTCACAGATCAGGTTATGTTTAGGTGGGTTAGGGATACAAAGTAAGAGGTTTAAGTCTAGAAGTCTACAAACTTCATAGTTTTCAAAGTGCAAACCTCTGGAATTCTACAATTCCCCCATAAATGTCAGACTAAGAGAAATGCAGTCTTCAATCTACTTCCTATCGCTTGTGAGTGAACCCCTGTGTTATCAATGCCTGTGGATGGCAATGGATGGTCATACAATTGAGCAGAGTTTAATGGAGTAGAGCCTCTTAGATTGGACCATCGTAGAGTGTAATGTGACAGAATGGAGTGTAAAAGAGTGGCCTAGAGTGAAGTGGCATAAAGTACAGTGGTGTAGAGTAGATTAGTGTAGAGTGTAGTTGCACAGAGTGCATTGATTTTGAGTAAGTGATGTAGAGTGCACTGATGTAGAGTGCAATAATGAAGGGTAGAGTAGCACAGACTGCAGTGGCATAGAGTAGAATTTTTCAGAGAAGAGTGAAGTGGCTTAGAGTGGAGTGGTTCAGGGTAGAGTGTAGTGGTGCAGAGTGCAGAGGTGTAGAATACAGTGGTGCAGAATGCAGTGGCATAGAGAAGAGTGGTGTAGAGTGTAGTGGTGCAGAATAAATTGTAGAAGTGGTATGGAGTAATGCAGAGTGTATGAGCGCAGTAGAGTGGCAAAGAGTTGAGTGGTGCAGAGTGGAGTGCAGTGGCACTGAGTAGAATGGTTCATAGTAGAGTGGTGCATAGAGCAGTGGCACGTAGAGTGCAGTATCATAGAGCACCTTGGTGTCAAGTGGCGCAGCTTGCAGTGGCGTAGCATGCAGTGCTACAGAGTAGAGAAGCCAAGAGTGCAGTCTTGCAGAGTAGAGTGGCATAGGGTGGGGTGACATGGAGTAAAGCAGCATAGAGTAGAGTGAAGTAGAGTACACTGGTGCAGAGTAGAATAGAGTGGCATAGCATGCAGGGGCGTAGAGCGTTGCTGAGTAGAATATAGTGGCCTAGAGTGCAGTGGTGCCATGTTGTTGACATAGAGTGCAGAGGGATAGGGTGCATTGGTTTTGAGTAAAGCGATGTTGAGAGCATTGGCAAAGAGTACAGTGGTTTAGAGTATAATGCCGTAGAGGGCAGTGGCATATAGTAGAGTGGTGCAGGGTAAAGAGGTACAGTGTAGAGTGCAGTGGCATAGATTGCAGTGGCATAGAGTGGTGCATAGTGGAGCAGTATGGGGCATATAGTGCAATGGCATAGTGTGCAGTGGCATAGAGTAAATTGTTTCTGAGTGAGATGACATAGAGTGGAGCGGTGCAAGGTAGAGTGAAGTGGTGAAAGGTAGAGTGCAGTAGCATAGAGTACTGGCATAAAGTAGCATGGAGTTGAATGGTGCAGAGTGGAGTAGAGTGGCGTAAAGTGAAAGGGCAAAGAGTGGAGTAGAGTGGCATAGAGTGCTGTTGTATAGAGTAGATTGTTTCAGAGTAGAGTGAAGTGGTGTAGAGTGGAGTGGTGGAGGGTAGAAATAGAGAGGTGCAGGATAGAGTGCAGTGGCACAGAGTAGTCGTGTAGAGTGCAGTGGCACAGACTGCAGTGGCAAAGACTGCAGTGTTGCAGAGCAGAGTGTCAAAGATTGGAGTAGCATAGGGTGGAGTACTGTAGAGTAGAGTGAAGTGGCCTAGAATGGACTGGCATATAGAGGAATGGCACATAGTAGAGTGGGGTAGAGTGCACTGGCATAGAGAAGAGTGGTGCAAAGTAGAGTACAGAGGCATAGAGTGAAGTGGCGTAGAGTGTTTCACTAGATGCCAGCAATGCTACAGCCTGCCCTGCTGCTAGGCATTTGTTGTTTCAGTAGAAAATATTCACTTATTTCATTACTGACTCCACACACATCAAACTAATAGTATAAAAACTATGGGCCTGATTTAGAGTTTGGCGGGGGATGTTACTGCATCACAAAGTGTGACACATATCCGGTCCACCATATTACAATCCCTTCATAGCCTATGGGAATCATCATACAGTAGATGGAATATCTGTCATGTTTGTGACGGGGTAACCCTTCTGCCACACTCTAAGGGCCAGAAGTAGGAAGACAGCAAATTGCGACTGGCAATTTGCCAGTCCGAGCGACTCGCAAATTGCAACTCGCAATTTGCTATGCAGAACGGTGTCTCAGACACCGTCTGCGAGTCGCTACGGGGTCGCAAAGACCCACCTCATTAATATTAATGAGGTGGGTCACAATTTGCGCCCCCATAGCGACTCTTGGCACTCACGGGGATGGAGGCCTGCTGGGAACAGCAGACCTCCATGTCCGTGACTCCTTTTAAATAAAGCAGGTTTTTTTTTCCAAGTGTAGCCCGTTTTCCTTAAAGGAAAACGAGCTGCACTTAGAAAAAAAAAACGAAACCTTTAGTTTCAGATTTTTTCAGGGCAGGTAGTGGTCCCTTGGTGCCTGCTCTGAAAAAATATTTTTGGGTCCACTCACAAAGGGGAAGGGGTCCCATGGGGACCCCTTCCAGTTTGCGAGTGGGTTACCATCCACTTCAAGTGGATGTAACTGCGACTCCATTTGCAACCGCGTACCCGGTCGCAAATGGAATTGCATACCACTGCGACTCGCAAATAGGAAGGGAACACCCCTTCCTATTTGCGAGTGGGAAATGCATTTTGCGAGTCGGTTCCGACTCGCAAAATGCATTTCTGCATAGCAAACACACGTTTGCGACTCGTAAACGGCGATTTTCGCCATTTGCAACTCACAAACAGTTTGCTACATCTGGCCCTAAATGAGCCCAATGTTTTTACATAGGAAGGATGTTTAAGGCCGTAGTGTAAAAAATGTAGTTGGTTTCTGGGCCCCTGTTTGTAGTTTTCTTAAAAACAGTAATCTGTGTTGTCTAGGTTTTTGTGGTACTGTGTTGTATATACTGAGACTATTGCTCATTAAGTGCAGTTGTGCAGGCTACACCTTTTGGCTTGCCAATGTGTCATATTATTAAAAGGGTTTGGTACTAGGACTCACTGACTGTCAACATAAAGATCATTAGACATTCACTAGAGGATCACATTAAGCAAAAGCCAATAGTGCTCTGATAGAAGAACCTCTACATGAATGCTGCATCAGAATCACAGAAATTACATGCACCTCCTCCCTTCTGGCCTGTTTTAAGGTATGTTAAAGCCTTGTAAACTGGACTAAAGAAGAGTAAACACAACTGCCCTTGGAAGACGAAGCTTGACATTTGACCTCTGAGGTTAAATGCACAGCAAATGTGACAAGATAAGAACAAGATTTAAAGGTCTGTTTACAGAAAATAGGGATCTCAGAAGGATACAGTAAACAAGAGTTTGGCAAGGGAAGGGACAAACTCAAGCTGGAAAGCCTATAACAAATAGAGCCCTCAAATAGAAGGCAAGGAAATGTGAGTTACAAACCACAAAGCCAGCTGTAAGCAATGGACAGAATCAGTAGTGGGTGGTTTGAGGGCAGCGTGATTGGTGGGGTGGATGACACAAAAAGAACAAAAACCAAACAGACGATGACACGAACATGAAAAAACAACATTAAAGAACTTATCTGCCGTCCCTCCCCTGCATCAACGCTCTTCTGCTCCTCTCCACTGCAGCAGAGGCTCTCAAACTCCCCTGCAGCCAATCAAAATGCTGCTCTCATGTTGTTGGCTGGCTGCTGCTCGTGTTTGGCCTGAGTGCCCTGGCTTTGCACTCCCAGAGAGCCTGGGAGCCTGTGCCTGCTGTCTCTAACCCGGTAATGCAGCTCAGGTTGGAGACAGCTCAGGGCGCATGTCGGTTTGGCTGACCTGAGACAGCCAGCCAAACCCACATGCACACTGATAGCAGTGCACACCACTCACCCTTCGTGCCTATCACCACAGCAGGCCTGCCCCAAGACTCGTCCCGGCCCTTAGAACTTGAAAAATAAAATGATAATAAACTTGTTTTGTTATCGTTTTATTTTTCAATGTTTGAGGTTGGGGGCGAAACTCCTCTGCATAGCGGAGGAACTGCCACTGGGCAGAATGCATTCCCAGGGAAGCTTTCTGAATGTTCACAAGATGCCTTCACCACAGGCTTCGACCTAAAAAGTGACTTTGTGTAATGTAACTGGTGCTCCAACATCTTCTGTCGGAGTTGGTGAAGTATAAAACCGCAAAAAATAAACTTTGCTATCCAAGCCATGTGTTTCTTCTTATTTTCAATGTGAAAAACGGTAGACATTGAAGTTGTCCTGGTATGAAAAGCAGGAATCACCTGATCATTTACGAGAGCACCGGCATTTCACTGAACAACGCGGTCTAGTACTTCGTGTCTGCTACCGAAGCATGCACAATGTGAAAAATCACATTTGCTGGCCACCTTTGGTGCAAGGAAGTAAACTCCTAAGCAAAATAATATTTTTGTATTTGTTCCAATATTATTAACTGAAGTGTTTCCCCAAAGGTAGATTTTGAGTTTTCGCAATCATTTGGACTGTGATTCATTAGGGTCTATTTCCCTACCCATTTATTATTTCGTTTTATTAACAATTTACTAACAACCAATGTGAGCAAATACGAAATGAAATACTCGGCCATCATTAGGTCTCCCAATTGAAAGATTATTTACATATATTTCTAACACACAATAAAAAAGCAGCCATAGAGAAGGAAGGACAATACAATGTGGAGACTTAAAGTGAGCGAATTACGCTAAAAGGCACATGATTCAATTGCATGCTTTAAAATTATGTCAAGGGGTTTGGCTTTAGTGTAAACAGCAGCATTTACCATGCTGCTTACGTTTGTTGTATGCATAAAGGATGTTTATCACGTTAAAACCTGACCTATTGGCTTTACCAATACAGGAAAAAAATACAAAAAACAATTGCTTTAAGAACAGAATACATACAGTAGGTAAGAATGGAATGTGACAAACATCTTGAAGGCCGAGTCCACTTTCAGATGAAAAGGCAAAATATTCCCTCTTTTCGCTTGTGGTCTCTGCCCCCTGTAAATAAGGGAACAGCTCCTTGCGATCTTGCCAACACTGCATCTGGGCCTGCATGATCTGGTCACAAAACATTTTCAGTTACCACCAACTTCAAGTTGGTGGTAAGCCATTTGCAAAGGGAAAGGGTTCCCAGGGGGTTGCGATTGGGGGTACAAACATTCTTCAAGAGCAGGCAGTGCTCCTACAGACCATTGTCTAATCTTAAAAAAATGAAAAGAAAACTTTTCAGTTATCTTTTTGTAATGCAGCCCTTTTCCTTCAAGAAAAAGGGCTGCATTACAAAAAAAAGATTGCTTTAATTAAAAGCAATCACAGACATAGTGGTCTGCTGACCCCAGCAGGCCGCCATCCCTGTGATTGTAGCCATTCAAATTGAGGCCTGCCTCATGAATATTGATGCGGCAGGTCCATTTGCAACCCACTGGGAATGGCTAACAGTGTCAAACACAGTGTCATAAATTGCAGTTTGCGATTTCTTAATAGCAAATTGCTAAGATTTGCTATTAGGAAATCAGAAACATTATCCTATATACATCTGGCCCTAAGAATCTGCAGCGCCTTCTGTAATACCAAACTGCTCCAGGGCACAGAAAGTGTACACACCTTCCTGTTACGGCTCCCAGGGCACTGTGCAGTACAGAGCTGTTTGTATAGCAGGCAGCAAATGTTTGGTGATACTATTCACATTCATTACCTTTCCCTACATTATACATACTTGTTGAAACCTTCCTTATCTGGACTATGCTTTCTCTTAAATCCTGCTTCACTTTAAATATTTTTATTAGTTTAATTATCTAATTAAACTAACCAAAGATTGTCAGGGGCCTTTAGGTACCACTTAACAATTTACATTGAAAAATAAGAACAAGGAATCAACAAACTGATATTAGGAAATGATTGGGAAACGTTGCAGAGAAGCTGAAGGAGACAGATGGAACAGGGAAGAATTTTCTGAAAATTATAATGAACAATGACCAAAAAACACTTAGCAGATTTGGCAGTAAGGCAGAGCAATTTGTTCAGAAAGAGATGGAAGAGACTGATTTTAAGATACTTTGTGTGGGCAAGCAGGGTGAGCTCGGTTCTATTATCTAGGGGTAAGGTGTGCCAAACGGAAGTATTTGTCCCAGTGAAGGCTTGAAATATTTTTTGTATGGATTACAAAGAGGCAACCTATAGCCAACTTCCTACTTTTTTACCACTGTATATCATGGACATGTTTCAGAAATACTGGGAGAAAGAAGCCTGCCTAAATGCCTTTTCACAAACAGCAACTAATTGCAGAAAATAAGCAATGATGAAATAGACAAAAAAACACAAGGCAAAATCATGTTATCCATAAACAAAGGGAAGTTAATTCACAAAAGCAAATGCAGTCATAAACATAAGTTTATGACCAGATGTAACTTATCTACATCTACCAAGCAGACGCAAATAAATTCCTGGCATGCGTTTATATATCTAAGAGTGCAGATTGCTCTGCTATGAGTACAGCGAAATCTGCACTTGTAAATCCAACTCAAGAAGTAGGAAGTGTGCATTCCAAGGAATGGTTTGCCCTGAAAGTTTGGACACTCCCTCGAATATGTACGTTTTTGATCATTTCCAAACCCTCCAAGCCCCCTTTCCACTCAGGCAAGGGCATGAAGCAATTACCCTTCAAAGGGTATTTGGACACAAAATTAGATTTTAAATATCAAGCTACAGAAAAATCAAGTTTTTAATATTGTGACACATAAATATTGTGATGCAGAAATATTGTTGACAAACATTGATTTTGTGGGTAAATAATATTGTCTTCAATAATCTCTGTGTTGTAAATATCGTTTTTAATAATACCGTTGTAAAAAATATCATTTTTTAAATATCTTTGTGTGTTTTAGTTCATATTTTGATTGTATACGTAAAAATAAGTTTGTATACCTTTTGTTCAAATGTTTTAAATATAGTTTGTCATTTTAACTTATTCATAATTTTTTATTTAATTCTTAATAGTAATTTATAGTGTCGTGGAGGGTTGTGAGATTTGCATGGGCACAAAGTGGAAAGTTAATTAAGTATAATTAATACATTTTTTATTTATTGTTATTTTGTTATTACTGATAAATAATTATGTAAATTGTGTAATTATTATATTTTTAGGTTATATTGTAGGTGCTGGTTGTTGGATTTGCAGAGGTATAGGGTTTGAAGTTAGCTAAGTAATTGATTACCAATTCATTACTATTTTATTATTTGATATTTAATTAATTATGTAAATTGTGTAATTACTATATTTTTAGGTTATGTTTTAGGTGCAGGTTGTTGGGTTTGTTGGGGTATAAAGTTGGAAGTTAATTAAGCAATATGTAATTACCAATTAATTATTATTTTTATTGAAATGTTTACTTGATTTATAATTTTGTAATTTTTTTTATATTATATTTTTTGTGTTAAATACTAGGTGTGGGTTGTTTTGTTTGTAGGGGAATAAGGTGAGAAGTTATTTAAGTAACAGTTAAGTAGCAATTAATAATTAATTTATTAATAATTATTTTATGATTCCTTAACATGTTGTGTTATACTTTTTTACTTTGTGGGCTGCTAGGTTTGTGGGAGTGTAGAATGGGAAGTTATCGAAAGAATCAGATAATAACTTTTTATGTACTATTAATTATTAAACATTTTAATAATATTGTAAATTGTTTATTTTAAGTGTCAAAATAATTTTCATATTAAGAGTTTTATATTTTTGGTCAAATAATAGCTATTAAAATATGTTATGTGTTTGAACTGAACTACTTTCTCTAAAGCTGCACATAGTGGAGTGTCAATAGTATATTTAACACTTCCAAAGTCCAACGCTTTCCCTAAAGGTACACCGACTGGAATGGGAATAATAAATTCTACCTCTCCGGAGTCCAATGCTCACCCTACTGTGCACAGACTGGAATAGGGATAGTAAATTTAGTTCTTCCGAAGTCCATTGCTTTCCATACTGTTGCACAGACTGGAGTGGGAATAGTTCATTTTACCACTCTGGAATCCAACACTTCTCTACTCTTGCGCAGAGTGGAGTGGGAATAGTACATTTTACCCCTCCTGATCTAATGCTTTCCCAACTATTGCCCAGATTGAAGTGGTAATAATAAATTCCACCCCTCCCGTGTCCAATGCTCTCCCTACTGTTGCGCAAACTGGAGTGGGGATAGTAAATTTAGTTCCTCCGAAATCCAACGCTTTCCATACTGTTGCACAGACTAGAGTGGGAATGGTAAATTCTACTCCTCTTGAGTCCAACGCTTTCCCTACTGTTGCACAGACTGCAGCGGAAATAGTCAATTTTACCCCTCTGAAGTCCAACACTTTCCCTACTCTTGCACAGATTGGAGTGGAAAAAGTAAATTTAACCCCTCCGAACTCCAGAGCTTTCTCTACTGTTGTACAGGCTGGAGTAAGAATAGTACATTTAACCCTTCTGAAGTCCAATGCTTTCCCTACTGTTGCGCAGGTTGGAGTGGGAACAGTAAATTGTACCCCTCCTGAGGCTAATGCTGTCCCTATTGCTACACAGACTGGAGTAGCAATAGTTATTGTTACCTCTCCGGAGTCCAACACTTTTGCTACAGTTGCACAGCAAGGTTTGAAAAATCATAAACATGTTACTAGACCTGCAGGTCGAGTGACTTAAATAATCTACTCAACATAACTGTAATGTACTTGACCTGTAAAGGGGTCTCAAATTGTGTGATTCTAGGCAAATAGTTTACAGAGTCTCCTTTTTCTTAATTCTCACATATGATTGCAGCGTCAAATATGTGAGCTCATCATTTCTGCAGTACAAAAAAACCTCTTTTGTGTGATTAAGTAGACTAAAGTTTGCTGCATGCATCACACAAATCTAGCCCATATACCCATGAGGTCTAGCCCAAATAACCCAGGACTTCTTTTAGTTTACTCACAACATTGCCATCAGGACAGGAGTGTTTCTCAGTTTGTTTAAACACTCCATTTTACTAAATATATTACTAAACCATGATGTGGTAACAAATTGTCATCCTCACACAGTGACTTTCCAAGAAATGTACAAACGCCTCTCTACTAACTTGCAGCTTTACTGATAAAACTAAATAGTGTATTAACAATCTGTGAAAATTGGGTTTCAGAAAACACATCCTTTGCACATCAACACATAAAGTATTCCAATTTGTTTTCATCCTATTAAAATATTTGTTCATCACACAGAAATATAAAAAAAAAAGGGCTTTCACAACTACTGAAATATATTTTGAAATGTTTGCACAGTTGGCTTAGTCATTTAAATGTTGTGTGTTAGGAAAATCCAAACACCCTATATCCTTTTATTTTACATTCTAAACAGCAGGTCACAAAGTTCACCTTGCAAAGTCTTGGAACTCTGCAGTCAGAAGGAAAATCAATTGCAAGAAAAACTGACTTTTGACCTCTGTCTGTGAACACAGAGCAATGTGACATAAGAACAAGATCTAAAGGCATCTTTTATTGCCCCTCCACTGTTCAACTAAACAGAACACCTGTTCAGTGTCAAGTATTAACAAGCATTTGCAATGCAACGGGTCTCGCGTTTGCTCATGTTAGAGCTGATAGCATTGTAAACTCCTAACCCGACTTTTCACCTATCGGCAAAAGTGCATTTATGTACCTAACCCGAAAAAGTGCAATTAACTGTGTAAAGCGCTCGACTTTTGACAAGCGAAATCGATCTAGTAAAAAGTAGTCCACGAGCTGGGCAGAAAACAGCGAGCCTCTCATGTTTTCTGTACATGGTTGATGCGCTCGAGGAGGGCTAGCCACCGGAAAAGGCATGACGTATGCATGCCTTCGACTAATGAAAGCAAGCAGATTTAAATAGGCAAGCCCACGAACCAATGAAAAACACTGACGTGAGGTCGACAGGGCTCTGAGCCCTTTTCTAAACCCTAAAGCGTCTCGCTGCAATACGCATGCGCGAGCGCATGCAATGCAGGCTCAACCCTAAATATAGCTGGACCTGATCAATTAAGATTCACCAATGCCAGTGGTCCAGTGGATTTTTCCAGCCCTGCACAGACTGGAGTGGGAATAATATATTTTACCCCTTTGGTGTCCAATACTTTCCCTACTGTTCAGAAAGAGATGAAAGAGACTGATTGGCGTGGGAACAGTAAATTTAACCCCTCCAGAGTCCAGTGGCTCTCTCTACTGTTAGACTGAAGTGGAAATAGTAAATTTTACCCCTATAGAGGCCAATGCTTTCCCTACTGTTGTACAAATTGGAGTGGAAATAATACATCTATTTTTCACACTCTTTACTACTTTTCTTAATTTTATTTAAATATATGCAATATTATTTTTTATCTGTTTCAGTTTATATTATCTGTGTATAGATATATGTATATACATTTATTTTAAAATATCTTTAGTAAGTGTCTTTTTAAATTTTTTATTTGTTAATTTACTTCATATTTTACATTTGATTTGTTTTTTTATGTTCTATGTCTCTATATATGTGTGTGTATCTTTATTTAAGTATATATTTAAATATGGTATTAAATGTTATTTACATTTAGTTACTTTACATTATATTGATGTTATATATTAAAATATTTACTATTTACTATTTTTAACTGTATATTAAAAACCAAACATTTTGTAGGTTTTTAACAATATTAACGCTAAACATTATTTAAAAAAAATATTTTTGTACTTACCTTTATAAGTATAGGAAAACAATATTTTTGTGATCAATATTGATGACATCATATTTATGGCATGATATTTTGTGATCAATATTATGTCATTGATCCCTTTCAAGAGTAAAAAGAGGAAGGGTTCATCCCCAAATTTGGTGAGGATGCCGGGATGACTTTCTCCTCAGGGAAAAAGGGTTTCCTCGTTTAGGAAACAAAAAAGAAACAAGCATTGGCAAAGCCAATAGGTTGCTCCCGTGCAAGATGTATTTATTTTGTCAACATTTTTTTTTTAATGTTCCTTAGCTGTGAGAGTTGCTGTGCTATAGAGCCATCGCAATTACCAGTGTGTCAAAGCCTAGCTGGAACACTGAGCGTGGAGAGTCTATGGCTTTACAGCCAGAGCTCCTGGCCTTGGAGCTGGGGAACCAGGTTTGAGTCTCTGCGCCAGATCAGCATCCTGTGATTCTGGACAAATCACTTAATCTCCCTGTAAGAATTAATCTGTTCTTGTGTAATGGAAGTAGCGCTCATGTAGAGCACTCAAAGTCCTTCCAGTGGACTTTGCACTATATAAGACAAGTTATGATGGAGGTAGGAGGGAGGCAACTAGTGATGGGGTGGAAAAGGAGCATTGAGTGAAGGTAGCGAGGTTGACGGAGGGACAGGCCAGCAACGAATGGGGAAGGGCATGTAAGGAAGGGGCATGCAGCGACAAAAGTGAAGTGGTGGTGGGGTGTGCAAGCAACAGACAGAATGCAGATGCTGGAACGTAAAAGAAAAGTATGTTACAAGTGCGCGGGCAAAGTAAAGACAAGGCCACCAGAAGCAGTACTTGGTCCAAGCTCCACTGCAAGGATGAAGATGTGAAGCTGAGCAGGAGACAGGAGGAGGCGTCAACAACAGGAAGAACGTAAACAAGAGTAAACAGGGAGCCAACCAATGGTACGTAAGGGTAAGTAATAGATGGGTTGTAAGCTCCTTTTAAGATATTTATGTCTCTGCTAGACAGTGCTGTGCTGTCTCTTCAAAACATGTTGCTTGCAATCAGTGGGCATCAGCCTGCCCATGGGCTTACCATTTGTTTGCTCCATTGTCGCCTGAGTATCCTTCATTCCTGTTTGTCCATTGCACGCAGGTGTCATGCCTCTTCTTGTGTTTGCCCCTCCCCCAGAGCATGGACCAAGTACTTATGTCCAGTCACTGATTCCCATCTTGGGAGCTACATTTTTCTTTGTCTTTGAGCACTTCAAGTGAGTACTCATGTTTTCACTCTGTCCATCTCCTCCTATCCTTCCCCATCCCTATTGCTTCTTTCACTATGCAGATCATTTTTATATATTCCTCACACCCACCCTTGCTCCATTTCTAAACAGGTAATCAAATTTAGTTCCTTGTTTTAATGGCTGAACGTGCTCGTAATTTAAAGATTAAAGGACATATCACTGCAGACAAGCTGCTGCTGCCATGGTCTACTAGGGGGAATAGAATGGTGATGCGCATTTTAAAATAAAGATGCTGCCAGACAGAAGAGCTGCAGAAATGCCACTGGTTCGCTGGGTAAATACAGAGGACTCAGCAAGCTGCTTTTAAACACCATGCTCCCCTGGTCGGAGCAGTGCCAGCATCGAAACTTCAAAGCAGTGATAAATCCGAACGCCCAGCGCAGGAGTCATCACAAGACTTGAACACTGGCAAGGGAGGCATCAACAGCTGCTGGATGGCAATAACTCTGTTTTAGGCAATTTCAGGGGTAAGAGGAAACAAAGGGGAAACAACATAATCTCGCCTCCCGGATGGTGGCTCTCTCAGCACTGCAGTACATGTGCTGCCTGCAGCAATCTAAGCTCCTCATACGTCACTGGACAATATAGCCAACGATGCAGACTGTGCCACACACGCTGCTGGCCTGTGAAGACAACAAGCATTCAACTCCACATAATTCAACACAACGTTATGTGACACACATTTCTACAACACACAAACCCACACAACAAAATTACACTACACAATTCAACATCTCATAAGTCCATGCCACACAATACAACTCCACAACATTCCACTCCATACCACATAAGTATACTCCACATATATCTACTCAGCTCAAAAACACATAATTACACTGCACAAAATTAAACTCCAAGCCACATAATTACACTCCACAGATATAACCTCAGCTTCAAAACACATAATTCCACTGCACATAATTCCACTCCACACCATGCCACAGAATTCCACACAAATCCACACCACACAATTCAGTGCTACACAATTCCATGCTACACAACGTAATTAAACTCCACATACCACACAACACCACATAATTCAATTCCACATAATTACACTCCACTCCATGCCACATAAATACACTCTAAACAAATCCACTCCACGCCACATAGCAACACTCCATGTTAATACATTCCACACCATGCCACATAATTCCACTAAACACTATTTCACTCAACATCACACAATACCATGCCACACAAAACTCAGCTCCACACAATTCCATTCCAGACATGTTAATTCCACACCAAACCACATAATTTGTCCCCACAACACACAATTCTACTACATACCAAATAAAATCAATCCACACCACAGAATTCCACATCATGCCACCTAATTCAATACCATGCCACATAATTCCTCTTAACAACATGCTACTCCACGACACACACTACTACTCCACCTAATTCCACTCAATGATACACAATCCCACTCCACATAATTCCCCTACATTCAATATCACATAATTACTATGCACATCATTCCACTACACACCATGCCACATAATTCCACTACACATTACTCCACTCAATGACACACAATTAAATGCCACACAATTCCAAAAACAATTCCAATGCAACCCACATAATTTGACACCACATAACTGCAATCCTCACAATGTAATTTATAATCCAACATCATGCCACATAATTCAACACCCTTATATCCAACTCCATGTCACACTATAGCACTCCACATAAAGCTACATAATGCAACATAATTACACTCCACATAACTCCACTCCACACCATGCCACATGATTCCACACCATATAATTCCACTCCACACCATGCCATATAAATGCACAAAACGCCACACAATTCAATGTCACACAATTCCACACCACACAACATAATTACACTCCACACACCTCTCAACACCACATAATTACACTCCACATAATTACACTCCAAACCATACCACATAAGTACACTCCATATAAATTCACTCTGAACCTCATAGGAACAATCCACATAAATACACTCCACACCATACCACATAATTCCACTCAACATAATTTCACTCAATGCTACACAATTCCATGCCACACAATTCAACTCCACACATTTCCATTCCACACCATATACTTCAACACCAAACCACATAGTTCCACTCCACAGCAGACCATGCAAAATATTTTCACAACACATATTTCATCTTCACGCCGCATACATCCACTCCACTCCATAACGCATGGCTAAAAGACATTGACAACACCAGTAGCTCTCGGATTGCTGAGACCTATGGGCTTTGCCATTGCCTATTTTTTTGTTACAAGAAATTTCGCAAGTGCCACGTAGGCGAAACCTAAAAATGTACGTTTGCAAATGGAGCTCCATGTCTCCTGTGAAGAAATCTCCACAATCGACATCTCCATTCAAAGTAACTAGGCGTCTTTTAAATAAGCACGACATTCCCAAAAGTGCGCATTGAAACCTGTGCCTTGTGCAGCATTGTACGCATACTTCAAGAAGAATTTGTGAATTCTAAAAAATATGAAACCTGCCGCTTCGTGGATGCAGAAAACTAAGGGTGCAGATTTACTACTCTTTTGTGAATAGTTCTAGAGTAAACTATTGAGTTTATAAAAGTGGGCATTTTTTACCACAAAGTGACAGGGCAGTATGAAATCTTGTTACCGATCGAGGCGCAACTAAGTAAGCAACAAGATGTGGTCGTGCAAGCACAACAGTGAGCCCCGCGTTTACTAGGAGATTGCCACACACTTACCACCCTGCTCTCCTCGGCTGCACAGCGTAGTTGCCACAAAGTAGTGCTTGCCCGCCTGAAGCTGATCCTAATCTATCACGAGCACTAAATAAAGCATGTGTGGAATGCAGGCCGGTTGAAGATAAACATAACAGAAAATGCAGTGCTCATGTTCACTCTGAGGGGGCATCCTGGCGCTGAACAAGAGAGGGTCTAGCCACAAAGGGATTTTGGAGTGATACAAGTAGTACTTCTGTAGTACTCTTTTATGTACTCTTACTTGCTTTTGTGCAATATAAGACTATGTAAAAGAGTACTCCTTTAGTATTATAGCCAATACTCAAAAATGTTTTCTGTGAATTGGCTTCCAAGTGCATATTGTTATCCGAAATAGTATTCATGTGAGAAGGGGCTCATTTCGACTTATTATTTTGGGCCCCCATGTTTACACTCAGGACCATATTCCAATAGGAGGCATGGTCTCTGCAAATATGAACACCATAATATAACACAGCATTAAAAGAAGTAAAGAGAACAAAGTAGACAGCGAATCCTTAACTGCAAACTAAGGAGCTTAGTTACAAACTCCTGTGTCCCAGGACGGCACAGCAAGTGTCTTGCTGCATTGCCCTCCACCACCAGGAAAGGGCAGAAAATATCTAAAAGATACAGCGCATTTCTGTCTTCTCCCCCTGAGCTGGCGCTAAAATTAGCTGCCAGGAGCCAACGCAGGTACCCTTGTATCACAGTGCAAGGGTGCCTATGTTGCAGGGAATTATTTTTTATGCGCAGGAATGCCATCAATAATGGTGCAGAATGCAGCACACATGGAAGTAGCAAATTGTCGTTATTTAATGATAGAAAAAGCAAAAACAAGGAGACATAAAAGTACTTCTCCTGGGTGCACCATTCGTTTTTGGCGATGCCTCAGATTTACAGTTTCTTGTAAATCTGTGGCAGTGTCAAAAGCAATGGGTGTTGCGTGGAAATGCCCGCAGCAACACCCATTGCACACCCCTCTGCCACAGAAAACTGTGTCAGGGTCCTATTTTTACAAAGCAGCATTAAGCCAATGTGAGAATTGCCAGAACGCCACAGGAGAGTTGCTGTGTGTGACGTTCAGGTGGCGCTAGGGGCTTGTAAATAATCCCCATAGGGTCAGATTTACCACTATTTCGTGCAGCGCCATTCAGCAAGAAACCTTGCTGTGTTGCATGAAAGGGCAGGAATGTGTCTTATTTAACATGATATGGCGCATTCCTGTCCGTTCCTTGGACTGGCATACAATGGTCTCCTTTGCCCCAACGCAGGCACCTTTGCACCATGGGGCAAGGGTACCTGCGTTACATGCAGGATTGTTTTTGTGCAGGAAGGGGCACCTTCCTGCACAAAAACAATCCTCAGATGCATTTTCCTCTTTCAAAATGTGGTGCAGAATGTAGCACACTTAGAAAGAGGAAACAACGAGGAAAACTAAGATATGTGGGCTAAGTGTCCCGTTGTGGGGGAAAAAAAAAAGCAGAGCATGAATATTGCCAGCATATCTGCAGGTCCAAGCTCGCCCTCATCATATGTCGCCTCCACCAGGGAGGAAGCTGGGACGACTTTCATTTTAAAAGTATGAACTGTCCAGACGACTCAAAATAGAAATACGCTGCTTTTCGCCACTGCCTGTTTTGGGAACAGAATTGTATAGTCTCTGGTCGTATAACAACATAAATTCAGCTCCCCATTGCTTCAGGTCTCCACCTTTGTCAGCTGCGACCACTCCATCTCTTCGAGCTAGGACTTTGGAACTGGAGAGACAGCTTTAAGTCTCGGCATCAGCTTAACATCCTGTGATTCTGGGGAAACAATCTGAACCCCTTGTGCCTAAAAAATGAATGTGACATTAACTAAAAGAACTGGTGTTCCTTTAAAGCGCTTCAATAGCTTCGGGTTCAGTTCGAGCTATTTAAAACTGCTCGGAAAATAAAGGATAAAATAAGGTTTCCAACGCGGCATCACGACTATTGTCCGCAAACTCGGCTCCTTCGGGCAGATAATTACTTTGGGGAAGTCTGTGGCAAACAATCCCCCTCAGATCTTGCCTTGTAATTGCTCTTACCTGATGGTCGATGCGTTCGCAAGCTCCTGCCTCAGCTTCTCACTTTACCCCGATCTGCGCGCTGCTGAAGAAGTCCGGGAAGCTGCAGTCGCCCTTTTGGTTGGTTCCCGGGGGCTTGCGAGATGCCCCTCCTTTCCCTCTCAAGTGTTTTTTTCAACTGTTCATCTCGGAGGAATACAGAAAGCATCCTGTGAAAAAAGATTGATGAAGAGAGGAACCATGAAAATGAAATATGGGAACTCTGGGATAACTTGAGACGTGCATTAGGGAGGTGCCCCCGGGAGAACTTACATGCCATCAGCAGTTGCGGTAGGATGCAGCAGTAGGCCAAGTTCTTGTCTCTCAGAATACCTACCAGCACATGCGTCACCAGGAGTCATTTGTTTACAAAGTGACTGTGAGAGAGACGGTGTTTGTGAGCTGATGAACTACTAATCGGTGGCAGCGAGGAAATGTGTTATGGGCGGGGAAGGTGATAGGCAGGGCCCCTGGAATTATGCGGCGGGAGGTGGGGGTCAAATTATGTGGTATGGTTGACTAAATCATGCCGCAACAAAAGGCAAATAATGCGGCATAATGCAGCACATTTTGTTACAGTATTACTTAATTATTCAATCATTTTTAAACTTGGTAACACTGGGTTTTGGTTTCAACCCAGAAGTACCCGTTTAACACCCAAATATAGCAATAAGCAACAGAAAGTTGACCAATCTAACTTTGCTAAAGGGACTTCCATTGCGCAGCAACACGTGTAGCTGCATTTTTATTAACTTTTGAACCCTTTGATCTACAAACAATGCCTTGTTAAAATCTGACGGATTATGTGGAAATTATGGCAAGTGTATAATTCTGAGAACATTTCTGCAGCAGCACAGTCACATAATCCCAGTGGCCCTGGTAATAAGTGACTCGTGGCAGAGGATGGGTGAGATGTGAGCTGAGTGATTGGAGAGAGCAGGGCCTGAGGACCTTTGAAGAGGCCAGGTAAACAGGTTGTTACAGGACTTGTACCATGTCCCACCTTTAACGAACATTATATTCAGGTATGTACTACTCAACTGGGCTCTGTACGTGGATGAGAACTCTGGTATTCTATTGTACCTTGCCTGTAGGCATACAAATTTAATAATAATTGTTTTACGCTCTTCTCTCACTTTTTGTGTTAAACAGGAATGAGCTTCCTCCAAAAGCCTTCCTATGCTCATTTACCATCACAAGCAGCGAGGTTATATGCCTCTTGTATCTAGTGACAGTGCTTTGTAGCTCCTAGAAGCAGTGACAGATGCCACTCCCACGCTTCCTGTGCCCACTGATATAACAGCTCTTTTTGTGTGGGGACAGTAGTCAGTTTCAAGCAGCCTCTATGATTAGGCTGGTCATCACTTTTTTAGGTCACTGCCTGCCAGACAGAAAAATTGCCTGGTTGAAAAAGACTTATTGGAGCATGTTGATAGCTGACACGGAAAGCAACTCCACCCATTGCTTTCCACTATTTTTTTTATTTTGCCACTCTTATTGTTTGCTTTCCATTTGATGGTTTTCCTCGTTTCAGCCAGTCCATCTAGCCCTTGTACCTCCTGTGTACACAGCCTATTTACCATCTCTCGGATTTGTACCTTTTATCCTTCCACAAGTGTCTGTTTATTTCTTTTTGTAAAAGCACTCCATGAGGATGTCTGTGTTTCCCCCATTCTGTGTGTGTTAGAAATGAGGTCTTTGGTTGGCAGACAGGTTGCCCCCTGTCCAAGCAAGGACCCTCACTCTAGTCAGGGCAAAAGAGAAACACACCCGGTTAACCCCCGCCCACCCTCATGGTAGCTTGGCATGAGAAGAAAGGCTTAACTCTGAGGCAATGTGTAAAGTATTTGTACAAACACACACAGTAATACAGTGAAAACACTACAAAATGACTAAACACCAGATTAGCAAAATAGACAATATTTATCTGAATAAAACAAAACCAAAGTGACAAAAATCCAACGTACACAAGCAAAGTTATAAATTTTTAAAAGATTAAACCTCAACACAGAACTTAGAACACAAATGCTTTGAATTGGTGAAAGCACAGTGTGGTGCCGGAGTCGTTCTCAACAATCTGGTGCTAATGGCACTGGTCACAGAGTCACATGTGCCCCCAGTTATAGTACCTTGTAAGAAAGAGGAAACAAGCCGGTGCACAGAGTCAGGGATCGAGGCGTTGCTGGAACCAGTGTGGCGTCGGTTCCGGTGCTGTGAATTGAAGGAGCAGAGAAGTCGGTTCCTTGCTGCGGAGCGTTGGAGGTGAGGCAGCGTTGGTGCAAAGATTTGAATCCGCTCACTTCTGGTGGAGTCGATATCCGGCGGTCACGGCGTTGTTCGGCGAAGTCGGATGTCACAGACATCGGTGACATGACACTTTGAGACTTCATGGAGTTGTGGACGTCAGCGAGGCAGCGGTGGTGTCGGGTCTGCAGGGTCGTCGCACTCCAGTAAGGACCTCGGCTTCAGTTGCAGGCCGCAGCGTGGGATCCTGCAGCGGCGTCAGTCCAGAGTCGTCCGAAGTCGGTACACTGGGTTTTTCTTGTTTTTTCACCAGCTTCTCCTTCAAAGGGCCCACGGACTGGATAGGATACCACTTGGCAGGGCAGGAGTCTCAACAGAGAGTCCAGCTGCTGGCAGAGGAAGTCTTTGATGGCCCTGCGACTTCAGAACAGGGGACAAGCTCAGCCCAAGCCCTTGGAGATACCTCTCAAGCAGGAATGCACAACAAAGTCCAGTCTTTGTACCCTTTCACAGGCAGAAGCAGCAACTGCAGGATATCCCAACAAACAACAGCCACAGGCAGGGGCAGCACTTCTCCTTAGCGCTTCTCCTGGCAGAGGTTCCTCTTGGATCCTTGAAGAAATCTGATTTTCAGGGGTTTTGGGTCCAACATTTATACCCCTTTTTGCCTTTGAAGTTGGCAAACTTTAAAGGAACATCTCTGTTGTTCAAAATATCTTGCCTTGCCCCACATTGCTTCTGGTAAGCCTTTCTGCTTGTGCCAAGCTACCAAGGAGGTGAGCGGGGTTAACCAGGTGTGTTTCCCCTTTACTCAGAGCTGTAAACGTTTCCAAACAAGTTATAAGAGCCAGCCATTGTTGTGCAAATAGAAACCCATTGGGAACTTCATTGGAAGGGTCAATACTATAGAGCATCGCAAATAGTTATAGTCATCAATGGTTGACTTTTATATTGCAACACAATCCCTGCTGGTGGTGCATTAACCATCAAAGTTAGGTTGTCGATTTGTGATAGACCTTGAAACAACAGGGAACTAGTGTAACATTATCATTTGGTGTTATGGAGTTTTGGCATTTGGAAGTGCTGTCATAATGTTACGAATAGCCAACTTAATGATACTCAATTCACCAACCTTAGAGGGATGAAAGGCTGAGCCTGCCACGTTGGTATTTAAACTGGCGACCTTCAGGTCGCAACATATGTCAGTGGAAAATGCAACCTTTACGATCTCAGACAGTGGTAATTTGCACGATTAATCTGTGTGGAAGTTTCCAGGTAGGCTGTTCAGATGCACAGCGCCTTTGATAATCACCTGCCTTCCTCACAGTTGGGTGTGGGATGTGTGTAGTACCTGCAATGTAAACTCTGAAGGCTAAAATCCTCTGATTCACAAAATCAAAGGGTGTTAGAATGCGAACTGGCTTTTCTGAATGTACAAAATCCCTTTTACAAGGTGTAAAATTAAATCTGATTCATAAATGGGATTTTGCAATCCATTTCAAACTGCAAATACGAAGGCGCCATAAAAAAGTGTTGCATTTTTATTTTATTTCATGTATTTGTAGTAAATGTATTTAAAATTAGGAAAATTATAAAAATGTTTTTCAATTGGAAAACTACACCTTCCAGAATGCATTGTAAATAATGAAGCACTATGGGGTATAAATAGCAAAAGGGAAAAGGGACTCATTCACTGTGAACAAGACTCCTTGTGGAGTTGAAACGCTTGGGTGGCTGTTATTTTGGCATCAATAAATAGGCACTATTGAAACTTCATGGAGTGCATTGAATACTTTTGGTGAATTATATATATATATATATATATATATATATATATATATATATATATATATATTACCTAGTGGCGGTCGCCACTAGATCGTTATAGTTAGGACCTAGTTTCTGTAAAAAAAAAGTGTTTTTTATTTTGCTAATAATTTTGCTACCATTTGATGAATCTTTACAAAATTCTCTCAAAAAATACAACGCTAACCTTAGCGCTGGCCTGGAAAGTTTCGGGGTGATCCGTCAAGCGGGGGCCGAGAAAAAAGGGGGTCCTAAAAGCTTCTTCCCCATGAATTTTTCTGTAGGGATTTTTAACAGGAATAGCGCCCAAACAACTGGACTGAATAACGCCAAATTTGTCAGAAAGGTAGCTCTTGGTCCGGAAAGCAACCTTTTTGTTACTTGGTGTAATTTTGTTCGGTAGTTTTTGAGAAATTAAAGAAAATCTAAATGTGTACATATATGGACCCAAAAGCTCAGCAAAACCTCCTGATCTCTTGCTGAGATCTGATTACCTGCTAACACATCCACAATTAAGTGTTAGGAGCCATGTTGGGACTCGGAAAGAACATAGGTTACAGGGACGTTATTGTCTGGCTTAGATTTCACACATACAAATTCAGCAGTTTATAGTTACTTGAGCTAGCTATAACTTGCACCCCGTAATGCAGTGCTTATGACCTTACATATTACACCATTCATGACATGATCAATGACATCACTGATTACATCACTGAAGACATCTAAAATGACATCACTGATGACATCATCCAGTGAGTGTAAGTAATTATATGGATGTGTGAGTGGGTGTGTGAGTGGGTCTATGAGTAAGTGGTTGGGCCAGTTGCTGTAAGGAAGAGTGAGTGGATGTGTAAGTATATGTCTAGGTGAATGAGTGGGTTTGCAAGTGGCTGCATTGATTGAGTGACTGGGTGTGTGCTGTACAGGTGAGTGGGTGTGTGAGTGCTTGTATGGGTGAGAGACAGAATGTATTTGTGACTGTACCAGTGAGTGGCTGAGTCAGTGAGTGTATGGGTGAGTGAGTATGTGTATCAGTGGCTTCAAGCATAAGTGCATCGATGTGTCAGTGACTTTATGGGAGAGTGAGTGGCTCTGTGAGTAGCTGTATCGGTGATTGAGTGGGTGTGTGAGTGGGTGCATGGGTGGGTGAGTGGGTGTATGAGTAACTGCATGGGTGAGTGAGTGGGCGTGCAAGTGCTTCTATGGGTGAGTGAGTGGGTGTGTTAGTGACTGTATTGGTGAGTGAGTTGGTGAGTCAGTGACTGTATGGGTGAGTGAGTGGGGATATGAGTGACTGTATACATAAGTGAGAGGCTGTGTCAGTCACTGTATGGGAGAGTAAGTGGATGTGTGAGTAGCTGTATCAGTAAGTGACTTGGCATGTTAGTGCCTGCATGGGTGAGTGAGTGGGTGTGTGAGTGATTGTATGGATGAGTGCCTGGGTATGTTAGTTATTGTACGGGTGAGTGTCTTTGTGTGTAGGTGTCTTTGTCAGTGAGTGAGTGGCTGTAGATCTGACTGCATGGCTGAGTGTGTGGGTCTCTGACTAGCTGTATTGGGTGAGTGACTGGGGGTGTGTTAGTGGTTGTATGGTACGTATTGATTTATGTGTTGTGTGGGTGTATGAGTTGTGTGTGCGTGGCTGTATGGGTGTCTGTGGGTGTGTAAGTAGCTGTGTAAGTGTGTGAATAGCTGACTTAGTGATGTATGGTTGAGTGAGTCATTGTGTTAGTTGCTGTGTGAGTGAGTGGGTGTGTGTCTGTAGTCTTATGGGTCTATAAATGAGTATGTGAGTAGTTGTGTTGTGAATGTACAATTGTTTGTATGGGGGTATGAGTGGGTGTGTGAGCATTTTTGTGGATGATGTCATCAGTGATGTCATTTGAGGTGTCATCAGTGCTGTCACTGACCATGTCATGAGTGATGTAATATTTGTTACTGGGGTGCAAGTTATAGTTAGGTAAGGTAAATATAACTCCTGAATTTCTATGGTTTTGTATGTGAGAAATGTGAGCCTTACTATAACGTTCCTGTAACCTTTGTTTTTTTTCAGTGAATTTCTGGGTTTTTCTAACTATATTTCTTAACTATGGCATCTTTGTTACCATTGTTTTTTCAGTGAATTTCTACGCTTTAAAAAAAATTCTATATCCTATCTATGATGTCCCGGTAACCTTTGTTTTTTTCAGTGAATTTCTAGAGGTTTAAAAAAATATATATTTCCTAACTATAACTTCCCTATAGCCTTTGTTTTTTTCAGTAAATTTCTAGAGTTTTTTTAATTGTATTTCTTAAATGTGACAAGTAACCTTTGTGAGTCAATGTGTGAGTAGGTACATGCGTGTCTGAGTGGGTGTGTGAACAAGTGTGTGAGTGTTTCAATGAGTGTGTGAGTTGGTGTATGATAGTCCATGTGCTTCTGTGAATGGTTGTGTCAGTACCTGTGTATGTCTGTGAATGGCTGAGCGAGTGCTGCTATAGGTCCGTAGGTGGGTGTATCTGTGGCTGTATGGATCTGTGTGTGTGATTGTTTCATTGGTGGAATGGGTTTTTGGCATTTGGATACGTGAAGCATTTAAAAGGGAGAACAATGCACTTTGCTGTTATAAGGAAACATCAATGAAGAAACCTCTCACCACAGTCACTTCAATTCTGATTGAGCTCCAATTTACATTAACAAAGCATTAAGGTCTACTACGAATTTCAAATTATTTTTCAACGTACAGTAATAGAGGAAACATAATAGCTTTTTAGTCTCCAAGGGCAAGAAGTTAGGTTAGTTTCCATTTTACTGAGGTGGAGCTTCACTTGGAGCAGTTAGTATGTTTATATTACTAAGAGCTACCCCTTAAAATGTAATTGATTTGAAATAATCATTAGGGCGACAAAGGTAGCTAATTTCTTTTTTAAGAAGACAGTACAGTTTTGCGCAAAATATGTGTACCGTACTGTGGTACTTTCAAATGGGAAATCAGTAACTGTTTTTTTATTCTGTAATTGCCTAGAATATATTCTAGACGATAGTTGTGTAATGGACCAACTATTTTCACGCTTGGCTGTGTGTTTCATTGCCACTTATTTTATTTTGCAGGTAACTGTGTATTTTTTATTTATTTACTGCAAATTTTAGTGGGACACATGTTCCGGTTTCATGGAAGTCACGAAGATAGCATGTTTTTTAAAAGTGTAAAACACAAACACACACATATATATATATATATATATATATATATATAGATATATATATTGTAATTAATGTTTGACAACAGCTGTTTTCTAATATAGGGGGTCATTCTGACCCTGGCGGTCATGGACCGCCAGGGCCAACGACCGCGGAAACACCGCCAACAGGCTGGCGGTGCTTCTGGGGCCATTCTGACCGCAGCGGTACAGCCGCGGTCAGAAAAGGGAAACCGGCGGTTTCCCGCGGCCCCAGGGAATCCTCCACGGCGGCGCTGAAAAGGGGATTCCGACCCCCTTCCCGCCATCCTGTTTCTGGCGGTTTTCACCGCCAGAAACAGGATGGCGGGAACGGGTGTCGTGGGGCCCCTGGGTGCCCCTGCAGTGCCCATGCCACTGGCATGGGCACTGCAGGGGCCCCCTAACAGGGCCCCATTACGATTTTCAGTGTCTGCTTGGCAGACACTGAAAATCGCGACGGGTGCAACTGCACCTGTCGCACACCAGCAACTCCGCCGGCTCCATTCGAAGCTGGCTTCCTCGTTGCTGGGGCTTTCCCGCTGGGCGGGCGGGCGGCCTTTTGGCGGTCGCCTGCCAGCCCAGCGGGAAAGTCAGAATGACCGCCGCTGTCTTTTGACCGCGGTACGGTCTTCTGGCGGATCCCGCCAGGCGGGCGGCTTCCGCCGCCCCCGGGGGTCAGAATGACCCCCATAGTGTTTAAACTTGTATTTTTAAATTTGTATTAATGATTACTACTTTTTCATTGTATTTCACGTCTTTGGGTCTGTGAGTGGGTGAGTGAGTCTGCGAGTGGGTCTGTGAGTGGGTGCATGGGTGTCTCAGTGGGTCTGTGAGTGGGTGTATTAGGGGCTGATTGGGTCTATGAGTGGGTTCAAGAGTGTCTCAGTGGGTCTGTGAGGGAGTTTGTGTGTCTATGTGGGTCTGTCTGTGGGTGCGTCAAAATCTCAGTGGGTCTGTTAGTGGGTGCCCAGAGTTCATGAGTGGGTCTGTGAGTGAGTACATGAGGGTCTGTGAGTGGGTGCATTAGGATCTGAGTGGGTCTGTGAACAGGTGCATGAGTGTGTGAGTGGGTCTGTGAACAGGTGCATGAGTGTGTGAGTGAGTGAATTAATTAGTATGTATGACTGAATGTTTTTTTTGATGTTGTCGTAGATATTCGCAAATTTGTCGCTGCATGACATGGCTGAGCTGTGCAAAAACATTTTTTAATGGCATAATTTAAGTCTTAAAGACCTCTATATCCCATCCTTGGGGTCAGAGTACCTCCACCCTGGCCCCTTATGCCACTTTTCATTTTATTTTCCAGCCCCGGGGACCATGTCCAGTTAGCTAAAATGGCGGCCGCAACTTTCTGGTCAGGTTGAAGCCAGATAATCACAGCATTTCTGTTGATGCATGCGTTCGTGAATACTTTGTGATCGCTGCAAAAACTTCGCGATCAATTCGCAACCTCAGATATACAAATTTATTTCCCCTTTAATTTCTCAAAAACTACTGACCCGATTTACACCAAATATCCAAATGTGTGATCTGCATACTGAAACCTAGCTTTCTGCCAAATTTCATGTTATTTCATCCAGCTCGGGCTGTATTCCTGTTCAAAACTCCTATGAGAATTAACCTGGGAAGCACATGTTTTTTGATGCCTCATTTTTCTCAGCCCCGTTTGACCAATCATCCCGAAACTTTCTGTGTGCAACAAGAAGCACCAGCACACTTTTTTTTGGAACATCTTGTGAAGATTTGTCAAATGGTGCCATAGATGTAGGCAAGTCAAAAAACACTTATTCTTTTCTACCTACTGGCGACCACCAGCTGGTTTTATATATATATATATATATATATATATATATATATATATATTTATACATAGACCAAATTTGGCAGAAAGGTAGCTCCTGGTCCAACCATAAAGCGACCGTTCAGTAGTTTTTGAGAAATAAAAGAAAATCCAAATTTGTATATATAGGGACGCGAAGGCTTAACACACTCTCCCGATCTCATGCTGAGATCTGATTGGCTGCCAACACTTCAACAAAGAAGTGTTGGCAGCCATCTTGGGACTCAGCTTCAACTGAGTCCCTGAAAAAATTATGTGAGAAAACAAAAAGGGTTGGAACACGCGTAGTTCTGGTGCTGGGAACCCAGGATGACCCTCCCCAGAGCTAAAAAGCATTTTATTTTAAATTTTTAGCTTGAGTTGTGGACCGTCATCTCCCCGGGGCTTCTAAGTGATATGATGCAGGGGTGCCTCGCAGCCCCACCACTGCCCTGCCCCAGGGACCCCCACCTCCAGGCTTTAAACCAATATGAGGCGGGCCGCATGGCCACCCCACAACCTCAGGGACCACCACCTCTCACTAATTGAGGGTTTTAGTCCAGGTGTGTCTGGGTCCTTTCCTTACTTTAATTTGTTTTCAACTTAAAAAATTTAAGGTTCATAATGAAAGGTGATCTCACTCTTTTTAATTGACAAATACATTTTTCTTTTCAATTTGTTCAGAAATATCTCATTCTAAGTTTATCATTCACCAAAGCCTTAAAAACTCTCTATCTCTCTCCTTCTCACTCCTCTCTCTTTCACTATCTTAGTTTCTCTTTTTCAATCTCTTTCACCCACTCACCAATCCACTCAGACCCTTATGCACCCACTCACAGACCCACTCAGAGACTCACGCACACACTGACAGACCTACTCAGATCTTTGTGCACCCAACCACAGTCCCACTAAGACCCTCACGCACCCACGCAAAGACACACTCACGCACCCACTCACAGACCCATTTAGACTCTCACATACCTTCTCACAGTCCCACTGAAACCTTCTCACACCCACTCACAGACCCACACAGAAACTGACACTCCCACTAAGACACTGATGCACCCACTTTCATACCCAGACATACACTCTTACAGCCACTCTCACCCCCAGGTACACCCTCTCACCTCTATTCCCACACCCAGAAAGGTAATATCAATGTATTATTTGCAGTAAAAATGTTCTTGAAAAACTGTGCATGGTAGGGGCACCAGTTGTAGTTACCTTAGGGCATGAGTTATAGCTACTTGAGATAACTATAACAGGTGAATTTATATGGTTTGGTATGTTTAAAATGTTAGCCTAACTATAGTGTCCATTTAATTTAGTTTTTTAAGTGAAAATATATAATATTTTTTAAGTGAAAATATATGGAACTGGGCCTCAGCACTTCGTTTTGGTTTTGGTTGTTCAATATTACATGGGATTCTCCGCCCTTGCAGCTGAGGCCACCCTGCAGGGTTGGGGGCCCCTTATGGAGTTTGCAGATGGCACTTAATATTTAGCAGAAGCATGACCCGCTTGCCTCTGTATCAGCTCTGGCATTTATCCTAGAATGTTCAGCTACTGAGGTGAGAAAGGGGTGAAAGGGAGGAATGTTACCTCTCCTTTCAGCAGTTTTCAGACTTTCTTGCATTTTAAATTCATGGATGAGAGGAGCCCCAGTAGAGTGATGTCTTCAGAAAAGCAAATAAATGCTATTTTAAATCACGTGTCTATCTTATGAAGAACTTTTGTGCGCTGGATGGACGATATTATAGCATGATTAAGAATAAATACTGAACTGTAGTTTGAGAACATTTACAGTGCACTATGGGAAATGTATTCTTGGAATGGCAAGTCACTTGGTACATGATTTATAAACAGTTGTTCTCAAGGCTCTTTAGCCGAAACGCATCAGGACTGCATAGGTGCCACTATTTGTATTTTGAATAAAGATTGAAAGGTACCTGGAACTGGACTTCAGAACTTCCTTTTAATTTTGGTTGTTCAATATTACATGGGATTCTCTGCCTTGAGGCCACCCTGCAGGATTGGGGGCCCCAGACACAGGATGACTTTGTTAATTTAAATAAAGTCTCCCCATTTTAGCCTATGAAGGCCATTCACGACAGTGAGGGAAAAAAATAATTTGGCTTTTTTACCTCACCAGGGCTTATAAAACTATTTTTATAAGGTCCCTGTTTATAGTTACATGGCACCCAGCCCTAGGGGCACATAGGGCACACCTTAGAGGTGATGTATATATAAAAATGAGGTAGTTTAAGACTTCAGAAGTATTTTTTATTCTAAAGTCGAATTTGCATTTAACCTTAATTTAAAGGCAGCCAGCAAGGCAGGCCTGCCTTTAAAATGACCCTGGGCACCTCAGCAGTGCACCTATGGGTGCACTACCTATGCTGGGGTCACTAAATCTACATGCCTTACCATATACTAGGGACTTCTAGGTAGGTTGACATAGCCAATTATTATTAGCCTAATTTGCATGCTCATTTTACACAGAGCACAGGCCCTGGGACTGGTTAGCAGTACCCAGAGCACCATCAGAGTCAGAAGAACACCAGCAAAAAGTGAAAAATGGGGCAAAAACTTAGGGGATCTCTGCAATCAGCCCTGTTTTCTCAGAGTCAGAAAAACACCAGCAAAAAGTGAAAAATGGGGCAAAAATTTAGGGGATCTCTGCAATCAGCCCTGTTTTCTCACACACATACTGCGGATAGCAATCTAGAGACAACAATTTCCCCTGAAAAATGGATGACCCATTTTGAGGGTCTTTACGCAGAGTGGTGTAATACAAAGAGCAGGCCGCAGAAACACGACTGGGGTTTAGTAAATGAGTATAGTGATCCTTCATGCATAGTTTACCTATCATGTGGCAGAGCGAGGGAGGCAATGAGGTTTACCCTAGATGAAACGGCTATTTCCCTAAACCAAATGAAAAAGGAAAAGGTCCCTAGCCTTGATGGTTTCCCGTGTGATATGAATCTCTCCCAACCTGATGGATGGATTCCTTATCTCAACTCCCTCAGTGATGCTATCTTGAGGGGTGAGGGTATTCCTTCTTTGTGGCAAGAGAGGTCATAATCCCATTGTACAAAAAGGAAGATAGAGACAAGTCGGCCAATTATAGGCCCATAAGCCTAATTGACACTAGCCAGAAGATCTTCTGCAGGCAGGTCCTGGCTAGACTTCAATCCTGGCTCAATAACATTTGATTCTTGAAGAGGAACAGGCAGGATGTACGGCCAAAATCAGTACCCTTGACCAGTTGTTTTGTTTTTATGACTATTTGCTGAAAATATGCATCTCTAGGCAGTACCATCTGTATGTTGCTGTTATGGATTTACAAGCAGCATTTGACCTGGTACCGAGAGACACCGCATGGGAGGTTTTGGAAGCTTATGGTATTCCTGGTGATCTCCTGTGGATTCTGAGAGCTTTGCACCAAGACACATATACAAAAGTTAGATGGAGCAGAGGAGGGGACCTTATATCTAAAATCCCCATTTGGCGAGGCGTTAGGCAAGGGTGGGTGCTTGCGTCAACATTATTTAGCTTGTATATAAATGGCACAGTAAAAAGTCTGTTACAATGTAGGCACGATGCGCCTAAAATCACTGGGGCACCTCTTCTGCTTCTTATGTTTGTGGATGATGTGCTTCTAATATCAAGATCCCCTATGGGACTACAATGTGAGCTGGACACCTTTGCAGCTTTCTGTCATGAAAGAGGTCTAGAAATAAATCTGTCAAATCTAAGTTCATGATGATCAACCTGCATAGGTCCTTCAGAAAGAAGCTGACAATCTGTGGTGCCCCACTTGAACAAGTTAAAACTTTTGACTATCTGGGGGGTAAGGCTGGCGGATAACACACTGGGGACCTCAACTAGACAAAAGTAAGTCTATCCTATTCCAGAGGGCAATGGCTATACAGTGACGATATAAAGCTACTGGGGGGGTGGGGCTTGGTGTCACCGGTTTTAAAAGTTTATAGGGCTGCGGCTGTGCCAGTAGCTGTATATGGGGCCAAGATATGGGGCTATGCAAATGTAATACCATTGTCACAGACAGAAAATAAGTTTGTCAGGGCCTTGTTTGATCTCCCAACGAGTGTACCCCTTTTACCACTAATTTATGACCTGTCCCTAAATAGTATTCACCATCTGATTGCTTTGAGGCCCCTTGTGTATTGGGTAAAACTGTGGTCATCTGCGGAATCTTCTCCATACAGGAAATCACTATTCGAATTGGTATCCCTAGACCCAGAAGTATGTACACACTGGTTAAAATACGTAAAACAATTAACGGACATGTTAAAAATGGGGGAACTGTGGAGCAGGCCTTGGCCAATGGGGAAAGATGTCATGCAGAAATTAAAAAGAGAATATTGGAATTACATTGCGTTAAGAGCCTGGGTCGAACAGAAAAATAGGAGCATAGCTGCGCAGTTCTTGTTACATAAATGTGTCCCTAAATTTAAATCGTATGTAGACAGAATCATCACTCCCTTCCAAGCAAAACAACTCTATATTCTGTTCAGATGTGGGGTTCTTCCCCTAACAACTTTCACTGCAAGTTGGGACAAAAAAAGATACTGAACAACCTTCCTGCGTACATTGCCTAGTGCACAATGAGTCCGGGGCTCACATTTTCTTTTTTTATCCACTATATGCCCAGGAGCGGAAAAAATGGATAATACCGCTATGTAAATTAATGGGCGTGAGACAGTATAGGGTAACATTACGAATCCTAAAGGGTGAAACCCAAGAAGCAATAGTGTTTGAAGTTTCTCACTATTTGTACTGGGTTTGGAGATTGAGACTGAGAACTGGCACCTAAAAGACCTAGCAATTATGCCGGTCTAAATAGATACAACTTACATGAGACCCTGGTGTAGCATTTCATGTGATTGTGGAACCAACTGTGGATTGTCTGATGTGGATTATCGACATGGCAAATTGTACACATTTAAAATGATTTTTGGTATGTATATGATCTTATTTCATTTTACTTATTTATTATGATATGCACTTTTATGGCTTTTAAGCTGAAATAAAGTATTTACTACTACTCATCCCTCAAACCAACCTGGTGTGGAAGAGGAACGAACGGAGGAAGAGAGAGCCCTCTTCGCTGTCCTTAAACTCACAGCATCTATGTTATTTACGTTTATCACTGTCACTCTTATTTCTATAAATTACCAGTTCTGACCCTGTGTTGCTTTTATTGTTAATATGTGAAGCAAATCTATACGTTTGGTGACTACGCACTATAGAAATCTAAAAAATGAGATAAAAAAATAATTTTTACAGCAGTTTGCTCCTTCTCTTTTCTACTTCTCACAATTCTACAGTCTCCCAGTTTGGGGCTCCATGTTGTGCCTCCACACCAGTGGGGTCAATATGTGACCAATTTGCACCTACGTTGGATATTTAAATAGTTTTGTGGTGTGTAACTCATGGACCCTGGTGTGAGGACCACGAAACGTAAAATAATCCAACTTCTAGTGCAAGCAGGAGGAAGTTAGTGAATTTCCATTGTGAATCTGCAGTCCAAAATTCTTCTCAGCTGATCAATTTAATTTTCTTTCCTAGCTAAGATTTGCAAATCGGTTCGAGATGCTCGTGTTTCCCGTTTACAACCCTTAGAAGCCTGGATTATTGTGTTTTTTGGTTTTTGTGAAAGACATCTGAAAAAGTACTGAACACATTTTCACTAAAAGGACGAAAGGCACCTAATCTGGCTCCAATTCCATGCAACGTTTGTGTTAAAACTGTGCACTTTTCTGACTTTAGTAGAAATAAAAACTTAACATCAGTTTTTGGAGAAAACCTACAAAATATTGTTCCCTTAATAACATTTGAATCTTACAACCAATGTACGCCAAATTTCGAAAGCCATTCGAGCAGTGGCGGACTGGCCGTAGCAGGAAACAGGTGTTTTCCCGGAATGCTGGAAGGGAGGGGTCCAGTTTTGCAGCGGTGGGGGCCAGTTTTGCTACTGGGGGCCGGTGTTGTAGCTGAGCTGAAATATCGGCCAGTAACAAAAGGAGCAGTGCTTTGCACTTGGACACTGCCCTCTCTCCCACCAACTCGGGGGCTGGTCTGACAAAAGTACCAGGGCTGCTTTGGGTTCCCAGTCTGGCCCTGCATTCCAGATTCAGTAAAACTAGAAATGTCCACAACATGGAGCGTATTAGTCAAGCAGAAATTATTAGCGATCCATAACATGGTGTGTTTTTTCCTATCAAGTAACAAACTCAACCATAACTAGGGAGACATGACTGCTCCTCTGCAAAGGAGTAAGGAAGAGAAATACACTTTTTTGCTTAGGACCGTCTCTCTCTCTCTCTCAATCAATCAATCAATCAAAGCATTTGTAAAGCACACTACCCACCCATGAGGGTCTCAAGGTGCTGGGAGGGGGGCTGCTACTGCTCGAACAGCCAAGTCTTGAGGTGTCTCCTGAAGGTAAGTAGGTCCTGTGTCTGTCGTAGGTCGGTCGAAAGAGTGTTCCATGTCTTGGCGGCGAGGTGGAAGAACAATCTGCCACCAGTGGTCGTTCTGTGGATGCGTGAGACGGTACAGAGAGAAAGGTCAGCAGAGCAAAGTTGTCGGGTCGGGGTTTAGAAGGAAAGCTGTCTGTTGACGTATTCTGGTCCAGTGTTGTGCAGTGCATTGTGAGTGTGGGTGAGGAGTTTGAACGTGATACTGTTGTTGACGGGCAGCCAGTGCAGGTCTCTCAGGTGGGCTGTGATGTGGCTGTGGTGGGGGATGTCCAGGATGGGGCATGCGGAAGCGTTTTGTATGCATTGCAGTCTTTTCTGGAGCTTGGCCGTGTTTCCTGCGTAGAGGGCGTTGCCGTAGTCCAGTCTGCTGCTACGAGGGCTTGGGTGACCGTCCTTCTGGTTCTATTGGGGATCCATTTGTAGATCTTCTGAAGCATTCTCTCTTTCCCTCCTGCCTTTTGTCTCCCCAATATTGCCTAGCAAGGTGTGGTCTGGATCGTTGTGGTATGATGAAGTAATCAAAATCCTGTTTTAAAGTGGAGGAAACTTTATTTTCGGATCTTGAAAGAAGGAGCCCACGACCAGCTCCACACCCGTCCAGAGCAGCACTCGCAACAGGCCTGAACTTGGAACGCTGGTCCCACATCAAAACTAAACATATGCAAAACTAACTCTGTGCATCTCGTGTTGTGTCACAAGATGCATACAATATCATATACATATAACAATTGTATAGGGTATTTATAATTTTCAATCCAAAATAGTCACCAACATTTCCCAAATTGTGTGTTATAGTGCTAGCTATTTCTAGAATCCTCCTTCATCCGGCCAGTGGACCTAAATAGTGTCTGATCTCTCTTTTAGTAAGTGTCTTTTGTCATTAACAAATTAGGCTTTTTTACTGATATCGTTTCTAGGGGTGCTTGGCCCAGATGGAGTGCTTGGCCTGAGCTGGGGGTGTGATGTGAAGGGAATGCCAGAAGGGTTACTGGCCTCCATATCCTTGTATTATGTGTCTAGCGGGGCACCCAGGCATATTTTGACGATAGAAAAATCCCATGTGGATCACTCGAGCAGATTAGACCTAATGTACTGAAGAGTGTCTGAGCTCTCTTTTAGTAAGCGTCTTTTGACTTTAATAAATTGTGCATTTTTTTCTGATGTCGGTCATAGGGGTGCCTGGCCCAAGCTGGGGGCGTAGTCTGAAGGGAATGTCATAAGGATTACTGGAGTCCATTTCCTTGTATTATGTTTCTAGCTGGGCACATAGGCATATTGTGAATACAGAAAAATGCCACATGGACCACTCAAATAGATTACTCATTAAGTCAAATTTCAAGGTAGAATTTGTGTGTCATAAATGGCAGTGACCTCGAGTTCACTTCCATATCCAATCCATATGCTTACTTGACAAGGATGAGAGGGCTCTATAAAGGGTGTCTCAAAAGGAGTTTAAAAGGTGCTAAACCTATCCCTTTCTGCAATATCTGTCAGCAAAAGATGAAAATAGAAGGGTGATGCCCTGAGGTTGACTCTAGTTTGTCCAGCTTGAGTTTGAGTGCCTTATCCACACGCTAAACCAGTCCATTGATCTGAGAATAATAACATGTGAAGAACTTGTAAGTAACTCCATTGTCCACTCTATACACTTATAGTGGTGATGGTAGTGTGAATGTCTGACCTCAATATACTCAATTGGCACAGTTTATAATTCCACCATAATCTCTTTAAATGTATGCATGTGCAGGGTCAGTAAAGTGCTGGAATAATCTTTCTGTTATCTACTTCAACTAAGGTGTCCATCTAAGGAGACCTTGTGTGCTGTCAAGAGAGCCTTTCTGTGGCACCACTCTGGCACAAACAGCCTCAAGTTGCCTCTGTTTAAAGAAGGAAATGCTCACTGTACAACAGTCAAAAGCTCCAGAGTACTCAGAATTACCTATGCATTCCTCCATTGGCCTGCACTTAGGTTTAAGATTGAAGAAGTACACGGGTGGGCCACTCTCCCTGTGCCTTACATATTCTAATATTTATTTTGTCTAGGCCTCTTATCATTCAGCAAATCTTGCTATTTAATGAATTCCCCAGAACAGACTCTGCTGGACACTAAGAGGTAGTGTCATCTGAACTGAGAGGTATCTTTCTCGGTTTACCCGAAAGCCCAGCAGTAGTACGATCATCATGCATTCACCTTCATTTTCTGGAGTATCTCCTTCTTGGAATCTGCCTCAACAGCACTCCTAGAGGACCACTTGAAGTATATCCAGAACAGCAACTGATATTCCTAATTTAAGGAGGTTGTTGTCTTGGAAAAACATGAAAAATGTCTTACTCAAATCTTTCCATTGACTTTTAAAGTTAGAAAAACATTGGGAAAACTTGGCTTTCATTCCAAAAGAGGCTTGGCGATAATCTTCTCCATTTAAAATCATACTGAGGTGTTCAGCCCACACTACTACAGCCGAGATCCCCACTACAAAAGGTACATTAACAAGTTCTTCACAGAGGAGTAAGATGAGACTAGCCAGCTTTGATCCTGCAACCTTTAAAGGACACTTGGAGTTGCCTTTCTTGAGTAGTTTCTTCTTCCTAAATGGAAACAAACACATATGGGTTTTTGTGGATTACATTAGGATCCCTTGCTTGAGAGCACCACTCTGTAGTTTATGCACGGTCTTGGATCCCTGCGATATGCATGAGCTGTTCAAGAAGGTTAGGGCATACTGTTTAAATAGTACTCCTTTTTTTTGTCACAGTCTACACATCTGCCTATTTGGTCTTCCCACTGGTCTTATCAAAAGCAAGTTGTCTTAGGCATGTAACCTAAGAGTTAGCAAGGTTCTGACAGTAGGCAATTGTTGAAAATAGACAACTAATCAAGCGACCTGCCTTCCATTCTTTTTCACTCATGTTCTGATTTTCGCCAGCTAATTCAAAATAACCCAGCCATAACAACACATAGTTGCCAACAAACTATGGGCCTGATTTCGATTTTGGTGGACGGGCTACTCCCACACACCAGTGACGGATTTCCCACCACTGAAATATGAATCCCATTATTTCCTATGGAATTTATATTTCGCCGAGTGGGATATCCATCACTGTTGTGACGGAGTAACCTGTCTGCCGAAATTTAAATCAGGTCATAAGTCTCTACCAAAATGTTGGTGATAAATGGGTGGGATTACTCACTGAAGTCAAAAGGCTTTACTAATCATCAGTGCCTCAATCTGTAATTTCTTTACTTCTACAGAATGGATTCAATGGCCTCTGTATTCCATTTTTATGTTGCGTCTCTGAAGCTCTTCTATTTCATAGGACTGACTCTTTAGGCCCTTCAAACACTATGGCCCTCATTATGACCCTGACGGTGAGTGATAAAGTAGCAGTAATACTGCCAACAGGCTGGCGGTAAGTACTGCCAAATTATGACCATGGCGGTGATAACTCCATACAAATACACAAAAGGAGAGCACTGGGAGTGTTGCTAGCCCACACCGCCTCCCTAAAGAAATCTGTATAATCACTGAAGGTGTGGGGTAGTCGGGAACCAGAGGTAAGACTGGGTCAGTCTTATATCGGTGTCCAGTATTAGTTAGGTTGCTTAGAGTCCTAAAGCAGGGGAGTCAATGTTGGAGAATATCCACGCAGGGGGGGGGTGCTGTGTTGTCCTACAGGGGAAGAGGGAATTTCCCTTACGGACTAGGTGGTCTCACACACATAAAAGTGTCATGCTTCATCATATGACCACCTAGCCCCACCCAAGCAAGATGATACTGCTTGGGCGGACTCGACCTCTTGGTTAAAAGAACCAGAGGGAGTGCTGAAATTAGACTGACTGGATAGTTACTTAGATCCAGATGAGGTGAGTAATAAAATTACCAAGCATGTCACTGATGGTTGCTGCTAGTTTTAATATAGGTGCATGCTGGTAAGACTAAAAACAAGAGGAGGAGGCTCGTTAGAGAGTAATGTCTCCTGGAGTCTAAAATGAAAAATGGGTGACCAACATGTTTCTGCCCTCACAAGGTGCTGGTAGGTCAGGGGCATTCGTCAGGGTCGGAGCACACGCAGTAAGTGGAGTGCTCAAAGTGGATAATGAATGTCCTACCTGAACGGGTAGTTCACGGTGGGGTAGGTCTAGGATAGAAATTAAATACACCACAATTTATTCAGAATCTATTCAGAGTGAGAAAAACCGTGGCAAACCACTGCAAGGCACACAGCAAAAGGTGAAAACATGTAAAAATGTAAAAGGCAATCACACACGCATGCAGATGTGACTTACCAAAGGTTAGGGGGCGATTTGCCTCTGGTCTGGCTAATGCCGGGGAGGGGTTTTCCCTTGTAGTCACACTCTGAGGAGATTAGGCGTTTAAGTAGGGAAAACAGAGGGGAAGAAGATAAAAAAATGTATAGAGAAAGTGCAGAACATGGGGGCACGAGGGAGACCCAGAGAGGGAGGTAGGGATAGACAGAGAAAGCGAAAACAAGGACATAGGGAAGAGAAGAGGGAAGAAAAAGGGGGGGGGGGTTGGCAGTTGGTGAAAGGGAAAGGAAGGAAGAAAAAAGGGGGAAACAAGAGAAAAAGAAAGAAAGGGGGGGACAAAGAGAAAAAAAGGAAAAAAGAAAAAAGGGGGGGAAAAAAAGAAAGAAAAAGGAAAAAAAGAAAAAGGGTTGAAGCTAGGCAGACTGGAAGCAAAAAGAGGGAAAATGGGGAAAAAGAGGTGAAAGAAAAAGGAAAACAAGAAATACGAGGGGCCAGGGGGGCCAACACTTACCACTCCAAAGGGAATACCATGGGGGGTACCTACATGCCGGAGCCAGGCCGCTCTGGTACTGACCGGAGGGCTGATCTGCAGTTTTATGTCGATCAACAACCAATTGGCAAGAGGCTGGGGAGCCTGGGGGTGGGGTCCGGTGTAAGGATTATCAGGTGTGTAGGTCGTATTGCCTAAAGCCTCCCGGAGCTCAGGGAGTGTTGCTGCCACGCCCTTAGACCGGCCGCGCCCCCCCGTGCGGGGTGCGCCGGTGCTTCAATGTGGAATCCGCCCGCCGGACCTCTGTGAAACCGAGGCCCGCGGGAGACATGGTGAAAGTACGGGAAGAGGATGCGGCGCGGATGGCAGGCGCGGAGAGCGTCCTGCCGTGGCGCGTCGCGGGAGGCGCGGTGCGTCATCAACGCTCACAGGACTCTGGGATATAGAGTCCCGTAGAGCGCGCCTGGTAGTCCAAATAGGACGCCCAGGCGGAGTGGAAAAAAGGGGGGCGGGGGGTGCCAGGGAAACAAGGCGGGAAGGAGGGAAGGGGGGGGAGGAGGGGAGGGAAAAGAGGGAAAGGAAAAGGAAAAAGGGATCAAACAGGAAAGACAAAAAAAAAGGGGGGGGGTTGTGCAGCCAGGGAATGAAAAAGGGAAAGAAAGAAGAGGGGGGGGAGGGGGGAGGGAAGGGAAAGAAGGAAGAGAAAACGGGATAAAAAGGAGGGCTAGAAAAGGGGGGGGGAGAGAAAGAAAGGGGTGTAAACAAATGAAAAGAGGGCAGGTGGGAAAGAAGTGGGAAAAAAAGGAAAAGAAAGAGGGAAGGTGAGGAAGGAACACCAGGGTCGGGGAGGGGAAACAGACAGGGTATATGCGGAAAGGAGAGGGTATAAAAGAGGGAGAGTGATGGGGGGGGAAAGAAGAAGAAGAAGGAAAAGGGGAGAGAGGAGGGAGAAGAAGACAGGGAACGAGAGAATAGAGGGGTATGTGCAAAAGAGGAAAGGGAGAAAATGTGAGAGAGAGAAAGCGAGAAAAATAATAATAAGCGACAATAGCTCTAATGGCAGGAGAGAAGAGACTGAACTGGGTAATGGGGGTGATCCCCTGGTCAAAAATTAATAGTAACCAGCGAGTGGGTAATGGAACCTGTAGTAGGGCATAATAAGGTCGCAAGAGGGGGTCTCATGTGGGGAGGGAATCTTACAGGTCTCTAGTCATCAACCTAGAGATGACCACTGGATATTGTCATTCAATCCTCTAGTGTCTGTTTGCAGCCTCCATATCCACCTCTGTTCATATAATAATAGTTTATGTTTGGCATTAATTGTTGTTGATTTCAATTGGTCCAACACCACCCATTGCATGTGGTCAGGATGGTGATTGTTGGAGATATAATGTTCAGTGAGTCTTGTGGCATCTCTCTTGCAACGGATGGTGCTCCTATGTTCGACGATGCGTGTGCCCACTCTTCTCGTTGTCATCCCAATGTATCTCTTGTCACAGGGGCATGTGATCATATATACCACGTTTTTACTGTTGCAATTTGTTAATTGTCTCAGTTCCCAGGGCGTCCGTAGTCCTAGATCAAGTGTAAAGGTTTTCTTGGTGAGTGCGCACACGCTGCAGCTGCCGCATGAGAAGTGTCCTCTGGGGGGAGGAAGGTCCCAAAGGGTCCTTTGTCTACTTATGGTAGGGTTTACCCGTGGGCGTGTATGTATGATCATATCCCGAATACTTTTTGCTTTTTTATAGGCATTCATTGGGATCTCAAAGGGAAGACCCCCAGAAGTGAGGATTTTCCAGTTTTCATTTAGTATCTTTTTGATCATATTAGACGCTGGGTTAAATGTAGTTACACAGATCAATGGGTCTCCTTTACTGGCTCTGCTGCTAGGATGCAGTAGAGTGTCCCTAGGGCTCACACAAGCACGTTTATCGGCTCTTCTCAGTAGATGGTCCGGGTATCCTCTTGCTCGAAGTTTGTTAGTGAGCTGTTGCACATGTTTTTTATAGTCCGTTAGTTCGGTACAGTTCCGCCGAAGACGGAGAAATTGGCCCACTGGCAGGTTTTCCTTGAGGGAGCGTGGATGGAAGCTCTGAAACTGAAGGAGAGTGTTTCGATCAGTAGGTTTGTAGAATACTTCTGTTGTCAGTGAGCCATTTCTTTCTGTTATTAATAAGTCAAGGAAGGCGACCTCTGGGTCACCCAGCGTGGCTGTGAATCTCAGAAACGGATTCAAGGTATTCAGCCAAGTGATAAAAATATTGGCTTCTTCCCTTGTGCCTCTCCAGATGACCAGGATGTCATCAATGTATCTCTTCCATAGCCTGATATGGTTGACATAAGGGTTCTCTTCAGTCAGGACCATTTCTTTCTCGAAGTGATCCACATATAGGCATGCCAGGCTAGGAGCGAAAGTGCTACCCATGGAAGTACCCTGGATCTGTAAGAAGAAGTTCTTATCGAACTCAAAGAAGTTTCTAGTGAGGGCCAGATGGGCTAAGTCCAGGATAAATTCTGGGGGGGTAATGTAGTTCCAGATACCCCTATTTAGTAGGTCACTGACTACTTCCAGAGTTGCCTCCTGTGGAATGTTGGTATATAATGATTCCACATCTAGTGTCATGAGATGTTCTTTGTCTTTATCAAATTCCAGGGTATCCAAAAGGGAGAGCACATCTGTTGTGTCTTTGAGGTATGTGGGAATTTGTTTCACGAATGGTTGGAGGAACCAGTCGCAAAATTGGGACAATGGTTCTAGTATGGAGCCAATCCCGGAGACTATTGGTCTTCCCGGGGGTGGGTGTTTATTTTTGTGAATTTTGGGCAAAATGTAGAAGTATGGGGTTTATGGGTCAGATTGGTTGAGGAAGGCGGCCTCATGTTTAGTGATCCACCCGTTGTTCATACCCTTGTCAATCAGGAAAGTGATTTCTTCCCTGACCTCTTCTGTCGGGTCCCTTGCCAGTTTCTTATAATGATGGTCGTTGTTCAGTAGGCGTAGACATTCAGTATTGTACATCACTGTGGGCATTATCACTGTGGCCCCGCCCTTGTCGGCTGGTTTAATAGTGATGGAGGAGTCATTGCTAAGGTTCTGGAGGGCTGTGAGTTCTTCGGTACTGATATTGTGGAAGATCTCCCTTTGTGTGTTCTGTAAGTTGTCGATCCTCCTACTCACTGATTTCTCAAATGCCAAGACTTCTGGTGGCATCAGGTGAGAGGAGGGAGTGAACTTGGATTTGGGACGTAGCCCGGTGTTCCTTTCTTGTTCTTTATTAGATTCGGGGTTCATAAGAAAAAAGGTTCTTAGTCTGATCTTGCGAAAGAACTCTGCTAGTTCTATCCTTAGTTTGAAGATATCAAGTTTTGGGGTGGGGACAAAACCTAGACCTTTCTCTAGGGCTTGGAGCTCGTTGGTATTTAATACTCTTGGGCTCAGGTTGACAACGGTGGTGGATCCCTTGCCTATACTCTGCTTGTACTGGGGGATTCGTCGTCTGTTAATCCTTCCTTTAGGTTCCAACTTACTCCCTTTTTCCTGCCCCTTCCCCGTCCGGGGCCTCTCCCAAAAAAAGGGACATTGGGATAGGACCAGGTCGTTTGTGGCTGGGGATACAACGGGGCTTGGAATTGGTTTGGTGGCCCATAGGGGGAGGGCCAAGCCCAGGGGGGCATGTTGAGCAGCGGGGGTGGGTGGGGGTGGGGAGGTGGGTGGCCTGTGAATGGAGTGGGCCAGTTATTCCGAGTATTCCCCCTCCTGCCCCGCCTTGGCCGTGTGGGTTGTGTGCGGCTGGCGTCGGAGTCCGAACTCGAGTAGTCTCCGGACGATGTATCGGAGGGCAAAGAGGATTGGGCTGTAAAGTCTTCCCTAGAGTAGGGGTGTACTTTCTCTAGGGAGAACCTGTCCAGATCTTTCTGGAATTTGGTAATTTTCCGGTGAGTCAGGTAGTCTTTGAACTCGCCGATTGTCTTGTTAGTTTCTTCTAGTTTCTTCTTGAATGCTGCAACTGTAAGTCCAGTCTTTAGGTTACTTTCTGCCGTTTTAATTTGAAGCACTAAAGCCTCTGATAGTCTGGTGGCTGTCTTGATGATTAGGATTAGCCAATCACGTGTGCATTTCCAGGCTATCAGTGACTAGTCCCTCCTAAATTCTTTGTCCTCTAGGAAGATACGTGGTTCGGTAGTAATAATCAAACCATTTGGTGCTGCATTTTTTCTTAAGTATTCAGTTAGGACAGCCCCGTGTAATATTGTTTTCACTTGTGTCCTCTTAAGTTCAATCAGAGTGTCCCAGTCCCCTAATTGAGCTATTGTCTTGGAAAGAGAAGCATCTCCTAAAAGTGAGGGTGCAGCAAGGATGGCTTGGAGCTCCTCCTCGCTGAAGGCAAGCCCTTCAGCCATGTTAGGGGAAGGGAAGTAAGGGTATCCAAAAATCCTGTGCGTATGTCACAGGTATTGGAACTATGTAACAAGACTCTCACAGCTGGCTGCTGTGCTCACTACAAATACACAAAAGGAGAGCACTGGGAGTGTTGCTAGCCCACACCGCCTCCCTAAAGAAATCTGTATAATCACTGAAGGTGTGGGGTAGTCGGGAACCAGAGGTAAGACTGGGTCAGTCTTATATCGGTGTCCAGTATTAGTTAGGTTGCTTAGAGTCCTAAAGCAGGGGAGTCAATGTTGGAGAATATCCAGGCAGGGGGGGTGCTGTGTTGTCCTTCAGGGGAAGGGGGAATTTCCCTTATGGACTAGGTGGTCTCACACACATAATAGTGTCATGCTTCATCATATGACCACCTAGCCCCACCCAAGCAAGATGATACTGCTTGGGCGGACTCGACCTCTTGGTTAAAAGAACCAGAGGGAGTGCTGAAATTAGACTGACTGGATAGTTACTTAGATCCAGATGAGGTGAGTAATAAAATTACCAAGCATGTCACTGATGGTTGCTGCTAGTTTTAATATAGGTGCATGCTGGTAAGACTAAAAACAAGAGGAGGAGGCTCGTTAGAGAGGAATGTCTCCTGGAGTCTAAAATGAAAAATGGGTGACCAACATGTTTCTGCCCTCACAAGGTGCTGGTAGGTCAGGGGCATTCGTCAGGGTCAGAGCACACGCAGTAAGTGGAGTGCTCAAAGTGGATAATGAATGTCCTACCTGAACGGGTAGTTCACGGTGGGGTAGGTCTATGATAGAAATTAAATACACCACAATTTATTCAGAATCTATTCAGAGTGAGAAAAACCATGGCAAACCACTGCAAGGCACACAGCAAAAGGTGAAAACATGTAAAAATGTAAAAGGCAATCACACACGCATGCAGATGTGACTTACCAAAGGTTAGGGGGCGATTTGCCTCTGGTCTGGCTAATGCCGGGGAGGGGTTTTCCCTTGTAGTCACACTCTGAGGAGATTAGGCGTTTAAGTAGGGAAAACAGAGGGGAAGAAGATAAAAAAATGTATAGAGAAAGTGCAGAACATGGGGGCACGAGGGAGACCCAGAGAGGGAGGTAGGGATAGACAGAGAAAGCGAAAACAAGGACATAGGGAAGAGAAGAGGGAAGGAAAAGGGGGGGGGGGGGGGGGTGGGGGTTGGCAGTTGGTGAAAGGGAAAGGAAGGAAGAAAAAAGGGGGAAACAAGAGAAAAAGAAAGAAAGGGGGGGACAAAGAGAAAAAAAGGAAAAAAGAAAAAAGGGGGGGAAAAGAAAGAAAAAGGAAAAAAAGAAAAAGGGATGAAGCTAGGCAGACTGGAAGCAAAAAGAGGGAAAATGGGGAAAAAGAGGTGAAAGAAAAAGGAAAACAAGAAATACGAGGGGCCAGGGGGGCCAACACTTACCACTCCAAAGGGAATACCATGGGGGGTACCTACATGCCGGAGCCAGGCCACTCTGGTACTGACGGGAGGGCTGATCTGCAGTTTTATGTCGATCAACAACCAATTGGCAAGAGGCTGGGGAGCCTGGGGGCGGGGTCCGGTGTAAGGATTATCAGGTGTGTAGGGCGTATTGCCTAAAGCCTCCCGGAGCTCAGGGAGTGTTGCTGCCACGCCCTTAGACCGGCCGCGCCCCCCTGTGCGGGGTGCGCCGGTGCTTCAATGTGGAATCCGCCCGCGGGACCTCTGTGAAACCGAGGCCCGCGGGAGACATGGTGAAAGTACGGGAAGAGGATGCGGCGCAGATGGCAGGCGCGGAGAGCGTCCTGCCGTGGCGCGTCGCGGGAGGCGCGGTGCGTCATCAACGCTCGCGGGACTCTGGGATATAGAGTCCCGTAGAGTGCGCCTGGTAGTCCAAATAGGACGCCCAGGCGGAGTGGAAAAAAGGGGGGCGGGGGGGTGCCAGGGAAACAAGGCGGGAAGGAGGGAAGGGGGGGGGGGAGGAGGGGAGGGAAAAGAGGGAAAGGAAAAGGAAAAAGGGATCAAACAGGAAAGACTAAAAAAAAGGGGGGGGGTTGTGCAGCCAGGGAATGAAAAAGGGAAAGAAAGAAGAGGGGGGGAGGGGGGAGGGAAGGGAAAGAAAGAAGAGAAAACGGGATAAAAAGGAGGGCTAGAAAAGGGGGGGGAAGAGAAAGAAAGGGGTGTAAACAAATGAAAAGAGGGCAGGTGGGAAAGAAGTGGGAAAAAAAGGAAAAGAAAGAGGGAAGTTGAGGAAGGAACACCAGGGTCGGGGAGGGGAAACAGACAGGGTATATGCGGAAAGGAGAGGGTATAAAAGAGGGAGAGTGATGGGGGGGGGAAAAAGAAGAAGAAGAAGGAAAAGGGGAGAGAGGAGGGAGAAGAAGACAGGGAACGAGAGAATAGAGGGGTATGTGCAAAAGAGGAAAGGGAGAAAATGTGAGAGAGAGTAAGCGAGAAAAATAATAATAAGCGACAATAGCTCTGATGGCAGGAGAGAAGAGACTGAACTGGGTAATGGGGGTGATCCCCTGGTCAAAAATTAATAGTAACCAGCGAGTGGGTAATGGAACCTGTAGTAGGGCATAATAAGGTCCCAAGAGGGGGTCTCATGTGGGGAGGGAATCTTACAGGTCTCTAGTCATCAACCTAGAGATGACCACTGGATATTGTCATTCAATCCTCTAGTGTCTGTTTGCAGCCTCCATATCCACCTCTGTTCATATAATAATAGTTTATGTTTGGCATTAATTGTTGTTGATTTCAATTGGTCCAACACCACCCATTGCATGTGGTCAGGATGGTGATTGTTGGAGATATAATGTTCAGTGAGTCTTGTGGCATCTCTCTTGCAACGGATGGTGCTCCTATGTTCGACGATGCGTGTGCCCACTCTTCTCGTTGTCATCCCAATGTATCTCTCGTCACAGGGGCATGTGATCATATATACCACGTTTTTACTGTTGCAATTTGTTAATTGTCTCAGTTCCCAGGGCGTCCGTAGTCCTTGATCAAGTGTAAAGGTTTTCTTGGCGAGTGCGCACACGCTGCAGCTGCCGCATGGGAAGTGTCCATGGGTAGCACTTTCGCTCCTAGCCTGGCATGCCTATATGTGGATCACTTCGAGAAAGAAATGGTCCTGACTGAAGAGAACCCTTATGTCAACCATATCAGGCTATGGAAGAGATACATTGATGACATCCTGGTCATCTGGAGAGGCACAAGGGAAGAAGCCAATATTTTTATCACTTGGCTGAATACCTTGAATCCGTTTCTGAGATTCACAGCCACGCTGGGTGACCCAGCGGTCGCCTTCCTTGACTTATTAATAACAGAAAGAAATGGCTCACTGACAACAGAAGTATTCTACAAACCTACTGATCGAAACACTCTCCTTCAGTTTCAGAGCTTCCATCCACACTCCCTCAAGGAAAACCTGCCAGTGGGCCAATTTCTCCGTCTTCGGCGGAACTGTACCGAACTAACGGACTATAAAAAACATGCGCAACAGCTCACTAATAAACTTCGAGCAAGAGGATACCCGGACCATCTACTGAGAAGAGCCGATAAACGTGCTCGTGTGAGCCCTAGGGACACTCTACTGCATCCTAGCAGCAGAGCCAGTAAAGGAGACCCATTGATCTGTGTAACTACATTTAACCCAGCGTCTAATATGATCAAAAAGATACTAAATGAAAACTGAAAAATCCTCACTTCTGGGGGTCTTCCCTTTGAGATCCCAATGAATGCCTATAAAAAAGCAAAAAGTATTCGGGATATGATCATACATACACGCCCACGGGTAAACCCTACCATAAGTAGACAAAGGACCCTTTGGGACCTTCCTCCCCCCAGAGGACACTTCCCATGCGGCAGCTGCAGCGTGTGCGCACTCACCAAGAAAACCTTTACACTTGATCTAGGACTACGGACGCCCTGGGAACTGAGACAATTAACAAATTGCAACAGTAAAAACGTGGTATATATGATCACATGCCCCTGTGACAAGAGATACATTGGGATGACAACGAGAAGAGTGGGCACACGCATCGTCGAACATAGGAGCACCATCCGTTGCAAGAGAGATGCCACAAGACTCACTGAACATTATATCTCCAACAATCACCATCCTGACCACATGCAATGGGTGGTGTTGGACCAATTGAAATCAACAACAATTAATGCCAAACATAAACTATTATTATATGAACAGAGGTGGATATTTAGGCTGCAAACAGACACTAGAGGATTGAATGACAATATCCAGTGGTCATCTCTAGGATGATGACTAGAGACCTGTAAGATTCCCTCCCCACATGAGACCCCTTCTTGGGACCTTATTATGCCCTACTACAGGTTCCATTACCCACTCGCTGGTTACTATTAATTTTTGACCAGGGGATCACCCCCATTACCCAGTTCAGTCTCTTCTGTCCTGCCATCAGAGCTATTGTCGCTTATTATTATTTTTCTCGCTTTCTCTCTCTCACATTTTCTCCCTTTCCTCTTTTGACACATACCCCTCTATTCTCTCGTTCCCTGTCTTCTTCTCCCTCCTCTCTCCCCTTTTCCTTCTTCTTCTTCTTTTCAACCCCCCATCACTCTCCCTCTTTTATACCCTCTCCTTTCTGCATATACCCTGTCTGTTTCCCCTCCCCGACCCTGGTGTTCCTTCCTCAACTTCCCTCTTTCTTTTCCTTTTTTCCCCACTTCTTTCCCACCTGCCCTCTTTTCATTTGTTTACACCCCTTTCTTTCTCTCCCCCCCCTTTTCTAGCCCTCCTTTTTATCCCGTTTTCTCTTCTTTCTTTCCCTTCCCTCCCCTCTACCCCCCTCTTCTTTCTTTCCCTTTTTCATTCCCTGGCTGCACAACCCCCCCCTTTTTTTTTAGTCTTTCCTGTTTGATCCCTTTTTCCTTTTCCTTTCCCTCTTTTCCCTCCCCTCTTCCCCCCCCCTTCCCTCCTTCCCGCCTTGTTTCCTTGGCACCCCCCACCCCCCTTTTTTCCACTCCGCCTGGGCGTCCTATTTGGACTACCAGGCGCGCTCTACGGGACTCTATATCCCAGAGTCCCGCGAGCGTTGATGACGCACCGCGCCTCCCGCGACGCGCCACGGCAGGACGCTCTCCACGCCTGCCATCCGCGCCGCATCCTCTTCCCGTACTTTCACCATGTCTCCCGCGGGCCTCGGTTTCACAGAGGTCCCGCGGGCGGATTCCACATTGAAGCACCGGCGTACCCCGCACAGGGGGGCGCGGCCGGTCTAAGGGCGTGGCAGCAACACTCCCTGAGCTCCGGGAGGCTTTAGGCAATACGCCCTACACACCTGATAGTCCTTACACCGGACCCCGCCCCAGGCTCCCCAGCCTCTTGCCAATTGGTTGTTGATCGACATAAAACTGCAGATCAGCACTCCGGTCAGTACCAGAGCGGCCTGGCTCCGGCATGTAGGTACCCCCCATGGTATTCCCTTTGGAGTGGTAAGTGTTGGCCCCCCTGGCCCCTCGTATTTCTTGTTTTCCTTTTTCTTTCACCTCTTTTTCCCCATTTTCCCTCTTTTTGCTTCCAGTCTGCCTAGCTTCAACCCTTTTTCTTTTTTTCCTTTTTCTTTCTTTTTCCCCCCCCCCCTTTTTTATTTTTTCCTTTTTTTCTCTTTGTCCCCCCCTTTCTTTCTTTTTCTCTTGTTTCCCCCTTTTTTCTTCCTTCCTTTCCCCTTCACCAACTGCCAACCCCCACCCCCCCCCTTTTCCTTCCCTCTTCTCTTCCCTATGTCCTTGTTTTCACTTTCTCTGTCTATCCCTACCTCCCTCTCTGGGTCTCCCTCGTGCCCCCATGTTCTGCACTTTCTCTATACATTTTTTTATCTTCTTCCCCTCTGTTTTCCCTACTTAAACGCCTAATCTCCTCAGAGTGTGACTACAAGGGAAAACCCCTCCCCGGCATTAGCCAGACCAGAGGCAAATCGCCCCCTAACCTTTGGTAAGTCACATCTGCATGCGTGTGTGATTGCCTTTTACATTTTTACATGTTTTCACCTTTTGCTGTGTGCCTTGCAGTGGTTTGCCACGGTTTTTCTCACTCTGAATAGATTCTGAATAAATTGTGGTGTATTTAATTTCTATCATAGACCTACCCCACCGTGAACTACCTGTTCAGGTAGGACATTCATTATCCACTTTGAGCACTCCACTTACTGCGTGTGCTCCGACCCTGACGAATGCCCCTGACCTACCAGCACCTTGTGAGGGCAGAAACATGTTGGTCACCCATTTTTCATTTTAGACTCCAGGAGACATTACTCTCTAACGAGCCTCCTCCTCTTGTTTTTAGTCTTACCAGCATGCACCTATATTAAAACTAGCAGCAACCATCAGTGACATGCTTGGTAATTTTATTACTCACCTCATCTGGATCTAAGTAACTATCCAGTCAGTCTAATTTCAGCACTCCCTCTGGTTCTTTTAACAAAGAGGTCGAGTCCGCCCAAGCAGTATCATCTTGCTTGGGTGGGGCTAGGTGGTCATATGATGAAGCATGACACTATTATGTGTGTGAGACCACCTAGACCGTAAGGGAAATTCCCCCTTCCCCTGTAAGACAACACAGCACCCCCCCTGCCTGGATATTCTCCAACATTGACTCCCCTGCTTTAGGACTCTAAGCAACCTAACTAATACTGGACACCGATATAAGACTGACCCAGTCTTACCTCTGGTTCCCGACTACCCCACACCTTCAGTGATTATACATATGGTGATAACTCCATAGACAGCCAATGTACCACACCAACCGCCACGGCGGAAACAACAGTCACCATGGCGGTAGCCACCTAAGGCGAGGTGGGAGACAAAGTACCGCCCACCATATTATGACACAGGAAACCGCCACCTTTTCCAGGGTGGTACTAACACCAACAAAAGCCTGGAGGAAACAGAGCTCAGAAGTGAAAGAACTCGCCATTGGAGACACAGGGAAGAACCACACCACCATGGAACCTGAACTGCAAGTCTTCCCGATAATCTTCAACGTCATGCTCCACCTGGAACACCAACGCCGACGAAGACGACGACGGTGAGTACAGCCCCCTAGCAGACAAGGGAGGGTGGGAGGAAAACAACAGTGACACACACACATGCACAACACACACCCGACACACACACACACCATACACACAACCAGCTGCACACGTAAACCAATGGCACACGACACACAGCATAATAAATCACGGACCATAATGCTGGAGTAACGACAATGTGTTAGCATAGCAAAATCCACCACACAAACCAAATATATACATATGTCAATGAAGGGCCAATGCCCAGTCACAGTCATGAGGACACACAATGCCACAGGACACAGTCCAAGGCGCAACCTGTTTCCTGTCACAGCCAGAGGGAACACTGCAGGGGAATCATTTTGCAAGTGTGAAGGAACTTCAGTGGGGTGGGGGGGCACCTCAGCCGAATACAGGAACATCCCCACTGGCTCTGGAGGGGGCACCATGCCCATTGCTCTGTCCTGGGGAGTGCAAGGCCACAGTCTCTCAAGTGGGTGAGTTGCCCACTGGTTTTGGAGGGGGCAACATGCCCATTACTTTGTCCTGGGGAGTGCAAGGCCACAGCCTCTGGAGTGGGTGACTTGCCCACTGGTTCTGGAAGAGGCAACATGCCCATTGCTTTGTCCTGGGGAGTGCAAGGCCACAGTCTCTTAAGTGGGTGACTTGCTCACTGGTTTTGGAGGGTGCAACATGCCCATTGCTTTTTCCTGGGGAGTGCAAGGCCACAGTCTCTCAAGTGGGTGACTTGCCCAATAATTCTGGAGGGGGCATCATGCCCATTGCTTTGTCCTGGGGAGTGCAAGGCCACAGCCTCTGGAGTGGGTGGCTTGCCCACTGGTTCTAGAGGCGGAAACATGCCCATGGCTCTGTCCTGGGGAGTGCAAGGCCACAGTCTCTCAGGTGAGTGACTTGCCCAGTGGTTCTGGATGGAGCCAACTCACATAGCAGCCCCTGCAGGGTGGCCTTCATGGTGTCCGCTGGCGGTGCAGCTGCACTGTGGTGGTGGTTGGAGGAGCCTCCTGAGCAGTCCCTGCATTGTCCGATGGCTGCATTGTGGTGGTGGTTGGGGGAGCCTCATGGGCAGCCCCTGCACTCCTTGATGGCTGCATTTTGGGGAGGTTGGAGGAGCCTCCTGGGCAGCCCCTGCACTTCCTGATGGCTGAACTTCCACAGCTGGCGGTGGGAGCCCCATGACAGCTGGTGGTGGTGGCGGTGTTAGCCTGACAGCTTCCGCTGCGGTAGAGTGCCTTGTCTCCACCTGTTCGTTGGTCGTGGATCACTTACCCTTCCTGACAGGGGTGGATGGGCTCTTCCCCTCTCTGCCTGGTGGTGCAGGCTCCTTCCCCTTCTGCACAGCTGGTGCAGGACCCTTCCACTTCGTCACAGCTGGTGCAGGCCCCGTCACACTCTTCCCTGGTGGTGCAGAACTCTTCACACTTTTCCATGGTGGTGCAGGCCCCTTACCCTTCTTCCCTGGTGGTGCTGGCTCTTTCCCCTTCTGTGTTGTAGGTCTGGTATCCTTACCACCACGGGTAGGTGGTGCTACCACTGTCCCGTGGACTGTTTGGCTGAGGTGCTGGGCTGTGTCCTTGGTACCCTGCCCACATGTGCAGGACGGGGGAGGGGTAGGGAACAGGTCAATTTGGGAAAGGAAAAGCTTTTTAGGGATGTTGGGCCAGGAGGAGGGAGGAGTAATGGGAGTGGAGGATGAGGGAGCGGTTGTTGGAGGTGTATGTCTTCTGAACTTGGGAGCAGGTGCATGGGCTGTATGCTGATGTGAGGTGGGTGGCTGTTGAGTGTGTGAATGCTTGCATTTGTGTCCTTTAGGACGGGGGGACAGACATGGTGACAGTGGACGCGTACATGGTTATTGTGGAGGTGTCTGCCAGTAAGGTTTGTTCTGCTTGGTGTGGTGATGCTGATAGTGGATGTAGATGTAGTGCATGCAGGTGTAAGTGTGGACGTGACTGGGAGGGAGGTGGAGGAGGAGGAGGAGGGGGAGACAGTGGAGGCTGTGGATGTTATCATATCTGCAACTGTATGGTGTTTGTGTGAGTGCCTGTGGGATGAAGTGTGGTGTTTGTGTTTGCCTGTGCCACTCTTGTGTGTTGCCTTGTGTGCATGCTCATCTGTATGTGTGCCTGGGATGGGTTGGGGTTGAGGGGAGTGGGACTGGGAAGTGGTAGTTGGAGGGGGAAGGTAGAAACAGGGACAATGGCTGCCATCAGAGAGGAGGCCAGAGCCTGAATCGATCTCTGTTGGCCATCAATCCGTTGTGAATGCCCTCCAGGAATGCATTGCATTGATGCATCTGGGATGCCAGCCCCTGGATGGCATTCACAATGATTGTTTGCCCTACAGAGATGGATCTCAGGAGGTCAATAGCCTCCTCACTCAGGGCAGCAGGGCTGACTGGGGCAGGGCCTGAGGTGCCTGGGCAAAGGAGATTCCTACCCTCCTGGGTGAGCGGGCACGGGCAACTGGCTGAGGGGCTACTGGGAGTGCGGTGCTGGTACGGGGGGTGGCAGATGTACCTGCAGCTGGGATGGTCACAGAGGTTTTTTGCCACCACCAGGGAGCTCCCATTATAGGAGGTATCTGAGTCTGTGTAGTCTCCTCCAGTCTCCGCTGTGGAGCTCCTCTCGCCCTCCGTCCCACTGATTCCATTGGTGTCGGTGGCTTCTGCCTCCAGGGTCATGTGGGATGCAGCTCCCTCTGTCACCGGTGCCCCTGCTCCTCCTCCAGATGATGCTAATGCACATGAGGAGAGGATGACAAAACAAGAAAGGGGGGAGAGAGACAAAGGATACACTGGGTCAATGACTGCACCAATACCACAGTTGGCGTACACAGCACCCTCACACACAGGGAACAGGCCTACGCAATATGCAGTGCACTACCAGTGATATGGCTAGTCACCGAGGCATGATGAGGAGCACACACTGCCAACTGCAGCACACCTGGGAACCACAATGCCCTGCCTGAAAGTGACTACTAACAAGCTAGGTTAACTGTATTTGCCATGCAACCATTACCCTTTAGAGGACCCAGGCTGCAATGTCTGTCCTGGCATTAGGGGCACCCACTAACACACAAACACTACCCGGATACCACCCCACCAGTCAAAATATGTAATGATACCCACTGTACTCACCCCCTTGTGGCTGCTTTGATTTCCTCAAGCGCCCATCCAGCTCAGGGTAGGCCACCGCCAGCATGTGGGCCATCAGGGGGGGTCAGGGTCCGACGGGCACCCCTTCGTCATTGGAAGGCCATCCCCAGCTGGGCCTCTGCGGTCTTCCATGCCCAGCGTGTCAGGTCCTCCCACTGTTTCCGACAGTGGGTGCTCCGCCTACCATAGAGCCCCAGGGTCCGCACCTCCTTGGTGATGGCACGACATATTCACTTCCTTTGATGGGCGCTGAACTGCAAAGGCAATACAGACAGGACAACACCATTAAACTAACAGTCCAGCTTGTCACACACATGGCCCACTATACCTGTTTCCATCACCATTGGCACACACATTGCCCAGCACACAACATGTACACCACCAACAGAGAATCCCCCCTTACACAATGCCTTCACACACATCTCCATGCATCCATGCCACATGCATCGTGCCCACAGTGTACTCACCTGTTGGACTGGAGGCCCATACAGCACTCCGTACTGGTGTAGGACCCCATTCACCAGTTGCTCCAACTCCGACGAAGTGAAGGCTGGGGCACTTTCCCCAGTCACACGGGCCATGGTAGGTTCCAGACACAGGTCATAGCAGCACATGCAGTGTAGGTCTTCTCCTGTTGAAGGTCAGGAAACAAGTGAGGAATGATTTAGAAACCCTCATCTGATATCATCTATCCATCATTCAACTGGGATTCCCCCTCTTGTGCAAGTTCTCTCACTGCTCCATTTCCTGACAACTGGTTCTTTCCAAGTAACAGTGGGCTTGGCAGCAGGAATATCACAGCCAATGTTCTCAATTGTGCTGGCAAGAGGCTTGTCTGCCCTGGTAAAACACATGTGCAGCTACATTGCTTTCCCCCAGGTGGAAGATTTGGCCACACTGAAGGCCGGATTCTATGCAATGGGACATATCACCAATATTATTGGTGTGATTGACGGGACACATATTGCGTTTGTCCCCTGCCAAAATGAACAGGTGTACAGGAATCGTAAAAGTTTCCGCTCCATGAATGTCCAGATGGTGTGCCTTGTGGACCAGTATATCCCCCACGTCAATGCTAAATATCCTGGGTCGGTGCATGATACCTTTGTCCTGAGGAATAGCAGCATCCCAAATGTGATGGGCAAACTACAGAGGCAAAGGGTGTGGCTTATAGATGAGCCTTGGTCCCCACCCGGTGTTTATTAGTGTATGCCTCTGATGTTAACCTAATAGGATAGTGTGTGGCTAAATGTTGTCCATCAAAACCTGCAGGTGACTCTGGCTACCCAAACCTATCGTGGTTGCTGACCCCTGTGAGGAATTCCAGGACAATTGCTTAAGAACGTTAGAATGAGGCACAGGGGCGAACCAGAAGGATAATTGAGAGGACCTTCGGCCTCCTGAAGGCCAGGTTCAGGTGCCTCAATCTGACAGGTGGATCCCTGTGCTCCTCACCCGAGATGGTCTGCCAGAAAGTAGTGGCATGCTGCATGTTGCACAACCTGGACCTCAGACGCCATTTACCTTTTCTGCAGGAGGCGGAGACTGGAGATGCCCCTGTGGCAGCAGTGAACCCTGAGGACAGTGAGGATGAGGAGGTAGAGGATGAGGATGTGGACAACAGAACATCAGTTATCCATCAGTACTTCCAAAGACACACAGGTGAGACTGTGCAACTTCACAGTTCTATGATTACTGTTGTATTCTGTGTGGCTGTGGCATGATGGCATTACCCACTTTTTACCTCTACTTATTATAACCTATGGATTATCATTTTACAGATGTTGGTGATATGAAAACAATGTCCTGATGTGATCACTACAGCCTGCTACAGGTCATTATTGCTATGCTCTCACTATGTTCAGTTCATTTGCAATGGATGTAGCTGTTTCCATCAATATATAGTTACAATATATAAAGTACTAGTAGTCCTGTTTTTTCCAAGGGTGTTTATTATAGTACTAAGAAATTGAGAGGAAAGTGCAAAGGAATAGGTAGATGATGGAAGAAATTCCAGGGTATTGTTCCAGTCTGTTTGTAGCACAGGTGCAGTGTCCAAGGGGCCATAGGAAGGGGAGCAATGGCAGTTTAAGGTGCACAAGGTGACTGAGTGGGACACAAGGGGGAACAATCAGTAGAGTCTAATTTCCTGGCAGTGGTCTTGGCAAGTGTCTGTGGCTTCTGTCTGGGCCACAGGGAACGTTTGCGGGTGGTTCACCTTCTGCAGGGGGAGAGGTGCTGGTGGCATGTAGGTCCTGTGGCAGGGCCTGCTGCCCACTAGCCCAGGCGGAAGTGGAGGGCTGGTCAATGGACAGGCTAGTGGTAGGGGCCCGCTGCTGTACTGTTGCCTCCCTCATGATGTTGGCCATGTCTGCCAGCACCCCTGCTATGGAGATCAGGGTGGTTTTAATGGCCTGCAAGTCCTCCCTGATCCCATGATACTGTCCCTCCTGCACCCGCCTGTTCTCCTGCACGTTGTCTAGGATCTGGCCCATCGTGTCCAGGAAATGTTGGTAGGCTCCCAGGACCTCTGCAAGTGCCTCCTGGGAAGTCGGTTCCCAGGTCTTGTCCTCCCCCTGGCGCACAGCAGTCCTCCCAGTCTCCCTATTGGTCTGTGCTCCTGTCCCCTGAACATGTGTGCCCACTGCTACTGACCCCAGGTCCCTGATTGTCATTGGGTGTGAGGTGTGGCCCGGGGTCCCTGTACAGGTGGGCACACTGCTGTTTGACGTGTCCTGGGGACAGAGGTTTGGGTACGCTGGGTGGTAGCTGTGGTGTTGGATCCTGATGGGGGAGGCACTATGGTGCTCTGTGATTGTGCTTGGGTGACCGGCTGTCCAGTGGTCCCTGATGGGCCAGGTAGGTCCTCCAGATCCAGACGTCCAGAGTTACTGTCATCACTGGGGTCCTTTTCTGTTGGGGGACTGGATAGTGGTGGCACCTCCTCTCCACTGACATTTGCTGGGGTACCTGTGCGGATGTAAGTGATGTATTATGCTTCAAGTGTATGACATCTGCACAGCCCTAGCTTCCCCTCTATGGCTGGTGTTGCCCTGCCAGCTTTTCTTGTGTATTGTGATGTATTGTGGGATTGTTAGTTTCCCTATGCTGTGCATGCTTTAGTGATGGGTGTCCATGCAGGGCTGGGAGGGGTGTCCATGCATTGATATGGCATGCAGGGCTTGGCATTGGGGTTAGTGATATGTGTTGGTGCAGTGTGTGGGTTGGAGTGGAGTTATGGGACTGAGGGTGTGGGTGTGAGATGGCATGCAGGTTTTGGGGGGGTTGATGATTAGTAAATGTTGACTTACCAGTGTCCAGTCCTCCGGCTACTCCAGCGAGTCCCTCAGGATGCAGTAATGCCAGTACTTGGTCCTCCCATGCTGTGCGCTGTGGGGTAGGAAGTAGGTTTCCACCTCCAGTCCTCTATATGGTGAGCTGGTGCCTTGCTGCTATGGAACATACCTTCCCCTGTAGGTCCTTGCACCTCTTCCTGATGTCATCCCTTGTTCTTGGGTACTGTCCCACAGCGTTCACCCTGTCCACGTTTCTCTGCCATAGCTCCATCTTCCTGGCAATGGATATCTGCTGTACCTGGCTCCAAACAGCTATGGCTCTACCATGACAATTTCCTCCATCATGACCCTTAACTCCTCCTCAGTGAAACGGGGGTGCCTTTGTGGTGCCATGGGTGTTGTGTGATGTGTGTTGCTGAGGGTGTGTTGGTTAATATGGTGGGTTGTGTTGTTTGCAGTGAGTGAGGGGTGTATGGGTGTAAGTGGTCTGTGTGTCTGGGTGTCTCTGTGCTCTTCTTCTCAGTCTCCTGGTGGCAATTGGTGTTGGCAAAGGGTTGTGGGTAAGTGGTTGTGTGTTTTATAGTGTTGTGGGTGGTGTGTGTGTGTGTGTGGGTGTCAGGTGTGTGTATTTGGTATTGGCCAATGTTGTGTTGTTTTGTTTGTGGGTGTCCAGTCTGTGGGCAGCGGTATGTACCGCCAATGGTTTACTGCCGTTGAATCTCTGCCATGGTGATTCGTGGGTCATAATGTGGTGGGCGTTGTTTTGTTGGCGTAACAGTATGGGTTTTGGACCGCCACTTTATCACTAACCTTTGGTCTGGCAGATTTGTGTATGTGGCTGTATTCTGTTGGATTGGTGTGTGTGTGTCATTATATGGTGAACGGATATCTGCCACTGCAGCAGTATGTTGGCAGCCGTCAGTTTGGCAGCAAGCGGGATTTACCCCACATGTCATAATGAGGGCCTATCTGTATTTGTTTGCTTGCGAGAGTCAAAGGTCTGTGGTTGCAGACTTCATCATACTGTGACGTATGTCCTGTTGAGAGACATCAGATTAGTATTAGCTACCGGATCTCTCAACGTTCATTCTGGACTTCCTGAAAATGAGCCAGGAACTCCAGCTTTGAGTCCTTTATTTTTCAGCTCTTTTTTGCTGCAGTGCTCAAATTAAGTTTGAAAAATGTAATTAATGGAAATATATTATATTCAAATAATTTTTCTGAAGTTATAATAAGAAATAAATTCCATCCTAAAGGATAAATACCCTTTTATAAATTATTCTGCCTTCATTATTAGAAGTGAGGTATGAAATGAAGTAAAATTAATTTAGGTATATTTTTACATTTGTTAGATGCAAAATAGGGCATTAAAATGTTTTATAATTAAACAATATATATATATACTAGTTTTTCTATATGTTTTAACATTAATTTATATTTAGTTATATTTTAGCTTTTTTAAATAATTTCATTTAATTTAACATAATTTCCTAGAAGGTTTATTTTAGTTCCCCACCTCCATTATTTTCTATTGGAGGGTGATGCAGTACCAGTAATTGGAGGTGTGTGGTGCTGAACTTAAGACTGTGTTTAATTTTCAAAAGTAACTTACACTCGGATTTTGTGAATTGCCAAAAGTAATAGTAAACTTAATCACTTATGTATAAATTACTGAAATAATGTAAGTTGACTTTGTAAATCAAGGCCACTGTGTTTACAATGACAAAAACAGGGACAAAACAGGGGGCATGACTGAGCTGCACATGAAGTGAAGATGTGCTTCTTCCCTATGCCCCTATAAAAGCAGCCATCCTTAATTTATACTAACACAGAGCTAACGTGGTTGTGCAATTGATGTTTAAATGGTGCCCTAGAGAACATTAGAAGGTGGTAACTCCACTTTGGGCTGTGGAACGTTTTTGTTGTATGGAGGCAGGGATTCTTGGATACATAAATACAGTTATATGAGCAGTCCTGGTGTCTGGTGGACCTAATAACTCAAGGCTGTTGATTTGGGCTTAGGGTGACCTACAAAGCTGGGGAGAGAAAACTCACTGATGGAGCTGTACAACAGTGTGCTTCGTGACACAATGGTGGAAAGAACTTAAAAAAACAACTGAAGGCTCTGGAACATGGGGCTTACACAGTTCTGTGTTTTGAGCTGCAACATTAAGGTTTTAGCTGGAATCAGGCTACAAAGACAGAGAGATGTGTAGTCACTTAATATACAGCTCCAAGGGCCAGAGGTACGAAACCATTTAGTGGTCACAAAGCCTGTGATTCTCTAAATGACAGGATTTGCTATATGTGACTAAATTACTAAATGGGTTTAGGTAATCATAAGGAATTATTGTTGAGAATGAGCATGTTGAGGGCGTCCCTTCCAAACAGCGATTCCTTATTGTGTATATTAATGTTATGTGACCACATTCCGGTCACAAAACAGTAATACTTTATCACCTCCTAAAATGAGGTGATGAGCCATTTGCAAACAGGAAGAGGGCCTCAAAGACTGCCTTCCCCTTTGAGAATATTAAGTAAAATATTTTTAAGAGAAGGCAGGACCACTGCCTGCTCTTAAAAAAGCATTGACAAAGCCAAGAGCTCTCGCCTATGTGAAAGCTATTGGCTTTGCCAGTGTCTTTTAGCCATGTTGTCCATCAGCGTGGCTGCTGTTCAGCATGGATAAACCTGAGTGGTGTGGCATAGAATGGAGTGACATTAAAGAGAGTGGAGTAGAGTGGCGTAAAGTAGAGTGGCAAAAAGTGGAGTGGTGTAGAGTAGCGTAGAGTTCAGTGGAGTGGCGTAGAGTGAGGTAGAGTAGAGTGCCGTGGAATGAAGTGGCATAGGGTAGAGTAGATTACAGTAGCGTGGCATAGAGTGGAGTGGCATACCTGAAAGTGGTGTACAGTAAAGTGAAATAGAGTAGAGAGGCATTGAGTAGAGTAGAGTGGGGTAGAACAGAGTAGAGTAGAGTGGGGTAGAGTAAAGTGGCTAGAGTAGTGGGGAGTGGTTTAGAGTCGAGTGGTGTAGAGTAGAGTGCCATAGAGTGGCATTAAGTGTTGTAGTGTATAGTGGAGTGGCATAGACTGGAGTGGCCTAGAGTGGCCTAGAGTAGAGTGGCATAGATCAGATTGGTACAGAGTGGGGTGGCATAGAATGGAATAGAATAGAGTGGCATAGAGTAGAATGACGCAAAGTAGCTTATAGTAGAATGGCATTGAGTGGAGAAGAGTGGAATAGAGTAGAGTGGCATGGAGTAGAGTGCATTGGAGTTTATTGACATAGAGGAGTGGCTTAGAGTAGGGTAACATAGAGTGGCACAGAGGAGAGTGGAGTGGTATAGAATGGAGTGTCATATAGTAGAGTAACTTAGAGTAGAGTGAAGTGGAGTGGCCAAGAGTAGAATTGAGTTAAGTGGCAAAGAATAGAATGGCATGGAGTGGTGCAGTGTGACATTGTGTGGAATGAAGTGACATAGAGTAAAGTGGTGTAGATTCGAGTGGTGTAGAGTTTAGTGGCATAGCGTGTCATAAAGTGGCACTGAGTGACATAGCATATAGTGGAGTGGAGTGGCGTGGACTGGAGTGGAGTGGTGTGAAATGGCATTGAGTGGTGAAGAGTAGAGTGGCATAAGGGTAGGGTGACAGAGATCAGAGTGGTATAGAGTGAAGGGACGCAGAGTGGCATATAGTAGAGTGTCAGAGTAGAATACCATAGAGTAGCATAGAGGGGGTGGTGTGGAGTAGAATGGCAAGGAGTAGAGTTGAGTAGAGTACTGTAGAGTGGAGTGGCTTTAGTACAGTGGCAGAGAGTGACACAAAGTAGAGTGGAGTGGTCTAGAATGGCATTGAGTAGAGTGATGTAAAGTAGAGTGAAGTGGAGTGGCACAGAGTAGAGTAGCATAGAGTAGAGTGGCATTGACTAGAATGGCCTGAAGTGGTATAGACTGGCATTGTGTGGAGTGAAGTGTCATAGAGTAAAGGGGTGTAGAATAGAATGGCATGAAGTAGATTGGAGTGGCATTGAGTGGTGTAAAGTGGCGCAGAGTGGCATTGAGTAGAATGGAGTGATATTGAGTGGAATGGAATATTAGAGAGGAGTGGCATAGAGTTAAGTGTCCTAAAGAAGTATGGCATTGAGGAGAAGGGTGAAGAGTGGCATAGAGTAGTGTGGAGTGGAGTAGAGTGGTGTGGAGTGGCGTTGAGTGGCATAGAGAGACATAGAGTGATGTGGAATAAAGTTTAATGGCTTAGAGTGGAGTGGCGTGAAGTGGCATCAAGTAGAGAGGCATAGAGTGGTGTTTAGTGGAGTGGCATAGAGTAGAATGGTGTAGAGTGGCATAGAGTGGGGTGGAGTGGCATATACAGTAATTAGGGGCATATAGTGAAGTGGCAAAGAGTGAAGTGGCATAGAGTGGAGTAGAGTAGAGTGGCACAGAGTGGGGTGGAGAGCCATGGATTGGTGTAGAGTGGAGTGGTTTAGAGTAGAGTGGTCTATAGAAGAGTGGAGTGGTGTAGAATAGAGTGGAAATGTGTAGAGAGGAGTGATACATTGTGGAGTGATATTGAAAGGTGTGGAACACAGTGGGATGGCATGGAGTGGCATAGAGTGCCATAGAGTAGAATGGCATAGAGTGGCATGGAGTGGAGTGGCATGGAGTGAAGTGGCATAGAATAGAGTGGCATAGAGTGGAGTGGCTTAGAGTGGAATTGTGTCAAGTGGAGTCACATGGAGTGGTGTAGAGTAAAGTGGAATACAATAAAGTTTCATAGAGTGGCATAGAGAAGAGCAGTATTTGCTAGAGTGGCATAACCAGAGTGTAGTTGAGTCACAATTGTTTGGAATGGAGTGCCATTGAGTAGAGTAGCATAGAATAGAGTGCAGCATAGAGTAGAGTGGTGATAATTTTAGGAAGTGGTGAGAACATTTTCGGTCACTAGGCAGACAATTAAAACAACATCATAGACGGGGAATACAGCAAAATGGTTCAAAAGCACGTTGCGCTCATCTTATTTTCCTATATTTATATTGCAGGCTTATTCAAATCTGAGCTATAGCATGGGGTAGTTTAAAACTTACTTTGACAGTTATTATGTTGTTAAATGTTAAATCAAGGTTTCCATTGTTGTCACATCTTAAAGAATGATGGGTGGTGTCACATTGCTCCAAACCAGGATAGAATATTACATTTTGGCTATTTCTTGACCTAAAGTAATTTGTTGTACGTCTCTACCAGACTTGAATGTCTGATGTTTCCTGATCAAGAAAAAATGCAATAATACTACATAATTTATATCCACATTAATGAATGTTAGGGGGTGTCATGTACATGATAATCAAGTGGAATATTAGTGATATCACGGTCCACACACCTTAGGATAACAAAATTAACAAGGTCTTTGGAGAGGTTAAGTATACTGCACTGGATACATTGGAGTATGACAGGGTTGTGGTCATGTGGATAATGCCTGATGTTCCATTTGTCTCCACTACTTGCATGGTCATACCAAAAGGTAGATACATCGTAGACATGCCCTATCAAAAGATATACTTGACGGAGAGTGCATAACACTGATGCAACTGTACTCAGCAAATACAGCCTCTGTATGAATGGCTGATGATCACGCTTGAAGACTAAGGCACAAGTTCTATTCAGATGTTGGGAGATTTCAACTGTGTTGCAATTTAAGTCTGGGGTCACTCCCTCCATCACCCAGACTGTGCAGCGCTACATTTGAGCATTTGGAAGGAGAGGCACCTTCAGGAAGACACATCCATTAGACCGAGAATACTCTTATTATACCTCTTTCTAAACTTTAAACACTAGAGTAGATATGTTTGACATGTGTCAGGCCTAAAGCATGACATTGAATACCTTGGGAAATTATTTTCTGATTACTCATCATCACTATATTTACTGAACTGGGGACAAGAAACCAATAGGAATACTGACCTGAAAATTGCAAACACAGGAAATCCAAAACATAGGAGGCCTGGTGCATAAAGGATCCTCCGTACTGGTGGTGGAGGCCCAGCAGTCATGGCAGTTAGGGCCCACACTCATGACAGGGGCACTCATCGTTGGAACTCTACAATGGGAAAAGGCCCTACAGAGGTCCCGCCATGAGTGCGGGATCCCTTCACCCTTGCAGGATCCACCGCTATGACTGTGGATGCCACGCCACAACTGTGGGCCTCTGCCATGGTTGCAAAGGCCTTTTGTGAATCAGGCCCAGCATTTTATGGAAAAATTAGAGACAATTTTAGGTATATTAGGGTATTGAATCTTAATATTGTTTACAAAATATTGTTGGAATTTAACATTGCTGTTCAATATTCTTGCAAACATATTGAAAAATCCAGAATACCGTGGAACATAATATTACAGATAAACATTTCTTTTTTTTTACTTTGCTAAAAAAATCAAAGTATTTGTTAAGTTATTTAACATTTTCTTTATTTAATATGCCTTTAAAACATTCTTAATTGTAATTTTTTTTTTTGTTAAGTTATTTTAATGTTAAATACTGTGGAAAATGAAATCTACCTACCTATGTATATTTGTACTCACATTATGTTTTAACAAAATATATTTTCTACTATTTTTCTGTATCACAATATTTTTTAATTTAAAATCATGTGATAAATTTCAATGTTATTAACTATTTTACAAAAAATCTGAGATTAGTTGAGAGCAATATGAGAATCTTTCAACCTTAAAGAGGAGTGTATATAACTAACTACTGGCGACTGCCACTAGGTAATATATCTATCTATCTATCTATCTATCTATCTATCTATCTATCTATCTATCTATCTATCTATCTATCTATCTATCTATCTATCTGTATGCATATATATGTGTGTGTATATATATATATACAGATATTCAGAAAAACATTCCTTTACCCAAAGGAAAACGCTCCAGTCACTTAATGTAGATAAAGAAAGTATTTAATCTGGCAAAAGCAAAGGCATACACCCGCCCAACGCGTTTTGGGAGACAAAGCTCCCTTGTTCACGGGAAATACTAGTCCATACTTTCATTTCCATTTAACATTCTCACTGTTACAACAACAGAAAAGATGGACAAACAATACTCCTAGATTATGGCGGCCATCTTGGAACATGTTTTTCTTCATATTGTTCAATGATAATCTAACATTTTCTTTATAAACCAGTACCTAAATCGGTATCCATTCTATTTTTCTCATTATATACCATTATTACTTTTTAATACCTTATTCTTAAAACATAATGGCCCTCATTCCAACCTTAGCGGCCGCCAATGCGGCCGCACTCCTGCCGGCCCCATTTTGAAATCCCCGCTGGGCCGGCAGGCGGAAATAGAGTTTCCGCCGGCCCAGCAGGGATGTTGGCCGCAACATGGGAGCCGGCTCCTAATGCTGTGCAGACAGTGGAAAGCAGTGTGGGGCTGTGTCTGGGGGCCTCTGCACTGCCCATGCCAAGTGCTCCGCAACTCCCCTTCCTGCCAGCCTTTCCATGGCAGTCTCTACTGCCAAGGACAGTCTGGGGGGAAGGGGACTCGGAATCCCCTGGGCAGCGCTGCAAGCAGCGCTGCCCTGGAGGATTAAAACCGCCGGGACAACCATGGCGGTAAACCGCCGGCCGCGGTCGTAATCCGCAATATTGTACAGACAGACAGTAAATCATCATTTGACCGCCAGGGTTGTAATGAGGCCCAATATCATTAATGTTACCTGCCCCAATGAGCATCCTACCATTATTTTACCTATGTACCATTCTAATCATACAGAACCTTTCTATACCTTATAATAACAATCTAAAGAAGAAAATTATTCCTTATAGTCCCGCATCTCATCTTCAGAATTGTCCTCTTTTATGATATAACATTTCCATTTCATTGCAGCAAACACCATTATTTACTTCTATAAGACAAAAAAGAGAGAAAAGAAGAAGAAAAATTCTTCTAATAGGATAGTCTACATAATATATTATGCATTAGAACTTTTATACAGTCAGGTATATACATGAATCGTACAAGTTCATGCAATAACATGACTCTCTATGTACATATATATATATATATATATTGGTATATATATATATATATACACACACAAACATATATATATATATATATATATATATCATATTATCCTTTATCTTAGTATAAATGAACCGATATTCCTCATCCTTATTCAATCCATCCGGCTCCATTGTATTACAGCCTACAATTAGTTGAGACGCTAACTTCCTCAATTCCAGCGTTCTATTACCTCCTCTTACATTCATCACAACCCTATCCAGGACCATGAACTGTAGTTTACTTATATTCTTCTCATGATAATCCTTGAAATGCCTATCTACTGGATATGATTTATCTTAATTTTTAATCGCTCTCATATGTTCTAGTATTCTTTTTTCGCCATATGTATTGTGCTCCCTATATAAAACCTATTGCAAGGGCATTTTAAGGCATAAACACAATAGTCCGAAAGACATGTTACATATTACCTAATCAAAAAGGGTCCTTTTACCCCAGGAAAATTAATTTCTTTACAGTTCTCACTATGCTTACAAGCTTTACACTTTACACAAAGGAAGAAACCATAAATAGGTTTCATTGTTTCTATTCTTGGTACCAGACATTGACTCAGGGTGTCCTTCAAGGATCTACTCCTCCTAAAGGTAAAAGTAGGATAATCACTAATTAATTCCCCTATGTTCTCATATGTTTTTAATACTAGCCAAAATCTATTAAAAGCCTTCTTTATTTCCCCTATTTTATCATGCTATATAGGAATACATTTTATTTGTCTATCCTCTTTTTCATCTCTTTGCGATTGAATCACCAATAAATCATCTCTTTTAATTTGTCTGACCTTTTTCAATGCTTTTTCAATAATATCTAAAGAATATCCCCTTTCTTTAACTCTTTTGATCATAATGCTGGCTTCTTTCTCAAAACTGACTTCCAAACTACAATTCCTCCTAACCCGCAGTAGTTCCCCATACCGGATACTCAGAATTAGATTCTTTGGATGACTACTCCTGACATGTAGTAAACTATTACCGACCGTATCTTTCCTAAACAATTCACATTCCAATTTTTTGTTAACCACTTTGATTTTCACATCCAAAAATTTCAACTCAGAGGGATGTATCTCATAACTGAATTTCAGATTTAGAGAATTGTCATTTAATAATGTCACAAATTCTATTGCTGATTCCCTACTACCATTCCAAATACAAAAGATATCATCAATATACCTGACCCAGAGGACTGCCTGATTTTCAAAACCAGTGATATTCCCAACAACCTGTTCCTCCCACCAGCCCAGGTACAAACCTGCCTAGCTGGGAGCAAAACAGGTGCCCATCGCAGTCCCCTGACGCTGACGGTACAATGAATTATTAAAAATAAAGAAATTATAAATCAAGCACATAAGCACCATATCCAGCAACATCTCAGTATGCAAGAGCTATGATATGGACCTAGCCCTTGAAAAATATACACGTATATAAGCTATTGACATCCAAACACATCAAAAGAAAATCATCCTGCCACATAATTCCATTTATCAATCTTAAAAAATCTCTAGTGTCTTTGATATATGAGGGTAATGCTTCAACAAAATGACGTAAGAAATAATCCACATATTTGGAGATATTTTCTAGTAGACTTCCTATAGATGATACTATCAGTCTACCTGGAGGATCATTGACATTTTTAGGTATCTTCGGTAGAAAATAGATTGCTGCTGTTTTAGGGAATTCAATCTTAAGGTATTGGTATTCGTCCCACTCAGTTAATCCTGAATCCTTCCATTCATCCAATTTATCAAACACTTTTCTTTTTGCTTCTAGCATTTCATCTCTACTTGCGACTGAATAGTTGTCCTTATCCTGCAATTGTCTCAACCCTATATTTGTCTCTTGATAATATTACTACATTTCCTCCTTTGTCTGACTTTTTTATTATAATATCTTTGTCATTCCGCAACGTTTCAATCGCTTTCCTATGTTTAGGTTGTAAATCATCATAAGGACACTTCTTCGTATATCTCAATGTTTTCATTGCCTTAATTATACCTCTTTCAAAAACATTAATCAAATCACAATTGACCGGTGGTAAAAAAGTGGATTTGGGCTTAAAAGTACTTGGAAATCTTTCATCAATTCCAATTCCTAATTGTAGTAAATTCAGAGTAGGGTCTTGATCAGGCTCAGTAGCTTCATCTAATTCACATAAAGTATGTAAAATTTTCTCTTATATCTAAAATAGAGGGGTACTCCTAATATTAGTGTTTTGATTCTTTACTTTAGTCTCAAACCATTTTTTTTATTTTAATTTCCTAACAAAATGAAAGAAATCAATTCGACTTTGAGTGTAATTAAATTGTGTTACTGGACAAAAGGATAATCCTAATGATAATACCCCTCGCTCTGAATCAGATATACCGCGACTAGTCTTATCTAATTGTAGGCTGTAATACAATGGAGCTGGATGGATTGAATAAGGATAAGGAACTATTGGTTCATTTATACTAAGATAAAGGATAATATGTTATGTGTATATATATATTTATTTATTTATTTATATATATATATATATATATATATATATATATATATAAATAGAGAGTCATGTTATTGCATGAACTTGTACCATTAATGTTCATACCTGACTGTATGAAAGTTCTAATGGATAATGTATTATGTAGACTATCCTAATAAAATAATTTTTCTTCTTCTTTTCTCTCTTTTTGTCTTATAGAAGTAAATAATGGTGTTTGCTGCAATGCAATGGAACTATTATATCATAAAAGAGGACAATTCTGAAGATGAGATGCGGTATAATAAGGAATGATTTTCTTCTTTAGATTGTTATTATAAGGTATAGAAAGATTCTGTATGATTAGAATGGTACATAGGTATAATAATGGTAGAATGCCCATTGGGGCTAGTAACATTAATGATATTATGATTTAAGAATAAGGTATTGAAAAGTAATAATGGTATATAATGAGAAAAATAGAATGGATACCGATTTAGGTACTGGCTTATGAAGAAAATGTTAGATTATTATTGAACAATATGAAGAAAAACATGTTCCAAGATGGCCGCCGTAATCTAGTAGTATTGTTTGTCCATCTTTTATGTTGTTGTAACAGTGAGAATGTTAAATGGAAATGAAAGTATGGACTAGTATTTCCCGTGAACAAGGGAGCTTCGTCTCCCGAAACGCGTTGGGCGGGTGTATGCCTTTGCTTTTGCCAAATGAAATACTTTATTTATCAACATTAAGTGACTCGAGCGTTTTCCTTTAGGTAAAGGAACGTTTTTCGGAATATTTTGGGGTTCACGACCCCGCTCCAGTCTGCCGTGCTGGGCGCAGACCAACGCGTGTTTTGGACAAGTTGGATATATACAGATATGTTTATATATATATATATATATATATATATATATATATATATATATATATATATATTGTCACGATCGGCACAATGCTTCTCTGCTGGTTCTGGACTGACCAAGATAAGGGTGACCCTTTCTAGTAACAAAAACAACAAGTGATGGACGGAATGCTGAACATTGTCAAACACTCACCCCCAGTCATAGATCTGGGTTTAATCCATCGTTCTTTTGCTCACCATGCCACCCCAGTTTGGACCCAGCCATATGCAAATCAGTCTTGACCCTGTTCCTCATGGGAACAGTCCAGACCGAACTGCCAAGCCAGGTCCTCACTGGACCGGAAACAAGCATCCTGGGACCGGTTTCGGGGTTTCACCCCTCATCAGCCAGGCTAGCTTGAATCCAGTGGCATGGGAAGCACGGGACCCACGTCTGGGCATACCCTTCCCACTTAGGGCGACAAAGCAAAAACAACAAGTGATGGACGGAATGCTGAACATTGTCAAACACTCACCCCCAGTCATAGATCTGGGTTTAATCCATCGTTCTTTTGCTCACCATGCCACCCCAGTTTGGACCCAGCCATATGCAAATCAGTCTTGACCCTGTTCCTCATGGGAACAGTCCAGACCGAACTGCCAAGCCAGGTCCTCACTGGACCGGAAACAAGCATCCTGGGACCGGTTTCGGGGTTTCACCCCTCATCAGCCAGGCTAGCTTGAATCCAGTGGCATGGGAAGCACGGGACCCACGTCTGGGCATACCCTTCCCACTTAGGGCGACAAAGCAAAAACAACAAGTGATGGACGGAATGCTGAACATTGTCAAACACTCACCCCCAGTCATAGATCTGGGTTTAATCCATCGTTCTTTTGCTCACCATGCCACCCCAGTTTGGACCCAGCCATATGGAAATCAGTCTTGACCCTGTTCCTCATGGGAACAGTCCAGACCGAACTGCCAAGCCAGGTCCTCACTGGACCGGAAACAAGCATCCTGGGACCGGTTTCGGGGTTTCACCCCTCATCAGCCAGGCTAGCTTGAATCCAGTGGCATGGGAAGCACGGGACCCACGTCTGGGCATACCCTTCCCACTTAGGGCGACAAAGCAAAAACAACAGGTGATGGACGGAATGCTGAACATTGTCAAACACTCACCCCCAGTCATAGATCTGGGTTTAATCCATCGTTCTTTTGCTCACCATGCCACCCCAGTTTGGACCCAGCCATATGCAAATCAGTCTTGACCCTGTTCCTCATGGGAACAGTCCAGACCGAACTGCCAAGCCAGGTCCTCACTGGACCGGAAACAAGCATCCTGGGACCGGTTTCGGGGTTTCACCCCTCATCAGCCAGGCTAGCTTGAATCCAGTGGCATGGGAAGCACGGGACCCACGTCTGGGCATACCCTTCCCACTTAGGGCGACAAAGCAAAAACAACAAGTGATGGACGGAATGCTGAACATTGTCAAACACTCACCCCCAGTCATAGATCTGGGTTTAATCCATCGTTCTTTTGCTCACCATGCCACCCCAGTTTGGACCCAGCCATATGCAAATCAGTCTTGACCCTGTTCCTCATGGGAACAGTCCAGACCGAACTGCCAAGCCAGGTTCTCACTGGACCGGAAACAAGCATCCTGGGACCGGTTTCGGGGTTTCACCCCTCATCAGCCAGGCTAGCTTGAATCCAGTGGCATGGGAAGCACGGGACCCACGTCGCGACAAAGCAAAAACAACAAGTGATGGACGGAATGCTGAACATTGTCAAACACTCACCCCCAGTCATAGATCTGGGTTTAATCCATCGTTCTTTTGCTCACCATGCCACCCCAGTTTGGACCCAGCCATATGCAAATCAGTCTTGACCCTGTTCCTCATGGGAACAGTCCAGACCGAACTGCCAAGCCAGGTCCTCACTGGACCGGAAACAAGCATCCTGGGACCGGTTTCGGGGTTTCACCCCTCATCAGCCAGGCTAGCTTGAATCCAGTGGCATGGGAAGCACGGGACCCACGTCTGGGCATACCCTTCCCACTTAGGGCGACAAAGCAAAAACAACAAGTGATGGACGGAATGCTGAACATTGTCAAACACTCACCCCCAGTCATAGATCTGGGTTTACTCCATCGTTCTTTTGCTCACCATGCCACCCCAGTTTGGACCCAGCCATATGCAAATCAGTCTTGACCCTGTTCCTCATGGGAACAGTCCAGACCGAACTGCCAAGCCAGGTCCTCACTGGACCGGAAACAAGCATCCTGGGACCGGTTTCGGGGTTTCACCCCTCATCAGCCAGGCTAGCTTGAATCCAGTGGCATGGGAAGCACGGGACCCACGTCTGGGCATACCCTTCCCCCTTAGGGCGACAAAGCAAGTCCCATGGGGAACAGGGTCAAGACTGATTTGCATATGGTTGGGTCCAAACTGGAATGGCATGGGCAGCAAAAAAACGATGGATTAAACCCAGATCTGTGACTGGGGGTGAATGTTTGACAATGTTCAGCATTCCGTCCATCACTTGTTGTTTTTGCATTTGTCGCCCTAAGTGGGAAGGGTATGCCCAGACGTGGGTCCCGTGCTTCCCATGCCACTGGATTCAAGCTAGCCTGGCTGATGAGGGGTGAAACCCCGAAACCGGTTCCAGGATGCTTGTTTCCAGTCCAGGGAAGACCTGGCCTAGCAGTTCGGGCTGGACTGTTCCCATGGGGAACAGGGTCAAGACTGATTTGCATATGGCTGGGTCCAAACTGGAATGGCATGGGTAGCAAAAAAACGATGGATTAAACCCAGATCTGTGACTGGGGGTGAATGTTTGACAATGTTCAGCATTCCGTCCATCACTTGTTGTTTTTGCATTTGTCGCCCTAAGTGGGAAGGGTATGCCCAGACGTGGGTCCCGTGCTTCCCATGCCACTGGATTCAAGCTAGCCTGGCTGATGAGGGGTGAAACCCCGAAACCGGTCCCAGGATGCTTGTTTCCAGTCCAGGGAAGACCTGGCCTAGCAGTTCGGGCTGGACTGTTCCCATGGGGAACAGGGTCAAGACTGATTTGCATATGGCTGGGTCCAATCTGGAATGGCATGGGCAGCAAAAAAACGATGGATTAAACCCAGATCTGTGACTGGGGGTGAATGTTTGACAATGTTCAGCATTCCGTCCATCACTTGTTGTTTTTGCATTTGTCGCCCTAAGTGGGAAGGGTATGCCCAGACGTGGGTCCCGTGCTTCCCATGCCACTGGATTCAAGCTAGCCTGGCTGATGAGGGGTGAAACCCCGAAACCGGTCCCAGGATGCTTGTTTCCTGTCCAGGGAAGACCTGGCCTAGCAGTTCGGGCTGGACTGTTCCCATGGGGAACAGGGTCAAGACTGATTTGCATATGGCTGGGTCCAATCTGGAATGGCATGGGCAGCAAAAAAACGATGGATTAAACCCAGATCTGTGACTGGGGGTGAATGTTTGACAATGTTCAGCATTCCGTCCATCACTTGTTGTTTTTGCATTTGTCGCCCTAAGTGGGAAGGGTATGCCCAGACGTGGGTCCCGTGCTTCCCATGCCACTGGATTCAAGCTAGCCTGGCTGATGAGGGGTGAAACCCCGAAACCGGTCCCAGGATGCTTGTTTCCAGTCCAGGGAAGACCTGGCCTAGCAGTTCGGGCTGGACTGTTCCCATGGGGAACAGAGTCAAGACTGATTTGCATATGGCTGGGTCCAAACTGGAATGGCATGGGCAGCAAAAAAACGATGGATTAAACCCAGATCTGTGACTGGGGGTGAATGTTTGACAATGTTCAGCATTCCGTCCATCACTTGTTGTTTTTGCATTTGTCGCCCTAAGTGGGAAGGGTATGCCCAGACGTGGGTCCCGTGCTTCCCATGCCACTGGATTCAAGCTAGCCTGGCTGATGAGGGGTGAAACCCCGAAACCGGTCCCAGGATGCTTGTTTCCAGTCCAGGGAAGACCTGGCCTAGCAGTTCGGGCTGGACTGTTCCCGTGGGGAACAGGGTCAAGACTGATTTGCATATGGCTGGGTCCAAACTGGAATGGCATGGGCAGCAAAAAAACGATGGATTAAACCCAGATCTGTGACTGGGGGTGAATGTTTGACAATGTTCAGCATTCCGTCCATCACTTGTTGTTTTTGCATTTGTCGCCCTAAGTGGGAAGGGTATGCCCAGACGTGGGTCCCGTGCTTCCCATGCCACGGGATTCAAGCTAGCCTGGCTGATGAGGGGTGAAACCCCGAAACCGGTCCCAGGATGCTTGTTTCCAGTCCAGGGAAGACCTGGCCTAGCAGTTCGGGCTGGACTGTTCCCATGGGGAACAGGGTCAAGACTGATTTGCATATGGCTGGGTCCAAACTGGAATGGCATGGGCAGCAAAAAAACGATGGATTAAACCCAGATCTGTGACTGGGGGTGAATGTTTGACAATGTTCAGCATTCCGTCCATCACTTGTTGTTTTTGCATTTGTCGCCCTAAGTGGGAAGGGTATGCCCAGACGTGGGTCCCGTGCTTCCCATGCCACTGGATTCAAGCTAGCCTGGCTGATGAGGGGTGAAACCCCGAAACCGGTCCCAGGATGCTTGTTTCCAGTCCAGGGAAGACCTGGCCTAGCAGTTCGGGCTGGACTGTTCCCATGGGGAACAGGGTCAAGACTGATTTGCATATGGCTGGGTCCAAACTGGAATGGCATGGGCAGCAAAAAAACGATGGATTAAACCCAGATCTGTGACTGGGGGTGAATGTTTGACAATGTTCAGCATTCCGTCCATCACTTGTTGTTTTTGCATTTGTCGCCCTAAGTGGGAAGGGTATGCCCAGACGTGGGTCCCGTGCTTCCCATGCCACTGGATTCAAGCTAGCCTGGCTGATGAGGGGTGAAACCCCGAAACCGGTCCCAGGATGCTTGTTTCCAGTCCAGGGAAGACCTGGCCTAGCAGTTCGGGCTGGACTGTTCCCATGGGGAACAGGGTCAAGACTGATTTGCATATGGCTGGGTCCAAACTGGAATAGCATGGGCAGCAAAAAAACGATGGATTAAACCCAGATCTGTGACTGGGGGTGAATGTTTGACAATGTTCAGCATTCCGTCCATCACTTGTTGTTTTTGCATTTGTCGCCCTAAGTGGGAAGGGTATGCCCAGACGTGGGTCCCGTGCTTCCCATGCCACTGGATTCAAGCTAGCCTGGCTGATGAGGGGTGAAACCCCGAAACCGGTCCCAGGATGCTTGTTTCCAGTCCAGGGAAGACCTGGCCTAGCAGTTCGGGCTGGACTGTTCCCATGGGGAACAGGGTCAAGACTGATTTGCATATGGCTGGGTCCAAACTGGAATGGCATGGGCAGCAAAAAAACGATGGATTAAACCCAGATCTGTGACTGGGGGTGAATGTTTGACAATGTTCAGCATTCCGTCCATCACTTGTTGTTTTTGCATTTGTGACCCTTTCTAGTAGCCACGGTGCTGCTTGACAGGAAATGCCTAAGCAGACCATACTCTCCAGAAGAAGTCCCAGAGGGAAAAAATACAACTACTGTGGGAAAAAACCTCAAAACAGGAACTCCTGAAAGAGGAAAAAACAAGAGTGAAAGAAGGAAAAAAATTAGGAAAAAAACTCAATCAGAGCAACAGGAACCGGAGAAAACACAACGAACAGGAGCGAGGATCAGCGCCAGAAGGAAGTGTTTTCAACACAAAGCAGATCAGGACTGAGTGACTTATATACTGGAGGACAGGAAGTGACAACACAGGAAATAGAAAACTACACCATCTTGGATTGGGAAAGGCCCATAGAAAAGAATAGGAAAAAGGAAGCAGTATAAAAGAAAAAAGGCAAGCTGGGAAAAAGGAACAGAAATAAGACAGCATGGAAACCAGCAAGAAGACAGCATGGAAACCAGGAGAAAGAAAAGACAAAGTGCACAGTAACCAGACGAAAAAAAGGAAAAAGACAAGAAGAGGAGTCCACCACCAACAAGCAAGAAGAAATGTAATGGAAATAGGTAAGTACGACGCGACCAGGAGCATGAAATGTGCTTCCCAAAATGCGCTGTAAATGTGGAAGACGGAGCTCCGATAATCGGAGTAACGGTCTGACCACGGCCGAAAAAAGAGACGCCGCTGTTAAGCGCGGCATCACATTTATATATTCAATAAAAAAAAAACAAAGGTTACAGGAACTTGAAAGTTATGCTCACATTTCACATTTTAAACGGACAAAACATTAGAAACTCTTCAGTTAGAGTTATCTCAACTAACTATAACTTGTGCCCTAAGGTAACTATAACTTGAGCCCTCACCATGCACTGGTAATTACCCACAAATTATGGCACTTACGACATCATTGATTACATCATTGATAATATCAATGTAATATTTGCAGTAAAATTTATGACGAAAAAACTGTGTGTCTTAAGACAGCTGGGTTAGAGATGTTTAAAATGTGAATGTGTGGCTGGCCGTCGCAAGTCAGCCGGCCAAAGGGACATGCACACTTTACACATGTGCACAGCTCCCTGTTGACACTCGGCAGCTATTGCTACACCCTGTCCTGACACTCAGTTCAGGACTAGGAGTTGAAAAATATAATGGTAATAAAGAAAGTTTATTACCATTTTATTTTGCTGTTATGGGGGCATTATGTGGGTGGGGGGACGCTCCTCCACCCATGTGAAGGAGTCACCCCAGTCTAACGATAACGTACCTGTAACCAATGTTTTTTTCAGTGAAGTTCTATGGTTTTTTTAACGTATAGTAATTTTCATTACTATTCGTTAATCCAACCACCGTCTGGCCTATGGCCAGGCCCTGTGGCTAACCCCTTATGACTACCTAACCTTACACTGTGCATGGCCTTCACTTATGTGAAGTGGAGGTTGCCCGCAAAATCCAGACCCCGCGCCCAAACTCTCTCAACACCCAACCCCATGCTGCGCATTGCCCTTTGGTCGTGCATGGAGGGAGTTGTTCACAGCCTCTCTGGGTGTGAGAATAGGTGTGAGAGGGCGTATCGGGGGTGGGGGTAGCTGTGAGATTGTTTGTCTGGGTGTGAGGGTGCATACATCAGTGTTTTAGTGGGTGCATCAGTGTGTGCGCGGGTCTGTGAGTGGTGCATAAGGGTGTCAGTGGGTCTGTGAGTGAGTGTGTGAGAGACTGAGTGGGTGTGTGTGTTGGTGAGTAACTGTCTGAGTGGATGCATGAGGGTCTGGTGCTGTGAATGAGTGTATGAGGGTCTAAGTGGATACATGAGTGCCTGAGTGGGTCTGTGAGTGGGTGCAGGAGTGTCTGAGTGGGCCTGTGAGTGGGTACCTAAGTGTCTGAGTGGGTGTGTGAGTGGGAGAAATTGACTGAAAGAGAGACAGAAGAAAGTAAGTGAGTGAAAGAAATGAAGCTTTTTTAGAGGTTGATGTCTGATAGACTTTCAATGGCATATTTGTGAAAAATTTAGAAAGAAAAAGACATTTAATATTTTAAAAAGGAATAATATTTTTTTTATTTGAAAAAGAAAGAGTCCAGCTGGACTCAAGATCCAATGCTCAGTGTGAAGGTCTGCAGCCTTCACTCTGAGCTCTGGGTTTTCTTATTTTTTGTGTGTTTTTTTTAGCCCTTTGTGGGCTATCTGGGACCACGAGGGAGCCCTCAAGGGCTCCCCACAGTCCCTATATATATATATATATTTTTTAATGTATTTATTTTTCCTTTACGGACCATCTGGGAGCACTCAAGGGCTCCCCTGCTGTCCCCATATATTTAAGATATTTTTTTAATGTATTTTATTGTTAAATAAAAAGCCCTTTTAGGGTAACCTGGCACTGCAGGGGACGCCTGTGTCAGTACAAATGCTTCAGCAAGCACGGAGCTGCTTAGACATTAGCTCCATGCTTGATGAAGCATTTCATCTCTGTCTCCTGCACACATGGAAGGTGGGTGTCCCCGGGGTTGTGTGGGAGGCCCACAGCCTCATCCTCCGGGGCTGTGGGGGAGGCCATCGGGCCTCCCCCACTTACTTTAAAACATTTTTGCCCTGGGGGGTGGTGGTCCCAGGGGTGCAAGGGGGGCATGGCCCCCTGCTCCTAATTGCACATTTGCCCCATTTCCCATGCACCTCCTTCCTCTATGATGGCACTGGGCCCTGCCCCAACCAGGGGCAAATAAAAAATGTGCTGGAGACTGTGTTTTAAAAAAAACAAATCTCAGAAACATTTGCAGATTTATCCACGGATTCTTCTGATGTTTTTAAAAAAAAAATCCTTTTTAGCCCTGGCACGGTCCCCCACTAACACCAGGAATGTCACTGTGACTCTACCCTGGTCCTTTTCTTTTTTTTGGGACTTGGCTGAAGGCAGACAATCAGATATTACCAAAGGGAAAGTTTTATTCACGGAGGATCCACGTTTCTATGTATCCATATCTTTTGGCCTTAAATTTCTCTGAAACTACTGAACGGATTTGTAACAAATCTTTGTGCCAAATGTGCTGTAATTCCGTTTAGTGGTATGGGCTGTAGGCGTGTCTAAAGGCTCTGTGGAAAAAATGAATGGGGAAGACACCTTTTGGGAACCCCCTTTTTTCCCAGCTCCCATTTGACAGATCACCCGAAACATTCAAAACAGAAGCTGACCTTAGCAAAGTATAAGTTTTAAAACTTTTGTGAAGATTTGTCAAGCGGCACCAACGGTATAGGCAATACAAAAAACACATTTTCGATAGAAACTAGGACCTAACTATAACTTCCTAGTGGCCAACGCCACTAGGAAATGTATGTGTGTGTGTATATATATATATATGTATATATATATATATATATATATATATATATATATATATATATATATTTTACCTAGTGCGAGAAAAAGTGCTTTTTTACTTGCCTATATCTTTGCCACCGTTTAACAAATCTTCATGAAACTTCCCAAAAAAAGTGTGCCAGTGATTCTTGTAATACATGGAAAGTTTGGGGGTGATCCGTCAAGTGGGGGCCCAAGAAAAAGAGGGGGTTCAAAAAAGTTGTATTTCCCATGCAAATTCCCATAGGACCTTTGAAAACGACTACAGCCCAAGCCGCTGGACGGAATTACACCAACTTTAACAGAAAGGTAGCTTTCTGTACGCAGATTACGCTTTTGCTTATTTGATGTAAATCCATTCAGTAGTTTTTGAGAAATTTAAGGAAATACAAATTTGTGTATCTCTCGCTGCAATGACTTTGCGAATAATGACAAGCTTGTGCAGGTAAATGCTCAGCTCTGATTGGCTGTCAACACTTCAACTAGGAAGTATTGGCAGCCATTCTGGGACTCAGCTGCAGGCAAGTCCCTCAAAAAAATGTATCAAAAAAGAAAGGGGGCCAGGGTAGAGACACCCTGACCCCTTACCTCTGGAGCTCGGATTCAAAAGGGACCTTGTCAGGGCAAAAAAAAGCATTTTAAAATTTTTCTTTTGCCACAAACTCACAAAATTTGCAGCAAAAGTTTTTTTTTTTTAAACAAGTGGGGGGCTACCGCTCTTGTTTATTTTTAAAGCCCCTAGGTGGGCGATGCCCCGGGGGAAAGTGAAAATAAAGAGGGGGGCGCAAGGGTCCCCCTCTTGGGCTTTTCAGGGCCACAGGGACTGCCACTTCCCCAGGATTTATTTTTCATTTAATGCAGGGGGCCATGCGCCCCCCTTGCAGCCCTGGGGACCACCACCTTTTTAGGGCTTGATTCTATTTGAATGCAGGAGGGCTGCTATTAAAAGCAGCTCCCTGCTTGGGGGAGCAACGCCGGCTCCCACAGGACATGGGTAGCCAGCTAGGAACTTGGGGTCCTTCAGGTAACCCCACGGTCCTGTCACTTTCTCTCTCTTCCATCTCATAGTTGGATGGAAGAGAAAGAGAGATTGTCATTGCAATTGCCTCTCCATGCAATGACTTCAGAACGTCAAACTAGCACGATGTTTGGGACCAATGTTATAGTTATGTTGGGATTCAGATCAGAACAGTGTCACTTCTGGCCCGATGGGCAAGTTCTTGTACTGTCACGCAGTAGGCTGAAGGTTTAAATCCTAGTATCACTTGGTAGTGTGTTTATTTATTTAGTAGTGTTTTGACTGTTAAAAGTGCCTAGTGATGGAACATTAATTTTTCTTTGCAATCACAAGCGTGGGTTGAGTGTCATAGGTTTGTCTGGAAGCATCATAGTAAGGATCACCTAAGGTCTAAAAGTTAAATTCACTGATCCTCACACTGAGAGCTGATAGTTCTACTCCAGGTGTGTACCTGGTCGTTTTCCTTCTTTAATTTCTTTTAAACATCAAAAGTTTAGAAGGTTCATACTGAGAGGTGATCTCACTCTTTTTAATGGACAAATACATTTTTCTTTTCAACTTTTCCAAAAATAGCTCATTCTAGGTATATCATTCATCAAAACCTAAAAAACTCTCTATCTGTCTCACTCTCACTCTCTATTTCTCTCTCTCTCAATTTCTCTATTTCATTCTCTCTCTCCCACTCGCACATCCACTCAGACCCTTACACACCCACTCAGAGATCTACTCAGACATTCACAAAGCCACTCACAGACCCACTCAGACCCTCCTGCACCCACTCACAGACCCACTTAGACACTCACTCACAGACCCACTGAAATCTTCACCCACCCACTCACAGACGCACACAGTGATGCAGCCTCTAAGACATTGATGCACCCACTCTCACACCCAAACAGACACTCTCACAGTCACTCGCAAACCAGATACACCCTCTCACACCTATTCTCACACCTAGAAAGGCAGGCCCTGGCAGCTCCCATTGTGCACAGCCAAAGGGCTGTGTGCAGGGTGGGGTTCAATGGTTAGGGGGGTTGGCCGCAGGGTCTGGCCTCAGCCCTGGCCTGGCAGCCAACCCCCGCTGTGCACGGTCAAAGCTTGGGTGCTTATAGAAGGCTGGCCTTAAGGCCTGGCTGCAGGCCTTCGGCCATGTGTGACAGTGGTTGGATTAACATATAGTAATGAAAATTACCATACGTTAAAAAAAAAAAAATGCACTGAAAAAAAACAAAGGTTATATGGACTTTATAGCTAGTTAATAGAATTTAAAAAACATAGAAATTCATACAGGGACATTATAGTTAGGCCCAAATTTTTAACGTACGAAACCATGGAAATTCACCTGTTATAGTTAGAGTTATTGAAAGTAACTATAACTTATGCCCTAAGGTAACTATAACTAGTGCACTCGCAATGCACTTCTAATTACCCCAATAAATTATGGCACTCATGAGTCCTTTGATAAGAACATCGATAGTATCAAGATAATATTTGCAGTAAAAAAAAAAAAAAAACTGTGCATGGCGGGGACATGAGGTATAGTAACTTGAGATAACTCTAACTATAACAGGTGAATTTCTAGGGTTTGTACATTTAAAATGTGAGCCTAACTATATATATATATATATATATATATATATATATATATATATATATGTTAACCTCTGTGTAGTTATACTCAGATCTGTGCCTCCGTAGGAAAAGCATTTTTATTTTCCAAGTAACTTTGGCTACGTTTAACAAATTTTCAAATAACTATCCACAAAAAAATCTCATCTACCTCTGCTTCTTCCTGAAATGTTTCGAGATGTTCCGTCAAGCAGAGACTGAGAAAAAGTGAGGGTCCCAAAACATGTTTTCTCATTCATTTTCCCAAAGGAAAATTGAACAGCGATACAGCAAAAACTGCTAAACAGAACTATACCAAACTTAGCAGAAACCTAGCTTTTGTTCCAGAAAGTGTGCTTTTTGAGATTTGATGTAAATCCTTTAAGTAGGTTTTGAGAAATTAAGGCTCAAAAACATTGTATATTTTATTCCGCAAAAGATTTGCATGGCCGACATAGCTCCAGAGGAGATATGATTAGCTGCCACTACATCAAAAAGGATGTGGCAGCAGCCTTCTTAGGACTCAGGACTGAGGGCCTAATTTAGAGTTTAGTAGAGGAGTTACTCAATCACAGCCCTAACGGATATCCCATCCGCCGCATTACAAGTTCCATGGACTATCATGGATTTGCAAGATGGTGGATGGGATATCTGTCAAGTTTGTGACCGAGTAAACACTTCCGTCGAACTTTAAAGCAGACCCTCAGTTCTGAGTCCTAGTGAAAAAGTTATAAAAGACATAAAGGGGCAGGGTAGGGATATCTGCCCACAGTCATGGTGGATGGGGGAGTCATGGATACTGCACCACCTGGGATAAAAAGGCACATTTGCTGTGGTTCTGCAAATCCGCGGATATTTGCTTTAAAAAAAAAAGAGACTTTACAACATTATTTTAACCTTTGTTTTGTTCAGTGAATTTCATTCTTTTAAGTAAATTAAGATGTCACTTGTTATGCATGGCGTAGGGTTGGGTGCTGGCCTTGGCCTGCAGCCAAGTAGGGGTGGGAGGAACTTAAGGAATTTCACTCCATTGAGTTTCCCCGGAGTTATATAAAAACTCAGCGAGATTACACATAGTCCCACAAGAGTGCGGAAATTGGTACGTCATGCTGCCCGCACTGATTTTTAGCACCAGGAGCTTGTTGCGAGCTGAGAAATCAGCGTGAATGGCACCACATGGCATGCCAGAGAGTGCTGCTGCTCGAGTTGGTTTTGCTGCAGGTTGAGTAGATTTTCTATGTGACTGGCAGTGTTTCCAATGCGAACCGTTGTGACTGGCTATGACTGTCCGCATAGGAAAAATCTTTCTGGACCCCCTCCTAGTGCCTGAAAATCACGCCAGGGGTCGCTAATTCTCGTTTGCCCTCACCAACTTACTGTTGGCAACCTGCACCCAATAAACAACTCAGCCCAACTCTGTGTTACATGCATGACATGGACTGGCTAACATTCTGAGAACTCTGCAGGAGAAGAGGAATTTTTAACCCACCAATACAGCCAGGATCTGCTCTCAAACCCCTACAGCACACAGTCTTTGCCTACAGGGTAGTTATAGTGAGTTCTGGTTTTCCATAGGAAAATCATGTTTAGGTTTGCTCATAAGATTGGTGCCATTTTATAACTTTTCACAAATCCTTTATCAAAAAAAGTCTTATCTACTACAGCTCCTACCCGGATAGTTTTGGAGTGATCCATCAAGTGGGGCCTAGAAAAAGGGGATCCTAAAACACGTTTTCCCCATTCATTTTTACATAGGAAAAACTGAACACCAACACTGCAAAAACTGCTGAATGGAATTACAGCAAATTGGCTAGCTTTTGGTCAAGAAAACATGCTTTTTCTAATTTGGTGTAAATCTGTTAATATTTTCGAGAAATTAAAAATGAAAATGTAGAGATATATCGTGCTGTGGAGGATTTGCATGGCCATTGTAGGATGTGGTCTGAGTTCCTTGTCCTGAAAATAAAGTAAAAAATATATAAAGGGAGCAGGATAGGGATACGCTTCCCCCCATAGGCCTCATGGGGAGTCCCCGAGGGCCCCACTGACGCCAAAAATCTTTAAAAATAAATAAATGTAAAAGCAAATTTGCTGTTGATCTGCAAATCTCCAGTAATTTTTTAAAAAAGAAAGCACGGCCTCATGTGCTTTAAAAAAAACCCTAGGGTGGCTATGGTCTGGGGGGGCAGCTAAATCTGTTTATTAGGGAGGGTGGCATGCGCTACCCTGCCCCTAGCCTATATGAGGGCCCTGGGAACCCATACCCTGTGGCCATTGATCATACACAGAGGAACAGGCGAGCAGCTCCCCTTGCCAAGCCTTGATAAGGCCCCAGACATCCCATCGCCAAGGCCACATTTTTACCTCGGAAGTCGGTGTCTGGCATCCTTCCCTGAGCCATGATCGACCCCAGGGACCCCATCATTCACGGCCCAATGCTTTGCAGTATCCTCAAGACCCTATCCCTCAGGACACTGTAGTTTCCTGCTCAGGAGAGAGCAAGCATACTCAACCCACACTCTCACAGGAGAAAAACTGAAGTTTGGTCCCAGAAGTTAAAAAATACTGCTGCTGCCCAGGCGGGAGTAAAAGAATGGTTCCAGCTCCCACCAGCATCCAGTATGGTGCTGGCTGCAGAGCCAGCCCTGGCTTACGGACTTTGGAGCTCCACCCTGTGGTCCCTAAAGACTGTCCTAAATGGGCATTGAGGCAACTCAGCTGTCTAATAAAACAAACATTTAAAAAACTTGTTGCTGGCTGCTCCATGGTCCATGAAGCCACTTGCAGGAACGTGGAAGGCCACTGGGACTGTTGGGCTCCCCCATCGCTCCATACAAAAAATAAAGATGTGGGTGCCTAAAATAAGCAATGAAACACCCAAAGAATAATAAAGAGAAAACATTAATAATAAATGGGCTGCAGGAGATGCTCATTCATTATTGACTACTCCTGAATGGAGCAACCCATAATGCCTTGAGAGGGTTTTTTGTTTACATATATTGTCTTGATTGTGACACTGGAAGAGGCAGGGGTACCACCAAACATTTGTTTTATGTCGTAGTAGACAGCAGGAAGCGTATTAGTGCCCCAGCATCATTGAAAACATAGTAAATCTCCTGGGTCAAAAAATCCATGACCCCAGGAGATCGTATCATATTCTAAAACACTCTTAGCTGGAACCCTATGCTCTTCACCTTGAGTGCGGGGTCCTCTTCTGGTTGTTTCAATGGCTGCATTTGTGGGCTGAAAATGGAAAAATGGAAATACTCAAAGGCATATTTTTTTTTTTTTTTTTTAATAACACTTGATTAAACATTGCAATGTGTGAATTAATGAATTATACATTTGATTTTAGGTATTAGTGATCGGCCCACTTTTTTAATTTTGGTGTGGTGTTCTGATCCTTTGACATGGCCAGTAGTCTGGCTTTAATAAAAGTTTACTTTATACTGTAACATCACATATTAAACCTGCTGGGTTGGTTGCAGGGCCTGGCCGCAGGACAGGCCCTGCACCCTAACCCCATGCTGCACATGGCCAAAAGCCATGCGGTACAGGGGGTGAGTTCGAAGATCTGCAGCCAGGGCCCTGTGCCCTGTGCATACGCCATGCACGTTGATCGGCATCATGCTTTACATTCGCTGAAAAAAACAGAGGTAAATGTGACGTTATAGTTAGGAATTGTAATAATATCTTACTTTAAATTTAAAAAAAAACATAAATTCACTGAAAAATCCAAAGGTTAAAGTGACTTCATAGTTAGGGGAAAATGTCAGTCAAAGCTTGCCATTTTAGACTAACAAACCCATTAAAATACACCAGTTATAGTTACCTCAAGTAACTATAACTTGCAACCCTGCCATGGACTACTATTTAATCGCATATTACATCACTCATTACCTCTTCTATGACATAATTGATAATATCACTGCAACATTTAAAATGACATAATTGATGAAAAAGACTGTGAATGAGGGGTTTAATAATTACTTTAGGGCACAAGTAATACTTACTTCAGACAACTATAAGTGGAGAATTTCAGTGCTTTTGTTCATTTAAAAACTATAAGTGTTACCTGGCATTTTCACCTAACTATAATGTCACTTCAACCTTTGTTTCTTTCACTATATATATTTTTTTCACTGAAAAAAACAAAGGTTACAGGGACATTAAAGTCAGGTTCTGAATCTACTCGCACAAAACCATGTAAATTCAGCAGTTATAGTTATGATTAACATAAGTAACTATATCTTGAACCCTAAGGTAACTCACTCCTTTCCCATGCACAGCTAGTTACTCCACATATTACATCACTGATGACACCTTCTATGGCATCATTGATATTAATACTGCAACATTTGCAAGAAAATTATTGATGAGAAAATTGTGTGAAAAAGATGGCCCTTGGAACCACCATCCCCAGGCCAGCCACTGCTACTTCACGACGTGTCTACCCTCGGGAGATAGCTTTTGCTTGGTGGGAACTTTGGTCAAACCCGTCCTGGGGTTGGGTGGATATAGGGAGTTGGCCAACGGGCCTGGCCACAGCCCAGGCCTGGCAGCCAACTCCTGCCACTCATGGCGTAGGGTTGGGTGATTATAGGCCCTCAATACAACCCTGCGGTAAATCCTGCTTTCCGCCATGCGGAAGACCGCCAACATACCGTTGCGATGGCGGACTTCCGCTACAGGTATTACGACTCACAGCTAGGAATCTGCCACAATACAGATACCCACACAAGTCCACCACACCAAAGGTCAGTGATAAACTGGTGATACCAAAACCCACACCGTCACGCCAACAAGAATATGCCGACACTATCACGACCCACGAATCACAGCGGCGGTCATTCAACCGCGGTAATCCATTGGCGGTACACACCGCTGCGCTCAAAATACACACACACTCACAAAACACAACCACATTGGACAATTCCAAATACACACACCTGATACACATACACACACCACACCACACCCACACACCCAAACCAATATAAAGCACACACCCACATCACCCACAAACCCTTACAACCAAAAATTTGAAAGAAGGCCAGAGAGAGAGAGATTAGCTAACACAACACCAGCATCAACAGACAAAAAAACACCATCACTTATACAACATCCATGCACCTCAAACACACACAAACACATCCCCTCACACATCACAACAGACAGTACCTCACACATCACCCACACCACATCATGGCACCTCAAAGACATCCCAGGTTTTCTGAGGAGGAGCTCAGGGTCATGGTGGAGGAAATCATCCGGGTAGAGCCGCAGCTATTCAGATCACAGGTGCAGCAGACATCCATTGCTATGAAGATGGAGCTATGGCGGGAATCATCGACAGGGTCAACACAGTGGGAAAGCATCCAAGAACACGGGATGACATCAGAAAAAAGTGGAACGACCTACGGGGGAAGGTACGTTCCGTGGTATCCAGACACTGGATTGCTGTACAGAGGACTGGCGGTGGACCCCCACCTCCTCCCCTACAACTAACAACATGGGAGGAGCAAGTCTTGGCGATCATGCGTCCTGAGGGCCTCGCAGGAGTAGCAGTAGGACTGGACTCTGGTAAGGCAAATCTTTACTACTATATCCCCCACCCTACCTGCATGCCATCACATACTCCCACCCTCACCCTCACTCCCATCACTCCAACACCCCACAGATACCCCACTACCACAACCCACACATCCCAAAACCAAGCCCTGCATGTAACACCAATGCATGGACACCCATTACCAAAGCATGTCCAGTAGAGAGACTCACTCATGCCCAAAAATCACCACACAAGGGCCACGGCAATAATGTAAGGTGAACTCACCCATTGCACAAGATGGCATACACAGATACTAAGATTATGCATTCACACCCCAACAGGACCCATACCCAACGTCACCAGACAGGAGGTGCCAGACATATCCAGTCCCCCCACAGAAGAGGCCCACAGTGATGAAAGCAGCTCTGCATGCCTGGATCAAGATGACCAGCCCAGCCCATCATGGACTTCGGGACAGTCGGTTCCCCTAACATAGGCACAAACCACCACAGAACCTCCCCCGTCAGGAAACACCACCACAACACCCACCCAGTGGGCCCATCCCTCTGTCCCCAGGACACGTCAATCAGCAGTGTGTCCACCACTACAGGGAACCCAGGCAAACCCACCAACCCAAGAAAACCAGGGACCTGGGGTCAGTGGCAGTGGGCACACGGTTCAGGGGACAGAGGCACAGGATAACAGGGAAGCTGGGAGGACTGCTGTGCCACAGGGGGAGGCCAGGCCCAGGGAACCCACTCCCCAGGAGACACTCTCCAACATCATGGGAGCTTACCACCATTCCCAGGAGACCATGGACACGGTATTGGACAAGTTTCAGGAGACCCAGCGGCTGCTGGAGGAACACTACCTGGGGATCAGAGAGGACCTGAAGTCCATTAACAAAACCCAGGTCACCATTGCAGGGGTGCTGGCAGACCTTGTCAGCACCAGGTGGGACACAGTGGCACACCAACGGGCCCCTGACACTAGCCTGGACGATGAACAGCTCTCCGCCTCCGCCGGCGCTAGTGGACAGGAGGCACCGCCACAGGAACATGTCGAGGGACAATTGTTAGACAGACACTAACCCTTAGGGACAACCCTACACCCAGACACCTATGTCAACTGTTTTGGGACCTTGGGCTCACCTATTAGCCACACATGGTGCCTCTGCAGTTGCCCCATCACATAAGGGATGCTGCTATTCCTCAAAATGTAAGTGTCATACACTGAGCCAGGATACTTGGCATTCACATGGGAGATGTACTGGTCTGCCAAACACACCATCTGCACATTCATTGAATGGTAGCTTTTCCGTTTTCTGCACACCTGTTCATTCCTGCGGGGGGGACAAATGCCACATGTGTACCATCAATGGCACCAATGATGTTGGGGATATGTCCCAGGGCATAGAAGTCACCTTTCACTGTGGGAAAATCCTCCACTTGAGGGAAAACGATGTAGCTGTGCATGTGTTTCAGCAGGGCAGACAACACTCTGGACAACACGTTAGAGAACACTGGCTGGGACATCCCTGATGCCATGGCCACTGTTGTTTGAAAAGACCTACTGGCCAGGAAATGGAGTACAGACAGAACCTGCTCTAGAGGGGGGATTCCTGTGGGTTGGCGGATAGCTGACATCAGGTCTGGCTCCAACTGGGCACACAGTTCCAGGATTGTTGCACGATCAAGTCTGTAAGTGATAATGATGTGTCTCTCTTCCATTGTTGACAGGTCCACCAGGGGTCTGTACACCGGAGGCTGCAGCCATCTCATCACCTGCCCCAGCAGACGTGCCCTATGGAGTAGAACAGTGAGCAGAGGGTCATCCCACACTTAGGTATCACATTGTGTTATTTGCTAAAACGTTGGTAATTCGCAATGTGCCTTTAACTGTCCGTATTCCAGGCCTAAATAGGTGTGACACCGTTTTTTCCCCTGACATGTGGCCCCATGAAATGGTGTCTGCCTGACCTGTAAGGTGGGGCAGGGGAAAATAAGGTAAATGCGCTGGCGTAGTACACCGTCGCGGTAGGCGGTCAAAGAATGCAGCACAATTCAGCATTGGTTAACATTGGGTCCTATGGTTCCAGGAGCCAATGACGATGTATGCTGACGGTGACGGTACGCACCGCCGCGGACGTGGCCGCCATTTTCTAGCTGTTCCCCCACTTGATACCTGACCTTCAACAGGATAGGACCTACACTGCAAGTGCTGCTGTGACCTGTTTCTCGAAGCGAAGATGGCTACAGTGTCTGGGGAAAGGGCCCCTGCCTTCACTTCGGAGGAGTTGGAGAAACTGTTGGATATGGTACTCCCCCAGTACACGCAACTGTATGGTCCTCCAGACAAACAGGTGAGTACACTGTGATCATGGTGGATGGCACATGATCGTATGGAGTGTCGTGGATGGAAGAGGGTGGGGAGGGGGACAGGCCAGCATGTCAGGATAATATGTGTGAATGTATGTCTGGCACAGGGTGGGAGGTGTTTGGCAATGCGTGAGATGAAATGTACGGGATAGTAACATCCATTCTAACTTCACTTATCCTCTAGGTCAGCACCCACTAGAAGAAGGGCATTTGGCGTGCCATCGCCAAGGACGTCCGGACCCTGGGGGTCTACCATAGACGGAGCACCCACTGCCGGAAAAGATGGGAGGACCTGCGCCGCTGGAGCAAGAAGATGGCGGAGGCCCAGCTGGGGGTGGCCTCCCCACGTGGAAGGGGTGCCCGTCGCACCATGACCCCCCGATGTACCGGATCCTGTCGCTGGAATATCCGTTATTGGATGGGCGATTGAGGGCATCACAGCAGCCACAAGGAGGTGAGTACACTCTCATTCAGCTGACTCGGCGCGCTTTACGAGATGTCTGGGTGGGGGAAGTGGGCTGTGGGTTCCCCTAGGCCAGGGCAAACTTGGTAGGCTGGGTCCCTTGTGAGGCAGGCTCTGTGGCACCCAAACCCTACTACTAGTAATAGCCATCTACACCTAGTCAGGCTCCTGTGGCTTCAGGGTGTGCAGCAATTGGGCTTAGGCATCATCCCCCATGGGCATGTGAATTTCCTAAGAACTGTTAGTGCATGGCTTAGTGCATAGGGCTTCTCCCTGTGTGTTGTGTTCACCAACGGTAGTGGTGCTGCATGCACTGAACATGTGTTTCTTCTGTCTTTCCCCCCCTTTTTGTTTTGTCACCCTGTTCTTGCGTGCATTAGCATCATTTGGCAGAGGAGCAGTGGCACCGGAGCAGGAGGGAGCTGCATCCCACATGGCCCTGGAGGGTGAAGCAATGTGCCCACCGCATCAACAGGTACAGCCGCCACCCCCCATACCAGCACCGCCCTCCCAGCAGCCACTCAGTGTGTGTCCCGTGCCCACTCACCCAGGAGGGTGGGCATCTTCTTCGCCCCAGGCACCTCAGCCCCTGCCCCAGTCAGCCCTGCTGCCCTCAGTGAGGAGGCTATTGACCTCCTTAGATCCCTCACTGTTGGGCAATCTACCATTTTGAATGCCATCCAGGGTGTTGAGAGGTATTTGCAACAAACAAATGCATACCTGGAGGGCATTCATTCTGGGCAGGCAGCCCAACAGAGTGCATTTCAGGCTCTGGCCTCAGTACTGATGGCAGCCATTGTCCCTGTGGCCAGCATCCCCACTCCAACTTCCTCCACCCAGACCCAATCCCCTGTACCCTGCAAACATAAGCACCACACATCCCACAGGCACTCACACAAGCACCATCCCCATGCAAACACAGCAACATCCACTGCCTCCACTGTGTCCCCCTCCTCCACGTCCTCCTCCTCCCTCCCTGTCTCATCTCCACTCACACCTACATGCACTACATCCTCAGCCACTACCTCCATAACCAGCACGCCCATCACCACACACCACTCACGTTCAATCACCACCCCCACTACCATTCACAAATCCCCAGTGTCCTCTCCCAGTGTGTCTGTGAGCCCTCCTCCCAAAGTACACAAACGCAGGCACACACCCACCCAACAGCCATCCACCTCACAACAGCCTCCGGCCCATGCACCTTCACCCAAATTCAGCAAACGTACACCTCCTACAACCAATACCTCTTCCTCCACTCCCGAACCCCCTCCATCTTCCCGTCCCAGTGTGTCTAAAAAACTTTTCCTGGCTAACATTGACCCCCCACAGCCTTCCCCTAGCGCCAGTCTTTCCAGGTCCCAGCCCAGCACCTCAGCCACCAAATCCCCAGGCACAGTGGTGCCAGCAACTGCGGTCTCATCGAGTGAGCCACCCATCAGGGCTGCCAGTGTGCCACCTAGCGAGGCCAAGGACATTCCACCACCTGCCAAGGTGAAGAAGGTGCCCACATCCCGGAGGGAGAAGCCGCACCTACCAGCCACCCAGGGCTCCTCCAAATCAAAAGGGGACAGTGGCAAGACACCTGTGGCAACATCAACGGTGGGGAAGGGACACAAGCCAAAGACCAGGTCAGGACAGGGCACGGTGGCTCTGAATGAGGGACTAGAGTCACCCCTTCTGTCAACCACTACACCAACATGTACGGTGGTGGACACCGCCACTTGCACTGCCACCTGCACCACCACCTGCACGGCCACCAGCACCGCCACCTGCACTGCCACCTGCACCGCCACATGCACGTCTGCTGCCTCAGCAACAGTCACCAGCATCATACCCAGTGGGCAACCATCCGAGGCTGCAGGAGACGTCCTGCTGTGTCCCTCAACAGGTGCTGACACATGCACCACCGCCAGCACCTCCACCACAGACACCGCCGCAAGCACCGCTACCAGCCCTGCGACAGACATGCTCAGACAGTGGCAACACATCTGACAAGGCTACCATCCCCAGTGGGCAGCTGTCCGAGGCTTGAGGAGACTACATGGACCCCACCCAGCTTCCATGAGGCATGACTTTCATCACTGTTTGCACCTGCATGTGGCAGGCGAAGCCGCAGCAGGGTGGGGTATGTCCCTGCCTCCATGGCGTATCATGCTACCTGTTCTTAGGCAATCTCGTGGCACACACACCTATGTGAGGTAATGGGACCAGCCACACTGCATGTGAAGCACTCTGGGCACCAAGCCCCCTCAAGAACCAGTGGAGATTGACATCCACTACCTCAGCCCTTGGCAGGATGAAGCACTCTGGGCACAAAGCCCCCTCCAGACCCAGTGGAGATTGACATTGACTACCTCAGTCCTTGGCAGGTTGAAGCACTCTGGGCACAAAGCCCCCTCCAGAACCAGTGGAGATTGACATCCACTACCTCAGTCCTTGGCAGGATGAAGCACTCTGGGCACAAAGCCCCCTCCAGAACCAGTGGAGACTGTTATCCACTTGAGAGACTGTGGCTTTGCACTCCCCAGGATAAGGCAGTGGGCAAATCACCCACTAGAAAGACTTGAGAGACTGTGGGTTTGCACTCACCAGGATAGAGCAGTGGGCAAACCACCCACTGGAAAGACTTGAGAGACTGTGGCTTTGCACTCCCCAGGATTAAGCAGTGGGCAAACCTCCCACTGGAAAGACTTGAGAGACTGTGGCTTTGCACTCCTCAGGATAAGGTAGTGGGCAAACCACCCACTGAAGAGACTTGAAAGACTGTGGCTTTGCCCTCCGCAGGATAGAGCAGTGAGCCAACCACCCACTGGAAAGACTTGAGAGACTGTGGCCTTGCACTCCCCAGGATATAGCAATGGGCATGGAGCCCCCTCGTGCAGCAGTGGCATTGTGCGTTCATCGGGCTGGGGTGCCACCCCTCCCCCTCCACCGAGGTGCCTGTTTATTTTGATCTGATGCCCCTGCAGTGTTCTCTCCGTTTCAAGTCAGGTATCTTGTGTCTGCTTCGCCCATGCATTTTGGGACCACTGGTCCACAGACAATGATTGGAACACTATCCGGACTTCTGTAGCTGGTGTACATATTTGTATATACTGATTTTAGAAATTGCACTATCTGATTTTTCTTGATTACACTCGTTACAATAATTTCCTTTTGTCCTTGCGTTCTTCCAGGGGGCGAGCGGGTGTATATGTAATGTTGCTGCATGTATTTGTGTTTATGGTGGTGAGGGTGGGGGTATTGTGTGTTGCATGTGTGTGTCACTCTCTTTTCCCTCCCCCCTCCCCTGTGTTGTAGGTGCAGTACTGACCGTTGTTGTCGACGGCGTCTGTCCTGCTCCTGAAGCAGAAGGAGGAAGACCAGCATGGGCAGGACCTGTAACTCGGGCTCCATGGCGTCCAGGTTCCTCGTTGGGTGTTGAGAGGTGAGTGGTTTCCCTTCTGTGTACTTTTTCCGCTGTGCTTTTGATAGCGTTGGTTCCGCCCCGGAAAAGGTGGCGGATAGGCGTGTTGTAATACAGTGGGCGGAACCTTGTGTTCCGCCTGTCTTTGGCAGTTACCGCCACATTGTTTGCTGCTACAGCCGTGGCGGTCGGAGTGTTAAAGTGGCTGACTATGTTGGTGGTTTCCGCCATGGTCGTGATTCCATTTTTTTTTCCACCGGCCTGTTGGCGGTATTATCGCTGCTTTAACACAAACCGCCAGGGTTGTAATGAGCGCCATAGGGTGTTGCCTGCAGGCCCTGGGCTTCGGCTGTGCAGGGTGGTGGTTGAATTAGCGTATAGTAATTACAAATACTTTACATCAAAAACAGAAAGAAATTCGCTGGAAAAAACAAAGGTTACATGGTTGTTATAGTTAGGAAATATTATTTAAAAAACTGAGAAATTCACTTAAAAAAACAAAGGTTACCAGGACGTTATAGTTAAGCTTGCATTTTAAATGTACAAAGCCATAGAAATTCAGCAGTTATAGAGTTATTTCAAGTAACCATAGCTCGTGCTCAAAGGTAACTATTACTCAAGCCCTCGCCATGCATGGCTAATTACCCCAGATGTGACATATTTTATAACACACTGGTAATCTCACTGTAACATTTGCAGTAAAATTATTGATGAGATAACTCTGCATGGCGGGGGAGTAAGTTATAGTCACCTTAGGGCACGAGTTATAGTTACTTCTTTTTTTAAGTTTACATATATATGCTCTTTCTGAAATATAATTTAGCCCAACCCAGCATTTAAAAGATCTTGCAGAAAAATGAAAAATGGGCATCAGCTGACTAAACAGGAACATTTAGAGGATGTTGTTTGCTCTGGTCCTGGGATCATTTAAGTAAACTAGATCATTGGGTGAAATCGTCACATGTAGCTTTTTTGACCCAGGATGAGGGAAAATGGTTATTGGACAACATGAAAGGTTTTATTAAGTACAATTCTTGTAAAGCCTGCCTTTATAGATTGAACCAAAAATCTAGCAGATATTCAAGGGTCACAGCATTGCAATTCAAGACAGGATTATGTGCAACACGGACCATCTTGTGTATGTACTAAAGTATAATTACAATAAGTTATGTGGCAGCACCATCAATAAGTTACAAATTAGGATTTTTCAGCATATATGGGCCAAAAAGAATGGATAGAGGAGTTTTCCCCTGCAACTTGAAACAATATAATGAACAAACTTTGGCAGGCTTCAAGTACTTTGGGATCAAATATATTAGAGCTCACCCGCGAGGAAGGAATAGAGATAAAGAGTTGAGAACTGAGGAATCATGGCTGATCTTGATTTTAGGCACAGAGGCTGCTTGGGGGCACAACACAGATTTAGAGTTTGATGTCCCTCTAGCTCATGAGTGAAAAATGAGTATTGACCAATGAAATATGCCTAAAATTATCCCCCACTCCACCCTCATCTTCCCATGTTTCAGACTCTCTTTCTAGGAGCACGGATTAGTCTCTTTGGCTGGTTAACAATTTTGCTTGGTCAATGTCTTTAAAACACTTTTAGATTCTCACCCTCCTTCCAATCACAGACTAATGCATCTAACTTCTTCATGATCTTGTTTGATCAAAAGTCTTATTACGAACATTGGTTTGTATATATTGAGCACACAGCACTTTCATGAGTGTGTTGATGAAGGTTTGGATGACGACCTGCTTGCGTTGCTCCTCCTATCCTCTTAAATCCTGAAATTGAGTCTCACCCTTGAGCACATATTGCTTCCACAATTTAGCGATATTGGAGTCATGCCGATAGTGCATTTTTGTTGATGAAAAGAGTCATGCAAACTTGGGTGGAAACTGTGGACTAGATTAAGCCGACCTCTGTGCCTTGTGCAATGTACATTTTGCACATGGCACTCCTAAAATGAGCAAAGGTACTTTGTATGTTGTACACAAGTTACCTCTAGAATGAGCATGGGCACTTTCACATACTGTGGGCATGTTACTTCTGGCACTTTACATTTGGTCCATGCTAAAGGGACTGTGCAATATACATTGTTGATACGTGAAATAAATATATAGGTGTGGATTGAGATTTAAGAAGAATGCAACTGGGTTAATGTTGTCAACACGGTTATCCACAAGGCCGCATTGTATACATACATCATGCACATTGTATTAGCACGTCACTTTATGACCATTGGAGTAGCATTTACATTGAAGGGTATGTCCAATATGTGGTATGAATAATCATCTTGAGACCAATTGACTGAATTAGTTTCCATATTATAGGGAGTGTGCAATATTTAATAGTGGTTTTAAAAGCATCGGTCATTGCTAGGTCAATCATAGTTCACACCATATATGATATAAAATATGAACTGTGCTGTATATTTTTTACATATATGTTCCCCTCAAAAAGCGCAATTAGATCTGTGCTCTTTTAGGCGTACTGGATTGGTATTTATGCCGAAGGGGAGATGTAATGTATAGCATGTGAATGCCGTCTTGAAAGCATATTACTCAGCCAGACACTTTGCTCAAATGTCTATTTATTTATAAATAAGGTAGCTTGTGCTGAGGGGGATGTGCAATATATCTATCTTAAGTCCACCTAAATGATCTGCCAATATGAGGATCTTTTTGTTAATCTTTCCTCTATGGTTGTAGATGAGCAATGGCAATGTGTAGTTCGTGCTGATTAATGGAATAGTCGCAATGCGAAACGGATTTCCTCTTTGAAAGAAAAGGAATTTGTGGGCTCAGCTATTGTATGCAATATGTGGCCATTTGGGTTACAGCATTGAGAACAGATGGAGTTAACGATATGTGACAAAATAGAGGACAAAATGGGTTAGGTTGTGGAATGGTAACCGCTTTAGTGTTTGAGGCCAACAAAATGGAGAAGGGAGCTAGGGCCAGATGCAGGAAACACTTTGCTACTCGCAAACGGCAAAATTTGCCGTTTGTGACTCGCAAATGCGTGTTTCCAATGCAGAAATGCATTTTGCGAGTCGGGACCGACTCGCAAAATGCATTTCAGAATCGCAAATAGGAAGGGGTGTTCCCTTCCTATTTGCGACTCGCATCGCAATTCAGAGTTGCTTTGTGACCGCGAATACGGTCGCAAACCAACTCGCAGTTACCACCAGTGTCACACTGGTGGTAACTCATTCGCAAAAGGAAAGGGGCCTTTGTGAATGTCGACAAAAATATTTCTTCAGAGCAGGCAGTGGTCCTATGGACCACTGCCTACTCTGAAAAAAACGAAACCAAATGGTTTCGGTTTATTTTTCATTTTGCAACTCGTTTTCCTTTAAGGAAAACGGGCTGCAAAATGAAAAAAAAAACTGCTTTATTTATAAAGCAGTCACAGACATGGAGGTCTTCTGACTACAGCAGGCCACCATCTCTGTGAGTGCAGGGACTCGCTATGGGGTCGCAAATTGCGACCCACCTCATGAATGTTAATGAGGTGGGTCTTTGCGACCCCATAGCGAGTCGCAGAAGGTGTCTGAGACACCATTCTGCATATGCTTTTGCGAGTCTGAAATTGCGAGTCGCACCGACTCGCAATTTCAGACTCGCAAAAGCATATCTTCCTACATCTGGCCCTAAATGAGGTCCACCATGACACTAGGGGAGGCCCAGTGGAAAGCGGTAAAACAAAACACGTCAGCCGTGTCAGAATTTTTTTGTACAATTTTGTTTGCACTCATTTATTAAAACATTGGTGGCTCACCAATAAAATATTTGTCATTTTTTGCACCATTGCTGGCCGTGGATGTGTCAGTGCTTGTGTCGCGGTGCCACAAGTCAAGGAGAGGACTGCTTGAGGGGAGCACACATGTGTGTGTTTGTGTATGTAAGTATGTATGTATGTTCTATGTATATACGTATGTACTAACAAGGGACATAGCGATGACAAGTCATTAGATGATCTGCGAACCACTACATTTACAAAAATGAAAGGCAGCCATGTTGTTTTTAGGCATGGTTTGCTTGTGTTCTGCTTTTCGCACTTTGATGTAGGTAAGTATTAGGTTTTATATTTTCCCTTACCTATTACCACTTTGGTAAAGAGATAATAGATAGGTAAAAATATTTATGAGTTTTTATATATTTATTAAAAAAGCATGGAGTATCATGAAACTGTCTTGAGAGTACTGCTGTATCAAGAATAAAAAATGTTCAAAATTTCAGAATACACCATAATACCCTATATTTTATAATCATAGTATACTACAGTGTATTTTCCATTTTTAACATCTTCACATCTTCTGTAAAGAGTCTGCAGAGACAGCAGTAATACCTACAAATTACCAAAGTACTTTTTTTTTTTTTTTTTTTAATGTGGAGGTCTCCCTACACTGCTGTAAAAATATAAAAAGCATCATAAATATGTTTCTCTGTCTATTACCACTTTAACAAAATGGTAAAAGGTAGGGAACAACAATAAAACCTACTATTTACCAACATCTAAGTCCCTAACCCAGAACAGACTGAAGCACAGAATGAAGTATGCAGATACAATGTGCTCAAAATTACATGTCTCCCTTTCACCTTTGGTAAACACAGCCATTAAGCAATTACACACTACATTATGATGTGCATGTACTGTGGAATTCTGTGAACTCAACATGGTATACTGCGGCACAATATACACCTAGGTATTTTAAAAATTAGAACTTTAAAATGCGTACACTAACCACGCATGATAGCAAAAATTACCAGCTACACTCTAATAATATGTTTTCCTGCTACATTACATCTATATCTGTTAATATACTTTATGCCACTTCTGTTTCAAATGTCAAATGCCACCGTACACAACTATACTCTATGCCACTCCTCTCTACGTCACTCCATTCTATGCAATTACATTCTATTCCACTCCAATCTCCATCAATATATGCTACTCCACTCTACAGTAATCAACTGTACGCCATTCCACTATGCCCCTCTCCACTCTGCAACACTATACTCCACTACAATGTACGCTATTACACTCTGCATCACTTCATTTGATGACACTCCAGTGTACGCCAATACACTGTACTCTGTTCCACTCTCAGCTATTCCACCATACATTATTCCACTGTATGAAACTCCACTTTAGGACACTACAGTCTATGCTATTACAATCTGCGGCACTCCACTGTACGTCATTTGACTGTCCACCCACTATTCCCTTTACACCACTGCACTTTATGCCACTCCACTGTACGCTACTCCACTATGTGACACTATACGCTACAACAATACACGGTACTGTACTACACTCTATGTGACTCTACTGTATGGCAACCCCTCACTAGCATACTACACTCTACACAATTCCACTGTACAACACTGCACGCTACACCACTATACTCTGAGCTATTCCACTATATATTGCTCAACTATGCATTGTATGTCAGTAACATTCTAAGTTGTTCTTCTTTATACCAATCTAGTGTACGCCACTCCACTTTATGCTACTACAATCTATGCTATTCCACGGTATGCCACTCCACTCTACTATTCTCCACTTTGCCACTCCGCAGTATTCTTTTTCACTGTAAGCCACTAAGCTCTACCCCCCTTATGCTGTACCAGGCTGCACTCTACAGCATGCCACTCTATGGTATTCCACTCTACAACACTCCTCTCTACGTCTGAAGACAGTATGCAACTCCATTTTATGCCACTTTAGTCTACACTATTCCACTGTATGCCACTATACTATATCTCCCTCCACTCTATGCCACCCTACTCTATGCTACTTTACTGTTTGCAAATCCAATCTACTCTATTATATTCTATGCCTCTCCACTCTCCACCACTCCAATCTACACCTTTCCAGTGTACACTATTCCACTCTATGCTACTCTAGTATACAACACTCAACTCCACGCTACTCTACTCTGGGCTTTTCAAATGTACGCAACTACGCTGTACTTCGCTCCACTCTGTCAGTCCACTCTACAATACTTCATTGTACACAACTCCATTCTATGCCACTCCAATACATGCCTCTCTACTCTATGGTATTCATTTGTACTCCACTTCACTCTAACATACTTAAGTCTATGCCACCTCACTGTACACCACTTCACTGTACATTATTCCTCTATTTGCAGCTCACTCCTGTTTATGCCACTCCTCTGTATGCTACTACACTATGGGGGTCATTACAACCCTGGCGGACGGTGTTAAAGCGGCGGTAAGACCGACAACAGGCCGGCAGTAAACAATTTGCAATTACGACCGTGGCAGAAACCGCCAACAAAGACAGCCACTTTAACACTCAGACCGCCACGGCGGTAGAAACAAACAGCACGGCGGTCACCGCCAACAGACAGGCGGGAGACAATGTACCGCCCACACTATTATGACAGGCCAATCCACCACCTTTTCTGGGGCGGATTCACCGCGGATAAAAACACGGCGGAAACAGGAATCCCGAAGGGAAAACGCTCACCTCTACACACCCCACGAGGAACGAGGACACCATGGAACAGGAACTCCAAATTCTACCTGCGATAGTCTTCTTGCTCCTCTACCAGGAGGACGAACGCCGGTGGCGAAGACCACGGTGAGTACTGCACCTACGACACAGGGGAGGGGGGAGGGAAAAAACAGGGACACACACACGCAATACGCAACACCCCCACCCCCACCCTCACCCACTACAACACACACACTAATACATGTTGATACATTACAGTTACACCCCCCCAGGCCCCCCGGAAGAATGCAAAGACAAAAGGAAATTATAGTAACGATTGTAATCTATTAAAATCCAGTACTCCAAAATATAAATACACCATAAACAAATAAATACACCAATAATACAAGTTCAGGTATTGGACCATTTATAGTCCGTGGACCACTGGGCCCAAAATGCATGGGCGAGTCCCACACTCGATACCCGATCAAAACAGAGAGAACACTGCAGGGGCATCAGATAGAAATACAACAGGCACCTCAGGGGGAATGGAAGGGGGGGCACCTCAGCCGGGTGAGTGTACGACGCCGTAACCACAAGAGGGCTCAATGCCCACTGATGTATCCTGGGGAGTGCAAAGCCACAGTCTATCAAGTCTCTACAGTGGGTGGGTAGCCCACTATTCAATACTGGGGAGTGCAAAGCCACAGTCTCTCAAGTCTCTACAGTGGGTGGGTTGCCCACTGCCATATCCTGGGGAGTGCAAAGCCACAGTCTCTCACGTCTCTATAGTGGGTGGGTTGCCCACTGTTCAATCCTGGGGAGTGCAAGCCACAGTCTCTCAAGTGGATAACATCCTCCACTGGTTCTGGAGGGGTGCTGGTGCCCAGAGTGCTTCATCCTGTGAAGGACAGAGGTAGTGGATCAGAGATAGTGGATGGATCTCTCCACTGATTCTGGAGGGGGACTGGTGCCCAGAGTGCTTCATCCTGTGAAAGACAGAGATAGTGGATGGATGTCTCCACTGGTTCTGGAGGGCGACTGGTGCCCAGAGTGCTTCATCCTGTGAAGGACAGAGGTAGTGGATCAGAGATAGTGGATGGATGTCTCCACTGGTTCTGAGGGGGACTGGTGCCCAGAGTGCTTCATCCTGTGAAGGACAGAGATAGTGGATGGATGTCTCCACTGGTTCTGGAGGGGGACTGGTGCCCAGAGCGCTTCATCCTGTGAAGGACAGAAGTAGTGGATGGATGTCTCCACTGGTTCTGGAGAGGGACTGGTGCCCAGAGTGCATCACTCACCCCGCGACGGACCCAGTTGCCTCAGTGCCCCTGCCGCTCATGGGCTAGCGGTGCTTGAGTTGGCGGTCCTTCATGGCCCAGCGGTGCTTGTGCTGGCGGTCCTTTATGGCCCAGCGGTGCTTGTGCTGGCGGTCCTTCATGGCCCAGCGGGGCTTGAGTTGGTGGTCCTTCATGGCCCAGCGGTGCTTGTGCTGGCGGTCCTTCATGGCCCAGCGGTGCTTGTGCTGGCGGTGCCCTGTTCAGCGGTGCTTGTGTTGGCGGTCCTTCATGGCCCAGCGGTGCTTGTGCTGGCGGTGCCCTGTTCAGCGGTGCTTGTGCTGGCAGTCCTTCATGGCCCAGCGGTGCTTGTGCTGGCGGTCCTTCACGGATCAGCTAGGCTGGGGCTGGCGGTGGCCTCCTGGGTAGCTGGGCTGGGGCTGGCAGTGGCCTCCTGGGCAGCTGGGCTGGCGGTGGCATCCTGGGCAGCTGGGCTGGGGCTGGCGGTGGCCTCCTGGGCAGCTGGGCTGGGGCTGGCGGTGGCCTCCTGGGCAGCTGGGCTGGGGCTGGTGGTGGTCTCCTGGGCAGCTGGGCTGGGGCTGGCAGTAGCCTCCTGGGCAGCGGGATGATGGCGGTCTTCTCCTCCTTGCAGCTCTTCCCAGACTTGCTGGGTTTCTTGTGGCCCTTCCCCACCTTGGGAGGTGTCACAGCTGACTCCACACTCCCACCGGGACCCCTGGGAGCGGTTTTGGTGGCTGGAGTCTTCCCCCTCTCCCGCCGGGCACGGGCCAACTTCTGATGCTTCACAGGTGGGGGACTGGCTGTGCTGTGGCTCCGTGCCACACTGACTGTTCTGGTGGCCGGTGCATTCCACATTCCGGTGACTACAGGCACCACTGGTCCCGGAGATGTTGTGGCTGAGGTGCTACTTCGGGACCTATGAGATGGACGGGGTGGGGGAGGTGTGGGAAGGAGGTCAAGGGTGGACAGGAAAAGTTTCTTGGACACACTAGGACGGGTAGCTGGAGGGGGTTTGGGAGTGGAGGAAGAGGTGGTGGTAGTAGGAGGTGTACGTTCGGTGACTTTGGGTGCAGGTGCATGCGCTGGAGGCTGTCGTGAGGTGGATGACTGTTGGGTGGGTGTGTGGCTGCGTTTGTGTACCTTGGGAGGGGGCGTCACGGACACACTGGGAGTGGACACAGGGGACGTATGAATGGTAGTGGGGGTGGTGACTGCACGTGTGCGGGGTATGCTGGTGGGTGTGCTGGTGAGGGACGTAGTGGCTGTAGAGGTAGTGCATGCAGGTGTGAGTGTAGACGAGACTGGGAGGGAGGAGGGAGACGACGAGGAGGGGGACACAGGGGAGGCAGTGGATGTTGGTGTGTCTGCATGTGTGTGTTGCTTGTGTGAGTGCCTGTGGGAAGTGTGGTGCTTATGTTTGCCTGAGCTTCCCTTGTGTGGTGAGGTGTGTGCAGGGTGGTCTGATGGTGTGCTTGGGATAGGCAGAGGTACAGGGGATTGGGTCTGGGTGGAGGAAGTTGGAGGGGGGAGGCTATAGACGGGGACAATGGCTGCCATCAGTGCTGAGGCCAGAGTTTGAAAAGCTCGTTGAAGGGCCGCCTGACCAGAATGAATGCCCTCCAGAAATGCATTAGTTTGTTGCAACTGCGTTTCTACACCCTAGATGGCATTCAAAATGGTAGACTGCCCAACAGTGAGGGACCTGAGGAGGTCAATGGCCTCCTCACTGAGGGCAACAGGGGTGACGGGCAGGGGCTGAGGTGCCTGGGGCGAAGGTGATGCCCACCCTCCTGGGTGAGCGGGCACGGGGCGAAGGCAGAGGGGCTGCTGGGAGGACGGTGCTGGTTGGGGGTTGTGGCGTCTGTACCTGTAGATGCGGGGGACACAGATGTTGCCGCCACCACAAGGGAGCTCCCATCAGAGGACTTGTCCGTGTCGCTGGTGTCAGATCCTGTCCCCGTCGTGAAGCTCCCCTCGCCCTCCATCCCACTGGTGAATTCCGAGTCCGTAGTCTCGCCCTCCAGGGCCATGTGGGATGCAGCTCCCTCGTGCTCCGGTGCCACTGCTCCTCCGCCTGATGATGCTAATGCACACAAGAACAGGGAGAACACAAAAAAGGGGGGGGTGACAGAAGAAAGACATGTTGAGTGCATGGATTACCGCTACCGTTGGTAGACAAGACAGACACAGAAGCCCCCTGCACTATGGCGCGCTCTTGGGCTCCACTGTTCAATTACTGGGAAATGGACTACAAGCCTATGGACAACATCTGCACACACAGATGACACAGGGGCATGAATAGCTGTACTTGGCAGTCTACAGAGGTGGGCTGGGGTGCCACATGGCCTGCCTTATGGAGAGGCCTTGCTTACGGAACTCGCCCTGGCCTAGGGAAGCCCACATCCCACCTCCCGCACCCAGACACCTCCACTGCACGCAAAGTCAGCAGAATAAGGGTGTACTCACCCCCTTGTGTCTGCTGTGATGCCCTCAAGCACCCATCCAACTCCGGGTAGTCCACAGCCAGGATCCTGAACATCAGGGGGGTCATGGTGCGATGGGCACCCCTCCCACGTTGGGAGGCCATCCCCACCTGAGCCTCCGCCGTCTTCTTGCTCCAGCGGCGAATGTCCTCCTATCTTTTCCGGCAGTGGGTGCTCCGTCTGTGGTAGACCCCCAGGGTCCGGATGTCCTTGGCGATAGCACGCCATATATCTTTCTTCTGGTGGGCGCTGAGCTACATGAAATGTACAGGGGAAGAAGAGAAGTCATTACCAACTGCACCGTCAAAGTGATTGGCCCCAATCCCTACCCTTGCCATGTGGTACATGCATACACCGTCTTTCATGCACGCAGCACTCTGCCCCCTTCCTTCTTACATCCAGCCCTCTCCACACAGGCATAGCCCATACAACATGCTCCCTGTGTACTTACCTGTTTGTCTGGAGGACCGTAGAGTAGCGTGTAATGGGAGAGGACCCCATCCACGAGCTTCTCCAACTCCTCTGATGTGAAGGCGGGGGCCCTTTCCCCAGACCCACGAGCCATTGTCTCTTCCAGACCAAATTCACAGCAGCACTTGCAGTGTAGGTCCTCTCCTGTTGAAGATCAGGTATCGAGTGATTGAACAGATAGAAAATGGCGGTCACATCCGCAGCAGTGCGTACCATCACCGCCGGCGTACATCGTCATTGGCTCCTGGGACCCATAGGGTCCAATGTTAACCAATGCAGCATTGCGCCGCGGTCTCCGATCGCCTACCGCGACGGTGTACAACGCCAGCGCAGTTACCTTACATCCCATTGTCCCACTTTAGAGGTCAGGCAGCTGCCATTTCAGTGGCCCACATGGCCTCATTTTCAACTGAGTCACACATACCTAGGCCTAGACTCAACACACATACAGGCCACCTTTTTTGTATGATTGGTGTTCTGTGTAAACTGTGGGTACGTAACTCTGAGTTGTTTGATTCTGTGCTCGCTGTTGTCCTTCATAGGCATCGTCCGCTGGGACATGTAAGGAGATGGCGGCATCCTCCGGTGTACCGACCGTTGGTGGACCTGTCGACAATGGAGGAGCGACATTTGATAATTACCTACAGGTTTGACCGTGCCACAATCCAGGAACTGTGTACCCAGTTGGAGCCAGACCTGATGTCAGCAATCCGCCATCCCACAGGAATCCCCCTCAAGTGCAGGTGCTGTCAGTGCTCCATTTCCTTGAAGTGGGTCTTTTCAAACAATTGTGGCCATGGCATCAGGGATGTCCCAGCCTATGTTTTCCAACGTATTGTCCAGAGTGTTGTCTGCCCTTCTGAAACACATGCGGAGATACATCGTGTTCCCTCAGGTGGAGGATTTGCCTACAGTGAAAGGTGATTTCTATGCCCTGGGACATATCCCCAGCATCATAGGTGCCATTGATGGGACCCATGTGGCTTTGACCCCCCCCCACAGGAGTGAACAGGTGTACAGAAACCAGAAGAGTTATCATTCTATGAATGTACAGATGGTATGTTTGGCAGACCAGTACATCTCCCATGTGAATGCCATGTTCCCTGGCTCAGTGCATGACGCCTACATCCTGTGGAATAGCAGCATCCCTTATGTGATGGGTCAACTCCAGAGGCAGCGTGTGTGGCTATTAGGTGGGCACCTGGAAGCAAGTCAGTGGGATTGGTTGTCTGGGGATATCCCTACAGGTTAGTGTGTGTCTAACAGTTGTCCCTCGTCATTTGCAGGTGACTCTGGTTACCCCAACCTGTCATGGCTACTGACCCCAGTGAGGAATCCCAGGACCAGGGCAGGGGAACGCTACAATGAGGCCCATGGGAGAACTAGGAGGGTGATCGAGCGGACCTTCGGCCTCCTGAAGGCCAGGTTCAGGTGCCTCCATATGACAGGTGGATCCCTATTCTACTCACCAAAGAAGGTGTGCCAGATCATCGTGGCCTGCTGTATGCTTCACAACTTGGCTTTGCGACGACAGGTGCCTTTTCTGCAGGAGGATGGTCCAGATGGCGGTGTTGTGGCAGCTGTGGAGCCTGTGGACAGTGATGAGGATGAAGCAGAGGAAGAAGACATGCAGAACAGGGACTCAGTGATCCAGCAATATTTCCAGTGAAACACAGGTAAGAATACAATCCTGCCTACTACATGTACTTTTTCACTACTACCTCTCTCCTGTCTGTCGTTTTCACCCAGTGTATGGTCACTGAGTTGTCACTTTCCCTTACGGTTTCACAGATGTGGGTCCCACTGTGTGACATCTGCTTAAATTCAACATGGACTAGAGCTGTGTGACATAGGTATGTTGACATTACTATTTTCAAAAACATTTTGTCACTGTAATTGCAAATACACTATTTCGAAATCACAGACAGACTCCAGATCATTTTGTGCTTTAGGTGTATTTATTTAAATGCAAAATATTGGAGGGGGAAGTTTAATGGTGAGGGGTGATGGCGGAGGAGTGTCCATGGCAGAGTCCAGTCTATTAGTCTCACAGGTGCATTGCCCATATGGCCATAGGAAGTGGAACTGGGGCAGTTTAAGTATGGACAGGGTGACAAAGTGGGACAGTAGGATGACAATCAGGGTGGTCTCATTTCTTGGCGGGGGTCTTGGCATCGTTCTCTGTCTTGTTCCTGGATCTCAGGGACTATTTGCGAGGTGGTTCTCCGTCTACAGGGGGTGGGGTGCTGGTGTGGTGGTCCTGTGGCGGGGCGTCCTGTCCAATAGCGCCGGCGGAGGTGGTGGGCAGTTCATCGTCCATGCTAGTGTCCCTCCTGGTGTTGAGTAATTCCTTCAGCACCCCTACAATGGTGCCCAGGGTGGAGCTGATGGTTCTGAGTTCCTCCCTGAAGCCCATATACTGTTCCTCCTGCATGCGCTGGGTCTCCTGAAACTTGGCCAGTACTGTTGCCATCGTCTCCTGGGAGTGGTGGTATGCTACCATGATGGAGGAGAGGGCCTCGTGGAGAGTGGGTTCCCTTGGCCTGTCCGCCCCCTGTCGCATGGCAGCCCTCCTAGTTCCCCTGTGTTCCTGGGCCACAGTCCCCTGGACCGTGTGCCCACTGCCACTGCCCCCAGGTCCCTGTTGTTGTTGGGGTGGTGGGTTATCCTGGGTTCCCTGTAGTGGTGGACACACAGCTGATTGACTTGTCCTGGGGACGGAGGTATTGGCCCACTGGGTGGGTGCTGTGCTGTTATTTCCAGAGGGGGGAAGGTCTGTGGTGGCCTGTGCCTGTGTGAGGAGTACCGACTGTCCAGAGGTCCCCGATGGTCCGGGCTGGTCATCTAGATCCAGTTGGACAGAGCTGCTGTCATCAATGTGGGCCTCTTCTGTGGGTGGAGTGGACATGTCTGGACCCTCTTGTCTGGTGACGTTGGGTAGGGGTCCTTCAGGGGTGGAAAGGCACGATTATTGCATCTGTGTGTGCCATGGTGTACAATGGGTGGGTCACCCTGTACCCCAGTGCTTCCATTCTTGTGTGGGACATTCTGTGATAATAGTTTAGGGGGGTGTATGGGTATGTGCAGTGGGGCATGCTTTGGTGATGGGGTTCCATGCTTTGGTGTTGCATGCAGGGATTGGTGTTGGGATGGGTGATATTGGGACATTTGTGAGGAGTTGGAGTGATGGGGGTGAGGGCGAGGGTGGGGGTATGTGATAGCATGCAGGTAGGGTGGGGGATGTAATAGTAAAGGTTTGACTTACCAGAGTCCATTCCTCCACCTACTCCTGCGAGGCCCTCAGGATGCAGAATCGCCAAGACCTGCTCGTCCCATGTTGTTAGTTGTGGGTGAGGAGGTGGGGGTCCGCCGCCAGTCCGCTGAACCGCCAGGTGGTGTCTTGAGACCACGGAACACACCTTCCCCCGTAGGTCGTTCCACCTTTTCCTGATGTCCTCCCGATTTCTTGGGTGTTGTCCCACTGCATTGACCCTGTCCACTATTCTTCGCCATAGCTTCATCTTCCTTGCAATGGAGGTGTGCTGCACCTGTGATCCGAATAGCTGTGACTCTACCCGGACGATTTCCTCCACCATGACCCTGAGCTCCTCCTCCGAGAACCTGGGGTGTCTTTGCCATGCCATGGGGTGGTGTAGGTGATGTGTGGGGTGGGGTGGAGTGTGTGGTGATAAGTGTGGTGATATGTAGTGGTGTGTTGTGTGAGGTGCGTGGAAGATGGGTGGGTGATGGTGTTATGTGCCTGTGGATGCTGTGGTTCTTGCTGGTGCTGTCTCTCTCTGGCCTTCTTTCAGAATTTTTGGTCGTAGGGGTTTGTGGGTGAAGTGGATGTGTATTTTATATTGCAATGGGTGTGTGTGTATGTGTGTCAGGTGTGTGTATTTCGAATTGTCCAATGTGGTGGTGTTTTGTAAATGTGTGTGTATTTTGAGCGCGGCGGTATGTACCGCCAATGGAATACAGCAGTTGAAAGACCACCGCATGGATTTGTGTGTCATGATAGTGTCGGTGTATTTCTGTTGGCGTGACGGTGGAGGTTTTGTTTTCGCTAGTTTATCACTGACCTTTGGTGTGGCGGATTTGTGTGGGTGTCTGACTTTTGGCGGATTCCGAGATGTGGGTCATAATAGCTGTGGTGGAATTCCGCGGCCGCGGCGGTGCGTTGGCAGTCTTCTGCACGGCGGTAAGCGGCTTTTACCACCAATGTTGTAATGACCCCCATATGCCAATACACTGTAAACTATTCTACTGTACCTAACTCCATTGTATGACACTTCACTGTGTGCTATTCCACTCTACGTCACTCCACTGCATGCCACCCTAATATATGCTATTCTAATATGCCACTCTACTCTATGGCACCCTACTGTACCCCGATCCACTCTACTACACTCTTATCTATGCAGGTCCACTCTGCAACTCTTCAGTCTGTGCCACTCCAGTCAATACCAGTGCAGTGTATGCCACTCCACTAAACATCACTCTACTCTAGGACAATCCACTGTACGCTATTACAATGCACATCACTCCATTCTGTACCACCACACTGTACACCTCTCAGTTCTACACCAATCCACTCTACTACACCCTACCCTATTCCACTGTACAACACTCCAGTCTAAGCCACTCTATACTATGCACTCTGTGCCACTCTACTCTTCATCACTGCACAGTGTGCCATTATCACTCAATGATATTCCACTCTACATCACTCCACTGTATGCTACTCCAATGTAACCCCCTACAGCCTACCTGACTACACTGTACCGCGCTTCACTCTACCGTATTACACTGTACAACACTCCACTCTACACCACCACCCTGCATGACACCCACTCTACATCACTCCAGTCTATGCTATTTAACTGAACGCCACTACCTTGCATGTTACTCCAATCTATTCCACTCTAATCTATTATACTCCACTGTACAGCACTCCGCTCCATTGCTATTCCACTGTGTGGCACTCTACTTGGCACTACACCACTCTACCCAACTACAGTGTACACTATTCAACTGTATGCCACTCCAGTGTACAACACTCCATCCTACTCCACTCTACTTTAATCTATTCCACTGTATGCCGATACAATGTACCTCACTGTACTCTACAAACCTCACTCTGCAAAACTTCACTCTTTGCCACTCCACTGTATACCACTCTAATCAATTCATCTGTACACCACTCCACGCTAACATACACCACTGCACTGCACACCACACCATTGTCTGCTATTACACTGTATGCTGCTTAACTGTACAACACTTCAGTCTACTGTACACTACTACAGTAAAGGCTAATACCCTGTAGACTATTGCACTGTAGTCAACTTCACCCCACTCTATGCTATTTCACTCTACACCATTCAACCCTATAGGCACTCCACTCTTCACTGTAAACCAGTAACAGTTAATGTTATTCCCAACTACACAACTCTACTGTACACTACTCCAGACTATGCCACTCCACACTATGCTGCTCCACTCTATGCTATACCATTGTACACCACTACACTCTGCAAAACTCAACCCTATGTCACTCCACAGAATGTGATTTCACTGTGCATCACTACATTCTACTCCCTTACACTTCACCTCTCCACTCTACAACACTCCACTCTATTCACTAGTCTGTACCAAACTGCACTATACACCACTATAATCTATGCTGTTTCATTGTTTGCGACTATACTTTATTCTACGCCTCTCTATGCCTCTCTATTCTGATGGATACAACTACCTGTGGATTCCTCACCTAATGAATACTCCCATTGCGCCAGCATTCAATGGAAATCTTCTTCCTAGCTTCTGCATGTCGACGAGGACGTCAAAGTTGCCCACGCGACGCTGTCTGACGTCATACAGGCAATAAGAAGTCCTCGCCGACGTGCCGACGTCAGTTCCCTTTTTTCCGTGCCATTCTAAACGGTTATCTTCGAGGGAGCTACTGTTGCTGTTCGACGGTTACAGTGTGTTTTTGTTTTTTTTGCTGCATGTTTTTTCTCTGAGGTTACTATGTCTCAGAGGAAGTCTGGTTTTAAGCCCTGTCGAGAATGTGGGGGCAAAATGTCGGTTACTGACCCACATTTGGACTGTTTGTGGTGTTTGAGTTCCGACCATGATGTGGCCAGGCGTGATTCATGTCAACACATGAATCCGAAAGCCCTGAAGGAGCGAGAGGCCAAACTTTTTATGGCGAAGTCGAAGTCGAAGAGAAAGGAGAAGAGGCACCATAGAAAATCCTCCTTGCCGAAGCCTCATCGACGTCATCGAGACTCCCAGCGCCGTCGGGAATCACTGCGCCGGTCTATGATATTCTACTTTATGCTACTACATTCCACTCAGCTCAACTTCACTTCACTCAACCCTTTTCCATGTACGCTATTTCACTGTATGCAACTTCAGTATTCATCACTTTAGTGTACAACATTCCACTCTACGCCACTACTCGCTATGCTGTTCTGCTGTACTTCACTACACTGTACTTCACCACACTCTATGCCAGTCCACTCTACAACCCTCCAATGTGCACCACTCCACTCTATGCTACTCCACTGTATGACTCTCTATATTTTGCTATTCCCCTACATGTCACTCCACACTAACAAACTTGGGTGTACACCACAGCATTGTACATCACTCTACCGTATGCTAATCCACTGTTTGCTGCTCAACTGTCAGACACTTCAATCTACTGTATGCTACTTCACTATATGCTAATATACTGTACACTATTCCACTGTAGTTAATACCCCAGTACGACACTGCGCCATACGATATTCCAATCCATGCCACTCTACTTTATGCCACTCTAACATACGCTATTTCACTGTATAACACTACACTCTACACTGTACCCTGCTTCACACTCCAACACTCCCCCCTAGGGTATTCCACCCTACAACACTCCACTCCATGCCACTGGATTGTATGCAACTCTACTCTACACCACTTTAGTCTATGCTATTTTATTGTGTGCCACTGGACTGTACCTTACTCTTCTCAACATCACTCTACTCTATGCTACTCCACTGTATGCTTTTTCATTAAAAGCCTCTCCCCTCTACACCACTCCACTCCCCCCCAATACAGTGTATACTGTTCTACTGTTAGTCACACCAGTAAACAACACTCCACTCCACCCCACTCTACTCTATGATATTCCACTGCACACCACTACACTGTACTTCACTCTACTCTATACCAGTCCACTCTTCAACACTCCATGATATGCCATTCCACTCTGTGCTATTATATTCTAATCCTCTCCACTGTACCTCATTCCAGTGTACGCTATTTCACTATGTGCCACTACAGTATACAACACTCCACTCTACACCTCTCCACAGTAAGTTATTCCACTCTATACCACTACACTGTACTTCACTCACCTCAATGCCACTCCAGTATATCTCTCTCTACTCTATGACGTTCCACTGTATGTCACTCCACTCTAACACGTTCCGGTGTAAGCCACTGAACTGCATACCACTCCACAGTATGGTATTGCACTATTTGGTGCTCAACTGTACACCACTCCAAATTACACCACTCCACTGTACATTACTACACTACACACCAATACACTCTACACCATTCCACTGTATGCAACTCCGTTATATGACCCTCCACTCTGTGCTATTCCACTCTATGCCACTCCACTGTATGCCACTGTAATATACACTACTCCACTGTATGACAGTCTGTAGGAAACTGGCTCGCTAAACAGTGAATGAAAATGATATGCACTGTACATAGAGTCCAGGCAACCCCACCTTGGTATCCAGAGGTACAAATAGATCGCTAGGAGTCATGCTAAGCATTTGTTATACTCACAGTATTAATAAATGAAGACACACACTCAAAAGAATACCTTGAGTCCAATTTACAAAAATAACACTGATTTGTATATATTTTTAAGACCAAGAACTTCATTACAAGGTAAGTACTTTCGAAGTTATGATTTTTCAAAGTTCGTAAAATGTAATGATTTTATGTGTAATTACACAATATTAGAAAAATGCATATAAAATCAGCAATGCTCTCACAAGTGTCACCTTTTTTTGTTTTTAGGTCGAGGTCGTGGCCAGGTCCAAAGGTCCAGCAGCACAAGTTTAGGTGACTCCCGGTTTGTCCGGGAGCAGCGGCTGAAGGTCTTGGAGCTGGTGCACACCGGAGAAGGGGGCCACTTGGAAACACACTGCAAAAAAGGACTTAAAGTTAAACCCAAAGGGTTTTCTTGGATGGAGGAGGTTGCACAGGCTTGGGTCCCATGGGAGCACAGCTGGTTGGTTAGTGCAGGGGCTGCTGTGGCCAGGTGAAGCCTGGATAGGTCAGCCAGGCTTCGTGCATCCTCAGGTCCTCGCGGTCAGGAGCAGGCAGCTTTGAGGGAGGATTGCAGGTCAGCCAGGTCACTCAGGAGGTGGGTCCTGGGTGTCCTGAAATCCCTTGAGTAGTGCTTGCTTCTGGTGTTTTGGGAGTCTGTCAGGGACTCTTCTTCTTGGTGGCTGCCATTGGGGGGCCAGTGCACATGATATTGGTACACCACAGCTCGGGTAGGTCTTGCTGCCACCAAACTTGGTAAGGAGGCAGGTCTGGTTCTCCAGAGCTGCTCTGCAGTTTTTGGTTCGGTTCATGCGTTGAGTTCGTCGGGCAGCAGCAGGTCACCAAACCGGACTTCCAGATTTCATAGCCTGCAAGATGCAGGAGAGTAAATACCTTCACTCTGAGGGATGTTCTTGGAAATTCTCAGAAGGCTGGAGGTGCTCTGGGGGTTTTGTGGAGTCCTGAAGGTTCCAGGCAACACCACAGCAATGATGGTCAAGTCCTTGGAGCAGTAGATGGGGTTTGGCATATTTTTCTTTGTGCAGCAGGGCTTCAGTTCTCGTGTCTCCGGTCTTCTTGTGTCCATTAAATCAGACATTCAATACTGCATTTAGGGGGCTTTAGGGGGAGTACCTGGTAGCAGCCAGTGGGCTGCCTAGCTTAAGGTGGCTACACCCACTATGTGACAACCTCCTTCAGGAGGGGGACACAACCCTGACCCTACTTGGCTATTTTCCTTCCATTCAAGTTAAAGGAAAATTAAATGGAGGGGTCACCTCGCCTGCTGCACCTGAGGCACCTCCACGACAATCCACTGTCCATTCTTACACTGTACATCACTCAGTTCTATGCCACTCCCCTGTATGCCAACTCACTGTACTGCACTACACTCTACCCTATTCCACGGTACAAGAGGCAATTCCACACCACTCTACTCTATGCTGTTCCACTATATGGCACTCCACTCTACATCATTACACTGTGAGCCAGCTCAATGAAAAAACAAAGGTTAGACCTTTGTTATGGTTAGGAAAACTTTGTTTATTCTCTCTGTACAAACCAAACCTGAAATACACAAAGATAAGAACCTCTCAGTTTTAGCAAGACTGAGGATTGCTACAGCAAATCTAGGACAAAAGGAGCAATCAATATGTATATTGTCTGATGATCATTCATCCCTGACCTGGCTAGGTTGGGAACCGGTCTCATCCTATGACCCAGAGGGTAGTGTCTTCCTGAGCTCATGAGGTTGGGGGCACCTGACCAGAGTTCAATGGTGACAATTTTGTACGAGGACTAAAAGAAAAGAGAAAAAAAAATACTTTCTTCTTCTCTTGATTTCTTTATTTCCTGGTCCTATGCGAGAACCTTATACAAGGATTCCCATCACAGCAGGTTCGTAGAGAGGTACCTGCACAGTTTCACCTAGGTACCCGTCTGCATAGTACATTCTGGTTGGAAAGCAATGTACACTGTTAAAAATGAAACACAACACATCTGGAAGACTACAGTCCAACTAGTATTTAATGCAAAATACCAAGCAGCACAGCAAAAGATCAAAGACAATTGTCATTTCAACTGACCAAGGCCCTTGTGCTCTAATGGTATTAGGGTATACATAACAAGGTTGTTACCTCTTGGGCTCCTAAAATGTGGGGTAGTGATGCTGAGCAATTTGATGATACCCTGGTTGATCTGGAAGTCCTGGCGCATTGGAGGCAGTATTGAGATTATCTCATGTTAAATTGTGTAGCAAAGCACGTGCAAAGCAAGAACCTCCTATACTCTGGCCTTTCCTTGGCCCCAACCATGTTCTCCTCTAATACTTCTCCCTCTCTGCTGTGCTTTGCCCTCTCCACATTATGGGGCTCCTCGTCCCACTCCTTTAGTCACTCTCCACATTTTTCGCAATTTCAAAGACATTAATTTAGATTCATTATTTCCTTTCTTTTTCTTCTGTAAAAGTATGCAGTGATTGGTGACTATCACTACTTCGGCTAGCTTCCTAGTTTGCCATCCAATATATGTAGTGCTCAACTGACTTTAAACATTTGGTATTAATCCCTCCACAAAAGCAGCACTGGCAGCTTCCTAAACCATCTCTGTTGGACCGGCTCTACCCGCATACCTGTGAAACGCATCCATAAGGTTGTCCAAATAATCATCTGGTGACACCCTCCTTATTTCGCTTGCAATTTGAGATCTTAATCCAATCAGTTTTCACATGCATACAACAGTGCATCTTTTGCAGCATTCAATCCACATCATTCACAGAAGCTGCTCTAGGCCATGACACTTTCTTCATCAGTCTTTCCCCGACATCATTTGATGCTATTAATAGCATCAACTAATTCCCATCTGCCTAGTTGGGTCTATATACCTCAAATATACTCTATAGTTCTTCCTTGAACTGGGTTGGATTTTCCCAAACATTGAGGAATTGTTTTTCACTTCTCATAAAATCAGCTGAGATCTAAGGGACACAACTCTACCTCCGGCCACTGGTCGACCTCTGAAGGAAGACGGATGGAAGAGGATAGACTCTCATCATGGTAGTCACTTGAAATGGGGACGCCTGCGAGGAAGTTGTGCTGCGGTCTCTCTTAAGCTTTTATGGGTGATCATAGGACCTCATTCTCAACGTTCTCTAAGCCCAGAGACAGAACATGTACATATGCTATGCCCATTCACAGGAGTGGATTCAGCCTCTGAGCTAGTTGCTTTACGGTCAGACAATCACACCCCAGTACTTGTTTGTGCATTATCTCCTTGTGCTCCAGCTGCAGGTTGTCCCGCTGGTGCTGCTCCGTATACAGATGCATTATCAGATGTACCTCTAGCCCCCTCAGCTTTTAGGTGGAGCATATGCTACAAATCCTCCTCCTTGTTGTTCAGTGACCTGGGGAAATAGATAGGGAGAAGCAGACTAGTTAGAGCACCAACCTTGTTCTGTCCCTGAGGTAGCTAATTTGATATTCCTCTTGAGTATTCTTCATACTCTGGACTTCAAAGTCATGTTTGCGAATGATTGCTTCATCATGCCATTGTACAGAGTGGCCCTTGTACATGTGTTTATTATATTGTTGGTCCATAGTATGGACAGGAGTTCCATTCAGTGCGGTTCACTACATTTGTCTGTCAAGTCCCCATCGTTGTGTCATAAAATTTGCTCACAGTCAGGTACCAGGGAAAAAGGGCCTGCAGGTCTTGTGCCCACTGTTCATAATGTGGAGGGAGGTAAGGAAGAAAACAGAAAATGGGATAGGGTTCTATTCAGTTACTTTTCTTAAAAATGATCTCCTTGAGTTCGACGAACCTTCAGTCAGGACCCATAGGGGATTGTAAAGGCATCTGGCAGCTAGATTAGCGGTTTCTTTCTTTCACATGTTAAACTAGATCCTGGTACTCCTCCCTATCATCCTGCTACTGCACTACTTCTAGAGCCCACTCATTTATATCGTAGGTTCACACTGATACTCATTGTCCTTTTCTTCTGGACTCCTCCCAGTGGTACATACCCAACCATTTTTCCCTTTCTTTTCATCTGTTGTCTCCTACCCAGATAACATTTGTCACACCCGGGGTCTGTGAATGCATTCCCACGAAGGCACAAATGTGTCTGCAAGAACTTGTAAATGAAGATGGCCTGAAATCTCCTTACCAGGCTGTCTTCATTAATATGCAAATGTTGAAGTGCATCTAAAGTGTGCAACTGTAATCCTGAGTGCCCTGGGATATAGTCAATGAGTTGGGGGGGTCAAAGATGTGGCTAAAAACAATAAAATATTCAGTAACTATAAAAAAAGCTCACACACATTAAATGAAAAATCAATGTTCGTTAAACTCAACTGTGGAAAATGTACTCTTTTACAATGAGAAACCTCAGTTAGTTAATGCAGTAACTGCAGTTGTACTAAATATACCTAAAAGAATTTAGTCTATTGTTGGACTTTTTTCCTTATGCAGGGACATCCCTAATCTTTTTGCCTCCTTCCTAATACACTGCACTAGAGGTGCCTAGGGCCTGTAGATCAAATGCTACTAGTGGGCCTGCAGCACTGGTTGTGCCACCCACATTAGTGGCCCTGTAAACATGGCTCAGGCCTCCCACTGCAGTGTCTGTGTGTGTAGTTTTTAAACAGCCAATTCGACTTTGCAAATGTACCCACTCGCCAGGCCTAAACCTTCCCTTTTCTTACATGCAAGGCACTCCTAAGGTAGGCCCTAGGTAGCCCCATGGGCAGGGTGCAGTGTATGTTTTAGATAGGACATATACTAATGTGTTGTATGTGTCCTGACAGTGAAATACTGCCAAATTCGTTTTTCTCTGTTGCAAGGCCTACCTCTCTCATAGATTAACAAGGAGGCTGCCTTTAAAAATGATTAAAGCGTAGATTCCCTTTGGGAGCACATAGACATGTGGAGTTTGGGGTCTCTGAACTCACAATTTAAAAATACATCTTTTAGTAAAGTTGGTTTTGAGATTGTGTGTTTGAAAATGCCACTTTTCTGTGACTCTGCATGTTTGTGGATTCCCTGTCTGGGTTAGTTTGACAGTTGGGCTGTTTGCACCTCACACTAGACAATGACACAAAGGGAGCTGGGGTGTAGCCTGCATATCCTGATGAGCCATCTGTGCTAGGAGGAAGTGGAGGAGTGGTCACTGACACTGGAAAGGGCTGTTCCTACCCTCACACAATGCAGTCTCCAACCCCCTGGCCTGGGCAAGGCAGGATTTCACATTCAAGAGAGTCTTTGCTTTGAAATAGGCCTACTTCAAAGGAGAAATTGGGTATAAGAAGGGCACCCAAAACTACAGACTTTAGAACACGTCTGGAAACCAAGAAGAACCTCTGCCTGGAGAAGAGTTGAAGAACTGAGGAAGAAGAGCTGCCCTGCCTGTGACTGTGCTTTGTGGAGCTATCCTGCAGTTGCTGCTTCTGCCAGAGGAAGAGGGCAACTACTGGACTTTGTGTGCCTTCCATCTTGTAAAGATCTCCAAGGGCTTGATTTAGAGTTTGCCTCTTGTTGTTTGGAGTCTCAGGGACAGCAAAGACTTCTCTCTGCCAGCACCTGGAGTCTCTGGAGAGGCTCCTTCTCTGCCCTGTGGTGCCCATCCAGTTCCTAGGACCCTGAAAGGAGAAGCTGGCAGCCTGAGAGGAAGAAATCCATGCACAGAACGCCGTGCGGGGAAAAGATCGACACAACTCCGATCTGCGGCTGGGAAATGGACACGCCACCGGCTTCACGGGTAAAAATCGATGCTCGCCTTTAACGTGACCGAAGAAACAACGCACCAAGCTGGAGAAACTACGCACAGCATCGCTGACGGAGGCTGGTGAGATCGCAACCCTCACTGCGTGGTTTTCGGATCATTGTGCGGCTGGATTTCTAATGCAAACACAGCTGGGCGTGTAAAAACAATGCAAGGCCTGCCCGGACCCAAGAGTGCTGACCGGATCGATGCATGGCTCTCCTGCACAGAGAAGAAACGATGCGCCTCCACCTGACGAAAGGAGAAACAACGCAAGGTCTCGCTTGTGAGTGAAATCGACGCATCGCAAGCTCTTTTTGACTCACACTCACCCGTGCGGGGTTGTTTTTGACGCACCCAAGGTACATTTTCACGCTAACAGTATTAGTGTGTGTTTAAAACTACATGAAGACTCTTTTTGCCTTTTAATTGATAACTTGACTTGTGAATTGTGGATTTTTGTCATTTTGGTCTTGTTTTGTTTAGATAAATATTCTCTATTTTTCTAAACTTGTGTTGTGCCATTTTGTAGTGTCTTCATTAAGTTACTGTGTGTGTTGGTACAAATACTTTACACCTAGCACTCTGAAGTTAAGCCTACTGCTCGTGACAAGCTCTCAAGGGGGTAAGCAGGGGTTAGCTGAGCGTGATTCTCTAATACCCTGACTTGATTGAGGGTCCTTGCTTGGACAGGGAGTAACCTGACTGCCAACCAAAGACCCCATTTCTAACATTGGTGATCAGCGCTTTGGATTGGACTTGTATTTGTACTTGACATACAGTAATTAGGTGTACACTAATGTTTTGAGTGCAGACCACTACCACATACTGCTTGTCTTGTGATCATTTGCTTGGATTTTTTCCTTCAAATTCATTTTTTTGGTAATCTTTGATTGACTTCTGATCTTCATCAGTTGGAGCTGCTTTTGACCTAGAGAAATTGGATAGTTATACCAAGGCTGAGTTAAAGCAGTTCTGTAAACGTTTTGACTGTCCCATTAAGAGCTCATCCAAGAAAAAGGAGCTGCAAAAGGCGCTGAGGGCCTGGGTGACAGCCAAAAGCACTGAAGGGCAATCAGAGGAGGGGGAGGATGAGGAGGAGGAAGAGCACTCCATACACAATGGTATTGTGGGTGGGCCTGTTATGTCCAGGGAGAGGGTCTCCAGGGCAGGTAGCAGTGTCTCATCTAAGCGTCTGACCCCTGAAGAATTGCAGGACAGACAGGCAGAGAGGGAGCACCAGAGGGAGTTGGAGAAAATGAGGATAGCCCTAGAAGAGAAAAAGATTTTGTTGGATCATGAGCGTAGCTTGAGAAAGCTGGATCAGAGCAACCAGTCTAGTAGCGATGGTGGCAGCCACATCACAGTGCAGCCTGAAAGGAGGTTGCACATTCCAAAAGATCTTGTGAAGGATTATAAAAGGGAGGACGACATATACTTGTGGTTTAAGGGGTATGAGTCTGCTCTCCAAATGAATCTGGTCCCTGAAGCTCATTGGGGGCGGGTCTGTGGAAGCACTTTGAGGTAGAGGGGAGGGATACACTGACAGCCCTACGGATGCTCAGAATCTCACCTACTCTAGCATGAAGGATGCCGAACTCACAAGGTATGATCTCATCTCTGAGCAGTACAAGGATAAGTTTAGGTCCTACAGAAAAAGGAATCCCAAACATGGTTGGAATGTGTTGATATTTATTGCAGGTCACTGGATGGTTGGGTGAAGGGCAGTAAGGTAACTATGTATGAGGGGCTTTACAATCTCATTGCTTGGGAGCACTTGTACAGTTTATGTTTTCCAGAGCTGTGCCAGCACCTGATTGACAGCAAGCTGACTGACCCCCAGGAAGCTTGCACAGGAAGCGGGCCGCTGGGAGAGCACCAGGGTCCAAAAGAGGTATGGGATAATCACCCCAAGGGTGGCCAAGGTCCCTCTCAGAAGAAAGGGGGTGTAAGGGTAAACAGGGGGGGTTCTCTAAAGGGCCCCAAACTGATTCCCAGGGTAAGGCTTCCCAACACCCCCAGTGAGAAGAGGCCGTGGTTCTCCAAAGGGAAGCCAGTGGCAGGTGGTCCCTCACGTAAGTGCTATGCATGTGACCAGGTGGGTCATGTGAGGGGGGACCCCAAATGCCCCAAAAGTACACCGGCACCCACTGGTGCGCGGTCCCAGGATTTGGCTAGTGTAGCGCTTGGGGAGGAGTTGGTTCCAGGTGGGTGGGAGCCAGCTGAGATGACCCTTGTCTCACTAGGGGACAGTGAGATGGTCCAGAGAACCCTTGTGCCTGAAAACACTAAGCAGTGGGTGACCATCAATGGACAGAGGGTGGAGGCTCTGAGAGACACAGGAGCCAGGGTGACTACAGTGAGGAGTCACCTGGTATCTGAAGGGCAGATTGATCCCCGGGTACTTCACCAAGTAGTTGCAGTGGACAACTCAGAGTGCCTGTGCAGAGTGGTGCAGGTTGCCTTTGAATGGGGGGGGTCTCAGGTTCCTGGAAGGGAGGTGTGAGTCCAACCATGCCTGTTGATTGTTTGCTAGGCAATGACCTGGAGGATTCCCCTTGGAAGGAGGTGGAACACAGGTCTCACTTGGAGATGTTGGGTCTGCCTGGGTGGGTATGCGTATCCACCTGGTCGATGGCAGCCCGTCAGGGTAGTCAAGAGCCCCTGGAGCCTGAAACAGTGGCCCAGGGGACCGCCAAGAAGAGGAAGGGCAGGGGGTGCGGGAAACCGGCCCCAGAAATTCTCACGGTCCAGGAGGAGGTGGAGCCTGAGGGTGATGCTCCGGAGCCTACAGGGGAACATGTGGTTGACCTGGGGGAGGTACCTGAGCCGTTGCAGTGGCAGCAGGAAGGGGGACCCACCAGGGAGGCATTCTGGAAGCACAGAAAACTTTCCCTACTCTAGAGGGACTGCGGCAGCAGGCTGCAGCCCAGCCGGCTGGAGAGGAGCCAAGTACTCACCTGATCATTGGGAGGACGAGCCTAAAGTTCCTGAGACTGGGTCAGCTCGTATTCTGGTGGTTCCCCAGTGCTTCAGGGCCTTCCTACTGGGGTTGGCTCATGATGTGCCTTTGGCAGGACATCTGGGGCAGGACAAGACCTATAAGAGGCTTGTCTCCCACTTCCATTGGCCCCAGATGAGCAAGCATTCTGCTGCACACTGTAGGTCTTGCCCAACTTGCCAGGCAAGTGGCAAGAGAGGGGGGAAATATAAGGCACCCCTCCAACCTTTACCTTTGGTTAATACTCCCTTTGAGAGGGTAGGTATTGACATTGTGGGGCCTCTGGACCCCAAGACAGCCTTGGGCAACAGTTTCATCCTGATCTTGGTGGACCATGCCACCCGGTACCCAGAAGCCATTCCTCTGAGGTCAGTCACTTCCCCTGTGGTGGGTCGTGCACTGATGGGGGTTTTTACCCGCATGGGGTTCCCCAAGGAAGTGGTATCTGATAGGGGTACCAACTTCATATCCACGTATATGAAGTCTCTGTGGAAGGTGTGTAGGGTGACCTACAAGTTCACCACCCCTTACCACCCCCAAAGTAATGGTCTGGTTGAGAGATTCTATCGCACCTTGAAAGGCATGATCATGGGCCTGTCAGAGCCCTTGAGGCGTAAATGGGACATCCTCTTGCCGTGCCTTCTGTTCGCCTACAGGAAGGTGCCTCAAAAAGGGCTTGGCTTTAGTCCTTTTCAGCTGATTTATGGCCACCCTGTGAGGGGACCTTTGAGTCTGGTGAAGGAGGCTTTGGAGAAAGCCCCTAGTAAACCCCCCAGGATGTATTCGGTTACATGCTGGCTCTGAGAAACCAGAGTGCCCACTTCAGGAGTTTCACACAAGAGAACCTGGAAGCAAGGCAGGAAGACGTGAAACGCTGGTCTGACTAGAATGCCACTCTGGCCGAGTTTCAACCTTGTCAGAAAGTGTGGGTGATGGCACCAGTGGAGTTTAGTGTGCTCCATGACAAGTGGACTGGGCCATTTGAGGTGGTGGAGCACAAGAGTGAAGTCACCTCCCTGGTGGGCTTGCGGACTCTCAGGAACCCTTTAAGGGTCCTGCACGTGAACCGGCTCAAGCCACACTTTGAACTGACTGAATTTCCATGCTCCTAGCAACAGATGATGGGGTGGAGAAAAAGAGTGAGCCTCTTCCTGACTTCCTGTCTGTTGAAGAAAAAGATGGGTCTGTGGAGGGAGTGATCCTCTCCCCCTCCCTGAACTCAGAGCAGCAGAGGGACTGTCGCCAGGTGTTAGGTCAGTTCGCCTCCCTGTTCTTCCTGATCCCAGGGGTCACAAACTTGTGGACACTGGGGACAGTACTCCTGTTAAACACAAAGTTTACAGAGTGACTGACACAGTAAGGGCTAACATTAAAGTGGAAGTCTCTAAAATGTTAGCATTGGGGGTTATTGAGTTTTCCAGCAGCCCTTGGGCCAGTCCAGTGGTTTTGGTCCTAAAGCCTGCTGTTCCTGGTGCCACTCCAGAAGTTAGGTTCTGTGTGGATTACCGGGGACTCAATGCGGTCACTAGGACTAACGTGCACCCCATCCCCGAGCTGATGGGCTCAATGACTGATTGGGAGCTGCAAAGTACGTAAGTACGTTTGACCTTACCTCTGGGTAGTGGCAGATCCCCCTGACTGAGGGGGCTAAGGAGAAGTCTGCATTCTCCACACCAGATGGGCACTATCAGTTTAGGGTGATGCCCTTTGGAATGAAGAATGCCCCTGCCACCTTTCAGAGGTTGGTCAACCAGGTGTTGGCTGGGCTGGATGAATTTAGTGTTGCCTACCTAGATGGCATTGCTGTCTTTAGTTCCACATGGGAGAAACACTTGCAACATTTCTGTAAGGTGTTGAAGGCCTGGCTGAAAGCAGGCCTTCCTATTAAGGCAAGCAAGTGCCAAATAGGGCAGGGTTCTGAGGTGTACTTGGGACACCAGATGGGTAGTGGCCAGATGGCACCCCTACAGCCAAAGATTGAAACCATTCTGGATTTGGAGCCCCCCATGACACAGACTGAGATGAGAGCCTTCTTAGGTCCCACAGGATACTATAGGAGGTTTGTCAAGGGGTATGGCACAATTGTTGCTCCCTTGACTAAGATAACTTTCAAAAAGCAGCCCAGAAAAGTGAGCTGGACTGAGACTTGACAGACGGCTTTTGATGTCCTGAAGGCTGCCATGTGCACAGCACCTGTGCTGAAGGCACCTGACTATTCCAATGAATTTGTTGTGCAAACAGATGCCTCCGAGCATGATATTGCAGCTGTACTCTTACAGCTGAATGAAGAGGTCCTATATCAACTTGTAGCCTTCATTAGCAGGAGGTTACTTCCCAGGGAACGTAGGTGGTGTGCAATTGAGCGTGAAGCTTTTGTTGTGGTCTGGACACTGAGGAAGCTAAGCCCCTACTTGTTTGGGACTCACTTCCGGGTTCAGACAGACCAAAGGCCCCTCATATGGTTCATGCAGATGAGGGTTGAGAATCCCAAATTGTTGAGGTGGTCCATCTCCCTATAGGGAATGGACTTTATGGTGGAACACTGCTCTGGCACCAACCACACCAATGCTCATGGTCTGTCCAGATTCTTCCGCCTTAGTGATGAGAACTCCCATGAGGTTGAGTAGTTGCTTCTCACTTTCAACAGGGGGGACACGTGTTAGACTTGGCATCAATGGCATGGTCTCCTCTAACTTTTTGCCTCTACTTCCCAGGTTGTTTATGTGTGCTGGACTCTGTTTTTGCTGTTTTTGTCTTTGCTCTGGACACTTTACCACTGCTGATCAGTGCTAAAGTGTAAGTGTTCCCTGTACAGTATAACCTGTATATGTATATTGGCTTATCCATGATTGGCATATTTGATTTACTAGTAAGAACCTAGTAAAGTGCACTAGAGGTGCCAAGGGCCTGTAAATCAAATGCTACTAGTGGGCCTGCAATACTAGTTGTGCCACCCACATTAGTAGCCCTGTAAACATGGCTCACACCTGCTATTGCAGTGTCTGTGTGTGTAGTTTTAAATTGCCAATTTGACTTGCCAAGTGTACCCACTAGCCAGGCCTAACCCTTCCCTTTTTATACATGTAAGGCACCCCTAAGGTAGGCCCTAGGTAGCCCCATGGGCAGGGTGCAGTGCATGTTAAAGTTGGGACATGAACTTATCAGTTTTACATGTCCTGACAATGAAATGCTGGCAAATTCAGTTTTCACTGTTGCAAGGCCTAGCTCTCTCATAGGTTAACATGGGGGCTGCCTTTAAATATTACTAAAGTGCAGACTCCCTTTGGGAGCAGATAGACATTTGGAGTTTGGGGTCTTTGAACTCAAAATTTAAAAATACATCTTTTAGTGAAGTTGGATTTTAGGTTGTGTGTTTGAAAATGCCACTTTTAGAAAGTAGGTGTTTACTTGCTCAAACCATTCGGTGACTCTGCTTGTTTGTGGATTCCCGTTCTGGGTCAGTTTGACAGTTGAGCTGTTGGGACCTCTCCTCTGGACATTAACACAAAGGGAGCTGGGGTGTATCCTGTAAATCCTGATGGGCCATGTGGACTGAGAGGAGGGGAGAAGTGTTCACTGACACTTGAAAGGGCTGTGCCTGCCCTCACACAATGCAGTCTCCAACCCCCTGGTGTGTGTCTGGGGCCTGGCCTGGGCAAGGGGCCATCTTCTAAACAACAAAGACTTCTCTTTGAAGTAGGCCTACTTCAAAGGCAGAAAGGGGTATAAAAAGAGTACCCAAATCCCCTGAAAACCAGATTACTTCTGGATCCAAGAGGAACCTCTGCCAAGGAGAAGAGCTGGAAGCTGGCGGAGGAGTACTGCCCCTTTTCCTGTGACTGTGCGTTGCTGGGTTGGCCTGCAGTAGCTGCTTCTGCCTGAGGGAGGACAAAGACTGACTTTTGTGCAACTTCCCACTGGTGAAGAATCCAAGGGCTTGAATTGAGCTTGCCTCCTGTTGTTGAAGTCTCGGGGACATCAAAGACTTTCTGCCAGCACTTGTGCTTTCTGCTGAGAGTCGTGCCTGCCAAGTGGTGCCCTAACCTGCCTTTGGGCCCTTGAAAGGTGCAACTGGTGGAAAAGGACAGAAATCCATGCAAAGACCGCCGTACAGGGAAAGTTTTGACACACCACCTGCCTCGCAGCTGAAAAACGACGCCTCGCCGGCCTCTTGGCTAAAATAGATGCTCCACCTGCATTGCGGCTTGAGATCGACGCAATGCAGCTGGATCAATGACGTGCAACACCCGCAGGAGCTGCTGCTAGGGACTCAAGCCCCCATGCATCACGGTATCTTGACACCGTGTGACTGGATTTTGAAGTAACCGCTTGGCTCCAAAAAATCAACGCAAAGCCTGGCCTGATCCGAGGTGCCCGCCCAGATTGATGCATCACTCTCTTGCGAGAGAGAAGAAACGACGCACGACGACACGACTGGAGAAGGAACGACGCACGTTCCCGCTTGTGGGTCAGAAAACGACACATCGCTGGCCTTTTTCGGTGCACACTAGCCCATGTGGCTTTATTTTTGCCTTTTAATTCATAATTTTACTTGTGTACATTGGATTTTTGTCATTTTGGTATTGTTTTATATAGATCAATATTACCTATTTTTCTTAACCAGTGTTGTGTCATTTTGAAGTGTTTTCACTGAGTTACTGTGTGTGTTGGCACAAATACTTTGCACCTTACTTCTGAAGTTAACCCCTTCACTGCCATGCCTTTTCCCCCTCAGGTGCCAAGCCTTTTTTTAGCTGTTTAGGGCAGTTTTCGCTTAGACCCTCATAACGTTTTGTCTACATAATCTACCAATGCCAAATTTGCATCCTTTTTTTTCCAACAACCTAGGGATTCTAGAGGTACCCAGAGTTTGTGGGCTCCCCTGAAGGAGACCAAGAAATTAGCCAAAATACAGCAAAAGTTTTGTTTAAAAAAAGAAAATGGGAAAAACGGGCTACAGAAGAAGGCTTGTGGTCTTTTCCCGGAAAATGGCATCAACAAAGGGTTTGATGTGATAAAATCACCATCTTCCCATCTTTCAGGAACAGGCAGACTTGAATCAGAAAACCCAATTTTTCAACACAATTTTGGCATTTTACTTGGACATACCCCATTTTTACTATTTTCTGTGTTTTCAGCCTCCTTCCAGCAACTACCTCGAGGTACAGTTTTTTCTCACATGCAGCTCACCCAGGGACAGTTAGCAAGTGTAGTGAGAATTGGCATCTCCTTGCATGATTTTCAGGTGCTAGGGGGGCACCTGGCAAGATTTTCTCACTGCGAACGGTTGCAAGCGGTCGTGACTGTCCATGGTGAGAAAGCTGCCGCTCAAATACAAAATCAACTCAAGTGGCAGCAAAATCAACTCGAGCAGCAACGCTCAGGATCCCAGAAAGCTAAACATTTCTGAAAAGTAGACAAAATTCTGAATTCAGTAAGGGGTAATTTTTGTAGATCCTACAAGAGTTTCCTACAGAAAATAACAGCTGAAATAAAAATATATTGAACTTGAGGTGAAAAAACAGCCATTTTTCTTTACATTTTAGTCTGTAACTTTTTCCTGCGATGTCAGATTTTTTAAAGCAATGTGCCATTACACCTGCTGGACTCTTCTGGTTGTGGGGATACATAGGACTTGTAGGTTCATCAAGAACCCTAGGTACCCAGAGCCAATAAATGAGCTGCACCTTGCAATGGGTTTTCATTCTATACTGGGTGTACAGCAATTAATTTGCTGAAACATAAAGAGTGAAAAATAGGTATCAAGAAAACCTTTGTATTTCCAAAATGGGCACAAGATAAGGTGTTGAGCAGCAGTGGTTATTCGCACATCTCTGAATTCTGGGGTCCCCATACTAGCATATGAATAACAGAGCATTTCTCAAATAGACATCTTTTTTAGACACTGTCTTATATTTGGAAGGAACAATGTAGAGAAAGACAGGGGGCAAGAACACTTGTTCTGCTATTCAGTGTTCCCCCAAGTCTCCTGATAAAAATGGTACCTCACTTGCGTGGGTAGGCCTAATGCTTGCGACAGGAAACGCAACATGGACACATCACATTTTTACATTTAAATCTGACGTGTTTTTTGCAAAGTGCCTAGCTGTAGATTTTGGCCTCTAGCTCAGCCGGCATCTAGGGAAACTTCCAAACGTGCACATTTTTGAAAACTACACACCTCAGGGAATCCAAGAGAGGGTGACTTGTGGGGCTCTCACCAGGTTCTGTTACCCAGAATCCTTTGCAAACCTCAAAATTTTGCCCCCAAAAAGTTTTCCTCACATTTCGGTGCTGCAAAGTTCTGGAATCTGATAGGAGCCACAAATTTCCTGCCACCTAGCGTTTCCCTAAGTCTCTCGATAAAAATGGTACCTCACTTGTGTGGGTAGGCCAAGCACCCATGACAGGAAGTGCCCCAAAACACAACCTGGACACATCACATTTTCCCAAAGAAAACATAGCTGTTTTTTGCAAAGTGCCTAGCTGTGAAATTTGACCTCTAGCTCAGCCGGCACCTAGGGAAACCTAGCAAACCTGCACATTTTTTAAATCTTGACACCTAGGGTAATCCAAGATAGGGTGACTTGTGGGGCTCTCACCAGGCTCTGTTACCCAGAATCCTTTGCAAACCTCCAAATTTGGCCAAAAAACACTTTTTCCTCTCATTTTAGTGACAAAGTTCTGGAATCTGAGAGGAGCCACAAATTTCCTTCCACCCAGCGTTCCCGCAAGTCTCCTGATAAAAATGGTACTTAACTAGTGTGGGTAGGCCTAGCGCCCGCGACAGGAAGTGCCCCAAAACACAACGTGAACACATCACATTTTCCCAAAGAAAACAGAGCTGTTTTTTGCAAAGTGCCTAGCTATGGATTTTGGCCTCTAGCTCAGCCGGCACCTAGGGAAACCTACCAAACCTGTGCATTTTTAAAACTAGACACCTAGGGGAATCCACAATGGGGTGATTTGTGGGTCTCTCACCAGGTTCTGTTACCCATAATCCGTTGCAAACCTCAAAATTTGGCCAAACAAACACTTTTTCCACACATTTCGGTGCTGCAAAGTTCTGGAATCTGAGGAGCCACAAATTTCCTTCCACCCAGCGTTCCCCCAAGTCCCCTGATAAAAATGATACCTCACTTGTGTGGGTAGGCCTAGCGCCCACAACAGGAAATACCTCAAAACACAACATGGACACATCACATTTTCCCAAAGAAAACAGAGCTGTTTTTTTAAAGTGCCTAGCTGTGGATTTTGGCCTCTAGCTCAGCCGGCACCTAGGGAAACCTACCAAACCTGTGCATTTTTTTAAACTGGACACCTAGGGGAATCCAAGATGGGGTGACTTGTGGGGTTCTCACCAGGTTCTGTTACCCAGACTCCTTTGCAAACCTCAAAATTTGGCCAAAAAAACACCTTTTCCTCATATTTCAGTGACAGGAAGCTCTGGAATCTGAGAGGAGTCACAAATTTCCTTCCACCCAGCGTTCCTCCAAGTCTCCCGATAAAATGGTACCTCACTTGTGTGGGTATGCCTAGCACCCGAGAAAGTAAATGCCCCAAAACACTATTATCAAATACAAAACTACCTGTTTTTGCGGGGGCCTGCTTTTTTGTTCCTGGGCTCAGCAGCCATTTAGGGAAACCTACCAAACCCAGACATTTCTGAAAACTAGACACCAGTGGACGTCCAGGGAGGTGTGACTTGCGTGGATTCCTTTATGTTTTCTTACCCAGAATCCTCAGCAAACCTCAAATTTAGCTACAAAATCACATTTTTCCCACATTTCTGTGTGAGATCATCACATCGGGACAAATTTCCTATCACCCAATGTTCCCCTCAGTCTCCTGGTAAAAATGATACCTTATTTGTGTAGGTGGGCCAAGTGCCTGTGACAGGGAAGAGCCAAAAACATGTCAAAATTGAGGGGGAACCAAAGAGGGTGCAAAAGGGCAGTATGAAAAAAAAAATTTAGGCTGACAAGTGGGGCAGAATTTTTATCGGTATAGATGCGACAGTGCTGGGCGGTAGAAATTTTGTGGATTTCTGCAGATTCCGGAATGTTCAGAACAAAAATGTGGGAAAAATGTGTGATTTCCAGCAAAGTTGGAGGTTTGCAGGGCATTGTGGGTAAGAAAATGGTGCGAGGTGCATGTGAAGCACACCACCCTGGACTCACGCAGATGTTTAGTTTTCAGTTGTGTTTAGGTCTCGTAGCTTTTTCTACATGGCAGCGTCCCAAAGTCGAAAAACTGCAGCCCTCACCATTCCAGGTGGGACAACTTTGAGAGTTAGACAAGCTCTCATCGCCCAAATGTAAAACCAAAACCCCAGATAATCAAATGTCCTCTTGCTTGCTGTGGGATAAGATGTTTTAGTGTGTGGAGGAGAGCTGAAAGACTGTTACCCCCTTCAGTTGGGGTGGGGGCATAACCATGCCCATACTGGTTGGTAGCCACCACCCCACTATTTTGTTTTTCTTCCCTGGCATCTAGTAGTCTTTCTGGCCCCAGGGGTGTGGATCTAAGGTAATTTCCCAATTTGCCCACTGGTGGGCAGAACAACTTTGGCACCATTTATTTGGGTGGGGGTCTTATTTTGAAAAACAAATCCTCCCTGGTCTCTGGTGGGCTTTCTGCCCCCCTTGGAGGCAGATGGGCCTTCCAAATATAGGCTAATCTTCCCCCATGGCCAACAGTAATGTGCCCCCATGGGGAGCCACCCTTGCCCAAGGAGCTGCTCCCCCAAACAAAACACACACACCAATCCCTGGTGTCTAGTGGTTTCTGCCCCCCCTTGGGTGCAGATTGGCCTAACAAAAATAGGCCTATCCAGGAAGAATTGGCCTAAATACAATTTGCCCCCCAGGGGAGTGACCCTTGCCTAAGGAGCCGCTCTTCATACAAAAAAACATAAAGTAAATAAAAAATATATATATCCCTGGTGTCTAGAGGTTTCTGCCCCCTGGTGGCAGATCGGTCTAATTATAATAGGCCGATGTGCCCCAAGGGGGGGGCAGAAAATGCCTAAAAATATTGTTTCCCCCTGGGAAACAGCCCTTGCCCAAGGGGCCGCTCCCCTTATGCGCAAGTATAAAAAAAAAGTTCCCTGGTGTCTAGTGGTTTCTGCCCTACATGGGGCAGAAATGGCCTAAAATTAATGTGGCCCCCCGGGTCGCTCCCCACTTATAAAAAAATAAATAAAATAAATATCCCTGGTGTCTAGGGGTTTTCTTCCCAAGGGGGAAGAAATGGGCTAAAAAAAAAAAGGCTCCTGGGGGAGCGCCCCTTACCCAAGGGGCCACTCCCCTCATGCCAATTACCAAAAAAATTCCCTGGGGTCTAGTGGGCAACAGAAATGCTGAGAGAAACATGAAAGGAGAGGAAAGTCCTTTCCTCTCCTTTCATGGCTTTCTCGGGCCCTCCAGTGATCGGAAGAGAAATGCAAAAGCATTTCTCTTCTGATCCGAGTGGCAGGCCTCTGATGAGGTCAGCGCCCACAATCACGCCCTGACGTCACCAGATGCCGCGGGGGTGGAAGGGGAGCACTGCCCCCATGAGCCAGTACCAGGACGTAACAGTTACATCCTTGGCGCCTCTGCGCTGCAGCCAAGGACGTAACCGTTGCGTCCTTGGCTGCCAAAGGGTTAAGCCTGTCTGCTCATGCCAAGCTACCAAGGGGGTGAGTGGGGGTTAACTAAGAGTGATTCTCCTTTACCCTGACTAGAGAGAGGGTCCTTGCTTAGACAGGGGGGTAACCTGACTGCCAACCAAAGACTCCATTTCTAACAGTTCTACAGAAACTTCTGGGCTTCTTGGGGGATATTGTATACTGTTGAAGCCACAGCCCCACTCATGCACAGGCTGCATCACTGCTCAAAGCCTAGAAAGAGTGAGGTGACATGGCAATAGTGCCTGGTCATTTATCTTCAATAAACAACGTAACAAGGCACTGCTGTCTTTGACTGAAGATCAATCAGCTGTCATTAAAGTGTCAGGGCAGAATTTAAATGCCCTATGGAGAAGCTACCACCACTACATGCAGTAACAAAGAACATGATAAGAGAACAACTCATCATCATGCACAACAATGAAACAAATAGCCATATTATAAACTCCCCACCAAAAAGTATACCCTGGAGAGCATATCTCATTCTTTAACAAAAATCCTCTTTGCTTTCTCGAAATAAGCTGTAATTCAACTCAAAGGAATGCATACAAAACATGATAAAGAAATCATCTGAGATATCTCCTTCTACTATTGCTCCATTAACTTAACTCTGTGGGGTAGGCCTGTTCAATTGCTTGTTAACTTGCACTAAGAAGGACTGTGATGAACAAGGCGGATGAGGGGATAATAGCACACTCAACTACAGCATAAGCTTCATACCTCTGATTCTTAGTAATTTTCCTCATAGTCCTCTAAAGGAAGTAGGAATGGCAGCGGTTAGTGTCAAAACACAAGGGTAAAGGAAAGAGATGAGGAGTGGATGTTGAGATATAAAGTTCAAGACTCCCTTCTTGCAAGGAGTATTAGATTCCCAGTCTCTAGGTAGAGGAAAAACCTCACATAGCAAGGGCTGTGATGAGCACGACCATTGAGGAGGTAATGGAGCACAAATGCAATGCTTAATACACTTGCACAGACCTTGATGGTGGAACAGGGTCTCCTAAATCAGGCAGACCAGACCGATGTTACATCCAAGGTCTCACAGATGTATACTGCATTGCCCTCACTGGGAAACTGGGGAGTTGACCTGCTCCCAGATTCCAGATTGGTCCATTTGGTGGGATCTGATATGGAGAGCCTTCCAGAAGTTTTTTCCCTGCTTTAATTAGTTGTTCCTTAGAATAGCTCCGGAGATCCTGTCCTGATTTCGCTGGAAGAAAACTTCTCAACTCTACTGCTTTCCCCTGCCGGAGTGCTGACCTTTATGCTTGAACACTCATACTTTTTCCCCTGAACCTTAAACTTGGTTCATCTGATGCTGACACCTTCAACGTAGAGTTTCCTCGCTCCTGAGAAATGTATTGCTGATGTTAGCTCAAGTCGACAATCAAATGTCCATACAACCAGTGAGAGATTTTCTTTGAGTTTGAGTTTGAGATTCAAGGAACCCCGCTCCATCAGGGCTTTGGCATTCCGACCCCCTTAGCATCAGGACTCAACAAATCATAGTATTCGTTGCTGCAACCTAATTTCATGAATTTCTGTGGCCTGCTTTGTGCTGCACAGAAAGTCACAAAGAAGCCTTCCTGGTCACAAGACCTTCCACATAATGGACAGTACAACATATTTACAGGGTGCAGAAACACAAATAGATTGGCGGACTGTAGCAGGCATCATGAATCACTCTGTATTATAGAACGTAAGTGTAGGAGGCTGGACTGGCTTGTAGTGAGTACCTAGGGGTACTTGCACCTTGCACCAGGCCCAGTTATCCCTTACTAGTGTATAGGGTGTCTAGCAGCTTAGGCTGATAGATAATGGTAGCTTAGCAAAGCAGCTTAGGCTGAACTAGGAGACGAGTGAAGCTCCTACAGTACCACTAGTGTCATATGCACAATATCATAAGAAAACACAATACACAGATATACTAAAAATAAAGGTACTTTATTTTTATGACAATATGCCAAAAGTATCTCAGTGAGTACACTCAGTATGAGGATAGCAAATATACACAAGATATATGTACACAATACCAAAATATGCAGTCATAGTATTAGAAAACAGTGCAAACAATGTAAAGTTACAATAGGATGCATTGGGGACACATAGGGATAGGGGCAACACAAACCATATACTCCAAAAGTGGAATGCGAACCACGAATGGACCCCAAACCTATGTGACCTTGTAGAGGGTCGCTGGGACTATTAGAAAATAGTAAGGGTTAGAAAAATAGCCCACCCCAAGACCCTGAAAAGTGAGTGCAAAGTGCACTAAAGTTCCCCAAAGGACATAGAAGTTGTGATAGGGGAATTCTGCAGGAAAGACACAAATCAGCAATGCAACAACGATGGATTTCCAGTCGAGGGTACCTGTGGAACAAGGGGACCAAGTCCAAAAGTCACAAGCAAGTCGGAGATGGGCAGATGCCCAGGAAATGCCAGCTGTGGATGCAATGAAGCTGCTACTGGACAGTAGAAGCTGAGGATTCTGCAAGAACGACAAGGGCTAGAGACTTCCCCTTTGGAGGATGGATCCCCCACGCCGTTAAGAGTTGTGCAAAAGTGTTTTCCCGCCGAAAGACTGCAAACAAGCCTTGCTAGTTGCAAATCATGCGGTTAGGGTTTTTGGGTGCTGCTGTGGCCCAGGAGGGACCAGGATGTCGCCAATTGCGTCTGGGGGCAGAGGGGGCGTCAAGCAAGATAAGGAGCTCTCTCAGAAGCAGGCAGCACCCGCAGAAGTGCCAGAACAGGCACTATGAAGATGCATGAAATGGTGCTCACCCGAAGTCGCACAAAGGAGTCCCACGTCGCCGGAGGACAACTTAGAAAGTCGTGCAATGCAGGTTAGAGTGCTGTGGACCCGGGCTTGGATGTGCACAAAGGATTTCCGCCGGAAGTGCACAGAGACCGGAGTAGCTGCAAAAGTCGCGGTTCCCAGCAATGCAGTCTGGCGTGGGGAGGCAAGGACTTACCTCCACCAAACTTGGACTGAAGAGTCACTGGACTGTGGGAGTCACTTGGACAGAGTTGCTGGATTCAAGGGACCTCGCTCGTCATGCTGAGAGGAGACCCAGGGTACCGGTGATGCAGTTCTTTGGTGCCTGCGGTTGCAGGGGGACGATTCCGTCGACCCACAGGAGATTTCTTCGGAGCTTCTAGTGCAGAGAGGAGGCAGACTACCCCCACAGCATGCACCACCAGGAAAACAGTCGAGAAGACGGCAGGATCAGCGTTACAGAGTTGCAGTAGTCGTCTTCGCTACTTTGTTGCAGTTTTGCAGGCTTCCGGCGCGGTCAGCAGTCGATTCCTTGGCCGAAGGTGAAGAGAGAGATGCAGAGGAACTCTGATGAGCTCTTGCATTTGTTATCTAAGGAATCCCCACAGACAGAGACCCTAAATAGCCAGAAAAGAGGGTTTGGCTACTTAGGAGAGAGGATAGGCTAGCAACACCTGAAGGAGCCTATCAGAAGGAGTCTCTGACGTCACCTGTTGGCACTGGCCACTCAGAGCAGTCCAGTGTGCCAGCAGCACCTCTGTTTCCAAGATGGCAAAGGTCTGGAGCACACTGGAGGAGCTCTGGGCACCTCCCAGGGGAGGTGCAGGTCAGGGGAGTGGTCACTCCCCTTTCCTTTGTCCAGTTTTGTGCCAGAGCAGGACTGAGGGGTCCCTGAACCGGTGTAGACTGGCTTATGCAGAAATGGGCACCATATGTGCCCATGAAAGCATTTCCAGAGGCTGGGGGAGGCTACTCCTCCCCTGCCTTCTCACCATTTTCCAAAGGGAGAGGGTGTAACACCCTCTCTCAGAGGAAGTCCTTTGTTCTGCCATCCTGGGCCAGGCCTGGTTGGACCCCAGGAGGGCAGAAGCCTGTCTGAGGGGTTGGCAGCAGAAGCAGCTGCAGTGAAACCTCGGGAAAGGCAGTTTGGCAATACCAGGGTCTGTGCTACAGACCACTGGGATCATGGGATTGTGCCAACTATGCCAGGATGGCATAGAGGGGGCAATTCCATGATCATAGACATGTTACATGGCCATATTCGGAGTTACCATTGTGAAGCTACATATAGGTAGTGACCTATATGTAGTGCACGCGTGTAATGGTGTCCCCGCACTCACAAAGTCTGGGGAATTGGCCCTGAACAATGTGGGGGCACCTCGGCTAGTGCCAGGGTGCCCACACACTAAGTAACTTAGCACCCAACCTTTACCAGGTAAAGGTTAGACATATAGGTGACTTATAAGTTACTTAAGTGCAGTGTAAAATGGCTGTGAAATAACGTGGACGTTATTTCACTCAGGCTGCAGTGGCAGGCCTGTGTAAGAATTGTAAGAGCTCCCTATGGGTGGCAAAAGAAATGCTGCAGCCCATAGGGATCTCCTGGAACCCCAATACCCTGGGTACCTCAGTACCATATACTAGGGAATTATAAGGGTGTTCCAGTAAGCCAATGTAAATTGGTAAAATTGGTCACTAGCCTGTTAGTGACAATTTGAAAGAAATGAGAGAGCATAACCACTGAGGTTCTGGTTAGCAGAGCCTCAGTGAGACAGTTAGGCATCACACAGGGAACACATACCTATAGGTCACAAACTTATGAGCCCTGGGGTCCTGACTAGCAGGGTCCCAGTGACACATAACAAACATACTGAAAACATAGGGTTTTTACTATGAGCTAGCAGGATACCAGTGAGACAGTGAAAACACCCTAACATACACTCACAAACAGGCCAAACGTGGGGGTAACAAGGCTAGAAACAGGCTACTTTCTCACAGTAAGTAACAGAATATCTAGAGGGCAACCTGAAATGAGTACAGTTAGGAGTATTATGTTTGGTCAGAAAAGTGATTCTAGAGATGGAACCAAATGTAACATTGTGTACTCACATTTAATAGTGTTCTGAATTGTTCTCTTGCATTGGAGCATAGTTAGGAGGCCAATCTGGTTGTATATAACCCCTCGTCTTAAGCACAATGTTATCATTAATGAAATTGCCAATGTGAGTGAGCGGGAAGAAAGAGAAGGCAGTAAAGAGAGGTGAGGAAAAATAAGTGCAGTGAAAGAATTGTGCATAATAGCTTAGTGTAAATGGATTATTTAAGAACAAAACACAAATGCAAGAAATCAAAGTATCTCATGTAAACTCAGAATGCTGAAAATGTCTTCTGCATTATCCATGAGAGAACAGCCATGCTGGAGTGCAGAGCAAGTTTTAGGACTAAGGGCTTGGACTTCAAGGGAGAAGCCCTACCGGCAAAATGTACTTTGGCTTTCGGTCAAAAAATCCTTTAATGTCACCACATATATACTGCAAATTCTAAAACAATGTTCCAAGAACCAGAGGGGATGAGAGGAGAGGAGCTCTTGGACGCGAACCCCATTTAATACCAATCTCACCTCAAATTTCCTACACCTATTGACACTTCCCAGTGGAGGGTTATATTTTTCTGTAATGTGGAGCTCTGTCCACAGTCACAATACCACGTTCTTTGTTGTTTAAAAGACCCTGACAACCCAAGTTTGTGTCATGCTTCATCCTCGGGGAGAGGAGAGGAGGTCTTGGACACAAACTCCCTTCAATACCAATCTCACCTCAAGTGTCCTGCACCTATTGACCGTTCCCAGTGGAGGGTTATAGTTTTCTGTAAAGTGGAGTTCTGTCCACAGTCACAATATCATTTTTTTGTTGTTTAAAATACCCTCACAACCCATATTGGTGTCATTCTTCATCCTGGTCCCTAAAAACCAGGATGGGCTCAACCATGCTCCTGGGAGCACTTAGGATTATTTTTCCTGCTGGGGCCCTATGCCAAAAATACCTAGAAAACACCTAAATTATCCCTTTTATTGGTGGTGCTTCTGGTATGATTTAAAATAAGTTTTTAGGGAATATGTGGAAATAGTGATCCCACGCCCTCTCTGTATTAGTCGATATGTTTCAGCTACTGTTCTACTAGGCCAATTGGACCAGGGTTTTAATCAGGACTATTAAGAAGTGTTTGTATGCCCTGGAACAAATCGTATTCCTTTTTATGTCTGGATTACAGAATCCTAAATTACAAACAAGGCACACATGTGATACATACAACATACTTTAAAGACAGTTTTTGCTTTTGTTCAGTGCAGGACTTCCCACTTTGGTTGCCTGAAAAAAGAAAGGAGAATAGACAAAACAACACATATATTTTACAAACATATTTGTTATAAGTTGCTCAACATATGCCATTTTTGTGGTTATCCTTCACCCCACTGTCTGTTCAATAAACAAATGTTTCTTGCAATACCCAGCACCTATGAGTGTGCATTTTAGCTTTTCCAGCACATGCTTATGTAGATGTTATCTCTATTCATCAAAATGTGATTCCATGCATCTACATCCATGCACTATGTCGTAATGAATGCAAACTTCTAATGTTGATGCAATACCACCATAGATTTTTGCCTTTGAAGAAGCGGTCGTAAGAGATATTGAATCATTCGACCCAAAAAAAGTATCCTACCACAATCTGTCTAGAGAGCAAAGGACAGCGACACACAACTAAAAACAAGAACAAACTGTATCATTAAAAAAGCAGACAAAGGTGGGGCGATAGTTGCCCAAACTAATAATGACTATCATTAAGCATGTATGACTGTAATGTGAGATCAACAAAACTTTGCCATAGAAAAAGAGATCAAAAGCTGAGTTGAAATTTGATGGAAAGAGGCAGTGCAAACTGTCCAAATGCCCCCCTCACCATGGGAGTTAGCTCCCATGGTGAGTAGGGAATTTGTTTTATTAAAATAAATTCAAAAAATATAATGGACGATTTGATCGTGTGCGGAGCCATGTGTCAAACTTTAAAAAGCATTGACAGGAACTGCTGTGGTTGGGATTCCTGGCAATGCTTTAGAAATGACCGCTGCCTTGACAGTCATTTATAAATTTAGCGGTCGGAGTAGTCTTGGCCTGGTGAACGTTAATACCTCCACCAGGCTAACAGACATTGCTCCATCCACCAAACATTAAACCAGGGCGTACATTTTTAACTGATCGAGCCACGGAAATTGTAGCTGTCTTTTTATCAGGGTGACAGCTAAATTCCATTTTGAAGCATGACATTTGCACACTTCTGTTGCTCAGCCAAAGTAGAAGCTACCTTTTATCCCTTACTAGTATATAGTTACTTGTTGTTGCCATTTAGCATTTCCACAGGCAGAAGCTGCTATTTTCTGTGTATTCCATCGCAGGCATATTTTTGATTCTGTTAGACCTGGCATCCTTGGTGTGGGTCTCCACTAACTTTTTCTCTTCAACCCTCTTGTTTTGCTGACTTTATTTTTGCGGGCTTTATGGCTCTGCATACTTAACACTTCTAACCAGTGCTAAAGAGGTGGTGCTCTCTCCTTAAAACATGGTAGAATTGGTGTACACCCATTTGGTCTATTTGATTTAGTTGTAAGTCTCCAGTAAAGTGGCATTCCCTGAGTCAAGGCCCTGTATATTACATGCAACTAGTGGGCCTCTTACACTGATTGTGCTACCCACTTTAGTTGCCCTTTAAACATGTCTCAGGCCTGCCATTGCAGCTTGTGGGTGGAGTTTTAAACTGCCATTTCGACCTGGAAAAATAAACTTTTTGCCAGGCCCAAACTTTCTTTTGTAATTCATATGTCATCTCTAGGGTAAGCCCTAAACAATCAGATGGCAGGGTGCAGTGTATTTAAAAAGTTGGACATGCACTTTTAAGTTTTACTTATCCTGTTAGTGAAAAACGCTTGAATTTGTTTTTCACTCCTGCAAGACCTACCTCTCCCATAGGATAAGACTGGAGTTACCTTAATATATTTAATAAGTGTTGGACCTGGCCCTTTTTGCAGGGTTATTCCCAAACTTTTTGCCTTCTTCCTCCTACTTTTTCTGACCTGTTTTTGTTAACTTTAGGATTCCCAGCACTTTACCATGCTAACCAGTGTTAAAGTGCATACGAACTCTGTTTAAAATGTGTTGGTGATCGGTTTCTCCTTGATTGGCTTATTTGATTTACTAGCAAGTCCTAGGTATAGTGCACAGGTGGACCAGAGCCTGTAAATCAAATGCTACTAGTGGGCCTGCAGCACTGACTATGCCACTCACGTGAGTAGCCCTGCAAACAATTCTCAGGCCTCTCATGGCAGTGCCTGTGTGTGCACTTTTAAATTGCCCCCTCGACCTGGCAAGTGTACCCTCTTGCCAGGCTAAGCCTTCCCTTTTATTACCTGTAAGCTACCCCAAAGTAGGTACAAGGTAGCCCAATGGACAGAGTACAGGGTATTTAAAAGGTAGGCCATGTGTTGAAATGTTTGACATGTCCTGATAGTGAAATACTGCTAATTTCAGATATCACTATTTCAAGGCTTATCTCTTCCATAGAGTAACATAGGAATTGCCTTGAAATATCTTTTAAGTGTAATTTACCTTTGGGAGCAGAAGGAGATGTGGAGTTTGGGGTCTCTGTACTCACAATTTAAAAATACATCTTTTGGTGAAGTTGTTTTTTCTATTGTATGTTTGAAAATGCCACTTTTAGAAAGTGGGCAGTTTCTTGCTTAACCATTCTGTGCCTCTGAAAGTTTGCTGAATACTCACCTGGGTCAGGATGATAGTTGGGCTGTTTGTGCATTCACTCTAGACAGTCACACAAAGGGAGCTGAGGTGTGCCCTGCATATCCTAATGGCCCATCACCAGACTGGTGGGTCTTCCTGAGCTGGAGAGGTGGGAGGATCTGACACTTGCACCTGAATAGGGCTCTGTCTGTACTCACACAAAGCAGTCTCGAACTCCCTGGAGTGTGTCTGGGGCGAGGGCAGGGAAAGGCAAGGTCTTGTGCACTACAAGGCCTTCTCTTTGAAGTTTGCCTGCTTCAAAGACAGAAATGGGTATAAGTACTGGACCTCTGACACCACAAAGTTAGAACACTTCTGGACTTCTGACAGGAAGAAGAGCTGGATGCGGTATGAGGGACTCCCACTCTACCTGTTGCTTTGTTGTGCTGGTCTGCTGCTTGCTGCTTCTATCCTGCGACTGAAAGGACTGGACTTTGCTTTCTACATCTTGCTTTCCAAGGTTCTCCAACGGCGTGAACTGAGCTTTCCTCCTGTTAAGAAGTCTTAGGGACATCAAAAACTTAATCTGCCAGTGGCTGGGCTCTTTTGCTGAAAGTCCTGACTTGCAAAGTGGTGCCAATTCCAGTTCCTGGGTCCTTGGAAGTCAGCACTGGTGCAACTAAGAAGAAACTAAGCACAACGACTCCAGAGTAACTTTGGAACCAGCGCCGCTGTCTGACTTCACACTGCTGCCTACACCGGAGTCTTGGTCCCCACTGAGTGCAACAACTGTGACCTGCATCACAGGCCCAACACCGCCACAGCACCACCAGAGTCCCACCATAGCGTGACTCTCGAGTGCTGTGTCACTGACATCCATGGCACATGACTCTGCTGCAGCACCTGTGGCCCCATGTTGTGATCGCAACACCACAAAGTTGATGCTTTGCATCTTGACCTGCTGGATCCATCGACCCCGCCTTTTCATAAGGAACCAATGCCTCACCTCCCTGCCTAGCAGTAAGGAAATGACACCTCACCTCCCAGCTAGCAGTAAGGAACCAATGTCACACCGGCTCCAGCGATGCCTCACCTCCCCAACTCCGTGCAAAGTCTTTGTTCCCTCATCGTTTTCCAAGGTACTGTACCCAGGACCTGTGTGACTCCATTACCAGCCCACCCTCCCTCGTGAGTAGGGTTGGACTGTTGGGATTGACTCTGTCAAGACGCTGTGATAGCCCCAATTGGAGCTATTGTGTTTCTAAGTACTCTACTAAGATTTAACCTTCGAAAATGTGTATCTTTACTTGTGTATAGAGACCCCATTTCTAACAATAAGCTGTAACTTCCAACTGGGAGCAAGTAGGTAGGTAACTAAAGATTTGGAATTAAAGCCCCCTTTAATGGTAAAGATGGATTTTAATCAAAATTCAGAAAATGCCACTTCTAGAAAGTTGGCATTTTACTTGTGCTAACCATTTGGTGCCTGCAGCATGATCCTGGGTCACATGACTAAATGTAGCTAGCAGTTGGTCTTTGTATTTTGCTCCAGACATTGAGACAAAGGGAGGAAAGGTGTTGGCAGGAAGGATGGGCCATTCTGAGTTAACAAGGGGGAGGAGCTGTCACTTAACATACTTGCACATCACAAAGGATACGTCTGAGAACTCTCACAAAGGGGTTGTGCCTGTTTTTGGGACTCCAGGCAAGCTGGGACCCAGAAAGAGAAGAACGGGATGCCTGACACCTCAAGGGTGTGGAAAGCTCTAGATGTTTCCTCCACTTCAAAGTGGGCACAGGGTATAAATGCTGGACCCTTACACCCAAACCATTAGTACACGTCTGGTCCTATGGACTCTGCTAGGAAGAAAGACTGCTGTGCTGCTGTAAGGACTGTCATTCTACTGGAATGCTCCCATGAATTACTGCTACCATGCTGTGCTAACCTGCTGCTCTGATGCTCTCTTGCCTGGGTGACAAGAACCGGATGTGCATCTCCAAACCCAGGTTCCCACAGTGACTCCAAGGGCTATTTGGCTGACCTCCTGATCAGAAGCCTCAGGGACAGAACATGCTGTAAACAACCTTAAACCCTGCACCTGGAATCTGCCATCCAAGAGTCCTGCCCTCCTAAGTGGTGCCACACCAGTCCTGGACCTTAGAAGTGGGCCTGCATGTGCTTTGTCAGCCCATCTGTGTATTCAGCAGAACTGGCACATCTCTTCTGTGGTTCAGTGCATCTATAGTGGAGCTGATGCATCGAGTGCCGTGCAAATGTCCCGGACACAGGGACATCGCATCAGCTATTGTAACCCATCAGAGATGACTCATCTCCTTGCAAGGACATCGCCTCACCTAACGCAGCCTAATGGAACTGCCGCTGTGCAACGCATCTGACACCACCTCACACTTTGCATCTCCCTGGAGCCGCTGCTACGTAGTGCATCTTCTCACTCAGACTTCACATCATCCCTGTTGCACCATGCATCCTCAAGAAGGGACTCCGCATTTCTTGGCAACCAGAATTACTGTGGTTAACAAGGTAATGTGTTCAGCGGGACCTCAGTGGGTCCCTGTAGTGGGCCTGCACTCCATTGCAGTCAGCCTTTGCCCCAGTTCAGCACAACCAGATAATCTTAATTGGCGCTTTGTGATTTTTTGTGCTATTTTCACTTAAATATTTAAACTTGCATACCTCTGGTTCTGCTGATTAGATTTTTTGTTGTTTTATTCTTGAATTTATTTAATACTATTTACTCTATTTTTCTAATTTGGTGTGGGGTTCTTCCTGTATTGTATTTTCACTTTATCACTGTTTGCAGTGCTGTATAGATACTTTACACATCGCCTCAAAGTTAAGCCTCGTTGCTCAGTGCCAAGCTGCCAGAGGGTGGATCACAGGTTAATTTGGAGTTTGCTTATGACTGCACCCTGACAAGGATTGTGGCTGCTGAGTGAAAAGGGTTTCACCCCTAATTAAACAGGAACCCATTTTTTTTATAGATTACTTTTGTGAGACTCTGCAGTCAGTAGTGTGTAGTTCTGTGCTACAATTAGGTGAGAGTGTCAGCTACACTGCATGGTGAATTTGTACTTCCAAAAGATGGGTCATGAATGAATGCCTCCTGGTGCATTTATTAAGCAAAACTTTAAATGATTTAAGTCACACATCAGAGAAACCAAACACTGTACAAGAGTCTTCAAGTTGCACCTGTATCATGGCTTCACTTGTCGCCACCATTGATCCCTACAAAAACTGAGAAAATTGTGAAAGGGTAAACACTGGGCCTCCTTGTATCTTCTGAATTGCCTTGAGTGACTTTGTGGAACTCAAGTAGATACTGCTTTTGACTGCTATTCACAAAGGCTCAGGTTTTTATACGACAATAGCACAAGTCTCAATGTAGAAAAAACTTTTAGAATTGGGAAGTGTTGTTTGAAGCTTATTCCGAATCACTTAAAGAACAAGACATCATTTGGTGGTCTCCCTCCTCGTTGCAAGTAAAAATAAATGTATCAGTACTTAGCAACCACAATTGCTCTTGCTGAATTACCGACAATCAACTAGCTTCCACTTGGTGAATCGGGAGAGAGAGTTAATGGAGCAGGTAATGATCCACCTTAGTCTTACTGTAAATTGAGTGCAGGGTTGCAATACCAGCTGTGTTAAAAAACCCTGACGTGCATACTTGTCTTTGTACATTAAGCCCTTAATATGTAGGGCAGTTGTACAAAACTTTTTTGGAGGTCGCAAATGGCCCAGTTACCAGAATCGGCCCATTTGCAACTGCAAACAAGCATTTTGAAATGTATTAATGCCAAAGTGTGATTCAGTAGCTTGTTACAGAATTGCAATTTGGTTTTGCAGTTTGCTGTTTGAAAGTTGCATGTCTAGGGCGTCCCTTTCAAATACTGAATCGCAGTGGTATGTATTAATTTTTGGCAACCTAATTATAGTCGCAGAACATTCATGTTTAACCACCTCCTTGAAGGAGGTAACCCGTTTGCAAATGAGAAGGCATCCCCAAGGGAACCCTTCGTCTTTGAGAACAGACAAAAAATATTTTGAAGACCAGCAGACCACTGCGTCTTAAAAATAAAACTTTATAGTTTCACTTCTGTTTTTTTAAACCCATCCTGTTTTTCTTCAAGAAAAATGGGCTGCATTAAAACAAATAGCTCTATTTAAAAGCAATCACAGTCGCGGTGGTCTACTGACCCCAGCAGGCCATCATCCTATTGGGTCACCAACTGTGACCTACCTCATTAATATTCATGAGGTAGGGCAATTTGAGAACCACTAAGAGTAGCTAATTAGAAGTCCAAAGGCTTCTTACATTCCTAATTTTTGTACATCTGGCCCATAGTCCTACCAATGACGGCTGACTGATTCCAGTCCAAGAATCCACTTCACAATCTAGGGAATCACAGAGGTATCAGCACTAACAATTAAATCTGAGTTTTTATTCCAGTTATTTTATTATGCTGCACGGTTTTGTTTTTAGTTTCGGGCAACATAAACAGTAAATTCACCATTTACTTAGTTGTTTACTTCCCATGTGTAGAAGCATGGATGTAAATACATACGGTAGAAAGGAGCATATGCTGCAATCCCGGCCTAACCCTTTGCAACACCAAGCACTGTCCTCCGTTAGCTGAGATCGCTCGGGCCATGAAGGCAATGAAAGGAACAGAGAGGAACCTTCCAGTTTCCAGTGCCTTCTCTTACCCTTGCTCAAATCAGCAAAGAGGAGGCTGATTGAACATCAATACGGAGTAACGAGGAATGGAAGATGTGGATCTGTGGTTGCTCTTTGGTAACCCCAGCACTCTCTCAGAGGCGAAGAAGCCAGTGGCTAGTAGAAAGAGTAAACAAGGATCAAACAACCCTGATGTATTTCTATAGTTCTTTCTTACCCCAATTTGCCTACCCCCTCTCTAGAACAAACAGTAAGATGTTAAGGGGCTAAATGGTAGCCAATGGGTCCAACGTATGATGTCATCAGGGGTCAAAGGGTGTACGATGTCACCTCTGTTATTCCAGGCATTTTGGTGAATTGACATCCATAGAAGTCTACTGAAGGGCAAAGGGTTTGGCAGGGAGCCCTACTATGACGTCACTTCCGTTAACTCTAAACTTTGGTGTCTTGATGTCCATAGGTGGAAAATGAGTTACTGACTCTTGGAATTGTGCCACCCTGTTACCATCTTTGAAAACAGACAAGGAATGTTATGAGTAGGGCTTGGGGGTTAAAGTTCTATTGTAGATTTGGTGAGTCAATAAGGTCGTTGTCAGTTCTTTTTCTCTACAATTATAAACACGTGTGAGGCTCTGAACGAACAACCATAAAAAAGCCTGCAGTGCACAACCATCTGAGCAACCTCTGGTTTCTTCTCTTCTTGCCTTTCTCATTCTCCAAAATGGCTTCCAATTTCACCCCTCCCTTTTCTGACAGCGCCGAGGGTGGAATTTATCACACGACCTCTTTCCCAACGTCTAGAGCCATTAGACTTCACAACCTCGTAATTTCCGGCATTTGAAAACCCACTCAGAATCCCCTGAGTGGTGGAAGAAAGGGAATTATGTACTGTCAATGTTTATTATGAAGACAATAGTGATTTGTTTTGTTGCATTATCATCTATCTCTTGGTCTTTTCCCTCTCTGTAAAGGCTGTTCCCAAGGGAAGAGACCTGGACACACTTAAATGAGATAATTGCTTGAGCTGCAGAGCGCGAGTAACCTTTGAGCGTCCAAATAGACATACTCAGATAAAATAGTAAAGAGAAACATTACAGCAAGGAAAATGTGTCTTTATAAAAGCTGTTTCAACTATCCGAGGTATGGTACTTCAACAATCTATAGTTATAAGACTTTTACAATACGTTTTTATTGAGAAGTCTTTGAAAGTACATTTAATAAGGTGCTCACGTTTCCCTTTGAAGTCCCAGTTATGATCAACGTGGTAACTGCTGTAATAATGCACCTGGAATTTCCTATATTGTGGGAGTTGATCATTTCGTGGTATGGTACTACAGTGGGATAATAAGTGATCCTATGGAGGTCCTCTATGGAGCAGAAGATAATAAGTGGAAATGGTCCCATGACACCGATTTCAACACAATATTCATTAATTCTAGACTTTTCTGCAAATACAAATTCCTAACAGGTTTGATCTAGTGGAATTGTCCTCTGAGTCCCAGTGGGAATACTTTACTGCTGTCCTAGTTTTACCAGTTGGGCAAAAACTCCTGTCTGCACCCAAATCAGCAATGCGAACCGATTTTTAATGCCCCTTATGTAGCTTTACGGTCATTGAGCCTGGGACTAAAATTGTCATTCATCTGAACCATCTGGGCCTGGGTTTATGGTGCAGTACCCAGCATTGATGTGAATGAAACCAACTCAAGCTTACGGCTGCAGTCACTGTGTCGTCGGCAGAACATGCTATACTCTTACTGCATGTGTGACTGTTCATATATTTCAGATGTCAATCATAGTGTGGTATTATGTTACAAACTCTTCTTAGAGCCGAGTCTGAAAGCTCTGTCATTGTCTTGCATGGACTGTGACTATGGTTCAGGCCACGGGCACAACTACACCTGAACTTGGGAGAAGGTTGGGCTTAGAGGTCAGCCAATGGTTAACACTTGAAAAAATGGGGCGGAGCTATTCTTAGAGCCAATACAAGAAAATAGAGTGATACTGTAGGAGGCTAGCCTGGCTTGTAGTGGGTACCAAGGGGTACCTACACTCTGTACCAGGTCCAGTTATCCCTTATTAGTGTAGAAGAGGTGTTTCTAGCAGCTTAGGCTGATAGAAGGTAGCTATAGCAGAGCAGCTTAGGCTGAACTAGGAGACATGCAAAGCTCCTACTATACCACTGGTGTCATATGCACAATATCATAAGAAAACACAATACACAGACATACTAAAAATAAAGGTACTTTATTTTTATGACAATATGCCAAAAGTATCTCAGTGAGTACCCTCAGTATGAGGATGCCAAATATACACAAGATATATGTACACAATAACAAAAATTGCAGTAATAGAAAAAGGAAGTAATGCAAGCAATGTAAAGTTACAGTAGATTGCAATAGGAGCACATAGGTATAGGGGCAACACAAACCATATACTCCAAAAGTGGAATGCGAACCACGAATGGACCCCAAACCTATGTGAGCTTGTAGAGGGTCGCTGGGACTGTAAGAAAACAGTGAGGGTTAGAAAAATAGCCCACCCCAAGACCCTGAAAAGTAGGTGTAAAGTGCACCTATATTCCCCAGAGAGCACAGAAGTCGTGATAGGGGAATTCTGCAAGGAAGACCAACACCAGCAATGCAACCAAAGTGGATTTCCGGACCTGAGTACCTGTGGAACAAGGGGACCAAGTCAAAGAGTCGCGACAATGTCGAGAGTGGGCAGATGCCCAGGAAATGCCAGCTGAGGGTGCAAAGAAGCTGCCACTGGATGGTAGAAGCTGTGGATTCTGCAAGAAAGAAGAGGGCTAGAAACTTCCCCTTTGGAGGATGGATGTCCCACGTCGTGAAGAAGCTTGCAGATGTGTTCCCACGCAGAAAGACCGCAAGCAAGCCTTGCTAGCTGCAAGGGTTGCAGTTAGGGTTTTTCAATGCTGCTGTGGCCCAGGAGTGACCAGGATGTCGCCACTTGGATGAGGAGACAGAGGGGGCGCCCAGCAAGTCAGGGAGCCCTCACAGAAGCAGGCAGCACCCGCAGAAGTACCGGAGCAGGCACTTGGAAGAGGAGTGAATTGGGGTCTACCCGAAGACATAAAAGGGAGTCCCACAACGCCAGAGGACAACTCAGGAGGTTGTGCACTGCAGGTTAGAGTGTCGGGGACCCAGGCTTGGCTGTGCACGAAGGAAATCCTGAAAGAGTGCACAGGAGCCGGAGCAGCTGCAAATCAAGCGGTACCCAGCAATGCAGTCTAGCGTGGGGAGGCAAGGACTTACCTCCACCAAACTTGGACTGAAGAGTCACTGGACTGTGGGAGTCACGTGGACAGAGTTTCTGAGTTCCAGGGACCACGTTCGTCGTGCTGAGAGGGGACCCAGAGGACCAGTGATGCAGTCTTTTGTTGCCTGCGTTTGCAGGGGGAAGATTCCGTCGACCCACGGGAGATTTCTTCAGAGCTCCTGGTGCAGAAAGGAGGCAGGCTACCCCCAGAGCATGCACCACCAGGAAACAGGCGAGAAAGCGGAAGGATCAGCGATACAAGGTTGCAGTAGTCGTCTTTGCTACATTGTTGCGGTATTTGCTGGCGTCCTAAAGCAGTCAGCGGTCGATCCTTTGGCAGAAGGTGAAGAGAGAGATGCAGAGGAACTCTGGTGAGCTCTTGCATTCGGTATCTGAAGAATTCCCCAAAGCAGAGACCCTAAATAGCCAGAAAAGGAGGTTTGGCTACCTAGGAAGGAGGATAGGCTAGTAACACAGGTAAGAGCCTATCAGAAGGAGTCTCTGACGTCACCTGATGGTACTGGCCACTCAGAGCAGTCCAGTGTGCCAGCAACACCTCTGTTTCCAAGATGGCAGAGGTCTGGAGCACACTGGAGGAGCTCTGGGCGCCCCCCCTGGGAGGTGCAGGTCAGGGGAGTGGTCACTCCCCTTTCCTTTGTCCAGTTTCACGCCAGAGCATGGCTGGGGGATCCCTGGACCGGTGTAGACTGGCTTATGCAGAGCATTTCCAGAGGCTGGGGGAGGCTACTCCTCCCCAGCCCAGATACCTTTTTCCAAAGGGGAGTGGTCACTCCCCTTTCCTTTGTCCAGTTTCGCGCCAGGGCAGGGCTGAGGGGTCCCTGAACCGGTGTAGACTGGCTTATGCAGAAATGGGCACCATGTGTGCCCATGAAAGCATATCCAGAGGCTGGGGGAGGCTACTCCTCCCCTGCCTTCACACCATTTTCCAAAGGGAGAGGGTGTAACACCCTCTCTATGAGGAAGTCCTTTGTTCTGCCCTCCTGGGCCAGGCCTGGCTGGACCCCAGGAGGGCAGAAACCTGTCTGAGGGGTTGGCAGCAGCAGCGGCTGCAGTGAAACCCCGGGAAAGGTAGTTTGGCAGTACCCGGTCTGTGCTAGAGACTCGGGGGATCATGGAATTGTCTCCCCAATGCCAGAATGGCATTGGGGTGACAATTTAATGATCTTAGACATGTTACATGGCCATGTTCAGAGTTACCATTGTGACGCTATACATAGGTAGTGACCTATGTATAGTGCACACGTGAAATGGTGTCCCCGCACTCACAAAGTCCGGGGAATTTGCCCTGAACAATGTAGGGGCACCTTGGCTAGTGCCAGGGTGCCCTCACACTAAGTAACTTTGCACCCAACCTTCACCAGGTGAAGGTTAGACATATAGGTGACTTATAAGTTACTTAAGTGCAATGGTAAATGGCTGTGAAATAACGTGGACGTTATTTCACTCAGGCTGCAGTGGCAGGCCTGTGTAAGAATTGTCAGAGCTCCCTATGGGTGGAAAAAGAAATGCTGCAGCCCATAGGGATCTCCTGGAACCCCAATACCCTGGGTACCTCAGTACCATATACTAGGGAATTATAAGGGTGTTCCCATATGCCAATGTGAATTGGTAAAATGGGTCACTAGCCTGTTAGTGACAATTTGTACAGCAGAGAGAGCATAACCACTGAGGTTCTGGTTAGCAGAGCCTCAGTGAGACAGTTAGGCATCACACAGGGAACACATACATATAGGCCACAAACTTATGAGCACTGGGGTCCTGGCTAGCAGGGTCCCAGTGACACATAACAAACATACTGACAACATAGGGTTTTCACTATGAGCACTGGGCCCTGGCTAGCAGGATCCCAGTGAGACAGTGAAAACACCCTGAGATATACTCACAATCAGGCCAAAAGTGGGGGTAAGAAGGCTAGAAAGAGGCTACTTTCCCCCCCCCCCTGCCCCCCCAACGAAGGACAATAAGGCTAACCTTGGCCAGTTGAGATTTATTGTCTAAGTGGTGATAAGTGGAGAGTAGCTCTGCAATAGACTGGTTACGCCCTTTATCATCCACTATATGGTTACTTCCCTGTGGGGATGTAAACCACTCTGTTTGAAGTTTTTTTAGCTAACCAACAATGTGAAGATATATTTTCAGAGTTTCTATCAGTAAGTTTTAGTTTAGAGCAGTGGGAATTGTCCACTGGACCTATTTCTAGTGATGAGAATGCCAGACAGGATTGCTGTCTCATTAAAGCCATAGCTGGGCAAAAGCTTTGTCCATATGGCTGGAAGAGAGAACAGGGATGCTGTTTCTCTTGAGTTGGAGCAGGGCAGGGGTGCTGTCCTATGAGCTCCACACTAGGGCAGGGCTGCTGTCCTAAGTGTTGTGAGGCAGTGCAGGGTTTGTGCACTAAAGTTTCCCTGGGAGGGTTGGAGGAATGCTCCATGTTAACTAAAATGGTGCTCTTTTTCTCACCAATATTAGTTATCCCACAGAGAGGTACTTCTACCTCAGGGAGTACAGCTATGCCAGCTGATGATTCCCTTTGTACAGGTGCCACCCCAGGAGAGGTTTCTCCCACCACAGGAATGGTATCCTGAATGGCAGGGTGGGTAGGGGATACTGAGATACCCTTTTTACCTGTTGTTGGAGAGGGATCCTGAGTTTTCAGGCCTTTTTCTCTCCTTTGCTTTTTCATTTCAGTAGAAATGAGAGGGAACAATTCCTCAGGGATACCCAGCATGGCTGCATGGGTATACAACTCTACCTGAGGTCTGTAGGTCTTTACCTAAGAGACAGTCTACAGGTAAGCTAGGTGATACTACCACCTGCTTAGGGCCAGTAACTCCACCCCAACTAATCTGAACTATAGCTAAGGGAAGAAACTTAGTGGAGTTATGGACATCAATAATCTTGTACTGTTGTCCAATGATGTGTTGTTCAGGAGCCACTAGGTTTTCAGTCACCAAAGTGATACTGGCACCTGTGTCCCTGTAGGCCTGGGCCTCAACACCATTTATTGAAACTGTCTGCCTGTACTTATCCATTGTAAGGGGACAAGTAGCCAGTGTGGCAAGGCCAATGCCACTAGGTGTGACAGAAACTGTCTTGGGACTGACTACCCCAGTTTCTATGAAGGACCCATAAGTGAACCCAACTACACCCTTAGCTTGACTGTTGCCAGCAGTCCCACCACTATTACCACTACTGCTAGGGGCACTAGAGTTTGATGTATTAGTGGTGGTAGGCTCAGGGGGTTTACCTGGACAGGACTTATCCCCTGGCCTATGGCCTTTATTTTTACACACAAAGCACCAAGGATTTTTAATGTGTGTAGGTTGTGAAGGAGAGGAAGAATTTGATTTATCCCCAACCCCTGAAGAGTGTTTAGGATTTGAAGAAGGATCTTTGGTTTTACCCTTATCCCCATGCTTATCCTGAGATTTCTCACCATCTTTCTTCTTGCCATCCTTGTCACCCCCTGTATGAACCTTTCTGTTCACTCTTGTTCTGACCCATTTGTCTGCCTTCTTTCCCAATTCTTGGGGAGAGGTCAGATCTGAGTCCACTAGATATTGGTGTAACAAATCAGATACACAGTTATTCAGAATATGCTCTCTCAGGATTAGATTGTACAGTCTTTCATAGCCAGAAACTTTACTGCCATGTAACCACCCCTCCAAGGCCTTCACTGAATGGTCAACAAAGTCTACCCAGTCTTGTGAGGACTCTTTTCTGGTTTCTCTGAACTTAATCCTGAATTGTTCAGTGGTTAAGCCAAATCCATCCAAGAGTGCATTCTTCAAAACTGTAAAATTATTGGCATCACTTTCCTTAACAGTAAGGAGCCTATCCCTACCCTTTCCACTGAAAGATAGCCATAGGATAGCAGCCCACTGCCTTTGAGGGACCTCCTGTACCATACAGGCCCTCTCAAGTGCAGCAAACCACTTTTTAATGTCATCCCCCTCCTTGTAAGGGGGAACTATCTTATGCAGATTCCTAGAATCATGTTCTCTCACAGGATTGCAATCTGGAATACTGCTGCTGCCACCATGGGGTCCAAACCCCAACCTCTGTCTCTCTTTTTCTAAGTCTAGGGATTCCCAGTCTAGAGCCAGCTGTTGCTGTTTAAGCTTCAGTCTGGACTCTTCCACTCTCAACTTATTGAGTTCCCTTTCTAACATCCTGTCATCAGGGTGGGTAGGTTGGGAATGTTTTGACACAGAAGCATGATGAGAATGAACAGAGGGAGACCTGTCCCTAACAGTTGGCACTCTAGCAACCTGGCCTGCAGGAACAAAAACATCCCTACTGTGATGGGAGCTTCTATTACTACCAGCATTGCTAGGTGGTCTGCTAAGGGGCAGATTAGGAAGGGCACCCTCTAACACTTTTACTGGGGGTTCCCCTGAGTCAGAGTGTGAGCTATCTCCTAACTTCTCAATTGAACTGCCAGCTAAGGCCTTATCATTTTCAATAAGCATGTCAGACAATAATTCTCTAGAGGGGTTCTTTCCTACCACCAAATCTCTATCAATGCAGAGACTCTTTAGGCCCTTAAAGTTAATGTGGTCATAAGCTGTACTGACCAAATTAAGAGGAGTTCCTACATCAGGCATGATAGAAAAAGGTTTAGGGAGAGATAAAAGAGAGAAAAAGTTTTAGGACTTTTTAAAGAACAGGAAAAAAAAACTTTTTCAACTTTTTGAAACTTTTTCAAAGTTTAAGAGTACTTTTCAGCACTTAGCAGATAGTGTAAGAGAAGAAAAGCAAAACTTTTTGGTTAGGTGTACATACACTGAACTTGTTTTGTATATTTTTCTCTTATGAAAAGTACAATATGACAAAGTGGTAAGTAGTTACAAGTACTTATCCCACCGCTGCACAACCAATGTAGGAGGATGGCCTGGCTTGTGGTGGGTACCAAGGGGTACTTACACTCTGTACCAGGTCCAGTTATCCCTTATTAGTGTAGAAGAGGTGTTTCCAGCAGCTTAGGATGATAGAAGGTAGCTATAGCAGAGCAGCTTAGGCTGAACTAGAAGACATGCAAAGCTCCTACTATACCACTGGTGTCATATGCACAATATCATAAGAAAACATAATACACAGATATACTAAAAATAAAGGTACTTTATTTTTATGACAATATGCCAAAAGTATCTCAGTGAGTACCCTCAGTATGAGGATGCCAAATATACACAAGATATATGTACACAATAACAAAAATTGCAGTAATAGCAAAAGGAAGTAATGGAAGCAATGTAAAGTTACAGTAGATTGCAATAGGAGCACATAGGTATAGGGGCAACACAAACCATATACTCCAAAAGTGGAATGCGAACCACGAATGGACCCCAAACCTATGTGAGTTTGTAGAGGGTCGCTGGGACTGTAAGAAAACAGTGAGGGTTAGAAAAATAGCCCACCCAAAGACCCTGAAAAGTAGGTGTAAAGTGCACCTATACTCCCCAGAGAGCACAGAAGTCGTGATAGGGGAATTCTGCAAGGAAGACCAACACCAGCAATGCAACCAAAGTGGATTTCCGGACCTAAGTACCTGTGGAACAAGGGGACCAAGTCGAAGAGTCGCAACAATGTCGAGAGTGGGCAGATGCCCAGGAAATGCCAGCTGAGGGTGCAAAGGAGCTGCCACTGGATAGTAGAAGCTGTGGATTCTGCAAGAACGAAGAGGGCTAGAAACTTCCCCTTTGGAGGATGGATGTCCCACGTCGTGAAGAAGCTTGCAGAGGTGTTCCCACGCAGAAAGACCGCAAACAAGCCTTGCTAGCTGCAAGGGTTGCGGTTAGGGTTTTTGGATGCTGCTGTGGCCCAGGAGGGACCAGGATGTCGCCACTTGGATGAGGAGACAGAGGGGGCGTCCAGCAAGTCAGGGAGCCCTGACAGAAGCAGACAGCACCCACAGAAGTACCGGAGCAGGCACTTGGAAGACGAGTGAACCGGAGTCCACCCGAAGACACAAAAGGGAGTCCCACGACGCCGGAGGACAACTCAGGAGGTTGTGCGCTGCAGGTTGGGGACCCAGGCTTGGCTGTGCACGAAGGAAATCCTGGAAGAGTGCACAGGAGCCGGAGCAGCTGCAAATCACGCGGTACCCAGCAATGCAGTCTAGCGTGGGGAGGCAAGGACTTACCTCCACCAAACTTGGACTGAAGAGTCACTGGACTGTGGGAGTCACATGGACAGAGTTTCTGAGTTCCAGGGACCACGTTCGTCGTGCTGAGAGAGGACCCAGAGGACCAGTGATGCAGTCTTTTGTTGCCTGCGTTTGCAGGGGGAAGATTCCGTCGACCCACGTGAGATTTCTTCAGAGCTCCTGGTGCAGAAAGGAGGCAGGCTACCCCCAGAGCATGCACCACCAGGAAACAGGCGAGAAAGTGGAAGGATCAGCAATACAAGGTTGCAGTAGTCGTCTTTGCTACATTGTTGCGGTTTTGCTGGCGTCCTAAAGCAGTCAGCGGTCGATCCTTTGGCAGAAGGTGAAGAGAGAGATGCAGAGGAACTCTGGTGAGCTCTTGCATTCGGTATCTGAAGAATTCCCCAAAGCAGAGACCCTAAATAACCAGAAAAAGAGGTTTGGCTACCTAGGAAGGAGGATAGGCTAGTAACACAGGTAAGAGCCTATCAGAAGGAGTCTCTGACGTCACCTGATGGTACTGGCCACTCAGAGCAGTCCAGTGTGCCAGCAACACCTCTGTTTCCAAGAAGGCAGAGGTCTGGAGCACACTGGAGGAGCTCTGGGCGCCTCCCCTGGGAGGTGCAGGTCAGGGGAGTGGTCACTCCCCTTTCCTTTGTCCAGTTTCGTGCCAGAGCAGGGCTGGGGGATCCCTGGACCGGTGTAGACTGGTTTATGCAGAGCATTTCCAGAGGCTGGGGGAGGCTACTCCTCCCCAGCCCTGACACCATTTTCCAAAGGGAGAGGGTGTAACACCCTCTCTCTGAGGAAGTCCTTTGTTCTGCCCTCCTGGACCCTAGGAGGGCAGAAATCTGTCTGAGGGGTTGGTAGCAGCAGCGGCTGCAGTGAAACCCCGGGAAAGGTAGTTTGGCAGTACCCGGGTCTGTGCTAGAGACTCGGGGGATCATGGAATTGTCTCCCCAATGCCAGAATGCCATTGGGGTGACAATTCCATGATCTTAGACATGTTACATGGCCATGTTCGGAGTTACCATTGTGACGCTATACATAGGTAGTGACCTATGTATAGTGCACGCGTGAAATGGTGTCCCCCCACTCACAAAGTCTGGGGAATTTGCCCTGAACAATGTGGGGGCACCTTGGCTAGTGCCAGGGTGCCCTCACACTAAGTAACTTTGCACCCAACCTTCACCAGGTGAAGGTTAGACATATAGGTGACTTATAAGTTACTTAAGTGCAGTGGTAAATGGCTGTGAAATAACGTGGACGTTATTTCACTCAGGCTGCAGCGGCAGGCCTGTGTAAGAATTGTCAGAGCTCCCTATGGGTGGCAAAAGAAATGCTGCAGCCCATAGGGATCTCCTGGAACCCCAATACCCTGGGTACCTCAGTACCATATACTAGGGAATTATAAGGGTGTTCCAGTATGCCAATGTGAATTGGTAAAATTGGTCACTAGCCTGTTAGTGACAATTTGTACAGCAGAGAGAGCATAACCACTGAGGTTCTGGTTAGCAGAGCCTCAGTGAGACAGTTAGGCATCACACAGGGAACACATACGTATAGGCCACAAACTTATGAGCACTGGGGTCCTGGCTAGCAGGGTCCCAGTGACACATAAACATACTGACAACATAGGGTTTTCACTATGAGCACTGGGCCCTGGCTAGCAGGATCCCAGTGAGATAGTGAAAACACCCTGACATATACTCACAAACAGGCCAAAAGTGGGGGTAACAAGGCTAGAAAGAGGCTACTTTCTCACAGATACATCGTGCACATCAAACATATTAGCCAACCCCATGCAATTCTAACAAACATGTTCTAGTGAATTTTACAATGTTTATAGGATATTGATAGAAATCTTTAAAAGGGAGAATGGATGATTTGACAACCAAAACCCAGTTTCTACAGATTTCATTCCAAAGCACGTTTGAGCTACTTTGTGCAAAGTTATTTCAAAAGAACGATCCCTGTTGCCAATTCTGTTGAAATGATGAGCTCATGAAATATGTTTAAACCCATCTTCAGAAAGATGCATCCGTCTGACTGCTGATAAAAGGTGCATGCTCAATCCTCGCTTCGAGGAAGACACAACACTTAAAGAAATTACAACAAAAGGAAGTTCCCTTAACATAACTTTACAACAAATTGATTTCTAGCATGCAAAGGACATACATATTCCTTAAAACTCCATAACATGTAGAATATGTGGCTGATGTGCAATGTCCACTCCAACAAAAACAAAAATAGGACTACTTAATACCAAATATTATTATAACAACAACCAGCCTTTCAATTTAGTTCTGAACACCCAGCACACAAAGCGTGACTACTAAAATTACTGTTGTTTTTAAATCCTTCAAGGAGAACATGCATTATAAGATGCAACATTGTTACAAATTCCACCAAAATTCTTTCGGGAAGAATGGCCATATTCACTATAATTGTTGACCATAAATGTATTTACTAATAATAGGAATTAGCCTGGCCTGGGAAGTGGTAGGGACAGTCACAAGAAAACTGTGGTTTGGAGAGGGGAAAATACATAAAAGATAGAGGGCCTCTGTGGATGGCACCCTCTTAGCTACAATAAACAAACAAAACAAATTCCAGTTTGTAAGACAATTGTACCAAAGGACATTTTGGCCCTCATTATGACATTGGTAGTAAGTCCCACTTTCTGCCATGGTGACTGCTGCCAACATACTGTGACCGCGGTGGTATACTACGACCCATATTATGACCCACACATAGAAATCCGTCACTATACAGACACACACACACACACACAAGCCCGCCAGCCCAAAGGTCAATAATAAACGGACAGGAGAAAAACCCACACCGTTACGCCAACAGAACTACGCCCACAGCATTATGACCCACGAATCACTGCAGCGGACATTCAACCTCATTAAACCATTGGCGGTACATACTGCTGCGCTCATAATATACATACACTCAAACAAAACAACACCACATTGGACAATTCAAACAACACACACCTGACACTCATACACACACCACACCCATACCACTATAAAACACACACCCACATAACCCACAACCCTTTATGACTCAAAAATGTTTACAACTGAGAGAGAGAGACACCAAGATCACCCACAGGAACAGAGCTACAGAACACCATCACCCATACACCATCCATGCACCTCACATCACACACCCCAAAACATCACCCCATACACCCTCACACACACCACTCACACTACACCCATGGCATTACAAAGACACCCCAGGTTCTCTGAGGAGGAGCTAAGGGTCATGGTGGAGGAAATCATCCGGGTAGAGCCACAGCTATTCTGATCATAGGTGCAGCAGACATCCATTGTAAGGAAGATGGAGCTATGGCGGAGGATCGTGGACAGGGTCAACGCAATGGGACAACACCCAAGAACAGGGGATGACATCAGGAAGAGGTGGAACAACCTACGTGGGAAGGTATGTTCCGTGATTGCAAGACACCAGATAGCAGTATAGAGGACTGGTGGTGGATCCCCACCTCCTCCCCCACAACTAACAAAATGGGAGGAGCAAGTCTTGACAATGTTGCATCCTGAGGGTCTGGCAGGAGTAGCTGGAGGACTGGACTCTGGTAAGTCAAATCCTTACTACTTTCATCCCCCCCCCACCTGCATGCCATCACTAACCACAAACCCCACCATCACAACCCACTCATCCCAATGCCAAGCCCTGCATGATATACCAATGCATGGACACCACTCATAGACCTGCATGGACAACCATCACCACTGCATGCACACTAGAGACAATCACCTGGCCCACCAAATAACAACTCATACTAAGGCCAATCTGCCATGGCAATATCAATCATAGAGGGCAATATACCCATGCACAAGATGACACATGCTGGAACTATAACACTGCATTTACATACCCAAAGGTCCCCCACACAACGTCACCGGAGACGTTGTGTGGGGGACTAGCAACATCAAGAGGCCCACAGTGATTACAGCAGCTCTGCATGCCTGGATCAGGAGGACCTACCTGGCCCATCAGGGATTTTCGGACAGTCGGTTACCCAGCCACAGTCCCATACCACCACAGAGCCTCCCCGCTCAGGAAACACCAGCACAGCACTCACCCAGTGGGCCCATATCTCTGTCCCCAGGACACGTCAATCAGCAGTGTGTCCACCACTACAGGGACCCCATGCAACCCCACAAACACAGGACAATCAGGGGCCTGGGGTCAGTGGCAGTGGGCACACGGTTCAGGGGTCAGAAGCACAGAACAACAGGGAAGCTGGGAGGACTGCTGTGCGACAGGGGTAGGACAGGCCCAGGGAACCGACCCTCCAGGAGGCACTCACCAACATCATGGGTGCATACCACCATTCCCAGGAGACGATGGGCCAGACACTGGCCAAGTTGCAGGAGACCCAGCGGCTGCAGGAGGGACAGTACCTGGGGATCAGGGAGGACCTGAGGGACATCCACACCACCCTGGTCACCATTGCAGGGGTAATGGCTGATATGGCTAACACCATGAGGGAGGCAGTGGCACACCATTGTGCCCCTGACACTAGCCACAATGAAGAACAGCCCTCCACCTCCGCCAGCTCTAGTGGACAGGAGGCCCTGCCACAGGAACAACAGGCCACCAGCACTCTGTTACCCTGTCCACCTTGAACTGCCATTGCTCCACTTCCTATGCATCCTTGGACAATGCACCTGTGATAAAAATAGAATGAACTCTATCCTGGACTTTCCTCTATCATCACCCAAGCCCATTGCACATCCCCATTTACTTCTCAGCACTGAAATAAACACCCTCTTAAAAAATACAAGTATAGAGTTTGTCAAATGATTTAAGGATGTATTTGTTTAACAATCTGAAGACATTACAATTAGACTGTACAGTTAAGTATACATAGGTATGACCTGTAATGTGCTGCAGTCAATACACCAGGAGCCAGAGTAGGGCAAAAAGATCTGTGAAAAGACATGTCAAAGGGTACAGTAAGTGGCCAGAGTAGTGGGAACAGCAGCCTGCCTATAGAAAATTAACTATACAAAACCGCAATGGAAGGTGAAGTTACAGTGTCTCACCTGTGTGTCACTGGAAGTACTGCTGTATGATAGTTGTTCTGTTGTCCACATCCTCATCTTCTGTCTCCTCTTCGTCACTGTCCACAGGCTCCACAGCCGCCACACGCCCATCTCCAGCCCCATCCTTCTGCAGAAAAGGCACCTGGCATCTCAAGGCTAGATTGTGCAACATGCAACATGCCACGATTATCTGGTACACCTTCTTGGGTGAGTGGCACAGGGATCCTCCTGTCAGATGGAAGCATCTGAACCTGGCCTTCAGGAGGCCAAAGGTGCGCTCAATAATTCTTCTTGTACGCCCATGTGCCTCATTTTAACTTTCCTCTGCCCTTGTCCTAGCATTCCTCACTGGGGTAAGTAGCCATGAGAGGTTGGGGTAACCAGAGTCACCTGCAAATATCGAGGGATACCTGTTAGCCAGATACTCACCCTTAGGGCCAACCCCGCACCCATATACCAGCAGACACTGTTTGGGGACCATGGGTTCACCTATTAGCCACACTCGGTGCCTCTGGAGTTGAGCCATCACATATGGAATGCTGCTATTCCTCAGGATAAAGGCATCATGCACAGACCCAGGGTACGTTGCATTCACATGGGAGATGTACTGGTCTGCCAGGCACACTATCTGCACATTCATAGAATGAAAGCTCTTTTGATTTCTGAACACCTGTTCATTTCTCCGGGGGGGGGGGGTACAAAGGCAATATGTGTACCATCAATTACCCCAATGATGTTGGGGATCAGTCCCATTGCATAGACGTCAGTCTTCATTGTAGCCAAATCTTCAACCTGGGGGAAAACGATGTAGCTGCGCATGTGTTTCATCAGGGCAGACAACACTCTGGTCAGCACGTTTGAGAACATTGGCTGAGACATTCCTGCTGCCATGGCCACTGTCGCTTGGAAGGAGCCACTTGCCAAGAAATGTAGCACTGATAGGCCTTGCACAAGAGGGGAGATCCCAGTGGACTAATGGATACCTGAGATCAGGTTTGGCTCCAATTGGGCACACAGCTCTTGGATTGTCGCCCTATCAAGTCTGCAAGTGAGGATAATGTGCCTGTCCTCCATTGTTGCCAAGTCCACCAGGGGCCTGTACACGGGGGGGATGTCTCCATCTCCTATTCATCCTCAGCGCTCGTACTCTAGGGGTAAAAACGATGAGCATCTGGTCACTTTTCAACATTTCCTCATTGTACAATGCATTGCATGTTGTGACAGAAACAGTATGTTTATTCCCAAAATGTGCCTATGCCGGCTATGACGCAGTTATGTGCCATGGCCTGCCCCCCCCTGAAATGGTGGATGCCTGTCCTGTGTGGAGGGACTAGTGGAAATTAGGTTATTCCACTGGCATTGTGCGCCGTTGCAGGAGGCTGCCGAGAACCGCTGTCCAACTCCTCATTGGTTATCATAGGGCCCTATGGGTTCCAGTAGCCAATGGTGATGTACGCCGGCGGTGACGGTATGCACTGCCGTGGACGTGACCGCCATTTTCTATTTGTTCACTCCCTTGCTACCTGACCTTCTACAGGAGAGGACCTACAATGCAAGTGCTGCTGTAACCTGTGTCTGGAAGCGACCATGGCTCGAGTCTCTGGGGAAAGGGCCCCAGCCTTCACTTTGGAGGAGTTGGAGAGACTGGTGGATGGGGTTCTACCCCAGTACAGATTGCTATATGGGCCTCCAGACCAACAGGTGAGTACACTGTGTGCACGATGTATGGGGCATGAATGCATGGAGTGCTGTGGGCGAAGGCCTCGTGTAAGGCCGGACGGTATGACTGATAGCATTATTCTATGTTTATATCCCTGCAGGGCAGTGCCCATCAGAAAAAGAGTATATGGCGTGCCATTGCCAAGGATGTGCGGACCCTGGGGGTCTATGACAGGCGGAGCACCCACTGTTGCAAACGTTGGGAGGACCTGAGACGCTGGCAGAGGCCCAGCTGGGGAATGCCTCCCAACGAGGAAGGGGTCCCCGTCAAACTCTGACCCCCTTGATGTTCCACATACTGCCTGTGGCCTAACCGGAGTTGGATAGGTGCTTGAGGGCATCACAGCAGCCACAAGTGGGTGAGTACAGTTTCCAATTCTGCAAATTATGCGTGGTGGGGTGTTATCTGGGTAGGGGATGTGGGCCTGTGGGTGCCCCTAGGCCAGGTCGAACATTGCAGGGTAGGTTCAGTGTTGGGCAGGGTCTGTTGCACTCCACCCCTAAACATGCTAGTCGGCATCTACTACTGGGCAGGGTTCTGTGGGTCTCAGGTATGCTGCTATTGGCGATAGGCATTTTTCTCCATGGCCTGGTGAATAGTATTGTGACTGGTAGTGCATTGCCTAGTGCATAGGGCTGTCCCCTATGTGTTGTGTACGCCAACTGTGGTGTTGTTGCTGGCATTGACCAAGTATATCCTCTGTCTCTTCCCCCCCTTTTTGTTTTGTCACCCTGTCCCTCTGTGCATTAGCATCATCTGGCAGAGGAGCAGAGGCACTGGTGACAGATCCACCAACCATGAGGGCACCAGTGGGACGGAGGGTAAGGGAGCACTGCGGTGGAATCTGGAGGGGACAGTTCAGACAGTGACACCTCCTCCGATGGAAGCTCCCTCGTTGTGGTGGACACCTCTATGGCCACCCCAACGACAGGTATAGCCACCACCCCGTTCCAGCACCGCCCTCCCAGTAGCCTCTCAGCGTGTTTCCCGTGCCCGCTCACCCAGGAGGGTGGGCATCTCCTTCGCCCCAGGCAGCCCTGCTGCCCTGAGTGAGGAGTCTATTGACCTCCTGCGATCCATCTTTGTTGGGCAGTCAACCATTGTGAATGCCATCCAGGGGCTGGCAGGGCATTTGCAACAAACAAATGCATTCCTGGAGGGCATTCACTCTGGCGTGGCGGCCTAACAGAAATCATTCCAGGCTCTGGCCTCCTCCCTGATGGCAGCCATTGTCCCTGTCTCTAGCCTCCCCCCTCCAACTTCCTCTACCCAGCCCCATTCAACTCAACCCCAGCCTATCCCAAGCACACCATCAGACCAGCATGCACCCAAGACAACACACAGGAGTGGCTCATGCAAGCACCCCACATCATCCTACAGGCACTCACACAAACAACATCCAGAATCAGACATCAGACACCAGAATCAGACATGCCGACATCTACTGCCTCCACTGTGTCCCCCTCCTCGTCGTCGTCCACCTCCCATGCAGTAGCATCTCCACTCACACCTGCATGCACTATATCCTCAACCACTACCTCCATCACGCCTTTCACTACACACCCCTCACTGGCAGTCACCACCCCCACATCCATGCACACGTCTCCTGTGTCCTCTCCCACTGTGTCTGTGCCCCCTCCTCCCAAAGTACACAAACACAAGCACTCAGACACCCAACAGCCATCCACCTCACAACAGCATCCAGCCCATGCACCTGCACCGAAACACAGCAGCCTGACACCTCCAACCACCACTCCCTCTTCCTCCACTCCCAAACCTTCACCCATTCCTGCCCCTGTGTCCCTAAAAAGCTTTTCCTCTCCACCCTTGTCCTCTTCCCTGCCCCTCCCCTCCATCCTTCACTTCAGGCCAGGGTAGGCAGAACCCAGGCCAGCACCTCAGCTACCCAGTGCACGGCCACTGTAGTTTTGGCAGCTACTGCAGGTGTGAGAGGATCCAAGGAGACACCCGTCAGCACTGGATATGTGCCTGCAGCAGTTGGCAAGGGCAAGAAGGAACCACCAGCTACCAAGGGCAAGGAGGCACCCTCAGCAGGCAAGGGCAAGAAGGGACCACCAGCTACCATGGGCAAAGACAAAGGGCCGGCCGCTGCAGGCAGGATGGATAGGGGGCCTGGTGCTGGATCTGAGCACACCACACCAACCATGGTACTTCAGCTATACGAGGCTCCAGGGAAAGGGCTGGAGCCTCCCCCCACCACTGCCAGCACCGCCATCAGCACTGCCACCAGCACCGCCATCAGCACTGCCACCAGCACCGCCACCAGCCCCACCACCAGCCCCGCCACCAGCCCTGCCACCAGTACCGCCATCAGCCCCGCCACCAGCACCGCCACCTGCACCACTGTGAGCACCACTGTCAGCAGCAGCAGCCCCAGTGTGCAGCCGGTCAAGGCTGCAGGGGAAGGGCTGGACCCTCCCCCCACCACTGCCACTGTTGTGTAGCCATTTTAAGTATAGCTCCATGCACGTTAGTTTAATACACTAGGCCGCTGTGCACCTTGACCTAGATATATTTTATTCAGCTTCGCATTGTTATTTTTACAATAACCAGTTGGGCGGTCTTGTTTTAATTTCTTCTATCTAACTGTTTTTCTTAGTTCAGCACTGTGTTCTTAAACAACGCATTCTTGATCACCCTGTGCTTCAGTCAAGGCTACAGTCTGGTACATTGCCGGTAAACATTGTAGATGTTTACTCTCCAACATTCGTAGAAAATACACATCCTTACGTAAGGACATTTTCTTAGAACACCTGCTGTGTTAGCTATTAAAACACTTTCTAGTCCTAGTATACGTCAAGAGGGAGATTCCAGCCAGGGAACCACAACTGTATGCTGAATGCTCCGCTGCAGATGCTGACACAGATTACAGGCCTTTGCTCAGGTGTGAGGGTTAATGTCCTCCTGGGGAACCTGAAAGGCACGATTTGAGCTTAACTTGCTGTGCTCGCAATATGATTTAGATAGGGAATAGTCCACCGAACCTTGTGGCACTATGATAGCATTATTCCTATGCTTCACTCTGATCGTCACTTTTTTAATACTGTTGTGTTGTGTAGTTCTGGTTATTGCAGCTCACACTTTGCTATCCAAAATGCAGTCGTTTTATTAAACCAATCTTTAAAACTTACACTGCTTCTATTGTCATTTATATATGAGACCGCACTGTGTATGAGAGAACCGGTTGTGACCTGAGTGATCACGACTTCCCTGAGAAGTACTAATATGTGATGCGCTTGGCTGCCCAATCATCTTTACCATTTGGGAGAGATGAGGCACTGCTAGTTAGCCGGAGCAAAGCCCGGATTTGGAGTGACAAGTGTCATCCACCGTGGGTCAGACTCAGTCTCCCACACTGTGGACGATCTTGCTGCTCGAAATCCAGTAGTCTCATTAGGATAATGAGAGCCTACGCGACACCTCCACTGCCACCACCGCTGCCACGAGCACCGCCAGCTGCACCGCCAACTGCAGCGCCACCTGCACCACTCTCAGCACCATTGCCAGCAGCAGCAGCCCCAGTGGTCAGCCGTCCGAGGCTGCAGGGGAAGGGCTGGAGCCTCCCCCCACCACTGCAAGCACCTCCACCAGCACCGGCACTACCACCATTGTGCAGTCGTAGCCACCGGCAAATGGACTGTAGTCCTGCCTCCATGGAGTGTCAGGCATCCTGCCCACTGCAAATCTCGTGGGTGTGACACCCAGGCGAGGGACTGTGACCTGGCACTCCCCAAGTGCTGCATCACTGGGCACAGAGCCCCTTTCTGAACCAGGGGAAGAAGGCATCCACTCACTCCCTCCTTGCCAGGATAAAGCACACTGGGCACTAAGCCCCCTCCAAAACCAGTGGAAGAAGGCATCCACTCACCTCCTCCTTGCCAGGATGAAGCACACTGGGCACTAAGCCCCCTCCAGAACCAGTGGAAGAAGCCATCCGCTAGAGAGACTGTAGCCTTGCACTCCCCAGGACCAAGCAGTGGGCAAACCACCCACTTGAGAGACTGTGGTCTTGCACTCCCCAGGACCAAGCAGTGGGCAAACCACCCACTTGAGAGACTGTGGCCTTGCACTCCCCGGGACCAAGCAGTGGGCAAACCACCCACTTGAGAAACTGTAGCTTTCCACTTCCCAAGACCAGGCAGTGGGCATGTAGCCCCCTCCAGGAGCAGTGGCACAGTACCATCTTCTGGCTGAGGTGCCCCTCCTTACCCGTTCCCCGGAGGTGCCTGTGTATTTTTGACCTGATGCCCCAGCACTGTTCTCTCCGTATTGAGGCAGGAGTCAAGAGGGGCCTTGGCCTATGTGATATGGCCCTGTGGCCCACGGACATTATGGACTGGGCAGTGTCCATCCATTTGTATATATGTATATACTGTTTTGATTTTGAATCACACATTTCTACTATTGTATCTTATTACACTCACTTTATTCAATTCCTCTTGTCCTTGCATTATTCCTGAGGGGTACTGGATGGATATGTAATGTTATTGTATCTGTTTGTGTGTATGGTGTTGGGGGTGGGGGTGGCGGGGTTGCGTGTGTGTCACTCTCTTTTTGCTCCCCCTCCCCTGTGTGCTAGGTGCGGTACTCACTGTGGTCGACTACGCTGGCGTTGGTATTCCTGGTGTAGGAGGAGGTAGACCAGCACGGGTAACACCCGTAGTTCGGGCTCCATGGCGTTGTGGTTGTTCCCTGATTGTCCAGAGGTGAGTCGTTTCCCTTGTGTGTACTGTTTCCGCCGTGTTTTTTATGGCGTTGGTACTGCCCCGGAAGAGGTGGCGGATTGGCTTGTTGTAATAGGGTGGGCGGTACATTGTCTTCCATCTGGCTGTTGGCGGTTACCGTCGCGGTGCATGTTGCTACAACTGTGGCGGTCGGTGTGTTAAAGTGGCTGTCTGTGTTGGCGGTTTCCGCCGTTGTCATAATTCAATTTTTTACTGACGGCCTGTTGGCGGTATTACCGCCGCTTTATCACCGACTGCCAGGATTGTAATGTGGGCCTTTATCTGTTATATTGGAAGCCTTTTCGTTCCTGCATATGTGTTCAAGAGAGGATCAACATATCTGAAAAACTGTTAGACAAGCCCTCGCATCCTAACCTAGGTGTCAGGCTTCACAGGGCTACCTGGTTCATTAGAAATGATTACAGTGACAAATGGGCTCCCTTTGCTATTGGGAGTATGGGAGTAATTTTGTAGGGAATGTTGATAGAGACTACCAGTAGGTCAGGCGTCAGACACCTGAGCTATCTGTCAAGTGATAATGCTCCATCTCCAAAAGAACCCTATACATTAAATATAGGAGTTGAGATTAGTTACTTATAAAATGTAACAAATGTCCTAAGGTATCTTGGTACTGAACAGACTAATACATTAGAAAAGATATGAAGATAATCAATAAATCTGAAGACTTTTAAGAACACTCCTAAACACAGGGAGGCCCTCAATGATGCACAGGTCAAGACTCCATGCATTCCAAACACAGGAAGCAATAAAAGAGAAGGAACATCCCCTTCTACTCACCCACCGAATGTGTCTAAAAATGGAGGACTAATAGCAGGAGAGAAGAGCCAAAATGAAGGGATTGCTTAAACTTGGAAGCAAGCAAATACATATCATGTTGCCTGTTTCATAACAGAATCTGTTAGCAAAGTAGAGTGCCATACAAAGGATCCTCTTAGAAACTGTCAACCGGTGCAGTTTCATTGAGCCTTGGAGAACCTATTCCATTTTCAGAAAATTCATGACACGTCATTCTGCCGTACTCCAAACATGTTAAAGCTTCTAAATAGTTGAGTCAGGAAGGCCAGCATAGCAAGCACTGGCATAATTCAATCTAGAAATGGTGATGATGGTAGTATTAATAACACAATATTTCAGTGGCATCTAATAGAACGTTTTTCCTCATGATCTGTTCTGATGTAATCTTACATTCTCTGCCTTTTATTTAAGTCAAAGTGTGGTGAAGTACCCTCCGGTGTATTTGTGATGAGGTGGGATGTGATAACTGTGCCTTTCATCCCTCAAGTTGCACTGAACTATTGGGGTGCAAACTCCATATCAGTATTACTAGTACTGTGAGGCAACAATCCACCAGTACAGTACATTTATGAGTTAAACCCCACGGAACGGGAAATGACTGTGCGGTCCCGGATTTACCTGGTGTATTTAACATTTAACATGGTATTCCCTTTTCCATGGGGTTTAATGCAAATGTTTACCACCAATTTTTAGCAAATGGTAAAAGTGTTTAGGGGCTGTCTGTAAAAGTGTACAGGGGATTGTTGTAAGGTGGGGTGGAGGGCAGGGGAGGGAAGGAATGGAGAATGTTGGCTGATAGGGTAGAGTATATAATGTTCCCCCCTGCCTTGTTGATATATGGGCAATTGTCATGGAAGGAGTCCGGGCTACCGTACAGGCTTTTCTCCACACTGTCCCCAATAGGGGCCCATGTATTTTTTGCCACCTTGCAGGTGGGCTGGCAAAGTAGAGAGAGTGCAATACCATGAAACATGAGAAACAATGAAAAAATAAACATAGCACGCTATACAAGAAACTGCCTTTTGGACATCCTCAGTGGGTGAAGTGGATGGAATCTATGCAGAATGACATCCCTAATCGTTTTTTTATTTTTACAGTACGTTTCTAAATCTAAAAAAATAAATAAACAGCCATTCCAGAACTGATAATCGGGACCTTGAAGTACCTTTGGCTGAAAGAAAAAGGGAGCAGTTTTCCATGTTCAGTGAAGCCAAGTGAGAGGCAGACAGTGAAAGTGTGACTGCTACCTGAAAGAAATGTAAATGTATGCAATTGGTTGATCAGCAGATCTAAAGGCTGCTTAGGAGTCATTAGGTGGCTTTAATTAAGTCATATGAGGGTTCATGATGACAAAGGTTTATTATATTTGATAGGTAATAGTAGGGGGAATTCAGCTAGGTTCTGGAGTATGTTCTTCTAATGGAAACATAAAAAAAGGTTTGCACTTAATGCATTCTGGTGGCGTATAACTAAAAATATCTTTTTAATGCACATGGGGAAGATTTTATAACAATCTGCACCACATAACAAAAGTGATGCAAACAAGTGCACTCTATTGATTTTGCTCGCTATAATTTGGGGAAATGTTTTTATTTCTCCACACATTTCCAACTTTGCATGGGTGCAGCACCATACAGCACACTTACAAGGTGGGAAAAGTGATAAACTATGTCGAAGCATAGCATTTTGTGCTGGTGCTACCTTTTCAGTTCAAAACCTGTGCTTGACAGCACACACACACCCTTGCACTGTGACACAAGGGTGTGTGCATTGGCGTATGTCATCCTAAAGTGTGCCAGCACAGGCAGAAATGAAAACAACACAGCAACCTTTCTTTGTAGACATGGCGATGCACTGTCCTTTCAGGCAACACAGCACAGCAACTTTGATTTCCGCAAAAAAGTTAAAAAAGTTAGTAAATGTTCCCCTAAATCTCCTTGCACATTTTCCATCAGTTTTTCTTATACTGTGTGTAATACAATTTTAAAATAATGACTGGCATTTTCACAGGGCTTTCAATCCCATGCTGGCACCTCAGAGAACTACACATACAAGTCACTGTTCTACCAATTCCTCAACCAAAATGAATTTTGTGATTGTCTTGTTGCATACAGATACAACCGCATACAACTGCAGGTACAATATTAGTCAAGTGAGCTTTCATAACATAAAATTATGCATTTCCCACCGATTATTTTAACACTTAGGTGGTCATTACAACCCTGGCGGTCGGTGTTAAAGTGGCGATAAGACCGCCAACAGGCTGGCGGTTAAAAAATTGGAATCACGACCACGGCGGAAACCGCCAAAATAGACAGTCACTTTAACACTTCGACCGCCACGGCGGTACAAACAAACAGACAAGCGTAAGACAATGTACCGCCCACAGTATTACATCAGGCCAATCCGCCACCTTTTCCGGGGTGGATTCACTGCGAACAAAAACACGGCGAAAACAGGACTTGGAAGGGAAAACGCTCAATTCTACACAACCCACGAGGAACCAGGACGCCATGGAGCCAGAACTTCATATACTACCTGCCTTTGTCTTCCTGCTCCTCTACCAGGAACACAAACACCGGCGGAGAAGACCACGGTGAGTACTGCACTGCACCTACAACACAGGGGGGGGGGGAAGAGAGTGACACACACACGCAACACCCCCACACTCACACACAACACACACACACAAATACATGTTGATACATTACAGTTACACCCCCCAACCCTCCCTGAAGAATGCAAAGACAAAAGGAAATTATTGTAACAATTGTAATCAATTCAAATACAGTACCCAAAAAGATATATACACTATTTACAAATATACACATCAAGATTTGAAGTCCATGTACTGCACCTACATAGTCCGTGGACCACTGGGCCCAAAATGCATGGGCGAAGCCTACACAAGATACCCGATCAAAATGGAGAGAACACTGCTGGGGCATCAGATAGAAATACAACAGGCACCTCAGGGGGAAGGGAAGGGGGGCATCTCAGCCGGATGAGTGCACAACGCCAGATCCATGAGGGGGCTCCATGCCCAGTGATGTATCCTGGGGAGTGCAAAGCCACAGTCTCTCAAATCTCTCCAGTGGGTGGTTTGTCCACTGCTTTATCCTGGGGAGTGCAAAGCCACAGTCTCTCAAGTCTCTCCAGTGGGTGGTTTGCCCACTGCTTTATCCTGGGGAGTGCAAAGACACAGTCTCTCAAGTCTCTCCAGTGGGTGGTTTGCCCACTGCTGCATCCTGGTGAGTGCAAAGCCACAGTCTCTCAAGTGGATAACAGTCTCCACTGGTTCTGGAGGGGGCTTTGTGTCCAGAGTGCTTCATCCTGCCAAAGACTGAGGTAGTGGATGTCTTTCTCCACTGGTTCTGGAGGGACCTTTGTGCCCAGAGTTCTTCATCCTGCCAAGGACTGAGGTAGTGGATGTCCGGAGGGGGCTTTGTGCCCAGAGTGCTTCATCCTGCCAAGGACTGAGGTAGTGGATGTCTTTCTCCATTGGTTCTGGAGGGGGTTTTGTGCCCAGAGTGTTTCATCCTGCCAAGGACTGAGGTAGTGGATGTCTTTCTCCACTTTTTCTGGAGGGGGCTTTGTGTCCAGAGTGCTTCATCCTGCCAAGGACTGAGGTAGTGGATGGCTTTCTCCACTGGTTCTGGAGGGGGCTTTGTGCCCAGAGTGCTTCATCCTGCTAGTGGCGGCCTCAGTAGCGGCGGGGCTTGCGGCGCTCATTGGCCTGCAGTGCTGGTGGGTGGCTCAGTGAACGTGCTGGTGGTGGCGGTGTCCTGGGCAGCGGTGCTGCTGGTGGCGGTGTCCTGGGCAGCGGTGCTGCTGGTGGCGGCGGTGTCCTGGGCAGTGGTGTTGGTGGCGGCGGTGTCCTGGGCAGTGGTGCTGGTGGCAGCGGTGTCCTGGGCAGCGGTGCTGGTGGCGGCGGTGCCTTGGGCAGCGGTGCTGGTGGCGGTCTTGTCCGCCGTGCAGGTTTGCGGGGACTTGCCTTTCTTTCGGTGTCCCTTCTCCCCACCTTGGATGTTGGCGCAGCTGTCTTCCCACTCCCAACTGTAGTCTTGGGAGAGGGCTTGGTGGCAGGTGATTGCCCTTCTCCCTCCGGGCAGTGGCCAACTTCTTATGCTTCTGAGGTGGGGGACTGTCCGTGTGTCTTGCTCCTTTGCACACTGGCTGCCCTGCTACCTGGCGCACGCCAGAAGCCAGTTACTGCTGCCACCACTGGTCCCACTGATGTGGTGGCTGAGGTGCTGAGTTGGGACCTTGAAAGGCGTGCCCTAAGGGACGGAAGGGGTGGGGGAGGTGAGGGGAAGAGGTCAAGGTTGGACAAGAAAAGTTTTTTAGACACACTGGGACGTGTGGATGGAGGGGGTATGGGAGTGGAGGAAGAGGTAGTGGTTGTAGGAAGTGTACATTTGCTGATTTTGGATGAAGGTGCATGGGCTGGAGGCTGTCGTGAGGTGCATGGCTGTTGGGTGGGTGTCTGGCTGCATTTGTGTACCTTGGGAGGTGGGCTCACAGACACACTGGGAGAGGACACAGGGGATGTGTGAATGGTAGTGGGGGTGGTGAGTGCACGTGAGCGGTGTGTGGTGATGGGTGTGCTGGTGAAGGACGTAGTGGCTGAAGATGTAGTGCATGCAGGTTTGAGTGTAGACGGGACAGGGAGGGAGGAGGGAAACGAGGAGGAGGGGGACACAGTGGAGGCAGAGGATGTTGGTATGTCTGCATGGGTATGATGCTTGTGTGAGTGCCTGTGGGATGTGAGGTGCCTATGTTTGCCAGAGATTCCCTTGTGTGTTGAGGTGTGTGCATGATGGTCTGAGGGTGTGCTTGGGATAGGCTGAGGTACAGGGATTGGGTCTGGGTGGAGGAAGTTGGAGGGGGGAGGCTGGACACAGGGACAATGGCTGCCATCAGTGCTGAGGCCAGAGTCTGAAAAGCTCGTTGTTGGGCCGCCTGACCAGAATGAATGCCCTCCAGGTATGCATTCATCTGTTGCAACTGCCTCTCTACCCCCTGGATGGCATTCTGAATGGTAGACTGCCCAACAGTGAGGGATCTGAGGAGGTCAATGGCCTCCTCACTGAGGGCAGCAGGGCTGACAGGGGCAGGGGCTGAGGTGCCTGGGGCGAAGGAGATGCCCACCCTCCTGGGTGAGCAGCCACGGGGCACACGCTGAGGGGCTGCTGGGAGGGCGGTGCTGGTAGGGTGGGTGGTGGCTGAACCTGTAGATGCGGGGGGCACAGAAGGGCCTGCCACCGCAAGGGAGCCCCATCAGAGGAGGAGTCCGTGTCGCTGGTCTCTGCTCCTGTCCCCGCCGTGGAGCTCCTCTCTGTCCAACTGGTGACTTCTGAGTCCGTTGTCTCGCCCTCCAGGGCCTTGTGGGATGCAGCTCCCTCCTGCTCCGGTGCCACTGCTCCTCCGCGTGATGATGCTATTGTACACAAGAACAGGGAGACCACAAAAAGGGGGGGGGGAGACAGAAGAAAGAAATGTGCAGTGCATGCAATACCGCTACCGTTGGCGGACACTACAGACACAGAAGCCCTCTGCGCTACACCGTGCACTTAGAGTTCACTAATTAATCACAGGGACATGGGGTAAAGGCCTATGCCCGATTGCTGCACACCTGGAAGTCACAGGAGCCTGACTAGGTGTGGTTGGCTCTGAACACTGGTGGGTTGGGGTGCCACATGGGCTGCCTTACAAAGGGACCTTGCCTACTAAACTCGCCCTGTCCTAGGGGAACCCACAGCCCACCTCCCCCACTCAGACACCTCCAATGTGCGCTGAATCAGCTGAATGTGAGTGTACTCACCCCCTTGTGGCTGCTGTGATCCCCTCAAGCGCCCATCTAACTCCGGATACGCCACCGCCAGGATCAGGAACATCAGGGGGGTCATGGTGCGACGGGCACCCCTCCCACGTTGGGAGGCCATCCCCAGCTGAGCCTCCGCCGTCTTCTTGCTCCAGCGGCGAATATCCTCCCATCTTTTACAGCAGTGGGTGCTCCGTGTGTGGTGGACCCCCCGGGTCCGGACTTCCTTGACGATGGCACGCCAAATATCCTTCTTCTGGTGGGCGCTGTCCTACAGGAATAGTACAGAGGAAAAGGAGAAGATATAACCGTCCGGACCATCACAGTCATTGGCCCGCGTCCCTACCCTTGCCATGACGCACATGCACTCACCGTCAATTCATGCACGCCTCATTCTCCCCCCCCATCTTCCATCCACACCACTCCACACAGGCGTTGCCCATACAGCATGCACACAGTGTACTTATCTGTTTGTTTGGAGGACCGTAGAGTAGCGTGTACTGGGGGAGGACCCCATCCACTAGTTTCTCCAACTCCTCCGTGGTGAAGGCAGGGGCCCTTTCACCAGACACATGAGCCATTGTCTCTTCCAGGCTGAGGTCACAGCAGCACTTGTAGTGTAGGTCCTCTCCTGTCGAAGATCAGGTATCAAGTGAGTGTACAGAGAGAAAATGGCGGTCACGTCCGCAGCGTCATTGGCTCCTGGGACCCATAGGGCCCAATGTTAACCAATGCAGGTTTGCGGTCTTCGACCGCCTACCGCGACGGTGTACAACGCCAGCGCAGTTACCTCATATCCCCTTGTCCCTCATTACAGGTCAGGCAGCCACCATTTCAGGGGGCCACATGGCATTATTTTAAAATGTGTCACACATATCTAGGCCTTGCATACACACAGAGACAGGCACCTAGCGGATTTGAAATATTGTGCTATAAAGTTGTTATTTTCGTACCTCAGTGTTGGCTGACCCTCTGCTCGCTGTTCTCCGCCATAGAGCACATCCGCTGGGGCAGGTGAGGAGATGGCGTACAGACCGCTGATGGACCTGTCGACAATGGAAGAGCGACATGTCATTGTCACCTACAGACTGGACCGTGGCACAATCCATGAACTGTGTGCCCAGTTGGAGCCAGACCTGTTGTCAGCTATCCGCCATCCCACAGGGATCCCCCCTCTAGTGCAGGTGCTGTCAGTACTCCATTTCCTGGCAAGTGGGTCTTTTCAGACGACAGTGGCCATAGCATCAGGGATGTCCCAGACTATGTTCTCCAACGTGTTGTCCAGAGTGTTGTCTGCCCTGCTGAAACACATGCGCAGCTACATCGTTTTCCCTCAGGTGGAGGATTTGCCCACAGTGAAAAATGACTTCTATGCCCTGGGACATATCCCCAACATCATAGGTGCCATTGATGGGACACATGTGGCCTTGGTACCCCCCGCAGGAGTGAACAGGTGTACAGAAAACCGAAGAGTTACCATTCGATGAATGTGCAGATGGTGTGTTTGGCCGACCAGTACATCTCCCATGTGAACGCCAAGGTTCCTGGCTCAGTCCATGACGCTTACATTCTGAGGAATAGCAGCATCCCTTATGTGATGGAGCAACTCCAGAGGCACTGTGTGTGGCTATTAGGTGAGGACATGGACCCTATACAGTGTAACTAGGTGTCTGGGTCTGGGGTTGTCCCTAAGGGTTAGTGTGTGTCTAACAGTTGTCCCTTGACATTTGCAGGTGACTCTGGCTACCCCAACCTGTCATGGCTACTGACCCCAGTGAGGAATCCCAGGACAAGGGCAGAGGAACGCTACAATGAGGCAAATGGGCGAACTAGGAGGGTTATAGAGAGGACCTTCGGCCTCCTGAAGGCCAGGTTCCGGTGCCTCCATATGACAGGTGGTTCCCTATTCTACTCACCAAAGAAGGTGTGCCAGATCATCATGGCCTGCTGTTTGCTGCCCAACTTGGCTTTGCGACGACAGGTGCCTTTTCTGCAGGAGGATGGTCCTGAAGAAGGGGTTGTGGCAGCTGTGGAGCCTGTGGAAAGTGAAGACGAGGAAGCTGAAGAAGAGGATATCGACAATAGAAATAAGGTTATTCATCAATACTTCCATTGAGACACAGGTAAGAATACATTACTGCCTGCTACATCTGATGCTCTAGTTCTACCTCACATCTGTCTGTCACTTACACCCAGTATATGGACCCTGAGTTGCCACTATCCCTTTCGATTTCACAGATGTGGGTCCCACTATGCGACATCTGCTTTGTTTCCTCATTGTCTAGAGCTGTGTGACATAGGTATGTTGACAATACAATGGATATTGCTGTTTTTCCACAGTTATTGCAAATACACTCCAGAGAGTTTTGTGATTTAAGGGTGTATATTTAAGTGCTAAATAGTGGAGGGGGTATTGAAATGGTCAGGGGTGATGGTGGAGGAATGTCCATGGCAGAGTCCAGTCTATTAGTCTCACAGGTGCATTGTCCAAAGGGGCATAGGAAGTGGAGCTGGGGCAGTTGATGGATGGACAGGGTGACAAAGTGGGACAAAAGAATGACAATCAGGGTGGTCTCATTTCTTGGCGGGGTCTTGGCATTGTTCTCTGTCTTTGTCCTGGATCTCAGGGACCGCTTGCGGGGTGGTTCTCCTTCTGCACGGGGTGGGGTGCTGGTGTCGTGGTCCTGTGGTGGTGCCTCCTGTCCACTATCGCATCCGGAGGTGGTGGGCAGTTCATCGTCCAGGCTAGTGTCAGGGGCCCCTTGTTGTGCCACAGTGTCCCTTCTGGTGTTGACGAGTTCCTTCAGCAACCCTACAATGGTGCCCAGGGTGGTGTTGATGGATTTGAGTTCCTCCCTGAAGCCCAAATACTGTTCCTCCTGCAGCCGCTGGGTCTCCTGAAACTTGGCCAGTACCGTTGCCATCGTCTCATGGGAATGGTGGTAGGCTCCCATGATGTTGGAGAGGGCCTCATAGAGAGTGGGTTCCCTGGGCCTGTCCTCCCCCTGTCGCACAGCAGCCCTCCCAGTTCCCCTTTGTTCCTGGGCCTCTGTTCCCTGAACCGTGTGCCCACTGCCCCCAGGTACCTGTTCTTGTTGGGGTGGTGGGTTAGCCTGGGTTCCCTTTAGTGGTGGACACACTGCTGCTTGACGTCTCCTGGGGACAGAGGTATGGGCCCACTGGGTGGGTGCTGTGCTGGTGTTTCCAGAGGGGGGAGGCTCTGTTGTGGCTTGTGCCAGTGTGAGGGGAACTGACTGTCCTGGGGTCCCAGATGGGCCGGGCTGGTCATCTAGATCCAGTTGGACAGAGCTGCTGTCATCACTGTGGGCCTCTTCTGTGGGGGGAGTGGACACGTCTGGAACCTCCTGTGCTGTGACATTGGGTAGGGGTCATGCAAGGGTGTGAAGGCATGATTATTGCATCTGTGTGTGCCATGGTGTGCAATGGGTGGGTGACCCTGTACCCCAGTGCTTGCATTCTTGTGTAGGAGCTTGTGTGCTAATTGTTTAGGGGTGTGTGTGGGTATGTGCAGTGGCCATGCATTGGTGATGGGTGTCCATGCTCTGTTGTTGCATGCAGGGCTTGGTGTTGGGATGTGTGGTTTGTGATAATGAGACATCTGTGAGGAGTTACAGTGATGGGGGTGAGGGTGGGGTTATGTGTTGGCATGCAGGTAGGGTGGGGGATGAAGTAGTAAAAGCTTTGACTTACCAGAGTCCATTCCTCCATCTACTCCTGCGAGGCCCTCAGGATGCAGTATAGCCAAGACCTGCTCCTCCCATATTGTTAGTTGTGGGGCAGGAGGTGGGGGTCCGCCGCCAGTCCTCTGCACTGCAAGGTGGTGTCTTGAGACCACTGAACGCACCTTCCCCCGTAGGTCGTTCCACCTCTTCCTGATGTCATCCCGTGTTCTTGGGTGCTGTCCCACTGCGTTGACCCTGTCGACTATTCTGCACCATAGCTCCATCTTCCTAGCTATAGAGGTGTGCTGCACCTGTGATCCGAATAGCTGTGGCTCTACCCGGATGATTAACTCCACCATGACCCTGAGCTCCTCCTCTGAGAACCTGGGGTGCCTTTGCGGTGCCATGGGGTGTTGTGGGTGATGTGTGAGGTGGTGTGTGTTGTGATGTGTGAGGGGATGTGTTTGTGTGTGTTGTTTGAGGTGCGTGGATGTTGTGTGAGTGATGATGTTGTGTCTCTGTGGATGCTAGTGTTGTTTCTGGTGGTGTCTCTCTCTGGCCTTCTTTCAAATTTCTCGTTGTAAGGGTTTGTGGGTGATGTGGGTGTGTGTTTTATATTGTAATGGGTGTGTGGGAGTGGTGTGTGTATGTGTATCAGGTGTGTGTATTTCGATTTGTCCAATGTGGTAGTGCTTTGTAAGAGTGTGTGTATTTTGAGCGCGGCGGTGTGTACCGCCAATGGAATACTGCGGTTGAAAGACCGCCGCGTGGATTCGTGGGTCGTGATAGTGTGGGCGTATTCCTGTTGGCGTGATGGTGGAGGTTTTGTTATCGCCAGTTTATCACTGACCTTTGGTGTGGCGGACTTGTGTGGGTGTCTGATTTTGGCGGATTCCGAGCTGTGGGTCGTAATAGCAGTGGCGGGGATCCGCGACCGCGGCGGTGTGTTGGCGGTCTTCTGCACGGCGGTAAGCGGGATTTACCGCCAATGTTGTAATGAGGGCCTTATTCTTCACTTTAGGTGTTTATGTTATATATTAAATGCAGTTACCTGAAGGTAAATGGCAACTAATTTGTAGCAGAATAATTTGGTCTGTTTTTTATCCACATCTCCAACATCGAACTCTGGATCAGATTCCTAATAGTGTTCTTTAATGTATCTCAGCTGTTAGATGACTTAGGAAATACTCTGTAGGAGGCTGTCATTGAGGCCCCATCTCCATATCAGCCCAGCGCACATCACCTAAATAACTATGTGTGACCTGGAAGCTGCAGCAGCCTGGGCTAAGACATGCATTGCATGGGAGAGGTGAGGGAGGGCGGTGCTGAAGGCCTTTCAACTCAATGGGTGTTGCATGCCTGTTCAGCCATGGTATTCTCCTGGCACACGGTGCTATATGGGAATGCCTAATATCCTTATGTGCACATGTAATGTTCACTCTTACATGGACATGCCTGGTTTGTTTAACTAGACTCATGTCTAGTATTGCCTCGTAACTTCTGTGCCCAGGAACTAGTCTAAAATTGTCATAAACATACTGTGTCATGGGAAAAGTCGCAAATTGGTCTGTGCATGCTGTCCTTATGGCCTATTCTCTCACTGAACCCTGGAAATGGAAGACATTTACTTTCGGATCCAATAGATTAGGAGTTTGGTAGGGCAGCTGCAGCATGGGGGTTGGAGTCGAGAGAGGGAGATTAATGATATTCAGCCTATGAATTATTTTTGATGAACTATGTCCGCAAAAAAAAACGAAGCTGAACAAGGAGTTGGCAATTTGCCGCATTTGTCAAACTATGTTTATAACTGTTCACAGACTCTTATTGATAGAATAAATGTCGTACATTTGTCCTTTGGTGTGCCCTCACTTTCACGAGCACTGCGGTGATCTCTCCTTGTGGATCACCCTTCTATAGAATGTTGTTATCTTAGACTTATTAAAGATAGTTTTGTTTTTTGCTAAGTGGTGTGTTGTAAGTCACTGCATAACCTGCTTAAGGGGAGTGTTTGACTTAGCCATCTCTGCAGGGTCATCTCCAAATTCTTTGATGTAAAGTTCACATATGTTGCTGAATTCGTTTTTGCTGTCCTTGGGATTGTGCATTTTACCACTGCTAATCATTAGTAACATGCTTGTGTCTCTCTCTCTCCTCTGAACATGGTAGAATTAGATACACCCAATTTGCACATTTAATTTACTTGTAGGTCCCTATTAAAGTGGTACTACATATACCTTGGGCCTGTATATTAAATGCCACTAGTGGGCCTGAGGCACCCCTTGTGCCACCCACATAAGTAGTCCTTTAAACATGTCTCAGGTCTGCCATTGCTGCCTGTGTGTAGTTTTTAAACTGCCCCGTCGACCTGGCAAAATAAACCTTTTGCCAGGCCCACACCTTCCTTTTTAATACATATAAGTCACCCCTAGGGTATGCCCTGGAGAGCCCTGAGGTCAGGGCGCAGTGCTTTTAAAAAGTTGGACATGTACCTTTTAGTTTTACATATCATGGTATTGAAAAAAAAACTTACATTTTTTTTTCACTACTGCAAGGCCTACCTCTCCCATAGGTCAACATTGGAGTTACCTTATTACATTTAATGAGCTGAAACTTTCAATTTGGAGCAGGTAGACAGCTTGAGTCTGGTGTCTAAAGAAGTGTAATTAAAATGGCTCTTTAATAGTAAAGTTGAATTTCTAATTACAAATCGGAAAATGCCACCTCTAGAAAATTGGCATTTCCTTGTCCATATGGTGCCTGCAGACTGATCCTGAGTCACATGACTCAGTGAAGCGGGCAGTTGGGCTTTGTGTATACCACCTGGATGGCCGTGCACAATAGAAAGCTTGAGTGTGCCTGGATGGGCCATCACTGGCAGGATAGGAGCGCAGAGCTGATATCAGCCCCTACTTACACTTGAATAGGATGTGTCCTGCCTCCAGACAAAAAAGCTGCATACCCCTTGTGGTTAGTCTGGAGCATGGGCAGGGAAAGCAGGAAGCCTGTACACTCCAAAGAGAATTTCTAGAAGTTTCTCCCACCTTCAGGAGGAAGGGCGCCAGGTATAAATATTGAGCCTCAGACACCACCTCTTCAGTACAATTCCAGACTTGTGGATACTCTGCCAAGAAGAAGGAATGCTGTGTTGCTGAAAGAACTGCCACTTTGCTACACTGCTGGTCTGTAGGGCTGCTGCCCTGCTGTGCTGACCTGCTGCCCTCTTGCCTGGGCGAGAAGGACTGGACCTGCATCAAATGAAATTAGGACTCCAAAGTGAATCTAAGGGCTGGTTGGCTGGTTTCCTGACCAGAGTACCCAGGGACTATAGGCTCCAGCAACCAAGAAACAGGCACCTGGACTCTACCACCTATGAGTCCTACCCTTCCAAGTAGTGTCGCCCCTGTCCTAGATCCTTGGAAGTGGGCCTGAAGGTACTCTGACAACCCATCTGTGAATCCAGTTGAACCACCGCATCCCCTCTGCTGTGCAACAGAATCCTGAGCAGAATCGACATACCGCCTCGGCTGCAAGGGTTGTCGAGACGCAACTGGCTGTGGCTCGACATTGGGACCACCGCCTGCATAAAGCTTTCCCGATTCAGACCCTTGCATTTTTCAACTACAGCATCCTCAATGGCACTGCAGGTTCTCGCATCACAGTGTCACAGCTCCTCAGAACTGACGCATCACCTCAACTGCACAACGCATCCTCGACGTTGACACAGGACCTCGCATCGCAGCTCTGCAGCACCTCAGAACAGACTCATCACCTTGGCTGTATGACACATCCTTGGTGCAGAACTGCACAACGCTCCGCAACCAGGACCTACAGTACCTTGTTCAGTTGGCCTAATGGGGTCCATTTGGCCAGCTCGCACTCCAACACGGTCGGCCAGATATCCACATTTGGTGCGTTGTGGTTTTTGGTGCTATTTTCACTGAAATCTTGCAATACCTAGACCAGAACGAGATTCTGTATGCAGCCCAGTTTGGCTACAGAAAGTCTCACAGTAGAAAGATAGCACTGGTAGTAGCAACAGAGGAGATACAGAACATCATGGACAATGGATGTAAGGCTGCGGTGGTCCTATTAGACCTATCTGCAGCCTTTGACATGGTAACTACTCTGTCCTGAAGCAAAGATTAGAGGAGATAGGATTCAGTGGGCTAACATAGGATCCTCTGAGCACCTTCCTCATGGAAAGAGTGCAATTGTTCTTGTTTTGAGATTTCCTCTCTAATTCTTTTTGCTTGCAGTGTGGTGTCCTGCAAGGGTCTTCACTCAGCCCAACCCTATTTTACATTTACGTGTTCCCCCCTTGCAAAACATATAAGATCTTTTGGCTTCTCAACCATCTCCTATGCTGGCGACACACAAATCATAGTGGCCATCACTACTAAAATCGAGGAGGTGGTGCATCTGTTTAACAACTGTATGCGATCGGTGATCAGCTGGACGAGCAGCCACGCCTCAAACTGAAATCTGAAAAAACTGAGGGACTCTGCTTGGGTAGGGACACCTCTTTCTAGAGCAAGTCATGGTGGCCACAGACCTTGGGTTCTCTTCCCTCCCGAGTTCGTAAAGTGGGAAACGTCAGCATAATGTTTTACTCCAAACTCGTATTCTCAGAACAGACTAATAAGCTTATATCCACCTTCTTTTACCAGCTAAAAACATTGAGGAAAATCCTGCCTTTTATTCCACCAGATTTATAGAAAGTTGTCATTATCTCCCTGTTCTTACTGGGATTAGATTACTATAATGCCTTTTTATTTGAGGGTGCAGCAAGGTTTCCTTAAGAAATTGCAGAGAGAGCAGAACGCTGTTGGATGACTCTTCAAAAATATCAGAAAATTCAATCCAGTCTCAAAGGTTCTGGAGGAGCTTCACTGGCTTTCAATAAAAAAGAGAGTGAGTTTCTTGGTGCTGTGTACAACGCACAGAGCGCTCTATCTCACTGGCCTTGATTCCCATGAGGACACATTTTCTTGGTACTCTCCCAGAAGATGCCTTCAATCTACATCTTCTAACACAGTCAGGGTGCCCAGAATCCATACTGCCTATTGGGGTGGGAGAAGCTTTATATACTTCACATGCAAGCTCTGGAATTGGATACTCTGCCACCTCAAATGCCAGTTGAATCTGATGACTTTCAGAAAGCATGTCAATACATGGCTATTCCCACTCACTATCTAGTGGTGGGTCTTTTATCATCTGCAGCATCTGTCTCCTTTTGTAGACCCTAGCACCAAAACGCTTTCGGGCATATGCTGTGCTTTATAAAAATTAATATCAAATCTTCAAACCTGCATATTTACAGTGCTACTGATTGGATGTTCATTGCTATGGTCTTGGTTTATTTTTTTAAAATTACTATTTTTTTCTAAACTGATGTGGGATTCTCTTGTGTTTTTAATGTGTTACAGTTTGAAATGTTGCACAAATACTTTTCATATTACCTCTATGTTAGGCCTGAATGTTCTGTGCCAAGCTACTGAGGGGGATGAGCACAGGTTAATTTAGGGCTGGCTTGCGCCTCACCGTGACAAGGATTGAGGTTGCTGCTTGACCAGGACTCACACCCTAGTCAACAACCAACCTAATTTCTTACCGGGAGTCTGTGACGCCTTATTAAAAAGTTGATTTTCTAAATGTTTTTGGTGTTAATACATCTTCCAGATCGAATCATTCTGAAATTGTATTTGTAATAAACCGAGATTTTGAAGGATTATAACGGCATGTATGTTTAACAGAATAAACTAGCAACAGGGGAAAACATGATAGTTTTACCCCTGTTGCTAGTTGATATGTTGCAATGGCTTACATATTTGGTCACAATTAAACTGCATTTTAAGGCAGCTGATGTGTTTAAGGGACTTTTGCAAATATCTGATTCCAGCGAGTTTCTGGTAAGCAATTGTATTGTAATGCACTGGCCGGAGTAGTCTGTGTGCAATCGCGTGTCACAAAGTAAAACTGAGGGGTCATGTGGCTGCTACAGAGAGCATAGTATATAACACAAAGTATTGTGTTAGGCCTTAAAGCAGAACACTTAAAATCGCTGTTTTTCTCTTAACATTTTGTGAAGGCTCACACTAAGTAAAGATGTGTTTCCTCTCGTGGATAGCTGTTTATGTTCAGGGGCCAGGTGGAAAGGTAAAGTCGGGGCTCATTTTGAGGTCCAACTGCCCCAGGCACAGGAAAAAACACCTAATAATTGACCCTGAAATGAGGCATTAGCAGCCTTCCTAAGGATCTAAAGTAAGCATTTTCTGTCCCTCTGATGTCTCTTGATTGCTTGCTGTGACTCTTGCGTGTGCCCAAGCAAATCTTGCAGCACTCCACTCTACCATGCACCACATCACCCTATGACACAGCACTCCGCACCACTGCACTATGTGCCACTGTAATCTATGCTGTACCACTCCACTCTGTGGCTCTAATCTTCACCACTATAGTAGTACACTCTATTCTAAACCAGTGCACTCTCCACTAATGCACTCTACACTACTTTACTAAAAACCAATGCCCTCTATGCCAATCTACTCTGCAACACTGTACTCTCCACCACTTCTCTAGGGCACTCCACATTACTTTACTCCACTCCATGCCACTCCACTCTTCTTTATGCCTCTCCACTCCGCTCCATTCTGACTCTACTACATTCTACGACACTCTACTCACTGCTCCACACTCAATGCCACACCAGTCAACAACATATATGACATGTCATTCTCCTTTATGCCATTAACTTATAGCCACACTGAACAGCAGCCATGCTAGTTTACAACATGGCTAAAACACACTAGCAAAGCCAATAGCTCTGCATAGGTGAGACCTATTGGCTTTGCCAATGCTTGTTTATAAAGTATGGAACTCCAAGATGACGTGCAGTATTCTTATGCATCTATGCCAAGGGGTAAAATAGCCCATATAATACATGGTCACACCATCAACTTACCCACAAGCCACTTAAAACATTTGTGCAGCAGTTCCCAACCTGTGGTCTGAGGCCTCCCAACGGTCTGTAACACTTTCCCAGGGAATCCGCAGACCTTTGCCAGCAAAAAGGCACTTCTCCAGCTGAAGCATCTAGAAACACATGTTTTTATAGGTATGAATTCCTTTGTGGAGCAGTTTTAAAGCACTGCAAAGTTCCTTGCACATCCAGCAGCTGTGGCTCCTCCGCTAAGGGGGAGGAGCATTGCCCTAATGCTCTGAGCAGTGCATAAAAGGAAAAATGAAATGATAATAAAACAATTTTATTATCATTTTTCTTTTTCAGTGCAGAGCCAAGTTAGGGCGGGTGGGATGGGCTGTGTCACATAGAGGAGCAGTGGAATGTGCACCATCAGTGCGCATGAAGGTTTAACCGGCCGTCTTGGGCCGGCCAAACAGACATGCGCACATAGTATTTCCCCACCCGGCTGTATTGCACAGACAGGTGGAGAACATGAACAGGTTCCCAATCCCTGTCTGAGTGCTGAACAAGGCTGCTCAGACCAATCACAACGCTGCTGTCATGCTGATGACAGCCGCATTTTGATGGGTTCAGGGGAGTCTGGGAGCCTGTGTGTTTTTGTGCTGCTGGGACTCAGGAAGAGAAGAGGACCTGAGGAGAGACGGCAGCCATACACAGATTAAGTGTTTTTTTTGTTTTCATCCCCCTGCCTTGCCACCCCTGTTTCTTAGCATTCACCAGAGGCTTTCGGGCAAAAATAAAAGCACCAAGGTAACTCTGGTGATTAATGTACCTGCTGGAGAAAGGTTGGGGTTTTGTCTAGTGGCAGTTTTGACTCATCTAGCGTAGTGCAGATGGTTGATATGCATGCTGCTAAGAACATGTATCATGCAAAGGACAGTATTTCATGTGCCTGGCACAGTGGGTTACTACTTTTGTCACAGAGAATCTTTTGTTACTGTGCAGGTCATAAGTTAAAATCGTAATCTATCACAATGAGCTCTGAACTGCCATCAAAGAGCTACATGCAAACTGCATGACACAAATTAGAAAGTTATGTTTTGCTTTCCCAGTATTTCATTTTTCTTAATAAATGTTTGTTGCATAGAAATATACTCTTATTATAAAAGCCAAAGCTAACCATTGTGTTACGTTCTGAATCCCGTGTTTGTGCTTCTCCACAACAAGTACTCTTAGTGTAGATGGCATGTGAATCCTACACCTTGTAGTCCCCTGTAAAGTGCTCCAACACCTTACATTGGTATGAGAGGTGTTATTAAACAAATAAATCATACATGACAGAAAGGCTATGGAGAGATGCGAGGCCCTTATGCTTTACTTCCTTTCCCCACCACATATTTATGTGAAAAAAGCCTTTTCAGATCTTTCATGCCTAAAAAATAAAAACAGAAATCGCTTGGGAAATGTAGAATCTGACCTGAGGATTCAGCTTTCCTAAATAAGACCAAACATTCAAAAGTTAGTCACCTGAGATGCAGCGCTAACCTTACCATTAAAATGTTTTGATTCTTGGATATTTGTTCATTATAAAATAATTAGATCTTTAGTAATTTCAGTATTTGTTTGGTGTGGACTTGCTTGTGTATTTTTTAATAATTACTGTTTTAATGTTTGAAATTTAAATTATATAAATTTCTTAGGGGTCCCCGGCTTCCAGTAGTGATTCAGTGGAGGTCCTCAGGAGTCAAAAGGTTAGGAATCACTGCCTTAGTGATAGCTTCTGTAATTTTAAGGTAATAAAATAGAGCATATGTTTCTTTAAACAGCTGCTTTAATTATGTTCCATGTCCTGACCTGCCTTTCACATTGGCTGCTGGCTCTGGCAGAATGCAGGTCAAAACTGGACTGTAATAATCGAGTTCTGACGTATTTTCTTTATAATCGGTGACTTGATACAGATACATCAGAAGTAGCCGATTATATAGAAATTAATGACTGCTGTTTATCAGAGATCACAGAATCCCATGTATTAAATAGTCTGTAACACCAAGAGCTTCTTCAGTGTAAATGCTCCCAGTTTTCACTGATGTGTGGCTGACCTGCCCAAGATCGCACAGAGGTGCAGAAGTGTTATTAGAACTACCGTTTCAGAGCACAATTTACAATGATTGTACCTGATTACTTTTGATATCTCTAGTGCGGTTTCAGTTTGCATGAGGTGAGAGGCATGATCGGTGGGCACAAAAGGTATGTTCTTCCTTTTCTCCCTCCTACCTTTATTTGCTTGGTGCATGAAGATACAAGGTTAATCAACATGTTTTTTTCACATTTGATCTAAATACTTTGTGAATGTAAATCACAATAAAACATGCTTTCTAACTGACAACATGCCTTATTTTCTCCCTATGTCACGTCCAAACTATATAATTGTGTACGTTTATCGGAGCCTGCATTTCGCAAACAATGTGCGATTTGTATAGGGTCAATTGAGAAGCCCCCAAGGCTGTCGCTGTTCCCTCCAGAAAATGATTGTCTCCTACACCCCTGCAGGCGATCACGTATTGCACCTGGAAAGAGGTGTGACAAACCAATAGGGACGAAATCTGTCTAGTTCCCATTCTTCTCCAGCACTGTTCTCACTCTGCTGCTGCACAGAAGAACTTGAATTCTTGAATACGTGCTGTACTTTGAGACAAGTACACCATCGTCGTCATCCCCTGGTGGCTTAATCTAAAAATGGGATTTCCAACATACCCTGCGACGGGGCATTGTTAAATTGTTCTGCCGAATGTGCTTGGGGATAAGTCTGGCATTCTCACACTCTCTCTGTGCTTCGTTCCAAGTCCGCCACTCTCTCACGAACTATGTGACATTTTGTACCATATAATTATACCCAGTAGTCTGGAATATATATATATATACAGTGGCTCGTGTTAAATGTGGCAGTTCTCTGTGTTAAATGTGGCAGTTCTCTTCCTGCCCCGGGGACAAATCTTTCGGTTTCTTAGAACCCAGCATGCTTGGGCGCCAGTGATTTCATACTGAGGAATGTACTCTGACTAAGGCTAATTTTGCATTTTTTTTGTTTACTGTGTGCATTGCGCCCTGAGAAAATCGGACTGAAGTCCGTCATTGTGGTTTTATGATTTGGCTTTTTGAGCCACACACAAGACTGATGACACCACATCTCTGTTTCGAGAATTGATTTACGTGGAATGTAAGAGTACATTATCTTAGTTTACTTGTGCCCATTTTTAGTCATAAGAACCCACGCAAACGTGTTTTTTTTTTTTTTTAACTTTTTTATAATGGGTTTAATTAAGCAATAGTACAATTAAAAAGCTGAATCTGAAATCTTAAATCAAAATTTTAGAGGAATCACATGAGCATATATATTAGATTATTAGTGACAAATAAGTAATATGGTATGTTGCCAGAAGAAATAAGGACAATATAATAAAAAATGAAAGTCGTCTTTTCAAATTCTTGTAATCATTCAGGTACATCACCAAACTCAATGCAACCTTTCGAACAGAACTGTTGTTTCTCTGCTCTGCAAAATGCCAATGTTTAGAGCCATATCTGGATTGGAAGGGCATGTGGGAAGATTGATGTTCAATTAAATTCAACTCTGGATACCAGGGGGCTTATTTATGGGGAATTGGCGCAGGGCAGTGCCGAAAGTCTCTTACTGTTCTGCGCCAATGTGAAAGGGCAATATGGTGCATTCCTGTCCTTCCCCCCTGCGCTGGTGCTCAATTGGCTGCCTAGCACCAACGCATGGTGCAAGCGTGCCTGCTTTGCATGCAGAATTGTTTTTGTGTAGGAAGGGGCTCCTTCCTGCTCAAAAACAATCCCAAGAGGCGTTTTCCTCTTTCAACGTGTGGTGCAGAATGCATCACACATAGACAGAGGAAAAAACGAGGAGAAATGAAGATATTTCTCCTCATTACGCCTGCTCTGGAGAGGCATAAGGTTTTGGCAGGTTTACGTGATTAAGTAAATCTGGGGCACCGTCAAAATCCATGGGTGTTGCCTGGGAAGACCCACCGCAATGCCCATGGAAAGCCTCCCTGACGTGGAGTAAGGCAACGCAGTGACTTGCGCTGCTTTGTCTTACTCCATATCCATGAGGCATTCAAAGCCATTCAAAGTGACTTTGTGTGGCCTCATAGATATGGTTGGGAGGCTTGCGCCGTAGCCAGCGCAAACCCCTCGTATGCCCCCTAGTGCACTGAAACTAGGGAATGCTGTAGGTGCTGAAGCACCCATTGATCTGGAGAAAAATAAAATGTTATATAAAAGAATATTAGATAAAAAAATAAAATATTAAAACCTTTTGAACTAGTCTTTTTTCCACAACATTTACCAGGTCCCCAGACCCAGCTCGCCCTCTGCTGCTGCATCGCCCTTCCTCTGCATTCTTCTGTTGTCTCCTTTGTTGTGTTTATTTTTTGTCTATTCAACACTGCTTCTGTCTTGTTCCTTCGCTTGTTCCTCATTTTCTTAACTGCTTTTCTCCCGGTTTTTGCCTTGTTTTCTGAGCTGCTTTTCTATTGTTTCTTGCCTTGTTTTTTAAACTGCGTTTTGCTTTATTTTCTTAACTGCTTTTCTCTTGTTTCCCTCATTTACCTTCTTTTGTTAACTGCTTTTCTCTTGTTTCCCTCAATTTTCACCTGCTTTTTCTTCACCGCTGTGCCCCTGGGCCACTCGCTCCCGCCTGCCGCTGGATTTCCCCCCTCATCCCTGCTGTCTATTTTCCAACTTTCTGCCTAATCCCACCCACTGCCTAAAAAACACACCTCCTTCCTCCCAGGGCCTGCTGAATAGAGGCTGCAGCACAGCTGTGCGTAGCGGGTGTGTCATGTGTGCGCCAAAGGTGGGCCAAAGCTAATCCCATCTGTGCCTGTCCATGCCTCGACTACACCCAGCACCAGGACCCCTGGTCCCCGACCCACCCACAGATAGGGCGCCACCACCCTTGTCACTCTGAACACCAGAAGACCCAGTGAAAGCTGCTGTTGTGACACACCACACTCAATGGTAGGACCATTCTGTGTTAGATGCACCTTCACCTGCACCTGAACACCTACTGCCATGATGCACAACAACACACCATACTCACACCACAATACAGCAGAAGCAGTGCACCACCCCCACTGCCTACTCCTCAACACACGCTTGATGCACAAGCACTCCACCACACTTTAGGACCTCATCACCACCCTCACACTGGACATTCCCTTCCTAACCAAAACCTTGCTCAACCCTACTTCTGCCTCAGACATTGCCCCTGCGATCCCTGATGGATACAAAATCGCTTACCAAGATCACACCAACAAGTCAGGAGGAGGAACAGCCATAGTACACAAATAGACCATAAGGTGCACCATCTCCACTGACAACACCACCACAATCATGGAACACCTCAACGTCAAGCTCCACACGGATGACAAGACTACTGATTGGAGGTGACATGTTCTGGTTGGCTAAGACAGGACCCTAGCCAGGCAGAACCAGCCACTCCCATCAAGGGTGGGTGATTACACTTACTGTTTTACCTGTGCTCCTCCTTGGACAGCTTGACACAGAGCAATCAGGCTTATCACAGAGACAATTTGTAAAGCAAAGACACAGCACTTCCCTGCCACAACCACGCTCATGGCACAAAGGAGACTTCACAGACAGTGAATGTATAAAAAGACTGCATTGAACACACACCTTGTCTACACAGTACGGGTATAATGTAACTTTGGGACTATGCCCAATTTGCAATGGAAGTCAGGCCCAGCTGTGTTAAGCACTACTACTGTATGTACATATGAGCAAAATGGTACATTCCCTCCTCGCACCCATATAAAGTGACAAACACTGTCAGCACAAGACCCACTCTAGTATTCCCCACAATCAGTGTAACACATAAATTCAGAGTGCACCCCAGCGCTCAACGGTAGCACCAAAATGTACATACAAGTTTTTACAACACTTTCGCGTAGCACTGCGCCTGAAGTCGGACTAGTAAGAAATAATGCCAACTGTACGAACTTCCTGACAGGATAAGCGTGACCAGCAGCACCACGGCCATGCCTTCGCATTCACCCACACTCACTCCCTCACATCCACTCTGCACTGCTGTTGAAGTAAGCCTCAGCAAGGCCTACTAGTGCAAGGGGTTCACCTTTCTCTGCACAAAGTCCTCAGACCATGTAGGAAGAAGTTGGCACAGAAACTGGAATAAAAGACAAAAGTTTATTAACCTCATGAGGTGGTAATACAGTTCAGACAGCACCCTTGGGTAATGTCTGAAGTAGCACACTGAACTGAGAGAGCATGGTCCTTTTATACCCACACAGGGGCTAAAAGGAGATGGTACAATTATGGAAACAAGACTTGTATACATGTAAGGTCATGTGGAAAATGCACAGTCGACAGGTAGGAGGAGCTAACAGTTTTCAAGGACTAACAGCTGCAGACCTTACTGAGCATGTGCGAAAGTAAGAGATGCCAAATATAACTTGTCACTAGGCAGATTTCAAGAGCAGTTAACAGAAAGGTAGGACAGAGCACATGGTGAGCACATGGCAGCATGTAGCAGAGAAAATGGCTGCCATGAATACAAAATGGATTCCGCAAAATGTTCACAATAGTTACTAAATACAAGATGTCTTCTGCTAATGCTTAATCTAATCACTGCTAAATTACAACACTGCGATGCGGTGTCACAAGAACCAGCCGGCGCATGCACACACTTCCCGCACCCTAATGCGGTGCCCTGATACCCGTCACTGTGTTTGCAAGCATCCTAGATCCCAAACTGCCCCTCATCCACCAACCAACTTCAACTATCCCACCCCTCCACGAACCAAAGATTGCATCACCCTTTCCCTGGTTACTGGGCCACTCACAGCTAAGTCACCAGTCTCAGAGTTCCGGGGCCAAGGTGGGAGAAAGGACAGACAACTGCCAGTAAACAATTAAGGTGGCCACATTCAGGTTCCCCACAGGAGGTTCACTCAGAGGTCTGCAAAACACAGGTGGAGGGTCACTGGGGCTGCAGTTAGACACTGAGGTGCCCAGCCCAGCCAAATGTTACCAAATAGTTACCAATTTCAGCACCTCTGGAATGTAGAGGCGCCATCAGGGCTTGTTGACGTGGGTCGCCCTCAATACTTTCAGTGGCACATGACAAGTTACTAGGCCCACACCTCATGTACAAGTAGATACCGCATCTGGGGCACAAAGACTAACAGATGGTTATGATTCCACATGAAAAGTGCTCAGTGCCATATGTCCCGAAATTGGAGGCACAACATCAGGGGTCTGCTGATCTGAGGCACCCTGACCATACGACCATTCACAAGCCAATTCCCACGGCGGTACCTCCTTGGACAGAGACACCCGTCTAGTGCGTGATGACTTAAACTGCACCAGACCCTCCTACATAGGATGTAAATCCTGCACGCCTCTGAGAGGCACAACGTCCAGTACACAATAACTTGAGTTGCACTAGACCATCTGGTCAGACTCAGAACTTGGTTTCCGTACCTCTCTAGAATGAAGCACATTGTCTAGTACACTGTGACTTGAAGTCACGCCAGACTCCCCAGTCACACACTTCGACTCAAGTTAATTTGTTCCATACAAGGCCAAGTACAGCACAACTCAGGTTGCACTCCCACCTCCAGGGGTCGAAACCAATGAACATGGCACCAGACACAATGAGCACGAGGCTGAGGCTCACATGATGAAATGTGACACACTCAACAATAGCGGGCCCCCTGGGGTCCCACACCGGGTGATCCTCTTTACACCAAGAGGACGTTTCGACATGCAGTGGTCCCCACAATGCAGGGCCGCTCACCTGAAGTGCCGCCAGTCATTGGAAAGCTCAGCAAGAGGCAATTCCAGTCTTCAGACACAATACTTAGGCCACACTAACGCCGCTGCTGCCAGGTGAAGTCCAGCATACAATGTAGACGAAGCAGAGGGCACCGCTCTCCTGATATTTCCGGTGTGTCGATGTAAGTCCCCCTTTGATATCCCTGAGACCTCCTCAGAGAACAGGGGCAAGCCATCCTGCCCTTGGAGAGTTACCCTTCGGGATGCTAGACAGCAGCAGGCAATAACCCAGGCCAGTCTCTAAACAGGAAGGGCAGTGCAGATCCTCTCCTCAGGCAGTTCGTATCTTGAGCACAACAGATCTTCTGGCAGTGTGCCCATGCACTCCAGCAGCACTGGTCGCACATCGCCGTAAAGTTTACTCTGCCTTGCAGATGTTGAGTAGCCCTAGTTGTACTAGATGTTTCCTTTGAGGTTGAGGGTGGTTCAAAGGTTTCTACTTTGAACCACAGATATCCCCCTAAGTTTCCTCCCTGTCTGCCCTGAGAGTCTCGAATGCAGATCTTTATATTTAGTAGGGTCATGCCCTGACTTTGAAAGGCCAAGGGTCAAACACCTCTCTCCCCAACCAATCTATCCAGGGCCCAAATGGAAGGGATCTGTCGTTCTGAATGCCCAAGTTTTATAATGGTCACATGGGTAATGTACAGATGTGCTCTTTCCCTGTGACCCGTAGAATGAAGCCTAATTTACAAGGCACCAGAAACATTTTGGCACCTCAAAATTTCCACTTCCTAGAAGTGGCATTTCTAGGGCATCAATGACAAAACCTCCTTTACCATCAGAAGGGGTTTCTCATTCTGAATTCAACAATACTAAATATCATGAGGCTGCTCTTCCGCAATCCACTATTCCAGACAGACCTAATAAGACTCAATCTCCCATGTTACCTTGTGGGTAGAGCAGCACTCATAGGTAGTGCAAACACATGTGAGTATTCCCACGGCCACTAGTAGAGCACTGGCCCATGCTTATGGATGCCTCCAAGACCCCCGATAGGTAGGGGACACCCACATGGAGGTGCTCCCCTGTCTGAACAGGGTACACCATTCTATCCATGCCCTGCCTTCCGCCTACCATCAGGGCCCTCCAAGGAAGGCGTAAGACTACTCAGAGTTGGCCCCCGCCTCAGGACTCCCACCCTGAGTTCAGGCACACTAGTGCCCCTGCAGGCTTCTACCATAGATCTAGGACATGGTTAACGGGGTCTTCTGAGGGTGGCATAGCCAGTGCATGTTCCCCTAGTAGCCAGGGCCATACCTTCCCCAGGTAAGGTATGCAGTATACCTGTTTCACAGGGCCCTCCTGGGTACAGCACCTCAACCTTGTCCTTACCTGCTCTTTCCTACCATAGATAGAATGGGTGAGCCCACGTTCCCACTGCTAGATGGTGGGGAAGTGGCCAGAGTCCTATGGTCATGCACAGAGAGTCAGCAAAGACTGGGAGAAAAAAAGCTAAAAGTTTCAGGAAAATTCTCTCATCAGAACCATTTCTAACAATTGCCATCAGAGGGACACTGGCATACTGACTCCCAGTCCCATGCTCCAACTCCTGCAACACCATCGCAGACTTCATTGCGCCCCTAGACTCTAAGAACTACATTTTCCTCTGCGGCCTGAACTTCCAAATTGATGACCCAAATGACAAAACACCGCACACCTCCTCAATAGTATGAGCAGCTTTGGACTGACTCAGATCATTCACGACCCTACGCACACGCCAGGACACAGACTGGACCCCATCTTCACCTCCAGCAGTTGCATCAAATACTGCCACGTCACCAAACTCACATGCACCGATCACTTCATCATTCACTTTAGCATCTCCACCCCACGAGGCACAACCCCCAAGATGACCAGTGCCCCCCACCAGGAGTGGAGTAAAATTTCTGAGACCAACATGCCACCAAAATCACACAGGGAGTGAAGAATTTCAATTCCTGGGTCACCAATTGCAGCAATACCATCTCACCTATCAAGAGCACCATCCAGCGATAACACACCAAAAAGGTCAGCTGGTACACCCTGATCTTGGAACAGCTAAACGAGTCAGCAAACAGCTGAAGAGAAATTTGCACACCAGCAAAGACACCTCTGACAGGGCAGCATTCAAGACCTCACTCAACCTCTACCACTTCTTGCTGACTGCAACAAAGAAGGCAGCAGTAGCCACATACATAAAAATCAACAGCAACAACACCAAGGATATCTTTACAATCATTAAGGAATTCTCCAAATCAGCTGCTAGTGAAAACAACATCACACCCTCAGAGGAGCTATGTGACAACCTTGTCAACTTCTTTTACAACAAGATTGCGTCATGTACAGAAACTTTGAAACTCAAACTACACCTACGGACTTCATCCACAGAGACGTCAGCAACACCAACCACCGATTAACCACCTGTTACCTACTCTCAACCCAGGACACCTTTGAAACCAAAGAATCGGCCATGAACTCACCACTCTGCTCACACTTCTATCACCACTGCAACATTTCCAGATGCTTGGAAACACGCCAAAGTCAAACCACTACTCAAAAAGCCTTCTGCAGACTCCAGCATACTCAAAAACTACCGGCCAATCTCCCTGCTCCCATTCCCAATGAAGGCACTGTAAAAAATCATCAACAAGCAACTCATGACATACCTGGAGCAGCTCCAGCTACTCAATGCTTTTCAATCAAGTTTCGACAGGAATCACAGCACAGCGACCACCTTGATTGCAGCCACCAATGACATCCAAACCCTCCTCAACCAAGAAGAAACAGCAGCCCTGATCTTCCTTGATCTCTTAGCAGCCTTTGACACCATATCCCACCACACAGTGATCAAAAGTCTTCAATGCATCAGCATCCAAGGAGACAAACTCAGATGGATCACTTTATCTTTATTGGAAAAACCCATAGAATCTACCTACCTCCTTTTGCCTCCGTAGCTAAAGGTATCACCTGAAGTGTTCCCCAGGTATCTTCCCTCAGCCTCATGCTTTCAACGCATAGATGGCCCCACTAGCCAACATCATCAGATTCCACAGTCTAAACATCATCTTCTAAGCAGAGGACACCCAACTCATCCATTCACTCACCGGCGACCGCTCCACCACCAAAACAAACTTCCACAGATGCACCCATTCCCTCCATACACGCCAGAAACCCCAGAATCATCACTGACAACAATCCCACCATGTAATCACAGATCAACACTGTCTCCTCCGCCTGCTTCTTCACATGACACAGGCCCACATCACCAGCCTATGGCAACAGCCTCTATGTAGGAATCGCCACACACCTCCTATGAAGACTTAGCACCATACAGATCTCCACAGTCAGAGTCATTCTTGACCTACACGGACGATCCCACATTGTCGTAGTTTGGACTCTTACTCTGGGCAAGACTGCTGGTTTAAGGATGACAGTACTTATGTTTGTAGATGACTATGCTTATCCTACAACCTACAGTTTGTTTGTCTTTGTTGTATGAGTTGATTCCTTAGAGCGGTCACACTGATAACATAACACTAAACAAAAGGGCCTAACTATAAACAAGGCAGCCAACTTAGAAGAATTAATTAAATAAATCGACAGACAGAGCAAGCTAAGTAGGTTAAAAGTCACTAGGTGACGGGGGCACGAGTCTGCAAGCCAAAGGCTAAGCCATGTCGTAGTTTGGACTCTTTCTCTGGGCAAGACTGCTGGTTTAAGGATGACAGTACTTATGTTTGTAGGTGACTATGCCTATCCTACAACAAGTTGCAACTGTAGTCCCAACCCTTCTGGCTCACTAGCAGTACCTCACCAACAACCCAAACAGTTAAAGGTGATTTGTGGCAGCCTTTACACATGGACTCAGAAGTATGACATCTAAGGAGTGTCGTGGTTAAACAGAGATTACCTCTTTCTCACAGATATATTATGTCTCAACCAAACACAGGCAATAACGAAGATGCAGTAATGTTTCAATAGTTTTCATTTAATATAATGCGGTAAATTGTATTGTCTGCAATGATTAAGATAATGAACTGTACAAGAGGTGACGGGGGCATGAGTCTGCAAGCCAAAGGCTAAGCTAACTCCCGTTATCCCATTAAAACAAACTAGGATTCACTACAACATCACACCACACCTCACCTGTGCAGAAGAGATACCAATTCAAGCTGCTCAGCCATGCACACAAAGCTCTACACAACCAAAGACCCGCCTACACTAACCACCGTCTGAAATTCCACCAACCATCGAGAAGACTATGCTCCATCTCCCTATCACTTGCCCATACTCCCAGCATCCACTAAAGCAGAAGCAGAGGATGATCCTTCTCCCACGTAGCAGCAAAAACCTGGAACAGTCTCTCCATACATCTCCAGACCATGACCTTACTTCCAATGTTGCGTAGTGCCCTCAATTCCTTGCTGTTCGACTGAGCTGATCAGACATACAAGCTCCTGGATACCCTGGTGGGTGATTAGCTGCTCTTATAAATTCTATTTCATTGATTGATTGATTAACCAAATTTCTGAAACTTCTTGAAAGCCACTGCACATTAACCTATCATAGATTCATATTACCTTTAGCTGGCTGCAACAAGATGGCAACTTAAAGCAAAGTAACACTCACTCCTAGCAAAAGTGAAAAACCAGAATGTGAATGGTGTCCTAACAGGCACTAATGCAAACATTTCTTGATTTTGTTATAGACTATGTAAATATTAAAAATGATGCCATCACACCTCTTAATGCTAGGATGTAATTGAAAGTTTTGTAAAAGGATGGAAAAACAAACTACCACATGTCATGTTTTTGGAGTAGTGCAGATTTGATTGCCTCCCTACACGTTACAGAAGTAACTTAACAGTGTAATCAACATCATATGCACTGGGTGCCATAACCTTATTAATGCAAAGTGAAGCATCAAACTTTATTATTGAAGGTGCATTTACTGTAGAAACTAATGTTTTCCTTTATATGTGTAAGCTCTGATGTCTAGCGTTTGTAATTCCCAGTCACATTTACACTTGTATTTTGAGATATTGCATTTATCAAAAGCACACTGCCCATGAGCTCATGATTCCATTGCTTATACTTTGCATTTATTTTGATATTATGCTTGCTATTATAACATAGTGTAAAACCCCTTCGCTGCCAGACCTTTTCCCCTCCTGTGCCGAGCCTTTTTTTGGCGATTTGGGGCAGTTTGCGCTTAGGCCCTCATAACTTTTTGTTCACATAAGCTACCCACGCCAAATTTGCGTCCTTTTTTTCCAACATCCTAGGGATTCTAGAGGTACCCAGACTTTGTGGGTTCCCCTGAAGGAGACCAAGAAATTAGCCAAAATACAGTGAAAATGTTTTTTTTTTTTTAAATGGGAAAAAAGGGCTGCAGAAGGCGGCTCGTGATTTTTTCCTTGAAAATGGCATCAACAAAGGGTTTGCGGAGGCAAGATCACCATCTTACCAGCTTTCAGGAAAAGGCAGATTCGAATTAGAAAACCCCATTGTTCAATACAATTTTGACATTTTACTGGGACATACCCCATTTTTACTATTTTTTGTGCTTTCAACCTCCTTCCAGTTAGTGACCGAAATGGGTGAGAAACCAATGCTGGATCCCAGAAAGCTAAACATTTCTGAAAAGTAGTCAAAAATCTGAATTCAGCAAGGGGTCATTTGTGATGATCCTACAAGTGTTTCTACAAAAAATAACAGCTGAAATAAAAAAATATTGAAATTGAGGTGAAAAAAACAGCCTTTTGTCTCCACGTTTTACTCTGTAACTTTTTCCTGCGATCACAGATCTTTTAAAGCAATATACCATTACCTCCGCTGGACTCTTCTGGTTGTGGGGATATACAGGGCTTGTAGGTTCATCAAGAACCCTAGGTACCCAGAGCCAATAAATGAGCTGCACCTTGCAATGGGTTTTTATTCTATACCGGGTATACAGCAATTCATTTGCTGAAATATAAAAAGTGAAAAATAGGTATCAAGAAAACCTTTGTATTTCCAAAATGGCCACAAGATAAGGTGTTGAGAAGCAGTGGTTGCACATCTCTGAATTCCGGGGTGCCCATACTAGCATGTGAATTACAGGGCATTTCTCAAATAGATGTCCTTTTTACACACAGTCTTACATTTGGAAGGAAAAAATGTAGAGAAAGACAAGGAGCACCAACACTTGTTTTATTCTGTGTTTCCCCATGTCTCCCGATAAAAATGGTACCTCACTTTCCTGGATAGGCCTAGCACCCGCGACAGGAAATGCCCCAAAACACAACGTGGACACATCACATTTTCACAAAGAAAACAGAGCTGTTTTTTGCAAAGTGCCTAGCTGTGGATTTTGGCCTCTAGCTCAGCCGGCACCTAGGGAAACCTTGCAAACCTGCACAGTTTTTAAAACTAGACACCTAGGGGAATCCAAGATGGGGTGACTTGTGGGGCTCTGACAGGTTCTGTTACCCAGAATCCTTTGCAAACCTAGAAATTTGGCTAAAAAAACACTTTTTCCTCTCATTCAGGTGACAGAAAGTTCTGAAATCTGAGACGAGCCACACATTTCCTTCCACCCAGCGTTCCCCCAAGTCTCTCGATAAAAATGGTACCTCACTTGTGGGGGTAGGCCTAGGGCCCGCGAAAGGAAATGCCCCAAAACACAACGTGGACACATCAAATTTTTCCACAAAAAACAGAGGTATTTTTTACAAACTGCCTACCTGTGGATTTTGGCCTCTAGCTCAGCCGGCACCTGGGGAAACCTAGCAAACCAGCGCATTTTTGAAAATTAGACACCTAGGGGAATCCAAAATGGGGTGACTTGTGGGGCTCTGGCCAGGGTCTGTTACCCAGAATCCTTTGCAAACCTCAAAATTTGGCCAAAAAAACACTTTTTCCTCTCATTCCGGTGACAGAAAGTTCTGGAATCTGAGAGGAGCCACGAATTTCCTTCCACCCAGCGTTCCCCCAAGTCCCCCGCTAAAAATGGTACCTCACTTGTGTGGGTAGGCCTAGCGCCCGGTGAAGGAAATGGCCCAAAACACAATGTGGACACATCACATTTTTCCACAGAAAACAGAGGTGTTTTTTACAAAGTGCCTACCTGTGGATTTTGGCCTCTAGCTCAGCCGGCACCTGGGGAAACCTAGCAAACCATCGCATTTTTGAAAACTAGACACCTAGGGGAATCCAAAATGGGGTGACTTGTGGGGCTCTGACCAGGTTCTGTTACCCAGAATCCTTTGCAAACCTCAAAATTTGGCCCAAAAACACTTTTTCCTCTCATTTCGGTGACAGAAAGTTCTGGAATCTGAGAGAAGCCACAAATTTCCTTCCACCCAGAGTTCCTCCAAGTCTCCCGATAAAAATGGTACCTCACTTTTTGTGGGTTGGCCTACTGCCCAGGAAAGGAAATGCCCCAAAAAACTATCTGGACACATCAAAATGATCAAATACAAAACTACCTGTTTTTGCGGGGGGCCTGTGTTTTTGGTCCTGGGCTCAGCAGCCATTTAGGGAAACCTACCAAACACAGACATTTCTGAAAACTAGACACCCGAGGGAGTCCAGTGAGGTGGGACTTGCGTGGATCCCCCAATGTTTTCTTACCCAGAATCCTCAGCAAACCTCAAATTTAGCTAAAAAAAACACATTTTTCCAACATTTCTGTGTGGGATCACCGCACTGGGACACATTTCATACCACCCAATGTTCCCCTCAGTCTCCCGGTGAAAAACATACCTCATTTGTGTAGATGGGCCAAGTGCTTGTGAAAGGGAAGAGCCAAAAACATGTCCATATTGAGGGGGAACAAAGGGGGTCCAAAAGGGCAGTTTGCAAAAAAACATTTTTAGGCTGACAAGTGCAGCAGAATTTTTATCGGTATAGATGACACAATGCTGGGTGGTAGGAATTTTGTGTATTCCTGCAGATTCCGGAAGGTTCCATCACAAAAACGTGGGAAAAATGTGTGATTTCCAGCAAAGTTGGAGGTTTGCAGGGGATTGTGGGTACAAAATGGTGCGGGGTGCATGTGAAACACACCATCCTGGAATCACCCAGATGTTTAGTTTTCAGATGTGTCTAGGTCTTGTGGATGTTTCTACATGACAGCGTCCCAAAGTCTATAAAGTGCAGCCCTCACCATTCCAAGTGGGACGATTTTGAGAGTAAGCCAACTCTCATGGCCCAAATGTAAAACTAAAACCCCAAATAATCAAATGTCTTCTTGCTTGCTGTGGGATAAGATGTTTTAGAGTGCGGGGAAGAGCTGAAAGACTGTTACCCCCTTCAGTTGAGATGGGGGCGTAACCAGGCCCATACTGGTTGGTAGCCACCTCCCCAATATTTTTAGTTTTTTTTAAATTCCCTGGCATCTAGTAGACTTTCTGCCCCCTGGGGTGTGGATCAGGGGTAATTGCCCCATCTGCCCACTGGTGGGCAGAACAACTTTGGCCCCATTTATTTGGGGTGGGGGTACGGCCATGCCCCCACCCCCTTATTTTTTTTAAAAAACTTCCCGGCCTCTGGTGGGCTTTCTGCCCCCCCCCTTGCCTAAGGGGTCGCTCCCCACCTCTAAAAAACAAAACAAAACAAAAAACTAAAATCCCATTTTTTTTTATCCCTGGCGCCTATAGGGTTCTGCCCCCCCGGGGGCAGATTGGCCTAATAACAATAGGCTGATCTGCCCCCAGGGGGTGCAGAAATGGCCTAAAATAAATTTGCCCCCGTGCCCACCCCACCCCCCGGGGAGCGACCCTTGCCTCCAATCGCGTGCTGACGTCACAGGGGGGGTAGGCGGGTCGGGGGTGGAAGGGAAGGGTTTCCCCTTCCATCCCTGCCTTTGGGGGGTGGGGGGAACCCCACAGAGGGAGCGCTAGCGCACCCTCTGGGCTCTGTGCCCAGACGTAATGGTTACGTCCTGGGCACAGGAGCATTGTGCCTCAGGACATAACCATTACGTCCTGGGCACAGAAGGAGATAAAAGCGCATATTAGCCGTGGCTTGCTAAATTAGCATATGCAGGCCTTCATTTTAATGTGAAATGTATTTTCTGTGCTTTGCTTGTTTTTCTTTGGAAAATGTGTTGTTCATTAGTTAGGGAAAGGAGAACTGTGTATTAGTGATAGCGAGGCATGAGAAGGAACTTCTTATCACGGACTGGACAGTTTTTTGGACAGAAGAAACCATATATTATTTGCTCATCTCGTGTGGAGATGCCCAAGGTCATTAGTGTTTCGTGTGATGGGAGAATCACCTCATGTTGCGAGTGCTCTCTGTGAGAAGGAGAAATAATTGGGATTCTGATGATGTGTTCAGAAGATACGGACGGTCCTGGAACTTTCCACATTAATTTAATGTTTACACTGTTAGAATTATGGCAGATTCTTTGAGACTTCGAGAGGTGCAGACCTCTTAGACTCCCTTGCACTTATAGTGTATAGCTTCATGCTAACACTGGAATATTTATTTTCTGAAGACTTCTTTGCGATGCTGACAACTACCTTGCTCTGTTCCGAGTCCTCTATACTGCATCCCATACTGCTTTAGAACCTAGCTAGACATCCCTACATTTATTACTGCTAAATAGAAGAAACCTACATTTGTTCATAGAATGTCAATTCTTAATTCTTCATTTTTGCATTGCTGTGACCGTAATTTTCACATGCTTCATGCTGAGGTGATTGAACCTATTTCAATGCTTCAGTTTGCTAATTCTGATTCTCCACCTTTATAATCTGATTTTAATATGCTCAAATATTGGAGTGACTACATATTTGTAATAATTTACTAAACTTCAGTTTTGTTGCCTGGTCCTCCTTGCCCATCAGAGTGGACTTCGGGGGTAAAGTTACACTGTCTCACCTGTGTGTCATTGGAAGTACTGATGGATCACAGATGTTCTGGTGTCCTCATCCTCACCCTCTGCCTCCTCATTCTCACTGACCACAGGGTCTACTGCTGCCACATGGGCATCTCCAGGCTCCTCCTCCTGCAGAAAAGGGACATGGCGTCTGAGGGCCAGGTTATGCAACATGCAGCATGCCACTACTATCTGGCAGACCTTCTTGGGTGAGTAGCACAGGGTTCCACCTGTTAGATGGAGGCACCGGAACCTGGCCTTCAGGAGGCCAAAGGTCCTTTCAATAACCCTTCTGGTTCACCCATGTGCCTCATTATAATGTTCTTCTGCCCTTGTCATGGCATTCCTCACAGGGGTCAGCAGCCATGATAGGTTTGGGTAACCAGAGTAATCTGCAAATATTGAGGGAAAACATTTAGACACACACTATCCAATATGGCCCACAACATACCAATACACTAACATCTACTGGGTGGGAACTAGGGCTCACCTATTAGCCACACCCTGTGCCTCTGTAGTTGGGCCATCACATCTGGGATAGTGATATTCCTCAGGACAAAGGCATCATGCACAGACCCAGGATACTTAGCATTGACGTGGGAGATGTACTGGTCTGCCAAGCACACCATCTGAACATTCATGGAGTGGAAACTCTTACGATTCCTGAACACCTGTTCATTCTGTTGGGGGGTGTGGGGGACAAATGCAATCTGTGTTCCATCAATCACACCAATTATATTGGGGATATGTCCCATTGCATAAAACTCGGCCTTCACTGTGGCCAAATCCTCAACCTGGGGGAAAGCAATGTAGCTGCACATGTGTTTTATCAGGGAAGACAACACTCTTGCAGCACATTTGAGAACATTGGCTGTGACATTCCTACTGCCAAGTACACTGTCACTTGGAAAGAACCAGTTGCCAGGAAATGGAGTACCGATAGTACTTGCACAAGATGGGGATCCCAGTGGGGTGACGGATTGCAGATATCAGGTCAGACTCCGATTGGGCACACAGCTCTGTGATTGTGGCCCTGTCAAGTCTATAGGTGTGGATAATGTGCCTGTCCTCTAGTGTTGCCAAGTCCACCAGGGGTCTGTACACGGGGGTATGTCTCCATCTCCTATTCATCCGCAGTGGTAGGAATCTAAGGGACAAAAGAGTGAGGAGCCGGTCACAAACTGAGCAATGGAGCTAGAACAGTAGTTTGCATTCTGTAAACAGGTAATGGGTCAGTGTGATTTGTCCAGTATGTGCTAAGATCTCTTTTGATGCAGCATTATTCCAGAGGCCTGCCCCCCCCTGAAATGGCGTCCACCTGTCCTGTGTGGAGGGACAGGTGGGTGTGAGGTAATTCGGCTGACGCTGTGCACCATTGCAGGAGGCGGTCAGGAAACTCAGTGCAACTCCTCAATGGTTAACATTGAGCCCTATGGGGTACAGTGGCCAATGGTGATCTACGCCGGCGGTGACGGTATGCACCGCCACGGACGTGATGGCCATTTTCTATCAAATTCATCACTTGCTACTTGTCTTTCCATAGGAGAGGACCTGCATTGCATGTGCTGCTGTGACCTGTGTCTGGAACCTACCATGGCCCGTGTGACTTGGGAAAGGGCCCCAGCCTACACTTCGGAGGAGGTGGAGAGAATGGTGGATGGGGTCCTAACCTATTAAAGACTGCTGTATTGGGCTCCAGACCAACAGGTGGGTACACTGTGGGCATGATGCATTTGGGAAGGATGCATGGAATGGTGTGTGTGAAGGCCTTGTGCAAGGGGGTGGGTGGATGTCCTCTTGGTGGCATACAGGTAATGTGCTGGGCTATGTGTGTTCCAATGGTGATGGTAACGGGTATGGTGGGCCATATGTGTAACAGGCTCGACTCGTTGTCTAATGGTATTTTCCTGTGTGTATTGCCTCTTTAGATCTGCACCCATCAAAAGAAGGCTATATGGCGTGCCATCGCCAAGGAGGTGCGGACCCTGGGGTCTATGGCAGGCGGAGAACTCACTGTCGCAAATGGTGGGAGGCCCTGAGACGCTGGGCATGGAAGACGGCGGAGGCCCAGCTGGGGATGGCCCCCAACGAGGAAGGGGTGCCTGTCAAACCCTGACCCCCTGATGGCCCGCATACTGGCAGTGGCCTATCCAGAGCTGGATGGGCGCTTGAGGGCATCACAGCAGCCACAAGGGGGGTGAATACAGCGCCCACCATTACAGCCTACACATAGTAGGGTGGTATCTGGGTGGTAGATATGTGTCAGTGGGTGCCCCTAGGCCAGGCCTGATATTGCAGCGTAGGTCCCCTGGTGGCTAGGGTTCTGAAGGGATAATACTGCTACCTAGCTCGTAGTCATCCACTACTGGTCAGGGCTGTGTGGGTCCCAGGTGTGCTGCATTTGCCTGTGTGTGCCCCTCACCATGCCTTGGTGGCTAGCAATATCACTGGTAGTGCAATCCATAGTGCGTAGGCCTGTTCCCTGTGTGTGAGGGTGCTGTGTACGCCAACGGTGCTGTTGGTGCAGCAGTGTGTCCTTTGTCTCTCTCCCCCCCTTTTTTGTTTTTTCATCCTGTCCTTATGTGCATTAGCATCATCTGGCGGAGGAGCAGAGGCACAGGCGACGGAGGGAGTTGCATCCCACAGGACCCAGGAGGCAGAGTCCACCGACGCTGAGGGCACCAGTGGGACAGAGGGCGAGGGGAGCACCATGGCGGAGACTGGAGGGGACAGTTCAGACACAGATACCTCCTCCAATGGAAGCTCCCTGGTGATGGCGGACACTTCCGTGACCACCCCAGCTACAAGTACATCCTCCACCCTCCGAACCAGCACTGCCCTCCTGCAGTTTCTCATTGAGTTGCCCATGCCCGCTCACCCAGGAAGGTGGGCAACTCCTTCGCCCCAGGCACCTCTGGCCCTGCCCCAGTAAGCCCTGCTGCCTTGAGTGAGGAGTCTATTGAACTCCTGAGTTCCATCTCTGTAGGGCAGTCAACCATTATGAATGCCATCCAGGGGCTGGCAGCCCAGATGCAACAATCTAATGCATTCCGGGAGGGCATTGACACTGGATTGGCGGCCCAACAGATATCGATTCAGGCTCTGGCCTCCTCTCTGATGGCAGCCATTGTCCCTGTTTCTACCCTCCCCCCTCCAACTTCCACTGCCCAGTCCCATTCTCCTCAACCCCAACACATCCCAGGCACACATACAGACGAGCATGCACACAAGACAACGCCCAAGAGTGTCACAGGCAAACACAAGCACCACACTTCATCCCACAGGCACTCACACAAACACCATCCAGTTGCAGACACAACATCCACTATTTATACTGTCTCCCCCTCTTCCTCCTCCTCCCACCTACTTACGTACACACTCACATCTGCATGCACTACATCATCATCCACCACCACACCAAGCAGAGCACACACCTCGCTGGCAGACACCTCCACAACATCCATGCACACATCCCCTGTGTCTTATCCCACTGTGTCTGCCCCCCCTTCTAAAGTACACAAACGCAAGCACTCAGACAATCAACAGCCATCCACCTCACAACAGCATACAGCCCATGCACCTGCACCCAAATACAGCAGACAGACAACGCCAACAACCACTCCCTCATCCTCCACTCCCATTCCTTCTCCCTCTTCCCGCCCCAATGTCCCTAAAAACTGTTCCTATCCACCATTGACCTCTTCCCTACCCCTCCCCTGCCCTGCACGTATGGCCAGGGTATCACAAACCCAGCCAAGCACCTCAGCCACACAGTCCACGGGCCCAGTTCCATCCGCACCTACTTGTGGTGGAAAGGAATCCAGGCCACATTTACTGAAGGGGAAGGAGCCTGCACCAGCCAGCCTAAAGGGCAAGGAGCCTGCACCAGCAGGCAAGAAGGGCAAGGAACCTGCACCTGCCACCCAAAAGAGCAAGGAGTCTGCACCAGCAAGCAGGAAGGGCAAGGAGCCTGCACCTGCCACCCGAAAGAGCAAGGAGCCTGCACCAGCAGGCAGGAAGGGCAAGGAGCCTGGACCAGCAGCTGTGACGGATCCCCCACCACCAACCATGGTTGTGCATCCATCCGAGGGTACAAGGGATGTGCAGAAGCCTCCCACCGCCAGCAGCACCACCACAGTGCATCCATCCGAGGGTGCAGGGGATGTGCAGGAGCCTTCCACCACCAGCAACACCACCACAGTGCATCCGTCTGAGGGGGCAGGGGATGTGCAGGAGCCTCCCACCACCACCAACACAGTGCAGCCGTTACCGCTGGCGGATGCAATGTAATCCTGCATCCATGGGCTGCTGTGCGGCCTGTCCACTCCAGAACCAGTGAGCAAGTCACCCACTCGAGAGACTGTGTCCTTGCACTCCCCAGGACCAAGCACAGGGCATATTGCCCCATCCAGAACCAGTGGGCAAGTCACCCACTCAAGAGACTGTGGCCCATCACTCCCCAGGACCAGGCACAGGGCATGTTCCCCGTCTGGAACTAGTGGGCAAGACACCCACATGAAAGACTGTGGCCTTGCACTCCCCAGGAGCAAGCAAAGGGCATGTTGCCCCCTCCAGAACCAGTGGGCAAGACACCCACTCGAGAGACTGTAGCTCATCACACCCCAGGACAAAGCACAAGGCATGGTGCCCCCTCCATACCCAGTGGGCAGGACACCCAAATGAGAGACTGTGGTCTTGCACTCCCAGGACCAAGCATAGGGCATGTTGCCCCCTCCAGAACCCGTGGACAAGACACCCACATGAGAGACTGTGGCCTTGCACTCCCCAGGACCAAGCACAGGGCATGTTGCCCCCTCCAGAACCAGTGGTTTTGTTTCAGCTCCCGGCTGAGGTGCCCTCCTTCCTATCCCCCTGAGGTGCCTGCCTATTTACCAGCTGATGCCCCTGCAGTGTTCTCTTCATGTTGATGTAGGTGACAAGTGGGGCCTTGGACTTTGGCCTGTGGCCATGTGGCCCATGCAAAATGAGGACTGGGCAGTGTCCTTTGTTCTGTACATTTGTATATATCTGTTACATAGCCTAAATTATTATTTGTACTGTGTTGATCTTATTACAATAACTTTGTCAAATTTTTTTTGTCCTTGCATTATGCAGCCAATTTACGGGGATTAACTTGTTTTCTTGGGAAGCTGGTTGTGTGTATGGTGTGTGTGTCTGGGGTGTGGATAGTGCGTGTGTGTGTCACTGTTGTTTTCCTCTCCCCCCTCCCTTGTGTGCTAGGCAGCTGTACTCACCGTCGTCGTCTTTGCCGGCATTGGTGTTCGTGGTGGAGCAGAACATAGAATATCATCGGAAAAACATGCAGTTCGGGTTCCATGGCGGCATGGTTCTTCCTTGTGTCTCCAAAGGTGTGTGATTTCACTTCTGAGGTCTGTTTCCGCCAGGCTTTTGATGTCGTTGGTACCGCCCCGGAAAAGGTGGCGGATTGTGTTGTTGTAATATGGTGGGCAGAACTTTGACTTCTGGCTGTAGGCGGCTACCACCGTGGTGGCTGTCGTTTCCGCACTGGCAGTCGGTGTGTCACAGTGGCTGTCTTTCGGTGATCCTTCCGCCATGGTCATAATTTGGCCATAGTTACTGCCAGCCTGTTGGTGGTATTACAGCCACTTTATCACCGACCGCCAGGTTCATAATAAGGACCTATATTGTAAGTGCTAAGTTTGGTGGTGCTTGTTGGGAGACGTTGTCGATGGCACAGTTGAGGTTGGGACATTTATCTTTGCATGAGAGTAAGGTGTGATTGGTTTGATAAACTTCTAGTGCACAGGGAGGAGTTACACCAACCCGAGAGATTCTCTGCAAGTCAAGGTTTTCATTCAAGCATGAGTCAGAGTGGAACATTTCTAGTGTGATTGATTACTTCAATTTCTTTAGTGGAGCAGACAAAGTTATTTGTTAAATTTGTTTAGCAATTTGTTTCTCGTGTTTAGCATTGAGAAGAGGGCGTTTGTAAAAAGGAGAGTGAGCCACTGCAAGCAGTGAAGTTGACGCCACAGTGTGCCACCCTGGTATTGGTCGATTGGTGTTGAGCTGCTCTGGTATTGCCTATGTCATAAAGTGCTGCCCTGTTCCTGGATGTTACTCGCAGATGAGAACTGTGGGTGAAGTGTTAATTTTAGTTTGAAATTGATTTAAAAGTTGTAATTGCTAAGAATTATTGTTGAAAAAAAAAATTTCAAAGCCTTACGACACTTACTGAGAAGATATGTGCAAATACCTGTTCGGGTTAGGAAAGAAGCACCGCCCAAAGATACACCAGGTCATCATATGGCTATAAATTTTTGTCTCTAAACATGTATTTGGCTGATCCAATTGCATAAGATCACAGAGAAGTAAGCTGCATTGAGAGTTTCATACTATGGCACATTTAATCAGAGAATTATTGAAAATTTGAGGAGAATACTGTATGCTGTGAAACTAAGACTTAGACCTTCACTGTATGAAGCACTTAGGAGTATATTTAAACTCTGTTTGCACCAAATTAGCGTCATTTTTTTTACTCTAATTATGTGCAAAACTAAGTCCATATTTATAGTTTCCCGCAAGACCAGTCTAGCACCAAATTTATGGAGTTAAAGTCATTTTTTGGACATGGAAACCTACCTTGCCTTAATGAGATGCAAGGTAGTCATTCCTGTGCAAAAAATGACTCTATGGCCTAAATGCCTCATTTATACTCCTGTGCAAAAATGGTGCACAGGAGGGAGGAGGGGTCAACAAATGGTGCAAAGCTTGCTTTGACCCATTTTTTAACGCCTGGGTCAGAGCAGGCGTTAGCGGACCTGTGGGCCTATGTCCATGGTGGAACACCCTGGAATAAGCCCACAGGTGTCCTTCCCAGGCCCCAGGGACACCCCCACCCACACCATAGGGACAGCGGAGGACAGGGGACCCCATCCCAGGTAAGTACAGGTAAGTATTTTATTTTATTTTTTACAGTGCCATAGGGGGCCCTGAAATGGGCCCACATACATGGCACAGGGTGCAATGGCTATGCCCAGGGGACCCTTGTCCCTTGGGCTGGCCATTGTAGTGGCGGGCATGACTCCTGCCTTTTCTAAGGCAGGAGTCATGTGGCACGGTAGGTTTAGTGCCATAAAATGACGCTAATCTGGTTAGAGTCTTTTTTTTTTTACTCTAACCAGCCTAGCGTATTTTTTGGTGCTAAACCCCCCTATCTTACACCGCCACCCCCACCCGGCTAGCGGCCAATTTTTTGATGCTAGCCCACCCTTTGTGCCAGCTTGCGTCATTCCTTATATATGACGCCCGGCCAGCATCTAGGAATGGTTCTGTCCGGCGCTATACTTTTTGCCACAAACATGCGCTAACGCAGGTTTGCAGCAAAAAGCTTAAATCAGGGCCTTAATGCTTGGGAACATGCAGCTCGAGCTAAGCAGAGAGAGGAATTTCAGGATAGGGTTCAAAAGTCAATTCCTACTTGTGCAGATGCTAGATGGATGCAGAACAGAAAACGTGGAGGACTGACATGATGGAGGGAGCTAGATTGTACCCAGGATTAGTGTGTGAAGAGACGGGTAAGGAGAAAGGAAAGTCAAAGACACTGAAAGGGGGAAAGGCCAAGAATATAGAAAGCATGGAAAAAGATGGTAACAGTGGTGATTTTAGTGATGACATCTTGGATCATTGTATCAGCATATCCACCCTGAAAGAATGAAACCCAATTTGGAGGAGTGAGAAGCCCATTCCAAATGAAGGTTTAGCAGTGTCGTCTGCACCAGCAAATACAGGTGTAAGTGTGAATCCAACACTGATGGGATGGAGTTCAGGAGTTAATACCTCTGCTAACCCTGTAGTCCAGAATGCCTCAGGTGCGATTACTATCCTATTCACCATTGGTCCTGCAGTCCCATTGTACAAACCTGAGTCAATGGGAGCTGAAGCACATACTTTGACAGTTCCTAAAGGAAGAACTACTTTAATACCGACACACATAAGTAAACCTCATGTTTTCCCCCAAGGTCAACCGTAAATCAGACAGGATTTGTCACTGTAGGAGGGTCCACTCCAAGATTACAAATCATTGACTTGTTTAATTGGAGCTCACGTCTGGGTGAAAAGAGCCATACCCAGTACTCCTATTGTACAAAATGGAAGTAATTATCAAGTCCTAGATGATTTGATTAGATTTTTTAATGGGTCCCCAGGAGAAGGGGAAAGTTCAGGATCAAGCCAAGAAATAACTCAGACTCCAGTGAGAGAAAATATGGTGCATGTGGTCATATTGAAGTTCGAATTAGATGAGATGATACCTGGGAATCTTTTTTTTTCATTTTTTTGTCCTCATAGCACCATGGCTTCTGCAAACTCAGGCGTCCGATTTGTATACGACCCTCTGCCCTCTGTAAATGCATCAGCTCCACAGCTACAGCTTTGGCCTTTGGTCTTGTCACTCATAGCGGTGCCAGGTGTAATCAGAGGACCATTTGTTCTACTGATGCCATTGCCATCGTACCACTCCACCTAAGATAGTCGGTCCAGACTTTAGCCTACTAGCCTTACACCCAATGTCCATTTGACATGTCCAATGTAGGACTTCAAGCCAGTCAACTGCAGAGGGGGCAAGATGGATCAGTTCAATGCTTATAGATCTCTCTTCTAACGAGTAATAGGAGACAGAATAACAGACCCTTCTGTGCTCTGTTTAAAAGGCAGGGTGAAACTCCATCTACCCCAAACAAAACCAGGCTAGAGTTCAAATTAATGTCAGTTCCCAGAATGTCTTTTATAATGGTCTGGACATTCTTCCAGAAACCTCTAATGACAGTGCAGGAATAAAAAAGATGCTCATTATTAGCCTTCGGAGGGCCACACCTTCGACACTTCAGAATTGGCGCCTGCAAAAATTCTGGGGAGTCCAATATAGCCAACTGATATCTGTGAATCTTGATATTTCCTGACTGGATACCTACCAGGAAAACAAACTTGTGTTCATGTGCAAAGGTGTTACCAAGCATGCAGGGAAAACTCATGATAAATTGCCTGAATTGGTTCTAACATATTAGATAGATCTGAGTTGAACCAAGTCACTGCAGAAAAAAAAGTGTATGTTTTAATGAGAATGACATTTGTAGTATGAGAACAGCAGGAATGAAAATGCAAACTGGAGAATTAATTAAGAGCATTTGAAGATGGAGAGAGTTGGATAATTGGGAAAGAAGGTGGAAGAAAAAGAAAAAACAAAAGAAACCGAAGGAACAGCCTCCTCCGTCCATAAAGAATGGAGAAGGTACCTCAGCTTTCCAATTAATAAAAGTGCCTGGTGGAAGTTATGTCTATGTGCCTTGGAGTAGGAGTAATCTTGTGTCGTTCACCAATGATTTTTCCTAGATTGAAAGAGAAAACCGTCTAATGGTATAAACAGGTTGAGCTATTTGTGAAGCTTTTGCAGGTTTTGTGGGTGGATTTAAAAACGTTCTTGTGGGTGGAACGTAAAGTGGCTATAAAATGGCCAGAGAGAGAGCCTCAGAGAAATCCAATAACGAATGCCCCTTCACCTTTGGGGATGAAAATATATCAACAAGGGATGACCTTTTTGAAAGGTAAAACACCAGCAAAAGACATAGATTGGCTTAAGATTGAAATGAAAACAAGAGCCTAAAAAGTCAGCGCATGTTTTTTTATTGAGAGATTGCTGTAGGTGTTTAAACATAGTGTATAGTGGATTCTTGAACCTAAAGATGTGAGAACGTTTGTGTTGAGGTTTGTGATGGGATTGAGACCTAAGATTAGTTTGATGAATCAACAGCATTTGATTTGTTAGGAGAATAAGTCAGTTGAGATTTTGAGCTATGCAAAATATTGCAGTAAAGAAATGGAAATGAAGCATAAACATTTGAAAGAGAAGCTGATGGTGGCAGAGATGAAAGCAGCCCAAAGAGGAAGTCAGAATTAACCATTTGTGGGAGATATAGGTAATATGCAAGGGTGTATCAACAGGGAGCTCCGATGATGCAGGGTAGAAATGGGTTCCCATGGCAGGGTAGAAGACGTGTTGTTCCAATTAATCTGAGTCCTGGAATTGATGTGGCAACTTTGAAAAAGACAAATCCTTGCCATTATTGTATTAAGTTGAGGCACTGGAAGCAAGAATGTCGTATGAATCCTCAGACAGAGAACACAAAATTTGAATGTGCCTCAAGCACCAGCGATGTAGGTTCCCCAAGCTCAAATGCACAGCAGAATGCATGAGATCCTAGAGTGAATTCAAATCAGGTCCCAAATCTGAACCAAGATTTTTGCCAAAATCAGGGTGCGTTCCAGCAGTTCCCTATATTTGAAGTGTTCGAGAACTACCGTCCTTAGATGTCTTTATGATAGTGCCTGAGAGGGGGGGAAGATTGCGTGCTTGGGCCAGTGTTAGAGGTAGCCCAGAGTGATCCATTTGTGGATGGTGAGATGAATTACCACCCCATATTGTTCTTGGTCGATACTGGTGCTACCCGTTCTACTACCACAACAGTGGAAATTCTAAACCTACCCCTCTCTGAAAAAATAAATCCAAGTTGTAGGAGTTGCAAACAAGTGTATGAGAAACCCAGTAACAGAAGAAGTGCCTGCTAAAATTGGGTCCTTTGAAGATAATAACCAGCTCATGATAAGTGTTTCCAGTCCAGTGATTCTCTAGGAAAGAGACCTCTTGTGCAACCAAAATTGCAACATCTATTGTTTCTCAAGAGGTATTGAACTACAAACTCATGGTGAGGAAGTTGCCTTTAAAATGTCAAGAGACGGTCTTTCCATTGCACTGTTCCCCATGATGACAATTGATGAGTTACAGCGGGATCTCGGAGATAAGGTAAAGCCTGAAGTTGGGGACTTTTCAGGAGAGGACATAGGTCTCATCAAAGGTGTTGAGCCTGTCCACGTTATAGTGAAACCTAATGTTGAGTACCCAAGAACCCCACAGTACAATTTGACCGATTCGAAACAATTGCAGGGATTACTTTGGTAATCAAATCAAATTCATGATGCAACAAGATATTTTAAAAGAGATAATGGGAAGTCCATGTAACTCACCCATTATGGGCTTGCAGGAGCCTGGCTGTAAGTATTGCATTGTTCAAGATCTGAAAAAAGTGAACATCATTGTTGTTCCATGGTGTCCCACAGTACCAAATCCAGCTGTAATTTTGTTATAGATTTCATGTGAGCATAAGTGGTTCACTGTTATCAATTTGTGACAGGCATTCTTTTCTATACCATTGAACAAGGATAGCCAGTTCCTCTTTCTCTCCAGAACCTTGTTTTGGCATGTTGCTGAGTCGCACAAGGGTATACTGAGAGCCCTTTGATCTTCAATCAGATCCTCAAAATAAATCCTCAGACCCTAGTCATGCCCTGCAACTCAGTCCTAGTACAATATATTGACAACCTACTAGTGGCGTTGTAAACACAGGAAGCTTGTAAGCAAGACACCATTGCTTTGCTGAACCATCTAGCTGAGAATGGACATAAAGTGTCCCTATTAAAGTTGCAGTGGGTTCAGTACCTTGGACATCAAATTGACTTAGGAGAGAGAAAGGTGTCATAAGAGAGGATTCCAGCAATCCTGAAAATTAATCCACCAACTATCCAGAGGGGCGTCAGGATGTTTTTGGGAATGGCGGGCTACTGTCGCCAGTGGATACCCAAATTTTCCCTAGTGGCCAAGCCTTTCAGAGGCTGTCACACAAGGATGTGTCTGATTCATTACCCTGGGATAATAATTGTTTGGTTGCCTTCCTGGAGCTGAGAGAAAGTTGTTTGTTCTCTTTTGCAGTGAGATGGAGGCCTGTGCTTACACAAATGCATGGCAATCCAAGGAGGCCTGTGGCCTACGTTTCTGCTACACTTGACCCAGTAACAGCAGTGCTGCCAGGCTGCCTTAAAGCAGTAGCGGCAACAGGTATCAGCATCAAGAAGTGTGAGAATATTGTGATCAAAGCAAAAACAACAAGTGATGAACGGAATGCTGAACACTGTCAAACATTCACCCCCAGTAAAGTGATCTGGGCCTAAATCCATCGTTTCTTTGCTGCCCATGCCATTCCAGTTTGGACCCAGCCATATGCAAATCAGTCTTGACCCTGTTCCCCATGGGAACAGTCCAGCCCGAACTGCTAGGCCAGGTCTTCCCTGGACTGGAAACAAGCATCCTGGGACCGGTTTCGGGGTTTCACCTCTCATCAGCCAGGCTAGCTTGAATCCAGTGGCATGGGAAGCACGGGACCCACGTCTGGGCATACCCTTCCCACTTAGGACGACAAAGCAAAAACAACAAGTGATGGACGGAATGCTGAACACTGTCAAACATTCACCCCCAGTACAGTGATCTGGGCCTAAATCCATCGTTTTTTTGCTGCCCATGCCATTCCAGTTTGGACCCAGCCAAACTGGGGTGGCATGGTGAGCAAAAGAACGATGGATTAAACCCAGATCTGTGACTGGGGGTGAATGTTTGATTTATTCAAAATTCTGTCCATCACCTGGTCTTTTTGCAATTTTCCCCCTAAGTGGGAAGGGTATGCCCAGATGTGGGTCCCATGCTTGCTATGCCACCACATTCAAGCTAGCATGGCTGGGGAGGGGTTATACCCCGAAACTGGTCCCAGGATGCTTGTTTCTGGTCCAGAGAGGACCTGGCCTAGTGTTCGGGCTGGACTGTTCCCATGAGGACAAGGGTCAAGACTGATTTGCATATGGCTGGGTCCAAACTGGAATGACATGGCAAGCAAAAAAACTGATGGATTAATCCCAGATCTGTGACTGGGGGTGAATGTTTCTTTTGTTCCACATTCCATCCATCATCTATTCTTTTTGTACTGGATTCAAGCTAGCCTGGCTGATGAAGGGGATATCGCAAAACTGGTCCCAGGATGCTTGTTTCTGGTCCAAGGGGGACCTGGTCTGGAAGTTCGGGCTGGACTGGTCCTATTGCAAGCAGGGTCAATACTGATTTGGAGATGGCTGGGTCCAATCTGGAGTGGCAGGTTGAGAAAAAAAGAAGGATGGATTAAACCCATATCTATGGCTGGGTTGAATGCTTGATTTGTTCAGCATTCCGTCTATCATCTGCTCTTTTTGCTTTTGTCTCCCTAAGTTGGAAGGGTATGACCAGATGTGGGCCCGGGCTCAGTGTGCCACTGGAATCAAGTTATCCTAGCTGATGAGGGGTGAAACTTCAAAACCAGTCCAAGAATGCTTGTTTACGGTCCAGGGAGGGCCTAGCCTGGCAGTTCAGGCTGGACTGTTCCCATGGTAAGCAGGGTCAAGATTGATTTGCAGATGGCTGGATCCAAACTGGGGTGCCATGGTGAGCAAAAAAACAATGGATTAAACCCAGATCGGTGATTGGGGGTGAATGTTTGATTTGTTCAGCATTCCATCCATCATCTGTTCTTTGAACTTTCGAAGAGTGTTATTTTCAAACTTGTATTGACAAATCCGACTTTATCATTAAAAAGGATTAATCATTACAAGTTCATAGATAACAAACGTGACATCTCTACCACCTCTGGTTTAGGAATTACAGCATATTAAGTATAATAAGGAATCCCCAATGTTATTCTATGGGAGGGGTAGGCCTCACAGTAGAGAAAGACAAATTCAGGAGTTTTTCACTACTAGTGCATGTGCAACTAAGAAGTACATGTCCATTCGTTTAATTAGACAGCACTTTGCCCTATGGGCTACCTAGGGCCTACCTTAGGGGTGACGTATATGCAATAAAAAGGTAGTCCAACTCTTGAGAAGTGGTTTTAAATGCCAAGTCTTTAAGTTGCTATGGCAGGCCTGGGGCAAATTTTAAGGGGGTGCACAATAAGTTGCTGCAGGCCCACTGGTAGCATTTAATTTATAGGTCCTGGGTAAATGGTATACCACTTTACAAGGAACTTACATGTAAATTAAATATGCTAATCAGGTATGTGCCAATCAAACTTTGTTTTAGGGAGAGAGCACATGCACTTTAGCACTGGTTAGCAGTGGTAGAGTGCACAGAGTTCTAAGGATCATAAGCAAAACTCCACTAAAATGTAGGAGCAAGGCAAAATGTTTGGGTTGACCCTGTAGAGAGAGCAATTTTCAACAGTTACAAATTGAAAATCCAAAAGTTATGTTTTCTTTAAAGTGTTGTAACATCTATAGAGCTGCCCAACCAATTTCTGCCAGCGCCAAAAGACGATTAAGCTTACAATAAGCACTACTGTATATGCATTTCTTTGCTTATATTGCGTAGCTCACAAAAATAATACCCTTTACAGCCAAAACAGACAAAAAACGCACATAAATGCATAGTGTATGGTATGCTCTACCAATGCTATTGTACACACTGGGACTAAATTACTGCAAAGGCAAAGCATCCCTCATTAATAATAAATCTTAAAACACACCTACTCTAATTATCATACTTCAGCATCATAAGGCAAATCATAGCTCCCCTAGCCCCTGTACCGCCTCTCCCCAGTCAGGTAGAGCCTACAAAATATTGTTTATGATATAACTGCAATACAATAAAGTACTGCATAATAAAACAAACATCAAACACATCAGCATTTTACATTTTACATTACATTGCACAGTCCTCTTTTAATCTCTGACTTTCACTCAGCCCATTTGCTTATAATATAGTGGCAAAGCAGCGTCTGCCACCTTATTATTCAATAGTTTAGTTTGTCAGCAAAGGAGCATGTGCAAAAACAAAGAAGCAAACATTACATTGACGATAGGAAGATAGATGATAGGTACAAAAAACAAGTGTGGATAAACATTTTAATTGAAATTGTGATTCTTACTATCATAAATTAAACAAAACAGACAGGATTATTAGGATAAATTCAAGTGGCATCCACTGGCCAGAATGCTCCAGACATTTATTCTTATTTCCATTCTACAGCTCAGAAGACATTAGGATTGTATTATTAAAGCAAATACATTTAATAATAATACATACAGATTCACCAAGTTTACAATGTAGATTAATTTTCTCTAAACATTACATGTAGCCTTTGTATCCTTTTAATTTTGGAGATGTTCTAAAAAGATAAGGATTATCTTTTTATAAATATTGGTATGGAACACTGTTGCTTTCTTATATGTAATTTCTCAATTAATGCTTTAATACATATTTGTGCAGTTCCCTCCTATCCGCAACACTCCAATCTGCAGCACTCCAAAACGCACCACTCCAATCCAAAACAATCTGCGCCACTCCAGTCCAAAACAATCTGCCACATTTCTATCCATCCAACTCTATTCCAAAACAATCTACAGCGCTCCAGTCTACACCACTCCAATCTGCCCAACTCCAATATCCACCATTTTAATCCACCACACTACAATCCAAAACAATCAACCACACTCTAATACACCCCACTACAAAAGGTCACAAAATAATCTGCAGCATTCAAATCCATCCTACTCCAATATGCCCTACTACATTCCAAAAAACATTACCCAAATCCAATATGACTTACTGCAATCTGACCCACTCCAAATCCACCCAACTCCAGTCCAAAACAATATGCTGACTCCAATCCGCAACACTACAGTCACACTCTGAGTCTGCCCCACTCCAATCTAGGCCGCTCCAATCCAAAACCAAAACAATCTACCACACTCCGTACTCACTCACTCAAATAAAAAACAATCTACCACACTCTAATATATGCTACTTCAATCCACAAAACACTACAATGCAAACAACTCCAATCTGCTGCTTTCCAATGCTAAACAACCTATCCCACTCAAATATGCCCCTCTCTAATCTACCACACACAAATCCAAATGATCTACCCACTCCAATCTGCCACACTCCAACCTGCCCCACTACATTATAACCAACCCAATACAAAACAATCTGCCCCACTCAAATCTGCCCCACTCCAATCTCCAATCCACCACATTCCAATCCCAAAACACCTACCACACAATAATTAGCCACAGTCCAGATTGCCTCACTCCAATCTGAATTACTCTAACTATTCCAATCCAATCCACTGCAATCCAAAACAATCAAACCCACTACAATCTTACACACTCTGGGGCATATTTATACTCCGTTTGCGCCGAATTTGCGTCGTTTTTTTCGACGCAAATTCGACGCTAAACTAACTCCATATTTATACTTTGGCGTTAGACGCGTCTAGCGCCAAAGTTCATGGAGTTAGCGTCATTTTTTTGCGTGAACACCTTCCTTGCGTTAATGATATGCAAGGTAGGCGTTCTCGTCTAAAAAAATTACTGCGATGCTATTGCGTCGGATTTATACTCCCGGGCAAAAATGACGCCCGGGAGTGGGCGGGACTAAAAAACCCGCATTTGCGCCGGATTTTAGCGCCTGGGTCAGGGCAGGCGTTAAGGGACCTGTGGGCTCAGAATGAGCCCAGAGGTGCCCTCCCAAGCCCCCAGGGACACCCCCTGCCACCCTTGCCCACCCCAGGAGGACACCCAAGGATGGAGGGACCCACCCCAGGGAAGAAAAGGTAAGTTGTGGTAATTATGTTTTTTTTTTTTTTTGTGGCATAGGGGGGCCTGATTTGTGCCCCCCTACATGCCACTATGCCCAATGACCTGTCCCCTGGGCATGGCCATTGGGCAAGGGGGCATGACTCCTGTCTTTGCTAAGACAGGAGTCATGTTAATGGGGGTTGGGCGCCCAAAAAAAATGGCGCAAATCGGGTTAAGACGGTTTTTTTGCCTCAGCCTGACTTGCCCCATTTTTAGACGCCCAAACGCCATTTTTCCCTACGCCGGCGCAGCCTGGTGTACGTGGTTTTTTTTCACGCACACCAGGCAGCGCCGGTCGGCTAACGCCGGCTAACGCCAATCAATAAATACGGCGCCCGCATGGTGCTTCAGAATGGCGTTAGCCGGCGCAAATTTTTTTGGCGCAAAACTGCGTTAGCGCAGTTTTGCGTCAAAAAGTATAAATATGGGCCTCTATTCTTAACCAATGTATCCCACTCCAATTAAAAAAATATTCAGCAGTCTAATATGCCCCACATCAATCCTCCACACTCCAGTCTAAACCACCTCGCTCCAATCCACCCACTCCCTACCAATTCACCCAATTTCAATCCACCATAATCCATCCCTCTCCAATTCAATACACCATACACCAATTAAATCCACCCTAATAAAATATACCCCACTTCAATCCAATCCACCTCACCTCAAACAAATCCACCCTACTTTCTCCACAATCTACCCCACTCCAATCCAATAAACTACAATGCACCCTACTCCAAACCAAAACAATTTACCCTACTCCAATCTACCACACTCCATTTCAAAACAATCTGCCCCAATCAAATCCAAAACAATATGCCCCACTACAAACAAAAACAATCTGCCCACTACAGTCAAAAACAATCTCACCACTCAGTCCAAACAAATACCACACTACAATCTGCCCAACTCCGATCCACAACTATCTGCCCCACTCAAAACTGCCCCACTCTATTCAACACAACTCCAAACCAAAATAGTGCCCCACAACATTCTCCCCCATTCCTATACAAAAAAATATAAACCAATCCAAACTGCCCAAATCAAATTCAAACATATTTATCCGCTCAAAACCACATAACTCCAGTCCTCACCACTCCAATACAATACACTTCACATTAATCAAATAAAACTCGACCAAATCAAATTCACCCCACTCCAATCCACTACAATGCACCCCACTTCAATCCAATCTGCCACACCTGTTCACTAACCACAATCCAATACACCCTACTCCAATCCAATCAACCACCATACACAACACTCCAAACCAAAAATATCTACCATACTCCAATCTATACCACTCACATTAAAACTAGTCCGACCCACTTTAAAACCACAACAATCTACCCCACTACAATAAAAAATAATCTTGTCACTCCAATCTAAAAAGATATGCACCGCTCCAAAATACCTCACTCCAACCATCACGACCTGTAACACTTCAGTCAGCCCCACTTTAATCTGTCCAAACAATCTACCCCATTCCAATTTACCCCAAACCATTCCAAAACTATCTGCCACACTCCAGTCTGCCCCACTCCAATCTGGCCCACTGCAATTCAAAACAATCTTCCCCACTCCAGAGTCACTCCCTCCACTCACAAACTGTCTACCACACTCCAATATACACTGCTACAATCCCCCCACACTACAATCAAAACAATATACAACAATACAATTTCATCCACTCCAGCAAAACAATTCTACCCTACTCCAATCCACCACTCTCCAATTTGCACCACTCGAATCCAATACACTTCCCCAATTCACCTACTCCATCCCAATTCACCTCACTCCAGTCCACCATAATCCACCCCACTTCAATCCAATTCACTACACAACAATCCAATCCACCCTAATCAAAGCTAACCCACCTCCAATCCATTTCACCTTACCACAATACAATCCACTACACTCCCTCCCAAATATACTCCACTCCAATCCAATCCACCACAATACACAATAGTCCAAATCAAAACAATCTACTCTTCTCCAATCTACACCACTCCAATCCAAAACAATCTGCCATACTAATATCAAAACAATCTGCCCACTGCAATCTGTCCCACTACAATCCATCCAACTCAATTCACAACCAATCCATTCCAAAATAATCTACCACACTCAAATTTGCCCCAATAAAAACCACAACCTAACAATCTTAAAAAAACTACCTCACTCAAATCTACAACAATCTGCGGCAATACAATCCCTCCAACTCCATTCTCAACCACTCCAATAAAAAACAATCTACCATACTCCAATCTGCCCCCCCTCTAAACAGACACACTCCAATCCAAACATATACTCCACTCTAATCAAACCCACTCAAATACAAAACAATCTGCCCCACTCCAATCTAACACATTACACTCCAAACCAATCCTCCACACTGCAATACAAAACAAAATGTCCTACTACAACCTGCACCACTCTAATCTGCCAAACTACAAGCTACCACACTCCAAACCACACAACTCCAATCTCCTCCATTCTAATACTAAACAAACTACCCCACTAAAATCTACCCCAGTACAATCTACCACACACAAATCTAAACATCTGCCCACTCCAATCTGCCACAATTAAATCCCTCTTAATCCAATATATCCCACTCCAATTGAAGATAATCTGTGACACTCAAATCTGTCCCACTCCAATCCGCCACAGTTCTTTAAAAAACATCTACCTCACTCGAATCTACCACAATCCAAATTGCCACACTTAAATCCAAAATAATCTGCCCATTCCAATCTGCTTTGCTCCAATCCAAAACAATCAAACCCATTACAATCTTACCCACTCCATACCAAAACAATCTACCCCGCTACAATCTACCACATTGCAATCCCAAAAAAATCTACACCAGTCTAAAACACCCCACTACAGTGTGCCACACTCCAGTCAAAAACACCTCACCTTAATCCACCCAGTCCATGCCAATTCACTCCACTATAATCCACCACAATCCATACCTCTCCAATCCAATACAAAATACAGTTCAATTCACCACAATACAATGTACCCCACTTCAATCCAATCCACCTCACCTCAATAAAATCCATCCCACCTTCTACATAATCTACCCCACTCCAGTTCCATACACCAGAGTAAACTGCACTTCAAACCAAAACAATTTACCCTACTCCAATCTACCCCAATCCATTTCAAAACAATCTGCCACCTTCAATCCAAAACAATCTTTCCCACTGCAAACAAAAACAATCTAACCACTACAATAAAAGGTGTTGCCACTACAATCCAAACAAATTCACCACACTCTAATCTGCTCAAAACCAATCCACAACAATCTGCCACACTCACAACTGCCCCACTCCAATTAGCAATAGTCCAATCCAGAAATAGATTCACAGCATTCCCTCTCACTCCTATACAAAAAATATGAAGCATTCCAAATGCCAAATCCAATCCAAAATATATATATCCACACAACTCTAATCCACCACACTTTAATACCATCCACCTCATCCCAATCATATCCACCTCAACCCAATCTAATTCCCCATTCCAATCCACCACAATGCACAGCCCAACAATCCAATGTACCACACACCTATTCAATCCAGCACAATCCAATAAACCCCACTCCAATACAGTCCACCACAATACACTTCACTCTAAACCAAAATATGTATCCTACTCCAATTTATACCACTCCCTTTCAAAACAATCTGCTCACTCCAATCCAAAACAACCTGTCATGCTACAATCAAAAGCAATCTCAGAACTCCAATCCCCAAAAAACTCACTTTACTCCAATATGCCCTACTAGAATTCAACACAATCTGCACCACTACAATTTGCCTCACACCCATCAGTGCCACTCCAATATAAAACAATCTGTCCCACTCCAATCTACCCAACACTATTCCAAAACTATTTGCCCCCACTCCACTCGTCCCCACTCCATTCTGCCACACCCCAGTCCATCCCACTCTAATATTACCCACTCTAATCCAAAACAATCTGTCACACTCAGATCTGCCCCACTCCATTCACCACACTCAAAACCAAAAACATCTACCCCACTCTAATCTGAAATAATATGCCCACTCCAATCCAGTCCACCCCAAACCAAATCAAACACATCCAATACAGTCTTACCCACCCCACAGCAAAAATATATTCCCCACTACAATCTACTCCAGTACGATAAATAAAATATGCCAGTCTAATACGTGCCACTCCAATCACCCACATTCCAATCCGAACCACCTGACCCCAATCCACCCACTCCATGTCAATTCACCCCTCTCCAATCCACCACAATCCATACCTCTCCAATCCAATAAAACATACACCAATTCAATGCACCCCAATACAATATACTCCGCTTCAATCCAATCCATGTCACTTCAATCAAATCCACTCCACTTTCTGTACAATATATAGCCCGCTCTAATCCAACAAACAACAATACATTCCACTCCAAACTATAACAATCTATACCATTCCAATCTACCCCACTCTAAATCAAAACAGTATGCCCCACTCCAAACCAAAACAATATACTCTACTGCAATCACAAAGAATATCGTCCCTCAAATCCTAATCAATTTTCCCCACTACCATCTACCCCACTCCTATCCAAAACAATCTAATACACACCAATCTAATCCATTTTAAAAAACAATATAGCACATTACAATCAAAAACAACACACCACTCTACGATTACCCTCACTAAAATCCAAAACAATCTGCCCCACTCTAATATACTCCAACACTATTCAAAACAATATGCCCCACTACAATCTACCCCACACAAATCCAAAACAATAAAACATTCTCTAATCTCCCCAACACCAATAATAAACATTGCACACACTCCAATTCACTTCACTTCAAACCACCCCCACTTCAATCCAATACATCTCATACAAATTTAATTCATCCTACTCCAATTTGCCACACACCAATCAATTCCACCACTGCCCCGCTCTCTTTTCTTTTTACATAAATGATGCAACAGAGTCCCTGAGATAGTGTGTTAACGATTCACCCACCATAAACAAGGAAAATATTCTGATTCTTCTTTTTGCGGATGACTCGTTATAAAATTCTAAGTCACCTATGGGTCTCCAAAATGTATTGACTACGTTTCTGTCATTTTGTGTGGAAAGACCTTAGAGATAAACTACACAAAAATGAAATACATGGTCTTTAGTAAGAACTCTTCTAGAAATAATTGTGTCAGGTTTGAGCAATGCAAAGTTCGAGAGGGTGTTGTGCTTTGACTACTTGGGAGTCACTCTGACAGATAAGTTTAGGTGCTAATCCCGAACTGCACAGAGTTTGCTCAAGCTGATACACAGGTCTAATGCCATTGTATGCTTCTTTGAAGCAACTTTCACTTGATCAATATTACCTGCTCTTGAGACCTACCGTGCTAAAGCCTTGAATGCGGCCATCTATGAAGCTGAAATTTGGGTGTACACAAACATACACAGGCTAGTAGTTGCTGAAAACAATTTTAATAGGGCCCTATTGGCTGTTCCTGTTAGTACACCACTCATCCCCCTGCGCCACGATGTAGGCATCAATGGTGTGTCTGACCTTGCCCAGTTGAAACCTCTCCTCTACTGGGTGAGCATTTGGTCAACCCTCGAATTGAATATTACAGAGATAGTTTACGGGATTTATCAAGCCACAACCATGCTCTCAAAACACCTTGGTTGAGGTTTGTTTATAGCTGGAGTAGGAGGCTGAAGTTATTGGCACTCTGGGATAATCCCCAGTGGATTCATAAGGTGGATAAACAGGTTGTCAAGTTGGTGTTACATTTTGGAGCACCAACTTTCTAGGACCAATTTGGGCCACTTAACAGAAAGGCTTCTAGATCTTAAAACTGCTCTGTTGTTTGAGCCCTTCCTGGAAATTGTTTCTCAACCTCTGGCTAAGTGCCTTTACCTGCAATTTAGGTATGGGTGTTTTCCTTTGAACATTTCTTGGAGCACTTTGTCCGAGGGGTATGTATCTGCTTTATGTCCTGTATGTGGGTTGGCTTCTGAGTCATTTAATCATATTGTTACTGTCTGTCCAGGCTACTGCGTAGCAAGACATCAATAGCTCCGACCTCTCTGCTTATGTCTAGGGATTGCAAACTTTCTGGTGGCACTGTGTTTGTTTAGGATAAACACTACAGGACTAATTGTATACTCAGATTTCTTGTCTCCGTATGGCATTAGCCTGCCAAATTTTTAAGTGAGAATCGATCGAGTAAGTATAAGTTTGTGGCCAAGACCAATTCACAAAGGGGTGATGATAACCAGTAAATATAATGGCTTGCATTAAATGTAACAGTAAATTTGCATTCAGGGATATTACTCTGCATTAATACATATAGAATATAATTATTCAGAAATGCACATACTTACTTCATTTTGTTACTAACAAAAGGACTTTCTGAGTATCAAGGCATCTTAAGAATCAATGATTTCACTAGAACATATTGATCTTTTATTGTCTTCAATGATCAGGCTGCATTGATTTATTGATATATGATACTTTTATTAGGTTTGATCATGGGTGCAAGGTGCTATAGGCAGTTTTGTGGATTATGAGTTGATTCTGATAGCTCTTAATGGTTTACAACCCCTGCACCACCTTTTTAGGTAATCGTTGCTAGGAGAGCTAAGGTCTTAGGAATTGTGTGGTTTTTTTTTCAGGGTTACAGTTCAAACTGGCTTAGTATTGTGTATTTTGTTTACCCCATGTTTAACCCATGTTTACCCCAGCTATTCTAATATTTATTGGGAGTCATACTTTTGCAGATTGCTTAACGACTTATAAGGTCCTTTTTAATGTATGCATATTATAGTTATATTATATTCTATTTTATTTCTTGTTATCTAGATGACTTTCATGGACTTGATCAATTGTTTTTGTACTATATGATATAATGCAATGGTTTTTTATGTGTTTTCTTCTATGTGCTTTTATGGTCGTTGTGCATATAAAGTTCAATTGAATTGAAAAACATAAGATAATTAAAAAAAAAAATTTTTTACAGGGCAAAAAGAACTCTAAAAGGTAAGTTAGAAATGTATAATATATTTAACAAATATAAAAGCAATACAACAAATAACCTAAAGAAGTACACAAACAGATAACATACCAATAAAAATAAATTAAGCAAAATCCATACAATTGAAACCAAACTGGAACACACCACTCTAATTTAAACAGCCCCACTGCACACCAATCGACCCTACACACAACCTATCCACTAAAATACGATACAATCTAAACAAATACAAAACAACAAACCACAACCAAAAACTTTAACTTTAATTCAATAAACACCACTACAATCTATTCAAACCCATCCCAATCTTATACAAAACAATACATATAAATTTAGTGCATACACACCATATACACACCACTTAAAACTGCTTAGCTATAGCACAATACACTATACAAAACTTTTTACCACTCAAACACTTACATCTACTCCCATCCAAAATAGTCTATAACTCTGTACTCTCCCCACTCCACTATATTACACTCTACTCCAAAAAACATACTACTCACCCTACTCCATCCTACAACATTAACCAACACTAATTTTTAACCATCTTTAACAACCTCCACAATAATATACAACATACCTACAACTCATTACACAACCCAATAGCTATTCATAAACAAATACATACACAAAAATGAAACAAACTACTTTTTTTATAATTAACAAAAAATATAATCAAAGTAGAACCATTACATAAAATGTAGAACAAATATATAAACAACATTACTATGAATAAAATATACCCACTAATTCTGATCAAGGCCATGGAAATGTAAAATGAATCCAAGGGAGCAGCGAATGCCTACCAAATAGTACTTTTACAATATTACATAACTACTATAAACCTGCTAATACTTGGAATCAAAATTATTTACACTACATTATGGATCTAGGAGATAGCTTATATACTGAAATGCATTTAGTTAATAATCAAATGCATGTGCATCCTGCTGATGTAACTATACACAACACAATAACACCTCATTATGGTGTCATTCTATATTGTATTGATCCTTTATATCCTGATAATAAAACTGCATTAAATGTAACAGTAAATTTGCATTCAGGGATATTACTCTCCATTAATACATATAGAATATAATTTGTCAGAAATGCACATACTTACTTCATTTTAAATTCAAACAGCATGGGGTGACAATGGAATGCCTCATCCAAATGGAACATATATTACTATTCAAATAATGAGCTGCAAAGGAGTAATACAACTTATTTTGCAACTTGCAAACAGTATTAAAGTTCCATATGAAAATTATATTTCTGATGAACCAACTCCCATACATTTAAAGGCAATAAAAACACTTTAGGCAGCACACCTAAAATACAAAACAAAAACAGAAAATACTACAATAAATACAATTTTGGGACATGACACACACACACATATTAATACAGTTAGCAACATATTCATACCTCATACACAAACAGAAAATGCTTTGAATATCAATACCAAATTCTGTATCACAAACAAATCTAACTACGAAGCAATTTAATAATTCTGAAACTAACACATTTGAAAATGCACTAAAAAGTATAAGAAATGTTTCCTTATCATATCTAGTGAATTCCAACAAAAAGCACATATACAACATTCCAAAATATACAACACAGCAAACAATTAGTCATATATGCAAATAAATATACAAACATTCAATATAATTGGCAAATTTCATAAAGAAATATTATACGGTCCAGAATGCATTTGTACTATTTATAACCAATTATGGTATAAACAAGTGCTATAAAAATATCAACAACATTAGTTCACATCCCGCATTAAAATAATGTAACATAACCCCTCAATGGACTATATACTCAGAACTTGCTATTCACACATTAGCAGCAAAAAAATACCACCCTTTTCATTTATCAATGGAATTACATTTCCAAATATACCAGTGCAATTACATTTATCTGAATTAGGATAAATACTAGTTCCACCAAGAATTCAATTTCTACAAATTAAAACATTACCACATGGCTTTCAAAAATCATTAACTGGTGCTGTGGTTAATGTACCTGCAGATTTTGTGACAACTGTTACAATATCATCAAGGCAAATTAATGATGACATGACAATACCTATAATGTGAAAATGAAATTTAGTTTATAAACCTTATACACATTTCAAATATGTTAGACTAAGTAAAGTCAAACAAGCAGCAGTATGGTTAGCAAAAAATAGTAAAATCTTTAAAGAATATGGAATTGCTGTTAATCCAGATTGGAAATATATCCCACAAGAAATAAACAATTACAGTAAAACATCAGAAACAAATGGTTCATCAGATTCTTCAGATAACATACCAGCAAGAAATCTAGGTACAATGTTAACAAATGAAACTATTACCACCGATAGTGTTAATATCTTAAGTTTAGCACCTGCAGAAAATAACACACCCAGAGATTATATAAATACAACGATTCTGAATTTATTTTTAGCACTTCAGTTAAGAAAAACCTTTATTTTGTCTCAGAGGCCATACAAGGTGGTTAAAAGCCACAGAAACGTAGTACAGCACAATAAAACAAGACACAAAAAAACCTCATATGGCTAATGAATAATAAAATAAATAAAGATAAAATATTTCAAACATACAAACATAAAAACACAATGAGTGAAATCTAAAAACAAATAAAATCATATAAATATATATCTAGATACTACACAAAAGTCCATCATAATCGCGTACATCACCAGCATAAAATTAAAAAACGAATGCCCAGATTTATACTTTTTGCCGCAAAACTGTGCATACGCAGTTTTGCGGCAAAAAGTATAGTGCCAGCTTGCGCCAATCCACAGCGCCAGCCGGGCACCATATTAACCCCTACGGTGCCCTGGACGAGGTAATCTCATCCAAGGCACCGGTTCCTGGGTGCCTTGGACGAGATCACCTCATCCTGCACCCGGGAACTGGGGGGAGGGCTAGCGCTCCCCCCATGAGCTCCCCACCCACCCCCCCCAGGCAGGGATGGAAGGGGAAGCCCTACCCCTTCCACCCCGACCCCCCTACACCCCCGAGACGTCAGCGCGCATCGCGCGCTGACAATCACAGAGGGCCTCCTCCCATTGCGCTAGAAGCTCAGCTTCCCTTTGAAGTCTCTCTGAGCGTTTCAAAAGCCGGATTGCTTGCAATCCGGCTTTTGAAACGCCCACTAGACACCAGGGATTTTCTTTTTGTGTGTGAAACTGGCATGAGGGAGCGACCCCTTGGCCAAGGGTCGCTCGCGGGGGGGGCATTTTTTTGGAAAGCCTTTTCTTCCCCCCCTGGGGGCAGATTGGCCTATTATTAGGCCGATAAACCTCTAGACGCCAGGTTAAAAAAAAAATGTGTTTTTTTTTTTTTGTTTGTTTGTTTTTTTAGAGATGGGGAGCGACCCATTAGGCAAGGGTTGCTCCCCTGGGGGGCAAATTGTATTTAGACCATTTCTGCCCCCTTTGGGGGCGGAAACCTCTAGGCACCAGGGCACATTTTTTTGTGTGTTTTTTTTTTTTTTTTTTTTTTTTTTAGAGATGGGGAGCGACCCATTAGGCAAGGGTCGCTCCCCTGGGGGGCAAATTGTATTTAGAGCATTTCTGCCCCCCTTGGGGCAGATTGGCCAATTCTCGGTCAATCTGCCCCTAAGGGGGCAGAAACCACTAGGCACCGGGTATTTCCTTTTTTTGCGCCAATATCACCCAAGGGGAGCGACCCCGTAGGCAAGGGTCGCTCCCGGGGAGGGGTTGGGGGGGCAAATTTATTTTAGGCCATTTCTGCCCCCCATGGGGCCGGCTGAGCTAGAGGCCAAAATCCACCGGTAGGCACTTTGCAAAAAACACCTCTGTTTTCTGTGGAAAAATGTGATGTGTCCATTTTGTGTTTTGGGCCATTTACTTTCGTGGGCGCTAGGCCTACCCACACAAGTGAGGTATCATTTTTATCGGGAGACTTGGGGGAACGCTGGGTGGAAGGAAATTTGTGGCTCCTCTCAGATTCTCAGATTCCAGAACTTTCTGTCACCGAAATGTGAGGAAAAAGGGTTTTTTGGGCAAATTTGGAGGTTTGGAGGTTTGGGAAGGATTCTGAGTAACAGAATCTGAAGAGAGCCCACCAATTCACCCCATCTTGGATTCCCCTAGGTCTCTAGTTTTCAGAAATGCACAGGTTTGGTAGGTTTCCCTAGGTTCCGGCTGAGCTAGAGGCCAAAATCCACAGGTAGGCCCTGTTTTCTCTGAAAAAATGTGATGTGTCCACTTTGTGTTTTGGGCCATGTCCTTTTGTGGGCGCTAGCCCTACCCGCACAAGTGAGGTACCATTTTTATCGGGAGACTTGGGGGAACGCTGGGTGGAGGGACATTTGTGGCTCCTCTCAGATTCCAGAACTTTCTGTCACCGAAATGTGAGGAAAATGTGTTTTTTTAGCCAAATTTTGAGGTTTGCAAAGGATTCTGGGTAACAGAACCTGGTCTGAGCCCCACAAGTCACCCCATCATGGATTCCCCTAGGTCTCTAGTTTAACAAATGCACAGGTTTGGTAGGTTTCCTTAGGTGCCGGCTGAGCTAGAGGCCAAAATCTACAGGTAGGCACTTTGCAAAAAACACCTCTGTTATCTTTCAAAAAATGTGATGCGTCCATGTTGTGTTTTGGGGCATTTCCTGTCGCGGGCGCTATGCCTACCCACACAAGTGAGGTATCATTTTTATCGGGAGACTTGGGGGAACATAGAATAGCAAAACAAGTGTTATTGCCCCTTGTCTTTCTCTACTTTTTTTCCTTCCAAATTTAAGAGAGTGTGTAAAAAAGACGTCTATGTAATTCACATGCTAGTATGGTCACCCCGGAATTCAGAGATGTGCAAATAACCACTGCTCCTCAACACCTTATCTTATCTTTTGCCCAAAGGTTTTCTTGATAGCTATTTTTCACTCTTTATATTTCAGGAAATGAATTGCTGTAAACCCGGTAAAGAATGAAAACGCACTGCAGGGTGCAGCTCATTTATTGAATCTGGGTACCTAGGGTTCTTGATGAACCTACAAGCCCTATATATCCCCACAACCAGAAGGGTCCAGCAGACGTAACGGTATATTGCTTTCAAACATCTGACATTGCAGGAAAAAGTTACAGAGTAAAACGTAGAGAAAAATTGCTGTTTTTTTCACCTCAATTTCAATATTTTTTTATTTTCTGTAGGAAACCCTTGTAGGATCTACACAAATGACCCCTTGCTGAATTCAGAATTTTGTCTACTTTTCAGAAATGTTTAGGTTTCTGGGATCCAGCAGTGGTTTCATGCCCATTTCTCTCACTGACTGGAAGGAGGCTGAAAGCACAAAAAAATCGTAAAAATGGGGTATGTCCCAGTAAAATGCAAAATATGTGTTGAACAATTAGGTTTTCTGATTCAAGTCTGCCTGTTCCCGAAAGCTGGGAAGCTGGTAATTTTAGCACCGCAAATCCTTTGTTGATGCCATTTTCAGGGAAAAAACCACAAGCCTTCTTCTGCAGCCACTTTTTCCAATTTTTTTGAAAAAAAAGAAATTTTCACTGTATTTTGGCTAATTTCGTGGCCTCCTTCAGGGGAACCCACAAAGTCTGGGTACCTTTAGAATCCCTAGAATGCTGGGAAAAAGGATGTGAATTTGGCATGGATAGCTTATGTGGACAAAAAGTTATGAGGGCCTAAGCGCGAACTGCCCCAAATAGCCAAAAAAAGGCTTGGCACAGGAGGGGGAAAAGGCCTGGCAGCGAAGGGGTTAAAGGAATGGTGCAAGCCAGTGGGGGTGTTGCTGGGGCTTGGGGAGGGCACCTGCGGACCCATTCCATGGTGTTTAACCATGGACATGGGTACACAGGCCCCCTAACGCCAGGTCTGATCCAGGAGTTAAATAATGGTGCAATACAAGCTTTGCACCATTATTTAGTCGCTCCTCACACTACCATTTTTTAGACAGGAACGCTTACCTTGCATCTCATTGGTGCAAGATAGGTGAACTGATCCACAAATTGGTGCAAACTCCTATATTGTGACGTTAGACATGTCTAATGTCAAAATATAAGTATGGAGTTAGGTTTGCTTCAAATTTGCTTAAAAAAAGTAAGCAAATTTGGTGCAAACAGAGTATAAATATACCCCTAGGCTTGGGGAGTTGTCGCATGGCCAGCAAAAATCGAGTGATCGCAAAGATTGCTGGCCTGCTTAAGTCTGTTTTTAACATAAGTGCCACTTTGTGTTCTCTGATTCTCCACTTCTGACAAAGCAGAAGTGTCCAGTGGCATCTACTGGCCTGAAAAGCTGGACAAAAAAACAAGACATGTTCGACAGACTCTTGGGAGTCACCACAGGCTGGGAGCTGCCCATCCATGGTCATCGGATTGTTAGCCCAATTTACTGTAAATGACTGTAGGGGGAGCAACCAATAGCGAAAAAGCAGGCATAAGTGCCAAGCCTACGGAGTCTCAATTTTATCCATAAACTAGTCCCTAGAAAGCAAGGCATCAATGCATCATGGCTAACCCTTGAGTGCAGAAAGAAATATTTGTGCTGCCAATAGGTTGATTTTACGTTAGTGTTGGTGACTAATGATGCCTGTTCCGGGGGGGCTCCACAGCTTAGACAGCCCAATCTCCCTTAGCCTATCTTTAACAGACTTAATCCAAGCTGTATTACATGAGCCTGACGGGCCAAGAATTTCACAAAAGTTAAAGGTCATTTGTTTTTATTAATACTAACCCACCAGACAAAAGAACATATTTGTTGAGAGACATGAATACTATAAATTCATTACCGGATACAACAACTAACATACAATTTGACAATATCATATTAAAATATAGCAACTGTCAAAAAATATTAGAAAAATTTAAACAAGCAGATTATGCATCTATGTATAATTACAACACCAAAAATAAAGTAGCATTACCGCATCATGACAATTCAAATGTACTCAAGGAAACAGATTTGTACAGCTCAGATAAGGAGGAAATTGAAACAGACAAGATGAAGCATGAAAACGACATTATTCACACAGAAACCAACTATAACTGAAATAAACGCAGATCAAACAAAATGAAATGGTACTGTAGAGTTAACAAAAAGAATGACTCAGAAAATTATTATAGAGACTCATTAGCATTATACTATTCATTGAGAGAAGAAAAATGTATTTTAAATAACAACAGATACTATAACAGATATATTCAAGTTAAAGACACTGTTAATAAACATGAAGACAAGTGTACTAAACATAATGTAATAATTTCAGATTTTAATATTAACATCAACAGTAAAACAGCATTGACGCCTCCACTATCACCAATAACTATTTCCACACAAAACACTATTTGCTGCAACATCATTTGATCACCAAGAAACCGAAAAACAAATAATATATGACATGTCATTAGGTTTAGGTATTAGAGACAAAGTGAAGAAGAAAGCCTAACTAAATTTCTCTTACCAAACGACAAATACTATATTATCATGCATAAATTAACAATGGAACAACTAAACTTTTTTTACCATCATTCACATTGGATTAAAACTAAAGAAACTCCATGCTATATATTCTGTACCAGTGTTTTCCAACCTTTTGACTTCTGAGGACCCCCACTAAATCACTACTGGAAGCCGTTGACCCCCAAGAAATGTGTACGATTTAAATTTCAAACATTAAAACAGTAATTTGCAAAAAATACACAAACAAGTACACACCAAACAAATACTCAAATTAGTAAACATATCATTATTTTATATTGGAAAAAATTGCAAAAATTGGAAAACTTTATTGGGAAAGTTGGTGCTGCATCTTGGCGACTAACTTTTCAATGTTTGGTTTTATTTAGGAAAGCTGAATCCTCAAGTCACATTCTACATTTCCCAAGCGATTTTTGTTTTTATTTTTTAGATACATAAACTTTTTAATTTAATGTGTGGTGGGCAAAGGAAGTAAAACCATAAAGGCCTCTCATCTCTCCATAGCCTCTATGTCACATGTATTTAATTTGATTTATAGCACTTCTCATACCAGTGTAGGGTGTCAAAACACTTTACAGGGGACTACAAGGTAAAGGATTCACCTCATCCATACTGTTAGGCATTTTCTAAGAGCGCTTGGTCTGGAGAAACACAAACTCAGGATTCAGAACACAACACAGTGGCTAGCCTTGACTTTAATAATAGCATACTCCTATGCAAGCAAACCTTTTTTTTAGTAGTAATGAAAGAATTGGAAAGAAATATAATTTTCTAATTTGTTCCATGTAGTTCTTTGTTGGCAGTTCATAACTCACTGTGCTAGATTATGACTGTGACTTATGAACTGCACAATAACAAAAGAATTTCTGTGACAAAAGCGGTAACCCACTGTGCTATGCACATAAAATGTGGTTCATTGCATAATACATGTTCTTTGCATCTGGCATATTAACCATCTGCACTACCTCCAATGAGTCAAATTTGCCAATAGACAAACTCCCATCTCTCCAGCAGGTACATTAATCACCAGAGTTGACACTTTTATTTTTGTCTGAAAGTTTACACTGAACTTTGCAGTGCTTTTAAAGCTGTTGCACAAATAAATAACCAGATAAAAAAGAACGCACATTTTTCTGCAGAGGGCCCAGCTGGAGAAGTGCCTTCATGCCGGTCCAGGCCTGCGGATCCCCGGGGAATGTGTCACGGACCCCTGGGGGTCCGTGGACCACAAGTTTGGAAACGCTGTTATGTACTGTTGGGATAGGAGTTGGAAAGAGCGTTCTTATTACAGCACTTTATCAAGTATTATTACTTTATTATAATACTAAAGCAGGTGAAAATCCAGACCACATGTATATATCACTTACAGCAGCACATAATATTACTTGAATAACACTACATAGAACATTTAAAATGCCTGTGTCACAAGCGTTTACTTATAAACCATAAACATGTGAACATAGGACTCATATTCAAAGTCAATTAATGAATCTTAAAGTACTAATAATTAATGAAATGTCAATGGTTTGGGCAAATATATCAAATTTTTTACATATCAGATAATAAGAATTAAAAGCATCAAATCAGCCATTTGGAGGCATCTCCATTTCAGCTATTGGAGACTGTTATCAATTAAAACAGTTTTTGATTAATACATTTTTGAAAATGCATAACATTCCTATGGACCAGTAAGTACCAACTTATGGGCCACATATTTAAACTACATGAACTTACAAAAATCACGAGACAATTAAATAACCTTCCATTTGCAGAGTTACTAAACAGATTAAGAGAAGGAAATCATACAGAAACAGATATTCTACACATTAAACAACATGAAGTACAACCAGATGACAGTATTATAAAAAATATACCATCTATAATGCAAACAAACAAGGAGGTAAATGACATTAATAATAAAGTTTTGCTATAACATTTACAATATTATCCAGTTTTCATTATAATAGCAAATGATACAGTCACTTCCGATCTTACAGGAAAAGGTAAAACAAACAATATTACAACAATTACAAACAGATCCATCAAAAACTATGAAACGTTCACCCACCTTACACATTGCTTTAAAACTACACTATGATCTAACTTGTAATATTGATGTTAACAATGGTTTAACTAATGGAGCATCAGGTATAGTAGAATTTGTATAAACTATAAGCAGTACACCAAGTATAGGATTGCATTTGATTATGACGCAATTGGCATAATTGCAAGGGAATAAACAAACACATATCACACACCACTTTCAGCTATTTGGACACCCATGCATCACATGTCAAGGCAACTTCAATACACAAAAAAATGTATAATTATTGCACGCAAACAATTTCCATTACGCCAAGCATCAGCATGAACTATACATAGACCACAAGGTGAAACAATGGAGCCACTATATATACACTTTAACAATAGCAAAATACATCACTTCTGTTATGTAGCTTAAAGCAAAGCAAAATCAATATCCAACATATACATTCAAAACTTTAATGAAAAAAAAAGATAATGTTACATCCCAAAGTACAGGAAGAAATGCAACAATTAAGAACAAATATGCCATTACATACATCAGTACCACAAATAGGCATAAACAGCACATATTTAAACATTGTTCTACAAGACATTTGTTCACTTCAAATGCATTTCAAATCAATAACAGCTGATAATATTTATACAACTGCAGACATTTTGCCTAACAGAAATAAACAGTGCTAGAAAAGCACAAAATTATGATTTCACATGAAATTACAATATACTACAAGAAAGAGCATTTCATACTAGCTGTTTATGAAGCATGACAAGAAATTGACATTATACATTTTAAGCTACATATCATTGAAACTAAACACTTAGATGTGATATTGTACAAACCACTACATACACCAATAGAAACACTATTACAGTCAATCACAAACATAATTAACTTCTACCCCAATTTTACATATATTATCATGGGCGGTTTTAATATAGATATAAAAAACAAATGTCAATGAAATTCCTTACTACAGGAATTTATGCACACACACTTTATATGCAACCAAAATATAAAATACTTACACCACAAACTACCCAAAAATATTAAACCTCATATACACTAATGAGCATATAAAATACTATGGAACTTTAGAATCTTAGGGCCAGATGTATCAAGCGATTTTGCATTCGCAAACGGTGCGAATCGCAAAATTCGGCTGTTTGCGAATGCAAAAATGCCTTTCAGAATGTATGAAAGGCATTCACAGTGCAATTTTAAGGAATCGCTAAAATAGCGATTCCTTAAAATTGCGACCCCATTTAGAGAATCTCAAATTGCGATTCTCTAAATAGGAAATCGCAAATAAGGAATCCTTATTTGTGATTTCTTAAGCACATGTATCAAGCATTTCCTAAATGCGAATTGGGCATTTAGGAAATGCAATTACCACCAACAAAAGTTTGGTGGTAACCATGCGCAAATTTTAAAAATGCATTTTAAATGCATTTTTTAAATTGACATGTAGCGCACACATGCCCCTAAGGCATGTATGTGCTTAACATGTCCGTAAAATATTTTTCGAGTGCAGCAGAGGGGGCCTCAGGCCCCCAGCACCCTGGGATTTGCATTTCCTAAATTGCAAATTCCTAACTGGGATTCGCAATTTAGGAAATGCAAAACCATTCGCAGCAGGCCCATAGGTGCAAATGGAGTTGGATTCTCTATTTGCGATTCGGTAATAGCATTTGCGGATTTTAAGAATCGCTATTACCGAATCGCAAAAATCATACATACCATTTTGCATTTCTTAAATAGCGATTTCTTAAAATTCGCTATTTAAGAAATGCAATTTGGTTTTTTGATACATCTGGCCCTTAGTGTAGTGATCCAAAACTTTATGGGTAGCAGTTTAAAATAAATAGTTAGGTACTTATTAGCAGTTCTGCTCTCATTTCAGATGCTTTCAATTAAAGACATTACTGGAAAACCAACAGAAGACAACAAACCATACCAGAAACGAATTAAAGCTAATATTATCAATTGTACAACCAAAACATACTACAAAAATGAAAAACAATAAAACAAATTGTTTTATCATTTTGCATTAACAGACAAAAGTGGAACAAACAAAGCAGCTTGCTACAATGAGAACTATTACAATCAAACAAAAGAAAAAAGAGAATTGTAATTCAAAATTTTATGGTGAAAAACAATGTGATATTAATAACAAAGCAAATGAAAATTACAAACATACTGCCAATTACAATTCCAAATTCAACCGTGAAAGAGGCACAATGTTTATTGCATCCACCAGCTCCACCAACTTCACAGATTAAAGTCATATAGCAGACAAAGCTAAAAATCCTGATGACAGTTTCTGGAACACTCACAGAGGAGAGACAAGCACCCCAATACACTCAAGCCTTCCCCATTCCACCACACCTCACTCCAAATCACCACAATCCACCACACTCTTCCACAATCAACACCATTCCAATCAACCTCAATGTACCTTCTGCATTAAAAAATCTACCCCGATCTACAGAACTCCATACAACAAAATCTACTCTTATTTACCCTACCCTATCCACAAATACCCTACTCCACTCCAATCTACCACAATACAATCCACCAAACTCCAATCTACCCTATTCCACTCCAATCTACCCCACGCCACTAAAATCTACCCCAGTCCATTCCAATCTACATCCTTCTCAAATCTACCACACTCCAATCAACCCCAGCCAATACCACTCCATTCTTACCAACTCCACTTCAAGCTATCCCACACCAGTACAATCTACCCCACCCCAGTCCATTCTACTCTACCTCGCTCAACTACAAACTGCCCCACTCCACTCCAAACTATCTCACTTTACTCTTCCATACTCCACTCTACCCCACTTCACTCCAATTTAACTTACTATTCTCACACATTTACAATAAATGTACAAATCATCTACTACTTCCTCCTTTTCTTCACCATTTACAACTTACATTATACTAAAATGAACATCAAACTTTAACATTTACAATGTTATCCTTTACAGGAAAATGCCATAAAACAGTCTTCATTGGAGGAGAGGAAACCCAACTACAATCCATAACAATAAAGCACACATCAGACTATGTAAAAATTATGTTATGGAGAGAAGTAAGACAAATTCCTATTCAAATTGGATAACATATTAAAATAACTCATGTGACAGTCCATGAATTTAATGAGGAGAAAAGTTTGAAAAAACAAAACAGTGTATTTCAGGTAACCTCAGAACCAATACAAAACACAGTATTACGGCCATCACCACGACACAAATGTACTCAATCTTTCTTGAAAAAACAGCATTATTTACATTAAGCGCTTCATTACAAGGCTAGCGGTCACAAGACTGACAGCCTCGTGGTGACGATTGGACCACTGTGGCGGTCCGACTGCCATATTATGAGTTTGACAGGCGTATCCGCCAACAGACCACCATCTCTGCCAGGATACAAGATCCCAATGTGGTGACGGTGGTCCTGGTTGTAATCACCAGGGTGGCGCTGAACTCAGCACCCCTCTGCTGATTACAACCTTGTTTTCCGCCAGCCTGTTGATGGCAGTTTCCCCACCATGAAAATGCTGGTGGAGAACAAGTGCATCTGCCCCTGCTTTATAGACAGTGCACTTTCTGAGGGCCCTGGTTGGCCCCTTTTATGCATTGAAATAGCACTCTGCTTGTTTAAGGGAGCCAAGTACTATCTCATAGCACTGTTCCCGCCGGTCAGACCGGCAGGAACTCTCTATTTCAAGGTTTCTGCTGGTTAGCCACGTCAGGCTGGAGGAAATCTTGTAACAGGTTGGTGGGGACACCACCGCCATGGTGGTGGCGTCCTCCCCACGAGTTTGGCCGACCCACGTTGGGACCGCCAAACTTGTAATGCGCCCATAAATGTCTAAACATTACAAAAGGCATAGCAAACTATTTAGGAGGAATTAAGATTAGTGACCTTCTGATAGTTAAAACAAGTTAAGGAAAAACATCTGGTTCATCTCAACCTCCAATGGACTTTAAACTTAAAACTTGTCTGTAGCCTCACAGCATAAAAGTGTGTATCTGGAAGTCCACAGCACTAAGCTGCTGATCATTCAAATTAGCACTGACATTAAAAAGATATTAAATATACAGGCAAGCCTTAATTTAAAGATTAAATAAAGTTCAAGAAACTTGGTTGTCCTGCAACACTAAAACTTAGAAACACCTTTAATTTCAAAGAGATCTTGCAATAAAAGTATAAAAAAATACACTCTTCAAAATTCAAAAAGTATATTTCATTAACATGCAGAACCAATTCAGCTTAGTATATCTGAATATATCAACGCGCCACAAATATATTTTTACATTTAATGTATGTATTTATATATAAATACTCACTAATATTTGTCTCAATCTTATTCACAGGCTACAGAAGCACCACCAGAAAGACTATCCATCCACATATATGGCATTGAAAAAATGACACAGAAAATAAGCGTGTGAACAACACAAATTGATAACAATGGCAATTTTCAATCAATGGGCATAAGTAATGAACTATTAATGGATTGGTTCCTTGTAGATCCGCAAGTAGAAGACTTAGCCCATGAATTAATTGCACATCTACCATATGCATGGGAAATAATTTGCTGCAATGGATGCATAAATTAAAATTTTAAATTATTACCGCAGTGTAAAAAACAAACAATTTACATAATTTGGTATTGTAAATAAAATGTTTTACTGATATGAAAAGATTCTACAAGTTAAATATGATAAAAAATGAAGCTACAATATTTTTACTACCTGGATTTACTCAAAAGGAATGCATTCAACAGCAGTGTTATCAATGCTGATCTACTCCACGGCACCACTGTTCTTTACACAACTTCACCCAAAGCCACTCTACGACACTCCACTCTGCAACATACCACTCTACCTCCGCTCAACGAAACACAACTCTAATTTTCTACTTATAAAGCTAAGCTCCATTAAACTTGAGCACTTTGCACTCTGACACCCTACTCCACCCTATAACACTACACTCAACAAAATTCTACACCACCCAATACCACTCAACTCTAAAACACTCTACTTCACTCTATGCCACACTACAACATTGCTCCACTCAACAACACTCACTCTAAGACTACATACTACTCCATTATCCACATCACTCACCTTTACAACACTCTACTCCACTCTATACCATTCCACTCTCCATCACTACACCACTCTCTGCCACTTCACTCTATGCCACTCCACTTTCACAATCTACTCCACTCTAGGCCACTCTACTCCACAACACTCTACTCCACTCTACAACTCTACTCCACTCCAACAATCTACTTCTATCAACTCTACGCCCTTTCACTATACAACACTATACTCCCTATATAACACTGGACAACACTCCACACCACTCCACAAACACCATACCACTCAACTCAGCACCACTCTACTACATGCAACTCAATAACACTACACTCTACTCAACTTAAGAACACTTCACTCCAAGCCCCTGTACACCATACTGAATATCAACCACACTAGTGTAGAACATTGCTAAAAAAATGTTGCCAAAACCATACGAGAGATCTATTGGTTATGCCAATGCCTGTTGATCACCCCATTCAGTGTACCCCACCTTCATAGGTCTGCACCAACCTCAAAATGTCACAGGTGTGCTAAACATCATAAATATCAGCCACGTGTTTTACAGATCTGGTAAACCGCACCAAGGCTATTAGTGAATCAATTACTCTTTGTCACTGCCCCATTTCAACTTTGCTCGACCCTTCTGGGATTTGCATGACAACCTTAGACTCCTACAATATGCAATATATGTTCAGTCCTCACACGACCCTTGTTGGGCTGGCGCAATTCATGGGTGTGAGGAAGCCACTTCCAAATCACTTTGCTCCTGGCAGTTTAACGGAACAGAACACACACACTCGCTGAGCTGATGGTGCTCAGTGTTTCGTTACAAGGAAGCAAAAAAAAAATGATGAAACCTACGAGGCTGAAACACATCTGACAGGACTAACAGAACTTTTTTGTAACCGTGCCTTCATTTGCCTCGAATCTGTTTTTCGAAGTAGGAAGTCCATACCGAATTTATAGTGCTCTGTAAAATTTATAAAAATATACAAAGGATAGTGATTTGTAAAATTCACAAAAATATACAAAGGGCATGTCTGTTTGCAGCGAATTCTTTCCACAGAAGCAAAAAGCACTGGTGTTGATGTGTGTTTTTTTGTATGCACTTATTTATATTTATATAAGAACAAATTATGGAGATCAATGTAGATCACACAGAGACATTTTTAACAATCATAATGTCCTTCAATTTAAAAACAGTTGATAAAACTAGAGAAGTTTGGTACATGTACCGCGTAGACGACAAAGGGCACTTTTCAACATGTAAGTATCTGTTGGCGAGTTTCTTTCCTAGTGTGCACCAAAGCAGTGTCATAACATTTATTGGCTTGACAGCAGCATAATTAAATACTAATGTAAAAAACATGAGCATGGGAGATCTTTAAGAACAGCCATGTGCTTGCTAAATAAATTGCTGCTTTCAGAAAATAAAGTACATACAGAACAACTTTGCCTCAACAAGCAATGCGAAACAAAGAAATCCTACACCCTCGAGGAATAAAAAAAAAATCCCTCCAATCAGGATTCTCTCTTCTTGTTCACAGGCAAAATGCCATTCTTCAACTTAAGACAAACTCCAATTAATGAATGCCTTTCGTGTGAGCAAAAAGGAAACACGCCACACTGCCAGGGCAGCCAATAGCCAAAGGGTACTGACCTGTTCCCTCACTGTATATGTAGCCTCAGTAGGCTGAACCTCTTGTAACTGGCATGCTGAGCAAAAGCCCCTTTCTCTTTTTTTGAATGTATTCTCTTTTTTTAGATTACCTAAGCCTGGCAAAACAGCTAAAGCTGGGTTGTCTCTAGGCCAAATTTTAATTATGGTTTTTATAAAGCACAAATTATCACTGGGGTAGGGTATGTTGTCTCTGGAAAGAAAACCTTCATGCACCCATAAACTTAGGGGCTTGTTTACAATCCTCATGATTCGCCGGTGCGTCACGTTTGGTGACACTCTGGCGGTGCAGAGTGCAGACCCATATCTACGAGGCCACTCAAAGCTTTTCGTGGCTTTTCATGGCCTCGTGGATATGCTGTCAGGCATTGCAAGTGCTGGGTTGCTTTACACTACTTCAGGGGGTTCCATGGGCACTGCAGTGGGCTTTTCCATTTTGCAGCATACGAATAAAAAGAGAAAACATCCATGGATTGCTTTTGTGCAGGAATGTGTCCCTTTCTGCACAAAAACAATCCCACCAACAACACACCCACCCTTTCACCATGGTGCCAAGGTGCAGCACATTCTGCACCAGCACTGGCTGAAAGGATAGGAATGCACCTTATCTCATAAATACGGTGCATTCCTGCCCTTATTAACTGGCTTAGGGAAGCTCAGCTAAAAGACTTCAGGCATTGCCACAAGCAAATTCATTGTAAATATGCCCCTAAATTCATAAGAGAAATACATATATTTCATACCTGACCAATAGAATTATCATTTATAAAAAGGCAGGTTTTTAAGGCTTTCCTGAACTTCAAGCAGTTACACTTCATCCTAAATCGAACTGGTAGTTTGTTCCACCTGGTTGCTGCAGCCACATAAAAGGCTAGGCCCCAAGCGAAGGTCGGTGAATGCTCAGTACTGCTACTAAGGACTGACAAGCCTATCTTAACAAGCATTTTCAATGCAACCGGTATCGCATGTGTTCGAGTTAGAGCTATTAGCGTTCTAAAGCAAAAAAAAATGCAGCAGAATCACGCTGACTGGAAAATAAACACATAAAGAAGTCTGGACTCCAGGCTGAAAACATCGAGCCTCGTACGTTTTTGGTACTTTACCGGTGCTGTGTAGGTGGGCTAATCACCAGAAAAGGCGTGATGTATGCATGCCTTTCACAAATGAAAGCAAGCGGATTTTAAAAGGCAAGCCCACAAACCAATGTAAGCGACTGATGTAGCATGGGCGTGGTTTCAAGCCCAAAGAGAGATTACAGAATGGACGGAGCACTTTGTGCTCGCCCATTAAAAGGAGAGCAGGTTGATGCCACTTAAAGCGATCTTTCACACCACTTCCGGAGGAGTAAAAACTTCTTTTTGCAACTTGAACAAAGGCCCTCATTACAACATTGGCGGTAAAAGCTGCTTACCGCCGTGCAGAAGACCGCCAACACACTTCCGTGGCAGCGGAATTCCGCCACGATCATTATGACCCACAGCTCGGAATCTGCCAAAATCTAGACACCCACACAAGTCCGCCACACCAAAGGTTAGTGATAAACTTGCAAAAACAAAACTGACACCGTCACGCCAACCGAAATACGGCCACACTATCACGACCCACGAATCCACGTGGCGGTTTTTCAACCGCGGTATTCCATTGGCGGTACACGCCGCCGCGCTCAAAATACACACACATCTCCAAAACACAGCCCCATTGGACAATTCGAAATACACACACCTGATACACATACATACACCACTCCCACACACCCAATACAATATAAAACACACACCCCCATCAACCACAAACCCCTATGACAAAAGATCCTGAACAAAGGCCAGAGAGAGACACTACAAACTACATACAAGCATCCACAGGCACACAATACAATCACCCACATTACTTCCACGCACCTCACACAACACACCATTAAATATCACCCCACACATCACAACACACACCACCCCACACATCACCCACACCACCCCATGGCACTGCAAAGACACCCCAGGTTCTGTGAGGAGGAGCTCAGGGTCATGGTGGAGAAATCGTCCGGGTAGAGCCACAGCTATTCAGATCACAGGTGCAGCACACCTCCATTGCTAGGAAGATGGAGCTATGGCGGAGAATAGTGGACAGGGTCAACGCAGTGGGACAGCACCCAAGAACAAGGGATGACACCAGGAAGAGGTGGAACGACCTACGGGGGAAGGTGTGTTCCGTCGTATCAAGACACCACCTGGTGGTTCAGAGGACTGGCATCGGACCCCCACCTCCTCCCCCACAACTAACAACATGGGAGGAGCAAGTCTTGGCTATTTTGCATCCTGAGGGCCTCGCAGGAGTAGATGGAGGAATGGACTCTGGTAAGGCAATTCTTCACTACTATATCCCCCACCCTACCTGCATGCCATCACATACCCCCACCTTCGCCCTCAGCCCCAGCACTCCAACTCCTCACAAATGTCCCAATATCACAAACCACACATCCCAACACCAAGCCCTGCATGCAACAACAAAGCATGGACACCCATCACCAAAGCATGGCCACTGCACATACCCATACACCCCCCTAAACCATCATCACACAAGCTCCCACATAGGAATGCAAGCACTGGGGTACACGGGCACCCACCCATTGCACATCATGGCACCCACAGATGCAATAATCATGCTTTTATACCCCTGAAGGACCCCTACCCAATGTTACCGCACAGGAGGGTCCAGACATGTCCACACCACCAACAGAAGAGGCCCACAGTGATGACAGCAGCTCTGTCCAACTGGATCTAGATGACCAGCCCGGCCCATCTGGGACCTCGGGACAGTCGGTTCCCCTCGCACTGGCACAAGCCACCACAGAGCTTCCCCTCTCTGGAAACACCAGCACAGCACCCACCCAGCGGGCCCATACCTCTGACCCCACGACACGTCAATCAGCAGTGTGTCCACCACTACAGGGAACCCAGGCTAACCCACCACCCCAACAACAACAGGAACCTGGGGGCAGTGGCAGTGGGCACACGGTCCAGGGGACAGAGGCCCAGGGAAACAGGGGAACTGGGAGGGCTGCTGTGCGACAGGGGGAGGACAGGCCCAGGGAACCCACTCTCAACGAGGCCCTCTCCAACATCCTGGGAGCCTACCATCACTCCCAGGAGACAATGGCAACAGTACTGGCCAAGTTTCAGGAGACCCAGCGGCTGCAGGAGGAACAGTATTTGGGCTTCAGGGAGGAACTCAGATCCATCAATTCCACCCTGGGCACCATCGTAGGGGTGCTGAGGGAAGTCCTCAACACCAGGAGGGACACTGTGGCACAACAAGGGGCCCCTGACACTAGCCAGGATGATGAGCTGCCCACCACCTCCGCCGGCGCTAGTGGACAGGAGGCACCGACACAGGACCACCACACCAGCACCCCACCCCTGCAGAGGAAGAACCATCCCGCAAACGGTCCCTGAGATCCAGTACAAAGACAGAGAACGATGCCAAGACCCCCGCCAAGAAATGAGGCCACCCTGAATGTCATCCCCCTGTCCCACTTTGTAACCCTGTCCATCCATCAACTGCCCCAGCTCCACTTCATATGCCCCTTTGGACAATGCACCTGTGAGACCAATAGACTGGACTCTGCCATGGACATTCCTCCACCATCACCCCTCACCATTTTACAACACCCTCCAATATTTAGCACTTAAATAAACACTCTTAAACACATAACAATCTGGAGTCTGTCTGTGATTTTGAAATGTTGTATTAGCAATTACAGTGACAAAATGCTCTTTCAATAGTAATGTCAACATACTTATGTCACACAGCTCTAGTCCATGAGGAAACAAAGCAGATATCACACAGTGGGACCCATATCTGTGAAATCGTAAGGGAAAGTGATAACTCAGTGACCATACACTGGGTGAAAAGGACAGACAGTAGAGAGATAGTAGTGTTGAAGTACATGTAGGAGGCAGGTTTGTATTCTTACCTGTGTCTCACTGGAAGTATTGCAGGATCACAGAGTCCCTGTTGTCGACGTCCTCTTCTTCTGCTTCCTCGTCTTCGCTGTCCACAGGCTCCTTCATCTGGACCATCCTCCTGCAGAAAAAGCACCTGTCGTTGCAAAGCTAAGTTGTGAAGCATACAGCAGGCCACGATGATCTGGCACACCTTCTTTGGTGAGTAGAATAGGGAACCACCTGTCATATGGAAGCAGCAGAACCTGGCCTTCAGGAGGCCAAAGGTCCTCTCTATAACCCTCCTAGTTTGCCCATGTGCCTCATTGTAGCGTTCCTCTGCCCTTGTTCTGGGATTCCTCAATGGGGTCAGTAGCCATGACAGGTTGGGGTAACCAGAGTCACCTGCGAATGTCGAGGGACAACTGTTAGATACACACTAACCTGTAGGGATATCCCCAGACCCAGACAACTATTCACAATGATTTTGTTCCAGGTGCTCACCTAATATCCACACACGGTGCCACTGGAGTTGCCCCATCACATAAGGGATGCTGCTATTCCGCAGGATGTAAGCGTCATGCACTGAGCCAGGGAATTTGGCATTAACATGGGAGATGTACTGGTCGGCCAAACACACCATCTGCACATTCATGGAATGGTAACTCTTCCGGTTTCTGTACACCTGTTCACTCCTGCGAGGGGGGACCAAGGCCACATGTGTCCCATCAATGGCACCTATGATGTTGGGGATATGTCCCAGGGCATAGAAATTACCTTTCACTGTAGGCAAATCCTCCACCTGAGGGAAAACGATGGGCAGACAACACTCTGGACAACACGTTGGAAAACATAGGCTGGGACATCCCTGATGCTATGGCCACTGTTGTTTGAAATGACCCACTTGCAAGGAAATGGAGTACTGACAGCACCTGCACTTGAGGGGGATTCCTGTGGGATGGCGGATAGCTGACACCATGTCTGGCTCCAACTGGCCACACAATTCCAGGATTGTGGCACGATCAAGCCTGTAGGTGATGATTACATGTCTTGCCTCCATTGTCGACAGGTCCACCAGCGGTCTGTACACCGGAGGATGCCGCCATCTCCTCACATGTCCCAGCGGACGGTGCCTATGAACAACAACAGCGAGCACAGAGTCAACCAACTCAGAGGTACGTAAACACAGCTTACTCAGAAAACCATTCATATCCCGATTTATGCCTTTATGAGTGTTGAGCCAAGGCCTAGGTATGTGTGACGCACTTATAATTCAAGCCATGTGGGCCCCTGAAATGGCGGCAGCCTGACCTGTAAAGTGGGACAATGGGATGTGAGGTAACTGCGCTGGCGTTGTACACTGTCGCGGTAGGCGGTCGAAGACCGCGGTACAATTCTGCATTGGTTAACATTGGAACCTATGGGTTCCAGGAGCCAATGATGATGTACGCCGGCGGTGACAGTACGCTCCGCTGCGGACGTGACCGCCATTTTCTATCTGTTCAATCACTCGATACCTGATCTTCGACAGGAGAGGACCTACACTGCAAGTGCTGCTGTGACCTCAGTCTGGAAGAGACAATGGCTCGTGCGTCTGGGGAAAGGGCCCCTGCCTTCACCATGGAGGAGTTGGAGAAACTCGTGGATGGGGTCCTCCCCCAGTACACGCTACTCTAAGGTCCTCCAGACAAACAGGTAAGTAAACTGGGAGCATGCTGTATGGGCAATGCCTGTGTGGAGTGTGGTGGATGAAAGAGAGGGGGGGGGAGAATGAGGCGTGCATGAAACGACGGTGAGTGCATGTGCCACATGGCAAGGGTAGGGATGCGGGCCAATGACTGTGACGGTGCAGTTGGTAATAACTTCTCTTTTTCCCCTGTACAATTCCTGTAGGTCATCGCCCACCAGAAGAAGGATATTTGGCATGCCATCGCCAAGGACGTCCGGACCCTGGGGGTCTATCACAAACGGAGCACCCACTGCCGTAAAAGATGGGAGGACATTCGCCGCTGGAGCAAGAAGACGGCCGAGGCCCAGCTGGGTATGGCCTCCCAGCGTGGGAGGGGTGCCCGTCGCACCATGACCCCCCTGATGTTCAGGATCCTGGCGGTGGCGTACCCGGAGTTGGATGGGCGCTTGAGGGCATCACAGCAGCAACAAGGGGGTGAGTATACTCTTATTCTGCTGATTCAGCACGCAGTGGAGATGTCTGGGTGGAGGAGGTGGGCTGTGGGTTTCCCTAGGCCAGGGCGAGTGTGCTGGTAAGTCCCCTTTTTCATGCAGACCCTGTGGCACCTTTCCCACCTGGGTACAGTGCCAACTACACCTAGTCCGGCTCCTGTGACATCCATGTGTGCAGATATCGGCCATAGCCTTGTAGGCCATTTACCAGGCATTGAATAGTGGACCCCAAATGCGCGGCGTAGTGCAGGGGGCTTCTGTGTCTGTTGTGTCCGCCAACGGTAGCAGTAATGCATGCACTCAACTTGTCTTTCTTCTGTCTCCCCCCCCCTTTTTGTGGTCTCCCTGTACATGTGTGCATTAGCATCATCAGGTGGAGGAGCAGTGCCACTGGAGCAGGAGGGAGCTGCATCCCACATGGCCATGGAAGGCGACACTACGGAGTTCACCAGTGGGACGGAGGGCGAGGGGAGCTCCACGGCGGGGACAGGAGCTGACACCAGCGAAACAGACTCACCCTCTGATGGGAGCTCCCTTGTGGTGGAGACCTCATCTGTGCCCCCCGCATCTACAGGTACAGCCGCCACCCCCCCTCCAGTTCCGCCCTCCCAGCAGCCCCTCAGCCTTTGCCCCGTGGCCGCTCACCCAGGAGGGTGGGCATCTCCTTTGCCCCAGGCACCTCAGCCCCTGCCACAGTCACCCCTGCTGCCCTCAGTGAGGAGGCCGTTGACCTCTTCAGGTCCCTCACTGTTGGGCAGTCTACCATTTTGAATGCCGTCCAGGGTGTAGAGAGACAGTTGCAACAAACCAATGCATTCCTGGAGGCATTCATTCTGGTCAGGCTGCCCTTCAGTGAGCTCTTCAGACTCTGGTCTCAGCACTGATGGCAGCCATTGTCCCTGTCTCTAGCCTCCCCCCTCCAACTTCCTCCACCCAGACCCAATCCCCTGTACCTCAGCCTACCCCAAGCACACCATCAGACCAGCATGCACACACCTCAACACACAAGGGAAGCTCTGGCAAACATAAGCACCACACATCCCACAGGCAAGCATCACACACATGTAGACATACCAACATCCACTGCCTCCACTGTATCCAGCTCCTCCTCGTCTCCCTCCTCCCTCCCAGTCTCATCTCCACTCACACCTGCATGCACTACATCTACAGCCACTACGTCCATCACCAGCACACCCACCACCACACCCCGCTCACGTGCAGTCACCACCCCCCCTACCATTCACACATCCCCTTTGTCGTCTCCCAGTGTGTCTGTGACGCCACCTCCCAAGGTACACAAACGCAGGCACACACCCACCCAACAGCCATCCACCTCACGACAGCCTCCAGCGCATGCACCTTCACCCAAAGTCACCAAACATACAACTCCTACAACCACAACCTCTTTCTCCACTCCCAAACCCCCTCCAGCTACCCGTCCCAGTGTTCCTAAGAAACTTTTCCTGGCCACCCTTGACCTCTTTCCCTCACCTCCCCCACCCTGTCAGTCTCCTAGGGCCCGACTCTCCAGGTCTTATCCTAGCACCTCAGCCACAACATCTCAGGGACCAGTGGTGCCAGTAGTCACCGGATTCTGGAGTGCACCAGGCAGCAGGGCACCCAGTGTGGCAAGGAGCCACAGCACGGACAGTCCCCCATCTGTCAAGCATCAAAAGGTGGCCAGTGCCCGGCAGGAGAGGGGGAACACAACAGCCAACAAAGCCGCTTCCAGGGGCACAGGTGGGAGTGTGGAGTCAGCAGCGACATCTTCCAAGGTGGGGAAGGGGCCCAAGAAAGGCGGAAAGTCTGGGAGGATCACCACGGCGGAGAAGACCGCCAGCAGCAGCCCCGCTGGGCCAGAGAGGACCGCCAGCAGCAGCCCCGCTGGGCCAGAGAGGACCGCCAGCAGAAGCCCCACTGGCCCAGACAGAACCGCCAGCAGCTGACCCGCTGCCCAAGACAGGACCACCACATGCACCGCTGCCAAAGACAGGACCGCCACATGCACCGCTGCCAAAGACAGGACCGGCACATGCACCGCTGCCAAAGACAGGACCGCCACAAGCACCGCTGCCAAAGAGAGGACCGCCACATGCACCGCTGCCAAAGACAGGACCGCCACATGCACCGCTGCCAAAGACAGGACCGCCACGTGCACCGCTGCCAAAGACAGGACCGCCACAAGCACTGCTGCCAAAGACAGGACCGCCACAAGCAGGATGAAGCGCTCTGGGCACCAAGCCCCCTCCAGAACCAGTGGAGTTTCACATCCACTACCTCTGTCCTTGGCAGGATGAAGCACTCTGGGCACCAACTCCCCTCCAGAGCCAGTGGAGTTTCACATCCACCACCTCTGTCCTTGGCAGGATGAAGCACTCTGGGCACCAAGCCCCCTCCAGAACCAGTGGAGTATCACATCCACTACCTCTGTCCTTCGTAGGATGAAGCACTCTGGGAACCAAGCCCCCTCCAGAACCAGTGGAGTTTCACATCCACTACCTCCGTCCTTGGCAGGATGAAGCACTATGGGCACCAAGCCCCCTCCAGAACCAGTGGAGTATCACATCCACTACCTCTGTCCTTGGCACGATGAAGCACTCTGGGCATCAAGCCCCCTCCAGAACCAGTGGAGTATAACATCCACTATCTCTGTCCTTGGCAGGATGAAGCACTCTGGGCACCTGTTATCCACTTGAGAGACTGTGGCTTTGAACTCCCCGGGATTGCACAGTGGGCAACCCACCCACTGTAGAGTCTTGAGAGACTGTGGCTTTGCACTCCCCAGGATATAGCAGTGGGCAACCCACCCACTGTAGAGACTTGAGAGACTGTGGTTTTGCACTCCCCAGGATTGAACAGTGGGCATGGGGCCCCCTCGTGGATTTGGCGTCGTGCACGCAACCGGCTGAGGTGCCCCCCCTTTCCCTTCCCCCTGAGGTGCCTATTTTATTTCTATCTGATGCCCCTGCAGTGTTCTCTCTGTCACGTTCGGATATCTTGTGTGGGCATCGCCCATGCAGTGTGGGCCCAGTGGTCCACGGACTTTAAGGGTGGAATACCCTGGACTAATATTCTTGGTGTATATATTTGTAAATACTGTATGCATATTATTTGACTACTGAATTTTAATATATTGCAATCGTTCATCTCATTTCCTTTTGTCTTTGCATTCTTCCGGGGGGTTGGGGGGTGTAACTGTAATGTATCATGATGTATTTGTGTGTGTGTTGTAGTGCGTGAGGGTAGGGGTGGGGATGTTGTGTGTTGCATGTGTGTGTTACTGTTTTTTCCCTCCCCCCCTCCCCTGTGTCGTAGGTGCAGTACTCACCGTGGTCTTCGGCGCCGGCGTTCGTGCTCCTGGTAGAGGAGCAGGAAGATGAAGGCTGGGAATATGTGAAGGTCTGGTTCCATGGCGTCCTGGTTCCTCGTGGGGTGTGCAGAGGTGAGCGTTTTCCCTTCGGAGTTCTGTTTCCGCCGTGTTTTTGTTCGCGATGAATACGCCCCGGAAAAGGTGGCAGATTGGCCTCTCATGATACTGTGGGCGGTACATTGTCTCCGGCCTGTCTGTTGGCAGTGACCGACGTGCTGTTTGTTTGTACCGCCATGGCGGTCGGAGTGTTAAAGTGGCAGTCTTTGTTGGCGGTTTCCGCCACGGTCGTAATTCCATTTTTTTTACCACCAGCCTTTTGGCGGTCTTACCGCTGCTTTAACACCGACCGCGAGGGGTGTAATGACCACCAAAGACTTTTAAAAAATGTGTTTACTGATTGGAAGCCAGTGAAGCAAGGCAATAGCCTGTGAGATATGACATCTAGGGGCATATGTGCAAGAGCATTCTTGAGGTCGGAATCTGGCCGTTACGAACTGCAGAAATATTTTTCATATGTATAGAGCTCAAATTACGAATTAGTAACATGTCTAAGGGACCACTGCCTACTATTAAATGTTATATTTTATTTTTTGAAATGCAACCCCTTTTCCTTTAAGGAAAACAGCTGAATTAAAAAAAAAATGTTTGCTTTATTTAAAAGCAACCATAGACATTGTGGTCTGCTGACCCCAGCAGACCACCATCCCTGTGATGACTGCAAATCCTAATGGGTCGCAAATTGTGACCACCTCAATATTAATGAGGTAGGTCTAGTACGTCCCCATTAGTAATTTATATTTCCAACTGGTGCATTTTTGTACATTAGGAATTGCGATTCACAAATTGTGATTTGCGAAGAATCACAATTAGGAAATCACAGTCCCTAAAATCTGTACATATGGCCCCAAGTTCTTAAGCCTAAAATTAGCCTTGTTGCATACTTTTAGACTAGCTGTAATTTTAAATCAGGTGGTCTGAAACCCTTAGAAAATATTGTGTACTGTAGTCCGGTTGGGCTGAGATATACACATTCCTAATGGTCACCTTGTGAGAGAAAGAGAATAGATGTTGAATTTTCTTTAATAAATTTAGATTCAAGCTGGACTACTGGGTTTTTCACAATGAGGACAGATACAGGCTTTGGACCCAAGCTCTCCAGAAGTGAGGTGGCCTTAAATGGCAGAAGATCTTTGCTTTGGTTCAGTTTAGTTGTAAATGATGATTAAACCTCTGTAGTTCTATCTGTGACAAACACCCATTAAGTTTAGCATCTGTAGCACTAAGATCATTAGAGATGTTTAAAAAGATCTGAGTGTTGTACGCACACATATGGGGGTCAAATCACTGAGCCTAATTCAGGTCGGTCAGTGGGGTCATGTAAAACTTAAAAAAGTAAAGATGACAGGGATGTGGCCAAGGTGGCCAAGATGGTGGATGTCTGTAATGGGTTCTATGTCTACTGTATATGGATATAGGGTTTCCCAGTTCCTTTGTATCGTTTTGCTGGGTTTTCTTGGTTACTGGTTAATGATTTCACCAGGGTTCTTTTTACTTCTTTTAGGTGTTTCTGATGGAGGTCTCAACCCAGTCTATCCCCTGGTGGAATAGGGTCTGTTCTCCTCTCCCGTGACATTGGACCGGTTTCCCTAAAACAAAAAGAACGAAACAAGAGGTAAGTGCAGCGGTAGATTTACGGAGTCTTAAGGTGGTTAGTAGGGGTAGTGGGAGGACGGGGGTGTAGGGTTGTGGTTGGGTATTTTATCTTTTTAGTGAAATCACCTTTCCGTGATTACTCTCTCTCTCTCTCTCTCTCTCTCTAGTGTCTCTTTACAGCTGGGGGGGTGAAAGGATTTTAACACAGTAGGTTGTGGTATTAATTGATTCTAGGGCTCAGAGTACCTGCCCTTCTTTGCAGCACCTTTCCCCACTCCTCCCTTCAGCCCCTGTAGACTCCCCCCTTCCCGGTAACCAGCTAGGCAAAAATGAAAACTTAAGGTACGATCGTACCTGTGACTGCCACACCCCACCTGGGACGTGGCGGGCCCCTCCGTGGTTCCCCGGCTGCTCCTCAAAGGTTTTCAGCTGCTGGTGCAGTGCTTCTCCGTCTTCTGGCTTCCTCGGGTTCCCGTCGCGGACTTCTTCTGGTTCCTCGTCTTGCTGCACTCGCAGTGACTCCTTCCGCACGGTCCTCGATGGCAGGGTCTCTTCCTGCTTCTCCGACGCCGTAGTCCGGTGTCCTTCGTCTATTTCAGGCTCTCCTGGGCCGCATCCTGCGTTTTACATCACTCCGTCAACGCTGTTCCTCTCGTGAGTAGTATGGGTTTGTCGGCCCGGGATGGTGAAAAGTAACCGAGGCAATAGACGCCCAGTTACAACGTCTATGTGTGAACACCTAATCTGGCCCAAAAATAGTTCTGCATCCTTATGTGGGCAAGCTGTGAATGGCCCATAATATCACTGGTGGCATAACTTTAAGCTGTGCCTCCATGGTCCTGGGTGTCCCAAGGCACTTAGAAGACTACAACCACTGATCCATGCCCACGTCTGTGAGTTTGAGCTGCTGGTGCAGCAGGGGGCATGGGAGACAGTAGTTGGAGAGAGCTATCTGCTGCAGTGTACTTCCCCGTGCCGCAGGACTAGACTGCTGTAGAGTTGCTGATGGGAACTGAGTGATGAGATAGTATTGCCTGGGGCATGCTCCTGGTGCCAGTGGAGGCAGTGGGTGGGAAGAGGCAGCGCTGGGGAATCTCAACCCTGGGCACTGTGCTGAGCTCCACCGTGCCACTGGAAAGGAGGAGCCGGCAGCCCTGCAGTGCTACCTGAGGTCTTGGAGCACTTGGGGCCCCAGGGGTACCCCTTCTCTAAGGATACCTGGGCTGGCAATCCCCCTCAGCCTATTTGGAATTCAATTAATTGCACCTACATAAACTCAGATCTGAGAGCCTCTGTGGACTCCAGGGAGAAGTGGGTGGAAGGTGCAATGAAGTGGTACTGGCTGCGTATGAGGCCCCAGTGCCAGAGGGCCAGACCAGTATTTCTTGAAGCATGTAGTGTGGAAAAACCGGCATCTACCAAGTCAGATGGCCCAGAGGCATGGGGGTACAGTTGTCCCCAGGCTGTCGAGGACCATATTAGGGCACTGATATTTCAGGCACGCCGAGAGGGTAGACGTTGGAACCTTCTTGGACCTGGAGTGCTTTGATGTGCAAGCTACAGGGAGGAACACTGCCCCCTTGCCCCTCCCCCTTAGAAATGCCTTGAGGCTCAGCTATGATACAATTGTCCCATCAGACACAACAAGCATGTACTACATCCTTCATTATGGGGGAGAGAGGTCCATCTCCCAGCTCCAGTGCAAATGAAGATAGATAAATTTACTACCCGTCTGCCAGTGACAGGCAAGTTGGGTGGGGGAGAGGAGTGTCCCTTGACCTCTTGGAGCCCCTGAAACATCACAGATACTACAAGTCAAACAAGCATGACCCTGTCGTTGGAGACAAAAATAGGTGAAGTAGGGACTGATGTGGCACGCCTGCGACAAGACTTGAATACTACTGTTGACAGTGTCAGGCTCAGAGGGACATTTTTCTGATTCAGATGACAATGTGACAACTTTGAAGACTGAGGTGTAGCGACTGATCTCAGCCTCACACATACTAGAGGACAACGCCTTGAAAGCAAAAAATCACACCTGCAGGAATAACCAAAGATATGTGGGGATTCCTGGAGGGTGCGGAGGGTGCCTCTCCAGAACTGTTTTTGATAAATTGGATTCTGTCTTGAACGACAAGAGAAAAACTGTCTTCCTGTTCCATTATCTAATGGTGAATTGATTCAATATTAAGCAGACTCATCCTTCCATGGTGGCAAAACCTCCGCCAGATGCACCTTTGTGCTCCGTCATAGTGCAGGTGGTGAACTACCAGGACAGATACACTATCCTATCAGTAATTCAAGATTTTGATATTTCTGGATTATTGCTGTTGAGTTTAGCAGCAGAATAAAGCATTTAATGTGGTCACGCAAAAATGTAGGTTCTTGAATCTTACATATATATTCTGATATTTCTGGCCCAGCTCAGGATTATCCATAATGTCAAATCCTCCTCCTTGACACACCGGAAGTGGCATCAGAGTGGGCGACAGAACACTGGTATCCGCGGAGCAGCTCACCTCCCCCTGGGGAAGTAACGGAGACAATCGGAGTGAGATGACTGAGGCCTATTACCATGATTATGCAGGAGTTCATAATGTCCATTAGAAGCGTTACCATTCGAGACATTCATCGTAATCTTCTGGTTCAGAAACAGGACATGGTGGTCCAAGCACTCGGTGCACCAATCATAATGACATTGTTGCCTGCTTCTTAGTCTGGATGGCACTAACTCTTGGTGGGAACCTTGTATTTTGCTTGCCAGCACTTTCTTTTCCTATCATGATGATTGTCTGGTCCAGAACGTATCAGGCACTGGGAAGCTCCTTTGCATACTACAGGAAAGGGGTGCAGATGTTCAGGATGTTAGATACTTCTGGGAAAATGGAACATGGGGTGGGAGAATTTGGGGGTAGTTCTGGGATATAGTAGAGGCCCTGTTGGCCTAGTTTGTTATTATGACACCACCAGCCCAATGCAGATGTTAACAGTTATGACATGGAATGTGAATGGGGTGCTGGATCCCATTAAACGTGGAGCTGCACTCCAATTAATTAGAAAACAGAAGCCATATATTCTTATGCTGCAGGACACCCACTCCCTAGGTGTCAATTGTCCCCTCTTAGCCACATATGGGTATGACAGGGTGTTTCATGCAGGGCATGCATGGGGTTCTGGGTGGGGTGGCTATCCTACTACATAAAAGGGCCCACATTGGTGGTGTCCCATACCTAGTCAGATCCAGGTGGCTGGTATGTCATAGTAGAAGTGATGCTCAATGGCAGAGCTTACAATTTAGTAAGCACATTTATCTTACCAACAATGTTAGGGGGAACTCTAGAGGACCTCCAGACCCATCTGATGAGAACCCCAACAAGGCACACTGTTGCTTGGAGAGACTTTAATATGCTCATGACCCCATGCGAGGCTAGCTCCAGACCGTTGTACTGCACCCCTGGAAAGGAGCCCCACCTCCAGACTTGGGTGTCGAGCCTGAGGCTATGTGATGTGCGGTGTGTTTGGCACCCACAGGGAACAGTATTCACACAAATATTAGCTGCACATAAAATGAGATTGTGCTTAGATTACTTTTTCATCCTGGGCTCAGACATGACTGGATCCTATATACTCCCAAGAGGGATCTCAGATCGCTTGCCCATGGTGGTGCACCTGTGGGGTCTCACACTGGCTTCCAAGCCGATATGGCAATTGGGCGCATGGCACCTGGCAAACACAGACATGATGCGTTACTTGTTGCAGGAACTCCCTATATACATAGATCGGAACAAAAGCACTGTTGATTCCTGCGGGTCTTTCTGGGAAGCTGCCAAAGCATATGTGCTGGGACTAGCGAGGTCTCATATCAGGGTAGTGGACCACCAGATAAGGCAATGGGTGGTGGATTTAGAGGTGCACATTGCGCAGCTAGAACAAAGGAGACGTGGAGATGTAAAGGATGGGTGCCAGCTCTGGTTTCATAGGCTTTCCCTGCGAGGGTCTGCCTCGGTGAGGCACGTCAGTGCTGGATTGCCTCACAAAGTAGGCTTTGTGAGTGGGTGATAAATCCAGTAAACTATTGTACTGGGCATCGATGCAAGGGACAAAGTGAAATTGGTACCTTCTCTGGTACTCCCAGCTGGGGGAAAGGTGGTAGAAGAAGGAGACATAGCCTTTGCAGACTACTATAGTCTAGGAGGGAGACTCTGACTCCCCTTATCAAGGACCTTCACACGGAACGCATGCCGGCTTCCAATAGAAGGGATCTGGAACAGCCTATCACAATGGAGGAGGTAGAAGCAGATTTATTACACATGCAGGCAGGCAAAAAACCCAGGGCCAGAAGGCTTCCCAATGGAGTATTATCAATAGTTTAAGGGTCTCCTTTCACCTCTTTTTTTGGAAATGTTTGACAAAGCTATGGCCACCGGCCGTCTTCCCGATGGATTAAATCTGGCCACAATAGTAGTGTTTCACAAAGGAGGGAGCCTCAGGAGGACTTTGTTTCTTCCCGCCCCTATATCTCTTATAAATGGTGAACCTAAAACTTATGCCATAATCTTGGCCAGCCACCTTATCAGCTGATCTCCTTGATGTTCCACATGGACCAATGTGGCTTTAAGCCGCAGAGTAGTACTAGACACTATATAAGCAGGGCGACAAACAGTAATAGGTTATAGGAAGCACCTACGAGGGGACAACTTGTTCATTGATTTTGAAAAGGCATTCGACCGTACAGATTGGGACTTTCTGTGGGATGTATTACTTTGCATGGGCTTTGGGCTCAAATTTATGTTGTATATATAGCGCCTTTATTAGGCGCATATGGATATCATGGAGTTCTACTCCATGGAATTCCACAGAGTTGGCTTAAAACGCTGCTTGCCTCGGAGTGCCGCCTGCCCTACAGTGGCACCTTGGCCCGGATGCGCCCTATCTTGGAAGCACTAAGCAGGATTAGGTCTGGTTAGCCAGGCCTGACCCTGCTTATCACTTACGAGATCAAGAGCATTCAGGTCAGGACCCTAGGCAGGGAAAGCTGCCATTTCAGGCTTTGTGTGCTGACACACACCCCACCAGTCTGGAGCCCGCTGCTCTCCACACCTGCACACTTCCCTTCATAAACTTGCTATGGAGAGCCAAGCACACCCCCTGTCTTGCACCAGCCTTGCAATAGCTTCCTGTGATCTAACACATAGCCTCAGACTGCCCTTTCTTTAGAGCCCAGCACTAGCAGCAGCCATAAAGCTCGTCACCACCATCAGCCTGGTATTTTCACAAAGTGCCTAGCCTTGCTTGCCACTGGGCTCTAAGGCACTCTTTCAGGCCACACAGATCTCTACCTGGCGGGGGCTGCCTACCACTCAACCGGTCTCCGGCTCTCCCTGCTGGCCTCAGCACTATAACCATAACACCACTTCCTTTCCCAGGGACTCTGGGAAGATAGGTTATTTTTAAGTGGAGCTCTGATGGCAACTTTCTTTTTTCCAAGCACAGACACCTCCACCCCCTCATATGCAAATACTGTCCATGCCCAGTGCCAACTCCCATGTGCACACAGAAGAGAATGCATAACAAGGGTCTTACCTGGATCCAACTCCCAGGGCCCCCTTGGCCAGTGGTCTGGCTCTCTGCCTCACTCTGCACCCTGGTCCAGGCCGGGCTGCTGAGGACAGTGAAAGGAGGGAGGCCTAGATCCGGAGCTGGCACCGGTGCAACCCCACAGCTTTCAGCAGCTATATGCTGATGTCAGCCACAGTGGCACTGGATCCCAGTTATTGGCCACACAGTGCAAGGCTGTGTGGGCCACAACTGGGCTTCAGTGTACATGCGGTGAGCTTCTCCCCGCTGCCGGGGCTAGCAGAGTTTTTGGACCAAACTCCACACACCAAGTAGAGCGCGGAGAGCCAAAAACTCCGTTAACTCCACCAGCGGAGCTGAGTCACCGCGCTCTCCTATCCTTTATGCAAACCCCAGGGCACAAGTGCTGGTCAATGGTGCCTTGACCCACACTTTCTCCATAGAGAGGGAAACTAGACAAGGTTTCCCCCTATCTCCTTTATTGTTTGCCCTGGTCATTGAGCCTGTGGCAATGTGGGTGCGGTGAGAAGCACAGCTCGAGGAATTTTAGGTGGAAGAGGGGTAGAAGATCATATTTCCCTCTATGCAGCAGAGGTGCTGCTGTTTCTCTCCTAGCCAGAGTCTTTTAGCTTGCTTCAAATGCTTACCTAATATGGGGGAACTGGGCCTACTTGTAAACCGGGCCAAATAATTTCTAGTGCCAGTAACTGATTCCTCAGGAACTGCAAACTGGCAGGCTGATATACCTGTTTGCAGGTTAAGTTTTCAGTACCTTGTAGTGTACATATCACTTTTATCAGAGCAGGCCTGGTTGTTGAACCTTGCCCTGCTGATGCGCCAGATGTAGATGGACCTCCAGAAAACAGCACGGCTCCCCCTGAATGTCTTAGACAGGATGGTGCTATTTAAGATGTTGGCATTGCCCAGATTTTTATACATGTTACAAAATTACCCATATTAAATTCCCCAACAATGGCTTGACGAGGTACAAACCAAAGTAAGGTCCTTTTTTTGGGCCAACCAAGCCCTATGCATTGCATTCGGGAAATACATCTATTCCATGTATGAGAGAGGATGGCACCTGCTGTTGTATGACTTTGCTATTTGGCCACTCAACTCCTTGTATTGAACAATTAGTTCCACAACGGGGCAATGATCCTGACCAGAATTGGCGCTAATGGAAGCTCACAATATTAGAAAATGGCTCTATGGTGATCCCCTCCCGGCCTCATTGCCGAAGCTGTCATAGGTGGTTCTCCACACTTGGAGGGTGGGGCTGCTCTAGGCCTGGTGAGACAAGAAGGTTACACATAAGACCGCTTTATGGAATGGGCAGTGGTTGAGTCATGCTGCACAGCTGGGGGGTTACAGTAAAAGGAACCTGACTGTCATTGAGTCGTTAGAAGATGTATGGCAGGGTTCTAACATGTAATCATTCCAGGATCTGTGGACAGACTTCAGCCTTCACTGGTGTCAGTTTTACAAGTACCACCAGCTGTGACACACACCACTCTCCTATGGGGAGTCCATTAACAAATCCCCATAGTTTAGCCCTATGGATGCACAGTTATTGCTGGGCTTGGCATGGAAGAGTTGTATCTCCTGAGTTTGCGAATCCCTCGCGGTCAACTCACCCAACCTGTTTACAAAGTGGCAGACCAAATGGGAATTATGGGTGGGAGCCCGGGGGGACAGAGAGTGGAAGGATGCCCTCATGGCCCCAAGAGAATTGGCTATCTTTTCTAAACTGTGGTTAATCCAACTAAGTAACCTGCATATCAAATATTTAACCCCAGTGAATGCCTGGAAGGTCCGCAAGTGCCCTGATGGATCCTGCATGCATTGCGGAGAAGGTGAAGCTGACTTTTTTCATGTGGTGTGATTGTGCCAAGTTATTGCGAGGTATTGGGAATCCATATTTAGAACTTTATCGCGGGAGGTGGTGCGCTCGATTGAAGTCACAGCCCATGTTGTTCTTCTAGAGATCCTAGAGGATGTTGGGTAGCAAAGGGGAGAAATTGCGTTGGTGGAATTGGGCACTCCCAGCAAAAAGAGACAATGCGAGACATTGGAGCCCTGCTTCTCCTCCCACTATGGCATCATGGTGTGGCACAATGGATTAGTGTGCTAAAATGGAGAAGTGAATCTAGGTAGTGAGGGGATGTACCTGTAAGCACAGTCATATTTGGGGCAAATGGTGGGAGTTTTCTAGCTTAGTCTGAATTTGATGATGTGACTCAGCATACCACCCTGTGCGCCTCTGTACACTGTTTTTGTAATTGTGTTACTTTGCATGAAAATCAATAAAGGAAAAGAATGAAACATTCATTGATAATGATTTTAGAAAGCACAGAATTTAACTGGAGAAGCTCCTTGAAGATTTATGCTGGCAGACGGTCTCTAGGTGAGCCTGAGGTTCAGTTGATTTCACAAGAGACTGGAAGTGTTCATTAGATAAGAGCCACTGACAAGCATGTGTAAGTAAGATGATAAAGCAGCCCATGACACAGATCTCTAATTCTATCAACCGACTCCAATTGGAGTTAGATCTAGTGTTCGCCAATCACATTGAGAAAGGCAGTGTTTGCTGAAACGCGTCTGTGGGCGAAATCAAATGGATTTAACTTACCCATGAGTGCTCAGAAACGTTGTATATTTTTATCGTGATTCCACCACCACGCATGGGTAGCACCCATTCGTCAGAGTTCATCATTTTCTTTGGTGGCCTTGTTGGTATTGATATTAATTAAAATGCTAGAACCACTGCTTGCCATGGAAATGTGATGCCCGTTTGACCCAAGGTCAAGACATTACTAAATGAGGAGTTTCTAGTACTTACTTGGGGCTTCACGGACATGGTTTTGACAAATTGGCAGTTGCAGCAGAACGAGGGAAGTGATATTTATTGGCAATTATGAAAAGCACTCCAGTGGAAAGAAGATTATACATGGGATTGTGCCGCTTATGTAAAGAAGTGCATTTGACAAGGTAAAATCTTGTGACTCTGAACGAAACTAACTATAAACGTTGCAATAATGTATGCACTTTGAATTCAAATCTGTTTTCTCTGACTATGATACATTTCAAATAAAAGGAAGTGAAGTGTTAGATCTAGTGTTCGCCAATCAGAATTGAGAAAGGCAGTGTTTGCTGAAACGCGTCTGTGGGCGAAATCAAATGGATTTAACTTACCCGTGAGTGCTCCCAAACTTTGTTGGTATATATATATATATATATATATATATATATATATATATATATATATATATATATATATATATATATAGGTATCAAAATCTCCTAACCCAACTGCATGAAGTGTCTCCATTTCTGTCTTTAGCAAAGATTATCTACTGCAACTGCCTTGTGGAGGTCTAGGTATCAATACAAAGGTCCATGTCAGACTACATGGGGGCTGGACTTTGATTAACAGGGTTTTTCAAATCAGTGTGACATCTGGAAAATGTTTCCGTGCCTTTTAGATCTTTGTAGATAACAGCCAGTCTCCCACTGTGAGCCCTCTAATGGTGTGTGAAGAACAAAAAATAATTGGTGGAGATCAGATTATCTAGTTTATCCGGATCCTATCCTGAAGCCACGTTTAAGTAACACATAAAATTACTAGATTATCGGCCAGATTTACAAGGCCCTTGCGCCCATTAGTGTCACATTTACGGCAATTTTTTTGCTGCAAATGTGATGCGAACAGGCCACTACCATAGTGCCATATTTACAATGTGGCGCAAACTAGGTTTGCTCTACCTTGTAAACCCTTTATGCCGTATCATGCATGATGTATGCAAAGGGGGTGTTTCCTCGTTAGAGAGTTGCTAAAAATGGCACAATGGAATCTACAAGATTCCATTGCACCATTTCTAGTATAATGTTTAACACCTGCTTAGAGCAGGCATTAAAATGGGACCCCCATTGATTTCAATAGGACTCTTACACCATACTGGATTAGCGTCATTTTTTTCAACGCTAATCCAGTATAGCATTACAATAGTGTCAAAAAATGACACTATTTCCCCTAACATGCGCCCTGGCGCCCCTATTGTAAATATGGCGCTACGATGGTGGTGTTAGGGGACGCCAGGGGGCCACAAGAAAAGTGGCATTTCACTAGTGATGTGCCATTTCCCTGTAAATATGGCCCTATGTTCTAATATCAAATCATTTGCCAGGTTATAATTTTTAGCCACAGAATGAGCATTGATGAGTGCACCATACAACTGAGGTAGACAGCGAAGTCCTGAAGGAAATAGTGAGGATGCTTTATCTACGTACTGCAGGAAAGTACTCTTTTTTTGGGTTACCCCCAATTTTTGCCTGATGTCAGTGTGTTTTTGACTGTGTCACTGGGATCCTGCTGGTCAGGACCCCTGCGCTTATGGTTTATGGCCTGCTTGTGAGTGTGTTTCACTGTTTTCTAAATTGTCACTGGAGTCCTGATAATCAGAACTCCAGTGTTCATGCTCTCTCTATTTCTAAGTGTGTCACTACATACTGGTGACTCAGTATTTCATTCCAAATTGGCATACTGGTCCCCCCTTATAAGTCACTGGTATATGGTACATAGGTACCCAGGGTATTGGGGTTCCAGTGGATCCTTGTCGCTGCAGCATTTCTTTTGCCACCCATAAGGAGCCCTTACAAAGGCTTCTACAGAACTGCCATTGCAGCCTTTGTGAAATAGTACATGCACTGTTTCACAGCCATTTTCACTGCACTTCACCTATATATCAGGTCTTCCAAACTTGAAGGCTGGGTGCAAATTACCTGTGTGTGAGGGCACCCCGGCATTAGCAGAGGTGCCCCTACGTCATCCAGGCCCATTTTCCCGGACTTTGTAAGTGCGAAGACGCCATTTTAAGTGTGTACTGAACATAGGTCAATACCTATGTACAGCTTCACAATGGTAACTCCGAATATGGCCAAGTAAGGTGCCTAACAACTGGGAATTGTACCCCAGTACTGATTCCAGTATTGGTTGCACAATCCCATGGACTCTGGGGGATTCACTCAGTGGACCCCCAGTACTGCCAAACCAGCCTTCTGAGGTTTTCACTGCAGCCCCAGCTGCTGCCACCTCACAGACAGACGTCTGCCCACCTGGGACTTTAGAAGCTCAATCCCAGAAAGGCAGAACTATGCATTTCCTTTAGGAGTGGGGTGTAACACCCTCTCCCTTGGGAAATAGGTGTTACAGGCATGGGATGGTGCCCTCCTTGCATAATTCAGTCTACACCGATTCTGGGACCCACAGTCCCTGCTCTAGCCCGAAACTGGACAAAGGAAAGGGGAGTGACCACTCCCCTGTCCATCACTCCCCCAGGGATGGGGCCCAGAGCCCCTCCAGAGTGTCCCTGGGTTCTGCCATCTTGTTTTCAGGATGGGCAGGGAGCTTTGGGAGCATCTAAGTGGTCAGCGCCAGCAGGTGATGTCAGAGACCCCTCCTGATAGGTGCTTACCTGGTTAGGTGACCAATCCCCCTCTCAGGGCTATTTAGGGTCTCTCCTCTAGGTGGTTCTTCAGATTTGGATTGCAAGACTCCAGCAGGAATCCTCTGCATCCTTTACTTCATCTTCTACCGACGGATCAACCGTTGACTGCTCCAGGAACTCTATAAAACTGCAACAAAGAACCTAAGACGACTTCTTCAACATTGTATCTTCAGCTCCTGCCAGCAACTGCAACAGGTTGTGCATCCTCCAAGGAGTGCCTGTCTTCAGCCTGCACCAGAAGAACTGAAGGAGTCTGACATGGTGTGATGGCGTTACTTCCCTGCTTCAGCAGGCACCTCTCTGCAGCGACGACCGGTAGTTTGGTTCCCCTCTCCAGATGACAGGTGTGGATCCAGCAACACGGGTGGTGGACTAAAGTGATTTCAACAGTCCCAAAGTCCAGCTGTCTAAATTTGGCAGAGGTAAGAGCTTGCTTCCCCATGCAAGACAGTACCCCTTTGCACCATGTGACTTGCAGTTGCCAACCTTCATCCGGGTTAGCAGCGGCTTCTATTCTCCCTGGACTCTCCAGTGCTTCTTGGACTTGGTCCCCTTCAGGTCCAGGAATCCATTGTTGGTGTCTTGCAATCTCTTCTGGTGCTTGCACTGTCTTCTATCACAACTTCTAGTGTGTTTCAGGAAACTTGCTGTGTTTTACTCTTCCTTTACTAGGCTCTGGGGTGGGGTATTTTACATACCTTTGGTGTTTTCTTACACTCCCAGTGCCTCTCTACACACTACACCTACCTAGGTGGGAAACTAACTTTCACATTCTAATATTTTAGTATATGGTTTGTGTTCTCACTAGGCCTATTGTAACCTATCTTGATTTTCATTGTTTGCACTATTTTATGACTGTTTACTTCCCTGTTTTTGGTTACTAGTGTATATATTGTGTAATATACTTAGCTCCTAAGGGAGTATAGTCTCCAAAGTATTTTTGGCCTTGTGTCACTAAAATAAAGTACCTTTATTTTTGGAAACACTGAGTATTGTCTTTCATGTGTGTGAGTACTGAGTGACTACAGTGGTATTGCAAGAGCTTTGATGTCTCCTAATTCAGCCTTGGCTGCTCTGCCTACAGCTACCTTTAGACACTGACTAAATTTCACTAATAAGGGATAACTGGACCTGGTATAAGGTCTAAGTACCTGTAGTACCCACAAAAAACCAGGCCAGCGTCCTACACGTACACCTCCAAACGTTTAGTAAATGTTAGGTATGAAGCGCTGTGGCTTGTGAGAGTGAATAAAGTTGATGCAATAACTCAATCGCCCATCAGAGGATTACCTGCTGTTGAACAGGATGTCAGACAGCACAGTCAGCATAGTCAGTCGGTGAGCACAGCAAATCCCTCTCAATTGATTATAAATCAAGGCTGGCTTATTTTGAACCATAACTTACCCTAAATGGTTGAATACAGAATGCCAAAAGAGGTTAGGACAACCTAGCTGATTACATTGTGCTCAAGGGGAAGCTCCCAATGAGAATACAACCAGTAATTAATTGATAACACATCTGTCAGTATTTTGCATGTCATTATTGCTTGGGGGTTTAGACCAAAAAGGAATTTAAAGATCTGCAAGAGAAAAATGTCTATTTAGTTATAATCTCTGAGGACGATAGAAAACTTTCATAATACTGTGCATGGATGGACACCATCATAGGCGAGACAGGTACCAGTTTTTGAGGTCTATTCTCCCCTACCTATAAAGATTAATGTCTGTGGAGCCCCAAAGCGTGCTCTGTACACTACTATGGCCATGTACTCGGCTTTGAAAATATTTAGGGCCTAATTTAGATCTCGGTGGTCTTATCGCTGAGTCTGTGGCCGGCCTGAAAAGATCATCACTTCAGCGGTCTCCTGCCCACCATATTTAGATGCATTGCAGCTAGGCCAAAAACTGCCACGATGGAGTGCATTCCGTCGCACCAGCTGCATCGCTCAGGTGAAGCAGTGGACTCCAATGATGACGATTAGCACTCCCTCGCCGTCCTGACTGTGCATCCCACCAAGCCTATCCAGATCACACAGTTGTGCTGGCGGTGTGTCAGCGGCAGGCCCCATGATGGCTGGAGTCCATCATGGGACCTGTTCAGTATAGTATCATGGCTTTGGCAATTTGTTGAATGCCAGTAGCCCAGACATGTTTCAAACTGAACAATTGTGAACACCTGCAAAACAAACTATAAAAATCACTTCATTTCAGACCATCATTCTTTGCCATTACACTAGAGAAGACCAGACAGCCAGCCAAATCTACAACATTTGTTTATTCAGTTTACCACTCCCTCTTCATTTTTTTGACCACTAGTTTTATTTAGATATATTTCACAATGGCAGGGAGAACAAATCCCAGTATCACAGAGGAAGAGTTGTCTGTCATGGTAGATGAACTCATTAGATTAGAGACACAATTGTTTGAAGTACAAGTCCAAAATACTATTTCTCATAAAAGGCACATTTTGACCAGACATTGTCCAATACACCACAATAGTTGACATTGTGAATGCAGTAGTCAACAACCTGTGCACACAGGAGGAGATTAGGAAGAGATGGAATGACCCTCTGGGAAAGGTTCATTCACTGGCCTCCAAGCGTTACCTAGAGGCTCAGAGGACTGGTGGTGGTTCTCTCCACCATTAAAACTCTTTCACTGGGAGAAGTGGGCCTTGCAAATCCTCCATCCTGAAGGCTTGACTGCAACCCCGGTGGAGTGCAGACTGTGAAATCAAACCTATGTATGTCTCCCTAATCACCAATGTAGTCCTGTCCTTAATATAGACTTTTAGGATGATGCAACAACCTTAGCAACACAGATATAGCTAATTTTGAATAAACAAAATCTGTTGAGTCATACAAATTACCACCAGCATGGGTGCAGCACTCTATCTAACATAATGCAACATGGATAGTCAAATTGTGTGCAGTTCCCCATGGATCCTCCCTTGCATGGGCTCTGCCCATTACTGTCTATCAATGTATTTTGTTGTGGTTACGAAAACAGGTCCAAAACTACATACATTTTCACAGGAGAGTATGATGTTCCTGGGTTGTATTTTTGTCTTGTCACATTATATCCTTATGTGTGTACCAGTTGCAAATGTGTTTTCATATCTAAGATAGTCTGAAAATGAAAGGTGTAACTTATTTCTCAAAGAAGTATTGTCCAGGGTGTCAACAGATGACTACAACTACCATGATGCTCTGATATTGGATCTGAAAAACAATGATGGAATGTGATGTTACACTGTTATTTACTTCCATGTGCACACACATTTTAAAAACTAGTGTATTTGTCAGTCACCATGTTATGTAATGGATTAGAAGATCCCTTCTTGTGTATCTCTACCATGTTGACACCTGCTCATAGCTACATTGAATTAATAAAAATGGTTACATCATTCATTGTCTGCTGAATCCAAGATATCCAAATATGTGTTGTGGCATGCAGAACAGAATCAGTAGCCACACACAAGTTAAAATTCACCGTCCATATGATGACTAATTGCTGTATCATGTGCATTATGAACCACTTTGTATCCATATTTTGCAGCCTGCTAGGCCTTGGAATGGTCCAGTACTCCAATCTACTTACCTACCACTACATTGGGTTCATTGTCTGTCACATGTAACCTACAAATCTGAACTAACACTTTGGCATTTCATGACATATCTGCAAGTTCAGCACTGGAGTTGTCTGGAGATGGAGCAAGCCTTCAGTGAGGATTCCAATGCTGCAAGTCCATATGATAAGAAGCAAGTTGGTCCGTCTGGTCTGTCTGGCCTCACAGCTCCAGTGAGTCAAACCCATGCCACAGCTACAACTCCTACCACAGCTACAGTGTGAGGACCCCTCCACTTTCTGGGCACTGAGAACCATCACACCAATCCTGTGCCCCCCACCAGTCCTGGCTGCTGTTGAGCCACCAACAACTCAGCCTCCAGTTCTGCCAGGATGCAGTGTTTTGGGGCACACTTCAAGGGCACAGGCTAGTGGGGGTAGGGGTTTTGGGAGGGAATCTGTGGGCCAGCCAAGGAAGGCCACTGGGGTGTTAATTAGCCAGAGCACCCTTGACCAAGTCTTGGGATCAGTCCAACAATTCCAAGACGTGATGGGCCAGATCCTATATGAGCTCCGGGACATTAAGGACATTAGAACATCTATTCTAATTTGTGCTCCTTGACTGGGGTGATGCATGGCATTTATCAAATCATTGGCAGGGCTTTTCCAAGTCCATCTGCTCCTGTCTGTGGTTCATCTACATCTGGTCAAAGTACAACTATTCCAGCCACAGACAGGGAGACCCTGCCACAGGATGAGCCTGCCCCTACCACCCGATTCCCTGCGCCTGTGCCCCTCCTTCCTCCCCTGAGGGAATGGTCATCTGGACCAGCAGAAGAGGATCGCAAGCTCAATACCATAACCTCCAAGAGACACATACCCTGATTTCCTCCTTGTGTGCCTACCATTCACTCCGTGGACTGCTTCAGGGACACATTTACCTTTTCAGAGGACATTAGTATTTTGGATATTGGACTTCAAACTCCATTTGGCTCTACTACCATGTTTCCATCCACCATGATAGACCCTTCTCAGTTTATTTCATCCTATTTTATTTCACCTCAGACTAGTTTTTTTCATCTGAAAAAATGTAATGGTCATAGAGTACAAGACTCTTGTTTGATTATTTGTTGTATTTCCTTTGTTAAGACCATCTTCCACCATATGTCGGAGAAACTACTGAACCTCCATTTAGGAAAAAAAGTTTAAATTGCAAAGAGGAAATGTGTCAACAAATGTACTGAACGTACACAAACTCGACTGAGAATGTATGTGGAACATACTAATGTTACAAACAGGTCTTTGTAGAAATTGAGTCTGGGTTACCAAAAACACTCCTGAATGCAATATCTGTGATATTCAGAGTTATATGCTCAACTACCTTGACACCATGGAGGAAAGGATACATGCAATGGGAACAAATTAAATAGGCAGACTGTCACTGATGCATGACCTCAGTTGGTTCCATACACCCTGCCTTTACAAAAGGAATCCTAGATCAATAAAACCAATTGTCCACATCCTGTCAGTGACAACATTTGAGGCCACATGACCAGTACAGGATACTGTGACAATATCTGGTGCAATGGCATATTCCCAATTCAGCGGGGAATATGTCATTGCACCAGATATTGTCTATCACCTATGATCAGCAGCTACCTCTAGGGTACACAAATTAAAGATTTAGCCAATGTGAAGGGAGAACAGTATGCTAGGGCTTGACATACTCATGTGGTTTGAACAACAAAAAGTGGTACATATTGCCTAGATGGCACCATCACAATGGAAGCAGGTTAGATAAGATATCTTCTGAACTTCCATGCTATCAGAGTGGAGGTTGTCTTTGAAAAGGATTTGGTCATCACAAGTGGGTGTCTGTTCCAGGATCCACACATATACACTTTGTATTTTAAAACAGTGGCATATCACAGCAAATGTCACAGCGTTGAAAAGTCCAAATGAAGATGACATGGCGAAGGACCCTAAAATGAAATAACAAAGGAAAAATAATTTTACCACATATTAAATTGAATTCACTTGACAGGTGATGAGGACACACATGTCACAGTTCATCCATGTCAATGGCCACATGACCCAATGTATGGAAACTCTGATCCCCTAACATCTTTGCCTTGACATCCCTGCACTGACCATTTCTAACAAATTACCATAGCAGACTGATATGTACCCCAGGGCACAAATTGGACTGACATTGGAGCTTAATATTTGTAAGGTGATACTTACACTCAGGTGAATAAGTGGGCAATCACATCTTGATATAAATCAACTCCTTCTTTTTCGCCACTGTCATTTTCATAGGGCATTTCAACATCCCCACCTGGGGGCTCATCATGGTATCCTGTCTCTACAATTATAGGGATGTCTCTCCTCAGGGTGATGTCATGGAGAATGCAGCTGGCAAACGTGATTTGGCACACCTAATTGGATGAGTAGAGGAAGGCTCCATCTGTCTTGTCTAGGTCCCTAAACCTAGTCGTCAGGACCCTGAAAGCCCACTTCACTGGCCTCCATGATCTTCCATGGGAATCATTGAAGCGGACTCCCCCTAGCGTTGTTGGATATCGCCGTGGTGCTAATAACCACAGTTGCTTAGGATACGCTGCATCTCCTACAACAGCAACACATCAGTCACGTGTCAAACCATTGTATCTTCCTAAACTAGGATTCAGGCAAAAGATCAACAAGTCATGTTGTACTTATCATCAAGCCAGGCCCTCTCTGCTTCAAGTTGTAACATCGGCATGGATATATTGCTGTTCCGTAATATGAATGAATCATACGTTGATCCAGGTAAGAGGGCACACACACTTCAGATGTATAAGTCTGGTAAGCAGACAACTTGCACATTGATGGAATAGAAGTTCTTCCGATTGCAGGAGACCTGTTCTCTGTTGTGTGGTCACACCAAGGCAATATGCGTGCCATCTATTGCTGGTATTCCATCCAAAGCATAAAGTTCTCCCTTCACGGTAGCCAAATCCTGTCGACTTGGAAATTGGATTTTGCTGTTGATGTTTTTCATTAGATAAGCAAGGACTTCTTGAAGCACACCACTAAATGTTGGCTGGGACATGCCCCCAGATACTGCCACAGTGTATCAAAAGGTGCAAAAGTTTACAAAATGCAGCACTACCATGTGTTTTCCTAAATGTGTTATGGCTATTGGATTCCTATTGTGAGACAGGAGATCAGGCTCCAACTGCTGACACAAATCCAGGATAGTTTGCCTATTTAGAAAATATTGCTTGATGATGTCCCTTCCCTCCATGGTGGAAAGGTCTGGAAAGGGCCGGAACACCTGGAGCTGTCCCCTCCTACCCATGGCTGGGTGCAGACGCAGTTTTGCTAACGCAGTTTTGCGCCAAAAAAATTTGCGCCGGCTAACGCCATTCTGAAGCGCCATGCGGGCGCTGTATTTATTGAATGGCGTTAGCCGGCGTTAGCCGACCGGCGCTGCCTGGTGTGCGTGAAAAAAAAACACTTACACCAGGCAGCGCCGGCATAGGGAAAAATGCAGTTTGGGCGTCCAAAAATGGGGCAAGTCAGGCTGAGGCAAAAAATCGTCTTAACCCGATTTGCGCCATTTTTTTACGACGCCCATCCCCCATTGAAATTACTCCTGTCTTAGCAAAGACAGGAGTCATGCCCCCTTGCCCAATGGCCATGCCCAGGGGACTTCTGTCCCCTGGGCATGGCCATTGGGCATAGTGGCATGTAGGGGGGCACAAATCAGGCCCCCCTATGCCACAATTTTTTTTTTTTTTAAATACTTACCTGGACTTACCTTAATGTCCCTGGGGTGGGTCCCTCCATCCTTGGGTGTCCTCCTGGGGTGGGCAAGGGTGGCAGGGGGTGTCCCTGGGGGCAGGGGAGGGCACCTCTGGGCTCATTCTGAGCCCACAGGTCCCTTAACGCCTGCCCTGACCCAGGCGCTAAAATCCGGCGCAAATGCGGATTTACGTTTCTAGCATGTCAGGGAGGGTTATTAACACCTTTAAAATTTGAGACAAATATATGTCTGAAATGGTAGCACGTGGTCACTTTTAGGCATATCCACTATGCCTTTCAAATGGTGTGCACCTTGAATATCAACCCCAGAATTTATCGCTGGGAAACAATATCTAGGGCAAAATATTTTTAAAATATTGACAAGTCAGTCAGTCTAATTTCTCTATACCTAACTCCACAAATATGTACCTGCACGGTGCATATATCTTCAAAGTATATAGATGTGGAGTTAGGAATAGTACATTTATACTTACCTATATGCACTTACTTTTTGACATTCGATGCTCTGTCCTTGATATTCTGGGGGTTGATATTTAGTAGCTTAATCTTCTAAAATGATCCAATTTTACACCTATGAATGGTATATAATGGCCAGTGTTTGCAACAAATCAATCCGAACCCCTGTTTTGTCAAATTTCCAAATTAAAGCCTTTAGGATGGCTCACAATTATGAGCTAATTGAGTGCAGCATACAGTCAACTGAAACAATATTCGCCTTATTTCCACTGGGTGCGACTTCAGCGGAGGTCAATTTAGTAGGATCTGTTTTTGCAGTCTATGTGATCGGATCAAGTAAATGTACACCTTTCACGAAAGCCATTCCTCCTAGATTCCATGTCTGCTCTGCATTTACTTATGCGACTAACCATTCACAGCAGATGGATCGGAGATAGAGACAAGGGCCCAGATATACGACCTTTTGATTTGCAATCCGTTTGGAAATCGCAAATTACGAGACACAAAACAAAATGTACAACAGTGTTAAGTACACTGTTTGCGATCCCCAATGGGGACTCAAGTGACCTACTCATCAATATTCATGAGGTAGGTTGCAATATGTGACCCCAATCGGTATAGGCTGCACTTACAGGGATGGTGGATTGCTGCGGACAGCAGACCACCATGTCTGTAACTGCTTTTTAAATAAAGCAGTTTTTTTTAATGCAGCCTGTTTTCCTTAAAAGAATATGGGATACATTTCAAACAAAAACATGTAAATATTTCTTTTCATTTTTTCAGAGTAGGCAGTGGTCTTCAAGCCCCATGGGCCTGTCAGTGGGAGCAGAGTTGAAAGAGAGGAGCCATCAGAGATAAAGATTTCTCTCTGGTGATGCTAGGGGTCCATTTTCTTGTTTCTCTTCTTTCAACTGACATTTTTAGGAGTTCCAAGGGTTAAAGGGAGTTAAAATCAACACTTCAATTCACTTAACAGTGTAACCTATTTGGTCACACAATAAATCTTGGAGATCGAGATTTGTGTTCAAAGGTTTATTCCAAATTTATTAAGGCCAAACTTATGTAAATGAGTCTCAGGCACGTGCCACATAAGTACAGAATCACCTAATGTGAAGTAAAGTGCTGAATCAGATACACAGATACAGATACACAATCAACATTTCAGGCTTTTAGTCAAGCTAATTTAGTATAATACTTCAATAAACATTCAAAATACATGATTATACGTACATCTTTAAACTAATCTCTCAACAATTTATAAATCATATGTAAGTTCACTACAATATATTATTACAAATACATGAATTTAAATGTGCATTCGTCTTGAAATCCAGCGTGTTAAAATCACCATTTGAACACATGTATTTAGATATTATTAACCTTCTACTGTGAATGCACCTTCTACGATTCATTGCATGCTCCAATTTATGTTAGTAGTATCAAACACATGAAATATGCATTGTCGATTACACTTCTGTATCACTCCAGCATTGCAGGCAAAGTAAAGGGTTCTCTTGTGCAAAGTCACTAGACCCTCCAAAAGGCTTGCACAAGCATATCATTCATCTGGTACAGTTATGTATATTGAGAAAGCTTTGGCTAGAGGAAAAGACAGGACAATGATGGACTCTGCCTACCTTTCCCTTTCAAACAGAGCAGCATAAACAACCACACACAATAGTTTTGCTCTCTCCTTCTTTTCTTTGGCCTTTGGTGTGTAGCAGGGTAGTGAGGCTGCCTTACTTTCATTCTTTTCCTAAGATCCCTTGTCTCTCAATTCTTTCCAAACAATTCTTCCCTGGTACTTCTGCACCGCCACTTTAAATTCAGACCACGTTTTCCATGATCACAGATCCAGGTGGCAAAGACACTTGGGTCCTGATTTAAATGTCGGCAGAGGGACTACTCTGTCACAAGCATGGTGGATATCCTGTCCACTGTATTACAATCTTCTGGTTGCCAGTCAATTTGCACTCTGTCCAAGCAGGGACCCTCACTCTAGTCAGGGTAAGGAGATACACAGCTTAGATAACCCCTGCTCACTCCCTTGGTAGCTTGGCACAAGCCATCAGGCTTTTCTCAGTGGCAATGTGTAAAGTATTTTACCCAACACACACAGTAACACAGTGAAAACACCACAAAAGCACTCAACACCAGTTAAAACAAATAGTCAATATTTATCCAAGTAAAACAAGACTGAAATGACAAAACTCCAACATACACAAGCAAAGTTATGAACTTTCAAATGCTAACCTTGAATATTGCGCTTAGAAACACAAATCTTCAATTTGGTGTTATCACAGCATTGTGACATAATAATTCCCAATCATTTCCAACACACCGACACCAATGGCGCCAGTCACGGAGTCACATAGAGCCCTAGGTACAGTACCTTTTGAAAGTAGGGAAAAAAGCCGGTGCACGTAGTCAGGAAAGAGAGGCGTCACTGGATCCGGTGCAGCATCGGTTCTGTTGCTGTGGAGCAGAGGCATCAGTGCGAAGAGTCGGGTCCTTGCTGTGGAGCAGTAGAGATGAGGTGGCATCAGTGTGAAGTGTTGGTTCCTTACGCTCCGGCAGGGTCGATGTCCAGCGGCTCAAGACGCGATGGGGCAGCCTCATGGGGTTGCGGTCACGCAACGGGCTGCAGGCGCTGCAGTGAAGTTGGATGTCTTGAACGTCGGTGACATAGCACTCGGGACTCATGAGGTCACGAGACTTCAGTGGCTGCGATGGTGTTAGGCCTGTGATATCAGTCGGGGTTGTTGCACTCCAACAGAGACCACAGCTTCGGTTGCAGGTGGCATTACGGGGTTAAGCGGCAGCGTCAGTCCAAGCGTCGCCCGGCATCAGTCCACTTGGTTTATCTTGGTTTTCAACCAGCTTTCACTCCCAAGAGCCCAGGAACTGGGATAGGCACCACCTGGTGAGTTCGCTTCACAGCAAGTGAACCCAGAGGCTCAAAGGTGAAGTCTTTGCTGTCCCTGAGACTTCTTAAAAAGAGGTGAGCTCAGTCCAACCTTTGGAGAAACTTCACAAGCAGGATACACAGCAAAGTCCAGTCTAAGGCAGAAGCAGCTACTGCAGGCCAACCCAGCAAAGCACATACAGCAAAGGGACAGTACTCCTCTATCTCTTCAGCTCTTCTCCTTTGCAGAGGTTCCTTTTCATTCAGAAGTGTTCTAACAGTCTGGGGTTTTGGGTCCACTACTTATACCCATTTCTGCCTTTGACTTAGACAAACTTCAAAGTAAAGTCTCTGTTGTTGACAAGATCCTTCCTTGCCAAGGCCCGGCCCCAGACACAACCCCAGGGGGTCAGAGACTGCATTGTGTGAGGACAGGCACAGCCTTTTCAGGTGCAAGTATCAACTCCTCCCTCCTCCCTCTTGCCCAGGATCTGCAGGACACTCCCCACCTCCCTTTGTGTCACTGTCTAGAGGGAATTCACAAACAGCCCACCTGTCAGTCTGACCCAGACGTGGATTCCACAGGCAAGCAGAGGCACAGAATGGTTAAGAAAGAAAATGCCCACTTTCAGTCTGGCTGAGGAGGGGTGATACGTCGAAACCTGTCCCAGGATGTTTGTTTCCAGTCCAGGGAAGGCCTGGCCTGGCAGTTCGGGCAGGACTGTTCCCATGGGGAACAGGGTCAAGACAGATTTGCATATGGCTGTATCCAAACTGGAATGGCATGGCTAGCAAAAAACACATTCCGTCCATCACATGTTCTTTTTGCATTTGTTGCCCTTAATGGGAAGGGTATGCCCAGACGTGAGTCCCGCGCTCCCCATTGCACTGGATTCAAGCTAGCCTTGCTGAGGAGGGTTGATACCCTGAAACCGGTCCCAGGATGCTTGTTTCCAGTCCAGGGAAGACCTGGCCTGGCAGTTTGGGCTGGACTGTTCCCATGGGGAACAGGGTCAAGACTGATTTGCATATGACTGGGTCCTAACTGGAATGGCATGGGTAGCAAAAAAGCAATGGATTTAGGCCCAGGTCTCTGTACAGGGGGTGAACATTTGACATTGTTCAGCATTCCATCCCTCACTTGTTCTTTTTGCACTTTCTAAAAGTGGTATTTACAAACTGACAATCTAAGAAACAACCTTACCAAAAGATGTATTTTTAAATTGTGAGTTCAGAGACCCCAAACTCCAAATCTCTACCTGCTCCCAATGTGAAACTGTACTTAAAAGATATTTTAAGGCAGTCCCTATGTTAACCTATGTGAGAAATAGGCCTTGTAATAGTAAAAAACTATTCTGGCAGTATGTCACTATCAGGACATGCAAAACACATCAGTTCAGGTCCTACCTTTTAAATACACTGCACCCTGCTCATTGGGCTACCTGGGGCCTATCGTAGGGATGCCGTACATGTGCAAAAAGGTAAGGTTTGGGCCTGGCAGGTGGGTACACTTGCCAGGTTGAATTGGCGGTTTAAAACTGCACACACATACACTGCAGTGGCAGATCTGAGCCATGCTTACAGGGCTCAGGTGGATGGCACAATCTGCTGCAGGCCCACCAGCAGCCTTTGATTTACAGGCCCTGGGCACCTCTAGTGAACTTTACTAGGGTCTTACTAGTAAATCAAATATGCCAATCATGGAAAAGCCAATATTCAATACAATTTATACAGACAGCACTTGCGCCTTAGCACTGCTCAGCAGTGGTAAAGTGCCAGAGTACCAAAACGAGCAAAAATGAAGTCCACCACACAGTAAAAAATACAGAAAGCAGAGGCAAAAAAATAGGGGGAACCATGCCACGGATGCCAGGTCTAACACGTGTCACTGCCAGATGAAAGTGGGGAGAACTACCCAACCTCATGGGAGATCTCATCACTAAGGAGGAAGAATCTGGACAGACAATCAGCATTGGCATGTTCTGTACCATGGCTTTGTTCCACCGCAAAGTCCATCCCCTGTAGAGAGGTGGACCACCTCAACAGTTTGGGGTTCTCACTACTGATCTGCATTAACCATCTGAAGGGCCTGTGGTCTGTCTGAACCCAGAAGTTAGTCCCAAACAAGAAGGGTCTTAGCTTCTTCAGTGCCCAGACCACAGCAAAAGCTTCTCTCTCAATTGCACTCTACCTCAGTTCCCTGGGAAGTACCCTTTTACTAATGAAAACTACAGGCTGGTCTAAGCCCTCTTTGTTTAACTGTGCTAGAACTGCCACACACCATCCTCTGAAGTGCCAGTCTGCACAGCGAATACCCTGGAGAAGTCGGGTGCCTCCACTTCAGGTGCCGTGCATATGGCTGCCTTCATGGCATCAAAAGCGGTCTGTCAAGCCTCAGTCCAGATCACTTTCTTGGGCTGCTTTTTAGAGGTCAGCTCTGTCAAGGGGGCAACAATGGTGCCAAATCCCTTGACAAACTCCTGTAGTAACCGGTGAGACCTAGGAAGGCTCTACCCTCTGTCCTGGTATTTGGGGGCTCCCAACCAAAAATAGTGGTTATTTTGGGGTACAGGGGTGTCACCTGGCCACTCCCCAATTGGTGTCCCAGGTCAACCACAGATCCCTGCCCTATTTGGCACTTACTGGCCTTAATAGTGAGACCTGCCTTCTGAAGGGCCTTCAACACCTCACAGAGGTGTTCCAGGTGTTCCTCCCAGCTGGAGTTGAACACTGCAATGTCATCTAGGTAGGCGGCTCTGAAATCCTCCAGCCTAGTCAAAACCTGATTGACCAACCTCTGAAGGGTGACAGGGGCATTTTTCATCCCAAAAGGCATAACCCAGAACTGGTAGTGCCCCTCTGTCATTGAAAATGCTGACCTCTCCATTGCCCCATTGGTGAAGAAAATCTGTCAGTACCCAGACATTAAGTCAAATGTGCTGAGGAATTTGGCAGCTCCTAGCCAATCTATGAGCTCATCAGCTCTGGGGATGGGGTGCACATCAGTCTTAGTGACGGCGTTGAGTCCATGGTAGTCCACACAGAACTGAAGTTCTGGGTGGCACCGCGGGCAGCAGACTTTAGGCCACTAGGCTAGCCCAAGGACTGTGGGAGAACTCAATTACCTCTAATGCTAGCATCTTGGAAACCTCATCCTTGATGTTGGCTCTGACCTTGTCAGTCACCCTGTAAATCTTGTGTTTCACAGGTGGACTGTGTCCAGTGTCCACATCATAGGTACACAGATGGGTGATCCCTGGGGTCAAGGAAAACAGGGAGTCAAACTATCCAAGCAACTGGAGGCAGTCACTCTGTTGCTCTGGGGTCAGTTTAGGGGAGAGGTTCACGCCCTCCACAGACCCATCTTTCTCCTGGGCAGAAGGAGGTCAAGAAGAGGCTTACTCTCCTCCTCCTCCCCATCATTTGTTGCCAAGAGCATAGTCAGTTTAGACCTCTCAAAAAAGGGAGGTTTGAAGTGGTTCACATGAAGGACCCTCAAAGGATTCTTGAGACTCTGCAAGTTCACCAGATAGGTGACATCATTCTTGCGCTCAAAAGGCCCAGTTCATTTGTCCTGGAAAGCACGAGGCTCCACTGGGGCCATGACCAACACTTTCTGGCCAGGCTGAAACTCAACCAGAGTGGCATTCTGGTCATACCACTGTTACATGTCCTCCTGGCTGGCTTCTAGATTCACCTGAGTGAGTTTCCTGAAGCGTAAAGTCTGGTTTCTAATGGCCAGCACTTAGCTAAACATGTCCTGGGAGGCTTACTGGAAGTTTTCGCCAAACCTTCTTTTATCAGACTCAGAGGTTCCCTCACAGGGTGTCCTTGCAGCAGCTCAAAGAGGCTAAAACCAAGCCCCTTCTGCGGTACTTCCCTGTAAGCAAAGAGGAGGTAGGGCAAGAGGACATCCCACATTATGCCTCATGAGCTCTGACATACCTTTTATCATACCTTTCAGGGTACGGTTGAATCTTTCAACAAACCCATTTCCTTGGGGGTAGTAGGGAGTGGTGAACTTGTAGGTCACCCCACACTCCTTCCATAAACACTTCATAAATGTAGATATGAAGTTGGTACCCCAGTCGGGCAACACCTCCTTCCCATGGGGGAAAACATTTCCATCAGTGCCTGGCCCACCACAGGGGCTGTCACTGATTTTGGAGGGATGGCCTCTAGGTAGCGGGTGGCATGGTCCACCAAGACCAGGATAAACCTGTTGCCCGTAGCTGTCTTGGAATCCAGAGGCCCCACAATGTCAATTCCCACCCACTCAAAAGGGGTGCTAACAACAGGGAATGGTTGGAGGGGAGCCTTGTATCCCCTCCTTGCCACTTACCTGACAAGTCTGGCAAACATACAATATGCATCAGAGTGCCTGCACATTTGAGGCCAGTAAAAGTGGGTTACAATCCTCTCAAATGTTTTGTCCTCCCCAAAGGTCCCACCAAAGACACATCTTGAGCCAGTCCCAGTAGGAAGGTACTGAAGCACTCAGGTACCACCAGCACAAGGGCTACCCCAAGCTGTGGGAACTGTGGGAACTTCTAGGGTGGGTTTCCCTCACACCTTGCCCTTCCTCTTCCTGGCAGGCACCTGGGCCACTCTTTCAGGCTCCAAGGACCCAGGTACAACCAGCAGAAGGGCTGCCCCAAGCTCAGCAACCTTAGGTTAACTACACAAGAGGCCATCCACCCAGTAAATCCAGTGTGATCTGGACTCCTTGCCAGAGACCTGGTCTGCAGCCTGCCACCGCAGACCCTCAAGAGAAGGGCAGGAGTTATGTGCCTCACAGAACTCTTCCCTGATGGAACCCCCTTCCTGCTGCCAATGTGTCAGCTCGGGCACCTCCCCATGTTTAGACACTTGTTCCCCTGTAGACTATGGGCCATTCCCCTCAGGTTCAGCCTCCTCCTGGACTGTGGGAACTTCTAGGGTGGGTTTCCCTCACACCTTGCCCTTCCTCTTCCTGGCAGGCACCTGGGCCACTCTTTCAGGCTCCAAGGACCCTTGATCACCCTGATGGGCTGCCATGGACCGGGTGGTCACACATGCCCACCCAGGCAGACCCAAAATCCCCAAGTGTGACCAACGTTCCACCTCACTCCAAGAGGAATCCTCAAGGTCTTTGCCTAGCAGACAATCAACACGCATGGTTGGACTCACAGCTACCCTCAAGGAACTTGAGACCCTTCCACTCACAGGGAACCTGCACCACCTTACACAGGTGCTCTGAGTTGTCTACAGAAACTACTTGGTAATACACATTGGGAACTACTTGCTCTTCAGAAACCAGATGACACCCCACAGTAGTCACACTGGCTCCTCTGTCTCTCAGAGCCTCCACCCTCTGACCATTGATGGTCACCCACTGCCTGTACTTCTTAGTGTTCTCAGGCACGAGGGTCCTCTGGACCAGCTCATTGTCCCCTAGTGCGACAAGGGTCATCTCATCTGGCTCCCACCCATCTCCTAGACCCAACTCCTCCCAAAGTGCAACACGGGCCAAACCCTGTGACTGAGCACAAGTGGGTGCTAGTGTCTACTTGGGACATTTGGGGAGCCACCTGGTCATATGCAAAACATTTGCAGGGATCCTTCTCTGCAGGTTTCCCTGTAGAGATTCTTCTCACCTGGGGGCTGGGAATCCTTACCATGGGAACTAGGTGAGGGCCCTTTAGAAAACTCCCCCTGTTTACCCTTACCCCCCCCCCACACACACACACTTCTTCTGATGGGGACCCTGCCCACCCTTGGCTGAGTTTCCCTCATACCTCTTTTGGACCCTGATCTCTCCCACCTGACTGCTTCCTGGGCAAGCTTCCTGGGGTCAGACAGCTTGCTGTCAATTAGGTGCTGGTGCAGCTCTGGAAAACAAAGACTATACAAGTGTTCCCATACAGTCAAATTGTACAGCCCCTCATAAGTTGTTACCTTGCTGCTCTTCAACCAACCATCCAGTGCCCTGCAAAAAGAATCAACACATTCTAACCAAGTTTGAGAATCCCCTTCTTGTAAGACCTGAACTTCTCCTTGTACTGCTGTGGAGTAGGACCATATCTAGTAAGTAAGCCTGGGGAAAGCCCCCGGTTTGGACAAGATCCCGGGGGACCTGTTCAAACATAGTTTAGAAATTTGGGCACCTTATCTAAATCTTTTAAGTAACGCTATATTAAGGGGAGGTCTTGTGCCCGAGACATGGAAAGGGGCAGAAATAATCCCAGTCTTCAAAAAAGGTTCCAGGGATGAACCAGGGAACTATAGACCTATTAGCCTCTTAGATGTCACGCAAAAAGTATATGCTAGACAGCTGCTGAATAGGATTAACAGCTGGATAGATGGAAACAGCATACTGACTATATACCAAGCTGGCTTTAGACAGCAGACGAGCACAGTCGATCAGGCCTTTAGGCTATTGACGATAATGTGGAAATATACTAGACTAACGAAAGGCCATCTCTATATCGCATTTGTGGATCTGCGCGCAGCCTTTGATCTAGTGCCAAGAGCCTCCTTATGGGCTGCACTAGGGAAACAGGGTATGCCAGGGAACCTCTTGAGCCAGCTAGAGAGACTACATGAAAATACATTTGCAAAGGTTCGGTGGGGGCCAAAGGGTGAGTTGACAGACCCAATACCTATTAAGAGGGGGGTGAGACAGGGTTGTGTGCTTGCCCCAACCCTCTTCTCACTATACATTAATGATCTGGTTCACTATCTGAAGCAAAGCAACCATGACTCACCAAGATTGAACGGTGATTCTGTCCCCGCCCTCCTCTTTGCAGATGATACCATCCTATTATCTCAAACTCCCATGGGCTTGCAAACTTTATTAGATAAATTTAGCGAGTACTGCAGCCGGAAGGGATTAGAAATCAATACGAACAAGACCAAATACCTGACTGTTAACCCTCATAAAGCACTCAAGAGAAACATTCGGATTAGAGGGCAGGCATTGGAACGAGTAACAAATTTCAACTATCTAGGGATACTCCTTGATGCTAAATTGTCATGGGCACCGCATGTTAACAAAGCTGCTATTTCCTTAGCGCATAGCTCCATGGCAATTAGCAAAAATTATAAATGTTCAAGGTCTAGTATTGTTTCACCAGTATTTGAGATCTATAGGTGCAAAGCACAGGTTGCTGCCCTATATGGTGCTGAACTCTGGGGATTCATAAATCTAACCCCATTGGTTACCCAGGAAAATAATTTTATAAGGGGGGTACTGGGTCTCCCTCCATCTACTCCACTGATTCCTTTAACCTATGATATTAACATGAAACAAATAGGTAAATTGGCAGCCTTGAGGCCCTTGCTTTACTGGTGCAGACTCTGGTCTAGCCCTGAATTAATCCATTATAGGCAAGCGCTAATTGAGATTATAGACTTGGACAAGGCAATTTCCCTCCCTTGGCTCCATTATATAAGACAATGCTTTTACACTCTTGGCCTAAAATTTTACTGGGAAGAACCACATACACTAACAAAACAATCTAAGATTCAACTAAAACAAGTATTTTGGGACTTTACCCTTAACAGCCCTCTCTACAGCAAGGATCTAGGCAGACTTACTTTAAGTTTCCTGGATATCAAACCATTACCGTATGCTGAGGAATGGATAGATACTATCCAACCTAGACGAGCAAAAGTTTTATTTATGAAGCTTCGATATGGGACTCTCCAGGTTAAGGCTTTTACTTCTAAATGGGGTCCCTCCAATGGGAGAAGACAAGAGGTGATTTGTGGGCTGTGTAATATGGAGACTCCTGAAACGGCGGACCATGTCCTTTTAAACTGCAATGCCTATGATAAACCAAGGAGGAAATGGCTTCGACCTATTTGCAGGAACGTTGGAATCAGGAACTATAATGAAGCAGCAAGATTCTTGAGATCTAGTACGATACCATACGTTGTTTTTGGTTTAAGCCGGTTTTTACTAGCAATTTCATTTATTAGAGACAAGGCGGGCCTAAGGCTCTAGGATTCAGTTATTTATTCATTTTATTTTAAATAGTCCTCCCCTACCAAAACAAAATAAGTGCCTGATGGCACTGGAGGCAAAATCTAAGGGCTTTATAAAAATGTAATACTGTAATTGATTCTTATTTATAGCTTTTAAGATTAATATTTGCTTCTATCCAGACAGTCGGTTTTAGTAGCTAAATGAATATTAATTGTTGTTGGAATAATGTGTCTTTTGTAATACTTGATTGTCTGCCTTTTTTGGCCTTCAGCCGAATATAGGCATGTATGGGAAAAAGAAATCGTTGGGCATTAGAGATTTTCACTCAGCTCTTAAAAACTAGCAAATCAAGACCACATGTGATGGTGGTAGGCACATTGCCAAGATTCTTAGAGGCACTTTGGTATGCTAGGGACAAATGTCTTACAAAACAAGCACAAAATTCTATCTTTACAATGGTCATTTTTTGTGCTTACTTATAGTTCTAGAGACCAAGTGAACTTTCTTGCCAGTACACAGCCATTGCTATTAACAGTCAGATATCAATCCCATTTGTTTTGTGCACACAGATTGTATTTATGGTTATTCTATAATATTCTTGGTGTTTTGTAAAGTGATGTGTACTGTGTATTTCTACAGTGTTTTAATCGATCATTTGCTTATTCTTTTCTTTTATCTAACTGTACTGTATGACCTTGGGGGAGTCCTGGATTTTATTTTTTTTAATCTTATGATGGGTCTGGTTTTACTGTTTTAACCAAATCGCTTTTGTTTTCTTTTAGAAATGTATGAATTGTGTCGGTATGCTTTTATGGTATTGTTTTACCGAAATAAAGCTGAAATTGAAATCTAGTAAGTAGGGCATCCTTCATGATAGAGTAGGTGAGTCCCTGAGGATCCCCCAGGGCTGTCCAGATGTCCCTCCCCTCTACCTCAAAGTGCTTCCACAGGCCCACCCCATGTGTACCTCAGGGCCCAGGTTGATGTAAAGAGCTGACTCATACCCCTTAAACCACAAGTGTATGTCATACTCCCTCTTGTAATCTTTTACCAGGTCTTGGGGGATGTGCACTCTTTTTCAGGCTATGCTTGGGTACTGTTGCGGACCTGCTCTTCAGATCCAGTTCTTTTAAACTCAATTCGTGTGCAGAGGTCAGTTTCCTCTCTTCTATGGCAAGTCTGTCTTTTTCCTCTTCCCTTTTGATTCTAGGCAGCTGCAGCTCCCTCTCATGCTGGAGTCTGAGCTTCTCCATCTCCAATTGGTGCCTCCTTATTTCCATCCTGTCCTTCAGTTCCTCCTGGGTCAAGCCTTTGGATAAAACACTCCTGCCTGTCCAGGGGCCCCCCTTCCAGGCAGTTCAGGGCTATTCAAAACAACATCATGTAAGCTCTGCACCTCCTCACCCACAACATCCTCCTCTGCTGTATGCTCCTCAGTCTCTTTTGCTGCCAAGGAGGCCCTCAGTGTCTTTTGCAGCTCCGCCTTCCTAGCGTAGCTTTTGATTGGATATCTTAATTCCCTACAAAACTGTTTGAGCTGAGCCACTGTGTACTCCACCAGTTTCTCCACCTCAATCACCGCATTTGTAGCAGCTGCTGATAGCTCCCCAAAATGAAACATGCTAGTGGGTAAGGTTCAACAAAGGTGCAACATTTCAGAAGGCAAGGAAAATCCAAGAAAAAGGGAAAAAAGGAAAAAACAAAAATCCAACATACACAAGCAAAGTTATGAATTTTCAAAGAGGAAACTTGAACATAGCGCTTAGAAACACAAATGCTTCAATTTGGTGTTATCACGGTGTCATGAGAGAATCATTCCCAAAACCCTGACGCCAATGGCACCAGTCATGGAGTCGCACATGACCAGTAGGTACAGTATCTTTTGAAAGTGAGGAAACAAGCCAGTGCACAGAGTCAGGGAAGCGAGATGTCACTGCAACCGGTGCGGCCTCGGTTCTGGTGCTGCAGAGCAGTGGAGCAGAGGCACCGGTACAAAGGGTTGGGTCATGGCTGTGGAGCAGGGGAGATGAGGCAGCGTCAGTGTGAAACATCGATTCCTTACGCTCCAGCAGGGTCGATGTCCGGCAGGTCAGGACATGGTGGGGCGACTTCACAGGGTTGCGGTCACACCACGGTGCTGCAGGTGCTGCAGCGAAGTTGAATGTCACAGACGGCTGCACTCCAACAGGTACCATGGCTTCAGCTGCAGGCAACATCGCAGGGGTCGGGCAGCAGCATCAGTCTAGGGTTTGTCCGGCATCAGTGCACTATGTTTTTCCTAATTTTCAACAAGGTGGCACTCCCAAGGGCCCAGACACTGGAATAGGCACCACCTGGAGAGTTAAGATCCACAGCAAGTGAGCCTAGAGGCTGGTAGGTGAAGTCTTTGCTGTCCCTGAGACTTCTTAACAAGGGGCAAGCTCAGTCTAGGCCCTTGGAGAAACTTCACAAGCAGGATACACATCAAAGTCCAGTCTTTGTCCTCTCTAAGGCAGAAGCAGCAACTGCAGGCCAACTCAGCAAAGCACATACAGCAAAGAGGCAGTACCAGAAGTGTTCTAAAAGTCTGGAGTTTTGGGTTCACTACTTATACTCATTTCTGCCTTTAAAGTAGGCAAACCTCAAAGGAAAGTCTCTGTTGTTGACAAGATCCTGCCTTACCCATGGCTGGCCCCAGACACGCACCAGGGGGTCAGAGACTGCATTGTGTGAGGACAGGCACAGCCCTTTCAGGTGCAGGTGTCAACTCCTCCTCCCCCACTCTAGCCCAGGAGACTCATCAGGATATGCAGGACACTCCCGAGCTCCCTTTGTGTCACTGTCTAGAGGGAATTCACAAACAGCCCAATTGTCAGTCTGACCCAGGCATGGATTCCTCAGGCAGGCAGAGGCCCAAAATGGTTAAGCAAGAGAATGCTCACTTTCTAAAAGTGGCATTTTCAAACTGACAATCTAAAAAACAACTTCACCAAAAGGTGTATTTTTGAATTGTGAGTCCAGAGACCCCAAACTCCAAATCTCTACCTGCTCCAAATGGGAAACTACACTTAAAAGATATTTAAAGGCAGTCCCCATGTTAACCTGTGGGAGAGATAGGCCATGCAATAGTAAAAATCGAATTTGGCAGTATTTCACTTTTAGGACATGTAAAACACATCAGTACAGGTCACACCTTTTAAATATACTGCACCCTGCCCATGGGGCTACCTAGGGCCTACCTTAGGGGTGCCTTACATGTACACAAGGGGATGGTTTGGGCCTGGCAAGTAGGTACACTTGGCAGGTCAAATTGGCAGTTTAAAACTGCACACACAGACACTGTAGTGGCGGGTCTGAGCCATGTTTGTAGGGCTACTCATGTGGGTGGCACAATCAGTGCTGCAGGCCCACTAGTAGCCTTTGATGTACATGCCCTGGGCACATCTTGTGCACTTTACTAGGGACTCACTAGTAAATCACATATGCCAATCATGGAGAAACCAATCATCAATACAATTTACACAGATAGCAGTCGGGCTGTTTGTGAATCAGGTCTAGACAGTTAGACAAAAAGGTGCTGGGGTGTAGCTTGCATATCCTGATGAGCCATCTGTGCTACATTGGAGGGAGGGGTGGACACTTACAGCTGAATGGGCTGTGCATGCCTCTCACAATGCAGTCTCCAACCTCCTGATGTGTGTCTAGGGCCTGGCCTGGGCAAGGCAGGATCTTGTGAACAACAGAGACTCTCCTTTGCAGTTTGCCTACTTCCAATGCAGAAAGGGGTCAAAGTAGTGGACCCAAAACCCCTCACTTTAGATTTCTTCAGAATCACTTCTGGAATCACGAGGTCCCTCTGCCAAGGAAAAGAGCTTAAGAGCTGAGGAGGAGTGCTGCCTCTGCCTGTGACTGTGCTTTGTTGGGCTATTCTGCAGTCGCTGCTTCTGCCCGTGAAAGGGGACAAAGACTAGACTTTGTGGTTTATTCCTGCTTGTGAAGAATATTCAAGGACTTGAACTGAGCTTGCCTCCTGTTTTGAAGTCTCAGGGCCATCAAAGACTTCCTCTGCTAACATCTGGACTCTCTGCTGAGACTCCTGCCCTGCCAAATAGTGTCCTATCCAGTCCCTGGGCCCTTGAAAGATGAAGTTGGCAGACAAGAGCTGAAAATCCATGCACAGATTGCCGCACAGGGGAATTTTCGACGCAACATCTGCAACACAGCTGATAAACGATGCACCGGCGACTTCACGGCTAAAATCGATGCTCCACCTGCATCGCGGCTGGGAGATCGAAGCATTGTGGCTGGAGAAATGATGCATAACACCCGCTTGTGACTGCTGATAATGACGAAACACCAGGCAGCATGTTTTTCTTACACCGTGTGACAGGATTTTCCACACATCGTCTCTGGGCATCAAAGTCAACCTGACTCTGCATAGATCCAAAGTGCCCCGTCCGGAAATCAACAGATCGCTCTCTTGCGAGGGAGAAGAAATGACGCATCGCTGATCCGACTGGAGAAGAAACAATGCACGGTCTCCGTTGCGAAGAAGGAATCGATGCATCACTGACTTTTCTGATGCACGCTGGCCTGTGTGGCTTTATTTTTGACGCTAACCAGGTACTTTGTGTAAAATCATTGTTTTCTTGTTTTCTATAGAGTAAGACTATTATTCTTGTGAAAATTCATATTTTTGCTTGTGACTGTTGAATTTTTTGTCGTTTTGGTCTAGTTTGATTTTAATAAATATTACCTATTTTTCTAAACTGGTGTGGTGTCCATTTCGTAGTGTTTTCACTGTACTACTGTGTGTGTTGGTACAAATACTTTATACATTGCTTCTGAGATAAGCCTGACTACTTGCGCCAAGCCACCAAGGAGGTAAGCAGGGGTTATCTAAGTGTGTTTCTCCATTGCCCTGACTAGAATGAGGGTCTTTGCTTGGACAGAGGGTAACCTGAATGCCAACCAAAAACCCAATTTCTAACATATTACAAATAGACGCAGTGGGAGAATTAGAATGTACACATTTTGTAATACTGATTGGTACAACAATCATGATTTTGTGTATGAAGTAATTGGACAAGGAATATTTATCTACTTTTTGCACATGTAAATAGCATTTAGTATAATATTGAGTAGCATGGCACATGAACACTTTTTATTCTGTTTGTAAATACTATAAAGTGACTAAGAAGGTATGCTTGTGAACAAGGTCCAGGTGACGAAAAACACATTGGGCAGTCTTTTTAGGTGTAAGGCAGAGCTTTTAAATGAAGAACAAGAATTTGCAGCCACCTTGGAGTCCAGTCTGTTTCATCGAAAAATATAATGAAGTGCAATTTATATTTACAGCCGGCCCAGCCGTAGACTGGCACCACCGGAAACTAACAAAGAGCACTAGAGTACACCTATGAAGGGCAATTGTAGTCATATATATATATATGTGTATGTATGTATGTAACATACCAACACACATATATATGTATACACATATACATATATACATACATATATATATATAGTTTCCTACATAAAGTGAATGATAATCCTTACATTTTGAAGTTTACTTTCAAGATGAGTCAGGTGGAGATGGATTTCCTTGATCTTAAATTGTACGTAGAATAAGGGAAAATCCATTTCAACATTTTTCGTAAAGACACAGCAGGGAACAGTGTGCTACATTTCCACAGTCACCATCCAAGAAATCTTGTTAATAGTATGCCCTATAGGGAAATGTTAAGGTTAAAAAAAGGTATGTGACACTGATACTGAATTCCAGAAGCAGAAAGCCCATATGATGCAAAGATTCAACGAGAGGGGCTATACCAGTAAAGTTCTTAGCATAAATGATAAACATTCTGAACCTATAACTAGGGAGCAACTCTTCTTCCCTAATACCGCTAACACTTCCTGTAGGAAGTTGGCTCTGTATATACTATCTCAAAGTAAGAGATAGTGTGCACAGAGTCCAAGGGTTCCCCTTAGAGTTAACATAGTGGCAAAAGTAGATAATTCTAATGCTCTATTATGTGGTAGTGTGGTCGAGCAGTAGGCTTATCAGGGGGTAGTGTTAAGCATTTGTTGTACACACACAGGCAATAAATGAGGAACACACACTCAAAGACTTACTCCAGGCCAATAGGTTTTTATTTAGAAAAATATATTTTCTCAGTTTATTTTAAAAACCACAGGTTCAAGATTTGAAGTAAATACATAAAATGCAAGGTACTCCACACAGGTAAGTTAGGAACTTTGAATAAAAGCAATATCTTATACAGTCTTTGTCAAAATGGCTATTTTAAAAGTGGACACTGCAAAAATCAACAGTTCCTGGGGGAGGTAAGTAAAGGTTAGTTTGTGAGGTAAGTAAGACACTTACAAGTCTCAGTTCCTGGGCATAGACAGCCCACCATTGGGGGTTCAAGGCAACCCCAAAGTTACCGCACCAGCAGCTCAGGGTCGGTCAGGTGCAGAGGTCAAAGAGGTTCCCAAAACACATAGGCGCCTATGGAAAACAGGGGTGCTCCGGTTCCAGTCTGCCAGCAGGTAAGTACCCGCGTTCTCGGGGGCAGACCAGGGAGGTTTTGTAGAGCACTGGGGCAGACACAAGTAGACACACAAAACACACCCTCAGCAGCACAGGGGCGGCCGGGTGCAATGTGCAAAGCAGGCGTCAGGTTTTAGATAGGAAACAATGGAGAGACCCCGGGGTCACTCTAGCTGTGCAGGCAGGCACGGGGGGGCTTCTCGGGACAGCCACAACCTGGGCTAGGCAGAGGGTCTCCTGGGGGTCACTCTTGCACTAAGGTTCGGTTCCTTCAGGCCATGGGGGCTGCGGGTGCAGTGCTTGGTCCAGGCGTTGGGTCCCTTGGTACAGGCAGTCGCGGTCAGGGGGAGCCTCTGGATTCTCTCTGCAGGTGTCGCTATGAGGGTCCAGGGGGGTCATCTTGGGCTACTCACGGGGTCGCAGTCGCCGGGAGTCCTTCCTGTTGTGTTGGTTCTCTGGATCTCGAGCCGGGGGTGCCGGGTGCAGAGTGTGAAGTCTCACGCTTCCGGCGGGAAGAGTGAGTTCTTTGAAAGTTGCTTCTTTGTTGCAAAGATGTAGCTGTTTTTGAGCAGAGCGGCTGCTCATGGTCCTGGGGGTCAGGGAAGTCCTCTGAGGCTTCAGAGGTCGCTGGTCCCTGTTGGACGCGTCGTTGGTTGTAAGTTTTCGACTCTGGAGACAGGCCAGTAGGGCGGGGGCCAAAGCAGTTATCGTCATCCATCGTCTCTGCAGTCCTGTAGGTCAGCAGTCCTTCTTTGTAGTTCAGGTTGCAGTAATCAGATTTCTTGGGTTCTTGGGTGCCCCTAAATACTAAACCTAGGGGTGTGTTTAGGCCTGGGGGGCAGTAGCCAATGGCTACTGTCCTGGAGAGTGGCTACACCTTCTTTGTGCCTCCTCCCTGAGGGGAGGGGGCACATCCCTAATCCTATTGGGAGAATCCTCCAAAATCAAGATTGAGGATGTCTAAAGGCAGGCGTCACCTCAGCTCAGGACACCTTAGGGGCTGTCCTGACTGGTGGGTGACTCCTCCTTGTTTTTCTCATTATCTCCCCTGGGCTTGCCACCAAAAGTGGGGGCTGTGTCCAGGGGGCGGGCATCTGCACTAGCTGGAGTGCCCTGGGACATTGTAACACGAAGCCTGAGCCTTTGAGGCTCACTGCTAGGTGTTACAGTTCCTGCAGAGGGAAGGTATGAAGCACCTCCACCCAGAGCAGGCTTTGTTTCTGGCCCAAAGGGCACAAAGGCCCTCACCACATGGGGTCAGAAACTCGTCTCTCAGCAGCAGGCTGGCACAGACCAGTCAGTCCTGCACTGAAGGATTGGGTAAAATAAAGGGGGCATATCTAAGATGCCCTCTGTGTGCATTTTGTAATAAATCCAACACTGGCATCAGTGTGTGTTTATTATTCTGAGAAGTTTGATACCAAACTTCCCAGTATTCAGTGTAGCCGTTATGGAGCTGTGGAGTTCGTTTTGACAAACTCCCAGACCATATACCTAATATGGCCACACTGTACTTACAATGTCTAAGAATAGACTTAAACACTGTAGGGGCATATTGCTCATGCAGCTATGCCTTCACCTGTGGTATAGTGCACCCTACCTTAGGGCTGTAAGGCCTGCTAGAGGGTTGACTTACCTATGCCACAGACAGTATTTTGTGTGCATGGCACCCTGAGGGGGATGCCATGTCGACTTTGCCTTTTTCTCCCCACCAACACACACAATCTGCAATGGCAGTGTGCATGTGTTAGGTGAGGGGTCCCTAAGGGTGGAACAACACAAGCTGCAGCCCTTAGAGACCTTCCCTGGTCACAGGGCCCTTGGTACCACTGGTATCTCTTACAAGGGACTTATCTGTGTGCCAGGGGTGTGCCAATTGTGGAAACAATGGTACATTTTAAGTGAAAGAACACTGGTGCTGGGGCCTGGTTAGCAGGGTCCCAGCACACTTCTCAGTCAAGTCAGCATGAATATCACACAAAAAGTGGAGGGTAACTGCAACAGGGAACCATTTTCCTACACTTCCAAAGATACATGCATATGTCTGATTATTACCTACAATAAATTATCACAGGGGATTAGGAGGATCATGAACAACCCTAGGTCCATCTTGAAGAATTGCATGATTATTGGTCAAGAATTGCCCTTATGACTGTCTATTACATATAGGAAAGGGAAGTCATTAGGGGATCTCTTAGCATGAAGCTGCTATGCAAGGACCTCGAAGGGAGAAACTTGGTGCCAGATGTACCAAACCACGGGTTTGTGAATTCCTGATAGCAAATTTTAGTTATTCAATATTAGGAAATCGCAAACAGTCATGTACTACAGTGTGTTTGACACTGTGATTCCCAGTGGTTCGCAAATGGACCTACCTCATCAATATTCATGAGGCAGGATGCAATTTGTGACCCATTGGGAATGGCCAAAAGTCACAAGGATGGTGGTCTACTGGAGTCAGCAGACCAACATGTCTGTGATTGCTTTTTCAACTAAGCAATTTTTTTTAAATGCAGTCCAACAGGATGCATTTCAAAAACAAAAATGAAAAGTTTTTTTTTTTATTTGTTAAGAGAAGTCAGTGGCCTGTGGGACCACCGCCTTTCCTTAAAAAAATTTGGCGTTGACATACACAAAGGGGAAAGGATCTCTTGGAGATCTCTTCTCATTTAGGATTGGGTTACCACCAACTTGAAGTTGGTGGTAAACTGTGAATATTTTCCGACCGCAGTCAGTTAGAAAACATTTGTACATGCCAGTGCGGGTAGTTATTAGGAGGGGATACCCTTAACACGCACCTTTCTAATACCAAGTCGCAAGCTCTATTTTGCGATTTGGTAATAGATTACTCAATCAAAAAATAGGTTTAGTACATAAAAAAAGGCTATTTAGCAGTCGCAAACCGGCTGATTCTGTGAATCAGACCCTTTGAGAGCGCTAAATACCTTTGTACGTATGGCATTTGGTTGTCAAAATCCAAGGGATTTTTTAAATGTGACCAACGCAAGGTTTGTAAACATGCTTGCAACACTCATGAATATATGTCATCAGATGGTCATAAAAGATAAATCAATCAATTGCTTACATGTTCATCAGATTTCTCTATTTATGTACTCAAATGCCCATGTAATCTTATGTATGTGTGTAATGTTACGTATGTATGTACTATTTTTTCACTAATTAAATGTGTCCTCGAACACCAAAGAGTCATTAGGAAATTAGATCTATCATATCCATTTTTTGCTATTGATAGAATTATTAAAATATATGTGGTGGTAATAGGACCAGATTATTGAGACAATGTGAACCAAGATATATACTTGATTCACTTGATCTAGTATATTATGCTCTGCATTGCCCATATATATATATATATATATACATATATATATATATATATATATATATATATATATATATATTTATAAAAAAGCAAAATATATATATATATATTATATACTGGAAAAAACAAAAGCAAAAGAACCGATGATGGGCATACCTGAAACCGCTTGTTTCCGGTCCAGGGAGGATCTGACTTGGCAATTCGGGCTGGACTGTTCCCTAGGGTAACAGGGTCACAACTGATTTGTATATGGCTGGGTCCAAACTTGGGTGGTGTGGTGGACAAACAAAAACGATGGATTAAACCCAGATTTTTGTGATTGGGGTGAATGTTCAATTGTTCAGCATTCTGTCCATCATTTCATCATCTGTTCTTTTTTATATTGATGCCCTAAGTGGGAAGGGTATGCCCAGACGAGGGTCCCATGCTCACTGCGCCACTGGATTCAAGCTAGCCTGGCTGATATCCTCAAACTGGTCCCACTATGCTTGTTTCCGGTCCAGGGAGGACCTGGCTTGGCAGTTCGGGCTGGTCTATTCCCTGGGAGAACAGGTCAAGACTGATTTGCATATGGCTGAGTCCAAAGTGGGGTGACCAAAAACAATGGATTAAACCCAGACCTTTGTGTCTGTGGGTGAATGTTTGCATTGTTCAGTGTTGTGTCCGTCATCTGTTCTTTTTTGCTTTTGTTGCCCTAAGTGTGAAGGGTATGCCCAGATGCTCACTGCACCACTGGATTCAAGCTAGCCTGGCTGATGAAGGGTGATACCCTGAAACCAGTCCCAGGAGGCTTATTTCCAGTCCAGGGAGGTCCTGGCTTGGCATTTCGGGCTGGACTGTTTCCCTGGGCAACAAGGTCAAGATTGATTTGCATATGGCTGGGTCCACACTAGGGTGGCATGGTAGGCAAAAAAACAATGGATTAAACCCAGAGCTTGGTGGCTGGGGGTGAATGTTTGCATTGTCAGCATTCCATCCATCATTTGTTCTTTTCGCTTTACTAGTACAAAACCATAGCAATTCAGCAGTTATAGTTAGAGTTCTTTGAGGTAACTATAACTCACGCCCTAGGATAACTACAGCTCACGCCCTTGCCATGCACAGTTTTCTTATCAATAATGTTATTGCAAATGTTGTAGTGATATCAAAGATGCCATACGAGATCTCATCAATGACATAATATGTGGAGTAATTAGCTGTGCTTGTTGAAGACGTGAGTTATAATTACCTTATTGCACAAGGTATAGTTACTTGAAAGAACTCTAACAATAACTGCTGAATTTGTATGCTTTTGTACGATTACATTCACAACCTAACTATAATGTCCATGTAACCTTTTTTTTTGTTCAGTGAATTTCTACATTTTTTTTATGTAAAGTAATTTTAATCACCATGCGTTATTCCGAACCCCCACCGTGCATGGCCCTCAGCTGCGCAACGGGGACTGGGTGCAAAGCCTGGCCTTGCAGTCAGCCGTTGCAGCCAAGACGTTATAACACCCCAACCATGAGCCGCGCATTTCCTTCGGCCATGTGCAGCGCACGTCACCCACAGGGCCTGTCTCTGTCAGTAGACATGGGAGTGGGTGCCTGAGTGTCTGAGTGGGTCTGAAAGTGAGTGTGTGAGTCTATGAGTGGGTCTGAGTGGGTAAAGGGGAGTCTGAGTGGGTGTGTGAGTGGGCGCCTGAGCCTCTGAGTGCATGTATGAGTGAATGAATTAGTGTATGAATGAGTCTGTGGTTTCTCTTTCAAATGTTTCCACAATCACAATGATGGTGCCCTGGGTACTGCTAACCAGTCCCAGGGCCTGTGCACTGTGTAAAATGAGTATGCAAATTAGGCTAATTATAATTGGCTCAAAGGGCCTTAGTATATGGTAGGACATGTAGGTTTAGGGACCCCAGCTTAGGTAGTGCACCCATAGGTGTACTGCTGAGGTGCCCAGGGTCATTTTAAAGGCAGGCCTGCCTTGCTGGCTGCTTATAAATTAAAGTTAAATGCAAATTTGACTTTGGAATTAAAAGTACTTCCAAAGTCTTAAACAACCTTATTTTTACATATGTCACCCCTAAGGTGTGCCCTTTGTGACCCTAGGGTTGGGTGTTATGTAACTATAAGCAGGGACCTTATAAAAATAGTTGTATAAGCCCTGGTGAGGTAAAACAGCCAAATTTGTTTTTCCCTCACTGTAGTTAATGGCCTCCATAGGCTAAAATGGGGAGACTTTATTTTAAACAACCAAGTCCCATTAAGTGTCAGATATTTCAAGTCTGGTATCAAATTACTTGTTATAATCAATCCCACAACTGTTGGATTTAATATAACTAGTTCAGGTAAAGAGTTTTAAACTCTACCTGAAAACTTGCCTACTTCAGCTCTGTAGTGCCCCTCTATGATTTCCAATCCTCTGGCAGTCTTGCCAGGCTTCCTTGGTGAGGTGTGAAGTGGCCTGGGCTGAACACAAAGAATGTGCCTGGGGGAGGAGAACTACCTCAGCAGATGGGGAAGCACGGAGGTGGGAGGGCTGCCAAACTGGTCTTCAAAGGCAGGGAAGGACATTTGGAGCAACCCAGCACCTCCCTCACATCCGGCTGCAACCCCAGAAAAGTAGGTGCCCTCTTGATTAGATTGGGAGAGGGCAGGAGAGGGGTGTGTTTAAGATTTTTAGCCACACCAGTGGGTGGGCTCAGTCAGATGTAACCTCCAAAAATCAGTTTCTGCCATAATGGATTTTTTTAACAATGTTGCTGCCTGGGATTGATTTTTGCCACACTTCTCAGAAAGTGTTCATCACTGAGAAAGGACCCTGCATCTGATTGGAGAACCAGGTCCCCTTTGTTTTTCACCCAGGAGCAAGGATAAATATGGCAGAGTTGCACCCACACCTCAGATCCCTATCAGATCCCTACAAGGAAGAACATCAGAAGAAGAAAGACTGCCCTGCTGGACCCTTGACCTGCACCTGGACACTGCACTCTGAAGGACTGCACCAGCTGCACACTTGGACTTCACCACAAGAAGTACTTTGCCTGGCTTCAACTTGTTCAAGGAGGTACGTCCTGTTTGGTACAGGTTAAAAATTGACAACCAGAGTCCCCTTGTCTCAGATCCTGAAGAAACTGACCAGCTGACCACTGTCCAGTGGCCAATTTGAAGTTTGTGCCAGGTGCATTCTGGGAGTTGCAGTCCGCACCCCTCAAGGGGCAACTCAGAGCTTCTGGAACCTTGGGGTGAGCTGGGGACTCCAAAAGAACCTTAAAAGATATTCTGGAAGAAGATCCTGAAGTTTGGAGAAGATAGGACAACTCTAGCCGGCTTGCCTCAACCGCGACCCGGACTGACTTGCAAGTTCGTCCTGCTAAGAAAATCTCTGAAAAAGTGACTACGTCCGAACGTATACATTGACTGGGACCTCCCACACAGTGTATCCGAAGAGGGCTCCAGGGACATCCTATCAAGATTCAGGTATACCCTGATCAAAGGATTTTTATCTTAAAAAATCGTCTAAGTCTGAACGTAGAAATCTTCACCGAGGGCTCCCACAATGCGTATCTGATGAAGGGCTCCAGGGAGGTCAGATGGGACTGGTGACTTTGTCCCGCTGAAGAAAATCTTCAAGAAAATGACTAAGTCCGAAGGCCTACTGCTTGCTGTGGCCGAGCAGGGCTCCATTGTGGTTGGCCTTAAACTTTGACTTTGCCTCGGTCGAGGTGCGACCAGATGATCATATTGGCACTTTTTGTTTCTAGGTGCTAAAAACACAAATTCTTTATAAATTCATATCCCTGGTTCCCCTTTTCCGATTTTATTCGTTTTGGTGTCATTTTAAAAATAAAAATGTAATCTATTTTTATAAATTTGTGTTGGATTTTTATTGTGTTTTGTGTTTTACTTAGTCACTGTTTTGTGATTTTTAAATGCTTTACACATTTGTCATCTAAGTTAAGCGTTGTCACTCGTTGCCAAGCGACCAAGGGCTGAGCTATGTTTAATTTATTGACACCTAACTGGACCTAAGTGGAGGTTAGTGGCCTATTGCTAAGTGTAGGTACTTGCCTGTCCTTACCAATAATCCACTTTTCAACTCACAAATATTTTGCAAACAAGATTCGCAAAAATTCACAAATGTTCACAAATATTGCACACCGTGATGCACAATTATATGAAACCTATAATTTGCCCCCATAAAACACACCTATACCAGACCCCTGGGGTCAGGGGATCATCACCCTCACACCTTATGCCATTTTCAATTTGAATTTTCAGCCCCGGAGACCATGTCCTGTAAAATAAAATGGTAGGGCGCAACTTTCTAGTCAGGATGTGGTCAGCCAATTGCAATGCCTCTTTTCACATGGGTATTCATCAAAATTTGCAAATTTTGTGAATTATTAATGGCCAGAGATATGGAAATGTATTTGCTCTTAAATAACTCCGAAACTACTCAACAGATGTACACCAAATAACAAAAAACACAATCCCCGTACCAGCAGCTAGCTCTCTGCCAAATGTGGTGTAATTCCGTCCAGTGGTTTGGACTGTAGACATGGTGACAGGTGTTATGGGAATTAACATGGGAAACGCAATGTTTTGAGCCCCTTTTTCTTGGCTCCCACTTGAGGGATCAGCTCAAAACTTCTTGTGCTCAAAAAGAATCATTGGGCCATTTACTTGGAAAATTTGGTGAAGATCCATCAAACAGTCATACGGTGACAAAGATATAGGCAAGTCAAAAAACACTTTTCTTTGGAAACATTGTACCTAACTATAACTACCTACTGGTGAATATATATATATATTCTTCACATCAATAAAAATCCACGTCATCCACCAGCTGCAACCCCTTGCGCACATTCATGGCACAGATTTGCTTAGGAGAGAATGAACATCTGCATTTATTCAGTGCTGCTCACCTTGAGTGAAAAACAAAAAGTGTTGACGCTTTTCGGCTGTCGCCTTCCACTGGACACTGATCCTGTTCACATAACCACTACGTATAGATGTCAAGTCCTTTGTTTGTTTATACAACTACATTGTTAGAAGTATTGTTTCAGCCATCTATGAATGCAGACTATAACATTAACAACCTAATTCTGACCCATGATATTGTCTCATAGACATATTTCTGTTGCTTCTTTCATAAGGTTTATCAATTCTTCAATATTACATATTTCAATTAATTTACAATTGATAAAAATATGTCACCAGCTTTGCATATCATTATCATGAGTTCCATTCAGAAATACTAATGCACTATCTGACCTAATAATTTCAATTTAGACTGCGTCCACACATCCCTATGTATCTTTCTAAATCATATACACCTGTAGGTCATCCACTCATTTAAGTGTCAATGCATCATGTGTTCCGTTTTCCTCAAAATTAATTTGTGCACAGTATGTCATATCTACTTGGACTATAGTTACTCAAACGGATGCTTTTTCTGAATTGTATAACAGTGAGAACATTGTGGCACATAAATATCCAATTTATGCGCATATCTCACTGTCAATGCATCTTATGTCGTTCAGCTCAGTCGAACCCCCTTATTAATAAAGTGCGGTGCAATATAATAAACCATCTCCAATATATAAATAGCGCCAAAATATACTTGTTTGTGCATAAGAATAGTCATATGTGGGATATAATCTCCCCATGATCCGTTTGGGACTGTCTTTAAAACATTAATAAAGTGACATGTGCTGTGCAAATTGCAATAAATATAAACAGACAAAAACATTTTATTAATATTATCTCTCCACAGTACTAAATATGTCCAAAAATATGAAACACTATTAAATAGGAATTATTAGCATTTTCTTCAAAACCACATTTTTTTATCCTATAATAGGCGAGTAAGGTGCTATATATACATATCTGCTACTTGTATGCTGTACTCATACTTCGCATATGTGCATCACATGAATGTCCTCCTGATATGTAGTCAAGTCGATGTTATACAATCTCAGGACTCATCTCAAACATCTCCATTGCTCTATCCTACTAAAGTGCAACAACTTGTAACACCACATAAATACACATCATTGTGCAAATTTCGCCATATATAGGACAGTTCTTCAACCTTATCGTAATCACACTTATTGTTCACTGGTTTTGCCCACCGACAGAGACGTCTACATTCAGGTCGGTAATATGTACAATAGTGTTCAATTTTCATATATTTCTCATTATTGGATGCGAGTAGCCCTTGTATCGGACAACTCCAATTTGAGGGATTTCATCTCATTTTCATTACATTCTCTCTTTATTAGAGATAAGCATGCAACTCAGCATCCAAATTATGACCCCATGGTTTCTCCGTTCCTAATGTTAAAATAATTCGGGACTCACCTCTTCTGAGTTCTAATGTTCTGTCTCCAATCCTGGGTCCCAATTTAATCTGTTTGATCCCATAAAAGGTTAGACCACTGCAATTTCCTTCATGAACCTCCCAAAAATGTTTAGCTAGTGGGTATGTTCTATCATGATTTTTAATTGCTCAAAGATGTTGCAGAAACCTAATCTTTAACTTGTGGATGGTGCTTCCCACATATTTATTCTGACAATCACTTTGTATGATGTAAATGACAAAATCTGTTGCACTTGTTATTCTTTCTGTGGTAGTGATCTTCTTCCCCTCCGTTGTTTCATATGTTTGCATGTTGATGGCATATTTACAGGCTTTACAGTGCCCACATCCCCAGAAACCAAGTCGTTTTGTCCTTTTTGATAAATAAGCTCTGTGTTAAAAGGTTTCCTAACAATTTAATTTTACAATACATGGATTTTACGATACTTGGATGTTGAGCAATCTTGTTTCCAATATGTTGGTCTTGTTTTAATATATGCCAATTGCGTTTCAATATGGTATTGATCACGTGATGTTGGCAACTATATTCCAGAAACAACCTGGGACAGGATTGTTCATCATTCTCGTTGTTATCTTTGTCTTTCTTTATATGTGTGCACCGCAGAATTTGGGTTTGTAAAGTAGATCCTCCCTTTTCTTACATTTGACTCTTTTATATGCATTTGGGAGGACCTGATGTGGATATCCTCTCTCTCTGAAAATCTTTGTATCATTGCTGCTATTTCCGTTTCAAATGTGTGATCATCAGAACAAATCCTACGGGCACGTCAGAACTGACTGTAGGTATGCTCCACTTTAGTGCTTTGGGATGCCCACTATTACCATGTAGTGTTGAGTTACATGCTGTCGGTTTCCGATAGACAGTGGTTTCAAGCTTCTCTCCCTTATCCTCCAGTGGGACATCCAGGAACTAAATTCTAGTTTTATTCCATGTTGCAACCAAATGGATGGTCAAGTTATTCTTATTCAGTATATTGATATATTCCTGTAGTTTATTCTAATGTCCGTCCCAGATAATGAATAGGTCATCTATAAATCTGACCCACAGCACTCCATTTTCCATATAAACATTCATCTCATCAGACCAGCCCACTTCTTTTTCCCACCTGCCCATTTAGAGGTTGGCATCTGTTAGGGCAAATGCTGCTGCCATTGCTGTGCCTTGTTTTTGAATAAAAAACTCATTATTGAATATAAAAGTGTTGTGGGTTAGACAAAATTATAATATAGTTACCAACATTTCCGTATGTTGTACAAATTCAGTCTGACTTGTTTGCAGAAAGTACTTGCAAGCTTCAATGCCAAATTAGTGTTTAATGGATGTGTATAATGATGAAACATCCATTGTTACTAAAAGGTAATTAGTTTGCCAAGGGATATTGTCAATCTTTGACAGATAGTCTGTAGGGTCCCACAGATATGACGGTAATTCTGTGACATATAGACAAAGAAAAATATCTAAATATCTGGAGGTGTTTTCTAGAAGAGAACCAATCATGCTCACAATTGGTCACCCAGGCGGTCATTCTTTGTCTTTATGAATCTTAGGTAAAAAGTAAATACATGGAATCCTGGGGAAATCAACTTTCAATTATTGATATTCTTCATACTCTATACGTTGGTTCTGACAGCCACTCATTTAACATCCCATGACACTTCTTTTGGTGATTCATGATTGGGTTACCTCTTGATTTCTCATAATGGTCACAATTATACAGTTGATTCTGGGCTTCTTCAATGTATTGATCACAATCCATAATTACAATATTTCCACCTTTATCTCAGGATTTGATAATTATGGAGTTGTTGTTTCTCTCCAATCTTTGGGGGTGAAATTTCTCAGGTTCTTACTCTTATAGAACATTTTTTTCTTCATCCGTAATTTGTCAATATCTCCTATGTCTAACTCATGGAAGATGTCAATGACATTGCCATTCGGTAAGTGTGGATTAAATTTACTTGGTGGTTTAAAGATGCTGGGAATTGAGTGATCTGTTGAAAATCCCATTGATTCCAGTCTTTCAATCTCGTGTTGACACCCCTCTCTTGTTCATCATGTGGATTTTCATCTACTAGGTCATTGATGACCATCAAATCCAGAATATTCCTAATATCAAGGCCTGAATTTGCTATTCTTCTAGTGACTTGAATATCTTGGTCCGTGGGTGGTTTTGTAGAATGGTATTTCAACAGGCAAAGTTTTCTTACAAATTTAGAAATCTCAATTCTTGTCTCAGCAGAGCTCCACTCTATAGTTGGACAAAAACTTAGGCCTAAGTTTAAAATTCTCTCTTGATCAACTGTTAATATTGTAGATGTTAATAACCCTGGTGTTTATTGCGTTCTCCATGGATAATGCAGGGGGGCTACTTATTCTTTTTTATTCTTCTTCCTCTGCCTCGTTTTGTACCTCCGCGGCCATGCCCCCGCCTTTGTTTGACTGTGGGGTGGCCATTTGTATTAATCTCATTTCCAATTGAAAATCCAGCTTGTTTCGCTGTGCTTCATCAGCTGATGATCCTGGATCCGAGCTCACATCCATACTACTATTATTGGCAGCCGATTCATTTCCAACATTCATTTTATCTTTCACTCTTAGCGCATTGTACCTGCAATATATATTATATACTGGAAAAAACAAAAGCAAAAGAACCGATGATGGGCATACCTGAAACCGGTCCCAGGATGCTTGTTTCCGGTCCAGGGAGGATCTGACTTGGCAATTCGGGCTGGACTGTTCCCTAGGGTAACAGGGTCACAACTGATTTGTATATGGCTGGGTCCAAACTTCGGTGGTGTGGTGGACAAACAAAAACGATGGATTAAACCCAGATTTTTGTGATTGGGGTGAATGTTCAATTGTTCAGCATTCTGTCCATCATTTCATCATCTGTTCTTTTTTATATTGATGCCCTAAGTGGGAAGGGTATGCCCAGACGAGGTTCTCATGCTCACTGCGCCACTGGATTCAAGCTAGCCTGGCTGATATCCTCAAACTGGTCCCACTATGCTTGTTTCCGGTCCAGGGAGGACCTGGCTTGGCAGTTCGGGCTGGTCTATTCCCTGGGAGAACAGGTCAAGACTGATTTGCATATGGCTGAGTCCAAAGTGGGGTGACCAAAAACAATGGATTAAACCCAGACCTTTGTGTCTGTGGGTGAATGTTTGCATTGTTCAGTGTTGTGTCCGTCATCTGTTCTTTTTTGCTTTTGTTGCCCTAAGTGTGAAGGGTATGCCCAGATGCTCACTGCACCACTGGATTCAAGCTAGCCCGGCTGATGAAGGGTGATACCCTGAAACCAGTCCCAGGATGCTTATTTCCAGTCCAGGGAGGTCTTGGCTTGGCATTTCGGGCTGGACTGTTTCCCTGGGCAACAAGGTCAAGATTGATTTGCATATGGCTGGGTCCACACTAGGGTGGCATGGTAGGCAAAAAAACAATGGATTAAACCCAGAGCTTGGTGGCTGGGGTGAATGTTTGCATTGTCAGCATTCCATCCATCATTGGTTCTTTTCGCTTTACTAGTACAAAACCATAGCAATTCAGCAGTTATAGTTAGAGTTCTTTGAGGTAACTATAACTCACGCCCTAGGATAACTACAGCTCACGCCCTTGCCATGCACAGTTTTCTTATCAATAATGTTATTGCAAATGTTGTAGTGATATCAAAGATGCCATGCGAGATCTCATCAATGACATAATATGTGGACTAATTAGCTGTGCTTGGTGAAGACGTGAGTTATAATTACCTTATGGCACAAGTTATAGTTACTTGAAAGAACTCTAACAATAACTGCTGAATTTGTATGCTTTTGTACGATTACATTCACAACCTAACTATAATGTCCATGTAACCTTTTTTTTTGTTCAGTGAATTTCTACATTTTTTTTATGTAAAGTAATTTTAATCACCATGCGTTATTCCGAACCCCCACCGTGCATGGCCCTCAGCTGCGCAACGGGGACTGGGTGCAAAGCCTGGCCTTGCAGTCAGGCGTTGCAGCCAAGACGTTATAACACCCCAACCATGAGCCGCGCATTTCCTTCGGCCATGTGCAGCGCACGTCACCCACAGGGCCTGTCTCTGTCAGTAGACATGGGAGTGGGTGCCTGAGTGTCTGAGTGGGTCTGAAAGTGAGTGTGTGAGTCTATGAGTGGGTCTGAGTGGGTAAAGGGGAGTCTGAGTGGGTGTGTGAGTGGGCGCCTGAGCCTCTGAGTGCATGTATGAGTGAATGAATTAGTGTATGAATGAGTCTGTGGTTTCTCTTTCAAATGTTTCCACAATCACAATGATGGTGCCCTGGGTACTGCTAACCAGTCCCAGGGCCTGTGCACTGTGTAAAATGAGTATGCAAATTAGGCTAATTATAATTGGCTCAGTCAACCTACCTAAAGGGCCTTAGCATATGGTAGGACATGTAGGTTTAGGGACACCAGCTTAGGTAGTGCACCCATAGGTGTACTGCTGAGGTGCCCTGGGTCATTTTAAAGGCAGGCCTGCCTTGCTGGCTGCTTTTAAATTAAAGTTAAATGCAAATTTGACTTTGGAATTAAAAGTACTTCCAAAGTCTTAAACAACCTTATTTTTACATATGTCACCCCTAAGGTGTGCCCTTTGTGACCCTAGGGTTGGGTGTTATGTAACTATAAGCAGGGACCTTATAAAAATAGTTGTATAAGCCTGGTGAGGTAAAACAGCCAAATTTGTTTTTCCCTCACTGTAGTTAATGGCCTCCATAGGCTAAAATGGGGAGACTTTATTTTAAACAACCAAGTCCCATTAAGTGTCAGATATTTCAAGTCTGGTATCAAATTACTTGTTATAATCAATCCCACAACTGTTGGATTTAATATAACTAGTTCAGGTAAAGAGTTTTAAACTCTACCTGAAAACTTGCCTACTTCAGCTCTGTAGTGCCCCTCTATGATTGCCAATCCTCTGGCAGTCTTGCCAGGCTTCCTTGGTGAGGTGTGAAGTGGCCTGGGCTGAACACAAAGAATGTGCCTGGGGGAGGAGAACTACCTCAGCAGATGGGGAAGCACGGAGGTGGGAGGGCTGCCAAACTGGTCTTCAAAGGCAGGGAAGGACATTTGGAGCAACCCAGCACCTCCCTCACATCCGGCTGCAACCCCAGAAAAGTAGGTGCCCTCTTGATTAGATTGGGAGAGGGCAGGAGAGGGGTGTGTTTAAGATTTTTAGCCACACCAGTGGGTGGGCTCAGTCAGATGTAACCTCCAAAAATCAGTTTCTGCCATAATGGATTTTTTTAACAATGTTGCTGCCTGGGATTGATTTTTGCCACACTTCTCAGAAAGTGTTCATCACTGAGAAAGGACCCTGCATCTGATTGGAGAACCAGGTCCCCCTTGTTTTTCACCCAGGAGCAAGGATAAATATGGCAGAGTTGCACCCACACCTCAGATACCTATCAGATCCCTACAAGGAAGAACATCAGAAGAAGAAACACTGCCCTGCTGGACCCTTGACCTGCACCTGGACACTGCACTCTGAAGGACTGCACCAGCTGCACACTTGGACTTCACCACAAGAAGTACTTTGCCTGGCTTCAACTTGTTCAAGGAGGTACGTCCTGTTTGGTACAGGTTAAAAATTGATAACCAGAGTCCCTTTGTCTCAGATCCTGAAGAAACTGACCAGCTGACCACTGTCCAGTGGCCAATTTGAAGTTTGTGCCAGGTGCATTCTGGGAGTTGCAGTCCGCACCCCTCAAGGGGCAACTCAGAGCTTCTGGAACCTTGGGGTGAGCTGGGGACTCCAAAAGAACCTTAAAAGATATTCTGGAAGAAGATCCTGAAGTTTGGAGAAGATAGGACAACGTTTTGGAAAAAGCTCCATAAAGGGACCGACCCGCCATGGCAACTCTAGCCGGCTTGCCTCAACCGCGACCCGGACTGACTTGCAAGTTCGTCCTGCTAAGAAAATCTCTGAAAAAGTGACTACGTCCGAACGTATACATTGACTGGGACCTCCCACACAGTGTATCCGAAGAGGGCTCCAGGGACATCAGATCAAGATTCAGGTATACCCTGATCAAAGGATTTTTATCTTAAAAAATCGTCTAAGTCTGAACGTAGAAATCTTCACCAAGGGCTCCCACAATGCGTATCTGAGGAAGGGCTCCAGGGAGGTCAGATGGGACTGGTGACTTTGTCCCGCTGAAGAAAATCTTCAAGAAAATGACTAAGTCCGAAGGCCTACTGCTTGCTGTGGCCGAGCAGGGCTCCATTGTGGTTGGCCTTAAACTTTGACTTTGCCTCGGTCGAGGTGCGACCAGATGATCATATTGGCACTTTTTGTTTCTAGGTGCTAAAAACACAAATTCTTTATAAATTCATATCCCTGGTTCCCCTTTTCCGATTTTATTCATTTTGGTGTCATTTTAAAAATAAAAATGTAATCTATTTTTATAAATTTGTGTTGGATTTTTATTGTGTTTTGTGTTTTAATTAGTCACTGTTTTGTGATTTTTAAATGCTTTACACATTTGTCATCTAAGTTAAGCGTTGTCACTCGTTGCCAAGCGACCAAGGGCTGAGCTATGTTTAATTTATTGACACCTTACTGGACCTAAGTGGAGGTTAGTGGCCTATTGCTAAGTGTAGGTACTTGCCTGTCCTTACCAATAATCCACTTTTCAACTCACAAATATTTTGCAAACAAGATTCGCAAAAATTCACAAATGTTCACAAATATTGCACACCGTGATGCACAATTATATGAAACCTATAATTTGCCCCCATAAAACACACCTATACCAGACCCCTGGGGTCAGGGGATCGTCACCCTGACACCTTATGCCATTTTCAATTTGAATTTTCAGCCCCGGAGACCATGTCCTGTAAAATAAAATGGTAGGGCGCAACTTTCTAGTCAGGATGTGGTCAGCCAATTGCAATGCCTCTTTTCACATGCGTATTCATCAACATTTGCAAATTTTGTGAAATATTAATGGCCAGAGATATGGAAATGTATTTGCTCTTAAATAACTCCGAAACTACTCAACAGATGTACACCAAATAACAAAAAACACAATCCCCGTACCAGCAGCTAGCTCTCTGCCAAATGTGGTGTAATTCCGTCCAGTGGTTTGGACTGTAGACATGGTGACAGGTGTTATGGGAATTAACATGGGAAACGCAATGTTTTGAGCCCCTTTTCCTTGGCTCCCACTTGAGGGATCAGCTCAAAACTTCTTGTGCTCAAAAAGAATCATTGGGCCATTTACTTGGAAAATTTGGTGAAGATCCATCAAACAGTCATACGGTGACAAAGATATAGGCAAGTCAAAAAACACTTTTCTTTGGAAACATTGTACCTAACTATAACTACCTACTGGTGAATATATATATATATTCTTCACATCAATAAAAATCCACGTCATCCACCAGCTGCAACCCCTTGCGCACATTCATGGCACAGATTTGCTTAGGAGAGAATGAACATCTGCATTTATTCAGTGCTGCTCACCTTGAGTGAAAAACAAAAAGTGTTGACGCTTTTCGGCTGTCGCCTTCCACTGGACACTGATCCTGTTCACATAACCACTACGTATAGATGTCAAGTCCTTTGTTTGTTTATACAACTACATTGTTAGAAGTATTGTTTCAGCCATCTATGAATGCAGACTATAACATTAACAACCTAATTCTGTCCCATGATATTGTCTCATAGACATATTTCTGTTGCTTCTTTCATAAGGTTTATCAATTCTTCAATATTACATATTTCAATTAATTTACAATTGATAAAAATATGTCACCAGCTTTGCATATCATTATCATGAGTTCCATTCAGAAATACTAATGCACTATCTGACCTAATAATTTCAATTTAGACTGCGTCCACACATCCCTATGTATCTTTCTAAATCATATACACCTGTAGGTCATCCACTCATTTAAGTGTCAATGCATCATGTGTTCCGTTTTCCTCAAAATTAATTTGTGCACAGTATGTCATATCTACTTGGACTATAGTTACTCAAACGGATGCTTTTTCTGAATTGTATAACAGTGAGAACATTGTGGCACATAAATATCCAATTTATGCGCATATCTCACTGTCAATGCATCTTATGTCGTTCAGCTCAGTCGAACCCCCTTATTAATAAAGTGCGGTGCAATATAATAAACCATCTCCAATATATAAATAGCGCCAAAATATACTTGTTTGTGCATAAGAATAGTCATATGTGGGATATAATCTCCCCATGATCCGTTTGGGACTGTCTTTAAAATATTAATAAAGTGACATGTGCTGTGCAAATTGCAATAAATATAAACAGACAAAAACATTTTATTAATATTATCTCTCCACAGTACTAAATATGTCCAAAAATATGAAACACTATTAAATAGGAATTATTAGCATTTTCTTCAAAACCACATTTTTTTATCCTATAATAGGCGAGTAAGGTGCTATATATACATATCTGCTACTTGTATGCTGTACTCATACTTCGCATATGTGCATCACATGAATGTCCTCCTGATATGTAGTCAAGTCGATGTTATACAATCTCAGGACTCATCTCAAACATCTCCATTGCTCTATCCTACTAAAGTGCAACAACTTGTAACACCACATAAATACACATCATTGTGCAAATTTCGCCATATATAGGACAGTTCTTCAACCTTATCGTAATCACACTTATTGTTCACTGGTTTTGCCCACCGACAGAGACGTCTACATTCAGGTCGGTAATATGTACAATAGTGTTCAATTTTCATATATTTCTCATTATTGGATGCGAGTAGCCCTTGTATCGGACAACTCCAATTTGAGGGATTTCATCTCATTTTCATTACATTCTCTCTTTATTAGAGATAAGCATGCAACTCAGCATCCAAATTATGACCCCATGGTTTCTCCGTTCCTAATGTTAAAATAATTCGGGACTCACCTCTTCTGAGTTCTAATGTTCTGTCTCCAATCCTGGGTCCCAATTTAATCTGTTTGATCCCATAAAAGGTTAGACCACTGCAATTTCCTTCATGAACCTCCCAAAAATGTTTAGCTAGTGGGTATGTTCTATCATGATTTTTAATTGCTCGAAGATGTTGCAGAAACCTAATCTTTAACTTGTGGATGGTGCTTCCCACATATTTATTCTGACAATCACTTTGTATGATGTAAATGACAAAATCTGTTGCACTTGTTATTCTTTCTGTGGTAGTGATCTTCTTCCCCTCCGTTGTTTCATATGTTTGCATGTTGATGGCATATTTACAGGCTTTACAGTGCCCACATCCCCAGAAACCAAGTTGTTTTTCCTTTTTGATAAATAAGCTCTGTGTTAAAAGGTTTCCTAACAATTTAATTTTACAATACATGGATTTTACGATACTTGGATGTTGATCAATCTTGTTTCCAATATGTTGGTCTTGTTTTAATATATGCCAATTGCGTTTCAATATGGTATTGATCACGTGATGTTGACAACTATATTCCAGAAACAACCTGGGACAGGATTGTTCATCATTCTCGTTGTTATCTTTGTCTTTCTTTATATGTGTGCACCGCAGAATTTGGGTTTGTAAAGTAGATCCTCCCTTTTCTTACATTTGACTCTTTTATATGCATTTGGGAGGACCTGATGTGGATATCCTCTCTCTCTGAAAATCTTTGTATCATTGCTGCTATTTCCGTTTCAAATGTGTGATCATCAGAACAAATCCTACGGGCACGTCAGAACTGACTGTAGGTATGCTCCACTTTAGTGCTTTGGGATGCCCACTATTACCATGTAGTGTTGAGTTACATGCTGTCGGTTTCCGATAGACAGTGGTTTCAAGCTTCTCTCTCTTACCCTCCAGTGGGACATCCAGGAACTAAATTCTAGTTTTATTCCATGTTGCAACCAAATGGATGGTCAAGTTATTCTTATTCAGTATATTGATATATTCCTGTAGTTTATTCTAATGTCCGTCCCAGATAATGAATAGGTCATCTATAAATCTGACTCACAGCACTCCATTTTCCATATAAACATTCATCTCATCAGACCAGCCCACTTCTTTTTCCCACCTGCCCATTTAGAGGTTGGCATCTGTTGGGGCAAATGCTGCTGCCATTGCTGTGCCTTGTTTTTGAATAAAAAACTCATTATTGAATATAAAAGTGTTGTGGGTTAGACAAAATTATAATATAGTTACCAACATTTCCGTATGTTGTACAAATTCAGTCTGACTTGTTTGCAGAAAGTACTTGCAAGCTTCAATGCCAAATTAGTGTTTAATGGATGTGTATAATGATGAAACATCCATTGTTACTAAAAGGTAATTAGTTTGCCAAGGGATATTGTCAATCTTTGACAGATAGTCTGTAGGGTCCCACAGATATGACGGTAATTCTGTGACATATAGACAAAGAAAAATATCTAAATATCATGGAAGATGTCAATGACATTGCCATTCGGTAAGTGTGGATTAAATTTACTTGGTGGCTTAAAGATGCTGGGAATTGAGTGATCTGTGGAAAATCCCATTGATTCCAGTCTTTCAATCTCGTGTTGACACCCCTCTCTTGTTCATCATGTGGATTTTCATCTACTAGGTCATTGATGACCATCAAATCCAGAATATTCCTAATATCAAGGCCTGAATTTGCTATTCTTCTAGTGACTTGAATATCTTGGTCCGTGGGTGGTTTTGTAGAATGGTATTTCAACAGGCAAAGTTTTCTTACAAATTTAGAAATCTCAATTCTTGTCTCAGCAGAGCTCCACTCTATAGTTGGACAAAAACTTAGGCCTAAGTTTAAAATTCTCTCTTGATCAACTGTTAATATTGTAGATGTTAATAACCCTGGTGTTTATTGCGTTCTCCATGGATAATGCAGGGGGGCTACTTATTCTTTTTTATTCTTCTTCCTCTGCCTCGTTTTGTACCTCCGCGGCCATGCCCCCGCCTTTGTTTGACTGTGGGGTGGCCATTTGTATTAATCTCATCTCCAATTGAAAATCCAGCTTGTTTCGCTGTGCTTCATCAGCTGATGATCCTGGATCCGAGCTCACATCCATACTACTATTATTGGCAGCCGATTCATTTCCAACATTCATTTTATCTTTCACTCTTAGCACATTGTACCTGCAATATATATTATATACTGGAAAAAACAAAAGCAAAAGAACCGATGATGGGCATACCTGAAACCGGTCCCTGGATGCTTGTTTCCGGTCCAGGGAGGATCTGACTTGGCAATTCGGGCTGGACTGTTCCCTAGGGTAACAGGGTCACAACTGATTTGTATATGGCTGGGTCCAAACTTCGGTGGTGTGGTGGACAAACAAAAACGATGGATTAAACCCAGATTTTTGTGATTGGGGTGAATGTTCAATTGTTCAGCATTCTGTCCATCATTTCATCATCTGTTCTTTTTTATATTGATGCCCTAAGTGGGAAGGGTATGCCCAGACGAGGGTCCCATGCTCACTGCGCCACTGGATTCAAGCTAGCCTGGCTGATATCCTCAAACTGGTCCCACTATGCTTGTTTCCGGTCCAGGGAGGACCTGGCTTGGCAGTTCGGGCTGGTCTATTCCCTGGGAGAACAGGTCAAGACTGATTTGCATATGGCTGAGTCCAAAGTGGGGTGACCAAAAACAATGGATTAAACCCAGACCTTTGTGTCTGTGGGTGAATGTTTGCATTGTTCAGTGTTGTGTCCGTCATCTGTTCTTTTTTGCTTTTGTTGCCCTAAGTGTGAAGGGTATGCCCAGATGCTCACTGCACCACTGGATTCAAGCTAGCCTGGCTGATGAAGGGTGATACCCTGAAACCAGTCCCAGGATGCTTATTTCCAGTCCAGGGAGGTCCTGGCTTGGCATTTCGGGCAGGACTGTTTCCCTGGGCAACAAGGTCAAGATTGATTTGCATATGGCTGGGTCCACACTAGGGTGGCATGGTAGGCAAAAAAACAATGGATTAAACCCAGAGCTTGGTGGCTGGGGGTGAATGTTTGCATTGTCAGCATTCCATCCATCATTTGTTCTTTTCGCTTTACTAGTACAAAACCATAGCAATTCAGCAGTTATAGTTAGAGTTCTTTGAGGTAACTATAACTCACGCCCTAGGATAACTACAGCTCACGCCCTTGCCATGCACAGTTTTCTTATCAATAATGTTATTGCAAATGTTGTAGTGATATCAAAGATGCCATACGAGATCTCATCAATGACATAATATGTGGAGTAATTAGCTGTGCTTGGTGAAGACGTGAGTTATAATTACCTTACGGCACAAGTTATAGTTACTTGAAAGAACTCTAACAATAACTGCTGAATTTGTATGCTTTTGTACGATTACATTCACAACCTAACTATAATGTCCATGTAACCTTTTTTTTTGTTCAGTGAATTTCTACATTTTTTTTATGTAAAGTAATTTTAATCACCATGCGTTATTCCGAACCCCCACCGTGCATGGCCCTCAGCTGCGCAACGGGGACTGGGTGCAAAGCCTGGCCTTGCAGTCAGCCGTTGCAGCCAAGACGTTATAACACCCCAACCATGAGCCGCGCATTTCCTTCGGCCATGTGCAGCGCACGTCACCCACAGGGCCTGTCTCTGTCAGTAGACATGGGAGTGGGTGCCTGAGTGTCTGAGTGGGTCTGAAAGTGAGTGTGTGAGTCTATGAGTGGGTCTGAGTGGGTAAAGGGGAGTCTGAGTGGGTGTGTGAGTGGGCGCCTGAGCCTCTGAGTGCATGTATGAGTGAATGAATTAGTGTATGAATGAGTCTGTGGTTTCTCTTTCAAATGTTTCCACAATCACAATGATGGTGCCCTGGGTACTGCTAACCAGTCCCAGGGCCTGTGCACTGTGTAAAATGAGTATGCAAATTAGGCTAATTATAATTGGCTCAGTCAACCTACCTAAAGGGCCTTAGTATATGGTAGGACATGTAGGTTTAGGGACCCCAGCTTAGGTAGTGCACCCATAGGTGTACTGCTGAGGTGCCCAGGGTCATTTTAAAGGCAGGCCTGCCTTGCTGGCTGCTTTTAAATTAAAGTTAAATGCAAATTTGACTTTGGAATTAAAAGTACTTCCAAAGTCTTAAACAACCTTATTTTTACATATGTCACCCCTAAGGTGTGCCCTTTGTGACCCTAGGGTTGGGTGTTATGTAACTATAAGCAGGGACCTTATAAAAATAGTTGTATAAGCCCTGGTGAGGTAAAACAGCCAAATTTGTTTTTCCCTCACTGTAGTTAATGGCCTCCATAGGCTAAAATGGGGAGACTTTATTTTAAACAACCAAGTCCCATTAAGTGTCAGATATTTCAAGTCTGGTATCAAATTACTTGTTATAATCAATCCCACAACTGTTGGATTTAATATAACTAGTTCAGGTAAAGAGTTTTAAACTCTACCTGAAAACTTGCCTACTTCAGCTCTGTAGTGCCCCTCTATGATTGCCAATCCTCTGGCAGTCTTGCCAGGCTTCCTTGGTGAGGTGTGAAGTGGCTGGGCTGAACACAAAGAATGTGCCTGGGGGAGGAGAACTACCTCAGCAGATGGGCAACCACGGAGGTGGGAGGGCTGCCAAACTGGTCTTCAAAGGCAGGGAAGGACATTTGGAGCAACCCAGCACCTCCCTCACATCCGGCTGCAACCCCAGAAAAGTAGGTGCCCTCTTGATTAGATTGGGAGAGGGCAGGAGAGGGGTGTGTTTAAGATTTTTAGCCACACCAGTGGGTGGGCTCAGTCAGATGTAACCTCCAAAAATCAGTTTCTGCCATAATGGATTTTTTTAACAATGTTGCTGCCTGGGATTGATTTTTGCCACACTTCTCAGAAAGTGTTCATCACTGAGAAAGGACCCTGCATCTGATTGGAGAACCAGGTCCCCCTTGTTTTTCACCCAGGAGCAAGGATAAATATGGCAGAGTTGCACCCACACCTCAGATCCCTATCAGATCCCTACAAGGAAGAACATCAGAAGAAGAAAGACTGCCCTGCTGGACCCTTGACCTGCACCTGGACACTGCACTCTGAAGGACTGCACCAGCTGCACACTTGCACTTCACCACAAGAAGTACTTTGCCTGGCTTCAACTTGTTCAAGGAGGTACGTCCTGTTTGGTACAGGTTAAAAATTGATAACCAGAGTCCCCTTGTCTCAGATCCTGAAGAAACTGACCAGCTGACCACTGTCCAGTGGCCAATTTGAAGTTTGTGCCAGGTGCATTCTGGGAGTTGCAGTCCGCACCCCTCAAGGGGCAACTCAGAGCTTCTGGAACCTTGGGGTGAGCTGGGGACTCCAAAAGAACCTTAAAAGATATTCTGGAAGAAGATCCTGAAGTTTGGAGAAGATAGGACAACGTTTTGGAAAAAGCTACATAAAGGGACCGACCCGCCATGGCAACTCTAGCCGGCTTGCCTCAACCGCGACCCGGACTGACTTGCAAGTTCGTCCTGCTAAGAAAATCTCTGAAAAAGTGACTATGTCCGAACGTATACATTGACTGGGACCTCCCACACAGTGTATCCGAAGAGGGCTCCAGGGACATCAGATCAAGATTCAGGTATACCCTGATCAAAGGATTTTTATCTTAAAAAATCGTCTAAGTCTGAACGTAGAAATCTTCACCGAGGGCTCCCACAATGCGTATCTGAGGAAGGGCTCCAGGGAGGTCAGATGGGACTGGTGACTTTGTCCCGCTGAAGAAAATCTTCAAGAAAATGACTAAGTCCGAAGGCCTACTGCTTGCTGTGGCCGAGCAGGGCTCCATTGTGGTTGGCCTTAAACTTTGACTTTGCCTCGGTCGAGGTGCGACCAGATGATCATATTGGCACTTTTTGTTTCTAGGTGCTAAAAACACAAATTCTTTATAAATTCATATCCCTGGTTCCCCTTTTCCGATTTTATTCGTTTTGGTGTCATTTTAAAAATAAAAATGTAATCTATTTTTATAAATTTGTGTTGGATTTTTATTGTGTTTTGTGTTTTACTTAGTCACTGTTTTGTGATTTTTAAATGCTTTACACATATGTCATCTAAGTTAAGCGTTGTCACTCGTTGCCAAGCGACCAAGGGCTGAGCTATGTTTAATTTATTGACACCTAACTGGACCTAAGTGGAGGTTAGTGGCCTATTGCTAAGTGTAGGTACTTGCCTGTCCTTACCAATAATCCACTTTTCAACTCACAAATATTTTGCAAACAAGATTCGCAAAAATTCACAAATGTTCACAAATATTGCACACCGTGATGCACAATTATATGAAACCTATAATTTGCCCCCATAAAACACACCTATACCAGACCCCTGGGGTCAGGGGATCGTCACCCTGACACCTTATGCCATTTTCAATTTGAATTTTCAGCCCCGGAGACCATGTCCTGTAAAATAAAATGGTAGGGCGCAACTTTCTAGTCAGGATGTGGTCAGCCAATTGCAATGCCTCTTTTCACATGCGTATTCATCAAAATTTGCAAATTTTGTGAATTATTAATGGCCAGAGATATGGAAATGTATTTGCTCTTAAATAACTCCGAAACTACTCAACAGATGTACACCAAATAACAAAAAACACAATCCCCGTACCAGCAGCTAGCTCTCTGCCAAATGTGGTGTAATTCCGTCCAGTGGTTTGGACTGTAGACATGGTGACAGGTGTTATGGGAATTAACATGGGAAACGCAATGTTTTGAGCCCCTTTTTCTTGGCTCCCACTTGAGGGATCAGCTCAAAACTTCTTGTGCTCAAAAAGAATCATTGGGCCATTTACTTGGAAAATTTGGTGAAGATCCATCAAACAGTCATACGGTGACAAAGATATAGGCAAGTCAAAAAACACTTTTCTTTGGAAACATTGTACCTAACTATAACTACCTACTGGTGAATATATATATATATTCTTCACATCAATAAAAATCCACGTCATCCACCAGCTGCAACCCCTTGCGCACATTCATGGCACAGATTTGCTTAGGAGAGAATGAACATCTGCATTTATTCAGTGCTGCTCACCTTGAGTGAAAAACAAAAAGTGTTGACGCTTTTCGGCTGTCGCCTTCCACTGGACACTGATCCTGTTCACATAACCACTACGTATAGATGTCAAGTCCTTTGTTTGTTTATACAACTACATTGTTAGAAGTATTGTTTCAGCCATCTATGAATGCAGACTATAACATTAACAACCTAATTCTGACCCATGATATTGTCTCATAGACATATTTCTGTTGCTTCTTTCATAAGGTTTATCAATTCTTCAATATTACATATTTCAATTAATTTACAATTGATAAAAATATGTCACCAGCTTTGCATATCATTATCATGAGTTCCATTCAGAAATACTAATGCACTATCTGACCTAATAATTTCAACTTAGACTGCGTCCACACATCCCTATGTATCTTTCTAAATCATATACACCTGTAGGTCATCCACTCATTTAAGTGTCAATGCATCATGTGTTCCGTTTTCCTCAAAATTAATTTGTGCACAGTATGTCATATCTACTTGGACTATAGTTACTCAAACGGATGCTTTTTCTGAATTGTATAACAGTGAGAACATTGTGGCACATAAATATCCAATTTATGCGCATATCTCACTGTCAATGCATCTTATGTCGTTCAGCTCAGTCGAACCCCCTTATTAATAAAGTGCGGTGCAATATAATAAACCATCTCCAATATATAAATAGCGCCAAAATATACTTGTTTGTGCATAAGAATAGTCATATGTGGGATATAATCTCCCCATGATCCGTTTGGGACTGTCTTTAAAACATTAATAAAGTGACATGTGCTGTGCAAATTGCAATTAATATAAACAGACAAAAACATTTTATTAATATTATCTCTCCACAGTACTAAATATGTCCAAAAATATGAAACACTATTAAATAGGAATTATTAGCATTTTCTTCAAAACCACATTTTTTTATCCTATAATAGGCGAGTAAGGTGCTATATATACATATCTGCTACTTGTATGCTGTACTCATACTTCGCATATGTGCATCACATGAATGTCCTCCTGATATGTAGTCAAGTCGATGTTATACAATCTCAGGACTCATCTCAAACATCTCCATTGCTCTATCCTACTAAAGTGCAACAACTTGTAACACCACATAAATACACATCATTGTGCAAATTTCGCCATATATAGGACAGTTCTTCAACCTTATCGTAATCACACTTATTGTTCACTGGTTTTGCCCACCGACAGAGACGTCTACATTCAGGTCGGTAATATGTACAATAGTGTTCAATTTTCATATATTTCTCATTATTGGATGCGAGTAGCCCTTGTATCGGACAACTCCAATTTGAGGGATTTCATCTCATTTTCATTACATTCTCTCTTTATTAGAGATAAGCATGCAACTCAGCATCCAAATTATGACCCCATGGTTTCTCCGTTCCTAATGTTAAAATAATTCGGGACTCACCTCTTCTGAGTTCTAATGTTCTGTCTCCAATCCTGGGTCCCAATTTAATCTGTTTGATCCCATAAAAGGTTAGACCACTGCAATTTCCTTCATGAACCTCCCAAAAATGTTTAGCTAGTGGGTATGTTCTATCATGATTTTTAATTGCTCAAAGATGTTGCAGAAACCTAATCTTTAACTTGTGGATGGTGCTTCCCACATGTTTATTCTGACAATCACTTTGTGTGATGTAAATGACAAAATCTGTTGCACTTGTTATTCTTTCTGTGGTAGTGATCTTCTTCCCCTCCGTTGTTTCATATGTTTGCATGTTGATGGCATATTTACAGGCTTTACAGTGCCCACATCCCCAGAAACCAAGTCGTTTTGTCCTTTTTGATAAATAAGCTCTGTGTTAAAAGGTTTCCTAACAATTTAATTTTACAATACATGGATTTTACGATACTTGGATGTTGAGCAATCTTGTTTCCAATATGTTGGTCTTGTTTTAATATATGCCAATTGCGTTTCAATATGGTATTTATCACGTGATGTTGGCAACTATATTCCAGAAACAACCTGGGACAGGATTGTTCATCATTCTCGTTGTTATCTTTGTCTTTCTTTATATGTGTGCACCGCAGAATTTGGGTTTGTAAAGTAGATCCTCCCTTTTCTTACATTTGACTCTTTTATATGCATTTGGGAGGACCTGATGTGGATATCCTCTCTCTCTGAAAATCTTTGTATCATTGCTGCTATATCCGTTTCAAATATGTGATCATCAGAACAAATCCTACGGGCACGTCAGAACTGACTGTAGGTATGCTCCACTTTAGTGCTTTGGGATGCCCACTATTACCATGTAGTGTTGAGTTACATGCTGTCGGTTTCCGATAGACAGTGGTTTCAAGCTTCTCTCCCTTACCCTCCAGTGGGACATCCAGGAACTAAATTCTAGTTTTATTCCATGTTGCAACCAAATGGATGGTCAAGTTATTCTTATTCAGTATATTGATATATTCCTGTAGTTTATTCTAATGTCCGTCCCAGATAATGAATAGGTCATCTATAAATCTGACCCACAGCACTCCATTTTCCATATAAACATTCATCTCATCAGACCAGCCCACTTCTTTTTCCCACCTGCCCATTTAGAGGCTGGCATCTGTTGGGGCAAATGCTGCTGCCATTGCTGTGCCTTGTTTTTGAATAAAAAACTCATTATTGAATATAAAAGTGTTGTGGGTTAGACAAAATTATAATATAGTTACCAACATTTCCGTATGTTGTACAAATTCAGTCTGACTTGTTTGCAGAAAGTACTTGCAAGCTTCAATGTCAAATTAGTGTTTAATGGATGTGTATAATGATGAAACATCCATTGTTACTAAAAGGTAATTAGTTTGCCAAGGGATATTGTCAATTTTTGACAGATAGTCTGTAGGGTCCCACAGATATGACGGTAATTCTGTGACATATAGACAAAGAAAAATATCTAAATATCTGGAGGTGTTTTCTAGAAGAGAACCAATCATGCTCACAATTGGTCACCCAGGCGGTCATTCTTTGTCTTTATGAATCTTAGGTAAAAAGTAAATACATGGAATCCTGGGGAAATCAACTTTCAATTATTGATATTCTTCATACTCTATACGTTGGTTCTGACAGCCACTCATTTAACATCCCATGACACTTCTTTTGGTGATTCATGATTGGGTTACCTCTTGATTTCTCATAATGGTCACAATTATACAGTTGATTCTGGGCTTCTTCAATGTATTGATCACAATCCATAATTACAATATTTCCACCTTTATCTCAGGATTTGATAATTATGGAGTTGTTGTTTCTCTCCAATCATTGGGGGTGAAATTTCTCAGGTTCTTACTCTTATAGAACATTTTTTTCTTCATCCGTAATTTGTCAATATCTCCTATGTCTAACTCATGGAAGATGTCAATGACATTGCCATTCGGTAAGTGTGGATTAAATTTACTTGGTGGTTTAAAGATGCTGGGAATTGAGTGATCTGTGGAAAATCCCATTGATTCCAGTCTTTCAATCTCGTGTTGACACCCCTCTCTTGTTCATCATGTGGATTTTCATCTACTAGGTCATTGATGACCATCAAATCCAGAATATTCCTAATATCAAGGCCTGAATTTGCTATTCTTCTAGTGACTTGAATATCTTGGTCCGTGGGTGGTTTTGTAGAATGGTATTTCAACAGGCAAAGTTTTCTTACAAATTTAGAAATCTCAATTCTTGTCTCAGCAGAGCTCCACTCTATAGTTGGACAAAAACTTAGGCCTAAGTTTAAAATTCTCTCTTGATCAACTGTTAATATTGTAGATGTTAATAACCCTGGTGTTTATTGCGTTCTCCATGGATAATGCAGGGGGGCTACTTATTCTTTTTTATTCTTCTTCCTCTGCCTCGTTTTGTACCTCCGCGGCCATGCCCCCGCCTTTGTTTGACTGTGGGGTGGCCATTTGTATTAATCTCATCTCCAATTGAAAATCCAGCTTGTTTCGCTGTGCTTCATCAGCTGATGATCCTGGATCCGAGCTCACATCCATACTACTATTATTGGCAGCCGATTCATTTCCAACATTCATTTTATCTTTCACTCTTAGCGCATTGTACCTGCAAGCAAATGTATAGATCCTACCATGTTCGTAATCTAACTTGTCTCTGTTGAATTTGTGCGATTTTCTAGGTTTAATTTCTTCCTCCTGTTTGGCGATATGTTCTTCTTTTTTACCTAAAAATATTTTAACCTCCTCTTGGTTGGATATCTTCTCTAGATCTTTCATGAGCTTCTCAATGATCTCAGTCTGTTGCTCCATCCACCTTTTTTCATGTGTTGTTAAGGTGCCCATGAGTTTTGAGGAACATGTGGCCATGTGCATTGTCCACACCTCTAGCAGGTCTGGATCCATATTCCCAAACGTGGGCAGAATTAAAACGCGGAGTCCTCGTGGCACTCTTCCACACTCCGGTATTTAGTCAATGATGTCATTTCCCACCATTTTATAAATTCTGAAATTTGTATATATATATATATATATATATATATATATAGCTACATTTCCACATGCTAATCATTAATTTTTCATCTCAATAACTGGGATATGGGAATTTTTGCAATGGGTTGCCCACTGGGGCACGATTTGCAGTCTGACCTTATTTGCATTTTTACTATAATGTGACTTGAATATTTAAATTCATATGGTTTTTGACAGATATGGTAGGTCTTGCAATACTGAGCAATATGATAATTTGACCACTGAGGCTGAATTCGTTTTATGACATCTGCTAGATGACTGCTTATTTTTGTTTCATCTGTTTATGGAATTTTAAAGTTAATTATTCATTCATGCACACCGTGCACACATACGTATGCAATGGATGCCTTTACATTTGTATATCAACTGTAAGAAATGGCGTTTGAGACACAATCATATCAGTGGTGAGACGTGCTCTCAGTAGATGTGTGCGATCCTACATGGCAGTGTTTCTAGAAAATTAGATTGAGATATGTGATTAAAATAACTGAGTTGTTGCAGTCCAAAGTGTGATAATATTCATTTCAAGCAACAACCAGACTTTTCTGATTCTCGTGGGTTGTAGAATCATAAAACGGGAGGAGGGGAAGAAGGGAAGAGGAAGAAAGAAACATGGAAGAGAGTAAACAATTACAAACCATACCAGTCCAACAGCAGTAGCACGCAATGTTACAAAATTCCCCTAACACAAAGATACATGACCCATCAGGGCAATTGAAAGTAACAGATTTTTAAGTGGTGTGCAGAGTCTCTTTCATATGCGTGTCGGTGGCGTGGCTCTGAGCAATGACACTATGCTGCAGGGAGGTGTGGAGACCGGCTAAAATGGTACCCCAGTTAGCTGAGATGGGGTATTTACTGAGCCCCAGATTGTCTTTTCTGTGTAGGGCCACGCCCTCAGCCCAAGCCAATGTAGAGACAGAATGGAACCGGGCCTCTAATGTTGGGGCTCATGGGACCTCGCCCCACAGATAATGAGGCATTTAGCCACTATGAGTCCCAAGTCCAAAAAACGTGTGTGAACTCTTTTTTTTTGCCTCTGTGATAAAGACCCATTAGGCAGGATTCTGAGGTATGCAAGGCAGGCCTCCTCATGCATGGGGATAGATGGTGTGTAACTCCAACCCGGTACTGTAAAGAGGAACAGGTCCATAACGTGGAGAAAGTCAACATCAACTTGATAACAACGAGGCAAGCAGCATCTGTTCTGTTGAAATATTGGATAGTTTTAGTTGGGGTCAAATATGCTCTAGGTACAATATATTATTGGATAAGTCGAAACTGCGTGTTTCAGGGGACATGTGTTGGACCTGCTAACAGCGCAGCCCATTCTTTGTCCGTGCAAGGATGTTATAGATCTGTCTCCCAAATTCAGCGTAGTTTGAGAGTGATGTCGCCGAGTGGAGGTGCAGCAAGTCAGACTAGCCAAGGTGTTAGGTGGCGACCCGTGCCCAGCACATGAATGTTTTGCATGGTGAGATGTGGTTTGGGTTCATTTGACATGTCTCCTCATTTATGCACCAGCACCCCATCAAAGAGTTGTACACAAGTAAGTGACCTGGAGCAATCCCTCATCGGTCATCAAACACTCATATAGAATGAGAGTGCCGTCTCAATATAGGTCACCCAGTGTGTGGAGACCTGCTTCGTGCCAGGCTTCTGGCTTGGTTGGGGGGTTACAGCTCATTCCCTAGGCATTCCAAATAAAGCTATTCCTGGGGCGTACGACATGGTGGATCTAGTGAGCTATCTACAGTGACGGAAGAATCATTAGGCCACTAGTAGGAGTTTAGGGTGTGGCAGTGGTAGATTAGAGCATGGATGCAATAGCTGAAGGACGGCAGGCTGACTCCAGGCAGGCACATGCGTGGTGATGCCTGTAAGCTGCAAACCCGCTATCCGTTGAGCCACCCACTGGAGTTGGGGAGGAAGAAGTACTGTTCATAATTTGCCACCGCCAATCCTCCCTAACCAAAATGCAGCTATAGCTTTGATAGTGCTACCCTACAACAGGTTTTGCCCCGGATAAATCCCCGGAGTAGGTGGGGCAGTATCACCATTTTTAGATGTGCAATGCATTCTGCAACAGACATTGAGAGTGTGCGCCAAAAGGCCATCTGAGATTTCAGTGGCATAACAGCCCCTGTGAGATTGCCATTCATTATGTCTGAATCCAAATGGTATGTCCTGACACCGAGTTATCAAAAAGATCGCGGGCTGCCAGGTGACCAAAATATCATTAATAATAACGTTCTGCTCCATAAGTGTGGGATAAAGGGAAATAGACAGAATTTCATTCAATTGAGCTGCAGACCAGGGAGGCAGCCGACTCGGTTGAGCGTGAGCGTGACCGAGAGGTGAATGGAGTGGACACCCAGATGTAAAGGAGTAGGTCGTCCGTGTACAGTGAGATTGTATGAACGCTGTCACCCCTGGGTATGTTCCAGTCCTCAGCTTGCGTATGCATTGCAAGTGCCAATGGTCCCATGGCTAAGGAAAAAAGTATGGGGGAAATTTGTCAGCCTTGTTTGGTACCCCTGTGTATTTTAATCAGTTGCAATATAAGATTGCTTGTCTTAACCCTAGCCGTTGGCAGTGTATATAACAGGCTCACCGACAGAATTAACCTGGCCCCTATAGTGTACGTGGCAGTACTGCAACCAGGAAGGCCCACTCCAATGAGTCAAAGGCCTTTTCAAGATTAAGGCCCCCATTGGAGGTGGAGGTCTCTCCGCCGACAGGCTGGCAGGGAAGACCACCACATTATGAGTGTGGCGGTTTGTCCTCTGCAAAACCGCCCCATCCCCGCTGGTACCGCCAGGGTGGTTGGACAGCCGGGCCAGAGATCAGCATCTCTGACCGGGAGGTCCACTGAAGACTGTTGGTAGTATCACAAGTCTACTTTCTGCCACGGTTTCTGAGAAAACCCTGGCGGTAAGGTTACCGATGACAGGAAATTTCCTTCCTGTCACCGGCAGATGACTCCCCCAACCCCCCTGAAACTCCAATACCCCCACACCTCATGCATGCCAGCACACCCCTCCTCCCATCCTCCCTTCCATAACAGCAGCCCCCTCCTCCTACCCACTTCGATAACAGCACCCCCTTCCCCTGCCCACATTCCCTGGATACACGCACATGCACACACCCACATACACCCCACATACACCAATTCACTAACACTTACATACACGCATTCAATCACACGCATTCACTCACACACATACATACACGCATTCACTCACACTCATTCACACAAACATTCCAACATGCACTCACTTCATGCACTCACACAAACATGCACACAAACACCCATACACACATGCATATAAACATTCATACACACTTACATTCACAAACGCAGACAACACCCACCCACGCATACACAACACCCCACACCCTCCCATACCTCTCCCCTGTCGGATGATCGATTTACCTTGTCCAGCGAGGAGGTTGTCCGTCGGGGAACAGGAACAGGCATTTCCACCGCCGGCAGCGCACCGCTGGCAGCACACCGCCATGAGGACACTGCCAGGCCGTATTACACGTCGCAATACAGCTGATGGAGTCCTTTTGGCGGGTGGGGCCAGTGGTGGAACCACCTCTGTGCCTCAAACTGCCTGCACGACTACTGGAGGATTTCCACCCAAATTGTGGAGGAAATCCTTCAGTACTTGTGGTCTCCTGCGTCCGTGGCTTCGGCGGTCTTAGGAAAAGTCTGCCAAAGTCATAATGAGGGCCTCAGTACCAGGCATCAGCACAGAGCCAGTTGTCTGGAGTATACACGAGGAGGCAAAAGAATTGATGCAAATTAAGCAAAGTGTTGCGGGCAAGGACAAACCTGTTTTGGTCAAGGTGTATCGGTAAAGGAACCAGGGGAGTCAGGCAATCTGTGAGTATTTTTGCTGATATTTTATAATCCATGTTCTGCAATACCTGAGATCAATGGAAACCTAAGGCTGGCAGGTCCCTATCCGGTTTGGGGAGGGAGATGAGCATGGCTTCACAAGGGTAAGTTGGGAGGTGGGAGGGCGACCAGGCCATGTCTTCAATTTTCTGTAAATGGGGAGCCAGCTGCACAGCATACATCTTATAAAGTTGAGCAGGCAAGCCATCCGGTCCCGGTGATTTACCAGTGGGTAGAATGTGTATGGCCTCCTGCAATTCAATTGGGGTTATGGGATCATCTAGTTCCGCTTATTATTCTGAGGTACTACGGAGATATGTAATGTGGGTCAGCATTCTGTGTCCTCTGATATAACGTGGTGTAATGGCAGGTTAATCCCTTATGGGTTTCCTGGTGGGTGTAAAGCAAAGTGTTGTCGGCAGAACGTAGTGTGGTAATGGGATGTTGTGGGTGTTCTTGCCTGAACAGCCATGTCGAAGGGAACCTGATTTGTCAGCTGTGGCATGGGTTCTAGTGGAATGAGCCTCGTAATTGAGAAAACAAAAACTGCTCGATCAGGGTGGCATGGGTATGCCGTGCCTCCACGAGAGCGACCCAGTTTAATGGGTGTTGTGTGGAACAGTTTTCGAGGTCCAGGAGAGTGCGTTCAATCTGGGACAGTTCCCCCTCCAAGTGGTGGCGCATTCCACCATTCACTCCCAGGTAGTGTCCTCTGAGTGTCACTTTCAGTACGTCCCACTTGACCAGACGTGATGAGGCAGTACCTGTGTTTAGCTCAAAGTACTCCTCAACGGCGTAGTCCAGTGCCGCTCAGAATGGGGGAGTCTTCCAATGTTGCAGTTTGCAATGATAGATGACTGCTTATATCGGCTGCTCATGTGTTCTGAGACTCTCGATGCATGGGGATCTGTACTCATGATTTGGGGCTGTTGTGTAGCCATTTTAGTAATAGCTCCATGCACGTTATTTTAGCACAAAAGGCCTGCCATTGTGCACTTTAACCTAGAAATATTTTATTCAGCTTTGTTTATTATTTTAACAATAGCCACATTTGCGGTTTCGTTTTATTTCTCTCTATCTAGCTGTTCTTTGCTTAGGCCAGCACTGTGTTCTTCAACAAGCAATCTGTGCTTCTCTCAAGGCTTCAGTAAGATAGGTTGCCAGTAAAACGTGGTAATGCTTTGTCTCTGGCATTCATAGAAACATACATATTGTTATGTAAGGACATTTTCTCAGAACATCAGCTGTTTTATTATAAAAACACCGCCTTGTTACATACATGTTAGAGGCAGATTCCAGCCAGATGACCACGACTGTATGCTGATTTCTGAATGCCTCGCTATAGCTGCTTATGCAGACTTTAGGCCTTTTCTCAGGTATGGGGGATGATGTCTTCCCAGGGGAACCCAAAGGGCAGATCTAGAGCTTAACAGGCTGTGCTCTAATATAGCCTTGGTAGAATTTAGTCTATTGACTCTAGTGACAATATGGTAGCGTTATTTTTATGCTTCACTCTCCTTATCACAATTTTAATCCTGTCATGCTATATCGTCCTTGTTATTGCAGTACATGCTTTATTATCTAAGATGCAGTTCTTTCATTAAAACCTTATTGAAACATATACTGCCTCTATTTGTCAATGTATATGTGAGACTAATGTAAAGGAGAGAAACGGATGGGATCTGAGTGACCACGATTTCCCTGAAGAGTCAATTGTGTCATGCGCTCAGCTGCCCAATCTTCCCTGCTCTTGGGTAGAGATGAGGCACTGCTAGTTGGCTGGACCAAAACCCGGATTGGGGTGACAGGTGTCACCTGTAGTGGGTTAGACTCAGTCCCCAACACCACCGGCAATTCTGCCACTCAAATCCAGTAGTCTCATTAGAATAATGAAAGCCTACACGACAGGTCAATATTTGAATATAAGCAGTTTTTCCATGTTTATGCAACTGAAATATATTTTGTATTTATCATTTATTTATTTTATATTGTTTGAACATTGTGGAATGTTGTGATGTGCAGTAATGAATTTGAAATCATAAATTATGATGTCACACGTAATCATCTGTATATTGATGAGGGACTGATTTGAGATGTAACAACGGATTTTCTCAGTGTTTATATGGATTTTTCTATTTATGTCACCCTGACAAAGGCTCATTCAGAGCAGAAAAGCACTGGGAATGGAATCTTCCAGCCTGCAATAAAATGTTGGGATAGCACGCTACCATGGGGGCTCGTCTTCTTTGATTGTTCTGTCTCGAAAATATATATTGCGCCCTGACCATGCTCAGTTTTTTGTGAAAAATTGTATTGCAAATATTACTTTGATATTATCAATGATGTTATCAAAGATGTCATGAGTGTTTAATTTGTGGGGTAATTAGCAATGCATGGCAAGGGCGCAAGCTATAGTTACCTTAGGGTATTTGAGATACCTCTAATAATAAACAGTGAATTTCTATGGTTTTGTACGCTTAAAATGTGAGCCTAATTATAACATCCTCGTAACCTTTAGTTTTTTAAGTGAATTTCTATAGGTTTTTATAATTCTCTTTCCCTACGTATAAAGTCCATGTACCCTTTGTGTTTTTCTGCAATTTTCTATGGTATTTTAAATGGAAAGTAATTTTAATTACTATATGTTAATCCAACCACCAGGACCTGGCCTGCAGCAAATCTCTGTGGCCAACCCCCTATAACCACCCAACCCTGCGATGCGCAGGGCCTTCGTAGATGCAGACTGGGGTTGGCTGCAGGGCCTGTCCTGCAGCCAGTCCCGGTGGCCAACCCGTATAACCCCCCGAACACTGTGTAGGGCTTGGCATACAGCAGTGGTTTGCTGCAGGACCTGGCCTGGGCCAGGCCATGCGCCCAACTCCTCTAATCATCCAAACTGACGCTGCGCACAACCTTTGGCCATACACAGCGGTAGTTGGCCGCATGTCTGCATGCCCCCATCCTCGCATGATTTTGGCCCCGGGGACCACATCTACCAGGGCCTAGCGTTCTAAAATTTATTTTTTAGGGGGAGGGGGCCCTACGGCCAGTCCCTATGGCCAACCCCTATTACCACCCAACCTCGTGCGGCACCCGGCCCTCAGTTGTGTGCAGTGGAGTGGGTGGCAGGGCCTGCGCCAACACCCCTAACCACCAAATCTCATGTTGCGCACAGCCTTTGGCCATGCACAGTGGTAGTTGGCCGCAAGTCCACATGCCCCTCTCCCCCTGCCGATCTCGGCCCCAAGGAACCCATCACCCGGGGCACGGCCTAAATATTTTTTTTTGGGTGGGTGGCTACGCTTCTCTCCCCAGGTCGATCTTTTTTTTCAAATGTTATTTCTTAAGGCTTTTTAAAGTTTGTGTACACATACATTTGCGATCAACAATAACAATTTCGTCCATTAACCTCAAAAGTAAAGTACAGTCACCCCTGGCATTTAAACGTCAATATTCGCTGCATATCATTACAGATTTAGTAAGAGTGATTTGGAATGCAGAGAGGTGGTGTATTGACAGAAGACCAGGTGAGGCAGCATGTTGTTCATCTCTTACCATCACTACCCAATAACCAGGTGTGTGGGCCCGTAGATACTAGAGGCTGTAGTGAGTGGTATTGCACTTGTAGGTATCCTTCAATGTGTAGGTGGCCACTTCGTTGTATGCAGTTCCTGCATGTGTTAGTGAGCTTGCCCTCTGTCTCAGCATCCGATGTTAAAGTCAATAGATAAGTTTGTAATGGGTCCCATAGATCTTTAAGCCGAGACCATGGGGCTAAAAAGTCAGCATACTTGGTCATTTGTTCCTGACAGTTTATCCGATTGTGTAGCCAATCCTTAAATTTGGGTGCTTCCCACTCCCCCATCTACAGGCAATTCTGACCTTTGCCAAGAGAATTGCTCAGCGTTACATAGGGCCAGATGTAGCAAACTTTTGCGAGTCGCAAATGGCCTGAATCGCAATTTGCGACCCTGCAAAATCGGAAACGGGATACAAAAATCCCATTTCCGACTCGCAAAATGCGACGCGAGCCATTACCGACTCGCAAAAATAGCGACCCCATTTTGCGACCCGAGTCGCAATTTGCGAGTCGCAAACCAAATGCAATAGCCACTCGCAAATTGCGACTAGTCGCAAAAAGCCCATTTTGCACTTCCAATTTACCACTAACTCAGAGCAGGTGGTAACCAGAACCAAAGTATAAAAGGAGATCCAGAAGGCACCTGGGTTACTCAAGATGGCGGAGATATATGTGATAGCAATGAGGAGGAGATCCCACGCCGCACAGCAGAGGAGGAGGAGGAGCCAGAGACAGGAGAAGATATACAGAACCAGGCAGACACTTTTCCAACAAACTGAGGAGGAGATTTATGATAAATACAGACTTAGCAGTGCAGCAATACTAGATTTAATAGATTTACTCAATCCGCAGCTTCAACGCCAGACTGTGCGCGGCTGCGCCATCCCTACACATGTGCAAGTGCTATGCTCACTGCACCTCTTGGCCTCGGGTAGCTATCAGGGGGTCATTGCCGTGGCAGGTGGGGTATCCCAAAGTGCACTCTCACGGTTCTTAAGAGCATTCCTAGATGCCTTACTCACACACATGTCCAGATACATATACCTACCCAGGAATGAGGCAGAAATCAACAGCACCAAGTTGGAATTCTACAGGATTGCCAACTTCCCCCATGTCATAGGGTGTGTAGACGGGACACATATACAAATATGCCCTCCTGCAAACCTGGAATATCTGTTCCGCAACCGGAAGTGTACCCACTCACTGAACATCCAGGTGGTATGTGACACACATTATGTTATCACTGACATGGTTGCCAAATTTCCAGGGAGCACACATGACTCCTACATTTTCAGGCACAGTGGGATACACCAACGCCTAGAACGTGGGGAGTTTGGAGACGGATACCTCATAGGTATCGCTGAATACACCGTGAAGACATACACACAGGTCAATGTGGAACCCATCAATGCCCAGCTAACATTGTACATTTTGTGCCAAACAGGTGACAGTGCATATGCACTACGACCATGGATACTTACCCCGTACTTAACACCCAGCAATGAGACAGAGAGGCGATACAACAGTGCACATAGGAGGACCCAAAATATCATAGAGAGGACCTTTGGACTGCTGAAGGCAAGATTCAGATGCCTCCACAGAAGTGGAGGTGCCCTCCAGTATACCCCAATAACCTCTTTCAAGATAGTTGGCGCATGCGCTATACTGCACAACATTGCCACCAGACGTGGGCTACCTCTCACCCCAGAAGACCCAGATTCGAAGGATGACGAGCAAGAGCTACCACATCGCCATCATGGGGATAGAAGCATTGCAAATCAAGGCAGACTGAGACGGGACCACATTGCAAACAAATACTTTGGAAGGCACATGCTAACTGTCACCACACTCACTAATGTCACACACAAAGAGTCCAGGTGTGAAGTGGAACAAACAAGGAATTTAATAATGTGCACCAAAAAAACTATATGCATAAACTACAGTTCAGGGGCTGTAAAAGTCCACCTGGCATGAGGACACATTAACCTCATGTGCCTCTACTCCAGGACAGTGCGGAGCTCACCCTCTACGCCGGCCTCACCCAGCATGGCTGGTTCCTGGTGTGTCAGCAGTGCTCTGCCTTGTGCTACCACTGCGCAACACCCTGGTGTCACTGGCTGAGACATTGCTAACGGTGGAGGCCTCCTCGCTGTCCTGCGGCGTGTCTGCCGTGCCCCTTGCCACCTGCCGTGCCTCCATAAGATCTATGGCGTGGCTGAGACGTCCCAGTCCACGTGCCACATCACTGGCAAAGTGGCCCATGTCCACTCGGAGGCTGACCGTGCGCGTGACAGGCCAGTGGTGTTCACTGCCAGACTGACGATGGAGGCAGACATGCGGTCCAGCCGGTGCATTAGTTGCCTGTCACGGCGCCTTGCACCCTCTCTCTCAGTGATGAGTTCTGCCACCAGTTGTCTCATTGAGAGTGCTAGGTCGCCAACATGGGTATTGAGTTGTTGCAGCTCTGTGTTTACCAGTTGCAGCCCACTGTTCTGGTTCTGTTCCATGCGCCGCATGGCCCCTGATATGTTCCTTATCTCCCATGTCTGCAAGCGCTGACCACGTAGGAGTGCAGCCTCGGCGGGCGACATGGAGGCGTCCCCTGACTCAGCCTGCGGCACTGGAGGGACATTTAGACATCGCCTGCGACGCAGTGGAGGCTCCGTGTCCTCTACACCGGCACTGTGGCTGGGACCGGGTGCTGGCTCACTCACCAGTATGGCAATTGGTGCATCAGGAGGGGACTGGGTTTGGGTGGTGCAGGTCCCTGTGGTGGCTGGTTCTGAGTCCTGTGCAGGCTGGTGGCTGACCTGTGGCCCCTGGACGCTTTGGCTGGAGGTGGTATCGGGTGGGAGACCTGTGGGACATAGGGAACACACTGTCAGTATCTACCATCTGTTATCAACTTCCTAATAAACTGTTGCCTATCAACTGCCTGCTTGACTACATTGCCCATAATGCACCATGCAGGTGGTTGCTACTCTGAAATGGAGCTATTTTGGTTGTGCATGCTGCTGTGTACAAGGTGGGTGGGGGTATGGCATATATGGGTGTACATGCATGTCTCATGGTACTCACCGGTTGATGGTCCTGGCTCAGACGTGTCCAGCTCTCCCATCCCGCACACTGCCTCTGGCTCCAAGGTCTTCTCCACTCTTTTCTATAGGGGTGTGGGTGGTGGTATAGTGGATGGTCCCCCTCCCGTGCCCCTCATCTCCGGGAGCCGCTCTGCCACCCTCTCCTTGGTCCGGGAGCGCAGGTCATACCACTGTTTCTTCAATTCTTCTATACTCCGGTGGCTCACACCCATGGAGTTGACCTTGTCCTGTATTTCGGTCCAGATCCTTTTCTTTTCCACCTCTGGCACACTGAGGGCTGCCCTCCCAAACAGTTGTTCATGGTGCTGGCAGCATTCCTCAGTCAGCACCTCCAGTTCTTTTTCTGCAAATTTCAATTTGCGCTTTCTAGGTGTCTCTGCAATGGTAGCTGCTGTTCCTCCTGTTTGCAGTTCAGCAGTTTAAAATGGGTGTGATCCTCCCTCCTCCCAGGTGTATTAGTAAACTTCCTGGCTGTGATGTCATCATCAGGAGCCAGGAAGTGTTTTCCAGAGTGTTCTGTTGCACCTGCATTCAATTTGCAGCACAGTCGCAATTTGCAACACCCACTCGCAATTTGCGTGTTTGTTTTTAGCGCGGTCGCAAAAAGTGACCTTGCAAACAGCGGACTCGCAATCTGCGGTGTGACTTCATTTGCGAGTCGCAAATTGAAGTAGCTTTTTCTTCTTGGATACCATTTAGCGGGTCGGAAATTGCGAGTCGCAATGACTCGCAATTTCCATCTCACTAATTTTTTCCTACCTACATCTGGCCCATAATTCCTACAGTGTTGGTCAATATCTTCGTTATGTTCTAGCACTGCTGTTAGTGGCGTAAGTTTAATATTTTGTCCAATCATAAAGGCCAGCACTTTTCCCACCTCTTTCCAGTATGCCCGCACCCGTGGGCATACCCGAACTAGGTGAAGAAAATCGTCTCTACTCATCTTGCATCTAACTCACAGTCATCAGCACGTAAATGTAAGCGGTGCATCCTAACAGGTGTGTAGTAGAGACTGTGTATAAATTTATAGTGTATTATTCTCAGCCTGCTACTGCAGGATAATACACCATTTTGCATACAGCAAAACCGCTACTGTTCTTCCATAATGGAGAGTCCCAATTCCAACTCCCATTGGGCATGAGCTCTGGCGGTTTGAGAAGGACATTCTCTTTGGACGGTATGGTATAAGGTCGAAACGAGGTGTTTAGGACCTGTGAGCATGAGCAACGTGTGTAGGGTATCTAAGGTGGGGAGTTCACACGGAAATTCAGTGGTACTTGCCCTCACGCTATTATATATGCGCAGGTCTAGAAATATGTCCAAAGGAGTTGGGTCTTTCCCCTCAAACAATGCCTCCGGTGTAATAAAAATGCTATAATGAAGTAAATCCCCCCATGTGAAAAGATCATATTTCCGCATCATCTTTCGACAGGTTGCTTCATGTTTAACAGGGAAGGCTGGGTGATAGGACAGTGGTAGTAGCAGAGAGTAAAGCAGGGGTTTACCTAATTTGGTGGCTAGTTTATTCCACGCAGAGGATGTGCATGCTACCGTAGCATCTGTATGAGGGGGGGGGCATCTTTGCTCACAGGTAGGAAAAGGGAGGTATAGGAGCCATGTATCCCTGTTCAATTGCCAGATGTGGTCGATATGGAGTGGGCCTATACCAATGTATGGCAAAGTGTTCCTGCGAACAGAGAAAGTAAAGCACCATATCTGGGGCTTCAAAGCCTCCCTTGGAAAATAGCCTTTGAGGGAAGTCTATGTTAGAGAAGGTTGTTTTCCTCCCCATATTAGGCAGATCAATTGTGTTTGAAGCGTCTGAAAGAAATGCTGGCCAGGATGGTAGGGGATGTTAAGAAATAAATATGAAAATTTGGGTCGGATAACCATTTTTGTTAGGGCGATATGCCCCACAAGGGATAGTGGCAATGAGATCCACCGCATAATGTCATCTGTAATTTTAGTGAGGGCTGTCCCATATCTCACACATATAATTTCCCTTGGGTCACCCAACGCCATGATCCCCAGGTAGCGCAGTTCAAAGTAGCACCATTCTAAAGGAAAATCTGGTGTGAACGGTATGGTAGTAGGCAGTAGAGCAAACAACTGGTATTTGCCCCAATTTAAGTGTATTCTGGAGTGCCTCCCAAAGTGAACAAATTCATGCAATGCCGCCTTCAACATTATATTGCCTGCATATAACAAGATTAACATGTGGTGGGAGGGGTAGCAGAAAGCAAACTCACAGTGATGTTGGTGGAGCTTCGCTGCCAGAGGTTCTATCATCAACGTGAAGAGTAGTGGCGATAGGGGACATCTCTGGCTTGTACCACATGATATCGCAATGGGTCTGAGTCTCCATCATTTACTCTAGGTTTCGCCATTGGTTGGAAACATAGAAGGGCTATCCACTTCAGGAAGGGAATTCCATCTGTCTGAGCCCTTCATGAGGTAGCCCCATTATAATAAATGAAAGGTTTTGGTGCAATCTAGAGAAGCAGCCACAGTGGCAACGTCCAGGTCAATATCCTGTAAAAGCGCAAAGAGAGTTCTCAAATTATGTGAAGTGAACCATACCTGGTATAAACCCCGACTGATCAGGGCTGACCAGAAAGGGCATGAGGAAGGAAAGTCGGTTAGCCAGTAGTCTGACAATTATCTTAGCATCACAACTAATGAGTGACAGGGGCCTGTAGGATTCACAACAATCAGACAGCTTCCCCGGCTTAAGCAATATAATAATGCTGGCCTCTCACATTGCGGGCGGGAGGAGGCCCTTTTCACACACATCCTGATAGATAAATTTCAGTATTGGAATCAGTATATCTATATATGGTTTGCAGAATTTGCGGGTATCTCGTTGGGGCCCGGAATCTTGTTTGACTTCTTTTGCATAATGGCCATTCTATTTTAGTCCTCCTCAAAGTCTGCAACCAGAAATTGTCATTGGGCGCCACTGAGCCACCCCAGAGCCACATTCTCAAAATATTTGTCTATGTCCCCAGTCTGCTGGTTTTGAGCCGTGTGGAGCGTGTCAAAGAATGGAGTGAATGTGTGCAGAATACTCAGCGTGTCTCTATACCTTGCGCCATCAGGATCTCATATCTCTAGGATGTTGTTAGTGTAGTGTGGTTTGCAGATCATGATCACCAGTGTGTGTCTCGGACGTTCAACCTCGCCTAAGTCCTTGGTCCTTGCCCGCGCATATTTACCCTGATAAAAGACCTCCCTCTCTGCCTTCTCCTGGTATTCTGATATGGCAAGAGGGATCTGTTGTTCCAAATGGGGATCTGGAGTGGAGCTCAGAGCTGACTCCAGAGTTTTTTATCTGGTTTCTATCTTACTGAGCTCCCCTCTTATTGATTTCACAATTCCTCCTCCTTTAGCTATACAGAGGCCCCACACGGTGACTTTGAAGGCCTCCTATGTTGTGCAAAGATGTTGCATGGAGTCCTCATTGTAACTGAAAAAGTCAGTAATTTCCTGCCTCAGTTCTTCTTCAAAAGGAGTGTCCAAAAGCAGGGTAGGGAAGAACCACCAATTAGTACCAGGTGGCAGGGGAGAATAACTCCAACAGTACCGGAGCGTGGTCAGAGTATGTGCGTGCCAAACAGGGAACCCTCTGTATCCAACTATTTACCCCTTTAGACACTAGCCAGAAATCTAACCCTGTCCGGCTATTGTGTACCCCAGAATAAAAGGTACCATCCTTGCCTGTGGGTTGCTGGACCCTCCGGGCATCCATCAAATCATTTTCAGTCATGATCGCTTGCACAAGTTGTGCCCCTGCTCCGTGATATATGGGGGGGTATGTGATTTGTCTAATGCCACATTCAGTGTTATGTTAAAAGTCTTACCCCATAGGACATTTGGGAAGCCAATATTCATAATCAGGCCCAGAGTCTGTCGCAGAACATGGGGTCATCTGTGTTGGGGCCATAACAATTAACAAAAGTGATTAATGTCGAAGCAAGCCTCCCCCACTTTAATGTGTATCGCTTCTGGTCATCATTTTTAGAGCCTATTGGCATACATGGAACACCTTTACGTATCAGGAAAATGGTGCCTTGTGCATAATTGGAAATGGTAGACAATTGCCTATGAGATGACTATCGGGTTGCAAACATTGAAGTTGCAGAGTCTTTTAAATGTGATTCTTGTATAAGACCAATATGTACATTATGTCCTCCAGGTAAGTGAGGATATGTCTTGTATGGGTCGCCCAGCCCCCTGATATTCCATGTGAGGCAATTGTATGTCACCCCCTATTGTGTTGGTCCAGGGAGTGCAGTCTCTAGCCATCACAAGGTAGGTGTATAGGTGTGTATAGTGTACAACATAAGTGAAACAGCAAATCTAAGTATGATGCATAGTGTAGTGGTACCAGAGTTAATGCATGTGTACATAGTAACATTTTAAACATTCCCGCAGCCTCCCATACTGATGGCCCAATCCTGTCAGGAAAGCATAACCCTCCCTCAAATCCTTCTAAATGTCAAAAATCAGAGAATTAACACAATAACACAGCTTTTGTAGCTGTAGTAAAGGAAGTTGATAATAGAGAGAGATCTCTAGAATGGGGCAGACATCCCAGATGAGAGATAGATAAAAAGAGAATAAGAAAAGGCAAAATATTGAAGTGTACAGTAGATAATATAGAATAGAAAACAATTAATAATATAAATCTTTAGAACTGAAGCTGGAGATCTCCCGTAAGGGGTCATCTAGAGAACCAGTTAAGTCTGCCCGAATGACCGGGGGTGTCCAGGGAGCAAGATATGGTCCTGTATGTGGCCTACAGGGCCCGGATGTGTGCATTTCACATAGGGGGGGTAGGATGCAGCAGCATGTATCATGGAGGTGGGAAGACAAATAAGCATATACAATCCACCCCAGTTTAGCTCAGTAATGCTTCTTTAGGTCAATTAACTTGGAAAAACAGGCCTGTTATCACGTCCAAATCTGGGGGGCAAACAAAGGGACGGCCACATATTTAAAGTTGCCCAACAATCTGTCTCCAAATTAGGGGTGGCCAGTCTGGACACTTACCTTGAAGAGTTCATCGGGGACTGGTGTGGGCCGTTACGATGCATGAATTCTGTTACTTGTTGCGGAGTCGTGAAGATGTGTACTTTATTTTTTAAGGAGAAAAGGAGTCAAGCTGGGTAAAGCAGTGCAAAAGATATGGAGGTGACGCATAATTTCTGTTTGACCATTGTAAATTTCCTCCACGCCTCCTGTACCGCCATTGTGAAGTCTGGGTAAATAGTCACTGTGTTGCTCGCAAATCGTAGATCGCGTTGTCCCATGCCAGATGGAGGACGGCATCTCGATTACGATAGTTCGATAGATCGCGAAGTTGAGCAAGGCTAGATCTCAGCGATGCCTCTAATGGGGCACCAGACATACAGTTTCGATGGTCCGGCTCAATGATAAGTTGGTTCGAGAATGATTCCGTTCTCTCCACATATTCCTCCATTTTTCCAGTAATAATGGATTCCGGAATCCCCAGAATTCACAAGTTTTTTCTATGAGATCATACTTTGAGGTCTTCATTTTTGGCGGCTGTGACGCTTTCCATATTTAACAATGTTTCTCCTTGGGTGGAGATAGTGTCTTCCACAGTTGATACCCCTGTTAGGCGGTCATCATGTTTTAGGAGTTTGTGCATTATAGTGTCCATGCAAGCACACAAATTATTCATTTTGTTTTCACTAGAGGTTAGACTCTGTTGCATGGCCAGGAGGGGGGTAGCCATGTCTACGTTATTGCCATTGTTCTCTGGTGGGGCGTTTATCTGTGCATTTTGGAAAGAAGAGGCGATCTCGCCTTGTAAGGTTTTACGCATGTCAAAGTTTCTGCGGCCCATCACTCTTGCCCCTGGTGATATTGTGTGAGAGAGGTCGCTGGTGGCAGGCGGTGGCAACACGTTCTCAAGTGAGAATAGGAAGCGGTAGCAACCGTACAAAGTTTCTAGGCCTCGCTGCAGAAGATGATTCGGGCAGCCTGGGCCTTGAATCAGCGGTGTAATAGCCATTGGATGCTCAGTCCCACCTCACCCCTCGAGCGGTGCTTCCCTGTAGGGAGGCACGAGCAGACTATGGGCCTTTCACCATGACATGCAGTCCAGTCTTATCCATGCATGCATTGTGCAGTAATGGTAGGTCATCTATGAGCAGGGGCAGTAAAATGGCAGTGCGGCAGTGTTCGCCCCTTCCTTGATGGTCTGTGGCTCTGCCCAGAGCAGAGGATGTCGCAGGCCTTAGTAGCAGGGCCACAAGCTGCCCAAGATCAAGGGTCACCGGGACAGGGACTCATTGTAAGTGTCCCGCCACCAGCGGAGTACAAGATGAGCCACACCCCGTAGGCAGTAACCAAGCGTGGCCCGGGCCTCCTCCACAGACAACACCCAGTACACCGGAGCAGGCACAGGTACAGGGTCGCGCAGTCTGCAGATCCACCCTTTTTATCTCTAGTGGCATGGCCCCCGCACCCAGCTCACTCACCCACAGTCATCTGGGCTCTTCGATGGGCTCGGCAGTCAGGCTACGTGCCGCTCCCCTTTCGCCAGCCAATGCTCCTCATTTGCCCTGTGTCATCTCGAGAGGCCTCCACATAGTTCAATAAGGTAGTCTTCTGTTGTATATGCCGGCGAGCGCAGCCGACAGAGTCTCCTTCAGTCTCACAGCAAGGGGGCGGCTCTCTCCCTCAGTTCATCTCAGTGAGTATACTTAGGCCTGAATGGCAGCCGCCATTTCCACAATGTGCATCAGAGTGATGGGACACGCTTATACCAGGTTCATATCTTTGATATTCGTTATTGACCTGTTTCCAATGTCTCGTAAGATGTTACCCCAAATGGGGAAGTTTAGTGGGGAGGAATGCAAGATGATTCTGGCGGATTATGCCCCCGACATCAGGAGCCTCGTGAAGATGTGGGCATCTTGCGCACTGCCTCTCTGGCATCCTCTCCTCAGGTCAATCTCGGCCCCTGGGACCTCATTCCCCGGGGGTTGGCCATGTGACCTGGGTGCACACCAGGGAAGCCAATGACAATGTTGGGGACCGTGGGGCTCCTGTGTGAGCCGGCATATCTGTCACAGAGAAGAGAGCAGCTCCCTCTCTGTGAGCGCAATGTTTCCTCTGTTTCCCTGCCTGCCTCACCATGGGCAGGGACACAGAGGAAACCTCCGCTCACAGCAAGTGAGAGATTTTTGACAGCTCTCACTTTCTGCGAGTGGACTGATTGCTCTGACTTGGTGGCAGCTGCCAAAGCTGCAACCAAGTCAGAGCAAACTGCTATCTCATGATGATTACCCCAGGACACAGCAGGAGCCGGCCCTGGGGTGGCGGTCCCCAGGGCCATCATTGGCTCCACAAGGGGGGCCATGCAGCCCTCCTCCCATGTTGGTTTTTCCCATGGGAGGTGGTGGTCCCCGGGGCTATGGGTTTGAAATGGACCCCCTCCTTTTAGCCCCAGGGAGGTGGTGGTCCCTCCAGTTGCGGACAGAGCAAATGCCCCCCTGCATTGGATTTCAGTCAAGGCCTCGGGGAGGTGGCTGTCTTGGGGGCATGCGGGGGCCCGCATTAGATGTATTTTGAGCACTGGGGAAGTGGCGAACACCAGAGCTTTGGGGGGGCAACACGGCCCCCCTGCATTCAATTTCAGTAAAGGCCCCCGGGAGGCAGCAGTCTCCGAGGCTGTTGGGGGACCACATGCCCCCCCCCACACTGAATGTCAGTAAATGCCCGGGGAGGTGGGGGATCCACAGGCTGCAGGGACCCACCATTAGTTATATTTTGAGCCCTGTGGAAGTGGCCATTCCGGGGCTCTGAAGGGGCTGTGTGGCCCCTCACATTGAATTTTATTAAGGTCATTAGGAGTGTCGCGTGGGCTCTCATTATCCTAAATGAGACTACTGGATTTCTAGGTAGCAGGGTCCTTCCTGGTGTGGGGGACTGAGTCTGACCCACTTAGAAGGACCTCTGTCACCTTCAATCTGGTTTTGCTCCGGCTAACTAGCAGTGCCTCATCTCTCCCAAGGGGAAGGAATGATTGGGCAGCCGAGCACATGACATCCTTCGAACTTCTCAGGGAAGTCGTGGTCACTCAGGTCCCAACCAGCTCTCTCATTTACAGTATGATCTCATATACAAATGACAAAGGCAGTTTAAGTTTTATAGATTGTTTTTAATAAAACGACTGCATTTTAGATATTAAGGCGTGAGCCGCAATAACCAGAACCATACAACACAGTAGGATTGAAATAGTCACTATGAGAGTGAAACATAAAAACAACGCTATCATGGTGTTAATAGATTCTATTCTCTCTCAGTAAGTTATATTTTGAGCACAGCATGTTAAGCTATTAACTTGCCTTTCAGTTTCCCTGGGAAGACATCAACCCTCATACCTGAGCAAAGGCCTGCGATCTGGTTCAGCATCTGCAACACGGCAGTCAGCGTCTAGTTGTGGTTCCCTGGGCGGAATCTCCCTCTTGCGTGTATTAGGACAAGGAAGTATTTTTATAACTAACATGTCAGTGTGATCACAAAATGTTCCTACGCAAGAATGTATCCAAAGACTAAACTCCTACCACGTCTATCGGCAATGTACCAGACTGTATCCTTGACTGGAGCCCAGAGTGAGCAAGAATGTGTTATGGAGAACTCCAGCGCTGAAGTAGGCTAAACAGTGTGATATCAAAAATAAAACAAGACCGTAGAACTGGCTATTTGAAAAAAAACAGTACAAAGCTAAATAAAAATGCATTTAGAGCAAAGTGCACAAAGGCTCAATGCTGCAAGCAAAGGAATAAAATACACCCAGGGCAAAGTGCACAAAGGCCTATCGCCTGAAGCAAACGTGCAAAGGATACATTTACCCGACCACACTACACCCTTCCCTTGTCGGTAGTAAGTGGTTCTAATCAAACAATAATAATACGCCCCAGATTTAAAAATACACACAATATATATTTCGACAAGTCCAGAGGACAGCAAAGCACAGATCCATATTTAAATTTATAAGCATGTGACAGTAAAGCCAAATCAATATAATGTCATTTTAGAAGAAAACCCAATTTCAAAAGGCAGCCACGGAAAGCAGGATATCCTCCACTTCGGCAGATGTCAACACCGGAAAATCCACGCCAAATACTATCATGGAGCAGGTGTGTTCCGAAGCCCCAGAACCATCCAAGGCGCCACCCCGTGTAGGGCCTATGAATGAGACAATACCATCTTCCTCCAGGAAGGGAATCTCATAAACTGCCTCACGAAGCAAACGCGACCGCAGTGCACATGTCTGGAAATGCGCCCTAATCGGGAACATCAACAGATTAGCATCAACCACTGGGGGGCGCTGCAGTGAGAGACAGAGAGCCATTGCATGTTCAAACGAGCATCAGAGGCACCAAAACACGGGTTGCACACAATCCAAAACTGGTCGGAATGACAGAGACCAGTCACACTCCAAATGTCCCAGGAGTGTTGCTCCAAAATGCTGCATCATGCGCTCACGACACAGCTGCGCTGATGGGAGCGCCCATATTGGATCTTGTTGCGGCGGGACAGCCATTGCGGAAGAACAACAGCAACAGCAAAACACCAGCCAATAAAGCCAAAGTGATCGGAAATCCCCCAAAGATGCTTCCAAAAATAGAATGTATAGCCGAAGGTATCAAACCGAATATAGAAGAGAAGGCATGAGCAAACCCAACACCAACGGCTTTGAAAAAATGTGCAATTCCAGCAGTGCTGGATGCATTAAATATACGTCCCACGAGTTCACCAAAGTGCCTCGGAAACTTAGGGGGTCATTCTGAGTCTGGCGGGCGGCGGAGGCCGCCCGCCAGACTTCCCCCCTCCAAAATACCACTCCGCTGTCGCAAGACCGCTGAGGGTATTTTGGCTTTTGCACTGGGCTGGCGGGCGACCGCCAAAAGGCCGCCCGCCAGCCCAGTGCAAAAACCCTTCCCACGAGGACGCCGGCTCAGAATTGAGCCGGCGGAGTGGGAAGGTGCGACGGGTGCAGTTGCACCCGTCGCAAATTTCACTGTCTGCAAAGCAGACAGTGAAATTCCTTTTGGGGCCCTCTTACGGGGGCCCCTGCAGTGCCCATGCCTTGGCATGGGCACTGCAGGGGCCCCCAGGGGCCCCGCAACAACCCATACCGCCATCCTGTTCCTGGCGGGAGAACCGCCAGGAACAGGATGGCGGTATGGGCTGTCAGAATCCCCATGGGGGCGCAGCGAGCTGCGCCGCCATGGAGGATTCTAATGGGCAGCGGAAAACCGGCGGGAGACCGCCGGTTTTCCACTTCTGACCGCGGCAAAACCGCCGCGGTCAGAATGCCCTGCGGGGCACCGCCAGCCTGTTGGCGGTGCTCCCGCCGACCCTGGCCCCGGCGGTTCCTTACCGCCGGGGTCAGAATCAGGCCCTTAGTATTTAAAAGGGACTGTATTTCTGCCGATGACCTCGCCACCTGTAGTGCGTAGGTCTCGCATGCAGATGTAAGGGCCACATGCTTTTGAAACAATAGAGCCTTTAGTCGACTCAACTTGTCGAAATTCACCTTGGAAGTAGCTATGTGAGCCCAGATGTCTGCTACCTCCTTAAATGAGTGGGGGGAAACAACACATTTCCGTAGCACGTAACGGCCTTGGTGACAACAACCATGTAAACTATTCCGGCACGCATGTCACAACAGGTTTCACTGTTAAGAAGGACGTAGCTGCCGTTTGAAAGCACCTGGAATGTGTTTTTAATCACGGGGACTGGAACTCCCTTTAGATAGCAAGCTAAGTTCGCAACCGAGGCATTACACGCCCCATGCAAGGACAGCTGCTTACAAACCATTGAATGGCTCACAGAAGTTTCACATTCGCTACCGCTAAGAAAAACCTCCATCAGACCATTAAGACATCTGTATAAAAAGGGAAGCTCCCACACCTCATGTATGTAACTGTCTCCCAATTTCTCATATCTGCCCACCGGAATATGCTTCAAACAAGAAGTAAATTGCAGAGTAGAAATAGGCAAATTTATAACCTCGTGTATTAACCATTCAGCCGACGGAATCTCAACCACAGTAAAAGGCAACTTTTCCAATTTTTCAATATTCAACATGACATATGTCGCCTCCTTTTTAGCCATCAACTGCTGCTAAAGTGTCTAATTAAAGGAAAAAAAATCTCTGTGGCTCTGATGTGCTGCCACAGAACGCGACCCGCCTTCAATGTCTGTAGAGTACAACCCAACTGCATAATGGACCGCGTTTGACTCTGCCCATGATATAAAGAAGACATATCCGATCTAATAATGTCTATAGCAGAGGAAACAATATTGTCAATCATATATACACGGTCGGACAGAGTATGCATTCCATTATCCACAACAGACAATGCTTGTTTCAAATTTTCCTGATCTATCTGGCTCAGCCGGGCCGCTGCCTCCTGTTGTGAAAGTTTCCATATCTCATTGTACACTTCATACAAAAAACGTTTCTTCCGGGGCACTCTTGGACCTTGCAAGTCAGTATAATTAGACATTAAAGTGAGATGTGTCTTAACTGCATCTAGCATGGATGACTTTAACCATTGTTGACGAAGTTTCCCCACGCTATAGTTAGTAATGATATCAGCATGCTCTGGTGATATGTAGCGAGGGTCCGCCCTACTGGTCCTGAAACCTCCCGAAGAGGTGACAAAACGTTGATGACACCCATTAGTGTCTATGGGCCACAATAACCACCCGCCCGGACGTGTCAATGAAGTGTTAAGCGTACCATTCTGGACCCAGTCTGTAAGCTCACTAAACGTGGCATTTATATAATGTTGCCAATCTTTCAGTTTGGAAGGGACAGGTATGCCAGGCATATTTAACTCCTTAATCGTTGCTAAGCCTAAACAGCTAGTCTGTTGTACAGTGTCATTTAAGAAAATCATCTGGATAGGAATAATGCATGCCCTAAATAATGTGTCCCTACCCCGTATTTGCCAATTTTTTGTTCCCCAAACGCTTTTCAAATGAATGGTTTTGGACCAGTATCATACCCCTCAAACGATAGCTTGGATACAAACAAATTAGAATACAATAATTTAGTATCAGTCAACAACATTTGCTTGTTAACATGCGGAGTAACTCTAAAATAATATGACTTAGCATTCTGTTGATGATGCCCAGAAAAATATGCAAATTTGTCAGAATAAGTTTTAGAACTCCCCTGCGGAGGAATCGGGCAATGTTCCCATTGCATATACTCAAATATTGATTTAGGGCTACTGGCTTTATGAATAAAGTGGTGTCCATAATAATTGTAACAAAACATGTCACCATAATTATCTCTAAACTGGTAAGCATCTTCATTTTCATAGACAGTATAATACTGCAATTCTGTCAACATAGAATCAACTGTCTTCACATCCCAATCATCAGATACAATGCCTGGCATACCAATATCATTCATTGATAATTTGAGAACATACGGTATTTGAATTATTTCAGTGGGACCATATATATCAAACATTACTCTATCCCACACAATCCCATCCGGAATTGGTACAGCAGAAATGTTCACAAAGGACAAGTCTCTTCGAACCATATGTGATGAAAAATGCGGTTTCAACACCTTCTCCACCTGCTCAATCTCAGATTGCTCAGGAAGAAAATGACCATGTATCACCAGAAAAAAGGTGACAACAAACCCCAGCCATAGGAAAAAAGCCATCACAGTCATGAAAAGCCACAGATAGTTCCAAGGAACAACAAAATACGTATGTTTGAGCCAATACAGCAGCTTACGTGGACCCAGGGCTGGTGTTGAAGAGGACGAAGAGTCCGACACAGTATCATCATTGTTATTAAAGCAGCCGGAGGCAGTTCTCGCAAAAGGTGTAACCGTGAACAAAGGAGCAGATTGTGTCTCACGCCGTGGTACGCTGTAGATAACACCTTCAGTAACATCAGTAGTCACAGCAACTTGATCAAAAGATTCCAAATTATTCGCCGTTAGTGGAACAATCGCAAGATCATCTTCCACCCTCCCCAAGCTCGGAGAGGAAACAGTGTCGGTCCAAATCACCTGAAGCGGAACATCTTCCCCAGTAGTGAGAGGGATTCGGGAACTACTGGGCGTTCCTCTTGGTCTGCTGTGCAGAATCGGCCACATGTTGTAACTTGACATTGTCGATGGATACAAAGCGATTTCCTTTGGCTCCTTGCAGCGGCGGCAAAATCACAGTTCTTGTGCCAGGTATCCCCAGTACAGGGACTGGTGCTCGATACGAAGGACCAAATTCTTTTTTCACTGCGACCTTTTCACGCACAAGATCCCCAACTCTGGGAATCCAACCAGTAGACGTTACTGGTTCATCCTTAATTCCTGTGGAGGCAGCACTGGCAGAAGAGTTATCTTCACGGAATTGTTGTAAATCCTGCAAAACAGTGACACAATCACTTATGTCAAAGGGCGTATCTGCCGCCTCCACACCAGGACCATCTAGATCTGGAACAAACATTTGTGTTCCAAACAGGCACTCATATGAAGTACGACCCCCCAGGGACCTTCTAGGCAAGTTATTCAGTGCTCTCTGTACTCCATACAGGTGGGCTAGCCAGCTATGACCCGTACCTATAACTCTGGCCGTTAAGGATTGTTTTAAATCGCGATTTAAACGCTCCACAACAGAATTTCCCTCAGGATGAAATGGAGACGAGAACTGGAGCTGGACCCCCAACAAAGCCATGGTTTCCCTGAATGCCTTAGAGGCAAAAGCAGGGCCCGGGTCCGAATGAAAAGCTGCAACTGCATATGTATCGACAAAGATGCTCAAATCTTTAATAACAGTCCGAGCGTCAGCCGAGCGCTGTGGCCATACCCACACAAATCTGGAGCACAAATCTACTGCTACCAGTATATATTTGTATGCACTATCTGGGGTCAACGGACCACAATGATCCAAGTACACACACTGTAATGGTTTATTTGATATTAGAAGGGGCATCTGCTGCAGGCGTCTAGCATGGAAACTTTAATTTGTTGACAGATGTCACAACAAAGGACATACTGTTTCATCTCTTTATAGAGGCCAGGCCACAAGTAACGGGCCTGTAGGAGTGAAATCGTGGCTGCCACGCCAGCATGTGCAGATGCCGCCCCCTCATGAGCTGCAGTAATCAATTGAGGTCTCACAATTTTATTGGGCATGTCGCGTACACCAACACCTAGGATCTTAACCTCAGCGTTCAGCATACTACCCATGGAATAATGATATTTTGAAGGGAATCCCTTAGGATATGGTGTGCCATCAGCCGTAGCCTTTATGGCAGCCAAAATCTCTGTGTCTGGTTTGGAACTCGAACAAGTTACTGCGGCCAGAGTGGCAACTGCCACTGCTGATTTCGCTGCTTCATCAGCCAAAGTATTGCCAGCAACGTGTATTCCAACGCGCTGGTGTCCAAGTGTATGCACAACATGGACCTTAGGAAGCGTTTCCTTCAGATCCGCAACCTTCCCCCACAGTAACCTGTGTTTTATGGTGTTGCCTTTGGAATCTCTGAACCCATTTAACCTCCAGTAATGTAAATCTTAATTGAAAGACTGAACGCAGTAATAGGAATCGCACACAAGCAGTGTAAACTGTGCCGGATCCGCATGTTCCAAGGCTAATAACAGAGCTTTCAGCTCAGCCAACTGTGCCGTACAGTCTCCCAAGGTCTGTGTATAAGTATGTTGGGGGCAGAACTACCCTCCATATGGCCGCTCACCACCGCACATGCAGCAGAATACTATTGTTTAGTTCCCACCGCAGGTTGCGCAGAGCCATCGGTGTACATGACCACTTGATATTGATCAATAGGCAACGTTCCAGCGGGAACTGGGTACTCCATTTCATATTGAAGGAATTCCTGAGTCTGCAGTTTTGGGTCAAAAATGTAATCTACATCAGTGGCTGTCAAAGACGTAGCCCATTGTATCCATCGCGGGTGTAGTGCTTTCGCTTTAGTAACAGCCTCTAAAGCTGGAATCGGGGAAACGACAATGATGCGTTGGCCCTGGGTAAGAGGTCTTTCTTTAATCACAGTCATCTGTACAGCAGTGAGAATTTTCTCAGTTTGTGCAAAATGTTGTTCTGCAGCAGAATACAAGTGGGACTTGTATCCTATTGGGACTGGCCCCAGCTATAACCCTGATGACCAGATGTGTCTTATTGTCCCGTGTGTGTAAATGCTTTGCAGCTAAGAGATCAGTTTGCAAATCTCGAAGAATATGTGTATGCTCAATCGTCCAAAATCTACTCGAAAAATTTGGAGGAATCAACTCGTAAAATGGCTTTATACATGTAGCATGATCCGGAATGTAAGTTCTGCAGAAATTTAGAAATCCCAACAACGACTGAAGTTTCTTAATCGTATTAGGAGGTTGCAACTGTGCACATTTTTCCAAAAAGTGTGGCGCTAAGCTCCAGCCCTCATTCGACAGCTCATATCCCAGGAAAATGTCGCTGAGGAAGGCAATTTTCGACTTCTTAAAGTTAAATTTGTAGCCAATTTCGGCAAATCTGACAACAATGCGGGCTACCCGCCTCAAATGTTGTAGTAACTCGTCATCCGTCAGATATATATCATCGACATATGACAAAGCTTTAGGGTCCAACTCTTGTAAAACTTCAGTCATACGAGCTGAAAACAGTCCTGGGCTATTCTTATACCCCTGAGGCAAACGACAAAAAAGTTTCTGAGAGCCAAACGCACTAAAGCTAGTGAAATCCCTACTTTCAGGCGCTATATTCTGGCAGAAGAACCCATTCGAGATATCTAAAGTGGTTTTGTACTTTTTACGCACAATATTATTCATGAGCGCTGTGCTATGTGAATTTTGTATAGCATATGTGCGTGTATGACCGTTTAAATGTCTGTAATCTATCACTATCCTATAAGAATGGTCCGGTTTAGCTACTGAGAATAAGGGATTATTCATCGGCGAGACACAGGGTTCAATTATTCCCTGGTACTCCAATTGTGTAAGAATGTTCCTCACCGATGCCCTTGCTTCAAATTTTATAGGATATTGCGGTTGCGGCTGAGGTTCGCCTTTAATTGGAATTACATGATAAGGTGAATCCCCATCCCACCCCACATGATTTCTATATAAGGCGGGTGCTTGTGCCAGAGCCCATTCAATGCTATAGGACTCTGCGAGTTCTCCCGGAACAAGTGGTGAGAACAAAGGTGTAATAACCTCCTCCCCAACTGGACAGTCGCGAACAAAGTCTGGGGGCCAATCCCGTTCTGCAAGCAGAATGTCATACAATTTGACTACACGATCCCAAAAGATGGCGTTTATAGTGCGTTCAATGTCCCCTTCTAATTGTAAAATTACTGTATAAACCCTATCGGGATCAGAGACACGCATATCTGCTGTTTCGACTTGTATGAAGTCATCAGTTGCTTTCACCTCCAGATGCTCTAGAAGATTCTGGCAAACTATTGTTACCTCTGCCGCGCTGTCTAACAGTGCTAGTGCCCATGTCCTGTTCTTAAAGAGAACTCTCTTCTTGTGTGGCATGTCTAACTGAGACTGCCGCCACCTTTTTCTTTTTAAACTGCTGTTTCTGTTGGACCGGTTTCTCTTCCTTCTTGACAGAAACCTCCGATGAGCCTTGTGATTCCTGTCTCGGTTTCACGTACTCTGTTCTCCGCTCTGATCGCCCACGTCTCTCATTTCTCTTTTCCGATGAGTCCTGAAAGGAATGAGATAGGCGTGTATCAGTATATTGATATCTATCAGGCATCTTCAAGTTATCCCTATTTCTGAGATCATACCTAGCCTGCGGGGTCTCCGGTCATTGAGATTCTCCCCTTTCTTTTTTAGGTGTCTGCTGTTTTTTCTCCCAGCGCTTTTTAGAACCCTCAGGTTGCTGTTGCTTAGTAGTATTCTTACTACCCTTACTCTGAAACTGTGGCTTTTGCGGTCTAGCCCCTAGGCTATCACGACGATACTTGAATGCGTTTCCGCTATTATTCTTGGCAGTTCCCGCTCCTGATTTAGTTGCGGGACGTCTCAAAGACGCATACGCACTGCCAGTGCCACTGCCTCCCCTTTTAGATTACTCAATATAATAGAAGATACCGTGGCAAAATTGCCCATCAGTTGCATTCCTAAATCTAAGGCTGGGGCAGCCCCATATTCATCTTGAATTTGTTTGAGTACCTCCAGTAAATTATCCAATGTCGGAGTACCGTGTGCCGTAGTGTAGAGCGCGGAAAACACCGTGCCCCATGTATTACAATGGTCCACTGTAGAAACCATACCAAACGGCAAACACATCGTTAATATTCTATGTTTATCCAGAGGTCCCGTATGGGGAAATACTGCTTCCAGCGTATTAATTTTCTGTGCCAGCCAAGTCTCCTCACATTTAGCCGGTACTTTACCCATCACTGAGTGCACAGTGGCCGGATTGATACCCGGAACTACTGCATGTTGTTGCGCCGGAGCAGCACGTGCTGGGTTTGTGTTCAGTGTCTGCATCACAAATTTAACTAAACGTCTATATGTAGCTGTCAATTCCGTATATAATCGACAAACTTCAGCCACTGCCAATTGAGCAGCCGCAGGCCAATAAAGGCCAGGTAGGACCATTGTTACTTAGTGGACCTAGCCTAACTGATGCTATGGTGTGGGGTAGGGCGCCATCAAGCCAATTATTATGTTCTTGATAAGATAAAGGTATTTCTAAGTAGGCATATGCCCTTTATTGTCCAGGGACATTTGCAAGAGTGTAATCGTGAAATGTGTGTGTATTCCCATCAACTGCCGGAAACACTACCCAAGAATAAAAAAGTTCTGTTCTATAGGCTGCATGGGCGTCCACCACAAATGTGACTGGACCCCCCTGGTTCGTCAGACCATGTGCTAACAGATGTCCTGGGAGCGGTTGTCGCATATTAACTGCAATGTTCATTACCTGGAGATTCGCCATTATCAAAACAGCGCTAGTTCAGAGAAGGCACACCAATATCGGGGTTTTCCTTTCAGAGTTCAAGCTTGAACAACCAACCACAAAAAAATAGGATCTACCTATATTGCGGTGGTGGAAACCTCAGCGCCACGGACGTCTCCGTTAATGGAACCGAGGAATCAAGATACATATGAGACCGAGAGAGTCAGCCGGGCCCCAAAATTAGAGCCAGACCAAACGTTGGCGGCGCCATGTCGCGTGGGCTCTCATTATCCTAAATGAGACTACTGGATTTCTAGGTAGCAGGGTCCTTCCTGGTGTGGGGGACTGAGTCTGACCCACTTACAAGGACCTCTGTCACCTTCAATCCGGTTTTGCTCCGGCTAACTAGCAGTGCTTCATCTCTCCCAAGGGGAAGGGATGATTGGGCAGCCGAGCGCATGACATCTTTCGAACTTCTCAGGGAAGTCGTGGTCACTCAGGTCCCAACCAGCTCTCTCATTTACAGTATGATCTCATATACAAATGACAAAGGCAGTTTAAGTTTTATAGATTGTTTTTAATAAAATGACTGCATTTTAGATATTAAGGCGTGAGCCGCAATAACCAGAACCACACAACACAGTAGGATTGAAATAGTCACTATGAGAGTGAAACATAAAAACAACGCTATCATGGTGTTAATAGATTCTATTCTCTCTCAGTAAGTTATATTTCGAGCACAGCATGTTAAGCTATTAACTTGCCTTTCAGATTCCCTGGGAAGACATCAACCCTCAAACCTGAGCAAAGGCCTGCAATTTGGTTCAGCATCTGCAACAGGGCAGTCAGCGTCTAGTTGTGGTTCCCTGGTCGGAATCTCCCTCTTGCGTGTATTAGGGCAAGGAAGTGTTTTTATAACTAACCTGTCAGTGTGATCACAAAATGTCCCTACGCAAGAATGTATCCAAAGACTAAACTCCTACCACGTCTATCGGCAAGGTACCAGACTGTATCCTTGACTGGAGCCCAGAGTGAGCAAGAATGTGTTAATGAGAACTCCAGCGCTGAAGTAGGCTAAACAGTGTGATATCAAAAATAAAACAAGACCGTAGAACTGGCTATTTGAAAAATAACAGTACGAAGCTAAATAAAAATGCATTTAGAGCAAAGTGCACAAAGGTTCAATGCTGCAAGCAAAGGAATAAAATACACCCAGGGCAAAGTGCACAAAGGCCTAACGCCTGAAGCAAACACGCAAAGGATACATATACCCGACCACACTACAGGAGGTGGTGTTCCCAGGGGCTGCAATGGTGCAGTGCGTCTCTCCGCACTGAATTCCATTAAGGTCCTCAGGAGGTGGTGTAGGAGGCTGGCCTGGTTTGTAACGGGTACCTTGGCTACTTACACCTTACACCAGGTCCAGTTATCCCTTGTTAGTGAATGTAATAGTGTTCTAGCAGCTTAGGCTGGTTGAGGTAGCTATAGCAGAGCAGCCAAGGCTGAACTAGGAGACATACAAAGTTCATGAAATACCACTTATATCATTTAGGTACTATATCATAAGAAAGACAATACTCATGGGGCCAGATGTATCAAAGCTTTTTGCATTCGCAAACGGTGCGAATACCCGTTTGCGAATGCAAAAAGCCATTTTAGAATGTATCAAAGGCATTCTGAATGCAATTTTAAGGAATCGCTAAAATAGCGATTCCTTAAAATTGCGACCCTGTTTAGAGAGTCGCAAATTGCGACTCTTTAAATAAGAAATCGCAAATAAGGAATACTTATTTGCGATTTCTTAAGCACATGTATCAAGCAATTCCTTAATGCGAATTTGGCATTAAGGAATCGCTATTTACCACCAAGTTGAACTTGGTGGTAACCATGAGCAAATATTAAAAATGCATTTAAAATGCATTTATAAAATGTACGCGTAAAGCACACATGCCCTTTTGGCATGTGTGCACCTTACAAGTTGTAAAAAAATATTTTGGGGTGCAGCAGAGGGGGCCTAAGACCCCAGCACCCTGGACTTTGCATTTCCAAAAATTACGAATTCCAGTTAGGAATTTGCAATTTTGGAAATGCAAAAAGTTCGCAAATATGGGCCTACAGGCCCATAGGTGCGTATGAGGCCGGTATCGCAATTTGCAATTCGGTAATAGCATTTGCGATTTTTAAGAAATCGCTATAACCGAATCGCAAATTTTATACATTGCATTTTGCGAATCAGAAATAGCGATTTCTTAAAAATCGCTATTTCCGATTCGCAAAAGGCATTCTTGATACATCTGGCCCATGGTTACTAAAAATAAAGGTACTTTATTTTAGTGACAATGTGCCAAAAATATCTCAGAGGATATACTCCCTTAGGAGGTAAGTAACATACACAAAATATACACAACCAACCGAGGGCCAGATGTATAAAAAAAAACGATTTGCATTTCTTAAATAGCAAATTTTAAGAAATCGCTATTTAAGAAATACAAAATGGTATGTATGATTTTTGCGATTCGGTAATAGCGATTTCTTAAAATTCGCAAATGCTATTACCGAATCGCAAATAGAGAAACCAACCCCATTTGCACCTATGGGCCTGTTGCGAATGGTTTTGCATTTCCTAAATTTCGAATTCCAGTTAGGAATTCGTAATTTAGGAAATGCAAATCCCAGGGTGCTGGGGGCCTAACGCCCCCTCTGCTGCACCCCAAAAATATTTTTTCGGACATGTGAAGCACACACATGCCTTAGGGGCATGTGTGCGCTACATGTCAATTTTAAAAATGCATTTAAAATGCATTTTTAAAATTTGCACATGGTTACCACCAAACTTTTGTTTGTGGTAATTGCATTTCCTAAATGCCCAATTCGTATTTAGGAAATGCTTGATACATGTGCTTAAGAAATCGCAAAAATAGATTCCTTATTTGCGATTTCTTATTTAGAGAATCGCAATTTGCGATTCTCTAAATGGGGTCGCAATTTTAAGAAATCGCTATTTTTGCGATTCCTTAAAATTGCACTGCGAATGCCTTTCATACATTCTGAAAGGCATTTTTGCATTCGCAAACAGCCGAATTTTGCGATTCGCACCGTTTGCGAATGCAAAATCGCTTGATACATCTGGCCCCAAATCAGGTAAGAAAAACAGTCAGAAAGTAGTGCAAACACTGTAAAACACAATAGGATGCAATAGGCCTAGGGGCAACACAAACCATATACTAAGTAAGTGGAATGTGAACCACTAATGCACCCCCAGGCAAGTGTAGTGTGTAGAGAGTCACTGGGAGTGTAAGAAAACAGCAAGTGTGTAAAGGAGACCCCACCCCAGGACCCAGGAAAGCAGGAGTAAAGTACTAATATTTCCCCCAAAACACACTAAAGTTGTGATAAAGGATTTTGCAAGGACAACAACAGTCTGCAAAGCACTGAAGACGGATTCCTGGACCTGAAGACCTGTAAAGGAAGGGGACCAAGTCCAAGAGTCACTAAAGTGTCCCAGGGGGGCAGGAGTCCACTAAACCCCAGATGAAGGTGCAAAATGTCTGCCTCCGGTTGGAAGAAGATGCTGGTTTTGCAGCAACGAAAGGAGGTAGGAGGTCCTGCTTTGTGCAGAAGATGTCCCACCATGTGCTGGAGGAGGCAGAGTTGTTTCATTGGCAAAATACTGCAAACAAGCCTTGCTACCTGCAAGAATCGCGGTTAAAGAAAAAGGGTGCTGCCTGGGCCCAGGAAGGACCAGGATGTCGCCGCTCAGCAAAGTAGAGAGCCCACTGGAAGGAGGGAAGCATCCACAGAAGTCCTTGAACATGCGTTCAAGAAGACTGAACACAGTGGTCATCTCAACACTGCAAAGGGACCTAGGCTCAGCTGTGCATGCAGGATTTGTTGGAAATGTGCACAGAAACCCTTGTAGCTGCAGATCACACTGTACACAGGATTACTGTCTGGGGAGGTGTGGCAAGGACTTAGCTCCTCCAAATTCGGAGAGTTGGACCACTGGACAGTCTGGGTCACTTTGGTCCACCACCTGTGTTCGAGGGCCCACGCTCGTCAGGATGAGAGGGGACCCAGAGTACCGGTGAAGCTGAAGTTTGATGCCTGCTGGAGAAGGGGGAAGATTCTGTCGACCCACGGGAGACTTCTTCATGGCTTACAGTGCAGGGTGAAGGCAGGCAGCCCCCAGAGCATGCACCACCAGGAAACAGTTGAGAAAACCGGCAGGATTGGGCGCTACAATGTCGCTGGTAGTCTTCTGGCTACTTTGTTGCAGTTTTGCAGGTGTCCTCGAGCAGTAAGTGGTCAATCCTTGGCAGAAGTCGAAGAGAGAAGTGCAGAGGAGCCCTGAGGTATTCTTGCAAGTCGTAATCTGAAGAGAAGCCCACAGGAGAGACCCTAAATAGTCCTCAGAGGAGGATTGGCCACCTAGTCAGGTATGCACCTATCAGGAGGGGTATCTGAAGTCACCTGCTGGCACTGGCCACTCAGAGGCCTCCAGGGTGCCCCCACACCTCTGAAATAAAGATGGCAGAGGTCTGAGGCACACTGGAGGCACTCTGGGCACCACCCCTGGGGTGGTGATGGACAGGGGAGTGGTCACTCCCCTTTCCTTTGTCCAGTTTCGTGCCAGAGCAGGGACTGGGAGTTCCCTAAACTGGTGTAGACTGGCTTATGCAAGGAGGGCCTCATCTGTGCCCTTCAAAGCATTTCCAGAAGCTGGGAGAGGCTACCCCTCCCCAGCCTTTAACACCTATTTACAAAGGGAGAGGGTGTAACACCCTGCTCTCAGATGCAATTCTTTGCTCTGCCTTCCTGGGACTGGGCTGCCCAGACCCCAGGAGGGCATAACCCTGTCTGTGGGGAGGCAGCAACTGTAGCTGCAGAGAAAACCCCAGAGAGCTGGTTTGGCAGTACTGGGGGTCAATAGTGGAGCCCCCAGGATGCATGGAATTGACTTCCCAATACCAGATTTGGAATGGGGGGACAATTCTGTGATCTTAGACATGTTACTTGGCCGTATTTGGAGTTACCATTGTGAAGCTACATATAGGTACTGACCTATATGTAGGGCACACGTGTAATGATGTCCCCGCACTCACAAAGTCAAGGGAAATGGCCCTGAACTATGTGGGGGCACCTTTGCTAGTGCAAGGGTGCCCTCAAACTTAGTAACTTTGCACCTCACCTTCAGCAAGTGAAGGTTAGACATATAGGTGACTTATAAGTTACTTAAGTGCAGTGAAAATGGCTGTGAAATAATGTGTGCATTATTTTAAGCAGGCTGCAATGGCAGTTCTGTGTGAGGGTTTGTCTTAGCTCCCTATGTGTGGCAAAAGAAATGCTGCAGCCCATATAGATCTCCTGGAACCCCAATGCCCTGGGTACCTAGGTACCATATACTAGGGACTTATAAGGGGGGTTCAGTATGCCAATTGAAATTGGTAAATGTAGTCACTAGCCTATAGTGACAAATTTAAAGGCAGAGAGAGCATGAGCACTGAGGTTCTCATTAGCAGAGCCTCAGTGACACAGTTAGGCACTACTCAGGCATACACATTTAGGCCACAAACTATGAGCACCGGGGTCCTGGCTAGCAGGATCCCAGTGAGACAGGCAAAAACATACTGACATACATGTAAAATTGGGGGTAACATGCCAAGAAAGATGGTACTTTCCTACAGGTGGCAGTCTCCTGGGCTACTGGGGGGCCACGTGGCTCCTCACATTAGATGTCATCAAAGTCCCAGGGAGGTGCCATCCCTACGGTTCCAAGGGGGCTGCACAGCTTTCCCATTAGATTGCATTAAACCCCAGGTGAGGTGGTGGTCCCTGGGCGCGGGGGCCACACAGTCCCCACGCATAACACAAATGATAAACCCCGGGGAGGTGGCGATCCCTGGAGCAATAATAAGCCCAAGAGTAAGGCTCCCTGTGACCCCCTTCTTCTTTTTTTAAATGCCCCCAGGATCTGGCCCACTCAGGGACTTTAAAAAAAACAAGCACAGGTGACCCTGCTTGTTTTATTTTTTAATTTTTACAGTGAATTCATGACGACGTCGCAAATTCGTCATCATTTTTAAAACTGGCTTTTTTACCCTGGCAGGGTCCCCCAAATTTTGTTGTTGTACTGAAGCCGAATTCCAAGATGGTTGCAATCAGAGCATAGATTTCCCTGCCCGAGTTAATTGTCATTCGTGAAGTCTTCAGCACCTCAGATATTCAAATTTGGATTTCCTTTAATTTCTCCAAAACTGCTGAACAGATTTACACCAAACACCCCAAAGCACAGTCTACGTACCGACAGCTATCTTTCAGCCAAATGTGGTGTAATTCCGTCCAGTGGCTCAGGGTGTAGTCATGTTCAAAGGTCCATTAGGAATTAACATGGGAAATGTAACTTTTTAGACCCCACACTTTTTCTCAGCCCCTGCTTGACTGACCACCCCAAAACTTTCCGTGGGGAGAAGAATCACAGGCACACTTTTTCTGGAAAATTTCGGGAATATTCGCTAAAACGTGCAAAAGACATACGCAAGTCTAAAAATGCCTATTTTATGGAAACATGGTCCTAACTATAAGTACCTACTGACGACCACCAGTTGGTTAGATATATATATTTATATATATATATCAACATCACACAAAAAATAAAATGATGGACAGAGTATTGAAACTTTGCAAACTCACCCCCAGTCACAGATCTGGGTTTAAACCATCGATATTTTGCTCACCACGTCATCCCAGTTTAGACCCAGCTATATGCAAATCAGTCTTGACCCTGTTCTCCATAGGAACAGTCCAACCCAAACTACTAAGCCAGGTCCTCCATGGACAGGAAACAAGCATCCTGGGACCGGTTTCAGGATATCACCCTTCATCAGCCAGGTTAACTTGAATTCAGTGGCGCAGCGAGCAAAGGAACCCACTTCTGGGCATACCCCTGCGACTTAGGGCGCACAAAGCAACATCACAAATCAAAATAAAATGATGGACGGAATATTGAAATTTATCAAACACTCACTCCTAGTCACAGATCTGGGTTTAATCCATCGTTATTTTGCTCACCATGTCACCCCAGTTTAGACCCAGCCATATGCAAATCAGTCTTGACCCTGCTCCCCATAGGAACGTCCAGCCCGAACTACTAGGTCAGGTCCTCTCTGGACAGGAAACTAGTATCCTGGGACCGGTTTCAGGATATCACCCTTCATAAGCCAGGCTAGCTTGAATCCAGTGGTGCAGCGAGCAAGGAACCGACGTCTGGGCATGCCCCTGCCACTTAGGGTGCACAAAGCAACATCACAAAACAAAATAAAATGATGAACAGAGTATTGAAACTTTTCAAACAGTCACCCCCAGTCACAGATCTGGGTTTAATCCATTGTTATTTTGCTCGCCACGTCACCCCAGTTTAGACCCAGCTATATGCAAATCAGTCTTGACCCTGTTCCCCATAGGAGCAGTCCAGCCAGAACTGCTAGGCCAGGTTCTCCCTGGACAGGAAACAAGCATTCTGGGATCGGTTTCAGGGTATCACCCTTCATCAGCCAGGCTAACTTGAATCCAGTGGCGCAGCGAGCAACGGACCCACTTCTGGGCATACCCCTGCCACTTAGGGCGCACAAAGCAACATCACAAATCAAAATTAAATGATTGACGGAGTATTGAAACTTATCAAACACTCACTCCTAGTCACAGATCTGGGGTTAATCCATCGTTATTTTGCTCACCATGTCACCCCAGTTTAGACCCAGCCATATGCAAATCAGTCTTAACCCTGCTCCCCATAGGAACGTCCAGCCCGAACTACTAGGTCAGGTCCTCTCTGGACAGGAAACAAGTATCCTGGGACCTGTTTCAGGATATCACCCTTCATAAGCCAGGCTAGCTTGAATCCAGTGGCGCAGCGAGCAAGGAACCGACGTCTGGGCATGTCCCTGCCACTTAGGGCGCACAAAGCAACATCACAAAACAAAATAAAATAATGAACAGAGTATTGAAACTTTTCAAACACTCACCCCCAGCACAGATCTGGGTTTAATCCTCTGTTATTTTGCTCGCCACGTCATCCCAGTTTAGACCCAGCTATATGCAAATGAGTCTTGACCCTGTTCCCCATAGGAGCAGTCCAGCCAGAACTGCTAGGCCAGGTCCTCCCTGGACAGGAAACAAGCATCCTGGGACTGGTTTCAGGGTATCACCCTTCATCAGCCAGGCTAGCTTGAATCAAGTGGCACAGCGAGCAAGGGACCCACGTCTGGGCAAACCCCTGCCCCTTAGGGCGCACAAAGCAACATCACAAATCAAAATAAAATGATTGACGGAGTATTGAAACTTATCAAACACTCACTCCTAGTCACAGATCTGGGGTTAATCCATCGTTATTTTGCTCACCATGTCACCCCAGTTTAGACCCAGCCATATGCAAATCAGTCTTAACCCTGCTCCCCATAGGAACGTCCAGCCCGAACTACTAGGTCAGGTCCTCTCTGGACAGGAAACAAGTATCCTGGGATCGGTTTCAGGGTATTACCCTTCATCAGCCAGGCTAACTTGAATCCAGTAGCACAGCGAGGAAGGGACCCACTTCTGGGCATACCCCTGCCACTGAGGGCACCCAAAACAACATCACAAAATAAAATAAAATGATGGACGGAATACTGAAACTTTTCAAACACTCAACCCCAGTCACAGATCTGGGTTTAATCTATCGTTATTTTGCTCACCACGTCACCCCAGTTTAGACCCAGCTATATGCAAATCAGTCATGACCCTCTTCCCCATAGGAACAGTCCAGCCCGAACTGCTTGTCCAGGTCCTCCCTGGACAGGAAACAAGCATCCTGGGACTGGTTTCAGGGTATCACCCTTCATCAGCCAGGCTAGCTTGAATCAAGTGGCACAGCGAGCAAGGGACCCACGTCTGGGCAAACCCCTGCCACTTAGGGCACACAAAGCAACAGGGTAAAGACTGATTTGCTTATAGCTGGGTCCAAAGTGGAAAAGCATGGGTAGCAAAAGAACAATGGATTTAGGCCCAGATCTCTGTACTGGGGGTGAATGTTTGGCATTGCTCAGCATTCCGCCCATCACTTGTTCTTTTTGCATATATATATATATATATATATATATATATATATATATATATATAGTTTTCATAGGAAAAGCGATTTTGTTTTGCCAATAACATTGGTGCTGTTTGACGAATCTTCACAAACTTTTCTAAACTAGTACAACAGCCGCTTCAGCCGCTTTCCTGAAAGTTTCAGGGTTATTCATCAAGCGATGGCTGAGAAAAAGGGACGGGTCCCAAAACGCTCTTTCTCCATGCAATTTCCCATCAGGATTTTGAACAGGACTACAGCCTGAACCCCTGTACCAAATTATACCACATTTGGCAGGAATGTAGCTCTTGGTCCAGAAAGAGACCGTTTTGTTATTTGGTGTAAATCCGTTCAGTAGTTTTTGAGATATAAAAAAAAAAAATTATATATAGAGACTCAGACACTTCTCAAATCTTCCTGATCTCGTGCAGAAGTGTTGGCAGCCATTTAGGACTCGGACTCAGCCGAGTCCCAAATGACAGCCTCGACGTTGATGCCAAAGCTCAGCATCGCAGCTTCACCACTCATCAGACCGACAGATCGCCTTGGCTGTGCAACGTATCACCAACACCGGCTTACGCATCACAAGCCCAGTTAATGGGATCCTCAAAGACAGTGCAACATTACTTTGCACTGCAGCCTCGCTGCATCTCTGAACCAACGCACCACATCAGCTGCACAACAGATCCCCGACTTGGATGCATGAAACGCTCCACAACAAGGATGTAAGGTACTTTGTTCTGCAGGACTGACTGGGTCCCTATAGCCAGCCTATGGTCCATCATTGTCAGCGTGAAGTTTTGACTTTGTCCCGGTGTAGTCCGATCAGATATCCCCCGTAGGCGCTTTTTGCTTCTCATTTTGGTCTTGTTTTGGTTATTGAATTAAGTTCTATGTTCCTAACCTTGCAGCAGTCCTTTTGTGAGATGTTTTCACTGTCTTACAGTTTGAAATGATGAATAAATACTTTATTGTGAGAAGGTAGCCTCTTTCTAGCCTTGTTACCCCCACTTTTGGCCTGTTTGTGAGTGTATGTCAGGGTGTTTGTCACTGTTTTCACTGTCTCACTGGGATCCTGATAGCCAGGCCTCAGTGCTCATAGTGAAAACACCAGGTTTTCAGTATGGTTGTTATGTGTCACTGGGATCCTGCTGGTCAGGACCCCAGTGCTCATAGGTTTGTGGCCTATATGTATGTGTCACTGGGACCCTGTCACACAGGGCCCCAGTGCTCATAGGTATGCATGTGTATGTTCCCTGTGTGGTGCCTAACTGTCTCACTGAGGCTCTGCTAACCAGAACCTCAGTGGTTATGCTCTCTCATTACTTTCAAATTGTCACTGACAGGCTAGTGACCATTTTTACCAATTTACATTGGCTTACTGGAACACCCTTATAATTCCCTAGTATATGGTACTGAGGTACCCAGGGTATTGGGGTTCCAGGAGATCCCTATGGGCTGCAGCATTTCTTTTGCCACCCATAGGGAGCTCTGACAATTCTTACACAGGCCTGCCACTGCAGCCTGAGTGAAATAACGTCCACGTTATTTCACAGCCATTTTACACTGCACTTAAGTAACTTATAAGTCACCTATATGTCTAACCTTTACCTGGTAAAGGTTAGGTGCAAAGTTACTTAGTGTGAGGGCACCCTGGCACTAGCCAAGGTGCCCCCACATTGTTCAGAGCCAATTCACTGAACTTTGTGAGTGCGGGGACACCATTACACGCGTGCACTACATATAGGTCACTACCTATATGTAGCTTCACCATGGTAACTCCGAATATGGCCATGTAACATGTCTATGATCATGTAATTGCCCCCTCTATGCCATCCTGGCATTGTTGGTACAATTCCATGATCCCAGTGGTCTGTAGCACAGACCCTGGTACTGCCAGACTGCCCTTCCTGGGGTTTCACTGCAGCTGCTGCTGCTGCCAACCCCTCAGACAGGCAGCTGCCCTCCTGGGGTCCAGCCAGGCCTGGCCCAGGATGGCAGAACAAAGAACTTCCTCTGAGAGAGGGTGTGACACCCTCTCCCTTTGGAAAATGGTGTGAAGGCAGGGGAGGAGTAGCCTCCCCCAGCCTCTGGAAATGCTTTGTTGGGCACAGATGTGCCCAATTCTGCATAAGCCAGTCTACACCGGTTCAGGGACCCCTTAGCCCCTGCTCTGGCGCGAAACTGGACAAAGGAAAGGGGAGTGACCACTCCCCTGACCTGCACCTCCCCTGGGAGGTGTCCAGAGCTCCTCCAGTGTGCTCCAGACCTCTGCCATCTTGGAAACAGAGGTGCTGCTGGCACACTGGACTGCTCTGAGTGGCCAGTGCCACCAGGTGACGTCAGAGACTCCTGCTGATAGGCTCCTTCAGGTGTTAGTAGCCTTTCCTCTCTCCTAGGTAGCCAAACCCTCTTTTCTGGCTATTTAGGGTCTCTGTCTCTGGGGAAACTTTAGATAACGAATGCATGAGCTCAGCCGAGTTCCTCTGCATCTCCCTCTTCACCTTCTGATAAGGAATCGACCGCTGACCGCGCTGGAAGCCTGCAAACCTGCAACATAGTAGCAAAGACGACTACTGCAACTCTGTAACGCTGATCCTGCCGCCTTCTCGACTGTTTTCCTGCTTGTGCATGCTGTGGGGGTAGTCTGCCTCCTCTCTGCACCAGAAGCTCCGAAGAAATCTCCCGTGGGTCGACGGAATCTTCCCCCTGCAACCGCAGGCACCAAAAAGCTGCATTTCCGGTCCCTTGGGTCTCCTCTCAGCACGACGAGCGAGGTCCCTCGAATCCAGCGACACCGTCCAAGTGACCCCCACAGTCCAGTGACTCTTCAGCCCAAGTTTGGTGGAGGTAAGTCCTTGCCTCACCTCGCTGGGCTGCATTGCTGGGAACCGTGACTTTGCAAGCTACTCCGGCCCCTGTGCACTTCCGGCGGAAATCCTTCGTGCACAGCCAAGCCTGGGTCCACGGCACTCTAACCTGCATTGCACGACTTTCTAAGTTGGTCTCCGGCAACGTGGGACTCCTTTGTGCAACTTCGGCGAGCACCATTTCACGCATCCTCGTAGTGCCTGTTTCTGGCACTTCTCCGGGTGCTACCTGCTTCAGTGAGGGCTCTTTGTCTTGCTCGACGTCCCCTCTCTCTGCAGGTCCAATTTGCGACCTCCTGGTCCCTCCTGGGCCCCAGCAGCGTCCAAAAACGCCAAACGCACGATTTGCGTGTTAGCAAGGCTTGTTGGCGTCCATCCGGCGGGAAAACACTTCTGCACGACTCTCCAAGGCGTGGGGGATCCATCCTCCAAAGGGGAAGTCTCTAGCCCTTGTCGTTCCTGCAGTATTCACAGTTCTTCAGCCTAGTAAGAGCTTCTTTGCACCAACCGCTGGCATTTTTTGGGCATCTGCCCATCTCCGAGCTGCTTGTGACTTTTGGACTTGGTCCCCTTGTTCCACAGGTACCCTCAGTCAGGAATCCATCGTTGTTGCATTGCTGATTTGTGTTTTCCTTGCATTTTCCCTCTAACACGACTATTTTGTCCTTAGGGGAACTTTAGTGCACTTTGCACTCACTTTTCAGGGTCTTGGGGAGGGTTATTTTGCTAACTCTCACTATTTTCTAATAGTCCCAGCGACCCTCTACAAGGTCACCTAGGTTTGGGGTCCATTCGTGGTTCGCATTCCACTTCTGGAGTATATGGTTTGTGTTGCCCCTATCCCTATGTTTCCCCATTGCATCCTATTGTAACTATACATTGTTTGCACTGTTTTCTAAGACTATACTGCATATTGTTGCTATTGTGTATATATATCTTGTGTATATTTCCTATCCTCTCACTGAGGGTACACTCTAAGATACTTTGGCATATTGTCATAAAAATAAAGTACCTTTATTTTTAGTATAACTGTGTATTGTGTTTTCTTATGATATTGTGCATATGACACTAAGTGGTACTGTAGTAGCTTCACACGTCTCCTAGTTCAGCCTGAGCTGCTTTGCTAAGCTACCATTATCTATCAGCCTAAGCTGCTAGACACCCTATGCACTAATAAGGGATAACTGGGCCTGGTGCAAGGTGCAAGTACCCCTTGGTACTCACTACAAGCCAGTCCAGCCTCCTACATTTATGCATTGCCTTCAAGTGAAGCCTGACTGCTCTGTACCAAGCACTATCATATGATAGGTACCTGTTCATTCGCCAGTAAACTGACGTATCCTAGGCAAAGCCTTTTTGTCTTCACAAGTTAAGTGCATCACATATGCCAAGGTGATGCCTCATATGGACACCAACTGTCTTGACCCATTAGTATGCAATTGGGAATGTCCACATACGCTCAAGTCCTAATATGAACAGCCATAATTATACTGCTACAGTCTTGCAAACCAAGGTTCTGGTTTATATACCCAGTACTGCCACTGTATGCCAGAAACAGCCTCATGTGGCAAGCTGTTTCAGTTATGCACTACATGCAGCTTCACCTGACTAAAAGGCCTCTATCTCTGGGACTTGTAGAATGGCCACCGGGAAAAGCCAAGATACAAGAATGCAGGCTCCTGCAATTAAATAATTAAAGTTCCTACATCTTGATTGCTATCTATGTTTATTCTATGCATCTTCTGCCTATTGCTTGGAATGGGAGGCACCATGGAGATAGGGTGGGCACGCAGAATGAGTGAGAATTATGAACCACCTTTGCCTCTGGTCGATAATGTCATTGATTGTGGTCCTATAGAGAGGCAAGGTAATTTGTTTGCCTCATTCAGTGACCTTCATCTGCTACTTTCTTCATTCTGCTTTCGGCTTTTATATGAGTTACCAATCTGTTTAAATCTCTAGAGCAATTGGTGGTGGGAGACACAGCTGTTCATATTCCAGGGTGGTGCCTCAGCCAACAAATTCATGCCATCGCTGCAACAAGTGAAAAAGGAGCAGGTTGGGACAGGATCCGAGCAGATTGGACTGTCTTGCATGATATTAGGGACATTTGAAGATTTCATAGCTGCTCTTGAAGAGACTGATAACAGGAAGATTATCAAATGCCTCAAAAATCTTGCTGGTGATGGTGTGAAAGAAGCCATGAAAAAGTGCCAAGAACTGATGAAACAGTCACACACCATCAGATTAAGAATGTTTTGAATCTCAAATCTAATCCAGTACCAAATGCTGACTATGAATGATGTTTTCAGTCAAGAATGTCAAATGTGGCTAAATAATCTATGAATTTGTGGAATGACTCAATGCACTCTTAAACAATATAAATTCAATGAATATAATGGTGAAGAAGCCATGAGGCTTAAAGTGATCGATGGATGTTGGTCCAATTCATTCAGACGACAAATGCGGAAAGAAACTCTTTATCTGGAGCAATCTTTGATGGCTGCCAGAGCTGAGGAATGTGCTGAGAGACAAGCTGCCAATATAGAGGCTGGAGGTGCCCAGAATGAGTCAGTCATGAGTGTGAACAGTACTTCAAAACAAAAGACTGAAGGACCCAAAGTGATGTCTACACGCAACAATAAGTTGTATTTCAGGTGTGGATTTGTGTTTCCACATGAAAGAAAGTGTCCTGCCATTGGTCAAATATGCAATGGCTGTGATAAAAAGATCCATTTTGTGATGATGTGCAGAGCAAAGAAAAAATATGTGAATGACGGCATGAAGACAAAATGGCCACCAGAATGTTGCAGACTCAAGATATGACTCACGCCCACAAGGCAGATCAGCAACATCGGTTAAGGAAATAGATCCTAAACAAAGTTGGTCGTCATCTAAATCAGCATCAAACAGTTCTTCAGCCTAAATATTGAGTGACAGTGAAGAAAGTGATTGTGCCATATCAATGCTCACCTCAGAAAAAAGTACAAATGTCGACCTGGTCACTTGTGAGGAGAAAAGTCATGTAAAGAAAACTGACAATCATAGCAACAAAATCATACAAACACTGTCCAAAGATTACTTTGAAAATAAATGGATGTTCAACACCTTTCACTATCGATTGCGGTGCCTTGATAAATATAATGCCTGAAGAAAAGTACAATGAACTGTCTGCGTTACTGCAGCTTACTCTGTCAAAGAACAAAGTGTACACTTGGGCTGCATCAACACTCATGAAGAGTAAAGTTTCATTTTTTGCGACAGTGAAACACAAGAAAACAAAAGTACAAGCTCCATGAGCTTCAAGGAACAGCAGCAAGGGCCTGCTTGCCCAGTTTCCACACTGCTGCTGATATGGTACTCATCTCAGTGAATTACAACATGAATGCTCATCATAAAATAGCACGTGAATTCCCTACGCTGTTTCATGGTTTAGGAAAGTTAAAGACTATGAAAGCAAAACTGAATGTTAATGAGGATGTCTCTCATGTTGCTCAGAGACATAGATAAGTTGCTTTTCATTTACAAGAAGCAGTTGAAAAATAACTTTAATCATTATTTAAGCATGACATTATTGAACATTCCAGTGGTCCAATGCCATGGCTTTCTTCTGCAGCAAAAGTGCTTAAAACAGACCATGAAGGAGCCATGTACATCTGCGTGGACATGCGCCAGGTGAACAAAGTGATTGAAAGAGAATGACATCCAGGAATCACTTTGCTGACATGAACACACAGTTAAAGGTGTCAAGGTCTTTTCTCGACTTGATTTGAATCAAGGGTATCATCAGTTAGAACTTGAAGAAAGCTGCAGATATATTACAACCTTTTCTATACATTCTGGTTTGTTTAGATATGCAAGTAACTTAGGGCCTGAATTAGGGATTGGCGGACAGGTTACTCCTTCACAAACTATCTCCAGAGGCTATTATGGGATCATAATATGGTGGAAGGGATATCCGTCACATTTGTGACAGAGTAACCCCCTCCCCTAAACTCTTAATCAGGCCCTTAGTTTTGGTGTGTCATGAGCTGAATAACTTTTCCAAGACGTCATACAACGCACCACACAATCTGTTGTTAATGCATTTAACTATAGTGATGACACAAAAACCCTCAGACAAGTATGTCAGTTACTCAAGGATGCAGGTTTAACCTTAAATGTGAGTTCAATAAGACAAAACTTAAATTCTTTGGCCATATCTTTTCTGATGGGGTTATGACACCTGATTCTGCAAAAGTCCAAGACTTGACAAATGCTGAACCCCCCTACAAGATGTTTCAATGGTACATTATTTTCTTGGAAAGGTCAGCTACTATTCATAATACATAAAGGACTTTGGTACTCCTAGGCCCAGATTTATACCTTCTTTGCCCTGAATTAGCATCATTTGTTTTACGTTAATTCAGCGCAAACTCAACTCAATATTTATATTTTGGCGCTAGACAAGTCTAGCACCACTATATTGGAGTTAAAGTCATTTTTTGCTAGCGGGAATCTACCTTGTGTCAATGAGATGCAAGGTAGGCATTCCCGGGCAAAAAATAACTTTAAGGCCCTAGCGCCTTCTTTATCCTCCTGTGCAAAAATGGTGCACGGGAGGGAGGCAGGCTTAAATAATGGCGCTAAGCTTACTTAGCGCCATTATTTAATGCCTGGGTCAGGGCAGGTGTTAAGGGACCTCAGGGTCACTTCCCTGGTGGAACACCATGGAATGAGTCCACAGGTGCCCTCCCCAGGGACACCCCCACCCACACTAGAGGAACAGCGGAGGATGGGGACCCCATACCAGATAAGTATTGGTAAGTAGAGGCAAGTATTTTGTGTCTTTTTTTAAAGTGCCATTGGTGGCCCTAAAATGCCCCCCCTACATGGCACTGGGTGCAATGGCCATGCCCAGGGGACCCTTGTCCCCTGTGCTCGCCATTGGGGTGGTAGGCATGACTCCTGTCTTTTCTAAGAAGGAGTCATGTGGTATGGTAGGTTTTGCATCAATAAATGATGCCAGGCTGGTTAGAGTCCTTTTTTTTTACTCTAACCAGCCTAACATAATTGTTTGGTGCTAACCTCACTTCCCCCACACCACCACCCAGCTAACGTAATTTACGTTGATGTTAGCCCACCCTTAGCAGCAGCTTGTGCCATTCCTTAAATATGGTGCCCAGCTGGCGCTGTGGAATGGCGCTATGGAATGGCGCAAGCCATCGCTATACTTTTTGATGCAAAACTGCGTTTGCGCAGTTTTGCGTCAAAAAGTATAAATCTGGACCTTAGTGCTCCATTATGAGAGTTAACAAAGATTTTTTTTTTCTTTTAAATGGTCACAAGAATGTGAAAAGAGTTTCAAGAAAATCAAACAGGCCATTGAAAATGCTACAGAAATGGCATACTTTAATCCAAAGCTCCCTAGGAGGATTGTGGTTGACACTAGCCCTGTTGGGTTAGGTGCTATACTTGCTCACCAGAGTGGGTGCCCAAATGCAAGAGAACATATTGTGACCTAAACTAGTAGACATTTATCTGAAACAGAACATGTTTACTCACTTCCTGAGAAGGAATGTTTGGCTGTAGTATGGGCTTGTGAACATTTCTATGTATTTCTGTACAGTAAGCCTTTTATGCTGGTGACTGATTATCAGCTTTGCTGACCATCTTTGCTAATCTAAAATCCAAGATGCCTCCTCAAAGTGAACGATGGGGACTACAATTGTAAGGGTACAATTATACAACTTTGCATCGACCAGGAAAGGATCAATATCCTTCTGACTAATTTTCGAGAATGCCTATTCAAGGTCATGGTAGTCTATCCAAAACAGCTAGGGCCTATATCAATTTCATTGGTAAGTCAAGTACACCAGCTGCTGTATCGTTAGCCCACAGTGTCACTGCCACAAGTCATGATATGACATACTGAAAGTAAAAAACGTAATTACACATCAGTTGTGGAATAAACACGTTGACCTCCCAGTAATAATGGCACGTGCACCATAACTCAGGAAGGTTATACTGTGAGGGTCGAGGATCCTGATTCCTGAGAGTCTATGACAAAAGGTGATAGAAGTGGCTCACTAAGGACATCGTGGTATTGTTGCTACAAAGAGCGCATTCCGAGACCGAGTTTAGTTTCCATACCTAGAGGAAGGAGTTGAAAAGGGACTCAAGGCATGTCACATACGCATTTGCCTTTCATACAGTTACTCAAGATACTCTGAAAATGTCAGAACTAGGCCTGGTCTGATCGCACAGAGTTTCACTTCACTGAATACCACAGAGTTACTAAAAAAGTCTGCCAAATTCTGAAGAGTTCCAGGTGTGGGTGGGTGGAGTAGGCACCATGATATGTAATGTAGATTTGTTTGCCAAACTGGGAAGCCAGAACCATTCACAATAATGTTCCTTTGTGGTGACTTTTGTGCAAATAAGTACATTTCCTTGTGCAGCTAGAATTGTGCACCAGCCCCTGGGCAGTGCCACAGTGTGTTCTCAGCTGTGACGGGAGGGCCCTCATAATGCAGTTGCTGGTGAGATGTGTATGCTTTGTTTAGGCCTGGCACATGGCTAATCCTCCTCCTCTTGATTTCATCACTTGTGCGATTCTCATGGACCAGGCATCTTGAAATGGCTCGCAAAGGCCTCCACCCCCGGTCCCACTGTGCAGATGAAATGATGCTGGAAAGATGCCGCCGAAAGAATAGTAAGCATCTGTGGTCTCCATGCCAAGCACCACAGAGGCTGCCAGTGCCTTCTCCTCGAATCACTGGACAGGCATGACAGCAAAGACCCAAAGAGTGTGCTTGGAACATTTTGTGCTTTTCAGTGTTTATTTCATATTGGTAACCAAAAGAAACATTTTTTCATGCCATTGGGAGGAAAGAGAAGCAGGTACAATCAATATATTTGAGGGTTTTTTTCCAGTTCAGCCGGAGCAAGAGTCCGGTCAAACAGGGGTAGGAGGGTGACTGTTCAACAAACAAGAGACACCTCATGAACAACGTAAGAAAAAAAGAAAGCTATGTGGCAGGACTCAGATCGCTACAGCCATCCTCTTCTGCTATGGCTGCACAACCACTGTGCCCCACACGCACACTACTCCCAGTGTATTTTTTTTGCCAGTTTCCTGTTCTGTTGTTGGAGAGGCACGCCCCACCACTAGCCCTGCCAACGATGGAGCACGCGCTGCTGAGCGGCCACAGTTCCTGCCAGTGACCTAGTGCACTCTCCTTAAACTCCTACCCCCCACTACTGTGACATTGGTGGGCGCTGCCTGTCCCCTCCTCATCTTCTCTATCCACCCTGTCTCCCTCCAGCTCCTCATCACTCAATGCTAAATGCTAGTTCCAAGACAGCTCTGTGACATGTATGAAATGCTTTTGAAAAGAGAGCAACGGTGATTTGTACAACTCATAACTCACAATGTGTCTCTCTGGAAGAAGTTGGTGTTAACTAATGGCAACAAACTGTTTTAGGGGTGGGCCAGCATCTGTGAACTTTGCCACAGAGCGGTGACAGAGTTTTTGCAGAATCCCGCACTCCAGGAGGCATGTGGAGTTGGCGAACTGAGCTAACTCGGCCGTCAGAGCAGAGTATATCACCCACTTCTGTTCAGATCTCCGTAAACATGCCAGGGAGAGAATAGCCAGCAAATTTGTTTGTCCACTGGACAATGGACATCACTTAATGGTGATTGTTTATGAATATTCAGGTTTTTCTTTGGTCAAAGAGCTCTCTTCCAAGACACATGAGTGTGTAATTGAAAAACGTTATGGCATCTTTACTACATGGGGCTTACCAGTCATTGTGAAGTCGGACAATAGTCCACAGTTCAAAATTAAAAAATGTAAGAATTTCTGGTGCATCTGACCATAAAGCATCAAAAGATCACACCCTTATGGCCACAAGCCAATGGACTTTTTGAGCCTTTTAAGACTATGCTAAAGAAAGCAGGGCGGGTGCAACTTTTGAGCAGCTCAATCTAAAAACAGTACTGAACTCTATTTTTCAAGCTCATCTTTTAACACCCCCTCCCCTTCAGCCATAGGTGAAAATCATCTGACTTTGATGTTCGGGAGAGTGATGGCAACCAGGTGACCTCAATGGACCACAGAAAAAGACAGTAATGAAAACCTGGGGGCATATTTATGAGAGGTTTGCACCGCTGAAGTGTCACTTTTTTGACGCTCCATGGTGCAAGCCACTCAACAATATCTATGAGGCCACGCAAAGCCACTTTGTGTGGCTTTGCATGGCCTCATAGATAAAGAGTAGGACAAAGCAGCACAAGTCGCTGCGTTGCCATACTCTGTGCTAAGGAGGCAATCCATGAGGATTCCCATGCAACACCCATGGACTGTGACCCTGCCCCAGATTTACAAAAACATGTAAACCTGGGGCAGCGCCAAACCCTTACACCTCCACAGAGCAGGCGTATCGTGGAGCAGTATTTTAATTTCTCCTTGTTTTTTTCTCTTTCCATGTGTGCTGCATTCTCTAGCACAGATAGGCAGAGGAAAACACATTGTGGGATTGTTTTTATGCAGGAAGCTGCACATTCCTGCACAAAAACAGTCCTACAAGCAATGTAGGCACCCTCGCACCATGGTGCAAGGGTACCTGCAATGGCGCTAGGCAGCAAATTGTGCGTCAGTGCAGGGGGAAAGGGAAGGAATGCACTGTATTTCATAAATATGGTGCATTCCTGGCCTTTAACCTTGGCGTAGGGCAGCGCAGCAAGAAGAATTGCATCCCCTACGCAAATTCCCCATAAATGGGGGTTCTGATTTGTACAAGGGACTTGGTTCAAAAACGGAAAATTAAAGTGTATGCAGCCAAGAGGTGACATGCAAAAGTCCTCTCATTCCGAAAAGCAGGGTTGGTATTGCTTTACAGTTACGGAAAAGAAAATCTGATGCTCCTTGCGATGCTGAACCTTTTCAAGCAGTGTCTAAAAAAGGACACATGGTGACTGTCCAATGACTTAGGAAGTCCCTTACAGGAGAGTCTTCTCAAGTCTGGCCCATATTTCTTTGGTCTTCAACTTGAGATGGTGAAAGAAAAACTGATTCTGAAAACTCCAAGACTGTTGCTGATTGCTTACCATCACTGGCAATCTCTGACATTGAAGAAGACAGCTTACAACTTCCAGTAACCGAATCTGGTTGACAGATCAAAGAGTCAAGAAGATTGATTGAAGAGATATAGTTGTACATGTTTCTATAGATCTAGATATTTGTGTTTGTCTCATAACTTTCTAAAAATTTCCCATTTTGCATTTAGCAGAGATGTAGGCGGTCATTCTGACCCTGGCGGTCAAAGACCGCCAGGGCGGAGGACCGCGGGAGCACCGCCGACAGGCCGGCGGTGCTCCAATGGGTATTCCGACTGCGGCGGTAAAGCCGCGGTCGGACCGGCAACACTGGGGGGCTCCCGCCAGTGTACCGCCGCCCCATTGAATCCTCCAAGGCGGCGCAGCTTGCTGCGCCGCCGAGGGGATTCCGACCCCCCCTACCGCCATCAGACCGCCGGGATCCGCATGGCGGTAGGGGGGGTCGCGGGGCCCCTGGGGGCCCCTGCAGTGCCCATGCCACTGGCATGGGCATTGCAGGGGCCCCCGTAAGAGGGCCCCTAAATGTATTTCACTGTCTGCTGCGCAGACAGTGAAATACGCGACGGGTGCAACTGCACCCGTCGCACAGCTTCCACTCCGCCGGCTCGATTCCGAGCCGGCTTCATCGTGGAAGCCTCTTTCCCGCTGGGCTGGCGGGCGGCCTGAAGGGCCGCCCGCCAGCCCAGCGGGAAAGTCAGAATTACCGCCGCGGTCTTTCGACCGCAGAACGGTAACCTGACGGCGGGACTTTGGCGGGCGGCCTCCGCCGCCCGCCAAGGTCAGAATGAGGGCCGTAGTGTCTTGCATGAGTCAGAATGGAAGTTTTCGGACTCCCCGAGGATGTTGTATCAGTGAAAGCTTGGTTTAGAATATTCGAGTTCACAGGTGCATGCAGAGCAATAAAGACGTGTGATATACAGCTCTGTGTGTGGCCTAGTTATTCAGCGGGTATCAACCTGGGGAAGACCCAACACAGATGAAGACATGTACCCACATGAACTCCCCAGTAACATGCACCCTGAAGCGATAGTGAATTGTTCTGATGCTCTAAATATTAGATAGGCCCTTTGACACTCATAAGCCCCTATTTCCTGTTTCTGTTTCAACTGTCTTTCAACTGTGTTTGGCCTACTTAAGAATAAGGTTCCCTTCAAAAAGACCAAAATAGGAACTTCCCTTTTCCCAAATTCATACATATCTGTATAGATGCATTTCACAGTTACCACCAGCACATTGACAGGCATCTGGGTGCAAGCAAATGGCAAGAGGGACCCTTTACCCATACCTGGACAGTGCTCTCCCACAACAAAAGTAGTTTCATAAGAGATGCTTTTCAACTTAAAGAAGAAACACGATGAGCACCAATAAAATTCACCAAGTATAGATTTCAAATCCTTTTCATACATCCCTATTTTGGAAATTAGACTTTCGAATGAAACTACTCAAAGCAAATTTTAAGATTAGTATACACTTGAGAGTCTTGTTATAACTCTGACGCACAAAGCTTTGCACTAATCATATTATAATTTTACGGAAAACAAATCTCAGTATCAGTTGGCAAACATAATTTGATCAATTTTTTTTCATGATCTCACTGATGACTTCTCCTTCCAAAACACATTTTCCTCCTCTATATTTCCATTGTCTCACTTTACACTTTAATGTTATTGTAAGTACTTTATTGTAAAGCACTTTGTCATTTGGGCTCATGCCAACTCAACCTAATAGCTGACATTTTACGTGATCTATTGCCTGCTTGTTATGTGTTTTAGTAATTTGTCATCATAACTAGTTTGCACATGGGAGCATAAAGAAATTATCATTTGTCTCCTCTTGACAATTCCTCTTAATACACAGGGTCCCCCACAAGCATCACTCTTTTTACCCTGGTCTTGCTGATCCCTTAGTTGAATCTGTTGCTCTTAGGAGAGCTGAGATTTTGTCATAAGTAATTTTGTCTTTACGTAATTATGCTTATATATTAATGTGTGAAATAATTAATCTACAAATTTATGTTTATGAAAATTGTGATCTACTTAATGGCCTCCATTGTGTAAAAGGCCTACATATGTTTCCTAATGTTGTATTAACACTGTGATGGAATATTCTGTCTCTTTAAGAACATGTTCTCTGCTCAAATAAATGCAGAAATAAAAATGAATAATTCGTGGTATCTGCTGGGTCAGAAGCAGAAGCAAGGCCACTGTGCAATGTTATCTGTATAAACATGTTTATAGTGTACTCTGTTCTTATGACTTCATCTCCATTGCCTAAGAGACTTCATTCATTGAACTTGCATACTTGTCTGGAGTTATGTTTCTAATCCATGTGTTTTCCCTCGAGGAAATGGTGCTATGAGAAATGTTTCCATAATTAGTAATTACTGTCCTGCAAAAGCGTATTTGAAAGGTGCCAAACAAAAGAGCCTACAGATGCAACCCGATATAAATTGCGAATCACAAAACCTGTATTTCGTACATGGGGCCCCAGATCTCTTACTGTGTTGCTCCAAAAGACAGTGTCACCGAAGTACTGTTCCTTTATTTGGGCAATTTTTGCTCCTGCATACTGAACAGCTTCAATGGTGGTCGAAGAGCTTTTCTGAAACAACTTGCACAAAGATGCAAGTTCACCTAGTATGTCATTTAGGCCCTCATTACAACCCTGGCGGTTGGTGATGAAGAGAAGGTAATAACCCTAACAGGCTGGCGGTCCAAAAAATGAAATTACGACCATGGCGGAAACCGCCAACACAGACAGCCACTTTAACACACCGACCGCGACGGCGGTAGAAACAAACACTGCAGCGGTAACCGCCAACAAACAGGCGGAAGAAATTGTACCGCCCACACTATTACAAGGCACCAATCCATCAGCTTTTCCAGGGCGGTACCAATGCCATAAAAAGCACGGCAGAAACAGTCTTTGGAAGCGAAACCACTCACCTCTTGACACCCAACGAGGAACCAGGACACCATGGAGCCCGAACTACAGGTGTTACCAATGTTGGCGTATCTTCTCATCTACCAGGAGTACGAAGGACGGTGGCGACGACCACAGTGAGTACTGCACCTAGCACACAGGTGAGGAGAGGAGGGAAAAGAGAGTGACACACACATGCAACACCCCCACCCACAACAACACACACACACATATCCAATCACATCACAGATACACCCCATCATCCCCTGGAAGAACGCAAGGACCAAACGAAATGAGTTTAACTAGTGTAATATTCGAACAATCAGATAGCCCAAGAGAACAGTAAATAATCAGTATATACAAATATTTACAGCAAATACACAAGTCCGTAGACTGTCCCATAAAATGTCCGTGGACCAGTAGTCACAAAAAGCATGGGCGAAGTCCACACATGACAACTACCTCAAAACAGAGAGAACACTGCAGGGGCATCAGGTCGATAAAAAAACAGGCACCTCAGGGGGAAGGGGAGGGGGGCACCTCAGGCGGATGATGGGACGACACCACTGCTCCTCGAGGGGGCTCCATGACCACTGCATGCTCCCGGGGAGTGCAAAGCCACAGTCTCTCAAGTGGGTGGTTTGCCCACTGCTTGGTTCTGGGGAGTACAATGCCACAGTCTCTCAAGTGGGTGGTTTGCCCACTGCTTGGTCCTGGGGTGTACAAAGCCACAGTCTCCCAAGAGGGTGGTTTGCCCACTGCTAGGTCCTGGGGAGTGCAAAGCCACAGTCTCTCAAGTCTCTCAAGTAGTGGGTGGTTTGCCCACTGTAGGTCCTGGGGAGTACAAAGCTCAGTCTCTCTAGTGGGTGGTTTGCCCACTGCTTGGTTCTGGGGAGTACAAAGCCACAGTCTCTCAAGTGGGTGGTTTGCCCACTGCTTGGTCCTGGGGAGTGCAAAGCCACAGTCTCTCAAGTCTCTCAAGTGAGTGGTTTGCCCACTGCTTGGTCCTGGGGAGTGCAAAGCCACAGTCTCTCAAGTGGGTGGTTTGCCCACTGCTTGGTCCTGGACAGTGCAAAGCCACAGTCTCTCAGATGGGGGTGGTTTGCCTACTGCTTGGTCATGGGGAGTGCAATGCCACAGTCTCTCAAGTGGGTGGTTTGCCCACTGCCTGGTCCTGGGGAGTGCAAGGCCACAGTCTCTCAAGTGGATGCCTTCTTCCACTGGTTCTGGAGGAGGCTTGGTGCCCAGAGTGCTTCATCCTGCCAAGGACTGGGTTAGTGGATACTTTTCTCCACTGGTTCTGGAGGGGGCTTGGTGCCCAGAGTGCTTCATCCTTCCAAGGACTGGGTTAGTAGATGCTTTTCTTCACTAGTTCTGGAGGGGGCTTTGTGCCCAGAGTGCTTCATCCTGTCAAGGTCTGGGTTAGTGGATGCTTTTCTCCACTGGTTCTGGAGGGGGCTTGAAGTGCCCAGTGATGCTGCATCTGGGGTGTGGCAGTTCCCATTCCCTCACCTGGGTGTCTGATCCACGAGATTTTCAGGGAACAGGTAGCAGGATACTCCATGGAGGCAGAGTCACACTCCACCCTGCGGCGACTTAGGCTGCAAACTGCTGGTAGTGCCAGTGCTGGTGGTGGTGCCTCATGTAGTGTGTGCAGGGTCCAGGATGTCTCCTAAAGCCTCGGACGGCTGCCCACTGGGGATGCTGCTGATATCCGCTGTAGTGGGACTGGCTGGGCACGTCACGGGGCAGGTGGCGGTGGCTGCGGCGGTGTCTGCGGCGGAGATGCTGGCGGTGCTGCCCGTGGTGCAGGTGTCTGCAGTAGTGGAGGGAGACACCAGACGTCTCCTGCAGCCTCAGACGGCTGCCCACTGGGGATGATGCTGGTGACTGTAGTTGTGGCAGCTGCCGTGCAGGTGGCGGTGCAAATGGTGGTGCAGATGGCGGTGCAGGTGGCGGTCGTTGCGGCGGTGCTCACCATGGTACAGGTTGCTGGCCTGTCATCAGAAATGGGGGTCACCAGTCCCTCACCAGGAGGCCCCGTGCCCTGAGGTGACTTTCCTTTGCTTTTGTGTCCCTTCCCCACCTTGGTAGTCACTGCTGGGACCTTGGCCCTGTCCTCTTTGGTTCTGGATGAGGCCTGGCTGGGCGGGTGGTGTGGCTCTGTCCCTTCTGAATGCTGGCCCCTTCTTTACTTTGGCAGGTGGTGGAATCAGGTGGTCCTTAGCTTTAGTAGGTGGCACACTGGCAGCCCTGACGGTTGCCCCCTTCGATCTTCCCGGACTTGCAGGGACCACAGTGGACGACGATTTGGAGGCTGAGGTGCTGGTCTGGGCTCTAGACATCCTGGCCCTGGGGGAAGGATGGGGGGGGGGAGATATAGGGAAGAGGTCAATGTTAGCCAAGAAAAGTTTTTTAGGCACACTGGGACGGGAAGATGGAGGGGGTTTGGGAGTGGAGGAAGAGGTAGTGGTTGTAGGAGGTGTACACCTGCTGAGCTTGGGTGAAGGTGCATGGGTTGGAGGCTGTTGTGAGGTGGATGGCTGTTTAGTGGGTGTGTGCCGGCGTTTGTGTACTTTGGGAGGAGGGCTCATAGACACACTCGGAGAGGACACAGGGGACGTGTGAATGGTAGTGGGGTGGTGATTGCACGTGAGCGGTGTGTAGTGATGGGCGTGCTGGTGATGGAGGTAGTGGCTGAGGATAAAGTGCATGCAGGTGTGAGTGGAGACGAGACTGGGAGGGAGAAGGAGGACTTGGAGGAGGGAGACACAGTGGAGGCAGTGGATGTTGGTATGTCTGCATGGGTATGGTGATTGTGTGAGTGCCTATGGGATGTGTGGTGCTTATGTTTGCCTGAGCCACTTTTGGGTGTTGATGTGTGTGCATGCTGGTCTGTTGGTGTGCTTGGGATAGGCTGAGGTAGAGGGGATTGGTTCTGGGTAGTGGAAGTTGGAGGGGGGAGGCGGGACACAGGGACAATGGCTGCCATCAGTGCAGAGGCCATAGCCTGAAATGCTCTCTGTTGGACCGCCACGCCAGAATGAATGCCCTCCAGGTATGCATTTGTTTGTTGCAAATGCCTCTCAACACCCTGGATGGCATTCAAAATGGTTGACTGCCCAACAGTGAGGGATCTCAGGAGGTAATTAGCTTCCTCACTGAGGGCAGCAGGGCTGACTGGGGCAGGGCCTGAGGTGCCTGGGACGAAGGAGATGCCCACCCTCCTGGGTGAGTGGGCACGGAAAAAACGCTGAGGGTGCTGCTGGGAGGGCAGTGCTGGTAGGGGGGGTGGCAGCTATACCTGTTGTTGCGGTGGGCACAGAGGTGCATGCATCCGCAAGGGAGCTCCCATCAGAGGAGGAGTCGCTCTCACCGGTGTCCCCTCCTGTCCCCGTCTTGGAGCTCCCCTCGCCCTCCGTCCCACTGCTGCCTTCAGACTCCTGGGCCATGTGGGATGCAGCTCCCTCCATCTCTGGTGCCTCTGCTCCTCCGTCACATGATGCTAATGCACACAAGGACAGGGTGACAAAACAAAAATGTGGGGAAAGACAGAGGAGACACATGGTTAATGCCAGCAACACCACTACCGTTGGCGGACATAACACACAGGGAGCAGCCCTATGCACTAGGCCATGCACTATCAGTTAGTAGGAAAAACACCTGCCCATGGGGCACTATGTCTATCCCCATTTGCTGCACACCTTGAACCCACAGGAGGCTGACTAGTTGTAGATGGCCACTACCACTATTGGGGTTCGAGTGCCACAGAGCCTGCCTAACAAGGGACACACCCTACCAAGTTCGCCCTGGCCTAGGGGAACCCACAGCCCACATCCCCCACCCAGACACCTCGTAAAGCACACAGAGTTAGCTGAATGAGACAGTACTCACCCCCTTGTGGCTGCTGTGATGCCCTCAAGCGCCCATCCAACTCCGGACATGCCACTGCCATCCCCACATACATACACTCACCACCCTCTCATGCAGACCTCAGCTCCCACCCCCCTGGTATCTTCCATCCACACCACTCCATACATTCATGTCCCACGCATCATGCTCACAGTGTACTCACCTGTTTGTCTGGAGGACCGTAGAGTAGCGTGTACTGGGGGAGGACCCCATCCACTAGTCTCTCCAACTCCTCCGAAGTGAAGGCAGGGGCCCTTTCTCCAGACACTCGAGCCATTGTCGCTTCCAGACACAGGTCACAGCAGCACTTGCAGTGTAGGTCATCTCCTGTTGAAGGTCAGGTATCAAGTGAGTGAACAGATAGAAAATGGCAGTCACGTCCGAGGCGGTGCGTACCGTCACCGCCGGCGTACATCGTCATTGGCTCCTGGAACCCATAGGGCCTAATGATAACCAATGCTGAATTGCACGGCGGTCTTCGACCGCCTACTGCGACGCTGCACAACGCCAGCGCAATTACCTCGTTTCCCCTTGTCCCGCCATTTCAGGGTGGCACATAGCATGGCACCTAACTGTGTTACAGCACATTTGGGCAGGAATACGGACAGACAACGCCACACACGGATTTACTCACATTAGTGCAAAACACTTGTGCAACCTATGTGGTACATGACCCTCTGCTCACCATTCTCCTCCATAGGGCACATCCGCTGGGGCAGGTGATGAGATGGCATCATCCTCCAGTGTACAGACCCCTGGTGGACCTGCCGACAATGGAAGACAGACACATCATTATCGCCTACAGACTTGATGATGCCACAATCTAAGCACTGTGTGCCCAATTGGAGCCAGACCTGATGTCAGCTATCCGCCATCCCACAGGTATCCCCCCTCTATTGCAGGTCCTGTCAGTGCTCCATTTCCTGGCAAGTGGTTCCATTCAAACAACAGTGGCCATGGCATCAGGGATGTCTCAGCCAATGTTCTCTAACGTGTTGACCAGAGTGTTATCTGCCCTGCTGAAACACATGCGCAGCTACATCGTTTTTCCCCAGGTGGAGGATTTGGCTACAGTGAAAGCTGACTTCTATGCCCTGGGACATATCCCCAACATCATTGGTGCCATTGATAGTAGACATGTGGCATTTGTCCCCCCCCGCAGGAATGAACAGGTCTACAGAAATTGAAAAAGCTACCATTCAATGAATGTGCAGATGGTTTGTTTGGCAGACCAGTACATCTCTCATGTGAATGCCAAGTATCCTGGCTCTGTGCATGATGCTTACATTTTGAGGAATAGAAGCATCTCTTATGTGCTGGGCCAACTCCAGAGGCACCGGGTGTGGCTTATAGGTGAGCCCAAGATCCCCACACAGTATGAATAGGTGTCTGGGTATGGGGTTGACCCTAAGGGTTGGTGTGTGTCTAACAGATATCCATCGACATTTGCAGGTGACTCTGGTTACCCCAGCCTCTCATGGCTACTGACTCCAGTGAGGAATGCCAGGACAAGGGCAGAGGAACGCTACAATGAGGCACATGAGCGAACTAGGCGTATTATTGAGCGAACTTTTGGCCTCCTGAAGGCCAGATTCTGGTGCCTCCATCTAACAGGTGGCTCTCTATACTACTCACCGAAGAAGGTGAGCCAGATTATCGTGGCAAGCTGTATGTTGCACAACCTGGCTTTGCTACGCCAGGTGCCTTTTCTGCAGGAGGATGGGCCTGATGATGGTCTTGTGGTCTTGTGGCAGCTGTGGAGCCTGTGGACAGTGAGGAAGAGGAGGAAGAGGAGGCAGAGGAAGAAGATATTGACAACCGAAACAACATCATCATGCAGTACTTTCAGTGAGACACAGGTAAGAGACTGGTACTGCTCATCTCATATCTGACTACTGTACGACATTGTATAAGTCAGCCTTTTAACCTCTGTGTATGGACCCTGACAGTTCACTTTGGCTTTACTTTTCACAGATCTGGGTACCTCATTCTGCCTTCTGCTATGTTTACTGCTGCCCAACAACTGTCATACATTGGTATGTGCAAATCAACATTTACATTGATATTTGTTGAAGAAATTGTAATAATACATGTGTGAAAGTACAGACTGACTCCAGATTATTTTGTGATTCAAGGGTGTCTATTTAAGTGCTAATAAGTAGAGGAGGATATGCAATGGGCTTGGGTGATGGTGGAGGAATGTCCAGGATAGAGTCCAGTCTACTTGTATCACAGGTGCATTGTCCAAGGGGGCATAGGAAGAGGAGTAATGGTAGTTCAAGGTGGACAGGGTGACACAGTGGGACAGAAGGGTGACAATCAGGACAGTCCTATTTCCTGGCAGGGGTCTTGGCAAAGTTCTCTGTCTTGTGCCTGGATTGCAGGGAACGTTTGCGGGGTGGTTCTCCTTCTACAGGGGTAGAGTGCTGGTGGCCTGTTGGTCCTGTGGCGGTACCTCCTGTCCACTAGCGCCGGCGGACGTGGAAGGCTGTTCATCGCTCGGGCTGGTGTCAGGGGCCCGGTGGGATGCCACTGTCTCCCTCATGGTGTTGGCCATGTCTGCCAGCACCCCTGCAATGGTGACCAGGGTGGTGTTAATGGACTTCAAGTCCACCCTGATCCCCAGGTACAGTTCCTCCTGCAGCCACTGGGTCTCTTGAAACTTGGCCAGTACTGTGCCCATGGTCTCCTGGGAATGGTGGTATGCTCCCATGATGTTTGAGAGTGCCTCGTGGAGAGTGGGTTCCCTGGGCCTGTCCTCCCCCTGTTGCACAGCTTCCCTGTTATCCTGTGCCTCTGTCCCCTGAACCGTGTGCCCACTGCCACTGACCCCAGGTTCCTGATCGTCCTGTGTTCGTAGGGTTGCCTGGGGTCCAGGTAGTGGGGATCACACTGATGATTGACGTGTCCTGGGGACAGTGGCATGGGTCCGCTGGGTGGGTGTTATGCTGGTGTTTTCTGAGGGGTGATGATCAGAGGTGGTTTGTGTGAGAAAGTAGCCTCTTTCTAGCCTTGTTACCCCCACTTTTGGCCTGTTTGTGAGTGTATGTCAGGGTGTTTTCACTGTCTCACTGGGATCCTGCTAGCCAGGGCCCAGTGCTCATAGTGAAAACCCTATGTTTTCAGTATGGTTGTTATGTGTCACTGGGACCCTGCTAGTCAGGACCCCAGTGCTCATAAGTTTGTGGCCTATATATATGTGTTCCCTGTGTGGTGCCTAACTGTCTCACTGAGGCTCTGCTAACCAGAACCTCAGTAGTTATGCTCTCTCATTTATTTCAAATTGTCACTAACAGGCTAGTGACCAATTTTACCAATTTACATTGGCTTACTGGAACACCCTTATAATTCCCTAGTATATGGTACTGAGGTACCCAGGGTATTGGGGTTCCAGGAGATCCCTATGGGCTGCAGCATTTCTTTTGCCACCCATAGGGAGCTCTGACAATTCTTACACAGGCCTGCCACTGCAGCCTGAGTGAAATAACGTCCACGTTATTTCACAGCCATTTTACACTGCACTTAAGTAACTTATAAGTCACCTATGTGTCTAACCTTTACCTGGTAAAGGTTAGGTGCAAAGTTAGTTAGTGTGAGGGCACCCTGGCACTAGCCAAGGTGCCCCCACATTGTTCAGAGCCAATTCCCTGAACGTTGTGAGTGCGGGGACACCATTACACGCGTGCACTACATATAGGTCACTACCTATATGTAGCTTCACAATGGTAACTCCGAATATGGCCATGTAAAATGTCTATGATCATGGAATTGCCCCCTCTATGCCATCCTGGCATAGTTGGCACAATCCCATGATCCCAGTGGTCTGTAGCACAGACCCTGGTACTGCCAAACTGCCCTTCCTGGGGTTTCACTGCAGCTGCTGCTGCTGCCAACCCCTCAGACAGGCATCTGCCCTCCTGGGGTCCAGCCAGGCCTGGCCCAGGATGGCAGAACAAAGAACTTCCTCTGAGAGAGGGTGTGACACCCTCTCCCTTTGGAAAATGGTGTGAAGGCAGGGGAGGAGTAGCCTCCCCCAGCCTCTGGAAATGCTTTGTTGGGCACAGATGTGCCCAATTCTGCATAAGCCAGTCTACACCGGTTCAGGGGACCCCTTAGCCCTGCTCTGGCGCGAAACTGGACAAAGGAAAGGGGAGTGACCACTCCCCTGACCTGCACCTCCCCTGGGAGGTGTCCAGAGCTCCTCCAGTGTGCTCCAGACCTCTGCCATCTTGGAAACAGAGGTGCTGCTGGCACACTGGACTGCTCTGAGTGGCCAGTGCCACCAGGTGACGTCAGAGACTCCTTCTGATAGGCTCCTTCAGGTGTTAGTAGCCTATCCTCTCTCCTAGGTAGCCAAACCCTCTTTTCTGGCTATTTAGGGTCTCTGTCTCTGGGGAAACTTTAGATAACGAATGCAAGAGCTCATCCGAGTTCCTCTGCATCTCTCTCTTCACCTTCTGCCAAGGAATCGACTGCTGACCGCGCTGGAAGCCTGCAAACCTGCAACATAGTAGCAAAGACGACTACTGCAACTCTGTAACGCTGATCCTGCCGCCTTCTCGACTGTTTTCCTGCTTGTGCATGCTGTGGGGGTAGCCTGCCTCCTCTCTGCACCAGAAGCTCCGAAGAAATCTCCAGTGGGTCGACGGAATCTTCCCCCTGCAACTGCAGGCACCAAAAAGCTGCATTACCGGTCCCTTGGGTCTCCTCTCAGCACGACGAGCGAGGTCCCTCGAATCCAGCGACTCTGTCCAAGTGACCCCCACAGTCCAGTGACTCTTCAGTCCAAGTTTAGTGGAGGTAAGTCCTGGCCTCACCTCGCTGGGATGCATTGCTGGGAACCGCGACTTTTGCAGCTACTCCGGCCCCTGTGCACTTCCGGCGGAAATCCTTTGTGCACAGCCAAGCCTGGGTCTACGGCACTCTAACCTGCATTGCACGATTTTCTAAGTTGGTCTCCGGCGACGTGGGACTCCTTTGTGCAACTTTGGCGAGCACTGTTTCACACATCCTTGTAATGCCTGTTTCTGGCACTTCTCTGGGTGCTACCGGCTTCAGAGAGGGCTCCTTGTCTTGATCGACGTCCCCTCTCTCTGCTGGTCCAATTTGCGACCTCCTGGTCCCTCCAGGGCTACAGCAGCGTCCAAAAACGCTAACCGCACAATTTGCAACTAGCAAGGCTTGTTGGTGTTCTTTCGGCGGGAAAACACTTCTGCACGACTCTCCGTGGCGAGAGGGATCCGTCCACCAAAGGGGAAGTCTCTAGCCCTTTTTGTTCCTGCAGAAACCTCAGCTTCTTCTGTCCAGTAGAAGCTTCTTTGCACCCGCAGCTGGCATTTCCTGGGCATCTGCCTATCTCCGACTTGCTTGTGACTTTTGGACTTGGTCCCCTTGTTCCACAGGTACCCTAGATTGGAAATCCACAGTTGTTGCATTGCTGGTTTGTGTCTTTCCTGCATTATTCCTCTAACACGACTTCTTTGTCCTTAGGGGAACTTTAGTGCACTTTGCACTCACTTTTCAGGGTCTTGGGGAGGGTTATTTTTCTAACTCTCACTATTTTCTAATAGTCCCAGCGACCCTCTACAAGGTCACATAGGTTTGGGGTCCATTCGTGGTTCGCATTCCACTTTTGGAGTATATGGTTTGTGTTGCCCCTATCCCTATGTTTCCCCATTGCATCCTATTGTAACTATACATTGTTTGCACTGTTTTCTAAGACTATACTGCATATTTTTGCTATTGTGTATATATATCTTGTGTATATTTCCTATCCTCTCACTGAGGGTACACTCTAAGATACTTTGGCATATTGTCATAAAAATAAAGTACCTTTATTTTTAGTATAACTGTGTATTGTGTTTTCTTATGATATTGTGCATATGACACTAGGTGGTACTGTAGTAGCTTCACACGTCACCTGGTTCAGCCTAAGCTGCTCTGCTAAGCTACCATTATCTATCAGTCTAAGCTGCTAGACACCCTATACACTAATAAGGGATAACTGGGCCTGGTGCAAGGTGCAAGTACCCCTTGGTACTCACTACAAGCCAGTCCAGCCTCCTACAGTTTGGGACTGTGGCAGGGGAGCCGACTGTCCAGAGGTCCCTGATGGGCCGGACTGGTCATCTTGATCCAGGCGTGCAGAGCTGCTGTCATCACTCTGGGCCTCTTCTGTGGGGGGACTGGATCCCCCTGTCCGGTGACGTTGTGTAGGGGTCGTGTTGGGGTGTAAATGTATTGTTATTTTATCTGTGTGTGCCATCTTGTGCAATGGGTGTGTTTCCCTCTACTACTGTGCTTGCTATTTCTCCTTGGCCCTTGAGGGAGTGGTGATTGTGTGCCCTGGGTGAGTCTCTCCCTTGGACATGCTTTGGTGATGGGTGTCCATGCAGGTCTGTGATGGATGTCCATGCATTGTTGTCACATGCATGGCTTGTTATTGGGATGTGTGGGTTGTGATAGTGGGGTATATGTGAGGTGTTGGGGTGATGGGTGTAAGGGTAGGGGTTGGGGTTTGTGATGGCATGCAGGTAAGGTTGGGGGGATATAATAGTAGAGATATGACTTACCAGAGTCCAGTCCTCCTGCTACTCCTGCAAGGCCCTCAGGATGCATTATTGCCAAGACTTGCTCCTCCCATGTTGTTAGTTGTGGGGGAGGAGATGGGGGTCCACCGCCAGTCCTCTTTACGGCTACCTGGTGTCTGGATACCACGGAACGTACCGTCCCCTGTAGGTCGTTCCACCTCTTCCTGATGTGATCCCGTGTTCTTGGAGGCTGTCCCACTGGGTTGACCCTGTCGAAAATTCTCCGCCATAGCTCCATCTTCCTAGCAATGGATGTCTGCTGCACCTGTGATCCGAATAGCTGTGGCTCTACCAGGATGATTTCCTCCACCATGACCCTGAGCTCCTCCTCAGAAAACCTGGGGTGTCTTTGAGGTGCCATGATGTGGTGTGAGTGATGTGTGAGGTGATGTTAGATGTGATGTGTGGGGTGCTGTTTTGGGGTGTGTGGTGTTTTGTGCGTGGATGGTGTATGAGTGATGGTGTTGTGTGCCTCTGGATGCTGGTGTTGTCTTTGCTTTTCTCTCTCTCGGCTTCTTCCAAAAAATTTCATTGTAAGGGGTTGTGGGTAATGTGGGTGTGTGTTTTATAGTGGTGTGAGTGTGTGGGTGTGGTGTGTGTATGTGTATCATGTGTGTGTATTTTGGATTGTCCAATATGGTTGTGTTTTGTAAATGTGTGTGTATTTTGAGTGCGGCGGTGTGTACCGCCAATGGCTTACCACGGTTGAATGACCGCCACGTTGATTCGTGGTCGTGATAGTGTGGGCGTATTCCTGTTGGCGTGACGGTGTGGGTTTTGGTACTGCCAGTTTAATACTCCTTTGGTGTGGCAGACTTGTGTGGGCGTCTGTATTCTGGAGGATTTCTAAGTGTGGGTCATAATACCTGTAGCGGATTTCCGTTGCGGGCATTGTATGTTGGCGGCCGTCAGCACGGTGGTGGGCGGACTTTACTGCCAGGGTTGTAATGAGGGCCTTAGTTCTGCAAAGGTAATATTGTAGTTTTAGTCATGGTGTGCACTCCAGAACCAGCCTAGCAGCAGAACTTTTATTTCTTAGGGTCACCAAAGCAGATTCATGAACTTTGCTACATGGATGGCGTTTCAAGTAGTCCAGCTTCTAGACATCACTCCATTTCTCCCCAGTAGACAAGTCCCCTGCAATCTTTGCTTCTGCACATACTTTGCAAATCAGGCCTACTTCTGGATTGTATAGAAATATCTCTCCCAGTTGTACGCAAACCTTGCTCCATGACTTCTGTGTCTCCGTATCCACAATTTCTTTCAGCCATTCTTCTTTGAACAAAAGACAGCATTTCTTCCTTTGTTTCGCAGTACTGCTCTATGCAGAAGTCACAGCTTTGCACTTGAACATTTTGGTGGCAATCAGTCTGAGCCTACTATGCTGCAAAGTCTGCAAAAAATCTAAAATCAGAAAAAGAGGAATATTATTTAAAGTGAGGAACATTATTTAAAGTTGGTTCTTATGCTATTGAATGGAATCTACCAGACAAGTCTGAGCTATCTCTTGGAAAATGTAGCAAGTAATTACCTGGGCCTTTCTGTTTGTTCTCACGCCTGGCTGTAGATGTAACAAAACAAAAAGGGTGATGAATGTTGTTATATTATAATGTACTAGCTACATCCAAATAAAATCAACCAAATAACTACCTTGTCTACTGAAGAACCAGAACCTTATGGGCCTGGCGGCGCAGGGTACGCCTGAAATCTCCTTGGATTCACCTGCCTCAACTAACAGAGACACGGGACACTCTGTCAGGCGTAAAAGATCAGATTTTATTAGCTGCAGCTAGTACAGTTGTCCAAGAAGTACACAAGGTATGTTCTCAGGAGACTGCCACTTTACTTTGTGGCGCACAATCTTATATACCGTATAAAAACCATTTATTAACTACATACACTCCCAGAACACATAGAAAGGAGCCAGTAAGAATAACGTAAAGATAGAACAGAGCCAATAGAAATGTCGGAAAAACAAGACAGCACCAATAGAAGGAATTGGAAAACAAAGTATCAAGTGACTTAAGGTTGCCTCCCCTCCAGCTGTGTTTGTCACCCCTCCCTTGAACTAATTCATTAACCGATCCACAACGAAGTTGCATGTGGTGCGATAAGTTTGTGTGCGTTTGGAGGACAGTTGTGAAATGAGAGAATACTAGCAAAGGACAGCGAAGGCCAGACAATAAGATAAGATCGGCGGAGAATAGTGTGAGCCTACAGATAGTTGAAACAAGGATTAGAAAACCAGACAGGGATTAGTGTACTCGGTCAGACCTTAATACCAGCCTTGTAAAGATAGAGGCAGAAGGCTGTTTTGAACACCATGTTGCAGAATAAGCAGAAAAGGCAGAATGGACTTCGTTCGCTGTGCTGCCTGAGTGAAGGCAACATAAAATGGCGGCGGGCCACAAAATGGCGGGTCGATACGATCGTATTAAAAATCGAATTTCCTCAGACCCTCCTTTTGCCAGAACTCAGGCAAGATACACAAACTCATGTTAATCTGAGTCGATGTCTATGGCCATGAGGTCATCAAGCTGTTGCTGTACCATCATTTTGATATTCTCTGCTCTTTGTGACTTGGGTTTGGGAATACATGCAGTAGCACATAGGTTGCAGATGGCAGGACCGCAGTGCATACAAAGACAACAAGAGAATATAAAAGCTAAAATTACTCCAAAGAATGTCAATACCTTCCAACCCCATTTGGACAGTAATCCCCAAAACCACTCTGAAAAGGACCAATCTCCTTCGTCCTGATGAATCGACTCGGAGATTATGTGTAACTTAGAGATAGCTTGGTATACTGTCGGAGCGTCATTAGGTATGAAAATACAGCAACTTGATCCGATCAATTTGCATACTCCACCACGGTCCGCAAGAACAAAGTCTAAGGCAACACGGTTCTGCAAGGTCATAAGACGATCAGCCTGTAGTTCAGCTGTAATGTTACTTAAAGCTCCTACAGTGATGTCTATGGTGGTTTCTACGACACGAACCAATTGCCTTATATTTCTGCTGTTGGCCATTGGACCCCAGAAGGGAAGAAATCCTTTGAGGAAATCTCCTCCCTCTTGTCCTGCTGTGTCTTTCGAATCCACAATCCCTCTGCCATATCTATTTTTATGATGGTTCGCAGGAGCGGTGTATGTAGGGGGAAGAAGAAAGGCTATATAACAAGTACCAGAGAAATCAGCTGGCAACCATGTATAAGCCCTATCGTGGCAAACGAAGTATGTACCTTGAGATGGTACTAACGGCAGTGAATTCAAGGCTGAATAAACATATGTATGGGAACATAAACTTTCTCTTTGTCCGGTGTTTGGAGTTCTATCATTTATTTGCAGACAGAAATTTCCTTGTTGGGGTATGACCCGTATCGGAGGAGATTTTCCTTGCTCAACCTTATCATTGAGGCTGGAAATGTAATTAGTTATGTTCCAATTGGTATATGCTTTTCTTTCATCTATGGAAGCTTCACTTTTTTCCATGATTTTAGCCATAGCTACCATTCCCTTTATCAATAAACTATGACTGAAATCTGAACCAACACTATGTGAACTGACAGGTTGTTTAATTTTACTTTGATATGCATTATTGAAAATGACAAAATAAGCCCAAGCGGAACCTTCATAGGAGAATGGAAGAACTAAATATGGCATTCCTTTTTCTACCGTATGTGGTATGAGTCCACACACCCAACAGTCAGTTGTATTGATCACTAACTGATGTTGATGTAACAACTGGACGAAGGAATTGTTAAAGTATTCAGTTCTTCTGATGAGTTCATGCTGGGGAAGAGTGTGAAATAGGTGCGGAGAGATAGTAGAAGAAGATGTAGAGGTAGGAGAAGAGACAACTTTTTGCTGCAGAGTAATAATGATCCAGTTTACAGATGCCAAAAGAATACACAACAATATAATGACGCATAGAGCAATACTACAACGACTACATATTTCTTTACAATTATTCTTTACATTTTTACTTTCTCTTTTATCTAATGTAGCCTCCATCTTTCTAAGTGGATGCTCACGGCAATCTTCCTCAATCACTGTAGTCACGATTATCTACCGTCCTATGACACTGTGAGGTCCTGCAGGCCTATTGCCACTTACTCAGGTCGTAACTAAGACTCCTACCGTGACCCTGCAACCGGGATAGAGTACTACATAGGAGAGAAATTTACAAGTTCTTTGGTCTTGGTCTCAAATTATAGCGTTCCTGTCCAGAGGCAGTCTGGTTTTGAAACAATGTTCCTGGATTTGTCGTGTTCAAGCGACGATGCGATGGTATTGCTTCTTGAAGGATGTCGTCGTCCTCTTTCTCAGAAAGTGTTCCAATTAGACGCGCATCACTGAATGGTACAAATTGCGGAACTTTCTCACTTTCAGAGTCACTGATGCCTCTACGGACCCACTGATCGAAAGGCAAGGGCAAAGGCACTTTCTTGCAGTGCACGGCATGCACCCAGTTTTTCTTTCCTTCGACTTTAACTGCTGTTCTTGTGGTCAAAAGAACCAGGCGTGGCTCTCTCCATCTGGGCTCCAAATTTCTCTGTCGTTGGAAATTTTTCGTGCAGACCCAGTCACCTGGTCGGATGGAATGACCTGGGTCTGTGGAAGCCTCTGGTAGAGCACTCTGAACCTGTTGATGAAGGACACGCAATTTAGTTGTAAGGTCATGCAAGTAGTCAATCAACATCGGGTATGGCAAGTCTGAGTATTTCTTAGGGCGAGGAACTCCCCATACATTAGCTGGGCGACCAAATATCACTTCGTAAGGGCTAAGCCCCAAACGAGAGTGTACTGCTGTTCTGGTGGACAGAAGAGCCAATGGTAAAGCATCAGGCCAATTAAGTCCTGTGCTAGCTTGCACCTTAGCAATTTTAAGCTTCAAGGTTCCATTGTAGCATTCTACTAAACCAGCCGACTGTGGGTGATTCGCCGCGTGGAACTTCTGTTTTATGCCAAGACCTGCACAAACTTTTTGCATGACTTGACCCACAAATTCGCTCCCATTGTCACTCCAGACAATGCGCGGCAAACCAAACCTAGGGAAGAATTCTTTCAAAAGTATTTTGGCAGTTGATAAAGCAGTATTGTCCTTCAGAGGGTAGGCTTCTACCCATCTAGAAAAAACACATACTACCACCAGAACATATTTGAGGTTGTTGCATCGTTCCATGTGAATATAATCGATCTGCAACACCTCAAATGGATATGTTGGAGGAGCAAAATGACCTGCTGGAGTTGGGGTTCCCTTTCCCGGATTGTACATCAAGCAAACAATACAATGTTTTACTACATTATTTGCACACTTTGGGATCCCCTCATTTTGCCACACTGGAGCCAGAAGTTTACATATTCCTTTTGCACTTAGGTGAGCTGGACCATGTGCCATAGTAACTACAGGTAGTACATAAGCATCTGGTAACAGCCAACGTTGATGTTCTGATAATTCAACCCAACATCCCATCTCATCTAACATTCCTGTACTTTCCTTCCACTTTCTCAACTCATTCTCCGTAGCCTCTCCTTGAATTGATTTCACACTCTCTACTGTATCTTCACACATTCCCTTTTCTCTTACGCAGTTTGCGGGACTTGCAACATACATTCGACTTGTGTTGTCTCTGGCTGTCTTTTTCGCTACCTCATCTGCAAATGCATTTCCTCGACCAACATCGTCCACAATCTTTTTGTGTGCACTACACTTCACGATCGCTATCTGAGTAGGCATTGTAAGTGACTCAAGAAGTTCAGTCACTAATTGACCATGCTGTATCTTAGTACCATGGGAAGTAAAGAATCCTCTTTCCTTCCATAAGCGCCCAAAGTTAAACGCTACACCAAAAGCGTATTGGCTATCAGTGTACACGTTTACTCTTTTTCCTTCGGATAACACACACGCTCTAGTTAAGGCTATCAATTCAGCTGCCTGAGCTGAATTATGTCTAATGCGTGCTGTCTCCACAATCGTATGCAAAGTAGTAATAGCGTAGGCTGAAACTGTATCTCCATTCGGGAGCTTGAAACAAGAACCATCTACCCATAGTGTTCCATCTGGATTCACTAATGGCGTGTCTTTTAGGTCAATTCTACCCTTAGTCTCTTCTTCAGTACGGAGAAAACAATCATGCTGTTCAGAGACATCTCTCTCTTCTGGAAGAGGCAACAAAGTAGCTGGATTCAGGGTATTACATCGTTTGATGTGTATGTGACTAGCCAAAAGCGTCAGCTCATATCCGGACAACCGAGCACTCGTAAGATGCTGCGTTTTTGTCCTATTTAGTAAAGTATCCACTGCATGTGGCACCATAACAATGAGAGTATTATCTAGCACTACTCCAGCAGACTGTCGAATAGAAATTGCTGCTGCCGCTGTCGCCTTAAGACAACTAGGCAATGCTTTAGCTACTGGATCTAACGTAGCTGAGAAATATGCGCATGGTCGCTGTTGATCTCCAAAACGCTGCGTTAAGACTGACAATGCACAACCCTCTCTTTCGTGGACATAGAGCGTAAAGGGCTTACTGTAATCAGGAGTACCCAATACAGGAGCAGAACACAAAGCAATACGCAAATCAGTAAAACTCTTCTGACATTCGTCAGTCCACGGAAGAGGCTGAGGCGTATCTTTTAAAGTTAGCGCCAACAGCGGTTTAGCCAATAAAGAGAAACTCGGAATCCACTGTCTACAATAAGAAGTAATGCCCAAAAAGGCACGTACCTCTCTTTGTGTGGATGGCACTGACATTTGTGTAATTGCCTGAATTTGTTCGGGGGTCAATCGTCGTCCCTCCTTTGACAAGAGATGACCCAAATAAGTCACCTCGCGACAGACATATTGTAATTTAGAAGGAGAAACCTTGTGATTCAGATCAAACAAATGACGCAACAGTGCAACGGTCACGTTTTTGCAAATCTCCTCTGAATCAGCGGCAACTAATAAGTCATCCATGTACTGAATGAGAGCGGCACCGGACGGTAAGGAAAAGGCATCAAGATGACATTTTAGAGCTTGACTGTAAACAGAGGGACTTTCACAATAACCTTGAGGTGCGCGTTTAAACCGGAAGCTTCGGCCTCCGAGGGAAAAACCAAAAATATCTCTACTCTCTTCGGCGATGGGAATACTAAAGAAAGCATTCTTTAGATCAATAACTGAAAACCAAGTCGCTGTAGAAGGTATCATCGTCAACAGAGCAGTGATATCTGGGACTACAGGAAACTGCGGTACGACAATCTTGTTTACCTCCCGAAGATCAATTACAAAACGATAAACAGGAGGCTGAGAAGGATCAGTGCGTTTAAGAACCGGAAGAACAGGACTGTTACATGTATTTCCTCTCGTTTCCTCAACCACACCCTTCTGAATCAAATCATGGACAATTTCCAGAAGTGCTTTCTCACCTTCAGTAGAGATTCTGTATTGCGGAATACGTGGCATTTCAGCATTGGGCTTAAGAGTAACAACATAAGGTGGGATCTCAAGACAACCAACGTCATTCGGACCCGTAGCCCAAAGCGTTTCGGGAAGAGAAAGCAATTCAGGTGGGAATTGATCTTTTGATAAGTACATTGGACTAGTCATTTTCTGTCCTAGAGTGAGGTATACACCAGAAGGTGAACAATATATCGTAGCATGCATTCTTTTTAATAGATCTAAACCCAACAGATTTTCACCACAACCATTCGTCAGAAGAAGCGAAGCTTCTAAATCATAAGGGCCTATTGAAACAGGCAAAGGGCAAGAAACTGGATTGCGAACAGGGGCGCCAGAAAATCCTACAGATACATTCGTTAAGCCAGACAAAGGTGCGCCAGGGAGTTTAGAATGAATGATAGAGCTTCTCATGGCACCAGTATCTAAAAGAAATGGCTCTGAAACACCCATTGTAGTGACATTAACATAAGGTCCATTCTGATCCACTGGAATTGACGTAACCCCCTTACTTTGTCCATGGCTGTCCTATTCAAAATGAAGACTTTCATTCCCTCCTTCAATATACTGATCCTCACTATAATACTGTGTAGACCTAACATTTTGCTGATCAAAGTAATTTCCGGAATTTGGAGGAACAAAAGAACGCTGCTCTTGGGTTAACACACCTCGACCTCTACCTCTATTTGCTGACTGAAGACCACCACGACCTCGTGAAGCAGATGTTGCTCCATTACGCTGCAACAATGCCGGACAACTGTTCTTAAAATGACCTTCCTCCCTACAATAAGCACATTGATTGGGACCTAGCAAAGGTCTTGGAATGAATGGTTCAGGCTTTTGATACAACCTCTGAAACTGCGGAGGCTGTTGAAACTGAGGCTGAACATAACGAGGAGGATAAGCCTGTTGCAAGAGAACTTTAGTTTTTAATTCTTTCGTCTTTTTCTCTTGTTTTTCCCTTTCTTCTTTGTCTCTATTTTCATAATATTGTGCAGTAGCCAATATCTGGGCGGAAGAAGAAACTGCCCATGAACTCTCGGAGTCTTTTAGCTTGTGTGATAGTTCAGGAAGCAAGTTATATACGAACTTATCCACAAATAATCGCTGTCCCCCTTCTGTAGCCATATCTTGACCACTGTGATCAATGAATGTCTCCTCGAATCGGGTAAAGAAATCGGAAACACTTTCCTCTTTCTTTTGTTTACATGCTGCTAGCTTATCCCAATTAACTCTCAAAGCAGGCATCATTGTTTTCATTAATGTAATAATCCTACCAGGGAGTTCTGAGATCAAAGCGTCGGGCTTTGCACCACCTACTTGACCTCTATCTGCGGCAATAATAGCGTTCCAATCGCCGCCTAATTCTTGAGCGTGATCCTCTCTACGAATTTTAGCCCATATTGTCTGTGGAACTACATTTCCCATCAACATGTCAATATCTGCTAGATTCATAGTACATGCATCAACTGTTTGCGACAACTCTTTATAGTAACCAGCAGGATTTTTGCGTGAATCTGGTAGTGACTGTTTAAGTGCTAAAACTTCAGACCTTTTCCAGGGGACATGTATCCATATGCGCTGAAAATGCGCAGGAATAGCTGGATTAGCACCTGCTGCTGCAACTTCTTCCTTCCATATTGGAGAAACCTCTCTCATGGGATAGTTTTTCAGTGCTGTCCTAACTGAAGGATCAGAATCAGGAAAAGTCTGTGAGAACAATAGGGATCTGAAAGAAATAAGTGTTCTGACAGCGTTTTCAACCTTAGGACCCACAATAAGTCCTTTGTCAAAGTCAGCCTGAACATCTAACAGATCCTGTGGGACCGAACCCAAATTCATATCCTCCCATTCTTTAGCGAGAGTATCGCACATAACTTTAAAAACATATCTCTGCGTAGGTGCATTCCATTGCAGAAAGGTGGACATAATATCAGACGTACTATATTGGGGACCCTTCTTGATCCATCTACAAGCAAGTGAGTCCAATTTTTCTCGCTCTTCGGAGTCTGGGAATTGACTACGAGACTGTCTTCGAGAAAAAGCTGGAGACACGTTTAAAGCTTCAAAGAAAGGTGATAAGAGACCAGAGACAGTATCTGCAAATCGCTTACGCATAGATGGAGAATTTGACATAAGGATAGGGGACAAGGTATTAGGTGAATTAACTAAAGGAGCATTAGGAATTGCCAAAGGAGCAGAAGGCAAAGGAGTTAAAGGCAAAGCTGGCATAGGCAATACTTGAGGAGGCAAATGTGGAAAAGCTGGAGCAGGCGGAAGCACAACTGGCGGCTGAACAGGCTGTAACATCGGGGGTGCATTAGCACCTTGTACATAGGGCGGAGGCAATTTCAATAAGTGGGACATTAAGGGATCTTCCTCAAAATCTTTTCCCTTATCAAGGGAAGAGATAGGCAACGTCGGATAGCATTTATCTATTGCCATTCGAAGCTGTCTGTCTGAAATTTCCATTGCATTATCTATTTCATCATCTTTGAATTGCTGAGCAGCCTGTATAATCGTCATTCCCTGTGTTTTCCTATCTCGTTTCGCTTGTTTAATTTCTCTCTGTTTGGCTTCCTTACGCCAAAGGCGAAAAGAGTCAAACATTGCCGGCCGGGCTTTTCTTTTAAATAACGTTGCTTCTAAATTATCTAGCACATCAGTTTCGAAACTACCATTTTCTGGCCATTTTAAAACACCATCTTTCTTTGTATATCGGGTCCATGTCTTATTAAAGGCAATAGGACCAACACCATGTTTAGAATAGAGCTCATATGTGGGAGTTCCAACCGAAGGAATCGGACAGGAGTCCTCAAGCTGGGAGTCCCTATTACAACCAAAGCAACAAAGTTTTCCAAACTTAGTCAGACCAGACATCTCACGATTTTTACTGGCTGTTCACAAACATCAAGGGGGTAAAACTTTCAGTTTACACAGCACAAATGCACTTACCCCTCGGCTTTGGCCACTGCAATGGCCAAATCTAAGGACCTAAGGACAAAACAAAGACCAAAATTTGTGGGCGCAACCCACCAAATACTTAACTAAGGATGTCTTCTTACACCAACAGAGGCCCGTCTATCGTCTCGCTTTACCATACATCATCAAAGAAAGGGCCAAGGCAGGGCGGCAGTCAGGGCAGCAGTCGTCAGTAGCCGTCAGGAAGGAGTAACCGCGCTGAAAAAGACCTTCGGACCACTTCGACATACAGGGGTCGCTTGACGTGGCTCGCGATTCCTCCAGAATTTTCTTGCGGGGCTCCTCACGACCTTCAGGCAGAACCGGTACCGCTGAAGCCGCCCCACGTTGGGCGCCAGTTGAAGAACCAGAACCTTATGGGCCTGGCGGCGCAGGGTACGCCTGAAATCTCCTTGGATTCACCTGCCTCAACTAACAGAGACACGGGACACTCTGTCAGGCGTAAAAGATCAGATTTTATTAGCTGCAGCTAGTACAGTTGTCCAAGAAGTACACAAGGTATGTTCTCAGGAGACTGCCACTTTACTTTGTGGCGCACAATCTTATATACCGTATAAAAACCATTTATTAACTACATACACTCCCAGAACACATAGAAAGGAGCCAGTAAGAATAACGTAAAGATAGAACAGAGCCAATAGAAATGTCGGAAAAACAAGACAGCACCAATAGAAGGAATTGGAAAACAAAGTATCAAGTGACTTAAGGTTGCCTCCCCTCCAGCTGTGTTTGTCACCCCTCCCTTGAACTAATTCATTAACCGATCCACAACGAAGTTGCATGTGGTGCGATAAGTTTGTGTGCGTTTGGAGGACAGTTGTGAAATGAGAGAATACTAGCAAAGGACAGCGAAGGCCAGACGATAAGATAAGATCGGCGGAGAATAGTGTGAGCCTACAGATAGTTGAAACAAGGATTAGAAAACCAGACAGGGATTAGTGTACTCGGTCAGACCTTAATACCAGCCTTGTAAAGATAGAGGCAGAAGGCTGTTTTGAACACCATGTTGCAGAATAAGCAGAAAAGGCAGAATGGACTTCGTTCGCTGTGCTGCCTGAGTGAAGGCAACATAAAATGGCGGCGGGCCACAAAATGGCGGGTCGATACGATCGTATTAAAAATCGAATTTCCTCACTACTCACATGTGCCTTTTCTAATCTATGAGTAGTGCTGTCGGAAATGCCTGCAACAGAAGAAAAGGTGATTAAAGTAGGTTGTCTTATTCCATTGTACTAGGTGCACCAAAATGAAAATCTGCTAAATTATTACCTTGTCTTTCTGCTTCTACTCATGTGTGCCTGTTCAAGTTTCTGTGTAGCAGGGTCTAAGATGCCTGTAAAAGAAGGAAAAATGATTAAAGTACCTGGTCATTTCAATGTCTCAGATGCACCATAAGGAAAACTAGCAAATAATAACCTGATCTTTCTGTAGCTACTCCAGTCTGCCTGTCCTCATCCATGAACAGTACTGTCTGAGATGCTTGCCACAGAAGAAAAGATGGTTAACAGTTGGGCACAGCATGTTGTCATATTATAATGTGCCAGGTGGCACAGATGGGTTATCTACCAAATAATTACCTGGACCTTATGCTTCTACGCATGTCGGTCCATTCAAATCGATAACGTGCTCGGTCCGACAAACCTGTAATAGAAGCAAAGGTGGATCATGAACGTGATTTATCTAGAGACCCTTAATCCCACCTGGAACATCTACAGAATTACCTAATCTTTCTTGGTACTCACGCCTGCCTGTTCAAATTCAAATGTTGACCGTCTATAATTGGAAAGAATATATTTAGCTTAAGTTATAGGAGTTACAAAAGCATTATGCATGACAGTTCCAGAGCAATTGAATTGTTACCTGGGGTTTCAGTTTAGCTGAACTCTGGTTCCATATTATCATCCGTTTAGAAACCTACATCATGCGTTAGACCTTCGATGATGCAGGCTTTACAGGCCTCAAGTTATCTGCTCGCCCACTCGCCATGACTAATCGGATTCTATAAGCATTTTAAGATCTACTGGCCCGTTCTGGACAGCTGACAAAAAATAGTGTTCTGTTCATTCAGATAGTAAATGAGCAATGAAGGTGCCTTTAAACCTTGTTTTTGTCTTGTATGTATGGTGCAAGGGGTTTTGCCTTGTTTTTTTCCCGGGAGCACCTACCTTGCATCTTATTGATGCAAGGTAGTTTTCCGCAAGCAAAAAATGGTGCTAACTCCAAAAAGTTGGCGCTAGACGGGTCTAGCGCCAAAGTATAAATTTGGAGTTAAGTTTGCAGCGAACTAGCGTAAAGCAAAAAAAACCTTATGGTTTGACATGTGTAGAAAAAGGGGAGTTTAAGACTTGGCAAGTACTTTTAAATGCCAAGTCAAAGTGGCAGTGAAGCTGCACACACAGGCCTTGCAGTGGCAGGCCTGAGACGTGGTTAAGGGGGTACTTATATGGGTGGCACAATCAGTGCTGCAGGCCCACTGGTAGCATTTAATTTACAGACCCTGTGTATATGGCATACAACTCTACAAGGGCTATACAAGTAAATTAAATATGCTAATTAAGTATGAGCAAGTTTAACCATGTTTTAGGGAGAGAGCACAAGCCTGTGGTGTAGCATAAGCCAACCACAGCACCTGCAGTGCTGGGGGGGGGCACCTCCAGGACCCCACCTTAGCACAGCCAACACTGGGGGTAGGAAGGGGACCCTACATGTACTCTGCAAGGTGCCCCCTCAAGTTTTGTTATGCCACTAGCACAAGTACTTTAACAGTGGTTAGATTCTGAGAAACAAAGCACTCTAGTGATGAAGCCTACCCATGTGCAACTTTTCAATGTCCTGTATTTTAACTGCCCTGTAAAATTGAAGCTGTCATTTCTACACTCTTGGCTTTTTCTAATGCTTTATCTAATGTTAAATTTTCTGTAGTTAACATCATTTCTTGATTTTTTTTGTTATTTGTCCTTTCAGCCAACTGGTCTCTTAACATTTCTTCTTCAAAAGCCTTACATTCACACGTTGGAGCCAATACTGTCAAATCACTCCAAATTCTCCAGGAAGCTGTTTTCTTGCATAAAATGTATCTTTCCATTATGACATTTCGTTTTTTTTTTAAACCTGGTTGCCAGCATTTTAAAGGCAGAAGCGTATTCACCTACTTCATCATGTGCATCACAAACGATAAGGGCTGGTAAATTATTTAATTTTTTCCACCCTTCTGCACCCAAGGAATGCTTCAACAACGCCATATTTTGTTCCGGGTAAAAATCTCCCCATCAATTACTTCCATGTAAGCCTCAAACCCTTCCAACCATAATTCCCAATACACTGGTGGATTACCAGGAATGGGTAAACATAGAAGAAGAGGCAAAACCGCCTTTTTCATATTTTAAGAATGAAATTAATAGGGAAAAAGAGAAAGAGAAAAAAATGTTGAGTTTGTTACCCTAAACCTGAAACCTGTTCTGCTAACTAGTACCTTGCGGGGTTTTGTTCACGGTAATATTTAGTCCTTATTATTCACACAATATAAAGAATATATAGCAAATAAATTGAAATATTACTGGAAGAGTTAAAGGACTTCTAATATATTGCTATACACAATCTTTATATAGGCTGCCATGTAATATAGTAATGCAGTAAAAGTGTGCGTAACATCGATTGGCAGCACGCCAAACAGTTTCTTACATTTAAATACTGCCCTTACATATGCATGTGTGTAATGCAGATCTGCCTTGAGAATGTAACAGTGTCAATAGGCCACAATGAACATATCCTTAAAAGGTGTGTGTAGCACTCATCCACACTAGTATTTATAAAAGTGACTAGTAGTGTGCATGTCACTGATACACTTGTTTATGTAATGCAAGCACTTTCCTTTGAAGAAGGTGTGTGCAGCACCGATTCGCTTGTTTGCCAACATGTGTACTTTTCTGGGAAAAAGGTGTGTATTTCACCGATACGTGCAGGGATGAACATATGACTCACCACACGGAGTCTTGTTTGGTAACTTGTGAACCTTTCTTGGAAAAAAGGTGTGCGTATCACTGATACGCCTAGGAATGAAGGGATGACTCATTGCAAGGAGCTTCACAAGATGGCCAGCCGGATCCGAAAAGCAGTCTCAGCTGTTGATAAGGAACCAAAGGCAGGCCTAAACAACGAGGCATCAGAACAAGGACTGCTCAGCTGACTTTGACTTGGGCACCAGAGGTAGAGAGAAGTCACCGGCAGCCACTCTGTACATCCTCTATTAAGCTGGAGGGAGTTTTGTGCGCGCTGCTCCGGAGGGGGAAGCACACTTGGGCCAGGTGAGCCCCACCACCGACTACAAGGCAAAACCAGCGCTTGTTTCAATCAGAAGGGGCCTCACACAATACCCTACCACACTCACCTCATACCTGCCACCTTGCTTCTGAGAACTGCGTGGTGCAACCTTGTCCTGTTCTGCTGCGAAGATATTGACCCCGTTTTCACGCTTTTTGTTTTTTAAACGCAGCGCTGACGTACGGTTTCACTCTCCCGAGTAATGTAGGCAGTGACGTGGCTGAAAAGTGTGCGGTTTGCAAAGAGGCCTGCGTCGTGGGGGGACCTTACAGGGAACATTGTTTAGGAGTGACATTTTGTCATTTACAAATGATTACCCCAGGTTGAGGGAGAAACCAGTGGAATGGTACCAGCAAACAGATAGGTCTGGGAAACTTGCAAAATGCCTGTGGGAGGATTTAAATACTCTTTTGGAGATAGTTGTTCCAGCAGACTTGTGGATCGAGTGTAAGAGGAGTCTAAATTGGCCAACAAGTGAGCCGCCAAGAAGTCCAACAACAGGTGCACCACCACCTGAAGTAATGAAGTATTACTATAAGGTCATTGATTTCCTGAAAACAAGAATTTCACCGAAAAACATTGATAGAACAGCTCAGGAAGTGAAATAATCAATTCTTGCATACTATGAAAGGTTGTTAAAAGCATTTAAACATTAAGTGGTACAGAAACAATAGAGCCGAAAAACATGATTCATTTTGTGTTCAGGTTTGTGGAAGGACTGAGACCAGAAATTTTCCAGATGAATGAGAGTAATTTGATTTGTTGGCAAGCAAAGCTGATTTATGAAGTGTTACAGTATGCGAAATAGTCATATGTAAAAGTTAGAGAGAGACTGAATGACAAATGATTACCAAGATTTGAGGGGTTTGGCTGCCAACCTCTGTATTCCTCTTGCCGCCATTGAGTAAAAGGCCTGCATATGTTTTCTAATGTTGTATTAACACTGTGATGGACCATTCTGTCCCTTTAACCCCTTCGCTGCCAGGCCTTTTCCCCCTCCTGTGCCAGGCCTTTTTTTGCCTATTTGGGGCAGTTCGCGCTTAGGCCCTCATAACTTTTTGTCCACATAAGCTAACCAAGCCAAATTTGCGTCCTTTTTTTCCAACATCCTAGGGATTCTAAAGGTACCCAGACTTTGTGGGTTCCCCTGAAGGAGGCCAAGAAATTGGCCAAAATACAGTGAAAATTTCGTTTTTTTCAAAAAAATTGGAAAAAGGGGCTGCAGAAGAAGGCTTGTGGTTTTTCCCCTGAAAATGGCATCAACAAAGGGTTTGCGGTGCTAAACTCAGCAGCTTCCCAGCTTTCAGGAACAGGCAGACTTGAATCAGAAAACCCAATTTTTCAACACAATTTTGGCATTTTACTGGGGCATACCCCATTTGTGCAATTTTTTGTGCTTTCAGCCTCCTTCCAGTCAGTGACAGGAATGGTCATGAAACCAATGCTGGATCCCAGAAACCTAAACATTTCTGAAAAGTAGACAAAATTCTGAATTCAGCAAGGGGTCATTTGTGTAGATCCTACAAGGGTTTCCTACAGAAAATAACAGCTGAAAAAGAAAAATATTGAAATTGAGGTGAAAAAAACATAAATTTTTCTCTACTTTTTACTCTGTAACTTTTCCCTGCAATGTCAGATTATCGAAAGGAATATACCGTTACGTCTGCTGGACTCCTCTGGTTGCGGGGATATATAGGGTTTGTAGGTTCATCAAGAACCCGAGGAACACAGAGCCAATAAATGAGCTGCACCCTGCAGTGCGTTTTCATTCTATACCGGGTATACAGTAATTCATTTGCTGAAATATAAGGAGTAAAAAATAGCTATCAAGAAAACCTTTGAATTTCCAAAAAGGGCACAAGATAAGGTGTTGAGGAGCAGTGGTTATTTGCACATCTCTGAATTCCGGGGTGACCATAGTAGCACGTGAATTACATGGAATTTCTCAAATAGATGTCTTTTTTACACACACCCCTATATTTGGAAGGAATAAATGTAGAGAAAGACAAGGGGCAATAACATTTGTTTTGCTATTCTATGTTCCCCCAAGTCTCCCGATAAAAATGATACCTCACTTGTGTGGGTAGGCCTAGCGCCCGCGACAGGATATGCCCCAAAACACAACGTGGACACATCACAGAAAACAGAGCTGTTTTTAGCAAAGTGACTACCTGTAGATTTTGGCCTCTAGCTCAGCCGCCACCTAGGGAAACCTACCAAACCTGTGCATTTCTGAAAACTAGAGACCTAGGGGAATCCAAGAAGGGGTGACTTGTGTGGCTCGGACCAGGTTCGGTTACCCAGAATCCTTTGCAAACCTCAAAATTTGGCTAAAAAAACACATGTTCCTCACATTTCTGTGGCAGTAAGTTCTGGAATCTGAGAGGAGCCAAAAATTTCCTTCCACTCAGCGTTCCCCCACGTCTCCCGATAAAAATGAGACCTCACTTGTGTGGGTAGGCCTAGCGCCCGCGACAGGATATGCCCCAAAACACAACGTGGACATATCACAGAAAACAGAGCTGTTTTTAGCAAAGTGACTACCTGTAGATTTTGGCCTCTAGCTCAGCCGCCACCTAGGGAAACCTACCAAACCTGTGCATTTCTGAAAACTAGAGACCTAGGGGAATCCAAGGAGGGGTGACTTGCGGGGCTCGGACCAGGTTCTGTTACCCAGAATCCTTTGCAAACCTCAAAATTTGGCTAACAAAACACATGTTCCTCACATTTCTGTGGCAGAAAGTTCTGGAATCTGAGAGGAGCCACAAATTTCCTTCCACCCAGCGTTCCCCCACGTCTCCCGATAAAAATGATACCTCACTTGTGTGGGTAGGCCTAGCGCCCGCAACAGGATATGCCCCAAAACACAACGTGGACATATCACAGAAAACAGAGCTGTTTTTAGCAAAGTGACTACCTGTAGATTTTGGCCTCTAGCTCAGCCGCCACCTAGGGAAACCTATCAAACCTATGCATTTCTGAAAACTAGAGACCTAGGGGAATCCAAGGAGGGGTGACTTGTGTGGCTCGGACCAGGTTCTGTTACCCAGAATCCTTTGCAAACCTCAAAATGTGGCTAAAAAAACACATGTTCCTCACATTTCTGTGGCAGAAAGTTCTGGAATCTGAGAGGAGCCACAAATTTCCTTCCACCCAGCGTTCCCCCACGTCTCCCGATAAAAATGATACCTCACTTGTGTGGGTAGGCCTAGCGCCCGCGACAGGATATGCCCCAAAACACAACGTGGACATATCACAGAAAACAGAGCTGTTTTTAGCAAAGTGACTACCTGTAGATTTTGGCCTCTAGCTCAGCCGCCACCTAGGGAAACCTACCAAACCTATGCATTTCTGAAAACTAGAGACCTAGGGGAATCCAAGGAGGGGTGACTTGTGTGGCTCGGACCAGGTTCTGTTACCCAGAATCCTTTGCAAACCTCAAAATTTGGCTAAAAAAACACATGTTCCTCACATTTCTGTGGCAGAAAGTTCTGGAATCTGAGAGGAGCCACAAATTTCCTTCCACCCAGCGTTCCCCCACGTCTCCCGATAAAAATGATACCTCACTTGTGTGGGTAGGACTAGCGCCCACAAAAGGAAAGGGCCCAAAACACAACGTGGACACATCACATTTTTTTATAAAAAGCAGTGCCTACCTGTGGATTTTGGCCTGTAGCTCAGCCGACACCTGAGGAAACCTAGCAAACCAGTGCATTTTTGAAAACTAGAAACCCAGGGGAATCCAAGATGGGGTGACTTGCGGGGCTCTGACCAGGTTATGTTACCCAGAATCCTTTGCAAACATCAAAATTTGGCTAAAAAAACACATGTTCCTCACATTTCTGTGGCAGAAAGTTCTGGAATCTGAGAGGAGCCACAAATTTCCTTCCACCCAGCGTTCCCCCACGTCTCCCGATAAAAATGATACCTCACTTGTGTGGGTAGGACTAGCGCCCACAAAAGGAAAGGGCCCAAAACACAACGTGGACACATCACATTTTTTTATAAAAAGCAGTGCCTACCTGTGGATTTTGGCCTGTAGCTCAGCCGACACCTGAGGAAACCTAGCAAACCAGTGCATTTTTGAAAACTAGAAACCCAGGGGAATCCAAGATGGGGTGACTTGCGGGGCTCTGACCAGGTTATGTTACCCAGAATCCTTTGCAAACATCAAAATTTGGCTAAAAAAACACATGTTCCTCACATTTCTGTGGCAGAAAGTTCTGGAATCTGAGAGGAGCCACAAATTTCCTTCCACCCAGCGTTCCCCCACGTCTCCCGATAAAAATGATACCTCACTTTTGTGGGTAGGCCTAGCGCCCGCGACAGGATATGCCCCAAAACACAACGTGGACATATCACAGAAAACAGAGCTGTTTTTAGCAAAGTGACTACCTGTAGATTTTGGCCTCTAGCTCAGCCGCCACCTAGGGAAACCTACCAAACCTGTGCATTTCTGAAAACTAGAGACCTAGGGGAATCCAAGGAGGGGTGACTTGTGTGGCTCGGACCAGGTTCTGTTACCCAGAATCCTTTGCAAACCTCAAAATTTGGCTAAAAAACACAAGTTCCTCACATTTCTGTGGCAGAAAGTTCTGGAATCTGAGAAGAGACACAAATTTCCTTCCACCCAGCGTTCCCCCACGTCTCCCGATAAAAATGATACCTCACTTGTGTGGGTAGGCCTAGCGCCCGCGACAGGATATGCCCCAAAACACAACGTGGACATATCACAGAAAACAGAGCTGTTTTTAGCAAAGTGACTACCTGTAGATTTTGGCCTCTAGCTCAGCCGCCACCTAGGGAAACCTACCAAACCTGTGCATTTCTGAAAACTAGAGACCAAGGGGAATCCAAGGAGGGTTGACTTGTGTGGCTCGGACCAGGTTCTGTTACCCAGAATCCTTTGCAAACCTAAAAATTTGGCTAAAAAAACACATGTTCCTCACATTTCTGTGGCAGAAAGTTCTGGAATCTGAGAGGAGCCACAAATTTCCTTCCACCCAGCGTTCCCCCACGTCTCCCGATAAAAATGATACCTCACTTGTGTGGGTAGGCCTAGCGCCCGCGACAGGATATGCCCCAAAACACAACGTGGACACATCACAGAAAACACAGCTGTTTTTAGCAAAGTGACTACCTGTAGATTTTGGCCTCTAGCTCAGCCGCCACCTAGGGAAACCTACCAAACCTGTCCATTTCTGAAAACTAGAGACCTAGGGGAATCCAAGGAGGGGTGACATGCGGGGCTCGGACCTGGTTCTGTTACCCAGAATCATTTGCAAACCTCAACATTTGGCTAAATAAACACATGTCCCTCACATTTCTGTGGCAGAAAGTTCTGGAATCTGAGAGGAGCTACAAATTTCCTTCCACCCAGCGTTCCCCCAACTCTCCCGATAAAAATTATACCTCACTTGCGTGGGTAGGCCTAACGCCGGCGACAGGAAACACCCCAAAGCGCAACGTGGACACATCCTAAATTTTGGAAAAAAACAGAGGTGTTTTTTGCGAAGTGCCTACCTGTAGATTTTGGCCTCTAGCTCAGCCGGCACCTAGGGAAACCTACCAAACCTGTGCATTTCTGAAAACTAGAGACCTAGGGGAATCCAAGGAGGGGTGACTTGCGGGGCTCGGACCAGGTTCTGTTACCCAGAATCCTTTGCAAACCTCAACATTTGGCAAAAAAAACACATGTCCCTCACATTTCTGTGGCAGAAAGTTCTGGAATCTGAGAGGAGCTACAAATTTCCTTCCACCCAGCGTTCCCCCAAGTCTCCCGATAAAAATGATACCTCACTTGCGTGGGTAGGCCTAACGCCGGCGACAGGAAACACCCCAAAGCGCAACGTGGACACATCCTAAATTTTGGAAAAAAACAGAGGTGTTTTTTGCGAAGTGCCTACCTGTAGATTTTGGCCTCTAGCTCAGCCGGCACCTAGGAAAACCTACCAAACCTGTGCATTTCTGAAAACTAGAGACCTAGGGGAATCCAAGGAGGGGTGACTTGCGGGGCTCGGACCAGGTTCTGTTACCCAGAATCCTTTGCAAACCTCAAAATTTGGCTAAAAAACACAAGTTCCTCACATTTCTGTGGCAGAAAGTTCTGGAATCTGAGAGGAGACACAAATTTCCTTCCACCCAGCGTTCCCCCACGTCTCCCGATAAAAATGATACCTCACTTGTGTGGGTAGGCCTAGCGCCCGCGACAGGATATGCCCCAAAACACAACGTGGACATATCACAGAAAACAGAGCTGTTTTTAGCAAAGTGACTACCTGTAGATTTTGGCCTCTAGCTCAGCCGCCACCTAGGGAAACCTACCAAACCTGTGCATTTCTGAAAACTAGAGACCAAGGGGAATCCAAGGAGGGGTGACTTGTGTGGCTCGGACCAGGTTCTGTTACCCAGAATCCTTTGCAAACCTCAAAATTTGGCTAAAAAAACACATGTTCCTCACATTTCTGTGGCAGAAAGTTCTGGAATCTGAGAGGAGCCACAAATTTCCTTCCACCCAGCGTTCCCCCACGTCTCCCGATAAAAATGATACCTCACTTGTGTGGGTAGGCCTAGCGCCCGCGACAGGATATGCCCCAAAACACAACGTGGACACATCACAGAAAACACAGCTGTTTTTAGCAAAGTGACTACCTGTAGATTTTGGCCTCTAGCTCAGCCGCCACCTAGGGAAACCTACCAAACCTGTCCATTTCTGAAAACTAGAGACCTAGGGGAATCCAAGGAGGGGTGACATGCGGGGCTCGGACCTGGTTCTGTTACCCAGAATCATTTGCAAACCTCAACATTTGGCTAAATAAACACATGTCCCTCACATTTCTGTGGCAGAAAGTTCTGGAATCTGAGAGGAGCTACAAATTTCCTTCCACCCAGCGTTCCCCCAAGTCTCCCGATAAAAATGATACCTCACTTGCGTGGGTAGGCCTAACGCCGGCGACAGGAAACACCCCAAAGCGCAACGTGGACACATCCTAAATTTTGGAAAAAAACAGAGGTGTTTTTTGCGAAGTGCCTACCTGTAGATTTTGGCCTCTAGCTCAGCCGGCACCTAGGGAAACCTACCAAACCTGTGCATTTCTGAAAACTAGAGACCTAGGGGAATCCAAGGAGGGGTGACTTGCGGGGCTCGGACCAGGTTCTGTTACCCAGAATCCTTTGCAAACCTCAACATTTGGCAAAAAAAACACATGTCCCTCACATTTCTGTGGCAGAAAGTTCTGGAATCTGAGAGGAGCTACAAATTTCCTTCCACCCAGCGTTCCCCCAAGTCTCCCGATAAAAATGATACCTCACTTGCGTGGGTAGGCCTAACGCCGGCAACAGGAAACACCCCAAAGCGCAACGTGGACACATCCTAAATTTTGGAAAAAAACAGAGGTGTTTTTTGCGAAGTGCCTACCTGTAGATTTTGGCCTCTAGCTCAGCCGGCACCTAGGAAAACCTACCAAACCTGTGCATTTCTGAAAACTAGAGACCTAGGGGAATCCAAGGAGGGGTGACTTGCGGGGCTCGGACTAGGTTCTGTTACCCAGAATCCTTTGCAAACCTCAAAATTTGGCTAAAAATACACATGTTACTCACATTTCTGTGGCAGAAAGTTCTGGAATCTGAGAGGAGCCACAAATTTCCTTCTACCCAGCGTTCCCCCAAGTCTCCCGATAAAAATGATACCTCACTTGTGTGGGTAGGACTAGCGCCCACGAAAGGAAAGGGCCCAAAACACAACGTGGACACATCACATTTTTTTATAAAAAGCAGTGCCTACCTGTGGATTTTGGCCTGTAGCTCAGCCGACACCTGAGGAAACCTAGCAAACCAGTGCATTTTTGAAAACTAGAAACCCAGGGGAATCCAAGATGGGGTGACTTGCGGGGCTCTGACCAGGTTATGTTACCCAGAATTCTTTGCAAACATCAAAATTTGGCTAAAAAAACACATGTTCCTCACATTTCTGTGGCAGAAAGTTCTGGAATCTGAGAGGAGCCACAAATTTCCTTCCACCCAGCGTTCCCCCACGTCTCCCGATAAAAATGATACCTCACTTGTGTGGGTAGGACTAGCGCCCACAAAAGGAAAGGGCCCAAAACACAACGTGGACACATCACATTTTTTTATAAAAAGCAGTGCCTACCTGTGGATTTTGGCCTGTAGCTCAGCCGACACCTGAGGAAACCTAGCAAACCAGTGCATTTTTGAAAACTAGAAACCCAGGGGAATCCAAGATGGGGTGACTTGCGGGGCTCTGACCAGGTTATGTTACCCAGAATCCTTTGCAAACATCAAAATTTGGCTAAAAAAACACATGTTCCTCACATTTCTGTGGCAGAAAGTTCTGGAATCTGAGAGGAGCCACAAATTTCCTTCCACCCAGCGTTCCCCCACGTCTCCCGATAAAAATGATACCTCACTTGTGTGGGTAGGCCTAGCGCCCGCGACAGGATATGCCCCAAAACACAACGTGGACACATCACAGAAAACACAGCTGTTTTTAGCAAAGTGACTACCTGTAGATTTTGGCCTCTAGCTCAGCCGCCACCTAGGGAAACCTACCAAACCTGTCCATTTCTGAAAACTAGAGACCTAGGGGAATCCAAGGAGGGGTGACATGCGGGGCTCGGACCAGGTTCTGTTACCCAGAATCATTTGCAAACCTCAACATTTGGCTAAATAAACACATGTCCCTCACATTTCTGTGGCAGAAAGTTCTGGAATCTGAGAGGAGCTACAAATTTCCTTCCACCCAGCGTTCCCCCAAGTCTCCCGATAAAAATGATACCTCACTTGCGTGGGTAGGCCTAACGCCGGTGACAGGAAACACCCCAAAGCGCAACGTGGACACATCCTAAATTTTGGAAAAAAACAGAGGTGTTTTTTGCGAAGTGCCTACCTGTAGATTTTGGCCTCTAGCTCAGCCGGCACCTAGGGAAACCTACTAATCCTGTGCATTTCTGAAAACTAGAGACCTAGGGGAATCCAAGGAGGGGTGACTTGCGGGGCTCGGACCAGGTTCTGTTACCCAGAATCCTTTGCAAACCTCAACATTTGGCAAAAAAAACACATGTCCCTCACATTTCTGTGGCAGAAAGTTCTGGAATCTGAGAGGAGCTACAAATTTCCTTCCACCCAGCGTTCCCCCAAGTCTCCCGATAAAAATGATACCTCACTTGCGTGGGTAGGCCTAACGCCGGAGACAGGAAACACCCCAAAGCGCAACGTGGACACATCCTAAATTTTGGGAAAAAACAGAGGTGTTTTTTGCGAAGTGCCTACCTGTAGATTTTGGCCTCTAGCTCAGCCGGCACCTAGGAAAACCTACCAAACCTGTGCATTTCTGAAAACTAGAGACCTAGGGGAATCCAAGGAGGGGTGACTTGCGGGGCTCGGACTAGGTTCTGTTACCCAGAATCCTTTGCAAACCTCAAAATTTGGCTAAAAATACACATGTTACTCACATTTCTGTGGCAGAAAGTTCTGGAATCTGAGAGGAGCCACAAATTTCCTTCTACCCAGCGTTCCCCCAAGTCTCCCGATAAGAATGATACCTCACTTGTGTGGGTAGGACTAGCGCCCACAAAAGGAAAGGGCCCAAAACACAACGTGGACACATCACATTTTTTTATAAAAAGCAGTGCCTACCTGTGGATTTTGGCCTGTAGCTCAGCCGACACCTGAGGAAACCTAGCAAACCAGTGCATTTTTGAAAACTAGAAACCCAGGGGAATCCAAGATGGGGTGACTTGCGGGGCTCTGACCAGGTTATGTTACCCAGAATCCTTTGCAAACATCAAAATTTGGCCCAAAAAACACTTTTTCCTCTCATTTCGGTGACAGAAAGTTCTGGAATCTGAGAGGAGCCAAAAATTTCCTTCCACCCAGTGTTCCCCTAAGTCTCTCGATAAAAATGGTACATCACTTCTGTGGGTAGGCCTAGCGCCCACAAAAGGAAATGGCCCAAAACACAACGTGGACACAACATATTTTTTCACAGAAAACAGAGGTGTTTTTTGCAAGGTGCCTACCTGTGGTGTTTGGCCTGTAGCTCAGCTGGCCCCAGGGGGGGGGGGCAGAAATGCCCTAAAATAAATTTGCCCCCCCAACCCCCACCCTCCCCCGCCGGGAGCGACCCTTGCCTACGGGGTCGCTCCCCCTGCGTGACATTGGCACCAAAAAACAAATCCCCGGTGCCTAGTGGTTTCTGCCCCCTTGGGGGCAGGTTGACCTAAACTCAGCCAATCTGCCCCCAAGGGGGGCAGAAATGGCCTAAATACAATTTGTCCCCCAGGGGAGCGACTTTTGCCTGATGGGTCGCTCCCCATCTCTAAAAAAAAAAACAAAGAAAAAAAAGAAAAATTCCCCTGGCGCCTAGAGGTTTCTGCCCCCCCCCCCCCGGGGGGCAGAAATGGCCTAAAATAAATTTGCCCCCCCAACACCCACCCCCCCCCGGGAGCGACCCTTGCCTACGGGGTCGCTCCCCCTGCGTGACATTGGCGCCAAAAAACAAATCCCCGGTGCCTAGTGGTTTCTGCCCCCTTGGGGGCAGATTGACCTAAAATTGGCCAATCTGCCCCCAGGGGGGCAGAAATGGTCTAAATACAATTTGCCCCCCCAGGGGAGCGACCCTTGCCTGATGGGTCGCTCCCCATCTCTAAAAAAAGAAACAACAACAAAAAAAAAACACAAAAAAAAAATTGCCCTGGCGCCTAGAGTGTTCTGCCCCCCCCCGGGGGCAGTTCGGCCTAATAATAGGCCGATCTGCCCCCTGGGGGGGCAGAAATGGCCTAAAATAAATTTGCCCCCCCAACACCCACCCCCCCCGGGAGCGACCCTTGCCTACGGGGTCGCTCCCCCTGCGTGACATTGGCGCCAAAAAACAAATCCCCGGTGCCTAGTGGTTTCTGCCCCCTTGGGGGCAGATTGACCTAAAATTGGCCAATCTGCCCCCAGGGGGGCAGAAATGGTCTAAATACAATTTGCCCCCCCAGGGGAGCGACCCTTGCCTGATGGGTCGCTCCCCATCTCTAAAAAAAGAAACAACAAACAAAAAAAAAACACAAAAAAAAAATTGCCCTGGCGCCTAGAGTGTTCTGCCCCCCCCCGGGGGCAGTTTGGCCTAATAATAGGCCGATCTGCCCCCCGGGGGGGCAGAAATGGCCTAAAATAAATTTGCCCCCCCAACACCCACCCCTCCGGGAGCGACCCTTGCCTACGGGGTCGCTCCCCCTGCGTGACATTGGCGCCAAAAAACAAATCCCCGGTGCCTAGTGGTTTCTGCCCCCTTGGGGGCAGATTGACCTAAAATTGGCCAATCTGCCCCCAGGGGGGCAGAAATGGTCTAAATACAATTTGCCCCCCCAGGGGAGCGACCCTTGCCTGATGGGTCCCTCCCCATCTCTAAAAAAAGAAACAACAACAACAAAAAAAACACCAAAAAAAAATTGCCCTGGCGCCTAGAGTGTTCTGCCCCCCCCCGGGGGCAGTTCGGCCTAATAATAGGCCGATCTGTCCCCCGGGGGGGCAGAAATGGCCTAAAACAAATTTGCCCCCCCATCCCCCACCCCCCCCCGGGAGCGACCCTTGCCTACGGGGTCGCTCCCTCTGCGTGACATTGGCGCCAAAAAACAAATCCCCGGTGCCTAGTGGTCTCTGCCCCCTTGGGGGCAGATTGACCTAAAATTGGCCAATCTGCCCCCAGGGGGGCAGAAATGGTCTAAATACAATTTGCCCCCCCAGGGGAGCGACCCTTGCCTGATGGGTCGCTCCCCATCTCTAAAAAAAGAAACAACAAAAAAAAAAAACACAAAAAAAAAAATTGCCCTGGCGCCTAGAGTATTCTGCCCACCCCCCGGGGGCAGTTCGGCCTAATAATAGGCCGATCTGTCCCCCGGGGGGGGCAGAAATGGCCTAAAATAAATTTGCCCCCCCAACCCCCACCCCCCCCCGGTAGCGACCCTTGCCTACGGGGTCGCTCCCCCTGCGTGACATTGGCGCCAAAAAACAAATCCCCGGTGCCTAGTGGTTTCTGCCCCCTTGGGGGCAGATTGACCTAAAATTGGCCAATCTGCCCCCAGGGGGGCAGAAATGGTCTAAATACAATTTGCCCCCCCAAGGGAGCGACCCTTGCCTGATGGGTCGCTCCCCATCTCTAAAAAAAGAAACAACAAAAAAAAAAAACACAAAAAAAAAATTGCCCTGGCGCCTAGAGTGTTCTGCCCCCCCCCCCCCCCCCGGGGGCAGTTCGGCCTAATAATAGGCCGATCTGTCCCCCGGGGGGGCAGAAATGGCCTAAAATAAATTTGCCCCCCCAACCCCCACCCCCCCCCGGGAGCGACCCTTGCCTACGGGGTCGCTCCCCCTGCGTGACATTGGCGCCAAAAACCGAATCCCCGGTGCCTAGTGGTTTCTGTCCCCTTGGGGGCAGATTGACCTAAAATCGGCCAATCTGCCCCCAGGGGGGCAGAAATGGTCTAAATACAATTTGCCCCCCAGGGGAGCGACCCTTGCCTGATGGGTCGCTCCCCATCTCTAAAAAAAAAAAGAACAAAAAAAAAAAACACAAAAAAAAAATTTGCCCTGGCGCCTAGAGGTTTCTTCCCCCCCTGGGGGCAGATCGGCCTAATAATAGGCCGATCTGCCCCCAGGGGGGGCAGAAATGGCCTAAAATAAATTGCCCTCCCCCCCAGGGAGCGACCCTTGCCTAAGTGGTCGCTCCCTTTGCGTGAAATTCACGCAAAGAAAAAACTCCCTGGTGTCTAGTGGTTTCTACCCCCCTTGGGGGCAGATTGGCCTCATCAAAATAGGCCAATCTGCCCCCAAAGGGGGCAGAAATGGGCAAAATATAATTTTCCCCCAAGGGGAGCGACCCTTGCCTAAGGGGTCGCTCCCCACCAAAAAAAAAAAATGAAACAAAAAAAAAAAAATGGTCCCTGGTGCCTAGAGGTTTCTGCCCCCCCTGGGGGCAGATCGGCCTAATAGTAGGCCGATCTGCCCCCAGGGGGGGCAGAAAAGGCCTTCCCGAAAATATGCCCCCCTGGGAGCGACCCTTGCCCAAGGGGTCGCTCCCTTTTGTCAATAACAATAAAAAATAAAAAAAATCCCTGGTGTCTAGTGGTTTCTACCCCCCTTGGGGGCAGATTGGCCTCATCAAAATAGGCCAATCTGCCCCCAAGGGGGGCAGAAATGGCCAAAATATAATTTTCCCCCAAGGGGAGCGACCCTTGCCTAAGGGGTCGCTCCCCACCTCAATAAAAAAAAATGAAACAAAAAAAAAAATGGTCCTTGGTGCCTAGAGGTTTCTGCCCCCCCTGGGGGCAGAAAAGGCCTTTTCAAAAAAATGCCCCCCCTGGGAGCGACCCTTGCCCAAGGGGTCGCTCCCTTTTGTCAATTTCAAAGAAAAAAAAAAAATCCCTGGTGTCTAGTGGGGTTTCAAAAGCCGGATTGCAAGCAATCCGGCTTTTGAAACCCTCGGAGGGACTTCAAAGGGAAGGAAATACTTTTCCTTCCCTTTGAAGCCCCTCCGGGCCTCCCAAGTGATTGAAAAAGAAATGCTTTTGCATTTCTTTTTCAATCGCGCTGGAAGCAGAGCTTCCAGCGCGACGAGGGAGGCCCCTGTGACACATCAGCACGCGCGCGCGCGCTGACGTCACAGGGGGGGGTGGGGGGGTCAGGGGTGGAAGGGGAAGGTCTTCCCCTTCCATCCCCGACTTGGGGGGGAAGGGGGGTGCACGGGGGGCGCGCTAGCGCGCCCCCAAGTTCCCCTGTGCCATGGACGAGATGATCTCGTCCAAGGCACAGGGGAACTGTAGCCTTGGACGAGATCATCTCGTCCAAGGCACCCAAGAGGTTAAGAACATGATCTCTTCTAAAATAAATGCTGAAATAAAAATGAGTATTTCGTGGTCTCTGCTGGGGCAGAAGCAAGGCCACTGTGCAATGTTATCTGTATAAAAATGTTTATAGTGTACTCTGTTCTTATGACTTCATCTCCGTTGCCTAACAGACTTCATTCATTGAACTTGCATACTTGTCTGTAGTTATGTTTCTAATCCATGTGTTTTCCCTCGAGGAAATGGTGCTACGAGAAATGTTTCCATAATTTGTAATTACTGTCCTGCAACAGCGTATTCGAAAGGTGCCAAACAAAAGAGCCCACAGATGCAACCCCAGAAGGAAATGTACAAGATACAATTTGTAAAAGTTTGAATTACGCAGAAGAAGCAAAGACCAATAGAAGAGATTAGAGCTAACATTTTATATGATTTTGATATCTGTTAACTTTCTCATTGGGCATATGTTTCTCACCTCGTGTTTAAGCCAATCACAAGAGTTTAGCAAGTTTAATTTAATTTTCAGTCGCCATTAGATTTGGTTCACTTCTTGGGATTCTTTCCTGGGTTCCTGAGACTTTACCTTTTGTGATCTGTCACTTTAACCTCATGCTTTTGCCAGTTAGTCTACTGACATTCTGGTGTTTATTATTTTCTGAGTTTATTAAGGTTGTCCAATACTGAACTAATGCTTTGATGGTTTAGTAAATCTATAGTCCAAACTCTAAACCACTACCCTACCCTGTTCCTGATGCTGACGCTGATGTCATCCTGAACTAGAGGTTGTTGCTGATTACCTTGGCGATTCGGTAAATGTATGATCTGTGTGTTATTTGTCTTTTGTTTTCCAGGTACCTAATGCTAATGTTTTAATACTGATTCTTATGTTTGATAGCGCCATAGTTAGATGTTGTCCTAAATTTCTGTTACTAAATCTTTTACATGAAGTCCAACATGTCAATGCTAATTAGTGGTTAGTGAGGTGTTACTCTCCTATTCATGAATGGTCATTGACTCTTTCCGTTTGTTGACTCAATGTATTCAATTTCTCTTGCTCATATTCTTTTATTATGGTTTTGTGTATTCTCTATTAGGTTATTGATACTTATAACTTTGATTAAGCTTAAGTTAATTCGCCAACTAAATTAGCTAGCGCTCCCTCTGTGGGCTTCACCCCTACCCCCCCAAGGCAGGGATGGAAGGGGAAGACATTCCCCTTCCACCCCGACCCCCCCTTGTGATGTCAGCACGCGATCGCGCCCTGATTGTCACAGAGGGCCTCCTCCATCGCGCTGGAAGCTCAGCTTCCAGCGCGATCGGAAGAGAAATGCAAAGGCCAGAGAGGCTTCAAAGGGAAGGAAAGGAATTTCCTTCCCTTTGAAGTCTCTCTCAGCGTTTCAAAAGCCGGATTGCAAGCAATCCAGCTTTCGAAACGCCCACTAGACACAGGGATTTTTTTTTAATAGAAATTGGCATAAGGGAGCGTCCCCTTGGGCAAGGGTCGCTCTCGGGGGGGCATTTTTTTTTAGGCCTTTTCTGCCCCCCTGGGGGCAGATCGGCCTATTATTAGGCCGATCTGACCCCAGGGGGGGCAGAAACCTCTAGGCACCGGGGAACTTTTTTTTTTTCTTGTTTTGTTTTGTTTTTTTAGAGGTGGGGAGCAACCCCTTAGGCAAGGGTCGCTCCCATAGGGGGCACATTATATTTAGGCCATTTCTGCCCCCCTTGGGGGCAGATTGGCCTATTTTAATTAGGCCGATCTGCCCCCAAGGGGGGCAGAAACCACTAGGCACCGGGGATTTTTTGTTTTTTTTAGAGATAGGGAGCGACCCATTAGGCAAGGGTCACTCCCCTGGGGGGCAAATTGTATTTTGACTATTTCTGCCCCCCTTGGGGGCAGATCGGCGGATCTTTGGTCAATCTGCCCCCAAGGGGAGCAGAAACAACTAGGCACCAGGGATTATTTTTTTTGCGCCAATGTCACGCAAGGGGAGCGACCCCGTAGGCAAGGGTCGCTCCCCGGGGGAGGTTTGGGGGTCAGGGGCAAATTTGTTTTAGGCCATTTCTGCCCCCTTTGGGGGCAAATCGGCCGATTTTAGGTCAATCGAAACAACTAGGCACCGGGGATCTTTTGTTTTGCGCCAATGTCACGCAGGGGGAGCGACGCCGTAAGCAAGGGTCGCTCCCCTGGGAGGTTGGGAGAGGCAAATATATTTTAGGCCATTTCTGCCCCCCCTGGGCCCGGCTGAGCTAGAGGCCAAAATCCACAGGTAGGCACTTTGCAAAAAAACACCTCTGTTTTCTGTGAAAAAATGTGATGTGTCCACGTTGTGTTTTGGGCCATTTTCTTTCGTGGGCGCTAGGCCTACCCACACAAGTGAGGTACCATTTTTATCGGGAGACTTGGAAAACGCTGGGTGGAAGGAAATTTGTGGCTCCTCTCAGATTCTAGAACTTTCTGTCACCGAAATGAGAGGAAAAAGGGTTTTTTTGGTCAAATTTTGAGGTTTGCAAAGGATTCTGGGTAACAGAACCTGGTCAGAGCCCCACAAGTCACCCCATCTTGGATTCCCCTAGGTGTCTAGTTTTCAACAATGCCCTGGTTTGCTAGGTTTCCCCAGGTGCCGGCTGAGCTAGAGGCCAAAATCCACAGGTAGGCACTTTGTAAAATACACCTCTATTTTCTGTGAAAATTTTTGATGTGTCCACGTTGTGTTTTGGGCCATTTCCTTTCATGGGCACTAGGCCTACCCACACAAGTAAGGTACCATATTTATCGGGAGACTTGGAAAACGCTGGGTGGAAGGAAATTTGTGGCTCCTCTCAGATTCCAGAACTTTCTGTCACCGAAATGAGAGGAAAAAGTGTTTTTTGGTCAAATTTTGAGGTTTGCAAAGTATTCTGGGTAACAGAACCTGGTCAGATCCCCACAAGTCACCCCATCTTGGATTCCCCTAGGTGTTTAGTTTTCGAAAATGCGCTGGTTTACTAGGTTTCCCCAGGTGCCGGCTGAGCTAGAGGCCAAAATCCATAGGTAGGCACTTTGCAGAAAACACCTCTATTTTCTGTGAAAAAATGTGATGTGTCCACGTTGTGTTTTGGGCCATTTCCTTTCGTGGGCACTAGGCCTACCCACACAAGTAAGGTACCATATTTATCGGGAGACTTGGAAAACGCTGGGTGGAAGGAAATTTGTGGCTCCTCTCAGATTCCAGAACTTTCTGTCACCGAAATGAGAGGAAAAAGTGTTTTTTGGTCAAATTTTGAGGTTTGCAAAGTATTCTGGGTAACAGAACCTGGTCAGATCCCCACAAGTCACCCCATCTTGGATTCCCCTAGGTGTTTAGTTTTCGAAAATGTGCTGGTTTGCTAGGTTTCCCCAGGTGCCGGCTGAGCTAGAGGCCAAAATCCACAGGTAGGCACTTTGTAAAAAACACCTCTGTTTTCTGTTAAAAAATGTGATGTGTCCACGTTGTGTTTTGGGCCATTTCCTTTCGTGGGCGCTAGGCCTACCCACCCAAGTGAGGTACCATTTTTATCGGAAGACTTGGGGGAACGCTGGGTGGAAGGAAATATGTGGCTCCTCTCAGATTCCAGAACTTTCTGTCACCAAAATGAGAGGAAAAAGTGTTTTTTGGGTCAAATTTTGAGGTTTGCAAAGGATTCTGGGTAACAGAACTTGGTCAGATCCCCACAAGTCACCCCATCTTGGATTCCCCTAGGTGTCTAGTTTTCAAAAATGTGCTGGTTTGCTAGATTTCCCTAGGTGCCGACTGAGCTAGAGGCCAAAATCCATAGGTAGGCACTTTGCAGAAAACACCTCTATTTTCTGTGAAAAAATGTGATGTGTCCACGTTGTGTTTTGAGCCATTTCCTTTCGTGGGCGCTAGGCCTACAGACACAAGTGAGGTACCATTTTTATCGGGAGACTTGGGGGAACACAGAATAGCAAAACAAGTGTTATTGCCCCTTGTCTTTCTCTATATTTTTTCCTTCCAAATGTAAGGCAGTGTGTAAAAAAGACGTCTATTTGAGAAATGCCCTGTAATTCACATGCTAGTATGGGCGCCCCGGAATTTAGAGATGTGCAAATAACCACTGCTTCTCAACACCTTATCTTGTGGCCATTTTGGAAATACAAAGGTTTTCTTGATACCAATTTTTCACTTTTTATTTTTCAGCAAATGAATTGCTGTATACCCGGTATAGAGTAAAAACCCATTGCAAGGTGCAGCTCATTTATTGGCTCAGGGTACCTAGAGTTCTTGATGAACCTACAAGCCCTTTATATCCCGCAACCAGTAGAGTCCAGCTGACGTAGCAGTATATTGCTTTAAAAAATCTGACATCGCAGGAAAAAGTTACAGAGTAAAACTTGGAGAAAAATGGCCGTTTTTTTCACCTCAATCCCAATATTTTTTTATTTCAGCTGTTCTTTTCTGTAGGAAACACTTGTAGGATCTACACAAATGACCCCTTGCCGAATTCAGAATTGTGTCTACTTTTCAGACATGTTTAGCTTTCTGGGATCCAGCATTGGTTTCTTACCCATTTTGGTCACTAACTGGAAGGAGGCTGAAAGCACAAAAAATAGTAAAAATGGGGTATGTCCCAGTAAAATGTCAAAATTGTATTGAAAAATGGGGTTTTCCAATTCAAGTCTGCCTGTTCCTGAAAGCTGGGAAGATGGTGATCTTGCCACCGCAAACCCTTTGTTGGTGCCATTTTCAGGGAAAAAAACACGAGCTGCCTTCTGCAGCCCTTTTTTCCCATTATTTAAAAAAAAAAAAAAAAAATCACTGTTTTTTTTCTAATTTCTTGGTCTCCTTCAGGGGAACCCACAAAGTCTGGGTACCTCTAAAATCCCTAGGATATTGGAAAAAAAGGACAAAAATTTGGCGTGGGTAGCTTATGTGAACAAAAAGTTATGAGGACCTAAGCATGAACTGCCCCAAATAGCCAAAGAAAGGCTCGGCACAGGAGGGGGAAAAGGCCTGGCAGCGAAGGGGTTATTTGTCTTTAGCCCTTAAATGCATGGATCCTCCCAATAATTGACAACGTAAAAGAGTGGAAGTTTGCAAAATGGAATAATCACCTGAAACATTCCATGGTCTAACTTTAACTTTCTTTTTAACTAGTCTACAAAACAAGTAGGAGAAACATTGCACTAATAGATTACTGATTGTATTGGTCGCTAAAAGAAAAAGAGAAAAATACCACAAATTTGATACAAGATGCTACCTGAAATGTTTCATGATTACGTTCTTTATTAATTACAACTAAACATCTCTTATATAGAACGTTTCTTGTGAAAATTCATTTAAACGCTCTTCTAGGATAAAGCCATAGGAGCTTAGGCCCATATTTATACTTTTTGACGCTAAACTGCGCTAACGCAGTTTAGCGTCAAAAAGTTTTGCGCCGTCTAACGCCATTCTGAAGCGCCATGCGGGCGCCGTATTTATTGAATGGCGTTAGCCGGCGCAAGCAGACCGGCGCTGCCTGGTGTGCGCGAGAAAAACCACGTACACCAGGCAGCGCCGGCGTAGGGGGAAAATGGCGCATGGGCGTCTTAAAATGGGGCAAGTCAGGTTACGTCGAAAAAATCGTCGTAACCCGACTTGCGCCATTTATTTTCGACGCCCATCCCCCATCAACATGACTCCTATCATTGTAAAGATAGGAGTCATGCCCCCTTGCCCAATGGCCATGCCCAGGGGACTTATGTCCCCTGGGCATGGTCATTGGGCATAGTGGCATGTAGGGGGGCACAAATCAGGCCCCCCTATGCCACCAAAAATTATTTAAAAAAAATAAAAAAAATACTCACCTGAATGTCCCTGGGGTGGGTCCGTCCAGCCTTGGGTGTCCTCCTGGGGTGGGCAAGGGTGGCAGGGGGGGTCCCTGGGGGCAGGGGAGGGCACTCTGGGCTCATTTTGAGCCCACTTGTCCCTTAACGCCATGCCTGACCCAGGCGTTAAAAAGCGGCGCAAATGCGCCGTTTTTAGCAACGCCCACTCCCGGGCGTCTCTTTTGCCCGGGAGTATAAATACCACGTAAAGGCCTGGGAGTCATTTTTTAGACGGGAACACCTCCCTTGCATATCATTAACGCAAGGAAGGGGTTCACGCTAAAAAATGACGCACATTCCGGGAACTTTGGCGCTATTCGCCTCTAACGCCATAGTATAAATATGGCGTTAGTTTGCGTTAGTTTTGCGTCGAAATTGCGTCAAAAAAAACGACGCAATTTCGGCGCAAACGGAGTATAAATATGCCCCTTAGTACTTAATAAGCATCATGAGCTAGGCCTGGGTCACTTTTAAATGTCTCAGACAAAATTAATGAAATGGCTGAATTTCACAAAAATTATCAGTTTTGTCACTGCATCATCTGTATACCTTTTGCTGGAAACTAGTGTTAACATGTCTCCCCAAATGTCATTTTGTGCACATATCACTATACTGCTGGCATCTTGTCTGACTTTTTACGCAAAGCATATCCTTCTGAGAATAAATGTCACTCGAGATAGCAGAAAACCGCATTTCATGCAAGAAAGTAAATGTACCCTAAATGTTCTTTATTTTGTAATATCCATAAAAGCTCCACAATCCCCTTCTTCCTCCTCTCCCACCTGACCCAGCCATCACAAGCTGCAGTGTTGTGTAGATGCAAGCACTCATTGTTAGCAGTGCTGAATCTAGCACGCTCCCTCCATTCCCTCTAATATAGCCTTAGAACCCGCCATAGCCATCAGAGGGCAGAATGTTCTTCTAAATAAAACAAAGGTTTCACGGAACCGGAGGGGATTAAAATCCCCTCAGGCTCTGTGAGGCTTTGTTCATAGCTGCTGCTGTGAACAAAGCAGATTGGAATGTTGACGCTGCGGACTTTTACCGGCCAGTAAAAGCCCGGAGCACTCCATTGTTTTCAATGGAGTTGCCAACATTCCAATGTTCTAATATCAGTTTAATTACAAGATGTGCCATCAAGCTGCCACCATAAAACTGATCTTCCCTAAGGCATCAGGGTAAGAAACATATCCCCACTTCTCAGAGGAGGATGCAGGCCACCCACTTCCGGGTCATTAAGATTGGCACTATATTATGTCATATTAAGGGTTATGTATTATGTATTAGCTTTATTAATCATAGGCCTTAACTTAGCGAGGTCTTGGGCCTAGTTGCATGCCCTCATGTCAAGCTGCATTTCTTAGGTGACTTATAAAATGGCTGCTTGTGATTTTCCACTCTACTGACCAAATGCTTTTAGCTGAAATTATTTCTCATGAGAACTGCTTGCTAGAATATGATGTACTAGCTAGGGATACAATGTAGAACGTAGTATGTCTAAGAATGACCTCCCCAGGCGAAGACAATGGATGCACTGACTGGAGTATAAGTTGCTACAATATTGATACCTGACAATCCCAACAACAAGAACAGGAGAAGAGGAGCCAGTCATCGACATGTGAAACGTGTACTAGTAAAATTCTTAGATTTGAGGTTCTACTTTCAATGGACTAAATGCAAACATGCAATTCTTTGACCAATGATGACGTGGGAAGTAGTCTTAGGAAGTCTAACTTAGCCAGACTGCACCGAGAGAAGATACGCCATTTGCCCCTTTCTTTCCTAACCGTCCAGAGATGCCATTAGCTCTATTCTTTCAAACTGTCCAGACAGGCCATTTCACAATATTCTTCTTAACTGTCTAGAGTGTTTAGTTAGTATTTTTTTCCGAACTGCATGAAGAGACTTCACTTTTCCTGAACTTTAATGCTGTATCCTGATGCCTTGTTGACCGAACGGATGCCCTATTGATGAAGATTGTCATAGCTTGCTGAACCACTCTGAGGCAAGGTATAAGACGATGTTACTGATTGTTATGTCCATTTGCTTTTATCCTTAGGTACCAACTGCTAATTTTGATAGAGCCATGGTTAGATGTTTTCCAAATTTGTATTGACTAAATTGTTTTGCATGAAGTCAAAACATGTTATTATAATCTGAAGTTTAGTTAGGGTACCCACTGATGATGCTCACTACATCTAATAACAGTCAGTGTCTTTTCTTTGCTGAATCGAAATGTATGTCATATTGTTTGCGCATTTATTCTTGCTATTAATCTGTACTGTAACCTTAGAATGCGTAGTGGCCCAAACTTTGATTAGATTGCAATTCTTTAGGCGTTTTGGGCAGACATTGTTGTTTCTGTATATGTTGTTTCTGTATATGTATCATTTGATTTTGAGATTAAGTTACGTAACTATAGCATTGTTAATAGGGAAATATACATTCTAACTTTTACAAAAATGTGTGGTTATTTATTCCTGAGAGGTCATGGTGTGTGGAAATTACTGACTCCTATTGATTATTGATGTCATTGATTGTTACTGCTATTGGTTTGTATTGGTACGGGGTTACATGGTGGGTAGCCGTAAGGTCCATCGACCTACAACGCGTCCCCTTATAAGTTAACTTAATAAGGTCTGATGCACTGACACTATTGACAATAAAATATGTTATAAGCATCATAATATGAAGTCTAGCATTGGGCATTAAAGACGGAAAAAATGAAAAGCCGAGTTAGATAAAACATAATTCAAGACTGCCACTGTCTGACTACATGCATAATCTGTGCTGCACTCAGTAGGGAGGAACTATCAGGCTGGTTACCAATGCACAGAGATGTTTACGGCATGGGCAAAGTGGGTAGTTGCCCAGGGCCCCACCTTCCAAGAGCCCCATGTAAACAAACTATTTTTACTCAAAATATCCTGTCTTCTCCTCTATCTAAACCACTAACATGTCATTTAGTATTGTTTGGAACCACGAGGCTTCAATTAGTAGAAAATGGGAAATAAAATATGCAGTTTTTCTTAACAGGTGCCCCTAAAGTGTTTGTTTTGCCTGGGCCCCGCAATCCTTAAGATGATACTGTCGCTTACCATCACAATCAAAACAGGAGATGATTAATTCACAGCTCACAGAGCTCCTTTGGTGATTTGAGTGCTATAGCCAGTTGGGTATAGCTTAATGGACTATATTCACTCTAGTGGACTCACATCAAAGGCAGCTTCTACCTTTTATACTGTCCACCACAAAGCTGCCGGGTACCTGCATGCACAATGTCATGTGTTCTCACAATCTCACTCGCAATGACATTGTAAACACTACACCCTGACCTATGGGTCAAACATCATGTGCCAAACCCAACATGTCCCATACAGGCCTAAATACAAACTACAGCCTTTCTACCATGCTCAGTGCTTTATGAGCACAATAGGGGAATGAAACTAAATACAAATATTGCAATTATTGAATGGAGTAAGGGCCTGAAAAAATAACAATGAGTGATACAGTTAAGGACACATAAGGAAATAATGGGATAGTTGAATGAACAAAATATGTAAGGGATGCGAAACAATTAACAAATGAATGGAAAAACTTGCATGCATTATTGGTGGGAGACAACTGTTTAAATGTAAATCTATTTTAGAAATGCCTCTGTTAGAAAGTGGGCATGTCTCTGCCCTCACTGCCCTATGTTCCTACAGCCTATCTCTGGCTGGGGTTATGTGGCAGTTACACTTTTGCATTTCCTTTAGACATCCTCAACACAGGATGTTCAGCTACATCTGAATCCATCTGCACACTGATGGGTCTTCCCGGGGAGGAGTTGGGAAGGGCTCACACTTGCATTACGAAGGGTAGTGACCAGAGTCCATACAAGAGGACTGATAACCCCCCACTGGTAGTCTGGAGCTGAGACTGAGCTGAAAGGGGAACCTTTCACAGAAATCCTTTGTAGTCTGTCCCACATCAAAGGTACTTCCTAGTATCAGTACTGAGCCTCTTGACCCACTAAGACAGTACACTTCTGGACCAAAGAAAACTCTGCTGGAGTAAAGACTGCTGTGTGCCAAGATCACCACTCTGCCACATCTGACTGTTCCCAAGAACTGCTGCTCTGCCCAGCTGTGCGGGCCTCTGATCTCGGCTGACACCCGAAGGACTAATCATCTCTCCGGGGTGCCTTCAAGTGCCTGATGACTTTCTCCGAGGTCTCTGGGACATCAAAGACCTCAACCTTCCAGCTTTGCACCTCTGCAACCGAGACTAGCTCTCTGAGTTGAGGGAGCGTGGCGGGCATATCTTCAGAGTGAGTGCGGTGCCCTACCTCCGCACCTCGCACTGTGCAACTCCAGCGAGTACCTAGCTGTTCTTCTCCGCTTGCCAGGGGGATTAGCGCTCCCACTTTCCGAGCATCAGAGGAGGAGCTTTCCTCGCTGGAGATGAGCTTTGGAAGAACGGTGCTTCATGGATTGGCTGAAGTGGTTGCCCCAACTGGTCGCTCTGAGTGTGCACTCATCAGTCTCCCCAAGACTGCCTACAGCACCTGCAGCTTGTTCTGCCCCATCTTTACCATTAAGATACTTCAGTTTGCCACCAGACCTGACTGGTCTAAAAAGATTTTGATGCGTTCCTCGCAGCTCACTTTCACTGGACCTAATTACTCTGGCTGGATCCGAGTGGTTCGAAATGTATTTTCACTTCGCTCTTCACAGCAGATTGACTCATACCCTCAATACCGTAAACACCCTAAGACGAGCCCTGTGTTAAGCACTTCTTTTTGATTAACCTAGAAAGTGAAGATCTTGAGAAATAAAAAGTGGATTTCTATCGTTTTGGTGTTATTTCAATCAGATAAACTGTATCTATTTTTATAAACGTGAGCCTTTCTGTGGTGCTCTCCATGTGATTACTGCTTGTGTGTTGCACAAATACACATTGCCTTCTAAGTTAAGCTTGCCTGCTCAACGCCAAGCTACCAGAGGGTGGGCACAGGTTAATTTAGTCTGTGTATCTGACTTGCCCTAAGTAGAGTGGTGGATTCTGCCTGGCTTAGGTGCATACCCTAGCCAGCCAGAAACCTAATTTCTAACACTGGTGATCAGCGGTGAGGATAGGACTTGTGTTTGTGGCATACCACATAGTGACTCTGTATACACTACAACTCCATACTTAGACGTATTCTTGTTACTTTTGCCTGACCAATACCTATTGACATTTTTCCTTTTTGATTTTTCAATTCTCCAGGATTGACCTTTTGGATTTTTTCTGATAAATTATGTCTCGCTGTGGAGAGGACGCACCTGCACCTGTGGTATTTGACTTTTTGCTGACCAGGTTGAATCTTACAAAGTGCAACACCTGGAAGAATTCTGCAAGGGCTTTTAAGTGTCTACAAAGTGTTTCACCAGGAAGGTGGAACTACAGAAAGCCTTGAGAGCATGGGCGGAGGCCCAGGTTGTGGGAGAGAACATCTCAGAAGAGGAGCAGGACATTTTGGAGGAGGAGGAGAACTGATGGCCTGATCCTGGAATCCCAAGATGAAGTGGAACCACTTATGGAAAGGGCTAACAGTTTACCAGAAAACTCAAATTGGAGCTTTCTAGATTGGCACAGGCCCACAAGGAGAGAAAATGGGCTCTCGAGGAGAAGAAATTTGCCCTTGAGCTCAGTTTGAGACAGCTGGACATAAGAGCCCTAGAAGTTGGGTCCAGCAACAGATATGGTGGCAGTATACCAGCAGTGCCTTTAGGTGAGTCCAAAATCCACATCCTAAGAATGCAGTGCCCATTTTCAATTTGTGGGATGACATAGATAAGTGGATATCAGCCTACAAAGTGGCTTTAAGAGCGCATTGGCCCCAGAGGAGATCTGTGGAGGTAGCTTATATAAATCCATGTCCCCAGTGGGGAGGGACAACGATCTCACCTTCGAGGTGGGGGATCAAACCAACCATGATAACTATCCTAGACAAGAAGTTTTGTCTGACACCTTGAAAGTACAGGCAAAAGTTCAGGGCCAGTCGCAAACTCAAAACACAAACCTGGGTAGATTTTCTAGACTATGACTGTAAGGTACTGGGTGAAAGGCAGCAATGTGAATGATTTTGATAGTCTGTACAACTTGTTTTTGAAGGAGCACATGCTTGATAGTTGTTTTATAGCACTCAACACACCTGATGGATAGTAAGCTGAGTAATCCCAGGAAACTTGCCGATGAGGCAGACACCTGGGTCAGTACCAGAGTGTCCACAAACATATCTGGGGTGGATTCCCAAAAAAGTGGTCAGGGGTCCTACCTGAGAAAAGAGGGGGGTATAAAAAGAAGGAGTTCTCTACAGGCCCCCAAAGTAGCTCACAAGGGAAAGGATATGGTTCACATTCCCAATCTGGCCATCAGAAACCAAACTACCCAGACAAAAGTCAGTAGCCCAAAACGCCAAAGTGCTATGAGTCTAGCGAGTATGGACACTACAAGGGAGACCTCAAGTGTAAAAAAAGAGAACATCCTCCCACTGGAGGTATGTTAGACTTTTCATCCTTGGCGTGGTCTCCGTTAACTTTTTGCCTCTGTTTCCCAGGTTGTTGATGTGTGATGAACTCTGTTGTTGTTACTCTGGGCACTTTACCACTGCTAACCAGTGCTAAGGTGCAAGTGCTCCTTTACAAAATGTGTATGTAATTGGATAATCCATGATTGGCATATTTGATTTATTAGTAAGTCCCTAGTACTGTGCAGTAGAGGTGCCCAGGGCCTGTAAATCAAATGCTACTAGTGGGCCTGCAGCACTGGTTGTGCCACCCACATACGTAGCTCTGTAATCCTGTCTCAGACCTGCCATTTCAATGTCTGTGTGAGCAGTTTTAACTGTAAATTTGACTTGGCAAGTGTACCCACTTGCCAGGTCTAGACCTTCCCTTTTCTTACATGTAAGGCACCCCTAAGGTAGGCCCTAGGTAGCCCCAAGGGCAGGGTGCAGTGTATGCTTAAGGTAGGACATATAGTAATGTGTTTTATATGTCCTAACAGTGAAATACTGCTAAATTCATTTTTCACTGTTGCAAGGCCTGTCCCTCTCATAGGTTAACATGGGGACTACCTTTAAATCTGATTAAAGTGTAGATTCCCTTTGAGAGCGGATGGACATGTGGAGTTTGGGGTCTCTGAGCTCACATTTTAAAAATACAGCTTTTAGTAAAGTTGATTTTAAGTTTGTGTGTTTGAAAATGCCACTTTTAGAAAGCGAGCATTTTCTTGCTTATACCATTTCTGTGACTCTGCCTGTTTGTGGATTCCCTGTCTGGGTCAGTTTGACAGTTGGGCTGGTTGCACCTCACACTAGACAGTGACACAAAGGGAGCTGGGGTATAGTCTGCATTTCCTGATGAGCCATCTGTGCTACAAGGGAGGGGAGGAGTGGTCACTCTCCCCTGAAAGGGCTGTGCCTGCCCTCACACAAAGCAATCTCCAACTCCCTGGTGAGTGTCTGGGGCCTGGCCTGGGCTAGGCAGGATTTCACATTCAAGAGAGACTTTGCTTTGAAGTAGGCCTACTTCAAAGGAGAAATGGGGTATAAGAAGGACACCCAAAACCACAGACTTTAGAACACTTCTGGAAACCAAGAGGAACCTCTGCCTGGAGAAGAGCTGAGGAAGAAATGCTGCCCTGCCTGTGACTCTGCTTTGTGGAGCTATCCTGCAGTTGCTGCTTCTGCCAGAGTAAGAGGGCAAAGACTGGACTTTGTGTGCCTTCCATCTTGTGAAGATCTCCAAGGGCTTTATTTTAGAGCTTGCCTTCTGTTGTTTGAAGTCTCAGGGACAGCAAAGACTTCTCTCTGCCAGCACCTGGAGTCTCTGGAGAGACTCCTACTCTGCCCTGTGGTGCCCATCCAGTTCCTTTACACTGAAAGGAGAAGCTGGCAGCCTAAGAGGAAGAAATACACGCGCAGAACGCCGTGCAGGGAAAAGATCGACGCAACCCCGATCTGCGGCTGAAAAATCGACGCGCCGTCAGCTTCACAGCTGAAAATCGACACTCGCTTGCAAAGCGACCGAAGAATCGACACACGGAGCTGGAGAAACTACGCGCAGCATCGCTGACGGAGGTTGGTGAGATCGCAACCCGGGCTGCGCGTTTTTTGGATCATCGTGCGGCTGGATTTCCGATGTAAATACCGCTGGGCGTGTAAAAACAACGCAAGGCCAGTCCGGACCTGAAAGTGCTGACCGGATCGACGCATCACTCTCCTGCGGAAAGAACAAACGACGCACCCCAACCCGTTGAAAGGAGAAATGATGCAAGGTCTTGTGAGTGAGTGAAATCGACTGGGTTATTTTTGACGCGCCCAAGGTACATTTTCACGCTAAAAGCGTTAGTGTGTGTTTAAAACTACATGAAGACGCTTTTTAATTGATAACTTGAATTGTGTATTGGGGATTTTTGTCGTTTTGGTCTTGTTTTGTTTAGATAAATATTTTCTATTTTTCTAAACCAGTGTTGTGTCACTCTGTAGTGTTTTCATTTAAGTTACTGTGTGTGTTTGTACAAATACTTTACACCTAGCACTCTGAAGTTAAGCCTGCTGCTCATGCCAAGCTACCAAGGGGATGAGCTGGGGTTAGCTGAGGGTGATTCTCTTTTACCCTGACTAGAGTGAGGGTCCTTCTTGGACATGGGGTAACCTCACTGCCGTTCGAAGACCCCTTTTCTCCCAATGTAAGAACCCAGGGGTGGCCAGCATAGTCCTGGGGGTGGTGTTTGACCCAGTTAATTGGGAATTTTAGTGTGGTTACCCTAGTGTCCGTGGGTGACCGGGTGAAGGCTCCTAAGATCGACGTGCCACCAAAAACTACCAAGCATAGGCAATGGGTCCCTATCAATGGGCAAGGTGTTGAGGCTCTGAGGGATACAGTACAGGTGCCAGTATGACTATGGTAAGGGGTCGACTGGTGTACCCAGAGCAGGTGATTCCCCATGCTTCCACCAAGTTCTGTGGCTGACAATAGGGAGGGCCACAATCCAATGGCCCTGGTTCCATTTGAGTGGGAAGGGGTTTCAAGTCATCTGTGAGTTGCTGTAAGCCCTGGTATGCCTGTGGACTGCTTTTTAAGTAATGACCTAGAGTCCTGTGACTGGAAGGAGGTAGAACTCAAGGCTTGTGTGGAGATGCTGAAGTTACCTGATTGGATCTGTGCTAACACAAGATCCATGGCTGCCCTGGAGGGGAGTCAAGAGGGTCTGGAGCCTGGAACAATGGCCCAGCCAGCTGATAAAAAGGAGAGAGGCTGAGGAAGTGGGAAACCAGCCCCTGAGTGTACCCCAAGGGAGATGGATGGGGCGCCCACGGAGGCCATCCCTGAGCCCACTGAGGAGGTCACTGCTTCCCTAGGTGACCTGCCTACACCTGCAGACTGGCAGGTGAAAGGAGGACCCACCAAGGAGGAGTTCTGAAGGGCACAGAGGGAGTGTTCAACCCTTGAGCGAATGAGGCGACAAGCCGAAGTCCAAGCAGCAGGTTATGTTTCTGGGAGCTATCACTTTTACTGGGAGGACGGACTCCTAAATAGTGAACCTAAGGCTTGTGTGCATGGGACAACAAAGGCCCCGTCGGTCCACCAATGCTACAGTGTGAGAAAGTAGCCTCTTTCTAGCATGGTTACCCCCATTTTTGGCCTGTTTGTCAGTGCTCGTCTGTGTGTTTTCACTGTCTCACTGGGATCCTGTTAGTCAGGACCCCAGGGCTCATAGTTTGTTGCCTACATGTCAGTATGTTTTGCTGTTTAGTCAGTGTGCTTGACTGTGTCACCTGAGTCCTTCTAACCAGAACTCCAGTGCTTATGCTCTCTCTGATTCCAAATTTGTACTTACATAGTGGTAACCCAGTATTCTACTCCAAATTGGCATACTGGGCCCCCCATATAAGTCCCTAGTATATGGTACCTAGGTACTCAGGGCATTGGGGTTCCAGGAGATCCTTATGGGCTGCAGAATTTCTTTTTCCACCCATAAGGAGCTCATACAAACAGTTCTTCTGGACTGCCATTGCAGCCTGAGTTAAATAGTGTAAGCACTATATCACAGCCATTTTCACTGCATCAGCTCACTTATAAGTCACCTATATATCTAACCTAGAGACCCTGAAGGCTAGGTGCATAGTACCTTTGTGTGAGGTCACCCCTGCACTAGCAGAGGTGCCCCCCCCTGTCGTCCAAGCCCATTTTCTCCTACTTCGTGAATGCGGTGATGCCATTATAAGTGTGCACTACATATAGGTCAATACATATATGTAGCTTCACATGGGTAACTCCGAATATGGCCATGTGAGATGTCTAGGAACTGGAAATTGTACCGCCAATCTGATTCTGGTATTGGGGGGCCAATTCCATGGACCCCCAGTACTGCCAAACCAGTCTGCTGAGGTTTTACTGCAGCCCCAGCTGCTGCCGCCTCACAGACAGAGCAGCTCAATCCCAGGAAAGCAGAACAATGCATTTCCTTTAGGAGAGGGGTGTTACACCCTCTCCCTTTGGAACTAGATGTTGCAGGCATGGGAGGGGTTTCCTCCCAGAGTTTCTGGAACTGCTTTGAAGGGCATAGATGGTGCCCTCCTTGCATATTCCAGTCTACACTGGTTCAGAGACCCCAGTCCCTGTTCTGGCATGAAACTGGACAAAGGAATGGGGAGTGACCACTTCCGTTTCCCTCACCACCCCAGGGGTTGTGCCCAGAGCTCCTTCAGAGTGTCCCTGGGTTCTGCCATCTTGTTTTCAGGATGTTCGGGGAACTCTGGGAGCAACTGTGTGGCCAGTGCCAGCAGGTGACGTCAGAGACCCCTCCTGATAGGTCCACACCTGGTTAGGTGACTAATCCCCATCTGAGGGCTATTTAGGGACTCTCCTCTGGGTGTTTCCTCAGATTCAGTTTTGCAAGAATCCAGCAGGGATCCTCTGCAACCTCTGCTTCAACTTCTACTGTCAGATCAACCGTAGAACTGCTCCAGGCACTCTACAACTGCAACAAAGTATCCAAGAAGGCTACTGCAACTCTGTAACTTCAGCTCCTGCCAGCAACAGTTTCCAGGTTGTGCACGCTCCGAGGACTGCCTGTCTTCATCCTCCACCAGAAGGACAGAAGGAATACTTCCCTGCTTCAGCAGGCAACTCTTTGCAGCACCGACCGGTAGTCTGGGTCCCCTCTCCTGATGATCCTGGAACACAGATGGTGGACCAAAGTGACCCAGACTGTCCAAAGGTCCAACTGTCCAAATTTGGTGGAGGTAAGAGCTTGCCTCCCTGAGCCAGAAAGGACCCCTGTGCACCGCGTGTTTTGCAGCTCCTAGGGCTTCTGTAAACTTCTCCATGGAATCCTTTATGCACAGCGTAGCCCAGGTACCCAGCACTCTATCTGCGACACTAAGCTCCCTGAGTTGTTCTCCAGCGTCGTGGGATCCCTTTGTGTAATGCTGTGATGACCGTGATTTGCAACTCCTTTGTACCCATGACCTGAGACTCCTGGGGGTGCTGACTGATCTTCTGAGGGCTTTCTGAAGGGCTGAGAGTCCCCTCTTTCTCCTCAATCCAAGTTGAGACACCCAGGTCCCTCCTGGGTCCAGGTAGCGCCTTTTACCACCAAAAGCCTATTTTGCATGAGCCAAGGCTTGGTGGCAGAATCCAATGACAAAAACTAGCCTGCATCCATCCATTCGATGTGGGACATCTCTTCCACCAAGCAGGAACCCGCAGGTGTCTTCTTTGGTGCACCTCTGACTTTTTTTTCCAACCAGAGAATCACTTTTGCACCTTCATATGGGTTAGCAGGGGCTCCTGTTCTTCCTGGATTTCTCAGCTGTTCTTGGACTTGGTCTCCTCTCTCCACAGGTCTTCAGGTCCAGGAATCCATCATTGGTGTCTTGCAGTCTTTCTTGGTTTTTGCATTATTCTTTATCATGACTTCTAGTGTGTTCTGAGGAACCTTGTTGTACTTTACTCCTGCTTTCCTTGGCTCTGGGTTGGGGTATTTTACTTACCTTGGTGTTTTCTTACACTTTCAGCCCCCCTCTACACACTACTCTTGCTTTGGTGGGAAACCGACATTCGCATTCCACTATTTTACTATATGGTTTGTGTTCACCCTAGGCATATTGTAGCCTATGGTGATTTTCACTATTTGCACTATGTTATGACTGTTTACTTACCTGATTTTGGTTATTAGTGTATGTTTTGTGTATAATACTTTCCTTCTAAGGGAGTATAGCTTGTAAGATATTTTTGGCCTTGTGTCACTAAAATAAAGTACCTTTATATTGGTAACACTGATTATTGTCTTTCGTGTGTGTAAGTACTGTGTAACTACAGTGGTATTGCAAGAGCTTTGCATGTCTCCTAGTTCATCCTTGGCTGCTCTGCCTACAGCAACCTCTAGACAGCCTGGCTTCTAGACACTGCCTACATTTCACTAATAAGGGATAAATATACCTGGTAAAAGGTGTAAATACCCGTGGTACCCACTACAAACCAGGCCAGCCTCCTACTTACAGGCCCCTCCTAATGGAGCTGGCTCATGAGATACCCTAGCAGGACATTTTGGCTAAGACAAGACCTTCGCAAGGCTTGTACCTCACTTTTATTGGCCAAAGATGACAACCTCCTCAGACACGTTCTGTAGGACCTGCATGACCTGCAGTCCAGTGGGAAGACAGCACAGAAGCTGCAGGCTCCCCTGGAACCATTGCCCATCGTTAGCAGCCCCTTCGAAAAGGTGGGCATCAATATTGTTGAGCCTATGGATCCCCAGACCACTTCTGGCCACAGGTTCATCCTGCTTCTAGTGGATCATGCCACATGGTACCTACAGGCCATACCTCTGAGGACCACCACTACACTTGTAGTGGCAAGGTCCCTTATGGGGATCTTCAGCTGGGCGGGTTTACCCAAGGAAATGGTGTCTGACAGAGGCACCATTGTCATGACTGCCTCTTCCACATGGAAAGGGTGTGGGGTAACTTACAAGTTCTCAACCCCTTACCACCCCCAAACCAATAGCCTTTTTGGGAGATTTAACAAGACCCTCAAAGGAATGATCAGAAGTCTGCCTGAGGGCCTGAGGAGAAAGTGAGATGTCTTCTTGCCCTGTTTGTTGTTTGCCTACAGGAAGGTACCACAAAAGGGATTAGCCTTCAGCCCCTTCAATAATCTCTATGGGGATCCTGTCAGTGGACCTCTTACCTTGGTGAAAGAGGGTTGGCAGCATGCTTCCAAGAAGATCCCCTATGATATAATAAACTACTGTAGGAATGTACCCTCTTTTTTACATGGTTACCCCCACTGTTTGCCTGATGTCAGTATGTTTTGACAGTGTTCATTGGGATCCTGCTAACCAGGACCCCAGTGACTGTGCTCTCTCCCTCTAAATTTGGTTGTTCTTGACTTTGTACACTTCACAATTGCCATACTGGAGCCCCCATGTAAGTTCCTAGTATTGGTACTTAGGTACCCATGGAATTGGGGCACCAGGGGTTCCCCATGGGTTGCAGCATGTATTATGCCACCTATGGGAACCCATGCACAATGTACCTGCAGGCCTGCCCTTGTAGCCTGCATGAAAAGGTGCATGCACCCTTTCACTACAGGTCACTGCACCAGGTCACTGTAAGTCACCCCTATGGCAGGCCCTCCTAGCCCAGAGGGCAGGGCACAGGTACCTGTGTGTGAGGGCACCCTGCATCAGCATATTCACCCGGTAATATCAGCAACTAGGCCCTCTCTCTCTTCTCACTGATTAATATCTACAAAAGGTGACGAAATCTGAATGTCTCTAAACAAATTTGGAAGTTCTTTCATGGATCTGCACTTTCATATTAGATTTTATGTGGTAAAACTACAAAATAAAATCAGTTTTAATACCAAAAGCAAGAAAACTCACATATTGAGTATTCCTAGCACTGAATTGCATAATCACTATTAACATAAAATGAACTGCAATACTAAAAGCAAGTAAACTCGTACATAAAGTAATCCTAGCATTGAATTGTATAATCACTATTAGTAGAAAAAATAAACAAGTGGAAATACTGAAGTTCTGTCACAGTTCTCCATTACAAAATGAAAGTTGTCAAGGCCCCCGCGCTAAATCTGTTATTCAACCCTCATCAAGACCCCCACTCATAAATCATGTCTGTGTCCTTAGAAGAGGCCTTTCAAAATCTCAAGAAGGCTAGAGTGCGATCAGTCTCAGTTTTCAGCTTTCACCAAAAAACAAAGCGACCATAATAAAATTCTACACTAACAGATTCCAGACAGCATGCTCCACTTAGCTGACAGAAGTGTGTTCTTCCCAGAAGATCTCTGCTGAGGCTCTTTGCTGCCAAACAGAGGGTAGCGGGTGGGGCTGGAGGGAATTCCAGAGTGCAGAGGGCTTTCCTTGCCAGACAGGAAGAAAGCCAAGCACAGTCATGTGCACAGCAAGAGTATTTATAGCCAGCATGACTCATGCTTTTGAAAACACCTGCTCCCTAGAGACCTTGGGAGTGTGGTGGTTGCCTGGCAACCAATAAACAAGCATACCTGACACATTTAGAAGCAGGAGGACTTGACACAGTCACGTGTTCAACAAACATTGGTGAAAACTACTTTATAGTGCAACAAGCATTGGTGAAAACAACTATATAGTGCAACAAGCATCGGTAACATCAAGTACATATCAAACATTGGCAATATCTATCCTGAAATGCAGACAGTACAATGACGTTATAAGCAACCCAGTGGTGCTACACGCACATGATTAAAACAATGCCCCTGAGGATGCTGACAAATTAGGCAGAGTTGTTAGGTCCTGACACTTATCAACTCCAGCTCCATTTTACTGGACTTTGTAAGTGCGGGGAAGCCATTTTTACCTGTGTACTGAACACAGGTCCTGTGTCCAGCTACATAATAGTAACTCCGAACCTGGGTATGATTGGTATCAAACATGTTGGAATCATATCCCAATAATTTTGCCAGTGTTGGTTGTATGATTCCATTAATTCTGGTGGTCCTTAGAGGACCTCCAGCATTGCTCCTACCAGTCTTCTGGTGTTTTCCGGGCAGCCCGCGCTGCTGCCATCTCTCAGACTGGCTTCTGCCTTCCTGCTGCTTGACCAGCTCAGGCAGAGGAAGGCAGAACAAATTATTTCCTTTGGGAGACGGAGGCAACACCCTCTCCCTTTGGAAAAAGGTGTTACATGGCTTGGGAGGGGTAGCCTCCCCAAGCCACTGGTATGTTTGAAGGGCACATTTGGTGCCCTCCATGCATCAAGTGGATTGTGGACCTCGGGTCCCTGTTATGGTGTGAAACTGGACAATGGAAGGGGAAGTCACCACTCCCCTGTCCATCACCACCCAGGGGTGGTGCCCAGAGCTCCTCCAGGTGCCCACTTGATTCTGTCATCTTGAATCCAAGGTGGGCAAAGGCCTCTGGTAGCATCTGAGTGGCCAGGTCAGGCAGGTGACGTCGCAGCCGCCTCCTGATTGGTGGTCACCCTGCTAGGTGACCAATCCCCCTTCCTGGGCTATTTAGGGTCTCCCACTTGGCTGGGTCCTCATATTCGATGTGCATGATTCCAGCAGGACTCCTCTGCATTGTTTACTTCACCTTCTGGCCACTGGAACTGCATCTGGACCCTCTAGGAACCGACAATCTGCAAGTACAGCGACGACTCTGCTCTGCAATATTGTTTGTCTGGTTCCTTCCAGCAACTGCAACATTTCCCTGGATGTGCATCCTCTGAGGGTTACGAGTCTTCAGCCTGCACAAGAAACAAGAAGGAATCTCTCTTGGAGTGAAGGAGTCACTCCCCTGCATCCGCAGGCACCAACTGCAACAGCAACTGGCTGCGTGGATCTTCTCTCCTCTTGAGCGGCGTGGAACCCATGTCAAGGGGGTAGTCTGGAGTCTGGAGTGGTCCTCTTGGTCCTCTCTACCAGCTGACCAACTTAAGGGAGAGTAAGCCCTTGCCTCTCCACGGAGAACCATATCCCCTTGCACCGTGAATCTTGCAGCTGCCAGGGCTTATTTGCTCCTCCTCCTCCCAGGGGATCTTGAGGGTTCGTGTAGCCCCAGCCCCCAGCACTCTTCATTGCAACACACAGTCTCCTGCTTGCTGCTCCAGCAATGTGGGACTCCTTTCCAGGTGTGCTGTCGGCCTCATCTTGAGTCAAGTGCCTGCTGCCTGTGGGTCGCCTGTTTGGGCTGCCTCCTCTTCCTGTGACTCTCTCAGCTGCTGAGGGTCACCTCGGACTCCCCTCCTTGGGGCGAGTCCCCTGGGCCTTGCTAGTACTCTTCATCCTTGCAAAACCGTCTTCATTGTGTCTTGCATTTGCCAAGGCTTTTTGGTCGGTTTCCAGCACCACTGACTGACTGCAACCAGACTGCCAACGTGGGACATCAAATGCATAATTTCTGGAACTTTTCTCCTTCTCCAGTGCTGCAGTGCTGACCTTCTTCATCCACTGTCGACCTGGTCCTGCATCCACAGAAGGGTGGGTAGTGACTCCAGCCAGGACTGGAAACTCCAACTCGAACTGGACTTGGTCCCCTTCTTTTGCAGGTTTTATTCTGTCAGGACCCATCTTTGGTTTCTCTCAGTCTCGCCTGGGTCATGCATAGTCCTTTTCTAAAGTCCTCTTGCTGGGTTTGGCAAAAAAAGGTACTTACCTCTTGCCTTCTGATTGCTGGGGGGCACCCTGGTACTTACCTTTTGGGGTTCCTAGTTCCCCCAGCTCTCCTCTACAGATTCCACTTCCTTGGGTGGGGGACTGCCTTTCACATTCCACTTAGTATATGTTTTAGTCTTCCCTTTGGGACATCAATATTTGCTGTTGCATTCACTGTTTGTTATTGCTTTCTATGCTAATCACTGACTTCTAATGTGTTTATAATAGTGTGTTTACTTACCTCCAGTTTGGGTACTGTCTATTCAGTATTTTAGTATTTGTGTTGTTATAATAAAGTACCTTTATTCTGTAGCACTGTGCAGTTCTTTCAGGTGTGTGAGTGCTGTGGTGGACTGTAGGGGTATTACATAAGCTTTGCATGTCTCGTATATAAGTCTTGGCTGCTCATCCACAGTTATCTCTAGAAAGTCCTGGCTTGCAAGACACTGCCTACACCTCAGTAACAGGGGATACCTGGACCTTGTATAAGGTGATAACACCAGAGGTGCTCACCATACACCAGGCCAGCTTCCTACATTGGTGGTGCAGCAGTGTGATAAGTACTTGCAATTGCCTTACCACTCTGTCACTAGGTACTTTCCACAGGAAAGACCATTACTAGCTGTAGGTACACACTGCACCTATAGTGTCAGTGTTCTAGTCTCCAAGGTGTGGCAAGCTAGGGATCTAGCATATCCCTTGCCCCAAACTTCTTTGTGAGCCTAGTGTTAGAGTATTTAGGGACACCTACACCACTCTAACTAGAAAATGTCTTCGGTGGAGCACAACTCTCAGGCCCCAGACTCTCAATATGAGAGTCTCACCTTCCAAGAGCCGAAGGAGATTTGCTGGGAGAAAACTGAAGACAGAGAGAAATCCCAATAAAAGTCTGCTTCTTGGCTTCCTCCTTCAGACTGACCAGGACAATGCTGGCTGCCAGGAGGAGGAGGAAGCAGAAACTGATCCACTAGTCCTAGAGATAGAAGCCTTAGACTACACTGAGGAGGGAAAGGAAGAACCTGGGAAACACAACAGTCCTGTTAGGAACGCTGCAGGTAGTAAGAAGGGGGGTCATTCCAGTAGGCCCTCCTCTATTCTTAGAGGGCTGGTACAGAGCATTCCTAGAAGAAGAGATAGATCCTCCTCTGTCAATTCCCATTTCTCCCCAATAACTGAGGGGACCCACTGCTCTATTTCAGGGGAAGATTCCCTAGACAGGGAACTCAGGAAACTGCATTTGGAGGAGGCTCGGCTGAGGCTGCAGCAGCAACAGCTGGCCCTAGATCGGGAGGCCTTCGCTGTGGAAAGAGAAAGACAGGGTATGGGGTTAGCACCCCATGGTTGCAGCAATTTGAGCTTCAGAGACACCCAGAATCAGGGAGGACTCTTAGGATTCTAGGAACTTGAGCAAGATAGTCCCACCTTACAAGGTGGGAGATGACATATATAAATGGTTCACTGCTTTGGAGAGGGCCTGCAAAGTTCAGAAGGTCCCCCAAAGGAAGTGAGGAGTAATTTTGTGGCTCTCCTTCCTTCTCTGACAAAGGAAGAGACAGGCTCCTCACTGTCAGAGAGAAAGATGTAGAGAGTTGCACAGCTTTACAAACAGCACTGCTAGATGGGTTTGATCTGACTACTAAACAGTATAGGATCAAGTTCAGAGAGACCAAGAAATAGTCCTCCCAAGATTGGGTAGATTTTGTGGACTGCTCTGTTAAAGCTCTGGAAGGCTGGTTGCATGGGAGAAAAGGAACTGACTACCAGGGCTTGTATAACCTAGTTCTAAGCAAGAACATTTCAAACGACTGTGTATCTGATCAGCTGCATCAGCATCTGGTGGACTCTGATCTGACCTCTCCCCAAGAATTGGGAAAGAAAGCAGACAAATGGGCCTACACCAGGTTGAGTAGGAAATCTCACGCAGGAGGTGGCCACAAAAAGAAGGAAGCAGGTAAATATAAGGGTAAGGGTGGGACAAATATAAAAGTAAAGAGCCTTCATCAGGTCCACAAAACACCTCGGGGTGGGTTTAAACCCTCTTCTTCTTCTTCTTCAAATTTCAATTAGCCGAGGTGCTCTATGTGTAAAAACAAAGGCCATAGGACAGGGGACAGCTCCCGTCCTAAGAAAGGCACCAAGCCTTTCACCACTACTAACACCACTCCTACTCTTAGTGTCCCTAGCAATAGCGGTAGTGGTGGGACTACTAACAGAATTCAGTCCAAAAGTGTAGCTGGGATCACCTTGGGGACTGTAGTGGGGACTGGGCTAGCAAGAGAGACCACTGAGGCTGTCTTGGACTCTTATGGGCTCATTGATTTTGCCACCCTTGCTCTTTGTCCCTTTAATATGGGTAAGTACAGGCAGCATGCCTCAATAACTGGTCTTGAGGCTGAGGCCTACAGGGACACAGGTGCCAGTGCCACTATGGTGACTGAAAAACTAGTGTCTCTGAGCAACACCTGCTTGGTCACACGTACCAAGTCATTGACGCTCATAATAACACTTTGTGCCACCCCATTGCAGTTGTTGATTTCAGCTGGTTGAGGGTTACTGGTCCTAAAAAGGTTGCAGTGCCCCCTGATCCACCTGTAGAATGTCTGCTTGGTGATGACTTGGAGTCTTCAGCCAGGGTTGAAGTGGAATTGGAGGCCCACACAGCAATGCTGTGTATCCCAGGGCATATCTTTGCCCTGACCAGATCATAGGCAAAGAAATGTAGGGAAAAGGAACTCCTGGAGCCTAGAACAATGACCAAGGAGGCTCCCAAACAAAAGAGCAGGAAACGTAAGAAGTTACCTCCTGCTCCATCCTTCAGTGATAATTTCACTCCTAAGGGAGAGGAATATACTCATTGGGTGGAAGCTACACCAGAGGAGCTACAAGCTGACACATCTTAGCTCTTGGGGGCAGGGGGCCCCACCAGGGAGGAGCTGAGTAAGGAACTGCAGTCCTGTTCCCCACTGGAGAGCTTGAGGCAGTAAGCTGCAGCACAAGAGGCAGGGGATATCAGTGGCACCCATAAGGTATATTGAGGAAACATCTTCCTCTACTCAGAGTCAAGGGACCCTAAACTGGGTGCCACCAGGAGATTGGTAATCCCTTTGAAGTTTAGAGAGGTCCTGATGACCCTGCCACATGATTTTCCTCTGGTAGGTCACTTGGGGTAAAGCAAGACTTGGGACAGGCTTGTCCCTCACTTTCAGTGGCCCCACATGCCTGAAGACACAAAAGAGTTTTGTCACTCCTGTGTCACCTGTCAAGCCAGTGGCAAGACAGGTGGCTCTCCCAAGGCCCCTTAATTCCACTGCCTGTGGTTGGGGTAGTCTTTGAGAGGGTTGGGTGGATATTGTTGGCCCCCTGGACCCTCCCACAGCCTCTGGAAGCAGGCTCATACTGGTGGTGGCGGACCATTCCACCAGGTGTCCAGAGGCCATTCCTCTCAGGACCACTACAGATCCTGCAGTGGCAAAAACCCTTCTTGGTATCTTTTCAAGGGTGGTCTTTCCTAAAGCGGTGGTATTAGATATGGGTGCAAACTTCATGTCTGCTTACCTTAAAGCCATGTGGAAGGCGTGTGGTGTTACTTTTAAGTTAACCACCGCTTACCACCCTTAAACAAATGGCTTAGTTGAGAGGTTTAATAAAAGTCTCAAGGGCATGATAATGTCCCTCTCAGAAAAACTCAGACAGAGGTAGGATGCCCTGTTACTTTGCCTCCTATTTGCCTATAGGGAGGTCCCTCAGAAGGGCGTGGGCTACAGCTCCTTTGAACTTCTATTTGGGCACACTGTTAGGGGTCCCCTCGCTCTTGTTAGAGAAGGCTGAGAGCAACTGCTCGAGCCTTCCAAACAAGGCATTGTGAACTATGTGCTTGGCCTCAGACCAATGATGGCTGAGTACGTGAAGAGGACCACTAGAAACCTTCAGCCAGGAGTTGCAGAAACAATTGCATGACCAGAAGGCTGTGCTGACTGTATACCAGCCAGGACAGAAAGTGTGGGTCCTGGAGCCTGTGGCTCCCAGGGCACTTCAAGATAAGTGGAGTGGTACCCACACCATTGTGGAGAAAAAGGGTGAAGTCAACTATTTGGTAGACCTAGGTACCCTCAGAAGCCCTCACAGGGTGCTTCATGTGAACAGCCTGAAGCCCTACTATGTCAGTTCTGATATGACTCTGCTCATGGCAACTGATGAGGGATAGGAAGAAGAAAGTGACATACTCCCTGACCGCTGCTCCCACAGTGCAGACAGTTGCCCCGTTGATGGGGTAGTGCTTGCAGACTGCCTCTCTGAGTCACAAAAGGTTGACTGTAAAAACCTCCTGGGACAGTTCTCAGAACTGTTTTTCCTGACTCCTGGTCCGACGACATGGTGTGAACACACAATTCACACAGGTGACAGCATGCCTGTTAAGAGCAACATTAACAGGCAGCCTGATCATGTCAGGGAATGCATTAAGTCTGAAGTTAATTAGATGCTAGATCTAGGAGTGATTGAGCCATCAGACAGCCCCTGGGCTAGTCCTGTACTGCTTGTCCCAAAACCCCAACCCCAGAATGGCAAAAGGGTAATTAGGTTTTGTGTAGACTACAAAGGTCTCAACTCTGTTACCAAAACAGATGCTCATCCTCTCCCTAAGACAGATGAGCTCATAGATACCCTGGCATCTGCCCAGTATCTGAGCTTCTTTGATCTGACTGCTGGGTATTAGCAGATCAAGTTATCAGAGGATGCCAAACCCAAAACTGCATTTCCCACCCCTATGGGGAACTATCACTTCACTGTGATGCCCTTTGGGTTGCAGAATGCACCTGACACATACCAAAGGCTGGTGAATAAAGTTCTCCAAGGTTTGGAAAGCTTCAGTGCAGCTTATCTGGATGACATATCTGACTTTAGCTACACCTGGAAGGATCACCTGGTCCACCTGGGGCTTCACTATCAAGGCCTCCAAATGCCAGATATGGCACGGGAAAGTGGTATATCTGGGCCACCTGGTAGGTGGAGCCCAGATTCAGCCACTATAGGGCAAAATCCAAACCATTCTCAATTGGACTGCCCCTACTACACAGACCCAGGTGAGAGCCTTCGGAGGCCTCACTGGGTCCTACAGGAGGTACATTAAGAACTATGGCTCCATTGTAGCCCCCGTAAATGACCTCACATCTAAAAAGATGCCAAATAAAGTTTTGTGGACATCTAGCTGCCAAAAAGCTTTTGATGGCCTTAAAAAGGCCATGTGCTCTCCTTCCACATTAAGAAGCCCTGACTACTCCAAAAAATGTTTTGTGCAGACAGATGCTTCTGAGGTAGGTATAGGGGCAGTACTAGCCCAACTAAATGAAGAGGGCCAAGATCAACCTGTAGCTTTCATTAGCAGGAGGTTGACCCCCAGGGAAAAGCGTTGGTCGGCCATAGAGAGGGGAGCCTTTGCTGTTGTCTTGGCCTTCAAGAAGCTGAGGTCATACTTATTTGGCACTCACTTTCTTGTTCAAACTGGCCAGAAGCCCATCCTATTGTTAGAACAGATGAAAGGAGAAAATCCCAAACTTTTGAGGTGGTCCATATCCCTAAAGGGAATGGACTATGCAGTGGAACATAGACCAGGGAGTTACCACTCCAATGCAGATGGACTCGCCAGATATTCCCACTTAGACAATGAAGACTCAACTGGACAAGGTTAGCCTTATTGTCCTTCATTAAAGGCAGGAGTTATGTAGGAAAGTACCCTCTTTTTGACATGGTTACCCCACTTTTTGCCTGACATCAGTATGTTTTGACTGTCTTCACTGGGATCCTGCTAACCAGGACCCTGGTGACTATGCTCTCTCCCTCTAAATTTGGTTGTTCCTGACTTTGTACACCCCACAATCGGCATACTGGTTCCCCCATGTAAGTCCCTAGTATAAGGTACTTAGGTACCCAGAGCATTGTGGCACCTGGGGCTCCCCATGGGTTGCAGCATGTATTATGTCACCCATGGGAGGTCGTGCAAACTGTGTCTGCAGGCCTGTCATTACTACAGGTCACTGCACCAGTTCACTGTAAGTCATCCGTATGGCAGGCCCTCCTAGCCTTGAGGGCAGGTGTAGGAACGTATGTGTGAGGGCAACCCTGCATGAGCAAAGGTGCCCCTACAAACTCCAGCTCCATGTTACTGAACTTCGTAAGTGCTGGGAAACCATTTTAACCAGTGTACTGGACACAGGTCCAGTGTCCAGCTACATAATTGTAACTCTGAACCTGGGTGTGTTTGGTATCAAACATGTTGGAATCATACCTTAATACTGTTGCCAGTATTGGTTGTATGATTCCATGCATTCTGGGGCTCCTTGGAGGGCCTCCACCATTGCTTCTACCAGTCTTCTTGGCTTTTCGGGGCAGCCCGCGCTGCTGCCATCCCACAGACAGGTTTATGCCCTCCTGCTGCTTGACCAGCTCAGGTAGAGGAATGCAGAACAAAGTATTTCCTTTGGGAGAGGGAGACAACACCCTCTCCATTTGGAAATAGATGTTACATGGCTTGGGAGGGGTAGTCTTCCCAAGCCACCTGAATGCTTTGAAGGGCAAATTTTGTGCCCTCCTTGCATAAACCGGTTTGCACCAGTCCATGGATCTCCGGTCCCTGCTCTGGTGTGAAACTGGACAATGGAAAGGGGAGTCACCACTCCCCTGTCCATCACCACCCCAGTGATGGTGCCCACAACTCCTCCAGGTGGCCACTTCATTCTGCCATCTTGAATCCAAGGTGGGCAGAGGCCTCAGGGAGCATCTGAGTGGCAAGGTCAAGCAGGTGATGTCACAGCCCCCTCCTGATAGGTGGTCACCCTGCTAGGTGACCAATCCCCTTCCTGGGCTACTTAGGGTCTCTCTCTTGGGTGGATCCTCAGATTGAATGTGCAAGATTCCAGCAGGAATCCTCTGCATTGTTTACTTCACCTTCTGGCCACTGGAACTGCAACTGGATTCTCCAGGAACCGACAATCGGCAACTACAGTGATGACTCTAGTCTGAAACATTGTTTCTCTGGCTCCTTCAAGCGACTGCAACATTTCCCTAGCTGTGCATCATCTAAGGGCAACGAGTCTTCAGCCTGCACAAGAAGTATCTCCATTTGAGTGAAGGAGTCACTCCCCTGCATCCTCAGGCACCAACTGCAACGACGACCGGTTGCATGGATCTTCACTCCTCTGGAGCGGCGTGGATCCTGCATCATGGGTGGTAGTCTGGAGTGGTCTGGAGTGGTCCTCTTGATCCTCTCTACCAGCTGACCGACTTGGTTTGTGTTCAAATTCTCCACAATATTTCTTGCAGACTGTGCGCCAAATTTTCACCTCACAAGAAGTTCTTTTGCAGGATGAAGTCTTTTTGGTCCTGAGACTTTAGGGAACAGCAGGCAAGCTCTATCCAGCCCTGTGGAGAGCACTTCTCAACACAGCCAGAAGACAGCAAGGCAGCAGGGCAACAACAGGGCAGCAGCTCTTTGCAGAAAAGCAGTCAGGTGTGTCCTTTGGGCAGCCAGGTAGTTCCTCTTGGCAGCTTGCAGGTTCTGGTTCAGGGATTCTTCACCAGTGTATCTTGTCCAGAAGTGTCTGAATTGGTAGGGTCAGGGACCCTGCGTAAATACCCAAATGTGCCTTTGAAGTGGGGTAGACTTCAAAGAGTGGCTTAAAAGTGCACAAGGTCCCCTTTCAGTTCCATCCTGTGTGCCAGCGTCCCAGTAGGGGGTGTGGTAGTCCTTTGTGTGATGGCAGGCTACTGTCTTTTGACATGTAAGTGTCAGGCCCTCCACCCTCCCAGCCCAGGAAGACCCATTCAATATGCAGATGTGTGCAAGGGTGGCTGAGCATCCTGTGTTTGGGGTTTGTCTGAGTGGAATACACAAGGGATCTGTCAACTAACCCAGCCAGGCGTGGATTGTTAGACACAGAAAGATTTAAGTGCAGAGAAATGCTCACTTTCTAAAAGTGGAATTTCTAATATAGTAATATTAAATCCAACTACACCAGTCAGCATGATTTTGTATTACCATTCTGGCCATACTAAATATGACCTTGTTACTCCTTTCAGATCAGAATCTACCACTCAAACAGTATATGAGGGTAGCCCTAATGTTAGCCTATGAAAGGAGCAGGCCTCACAGTAGTGTAAAAACGAATTTAGGAGTGTTACACTACCAAGACATATAAACTACACAGGTACATTCCCTGCCTTTTATCTACATAGCACCCTGCCTATGGGTTACCTAGGGCCTACCTTAGGGGTGACTTACATCTAGAACAAGCATTTTCAGTGCAACGGAGCTCGCATTTGTGCTGCAGGCCCACAATAGCATTTAATCTACAGGCCCTGGGCACATGTAGTGCACTTTACTGTGGTCTTACAAGTAGATTAAATAAGTCAATTAGGTATGAACCAATGTCACCATGTTTTAAGGGAGACAGCATATGCACTTTAACAATGGATAGCAGGGGTAAAGTACGCAGAGTCTTAAAACTAGCAAAAACAGTGTCCAAAAAGTGGAGGGAGGCAGGCAAAAAGCTAGGGGTGACCACCCTAAGGCTGTCAGGTCTAACACAGGACATTTAACTTTAAGTTTGTCATGTCCTAGTATTATTGTGAGGCCTGCCCCTCTTATAGGCCAGCATTGGGAATTCCTTATGCATTCACTCAGACACACCCCAAACACAGGATACTCAGCCTCACGTGCATAGTTCTGCATTTTGAATGGGTCTTCCTGGGCTGGGAGGGTGGAGGGCTTAACACATATATGTCAAAAGACAGTAGCCTGCCCTCACACAAAGGACTGCCACACCCCCTACTGGGACCCTGGCAGACAGGATGGAACTGAAAGGGGACCTTGTGCACCTCTAAGCCACTCTTTGAAGTCTCCCCCCACTTCAAAGGCACATTTGGGTATTTAAGCAGGGTCTCTGACCCTACCAATTTAGACACTTCTGAGGTAGACACTCCACCTGACAAGACACTTCCTGGAGAAGAGAACCTGAACCAGAATCTGCAACCTGCCCAGAAGAACTGCCCGACTGCCCAAAGGACTCACCTGTCTGCTTTCTGTGAAGGACTGCTGCCTTGCTGTTGCCCTGCTGCCATTGCTGCTCTCTGGCTGCGCTGAGAAGTGCTCTCCAAGGGCTTGGATAGAGCTTGACTCCTGTTCCCTGAAGTCTCAGGACCAAAAGATTTCATCTCTATAAGAAGGACTCCTTGCGTGGCGAAAATCGATGCACTGCCTGCCAGAAATGACGCACAGCCTGCACCGCAGTGAGAAATTCACTGCACGCCAAACTGGAATGGCGCAGCCTGACTTTGCAACAAGAAGATCGACGCAGCGGCAGCATAGTGACCAGAAATTTGACGCACCGCCCACTGGGTCAACGCACAGCCCAGCCGGATCGACACAGTCTGACTTCCTGGGAGGAATCAATGCAGCGCATGTTGTGCGGTGGAAATTTCCACACATCGCCCACCGGATCGACGCAGCCCCTGTGACTTCATCCTGTCAGCACCGGAAATCCACGCGTCATCCCCGGGGCGTCTTAAAACTCCACAACCCGAAGAGGATCCACAACCGATCGCCGGAATTCGACGCCCAGCCGTCCCTGCGCGACAACTAAACGACGCATCGCTGTGTGCGGCCCGAGAAATCGACTCACACCTCCTTATTTTCTACGCATCTCCTCCTGTGCGGTTATTTGCGGAGATTTTGAATGCAAACCAGGTACTTTGTGCTTGAAAGAGACATTTATTGCTTTAAAAGACTACAGACAATTCATGTCACTTTAACAGTGATACCTCAACATATACTTATTGCAGCTTAATCGTTTTGACCTGCATTTTTACCAGATAAATATTATATATTTTTCTAAACACTGTGTGGTGTATTTTTGTGGTGCTATACTGTGTTATTGCATGATTTATTGCATAAATACTTTACACATTACCTTCTAAGTTACGCATGACTGCTCAGTGCCAAGCTACCAGAGGGTGGGCACAGGATCATTTGGATTGTGTGTGAATTACCCTGACTAGAGTGAGGGTCCTTGCTTGACAAGGGGTAACCTGACTGCGAACCAAAGACCCCATTTCTAACATGCTGTTTTTAAAATTAAGGAGCATGGGAGAGAGAGATGGCATGGTGAATGGGAAGGGACACGAAAAATAACAAGCAGTGGGAGTGAGTGAAAAGGCAGTGATGAAGAGGAAAGAGAAGTGAGGGATATACAGAAAGATGTGGATAAGAAAAGGTGTGTAAATGTTTACGTCCGTGAGCGATTGCCCAGGAAAATGGTGTGAAACGACAAGAAGTAACTGAGACACTACAAAGCCAAAGACCACTACCTCATCCATAGACCTTAGTAATGTTTAACTGACAGTCTCTTCTTTTCAGAATTCAAACATTTTCAATTCTAATTATTACACATTCATTTGATTCTGCCAACTAGCATTTGCAAAACCAATAGGTTTAGCCCGATTTAGGCACATGATGGTTGTTGTGTAATATATCTGTATGCACAGCTGGAACTAACGGGAATCCAGCAGAATCTCATATTTGGAAGTTATTATTGTACTGTATATGAGATGGCCCAAGTGAAATATGCTGAATTTGTCCGGGTGTAATTTGCTCTCACAGAGACACATTCTGCAGTGCCTGCATGTCGTCTGATTTTCGTTTCAAACAGCAACTTCAATCTGGACCCAATACAAAGGACTCACATAAAGGGTCAACAACCCTCCTTTTGCTGAAGTCTCATCCCAGCTAGACACTATCTAAATTCAACAAGCCAATGCAATGGAGTGAAAACAAAGGAAACTCAAAGCCACCTTTATCAAGCTTTCATGCAGTGCAGCAAGCTACCTTATTGCATTGTACTGCGTGAAAGGATTGGAATGAGCTGTATTTAACATCCTTTCCTTGTCGCTAGCGCCCTTTGTCTACGTAGGGCCATCATAGGCACCCTTGCACCATGGTGCAAGGGTGCCTGCATTGCAGGAGACCTTCCTGCACAAAAACCAGCATGAGAAATATTTTCCTCTGTGTGTGTGCTGCAGAATGCATATAAGGCCTTTAAGTTAAATGCTACTAGTGGGCCTGCAGCACTGATTTTGCCACCCACTTAAGCAGCTCTTTAAACATGTCTCAGGCCTGCCATTGCAGCATCTGTGTGTAGTTTTAAACAGCCATTTTAACCTGGAAAAAACATTTTTGCCAGAGCAATCCTTCCATGTAATTACTTATAATTCACTCCTAGGTTAGGCCCTGAACAGCCCAGAGGGCAGAGTGCAGTGTATTTAAAAGGACATATAGGCCCTTATTACGAGTCTGGCGGTCTCATGAAGGCCAGACTTGCGGTGGAGGTCCCGCCACCAACAGGCTTCTGCCAACCCGCCACATCCCCACTCATACCGTCAGGGCGGTTGGACCCACTGGGCCTGAAATGAGCATCTCCGACCTGGCAGTCCAATGAAGACCACCAACGGTATCAGCAGTCTTTTCACCAGGGTTTCCGCAGCAGTAGTACCGCCATGAAAACCCTGGTGGAACAGCTACCGGTGACAGGGAATGTCTTCCATGTCACCGGCAGATGACTCCCCCATCCCCCCTCCATACCAGAACCCGCACCACCCTTCTCCTACAGCACCCCGCTCCCCTCAACCCCCTCCTAGTATAGCGCCCTCCCAGTACAGTGCCAACCTCCTAGTACAGCGCCCCACCCCGATTCACGCACATGCACACAGATACCCACACGCACCCACCAACAATGACATACATGCATTCACTCACACGCAACCATACACACATTCACTTCAACATACATACACGCATTCACTTCAACATACATACACGTATTCAACCACACATGCACAAACCCATACCCACACCAATGCACACACTCATACACACAAGCATACAGACACGCATACAAACACTCATACAAACACTCATACACACACACACATACACAAACTCATACAAAAACTCATACACACATGCGTAAAAACACTCATACACACACGCCTACGCACACTCATACACACGCTCATACAACACCCACTCACACACACACACACACACACACACACAACACTCTCACCCTCCCGGCCCCCTCCCCTGTCTGACACCCGACTTACCTTGTCCAAGGAGGAGGTTGTCCCACAGGAAACAGGCGCTTCCACCGCTGGCAGCGCACCTCCTTCGGGGCACTGCCATGCCTTATTACTGCTCGTATTAAGGCTGCTGGAGTCCTTTGGGCGGGGCCAGTGGTGGAGCCGCCCATGAGCCTCAGCCCATAGGACTACTGTAGGATTCCCGCCCAAAATGCGGCTGAAATCCCGCATTACTCGTAATATGGTGGGAGGAAGACTGCCAGCACTGGCGGTCTTCCGACACCCCCGGCTTCGGTGGTCTTCACAAAAGACCGCCAAAGTCGTAATGAGGAACATCATTTTACATTTTATATGTCCTGTACTGAAAACCTTTTAAATTAGTTTTTGACTACTGCAAGACATACCACTCCCAGTGGATAACATTGGAGTTACCTCATTAAAATGAACAGGCTGTAATTTCCAAATGGTAACATGCCACAAGTTCATGTTTGGTGTCGTTGAAATTGTAATGAAAAATCCTTACATGATAAAGTCGGATTTTAAGTTACAATTAGAAAATGGCACGTTTAGAAAGTTGACATTTTCATGCCTCCGCATATGGGGGGTTATTCTAACTTTGGAGGAGTGTTAATCCGTCCCAAAAGTGACGGTAAAGTGACGGATATACCACCAGCCGTATTACGTGTTCCATAGGATATAATGGACTCGTAATACGGCTGGTGGTAAATCCGTCACTTTACCGTCACTTTTGGGACGGATTAACACCTCCTCCAAAGTTAGAATAACCCCCATGGTGTCTGTTAGAAATTGGGTTTCTAGTTGGCAAAGATATGCGCGCTGTCCAAGGAGAAACCACAATCCTAGTCAGTATAAATCACCAATGCATCATAAATTAACTTGTGGCAACACCCTGGTAGATTGGCACAGAGCAGTCTGACTTAACTTAAGAGGAAATGAGGTAAATATCAATACAACACTCCAAACAGTAAAACAGTAAAAACATCACACAAAAAAAGATACCACACCTGGTTAGAAAAATAGAGATTGATTTAATGGAAAAAATGAGCAAAAAAGCAAAATATTCAATAAGTAGAACTGGAGTTATGAATGTTTAAATAATAAACTGAAATGTAGGGCTTCTGGTCATGCTAATCTGGGTCAAATCTGAAAGTTGAGGCCGACTACGATGGAGTGTGGGTCGGATACAGGAACCAGCCTTGACCCGCTACAAAGTGCCTTGTTTGACTTGACGTTGAGAGAGATGCGAGGAGCAGGGGGGCAATGTATCATCATTGATCCCTACGATGGAGGAGTTGCACTGGGTCAAAGCCGTGCAAAATCAGAGCTGTGTTGGAGATGGCGGTGATGGACCCCGCCGTCAGTGCTGCGATGCACTTGATTCTTAGAGCATCAGCGATAGGGTGGAAGATGCACCGGTTCCGAGCAACACAACTGCATTGATGAATGGGTTCTTGCTGGAGCAGTACTTTATACTCACTTCCAGGGGCCCAGGCCTCGATTGACACCTCTTGGCAGGGCAAAGCTTGCAGATGGCAGAGTCCAGGTCCTGTATCAGGTGAGTTGGAAGTCTTTTAGGTCCCTGAGACTCCAGAAAATAGGAGACCAGTCAGCTGGTCCTTGGAGTTACTATGGGTGTTGGATTCTCATGCAGGCAAGGGAGGTAGCAGGTCAGCAAAGCAAGAAAACAGTTCTTCTAGAGCAGCATCCCAGCAAATTCACAGTCCTTCATCAGAACAGCAGTCCTTCTTCAAGGCAGAGTATCCACAGGTCAAGAAGTGTCCTGAGTTGGGGGTCTGAGTTCAAGTTCTTATACTCAGTGGTGCCTTTGAAGTGTGGGAGTCTTCAAAGAAGGTTTTTGAAGTGCACAGAGGTCCCCCTTCCTGTCTTAGCTCCAGACTCACTAAAGGTGGTAAAGCAGTTCTTTGTATGGGGACATGACACAGCTTATTCAGGTGTAAGTATGAGGCTGTGGCCAGCTCCTCCCTCCCATATTACGGAGGATGGCCCATTAGGATGCGGATGGCCCATCAAGTCACACCTAAGCTCCTTTTGTGCATGGCTGTCCAGAGGGAATTCACAAAGCTCAGGTGTCCCCCATCCCAGATGTGTATGGGAGATAGGGTCTAGGCGCACAGGGCTAAGAGCGAGAAAAAGCCAATTTTCTAAAAGTGCCATTTTGAAAATTGTAGTAATAAATCTGCATTTGCCACTAAAGATAATTTATCCTTACAATTCTTAGGTACGAAATATGGCAGATCTACCTTCACTCAATCAGGAAATACAGCTTCTAAATGTAATAATGAATCCTCAATATTATTAAGGAGAGAGGCGTAGGCCTAACAGAACTGAAAAACAAATTTGGGAGTCTTTCACTACCAGGACATGTAAATCCTAAAAGTACATATCCTTCTGTTTAATTTACATAGCACCCTGCCCTGTGGGCGAACTAGAGCAAACCTTAGTGGTCACTTATATGTAATAAACGGGGAGTTTAAGGTTTAGCAAGGGATTTTAAATGCCAAGTCAACATAGCAGTGCATCACTGCATTCAGACTGTAATGGAAGGCCTAGAACATGTTTTAAAGTGTTACTTTAGTGAGTGGCACAAGCAGGGCAGCGGGCCCACTAGCAGCAGTTAATTTACATGGCATGGATACATGTAGTACACTTTACTAGGGACTTATAACTAAATTAAATATGGCAATTGGGTATATGCCAATCAAGCCATGTTTTAGGGGGAGAGGATAAGCACTGTAGCACTGGTTAGCTGTGCTAAAGTGCACAAAGTTCTAAGGCCAACAAAAATAAATTCAGCAAAACTGAAGGCAAACAGGTAAAAGGTTTTGGGGAAGGCCACATTAGACTGTCAGGGTAACAGTGCCTATTGCCTGTCCTGGGTCACAGGACTGGGTGTAGCTGACAGATGGGCTTTGTGTATTTCTCCTAGACAGCCACACACAACAGGAAGCTTAGGTGTGCCTGGATGGGCCATCACTTGCAGGATGGGAAGGCAGAATTGGACCCAGCCCTACTTACACTTGGATAGGCTGTGTCCTGTCTCAACATAAAGAACTGCATACCACCTGTGGTTAGTCTGGAGCCAGAGCAGGAAAGGTAGGATGGCTGGGAACGTCAAAGGGAAACAGTTTAGAAGCTTCTTTCCCACTTCAATGGCCCAACTTGGTATAAATAGTGGACCTCAGACACCACCACTTCAGTACAATTCTGGACCTGTGGAAAAAGGACTTCCGTGCTGCTGGAAGTCCTGCCACCCTGCTGGACTGCTGTTCTGAAGGACTGCTGTTCTGTTGTGCTGACCTGCTGCCCTCTTGCCTGCTTGAGAAGAACAGGACCTCCATCTCTTGAACCCTGAGCCCCAAAGTGACTCCTCAAAGGGCAAGTTGGCTGGCCTCCTGATCTAAAGTGTCAGGGACACAACAGGCTTCCAACAAACCTTGCACCTGAACTCTGCCATCTGTGAGTCTACCCTGCCAGGTGAAGTTACCCCAGTCCTGAACCCTTAAAGTGGAAAGTCGACTTCAGTTGCTCTGCCACCCTAGTTGAGTCCAGCCTACACACTGCATCTTCTCTGCTGTAGGTTGCAACCCCCATTGGAACTGACTCATCGCTGCTACTGTGTAGATCGAAACCACCTCAGAGGCCTGCATCACATCGCAGCCCGTCGCTGCAGCAGAACCACAGCTGCATCCTCAGTGCAGGCCGTTACGTCTCTCATCAGTGGCAGCCTCGATGACAACACCAGACTCTGCATCCTAGCATCTCAGTTCCTCAGGATCATCACATAGCCCTGACCCCGCAACACATCCTCTATATCAGACTTCACATTACAAGCCTTTGTCAACAGGGCCCTCAATGACACTGTAGGAACTTGCACTGCAGGCTCATTGCCTCTTGCAACAATCTCAGCGTTTAGGCTGCACGAGTCATCTTCAACGTGGATCCTTGCAACGCTCCGCAAATCAGGATATAGGGTACTCTATTCAGCGGGCCTAACTGGGTCCCTGTAGCTGGCCCGTGCACCATCGTAGGTGGCTAGAACTTGTGATTCTGTCCGGTCTGGCAAAACCAGATAACCAAAGTTAGCTCTTTATGCCTTTTGGCGCTATTTTTGCTAAAATCTTCAAAATTGCATATCACCGGTTCTACTGATTGGATTTTTGTCATTTTGGTCTTGTTTTATTTATTAAGTATTATTCTATTTACTGCCTCTGATTTAAGTATGACCACTCTGTGAGAATCTACCCAAGAATTCAGCACAGGTTAGTTTAGGGTTTGCTTGTGACTTCACCCTGAGAAGCATTGTGGTTGCTACTCTTCAACCAGTAAGACAATTTCTTACAAATGTACATGAAATGTTATATAAGACAATCAGGGTTACAAGGAAATTATGGGCCTGATTACAAGACTGGTGGTCTTAAGACCACCAGCCTTGCGGTGGCGGTCAGGACCGCCGCTGTTTTGTTGTACCTAAGAACTTCGATATTTCACCACAGATACGAAGCATTGTTTGTTTGAGCTCAATTAATACATGAGCTGTGTTATTCAGTTGTAAACTAACCAATGCAATTGTAGATTCATTCAGTCCCTTGTGTTCATAGGAAACCTGGATGGTGGCTTGTTTCGTCCCACTGTATGCCATTAAATGGCATTCCCAAGTGTCTGATATAACCTATGAGTTCTAATACGATATTACATGCTGGTCTAAATTAATATCATGGCTATATTTATATATTACTTTATGTTGTCTTCTTTTTTACATTCTACCAATTCAGATAGTGGGTAAAGGATATAGGCCCTCATTACAACCCTGGCGATCGGTGTTAAAGCAGCGGTAATACCGCCAACAGGCCGGCGGAAAAAAATTGAATCACGACCATGGCTGAGACCGCCAACATAGACTGCCACTTTAACACTCCGACCGCCACGGCGGTAGAAACAAACACCGCAGCGGTAACCGCCAACAGACAGGCGGAACACAAAGTTCCGCCCACTGTATTACAACACGCCTATCCGCCACCTTTTCCGGGGCGGAACCAACGCTATCAAAAGCACAGCGGAAACAGTGCACAGAAGGGAAACCCCTCACCTTTCGACGAGGAACTAGGGCGCCGTGGAGCCCGAGCTACACATCCTGCCCATGCTGCTCTTCCTCCTTCTGTGTCAGGAGCAGGACAGACGCCGTTGAAAACCATGGTGAGTACTGCACCTACAACACAGGGGAGGGTGGGAGGGAAAAGAGAGTGACACACACACGCAACATGCAATACCCCCACCCCCACCCTCACCCACAACACCATACACACAAATACATGCAGCAACAGTACATATACACCCCCTCACCCCCTGGAAGAACGCAAGTACAAAAGGAAATGATTGTAACAAGTGTAATCAATAAAAATCAGAAAGTGCAATATCAAAAATCAGTATATACAAATATGTACACCAACAACACAAGCCCGGATAGTGTTCCAATCATTGTCCGTGGACCAGTGGTCCCAAAATGCATGGGCGAAGCCCACACAAGATACCTGACTCGAATTGGAGAGAACACTGCAGGGGCATCAGATCGAAATGAATCAGGGACCTCAGGGGGAGGGGGGCACCTCAGCCGGATGAAGGCACGACACCACTGCTGCACGAGGGGGCTCCATGCCCACTGTTGTATCCTGGGGAGTGCAAAGCCACAGTCTCTCAAGCCTCTTCAGTGGGTGGTTTGCCCACTGCTCTATCCTGGGGAGTGCAAAGCCACAGTCTCTCAAGTCTCTTCAGTGGGTGGTTTGCCCACTGCTATATCCTGGGGAATGCAAAGCCACAGTCTCTCAAGTCTCTTCAGTGAGTGGTTTGCCCACTGCTCTATCCTGGGGAGTGCAAAGCCACAGTGTCTCAAGTGGATAACAGTCTCCACTGGTTCTGGAGGGGGCTTTGTGCCCAGAGTGCTTCATCCTGCCAAGGACTGAGGTAGTGGATGCGAATCTCCACTGGTTCTGGAGGGGGCTTGGTGCCCAGCGTGCTTCATCCTGCCAAGGACTCAGGTAGTGGATGTGAATCTCCACTGGTTCTGGAGGGGGCTTGGTGCCCAGAGTGCTTCATCCTGCCAAGGACTGAGGTAGTGGATATGAATCTCCACTGGTTCTGGAGGGGTCTTTGTGCCCAGAGTGCTTCATCCTGCCAAGGACTGAGGTAGTGGATGTGATTCTCCACTGGTTCTGGAGGGGGCTTGGTGCCCAGAGTGCTTCACATGCAGTGTGGCTGGTCCCATTACCTCACATGGGTGTGTGTGCCATGAGATTGCCTAGGAACAGGTAGCATGATACGCAATGGAGGAAAAGACATACCCCACCCTGCTGCGGCTTCGCCTGCCACCTGCAGGTGCAAACAGTGATGAGAGTCATGCCTCATGGAAGCTGGGCAGAGTCCAGGAAGTCTCCTCCAGCCTCAGACGGCTGCCCACTGGGGATGATAGCCATGTCAGCTGCAGTGGCACTGTCTGAGCCCGTCGCGGGGCTGGTGGCGGTGCTTGCGGTGGTGTCCGTGGTGGAGGTGCTGGCGGTTGTGCATGTGTCTGCACCTGTTAAGGGACATAGCAGGACATCTCCTGCAGCCTCAGACGGCTGCCCAGTGGGGAGGATGCTAGGGACTGTTGCTGAGACAGAAGATGTGCAGGTGGCGGTGCTGGTGGCGGTGGAGGTGGCAGTGCTGGTGGTGGTGCAGGTGGCGGTGTCCACCGCCGTACAGGTTGGTGTAGTGGTTGACAGAAGGGGTGACTCTAGTCTTTCAGTCGGAGCCACTGTGCCCTGTCCTGACCTGCTCTTCGGCTTGTGTCCCTTCCCCACCTTTGATGTTGCAGCTGGTGTCTTGCCACTGTCCCCTTTTGGTTTAAGGATCCCTTGCTGGCTGGTAGGTGTAGCTTCTCCCTCCGGGATGTGGGCCCCTTCTTCACATTGGCAGGTGGCGGAATGTCCTTGGACTCGCCAGCTTGCTCACTGGCAGCCCTGATGGGTGGCGCACTCGATGAGACGGCAGTTGCTGGCACCACTGTCCCTGGGGATTTGGTGGCTGAGGTGCTGTGTTGGGACCTGGAAAGCCTGGCCCTAGGGGAAGGATGGGGGGGAGGTGAAGGGAAGAGGTCAAAGTTAGCCAGGAAAAGTTTTTTAGACACACTGGGACGGGAAGATGGAGGGGGTTTGGGAGTGGAGGAAGAGGTAGTGGTTGTAGGAGGTGTACGTTTGCTGAATTTGGGTGAAGGTGCATGGGCCGGAGGCTGTTGTGAGGTGGATGGCTGTTGGGTGGGTGTGTGCCGGCATTTGTGTAGTCTGGGAGGAGGGCTCACAGACACACTGGGAGAGGACACAGGGGATGTGTGAATGGTAGTGGGGGTGGTGATTGCAAGTGAGCGGTGTGTGGTGATGGGCGTGCTGGTGATGGAGATAGTGGCTGAGGATGTAGTGCATGCAGGTGTGAGTGGAGACGAGACTGGGACGGAGGAGGAGGACTTGGAGGAGGGAGACACAGTGGAGGTAGTGGATGTTGCTGTGTCTGTATGGGGATGGTGCTTGTGTGAGTGCCTGTGGGATGTGTGGTACTTATGTTTGCCATGTCCACTCTTGTGTGTTGATGAGTGTGCATGCTGGTCTGATGATGTGCTTGGGATAGGGTGAGGTACAGGGGATTGGGTCTGGGTAGAGGAAGTTGGAGGGGGGAGGCTGAACACAGGGACAATGGCTGCCATCAGTGCTGAGGCCAGAGCCTGAAATGCTCTCTGTTGGGACGCCTGCCCAGAATGAATGCCCTCCAGGTATGCATTTGTATGTTGCAAATGCCTCTCAACACCCTGGATGGCATTCAAAATGGTAGATTGCCCAACAGTGAGGGATCTCAGGAGGTCAATAGCCTCCTCACTGAAGGAAGCAGGGCTGACTGGGGCAGGGGCTGAGGTGCCTGAGGCGAAGGAGATGCCCACATTCCTGGGTGAGCAGGCACGGGACACATGCTGAGGGACTGCTGTCGGGGCGGTGCTGGTAGTGGGGGTGGCGGCTGTACCTGTTGATGTGGTGGGCACAGAGGGGCCTGCCACCGCAAGGGTGCTCCCATCAGAGGAGGAGTCGCTGTCGCTGGTGTATGCTCCTGCCCCCGTCGTGGAGCTCCCCTCGCCCTCCATCCCACTGGTGCCTTCAGACTCTGTAAATTCACCCTCCAGGGCCATGTGGGATGCAGCTCCCTCCTGCTCCGGTGCCACTGCTCCTCCGCCAGATGATGCTAATGCACGCAAGAACAGGGTGACAAAACAAAAAGGGCAGGAAAGACAGAAGAAACACATGTTCAGTGCAGGCAACACCACTACCGTTGGTGGGCACAACACACAGGGAGCAGCCCTATGCCCTAAGCCATGCACTAACAGTTCTTAGGAAATTCACATGCCCATGGGGGACGATGCCTAAGCCCACTTGCTGCACACCTGGAACCACAGGAGCCTGACTAGGTGTAGATGGCTATTACCAGTAGGGTGGGTTGGGGTGCCACAGAGCCTGCCTAACAAGGGACCTACCCTACCAAGTTCGCCCTGGCCTAGAGGAACCCACAGCCCACTTCCCCCAGCCGGACACCTCGTAAATCACGCAGAGTCAGCTGAATGAGAGTGTACTCACCCCCTTGTGACTGCTGTGATGCCCTCAAGCGCCCATCCAACTCCGGATAGGCCACCGACAGGATCCAGTACATCAGGGGGGTCATGGTGCAACGGGCTCCCCGTCCACATTGGGAGGCCATCCCCAGCTGGGCCTCTGCCGTCTTCTTGCTCCAGCGGCGCAGGTCCTCCCATCTTTTCCGGCAATGGGTGCTCCGTCTATGGTAGACCCCCAGGGTCCGGACGTCCTTGGCGATGGCACACCAAATAACCTTCTTCTGGTGGGCGCTGACCTAGAGGAAAAGTAAAGTTAGAATGGATGTTAATATCCCGTACATTTCATCTCACGCTGTGCCTAAACACCTCCCAACCTGGGCCAGACATAAATACACACACTATCCTGACATGTTGGCCTCTCCCCCTCCCCACCCTCTTCCATCCACGACACTCCATACAATCATGTGCCATCCACCATGTGCAGTGTACTCACCTGTTTGTCTGGAGGACCGAACAGTTGCGTGTACTGGGGGAGGACCCCATCCACCAGTTTCTCCAACTCCTCCGAAGTGAAGGCAGGGGCCCTTCCCCCAGACACTGTAGCCATAGTCGCTTCTAGACACAGGTCACAGCAGCACTTGCAGTGTAGGTCCTCTCCTGTTGAAGGTCAGGTATCAAGTGAGGGAACAGTTAGAAAATGGCGGCCACATCTGCGGCGGTACGTACCGTCACCATCGGCGTACATCGTCATTGGCTCCTGGGACCCATAGGGCCCAATGTTAACTAATGCTTAATTGCACCGCGTATCTTCGCATACACAAACTCATACAAACACTCATACACACACACGTAAAAACACTCATACACACACGCCTATGCACACTCATACACACGCTCATACAACACCCACTCACACACACACACGCAACACTCTCACCCTCCTGGCCCCCTCCCCTTGACCCGCTGCAAAGTACCTTGTTTGACTTGACGTTGAGAGAGATGCGAGGAGCAGGGGGGCAATGTATCATCATTGATCCTTACGGTGGAGGAGTTGCACTGGGTCAAACCCTTGCAAAATCAGAGATGTGTTGGAGATGGAGGTGATGGACCGCGGCGTCAGTGCTGCGATGCACTTGATTCTTAGAGCATCAGCGATAGGGTGGAAGATGCACCAGTTCCGAGCAACACAACTGCATTGATGCATGGGTTCTTGCTGGAGCAGTACTTTATACTCACGTCCAGGGGCCCAGGCCTCGATCGACACCTCTTGGCAGGGCAAAGCTTGCAGATGGCAGAGTCCAGGTTCTGTAGCAGGTGAGTTGGAAGTCTTTTAGGTCCCTGAGACTCCAGAAAATAGGAGACCAGTCAGCTGGTCCTTGGAGTTACTCTGGGTGTTGGATTCTCATGCAGGCAAGGGAGGTAGCAGGTCAGCAAAGCAAGAAAACAGTTCTTCTAGAGCAGCAGCCCAGCAAATTCACAGTCCTTCATCAGAAGAGCAGTCCTTCTTCAAGGCAGAGTATCCACAGGTTCAGAAGTGTACTGAGTTGGTAGGGTCTGAGTTCAAGTTTTTATACCCAGTGGTGCCTTTGAAGTGTGTGAGTCTTCAAACAAGGTTTTTGAAGTGCACAGAGGTCCCCCTTCCTGTCTTGGCTCCAGACTCACTAAAGGTGGTAAAGCAGTCCTTTGTGTGGGGACTTGACATAGCTTATTCAGATGTAAGTATGAGGCTGTGGCCAGCTCCTCCCTCCCATATTACAGAGGATGGCCCATTAGGATGTGGATGCCCATCAAGTCACACCTAAGCTCCCTTTGTGCATGGCTGTCTAGAGGGAATTTACAAAGCTCAGGTGTCCCCCATCCCAGATGTGTATGGGAGATAGGCTCACGGCACACAGGGCTAAGAGCAAGAAAAAGCCAACTTTCTAAAAGTGCCATTTTGAAAATTGTAATAATAAATCTGCATTTGCCATTAAAGAAAATTTATCCTTACAATTCACAGGTACAAAACCTTCACTCAATCAGGAAATACAGCTTATAAATCTAATAATGAATCCTCAATATTATTAAGGAGAGAGGTGTAGGCCTAACAGAACTGAAAAACAAATGGTGGAGTCTTTCACTACCAGGACATGTAAATCCTAGAAGTACATAGGCGGTCATTCTCACCGCGGCGGTCGGCGGTTGCCGCCCGCCAAGCGGTTCCCGCCAAAAGACCGCGGCGGCCATTCCGGCTTTCCTGCTGGGCCGGCGAGCGACCGCCATAAGACCGCCAGCCGGCCCAGCGGGAAAGCCCCTTCAACAATGAAGCCGGCTCCGAATGGAGCCGGCGGAGTTGAAGGTGTGCGACGGGTGCAGTGGCACCCGTCGCGATTTTCACTGTCTGCAAAGCAGACAGTGAAAATCTTTGTGGGGCCCTGTTAGGGGGCCCCTGCACTGCCCATGCCAGTGGCATGGGCAGTGCAGGGGCCCCCAGGGGCCCCACGGTACCCGTTCCCGCCATCCTGGTTCTGGAGGTTGACACCGCCAGAAACAGGCTGGCGGGAAAGGGGTCGGAATCCCCATGGCGGTGCTGCAAGCAGCGCCGCCATGGCGGATTCCCTGGGCCAGCGGGAAACCGGTGGGAAACCGCCGGCTCCCCTTTTCTGACCGCGGCTTTACCGCCACGGTCAGAATCGCCCAGGAATGACCCCCATATTCTTCTGTTTAATTTACATAGCATCCTGCCCTGTGGGCGAACTAGAGCAAACCTTAGTGGTCACTTATATGTAATAAACGGGGAGTTTAAGGTTTAGCAAGGGATTTTAAATGCCAAGTCAACATAGCAGTGCATCACTCCATTCTGACTGCAATGGAAGGCCTGGGACATGTTTTAAAGTGTTACTTTAGTGAGTGGCACAAGCAGGGCAGCAGGCCCACTAGCAGCAGTTAATTTACAGGTCATGGATATGTAGTACACTTTACTAGGGACTTATAACTGAATTAAATATTGCAATTGGGTATCGGCCAATCAAGCTATGTTTTAGGGGGAGAGGATAAGCACTGTAGCACTGGTTAGCTGTGCTAAAGTGCACAAAGTTCTAAGGCCAACAAAAATAAATTCTGCAAAATTGAAGGCAAACAGGTAAAAGGTTTTGGGGAAGGCCACATTAGACTGTCAGGATAACAGTGCCTATTGCCTGTCCTGGGTCACAGGACTGGGTGTAGCTGACAGATGGGCTTTGTGTATTTCTCCTAGACAGCCACACACAACAGGAAGCTTAGGTGTGCCTGGATGGGCCATCACTTGCAGGATGGGAAGGCAGAACTGGACCCAGCCCTACTTACACTTGAATAGGCTGTGTCCTGTCTCAACATAAAGAACTGCATACCACCTGTGGTTAGTCTGGAGCCAGAGCAGGGAAGGTAGGATGACTGGGAACGTCAAAGGGAAAACATTTAGAAGCTTCTTCCCCACTTCAAAGGCCCGAGTTGGTATAAATAGTGGACCTCAGACACCACCGCTTCAGTACAATTTTGGACCTGTGGAAAAAGGAATTCTGTGCTGCTGGAAGTCCAGCCACCCTTCTGGACTGCTGTTCTGAAGGAGTGTTGTTCTGTTGTGCTGACCTGCTGCCCTCTTGCCTGCTTGAGAAGAACAGGACCTCCATCTCTTGAACCCAGAGCCCCAAAGTGACTCAAAGGGCAAGTTGGCTGGCCTCCTGATCTAAAGCATCAGGGACACAACAGGCTTCCAGCAAACCTTGCACCTGCCCCTAAACTCTGCCATCTGTGAGTCTACCCTGCCAGGTGAAGCTACCCCAGTCCTGAACGCTTAAAGTGGAAAGTGGACTTCAGTTGCTCTGCCAGCCTAGTTGAGTCCAGCCTACACACTGCATCTCCTCTGCTGTAGGTCGCAACCCCCATCGGAACTGACTCATCGCTGCTACTGTGCAGATCAAAACCACCTCAGAGGCCTGCATCACATCGCAGCCCGTTGCTGCGTCAGAACCACAGCTGCATCCTCAGTGCAGGCTGTTACGTCTTTCATAAGTGGCAGCCTCGATGACAACACCAGACTCTGCATCCTAGCATCTTAGTTCCTCAGGATCATCACATAGCCCTGATCCCACAACACATCCTCAATACCAGCCTTCACATTACAAGCCTTTGTCAACAGGGTCCTCAATGACACTGTAGGAACTTGCACTGAAGGCTCATTGCCTCTCACAACAATCTCAGCGCTCAGCGCAAGGACTGAGGTAGTGGATGTGATTCTCCACTGGTTCCGGAGGGGGCTTGGTGCCCAGAGTGCTTCACATGCAGTGTGGCTGGTCCCATTAACTCACATGGGTGTGTGCGCCACGATATTGCCTAGGATCATGTACTATGATACGCCATGGAGGCAGAGACATACCCCACCCTGCTGCGGCTTCGCTTGCCACCTGCAGGTGCAAACAGTGATGAGAGTCATGACTCACGGAAGCTGGGCAGGGTCCAGGAAGTCTCTTCCAGCCTCGGACTGCTGCCCACTGGGGATGATAGCCATGTCAGCTGTGGTGGCACTGTCTGAGCACGTCGCGGGGCTGGTGGCGGTGCTTGTGCCGGTGTCCGTGGCGGAGGTGCTGGCTGTGGTGCATGTGTCTGCACCTGTTGAGGTACACAGAAGGACATCTCCTGCAGCCTTGGATGGCTGCCCACTGGGGAGGATGCCGGGGACTGTTGCTGAGGATGTGCAGGTGGCGGTGCTGGTGGCAGTGGAGGTGGCGGTGCTGGTGGCGGTGCAGGTGGCGGTGCAGGTGGCGGTGTCCACCGCCGTACAGGTTGGTGTAGTGGTTGACAGAAGAGGTGACTCTAGTCCCTCAGTCGGAGTCACTGTTCCCTGTCCTGGCCTGCTCTTCGGCTTGTGGTCCTTCCCCACCTTTGATGTTGCCACTGGTGTCTTGCCACTGTCCCCTTTTGGTTTGGGGGAGCCCTTGCTGGCTGGTAGGTGCGGCTTCTCCCTCCGGAATGTGGGCACCTTCTTCATCTTGGCAGGTGGCTGAATGTCCTTGGCCTCGCTAGGTGGCACACTGGCAGCCCTGATGGGTGGGCACTCGATGAGACCGCAGTTGCTGGCACCACTGTGCCTGGGAATTTGGTTGCCTGAGGTGCTGGGATGGGACCTGGAAAGCCTGGCCCTGCAGAAAGGATTGGGGGGAGGTGAAGGGAAGAGGTCAAAGTTAGCCAGGAAAAGTTTTTTAGACACACTGGGACGGGAAGATGGAGGGGGTTTGGGAGTGGAGGAAGTGGTAGTGGTTGTAGGAGGTGTACGTTTGCTGAATTTGGGTGAAGGTGCATGGGCTGGAGGCTGTTGTGAGGTGGATGGCTGTTGGGTGGGTGTGTGCCTACGTTTGTGTACTTTGGGAGGATGGCTCACTGACACACTGGGAGAGGACACAGGGGATGTGTGAATGGTAGTGGGGGTGGTGAGTGCACATGAGCAGTGTGTGGAATGGGCGTGCTGGTGATGGAGGTAGTGGCTGAAGATGTAGTCCATGCAGGTGTGAGTGGAGACGAGACTGGGAGGGAGGAGGGAGATGTGGAGGAGGGGCACACAGTGGAGGCAGTGGATGTTGGTATGTCTGCATGGGTATAATGCTTGTGTGAGTGCCTGTGGGATGTGTGGTGCTTATGTATGCCTGAGTCACTTTTGTGTGTTGAGGTGTGTACATGCTGGTCTGATGGTGTGCTTGGGATAGGGTGAGGTACAGGGGATTGGGTCTGGGTAGAGGAAGTTGGAGGGGGGAGGTTGGACACAGGGACAATGGCTGCCATCAGTGCTGAGGCCAGATCCTGAAATGCTCTCTGTTGGGCAGCCTGCCCAGAATGAATGCCCTCCAGGTATGCATTTGTTTGTTGCAAATGCCTCTCAACACCCTGGATGGCATTCAAAATGGTAGATTGCCCAACAGTGAGGGATCTCCAGAGGTCAATAGCCTCCTCACTGAGGGAAGCAGGGCTGACTGGGGCAGGGGCTGAGGGGCCTGGGGCAAAGAAGATGCCCACCCTCCTGGGTGAGCGGGCACGGGACACACGCTGAGGGGCTGCTGGGAGGGCGGTGCTGGTAGGGGGGGTGCCGGCTGTACCTGTTGATGCGGTGGGCTCAGAGGGGCCCGCCACCGCAAGGGAGCTCCCATCAGAGGAGGAGTCGTTGTCGCTGGTGTATGCTCCTGTCCCCGTTGTGGAACTCCCCTCGCCCTCCGTCCCACTAGTGCCTTCAGACTCCATAAATTCACCCTCCAGGGCCATGTGGGATGCAGCTCCTGTAGGAGGCTGGCCTGGCTTATAGTGGGTACCTTTTGGTACTTACACCTTGTGCCAGGTCCAGTTATCCCTTATTAGTAGATTAGAAGTGTTCTAGCAGCTTAGGCTGATAGAGGTAGCTATAGCAGAGCAGCTTAGGCTGAACTAGGAGACATGCAAAGCTCCTGATAGAGGTAGCTATAGCAGAGCAGCTTAGGCTGAACTAGGAGACATGCAAAGCTCCTACTATACCACTTATATCACTTGGCACTATATCATAAGAAAACACAATACTCAGAGTTACTAAAAATAAAGGTACTTTATTTTAGTGACAATATGCCAAAAGTATCTCAGAGGATATACTCCCTTAGGAGGTAAGAAAAATATACAAAATATACACACAGACCAAAATCAGGTAAGTAAAACAGTTAGAAAAGTAGTGCAAACACTGTAGAACACAATAAAATGCAATAGGAGATAAGAGGCCTAGGGGCAACACAAACCATATACTCCAAAAGTGGAATGCGAACCACGAATGGACCCCAGGCCTAGTGTAGTGTGTAGAGGGTATCTGGGAGTGTAAGAAAACACTAAGGGTGTCCAAGCTACCCCACCCCAAGACCCTGAAAAGTAGGAGTAAAATTACCTACTACCCCAGAAAGACAGTAAAGTCGAGATAGGGGATTCTGCAAAGGCAACAACTGACTGCAAAGCACTGAAGATGGATTCCTGAACCTGAGGACCTGTAAAGGAAGGGGACCAAGTCCAAGAGTCACGGATGAAGGTGTAAAAGGGCTGCCTCTGGGTGGAAGAAGCGAAAGATTCTGCAACAACGGAAGGTGCCAGGAACTACTCCTTTGGTCAGAAGATGTCCCACGGCATGCTGGAGGATGCAGAGTTATTTCCATGCAGAAAGACTGCAAACAAGCCTTGCTAGCTACAAGAGTCGCGGTTGAAGGTTTTTTGTGCTGCCAGGGCCCAGGAAGGACCAGGAGGTCGCCCCTTGGAGGAGGAGACAGAGGGGGTGCTCAACAATACAGAGAGCCCATGCAGAAGCAGGCAGCACCCACAGAAGCACCTGAATCGGCATTCAGAAGATCTGAGCACAATGGTCTACTCAGCACAACAAAAGGGAGTCCCACGAAGTTGGAGTCCAATTCAGCGAGTTGGGCAATGCAGGACAGAGTGCTGGGGACCTTGGCTAGGCTGTGCACGAAGGAAGTCTTGCAAAAGTGCACAGAAGCCCAAGCAGCTGCAGTTCACGCAGTACACAGGATTACTGTCTGGCATGGGGAGGCAAGGACTTACCTCCACCAAATTTGGACAGAAGGGCCAATGGACTGTCGGGGACACTTGGATCCAGCTCCTGTGTTCCAGGGACCACGCTCGTCAGGATGAGAGGGGACCCAGAGGACCAGTGATGCAGAAGTTTGGTGCCTGCGTTGGCAGGGGGAAGATTCCGTCGACCCACAGGAGATTTCTTCTTGGCTTCCAGTGCAGGGTGAAGGCAGACAGCCCTCAGATCCTGCACCACCAGGAAACAGTTGAGAAAGTTGGCAGGATGAGGTGCTGCAATGTTGCTGGTAGTCTTCTTGCTACTTTGTTGCGGTTTTGCAGGCGTCCTGGAGCAGTCAGTGGTTGATCCTTGGAAGAAGTCGAAGAGAGAATTGCAGAGGAACTCTGGTGAGCTCTTGCATTCGTTATCTGGTGAGATACCCACAGGGGAGACCCTAAATAGCCCTCAGAGGAGGATTGGCTACAGAGAAAGATAAGCACCTCTCAGGAGGGGTCTCTGACGTCACCAGCTGGCACTGGCCACTCAGAGGTGTCCATTGTGCCCTCACACGTCAGCATCTAAGATGGCAGAGGTCTGAGACACACTGGAGGAGCTCTGAGCACCTCCCCTGGGAGGTGCTGGTCAGGGGAGTGGCCACTCCCCTTTCCTTTGTCCAGTTTCACGCCAGAGCTGGGCTGGGCGGATCCCTGAACTGGTGTAGACTGGCTTATGCAAGGAGGGCACCATCTGTGCCCTTCCAAAGCATTTCCAGAGGCCAGGAGAGGCTACTCCTCTCAGGCCCTTCACACCTATTTCCAAAGGGAGAGGGTGTAACACTCTCTCTCAGAGGAAATCCTTTGTTCTGCCTTCCTGGGACTGGGCTGCCCAGGCCCCAGCGGGGCAGAAACCTGTCTGAGGGTTGGCAGCAGCAGTAGCTACAGAGAAAACCCCGGAAAGTTAGTTTGGCAGTACCCGGGCTCTATGCTGGATCCCCGGGGATGCATGGAATTGTCCCCCCAATACCAGAATGGTATTGGGGTGACAATTCCATGATCCTAGACATGTTACATGGCCATGTTCGGAGTTACCATGGTGACGCTACATATAGGTATTGACCTATATGTAGTGCAGGTGTGTAATGGTGTCCCCGCACTCACAAAGTCCGGGGAATTTGCCCTGAACAATGTGGGTGCACCTTGGCTAGTGCCAGGGTGCCCTCACACTAAGTAACTTTGCACCTAACCTTCACTAAGTGAGGGTTAGATATATAGGTGACTTATAAGTTACTTAAGTGCAGTGTAAAATGGCTGTGAAATAACATGGACATTATTTCACTCAGGCTGCAGAGGCAGTCCTGTGTAAGAATTGTCTGAGCTCCCTATGGGTGGCAAAAGAAATGCTGCAGCCCATAGGGATCTCCTGGAACCCCAATACCCTGGGTAGCTAGGTACCATATTCTAGGGAATTATAAGGGTGTTCCAGTGTGCCAATCAGAATTGGTAAAATTATTCACTAGCCTGCAGTGACAATTTTAAAAGCAGAGAGAGCATAAACACTGAGGTTCTGGTTAGCAGAGCCTCAGTGATACAGTTCGGCACCACAGGGAACACATACAGGGCACACTTTATGAGCACTGGGCTCCTGGCTAGCAGGATCCCAGTGACATAGGCAAAAACACACATACATACAGTAAAAATGGGGGTAACATGCCAGGCAAGATTGTACTTTCCTACAGCTCCCTCCTGCTCCGGTGCTACTGCTCCTCCGCCAGATAATGCTAATGCATGCAAGGAGAGGGTGACAAAACAAAAAGGGGGGGAAGACAGAAGAAACACATGTACAGTGCAGGCAACACCACTACTGTTGGCGGACACAACACACAAGGAGCAGCCCTATGCAATAAGCCATGCACCAACAGTTCTTAGGAAATTCACATGCCCATGGGGGACGATGCCTAAGCCCAATTGCTGCACACCTGGAACCCACAGGAGCCTGACTAGGTGTAGATGGCTATTACCAGTAGTGGGGTTGGGGTGCCACAGAGCCTGCCTAACAAGGGACCTACTTTACCAAGTTCACCCTGGCCTAGGGGAGCCCACATCCCACTTCCCCCAGCCAGACACCTCGTAAAGCGTGCAGAGTCAGCTGAATGAGAGTGTACTCACCCCCTTGTGGCTGCTGTGATGCCCTCAAGCGCCCTTCCAACTCCGGATAGGCCACCGCCAGGATCTGGTACATCAGGAGGGTCATGGTGCGACGGGCACCCCTTCCATGTTGGGAGGCCATCCCCAGCTGGGCCTCCGCCGTCTTCTTGCTCCAGTGGCGCAGGTCCTCCCATCTTTTCTGGCAGTGGGTGCTCCGTCTATGGTAGACCCCCAGGGTCCGGACGTCCTTGGCGATGGCACGGCAAATACCCTTCTTCTGGTGGGCGCTGACCTAGAGGAAAAGTGAAGTTAGAATGGATGTTAATATCCCGTACATTTCATATCACACATTGCCTGTACACCTCCACCCAGGGCCAGACATACATACACACTATCATGACATGCTGACCTCTCCCCCTCCCCACTCCATACAATCATGTGCCATCCCCCATGCACACAGTGTACTTACCTGTTTGTCTGGAGGACCATACAGTTGCATGTAAACTTCGTACTTGTATAGCACACTACTCACCTGTTAGGGTCTCAAGGCACTGTACGCATACCGCTGTGGAACCCCTCCTGGCATTTCCCTGTGAGGTGCCCACTCCTGGGCAACCTCCAAGGCAAAGCCAGGGATCCCAGTGCTGTTGGGGCCGTTGTGGAGATTAAGCAAGCTATTGCCCAGAGTTACAGAGTGGGACCCATGAATTAGATTAGGCACTGATGCGAGAATTATCAGGTCCGAGGAAATTGAGCCCAAGACCCGCCAAGGCGGGAATTGAACCCTGGTCCCGGGCCAGATTTCTGCATCAGTGTCTGCCGCTCTAACCATTCAGCCACACATCTCCACTATTAGGGGAGGACCCCATCCAACAGTTTCTCCAACTCCTCCGAAGTGAAGGCAGGGGCCCTTTCCCCAGACACTGCAGCCATCGTCGCTTCCAGACACAGGTCACAGCAGCACTTACAGTGTAGGTCATCTCCTGTTGAAGGTCAGGTATCAAGTGAGGGAACAGTTAGAAAATGGCGGCCACGTCCGCGGCGGTGCGTACCATCACCGTCGGCGTACATCGTCATTGGCTCCTGGGACCCATAGGGCCCAATGTTAACCAATGCTGAATTGCGCCGCGGTCTTTGACCGCCTGCCGCGACGGTGTACAACGCCAGCGCAATTACCTCATTTCCCCTTGTCCCACCTTACAGGTCAGGCAGCCACCATTTCAGGGGGCCACATGGCAGGCAAAAAAACTGCATCACACCTCTTTAGGCCTGGAATACACACAGATAAAGGCACACTGCGAATTTCTAACGTTTTAGCAAATAACACATTGTGATACCTAAGTGTTAGATGACCCTCTGCTCACTGTTCTCCTCCATAGGGCATGTCTGCTGGGGCAGGTGATGAGATGGCGGCAGCCTCCGGCGTACAGACCCCTGGTGGACCTGCCAACAATGGAAGAGAGACACATCATTATCACTTACAGACTTGATCGTGCAACAATCCAGGAACTGTGTGCCCAGTTGGAGCCAGACCTGATGTCAGCTATCCGCCAACCCACAGGAATCCCCCCTCTAGTGCAGGTTCTGTCTGTATTCCATTTCCTGGCCAGTGGGTCTCTTCAAACAACAGTGGCCATGGCATCAGGGATGTCCCAGCCAATGTTCTCTAACATGTTGTCCAGAGTGTTGTCTGCCCTGCTGAAACACATGCGCAGCTACATCGTTTTCCCTCAAGTGGAGAAGTTGCCAACAGTGAAAGGTGACTTCTATGCCCTGGGACCTATCCCCAACATCATTGGTGCCATTGATGGTGCACATGTGGCATTTGTCCCCCCCGCAGGAATGAACAGGTGTACAGAAATGTGTTGATGGTGTGTTTGGCAGACCAGTACATCTCCCATGTGAATGGCAAGTATCCTGGCTCAGTGCATGGCGCTTACATTTTGAGGAATAGCAGCATCCTTTATGTGATGGGGCAACTCCAGAGGCACCGTGTGTGGCTAATAGGTGAGCCTAAAGTCCCCACACAGTTTCATTAGGAGTCTAAGAATGGGAGATTCCCTAATGTTTGGAGGATGTCTAACAGTTGTCCCTCGATATTTGCAGGTGACTCTGGTTACCCCAACCTGTCATAGCTACTGACCCCAGTGAGGAATCCCAGGAAAAGGGCAGAGGAACACTACAATGAGGCACATGGGCGAACTAGAAGGATTATAGAACGCACCTTCAGCCTCCTGAAGGCCAGATTCCGGTGCCTCCTTCAGACAGGTGGATCCCTATACTACTCACTGAAGAAGGTTTGCCAGATAATCGTGGCCTGCTGTATGTTTCACAACCTGGCTTTGCGACGCCATGTGCCTTTTCTGCAGGAAGATGGGCCTGATGTTGGTCTTGTGGCAGCTGTGGAGCCTGTGGACAGTGAAGAAGAGGAGGCAGAAAAAGAAGATGTAGACAACCGAAACAACATCATCATGCAATACTTCCAGTAAGACACAGGTAAGAAGATGGAACTGCTTCCCACATCTCATACTATTGTTGGAGCTAGCATAAGTCTGCCATTTTCACTCTGTGTATGGACCCTGACTTGTTACTTTGCCTTTCCATTTCACAGATCTGGGTCCCAATTTGTGCCCTCTGCTATGTTTACTGCTGGCCTATAGCTGTGTTACATTGGTATGTGAACAAGTACATTGACATTGCTATATTCCAGAGCTTTTGCAATTACACATTTGTGAAAGCACAGACTGACTCCAGATTGTTTTGTGATTTAAGGGTGTTCATTTCTGTGCAAATAAGTGGAGGGGCTTGTGACAAGCGCTGGGGTGATGGTGGAGGAATGTCCATGGCAGAGTCCAGTCTATTTGTATCACAGGTGCATTGTCCAATTGGGCATAGGAAGTGCAGCAATGGCAGTTTAAGGTGGACAGGGTGACAAAGTGGGACAGAAGACTGACATTCAGGGGGATCTTATTTCCTGGCGGGGGTCTTGGCAATGTTCTCTGTCTTGTTCCTGGATCTCAGGGACCATTTGCGGGCTGGTTCTCCTTCTGCAGGGGGTGGGGTGCTGGTGGCCACTTGGTCCTGTCGCAGTGCCTCCTGTCCACTAGCGGCCGTGGAGGTGGAGGGCTGTTCATCGTCCAGGCTAGTGTCAGGGGCCCGTTGGTGTGCCACTGTGTCCTTCCAGGTGTTGACAAGGTCTGCCAGCACCCCTGCAATTGTGACTGGGGTGGTGTTAATGGACTTCAAGTCATCCCTGATCCCCAGGTAGTGTTCGTCCTGCAGCCGCTGGGTCTCCTAAAACTTGGCCAGTATCGTGCCCATGGTCTCCTGGGAATGGTGGTAAGCTCCCATGATGTTGGAGAGTGCTTCGTGGAATGTCGGTTCCCTGGGCCAGTCCACCCCCTTTCCCACAGCAGTCCTCCCAGCTTCCCTGTTATCCTGTGCCTCTGTCCGCTGAACTGTGTGCCCACTGCCACTGAACCCAGGGTTGGTGGGTTTGCCTGGGTTCCCTGTAGTGGTGGACACACTGCTGATTGACGTATACTGGGGACAGAGGGATGGGCCCGCTGGGTGGGTGGTGTGGTGGTTTGTGACTGTGTCTGGGGAACCGACTGTCCCAAGGTCCCTGATGGAGCTGGCTGGTCATCTTGATCCAGGCTTGCAGAGCTGCTGTCATCATTGTGGGACTCTTCTGTGGGGGACTGGATATGTCTGGCACCTTCTGTCCGGTGATGTTGGGTATGGGTCCTGTTGGGGTGTGAATGCATAATCTTAGTATCTGTGTGTGCCATCTTGTGCAATGGGTAAGTTAACCTCTACTCCTGTGCTTGCATTATTGCCGTGGCCCTTGTGTGATTGGTGATTTTGGGGCATGAGTGAGTCTCTCTACTGGACATGCTTTGGTGATGGGTGTCCATGCATTGGTGTTACATGCAGGGCTTGGTTTTGGGATGTGTTGGTCGGGGTAGTGGGGTATCTGTGGGGTGTTGGGGTGATGGGTCTGAGGGTGAGGGTGGGAGTATGTGATGGCTTGCAGGTAGGGGGGATATAGTAGTAAAGATTTGCCTTACCAGAGTCCAGTCCTCTTGCTACTCCTGCGAGGCCCTCAGGATGCATGATCGCCAAGACTTGCTCCTCCCATGTTGTTAGTTGTGGGGGAGGAGGTGGGGGTCCACCGCCAGTCCTCTGTACAGCAATCTGGTGTCTGTATACCACGGAACGTACCTTCCCCCGTAGGTCGTTCCACCTCCTTCTGATGTCATCCCATGTTTTTGGATGCTGTCACACTGCGTTGACCCTGTCAACAATTCTCCGCCAAAGCTCCATCTTCCTAGCATTGGATGTCTGCTGCACCTGTGATCTGAATAGCTGTGGCTCTACCAGGATGATTTCCTCCACAATAACTCTGAGCTCCTCCTCAGAAAACCTGGGGTGTCTTTGAGGTGCCATGATGTGATGTGGGTGATGTGTGAGGTGCTGTCTGTTGTGATGTGTGGGGGGATGTGTTGGTGTGTGTTGTTTGAGGTGCGTGGATGTTGTATGAGTGATGGTGTTGTGTGTCTGTGGATGCTGGTGTTGTGTTAGCTAATCTCTCTCTCTGTAGCCTTCTTTCAAAATTTTGGTTGTAAGGGTTTGTGGGTGATGTGGGTGTGTGCTTTATATTGGATTGGGTGTGTGGGTGTGGTGTGTGTATGTGTATCACGTGTGTGTATTTCGATTTGTCCAATGTGGTTGTATTTTGTAAATGTGTGTGTATTTTAAGCGCAGCTGTGTGTACCGCCAATGGATTACCGCGGTTGAAAGACCGCCGCGTTGATTCGTGGGTCGTGATAGTGTGGGCATATTCTTGTTGGTGTGACGGTGTGGGTTTTGGTATCGCCAGTTTATCACTGACCTTTGGTGTGGCGGACTTGTGTGGGTGTCTGTATTGTGGCGGATTCCGAGCTGTGAGTCGTAATACATGTGACGGATTTCTGCCACCGCAACGGTATGTTGGCGGTCTTCAGCACAGCAGAAAGCGGGATTTACCGCCAGAGTTGTTTCATGTTTTTTTTCACACATACTGCACCATAATAGTGCATGTGTGACCAATCTGCCCCATCATGACATTGCAGATGTTTCGCCATGGCATGGCTCATGTCTCTGTTTTGAACTACTTTTATATGTTCAAGTATCTGTTTTTTCAGAGGGCAGATTGTACTTCCCACGTACCTCAATCCACAAAGGCATTCAATGATGTACACCACAAATGAGGTGTCACACGTTAACCTGTCCTTTATAAGGATGTTCTTTCCTTTCAAGTCAATAAATTCTTTCTTGTTGGTACCAATCCGACATGCCTTGCACTTGTTACAGCACACAAAGCCTTTGTTCTTCTCCTGTAACCAGTTACATGAAGTTGTTAGCTCAAAGTGGCTTCTTACTAGATGAACCTTGAGCGGGGGGCCCCCTATACGACATATCCGGGCGCACCCCTATTTATTGGCCAATATCCTGAAATTTCTTAATCACACTCCAATATTTATTCAAAATGTTTAAGATCTTGTGATTCTCTTTGCTGTATGTCAGAATTAATCTAATTGCCGGGTGTTCCAACACTTTGGCTGAGGTTTGTCTGTTAATAAGTGTTTGTGCAGGTGTCAGGGATCCTCCTTTTTTCTGTTTGTTTTATATCCTGATATTTGTATCCTTTCTTTAGGAATCTCTGATCAGTCTCTTCAAATTTGCTTTCCATTTCATTAACAGTGGAGCAATTTCTTTTCATTCTAATAAATTCACCATAGGGGATGCCTTTCTTCAATGATCCGGATGAAAGCTTGAAACATGTAATACACTCTTAGTTGCTGTTGCTGTTTTCTTGTAATGTGACATTGTCTGTATTTTATTTTCCTGAATGTATACTGTCACATCCAGAAATTCAATCTGTGGTTGGCTCACTTTGTGTGTAAACCGTAAGCCTAGTTCATTTGCATTTAATATGTCAAAAAACTCCTTAAATTGTACTTCTGAGCCATTCCAAATCAGAAGTAAATTATCTATATAACGAAGCCAAATGACATTCTTTTCCATGTATTCATCGTTCTCTTTTCTTCAAGATACATGCATCTCCCACCAACTCATAGTGAGGTTAGCATAGCTAGAGAATACTCCATGATAGGTAGCGTGGAACTGGACTGCCAGTATGGTCTTGACTGCTATATATATGGAGTGATGTACAACTAGAAAATAAGGGAGACTTCAAGTGACCTAATGTTGTTGAATAAGTGGATGATATATATATATATATATATATATATATATATATATATATATATATATATATTTAACACAAAGGTTACAGGGACGCTATAGTTAGGAAATAGAATTTAAAAAACATAGAAATTCACTTAGAAACCAATGGTTGGAGGGATGTTATAGTTGGGCTCACATTTTGAGCGTACAAAACCATGGAAATTCACCAGTTATAGCTAGACTTATCTCAAGTAACTCTAACCCATGACCTAAGGTAACTATAACTCAGGCCCTCACATTCTCAGTTTTTTTGTCAAACATTGTACTGCAAATATCACAGTGATATTACCATTGATGTTATCAAAGATGTCACGAGTGCAGTCATTTGTATGGTAATTAGCAGTGCATGGCAAGGGCATAAGTGAAAGAGTGAGAGGGAGAGAGATTGATGGATGGAATATTTAGAATGAGATATTTCTGCACAAATTGAAAAGGAAAATGTAGTTGTCAATTCAAAAGGGTAAGATCACCTTTCAGTATGAGCCCTAAACATTTCAATTAAAAAAATAATAATAAAGGAGGGAAATCATCAGGGATACAGCTGGACTCAAACCCTTAACACTCAGAGTAAAGGTCTGGGACCTTCCCACTTAAGCTAATGAATTTATTTTTTATCCTTTTTTTAGCCCATTTCTGAGCCATTTGGGACCGGGGGGAGCCTCAAGGCCTCCCTTGCAGTCCCTGCTTATGTTTTTAATGATGTTTGGCCCTTTACAGGCTATCTGGGACCATGAGGGAGCTCAAGGACTCCCCGCGGTCCGATTGCTCCAGCAACCAAGAAGCTGCTTCAAGTAGCAGCTCCGTGACCACTAGAGCAAAGTTTTTATCTCGCTTTCTAATAGCTGAACCTGTCAAAGCTGCAGCCAAGCTACAGCAAACAGCTATGTCCCGGGGCTGGGCACCCTGGGACACAGCAGGAGCTGGCCCTGGGAGGTAGCGATCCCGAGGGCCATCAGCGGCTCCTCAAGGGGAGCCGAGCGTCCCCACTCCAATGAGATAGCCCCAGGTGTTGGTGGATCCAAGGGTATTTGGAGGTCTGAAACAGATCCCTTTTCATTATTTGCGATTTGCCCTGGGGAGATGGTGGTGCCCGGGTCTGCGAGGGGGCTGTGGGACACCCCACACACATTATTCTAAATGCCCTGGGGAGGGGGTGGTCCCTAGGGGATGCGGGAGGGCCACGCAGCCCCCACAATGAATTTAACTATGCCTCGGAGAGGTAGTGGTCCGTGTGGCAGTGGGGGGGGGGGGCAGGAGGCCCCCATGTTTTAAATAAATCCCCCCCCCCCGGGAATCGGTCCACGGGGAGCTTAAAAAAGACAATGCGTGGGAGTCAGCACTTTGGGGGTTATTCTAACTTTGGAGAAGTGTTAATCCGTCCCAAAAGTGACGGTAAAGTGACGGATATACCACCAGCCGTATTACGAGTTCCATAGGATATAATGGACTCGTAATACGGCTGGTGGTAAATCCGTCACTTTTCCGTCACTTTTGGGACGGATTAACACCTCCTCCAAAGTTAGAATAACCCCCTTTATTTTTTTTTCTTAATTTACGGTGGATCCAAGTGATCCAGTATGACTCCTGCAGTAATTTAAAAAAAAAAGATTTTTAGCCCGGGGGTGGTCCCTCTGGGACCCACCACTAGAGCTAAGGGGTTAGGGTGACTCTACCCTGGCCCCTTTTCTTTCTTTTGCATTTTTTTCTGGGACTCGCACCCTAATGTAACTATAACTCGCTCCCTCGCCATGCACAGCTGTCTCATCAATAAGTTTATTGCAAATGTTGCATTGAGAGTATGAAAGATGGCATAGAATATGTCATCAATTATATAATATGTGGAGTAATTAGCTGTGCATGGTTAAGGCGCAAGTTACCTTAGGGCCCGAGTTTTAGTTACTTGAAAGAACTGTAACTATAACTGCAGAATTTCTATGCTTTTGACCGAGTGAATTCAGAACCTAACTATAACATCCCTGTAACCTTTGTTTTTTTCTGTGAATTTCTATGGTACTGTGTCCCAGCCCTGAGGCAAACCCCTATAAGCACCCAAACTTGCACCCTTCACTGCCTTATCCTGTGCGCAGTAGAGGTTGCCTGCAAGGGCTGGCCTGCAACCCGATGTTGTGCACGGCCCTTTGCACATGCATGGCAGAAGTTTAGCCGTGGCCTCTGTGGGTGTAAAAATAGGTGTGAGAGGCCATATCTGGGGGTAAGAGTGGCTGTCAGAGTGCCTGTCTGGGTGTGAGAGAGCGTACATCAGTGTTTTAGTGGGTGCATCAGTATGTGTGCAGGTCTTTGAGTGGGTGGGTCTGAGTGGGTGTGTGAGTGTGTAACTGAGTGGTTCTGAGTAGGTGCATGAGGGTCTGACTGGGGCTGTGAGTGAGTGCATGAGGGTCTGAGTGGGTCTGTGAGGGGGTGCATGAGTGTCTGAGTGGGTGTGCAATTGTCTGAGTGGGTGTGTGAGTCGGAAAATAGACTGAAAGAGAGACAAAGAGAGAGAAAGAAAGTGAGAGGGAGAGTTTTTAAGGCTTTGATTTCTGATAGAATTAGTTACTTGTCACCAAAAATTGCATTTGTTTAAAAAAAATCTATGACCCTCATTACACCCCTGGCGGTTGGTGTAAAAGTGGCGGTAATACCGCCAACAGGCTGGTGGTAATTACAGCCAAATTATGACCATGGCGGATATATCTCCGATAGACAGCCAATTTACAACACCGACCCCAAGGGCGGAAACAACACGCACCACAGCGGTAGCTGCCTACAGCCAGGCGGAAGTCAATGTTCCGCCCACCATATTATGACCCTGGAAACCACCACTTTTTCGGAGGCAGTACCAATGACATCAAAAGCCTAGCGGAAACAGACCTCAGAAGGGAAAGGACTCACCATTGGAGATACAGGGAAGAACCACGCCACCATGGAGCCCGAGCTGCATGTCTTCCCCATGGTCTTCTACGTGCTGCTCCACCACGAACTCCAATGATGGCAAAGATGACGATGGTGAGTACAGCCATCTAGTACACAAAGGAGAGAGGGAGGAAAACGACAGTGATACACACACGCACCACACACACCCCATACACACACACCATAAACAGAACCAGATGCACAAGAAAACAAGTTATTTGCCGTAAATCGGCTGAATAATGCAAGGACAAAACTAATTTACTAAAGTGAGTGTAATAAGATCTACACATGTAACAGATATTTACAAATGTACAGTTCAAGGGACACTGCACAGTCCTCAGTTTGCGTGGGCCACATGGCCACAGGCCGAAGTCCAAGGCCCCACTTGTCACCTGCATCAACATGGAGAGAATCATGCAGGGGCATCAGTTGGTAAATAGGCAGGCACCTCAGGGGGATGGGGGGTACCTTAGCCGGGAGATGAAACAAGACCACTGGTTCTGGAGTGGCACCATGCCCTGTGCTTGGTCCTGGGGAGTGCAAGGCCACGGTCTTTCAAGTAGGTGACTTGTCCACATGCTCTGGAAGGGGCAACATGTCCTGTGCTTGGTTCTGGGGAGTGCAAGGCCACAGTCTCTCGAGTAGGTGACTTGTCCACATGCTCTGGAGGGGGCACCATGCCCTGTGCTTGGTCCTGGGGAGTGCAAGGCCACAGTCTCTCAAGTTAGTGTCATTCTCACTGGTTCTGGAGGGAGCATCTTGTCCTGTGCTCTTGATCCTGGGGAGGCTCGGGTTGGTGGGTGTCTTCCCCACTGGTTCTGGAGGGGGCATCGTGCCCTGTGCTCTTGATCCTGGGGAGCTTGGGGTTGGTGGGTGTCTTCCCCACTGGTTCTGGAGGGGGCATCGTGCCCTATGCTCTTGATCCTGGGGAATGGGTGTCGTACCCACTGGATTTGCAGGGGCCAGGCCGCACAGCAGCCCATGGTGGCAGGACTACATACCGTCCGTCGGCGGTGATGGCTTCTCAGTGGTGGTACTGGTGCTGCTTCTGCTGCTGCTGGTGGGGGGAAGCTCCTGCCCATCCCCTGCAGCCTCGGATGACTGCTCAGTGGTGGTGGTTGTGCTGCTGCTGCTGTTGGTGGGGGGAAGCTCCTGCCCATCCCCTGCAGCCTCGGACGGCTGCTCAGTGGTGGTGGTGGTGCTGCTGCTACTGCTAGTGGGGGGAAGCTCCTGCCCATCCCCTGCAGCCTCAAACGGCTTCTCAGTGGTGGTTGTTGGTGGTGGCTCCATCACAGTTCCAGCCCCTTGCTCTTCCTACCTGCTAGTGCAGGCTCCTTGCTTTTCCTGGCAGCAGCTGGGACAGGCTCCTTGGTCTTCCTAGCAGCAGCTGGGACAGGCTCCTTAGTCTCCCTGGCAGCAGCTGGGGCGAAGGAGATGCCCACCCTCCTGGGTGAGCGGGAACAGGCAACTCGATGTGGGGCTGCTGGGAGGGCGGTGCTGGTACGGGGGTGGCACCTGTAGCTGGGTGGTCACAGAGGTATCCGCCACCACCACGGAGCTTCCATCAGAGGAGGATTCTGAGTCAGAACTGTCTCCGCTGTGGTGCTCTCACCGCCCCCCCGTCCCACTGGTGCCCTCAGCATCATTGGACTCTGCCTCCTGGGACCTGTGGGATGCAGCTCCCTCCATCGCTGGTGCCTCTGCTCCTCCGCCAGATGATGCTAATGCACATAAGGACAGGTTGACAAAACAGAAAGGGGGGAAGAGACAAAGGATACACTTGGTCAATAACTGCATCAAAACCACAGTTGGCGCACACAGCACCCAAACACACAGGGAACAGGCCTACGCACTATGCATTGTACTACCAGTGATATTGCTAGCCACCAAGGCATGGGCAGGGGCGCACTCCACCAAATCCAGCACACCTGGGACCCACACAGCCCTGACCAGTAGTGGATGCCCACGAGCTAGGTAGCAGGACTATCCCTTCAAAACCCTAGCCACCAGGGGACCTAAACTGCAATGTCAGGCCTGGCCTAGGGACACCCACTGACACACATCCCCCACCCAGATACCACCCCACCAGGCGTTAGTAGTAATGATGGGCACTGTACTCACCTCCTTGTGGCTGCTGTGATGACCTCAAGCGCCCATCCAGCTCAGGATAGGCCACCACCAGTATGTGGGCCATCAGAGGGGGTCAGGGTTCGATGGGCACCCCTTTCTCATTTGGATGCCATCCCCAGCTGGGCCGCCGCGGTCTTCTGCGCCCAGCATCTTAGGTCCTCCCACCGTTTCCAACAGTGGATGCTCCGCATGCCATAGACCCTCCTTTTGATGGGCGCTGACCTGCAGAGGCAATACAGACAGGAAAATAGTATTAGTCAGACAGTCCTGCCTGTTACACTTATGGCCCACCATACCACTTCACATCACCATTTGCACACACATGGCCCAGCATACAACCAATATGGTGCCCAGAGGACATCCACCCACCCCCCCTACACAAGGCCTTCACACACAGCACTCCATGCATTCATGCCACATTCATCGTACCCACAGTGTACTCACCTGTGGGTCTGGAGGCCCATACAGCAGTCCGCACTGGTGTAGGACCCCATCCACCAGTCACTCCAACTCCACTGAAGTGAAGGCCGGGGCCCTTTTCCCAGTCACGTAGGGCATGGTAGGTTCCAGAAACAGGTCACAGCAGCACATGCAGTGTGGGTCCTCTCCTGTTGAAGATCAGGTAGCAAGTGAGGAGTCTGATATAAAATGGCGGTCACGTCCGCGGCGGTGCATACCGTCACCGCCGGCGTGGATCACTATTGGCCACTGTAACCTATATGGCCCAATGTTACCCAAAGAAGAGTTACACGGGGTTCCCGACTGCCTCCTGCAACGGTGCACGTCAGCGGAATTACCTCACTTCCACCTGTCCATCCACACAGGACAGGTGGACGCCATTTCAGGGTTGGGAGGCAAACCCTGGATACTTGTTGCATCACTGTTTAAATTTGGACATACTGGACAATTCACACTGACCCATTACAAATTAACAGCATGCAATGTTCTGTGTAGTCCGATTGTTCAGTTTGTGACCTGCTCCTCACTCTTTTGCCCCATTGCTACTGCTGCGGATGAATAGGAGATGGAGACATACCCCCGTGTACAGAACCCTGGTGGACTTGGCCACACTGACTGGACAGGGTCACTATCACAGAGCTGCGTGCCCAACTGGAGCCTGACCTGATATCTGCTATCCGTCACCCCACTGGGATCCCCCCTCTTGAGCAAGTTCTATCTGTGCTCAATTTCCTGGCAACTGGTTCTTTCCAAGTGACAGTGGGCTTGGCAGCAGGAATGTCACAGCCAATGTTCTCAATAGTGCTGACCGGAGTGTTGTGTTCCCTGATTAAATACATGTGGAGCTACATTGTATTTCCCCAGGTGGAGGATTTGGCCACAGTGAAGGCCGAGTTCTATGCAATGGGACATATCTCCAACATAATTGGGGTGACTGATGGAACACATATTGCATTTGTCCCCCCGGTCAGAATGAACAGGTACACAGAAATCGTAAGAGTTTCCATTCTATGAATGTACAGATGGTGTGCTTGGCGGACCAGTACATCTCCCACGTCAATGCTAAGTATCCTGGGTCGGTACATGGTGCCTTTGTCCTGAGGAATAACAGCATCCCAAATGTGATGGCTCAACTACAGAGGCACAGGGTGTGGCTAATAGGTGAGCCCTGGTCCCCACCCAGTATGTGTTGGTGTATGGGTATGGTGTGGGCCATATCGGATGGTGTGTGGCTAAGTGTTGTCCCTCAATATTTGCAGGTGACTCTGGTTAGCCCAACCTATCTTGGCTGCTGACCCCTGTGAGAAATGCCAGGACAAGGGCAGAAGAACGTTACAATGAGGCACATGTGCGAACCAGAAGGATTATAGAACGGACTTTTGGCCTACTGAAGGTCAGGTTCAGATGCCTGCATCTGACAGGTGGATCCCTGTGCTACTCACCCAAGAAGGTGTGCCAGATAATAGTGGCATGCTGCATGTTGCACAACCTTGCCCTGAGATGCTATGTGCCTTTTCTGCAGGAGGAGGAGGCTGGAGATGCCTGTGTGACAGCAGTGGACCTTGTGGACAATGAGGATGAGGAGGAAGAGGATGAGGGTGAGGACATCAGAACAGCAGTCATTATACAGTACTTCGAATGACACACAGGTAAGACAGTGTTACTACACATTTCATTATAATTATATTTAATTTCTATGCCACTGGCATACTGTTATTTCACACTTCTATGCCCACTTACTGTACTCTTTGGCAATTCTTTTAACAGTTTTTGGTGCCTCACAATAATTCCTGGAGTGCCAGCTACAGGTCATTAACATATGCTCATTTACTGTACAGTTGAAATGCATTGTTTGAACCTGTTTAAATGGATACACATTTGAGAAATTTGACATACTCCATACGTCTATTTTTCCCAAGGGTGTTTATTGAAGGGCTAGGTAAAAGAGGGATAAGTGCAAAGGGATTGGGTGAGGATGGAGGAAAGTCCAGGGTATTGTTCCAGTCTGTTTGGTGCACAGATGCATTGTCCAACGGGACATAGGAAGCGGAGCAATGGCAGTTCAAGGTGGACAGGGTGACTGTGTGGGACACAAGGGTGATAAAACAGGAGAGTCTCATTTCCTGGTGGGGGTCTTGGCAATAGTCTCTGGCTTCAGTCTGGATCGCAGGGAACGTTTGCGGGTTGGTTCTCCTTCTGCATGGGAGGGGTTCTGGTGGCCTGTTGGTCCTGTGGCGGGGCCTACTGTCCACTAGCGGCAGCGGAGGTGGAAGGCAATTCAGATGTCTTGCTAGTGGCAGGGGCCTGCTGTTGTGAGACTGCCTCCCTCATAATATTGGCCAGGTCTGCCAGCACCCCTGCTATGGAGACCAGGGTGATGTTGATAGCCTGCAAGTCCTCCCTGATCCCCTGGTACTGTCCCTCCTGCAGCCGCCTGTTCTCCTGCACATTGTCCTAGATCTGGCCCATCGTTTCCTGGGAATGTTGGTAGTTTCCCAGGATCTCTGCAAGTACCTCCTGGAGAGTCGGTTCCTTGGGCCTGTCCTCCCCCTGGCGCACAGCACTCCTCCCAGTTCTCCGTGTTTTCCTGTGCCTCTGTCCCCTGAACCGTGTGCCTACTGCCACTGACCCCAGGTCCCTAATTGTCTTGGGTGCGAGGTGTGTACTGGGGTCCCTGTAGAGGTGGACACACTGCTGATAGACGTATCCTGGGACAGAGGTATGGGTATGCAGGGTGAGTGCTGTGGTGGTGTTTCCTGATGTGGGAGGCTCTGTGGTGGTGTGTGACTGGGCCTAGGTAACCAGCTGTCCAGGGGTCCCTGATGGGCCAGGTTCGTCATCCAGATCCTGAAGACCAGAGTTGCTGTCATCACTGTGGGCCTCTTCTGTGGGGGGACTGAATATTCCTGGCACCTCCTCTCCGGTGACATTGGCTGGGGTACCTGTGGGGATGTAACTGATGTGTTATTGTTTCTGTGTCTGACATATTGTGCATCCGTGGCTTGCCCTCTTTCCTTGTATTTGCCCTGGCAGTTTTCACTTGTGTACGTTGGTATATGGTGGGATAGCTGATTCTCTATAGTGTGCATGCTTTAGTGATAGGTGTCCATCAGGGCTGTGATTGGTGTCCATGCATTGGTATGGCATGCAGGGTATGGCATTGGGATGAGTGGGATGTGATGGTGGGGGGTGTGGGAGGTGGTGGAGTGATGGGAGTGAGGTATGTGATGGCATGCAGGTAGGCGGATAGTAGTAGTATAGAGTTGACTTACCAGAGTCCAGTCAACCTCCTACTCTGGCCAGGCCTTCAGATGCAAGATTGCCAAGAATTGCTCCTCCCATGTTGTTAGTTGTGGGGGAGGAAGTGGGGGTTCACCGCCAGTCCTCTGTAAAGTGTCTTGCTGCAATGGTACGTACCTTCCCCCGTAGGTTGTTCCACCTCTTTCTGTTGTCATCCCTGGTTCCTGGGTGTTGTACCACGTCGTTGACTCTGTCCACGATTCTCTGCCATAGCTCCATCTTCCTAGCTATAGATATCTGCTGTACCTGTGCTCCAAATAGTTGTGGCTCTACCCCGATGATTTCCTCCACCATGACCCTTAGCTCCTCTGAGAATCTGGGGTGTCTTTGTGGTGCCATGGGTGTTGTATAAGTTCTGTAGGTGAGAGTGTGTAGGGTGATGTGTTGGGGTGTGTGCTGTTCGGTGCGTGGGTGGTGTATAGGTGTAGGTAGTGTGTGGCTCTGGTTTTGTCTGTGGTCGCGGTATCAGTCTTGTGCCAATGATTTGTATTCATAAGAGGGTGTGGGTAATGTGGGTGTGTGTTTTATAGTGGTGTGGGTGTGGTGGGTGTATGGGTGTCAGGTTTGTGTTATTTGAATTGTCCAATGTGGTGTTGTTTCGTTTGAGTGCGTGTATTTTGAGTGTTATATGTTTATTAATTTTGTATGGGTAATTGTTTTTGTATATATTATTTGTGATGTAGTCATGTGCATAGTGTTGTAATGTTTCAATTTTATTTATGAGAGTAAGACAAAAAGAGACAAAAACGAATAAATAATTGGAATGGTAAAGATAGTAATTGTTTTCAGTGATTAATTTATGTTTTCACGTAGGATATACCTGTAAATATATATTTGTGCCCTCTGTATATCTATATGTTGGATTGATATTTGGCCCTGATACAGTGGGGTTATAAGGACTTCCCCTAAATTGTATAAACATATCCAGTTATGTCAGATAAAAAGGGAAGATGGTATGCACATCCTACCACCTTTTAAGAAGTGCAAATTTAAATCAAGATTGCTACACGTGTCCCGCATCCTTAACAAAATAATTGCCATTAGCACAATTCCGAATTAATAAAACTTTGACATGTTCACACTGTTACAAAAATGCCTAAGCCTCTTGTGCATCTTACAGTAATTAAACATAGGTTTTAAAGAATTGAAGAACAAAGGCTCTTTGTCCAATTAATGTTTCTCCTGTACATGCCTGCTGCTTTGCTTGTTTCTGTAACCATGGCAATATAATAAACGAACAAAGCTCTCATGTCATAGTTTTTAATTGTGATGTGCAAGACAGAGGTCAGATTGATTGGCTTTCATAAAGTGGATTGCAAATACATTGATCATTGCCAATAAAGGCAAATGCCCAGAGACAACAAGGTCATTTGGCTTTCACAGCACACTCTGGCACATCCAAGCGTGCAAGTAGGCTTAGAGTGTGGGGGGGGGAGGGGATGGGGGAGGGCTCTACCTCTTTGAGCAATGACCGAATAGCGATTTTCAGGACCTGGGCCACAATGACTGGTTGAGTCTCCCTTTACTGTTGCGGTATACTACATAATCTAAACAGCACAATAACACACAGAATGTTGAAGCTGTATTCAGTGGTACTACATGGGAATCCCGAAATCCATCTTCCATGTTGTATTCATGCTTTTGATATGCGTAGCAAGTACCCATCTTGAAAGCAACACATATTTGTAAAGATGTTGGTGCTAACAGCACACGATGAAGCCCTAAAACTGAATATAAAGTATGATTACCCATGGTGCGTCAGCTGTTGCTTTTGCTAACCAGGCAGAGTCTTTGGCATCCCTGCTTTTGTGATTCATCAAGGAAGTTGCTGGTTGCTCTCCCTTTTTCAATCTCCCCTTATCTATTAGCCTACTCAATCTTCAATCTTTGGATCCACCAAAGAGTCTTTCCTTCTAAACTGCTTCTTAGCTATTCTCATCCCATCACTATCTGCATCTTTACCAACTTCATCACTTTTCTTTCCGCCACCACAGGCCCTTGTACTCATCTCCCCTCTTACTTTCCACCACCCCTCTTCTCAACCCCCAAATAATTTTGTTCTCTTCATCGGTTTTTCCCTCAGACCTCCACCAAATCAGCCTACCGGGCCTACTACTGAGCAATCTGGGATAAGGTTTCTCTCAGGTGAGCTGCAAGTGCTATTTGCATCGAATATACGCCCCTCAAAGGCACAATTTTGGACACCGCAGCTGGAGTGGATGCATGTTGCCAGATTGTCACCATGTCATCTATCAGCAACTTAGGCCATCATTACGAGTTCGGTGACCGGAAAACCCTGTCCGCCAAACTCCAGACAGGGTGGCCGCTGCCTACGCAGGTGGAGTTATTATGGGTTTCCTGCTGTCAGCGGGCCGAAACCTAAGCTTTCACCCATTGGCCTAGCGGGAAGCAGCCTACAGCATTGTCTCCAGCTCATAATCGAGCTGGCTGCAATGCTGTTGCCAGCAGGGTCTACCAGCGCCCTCGCAATTTTCACTGTCTGCAAAACAGACAGCAAACATTGCAACGGTGCTGGGCAGCTGGTCCCCTGCACTGCCCATGCCATGTGCATGGGCAGTGTAGGTGCCCCCCTGTGGCTCCTTGCACCTGTTCTCTGCCAGTCTTTTCATGGCTGTGTTACCGCCATGAAAAGGCTGGCAGAGAATGAGGTCGTAATCCCCAGGGCTACGCTGCCCTGGTGGATTAGGATCTCTGCCACCGCCAGACTGCCGAGATCCAAGATTCTGCCGGAGCTGGCGGTTCCCTGGCAGTCCGACCACACAGGATGTGGTGGTCTCCATACTTGTAATGACCCCCTTAGTATAAAATAAAAGGTGGTAGTACAACCACAATATTATGTGGTACCTTACCACACTCCACCATCTAAACATGAAATGCTACTTCAAAGGTAGTTACAGCACTGCTCTTCCAAAAACACGCTAAACGGGCACAGCACAGCAAGTACCATTCAGGCACATTTTCTCCCACACAAAACATGTATATCATTGGCTACAGCAACACATGCTTACCTCACAGACAGAATAGGTACGGAATGGGCAGCAAAAAGATGAGCATAGGAGCCTCCACACAAGAAGAGTGATTGAAGGAGGGTGTGAGGTGCAGGGGTTTTGCCATGGGGCTCATGCACGCATTAAAGTCTGTGTTTGAAAGTAGGGTAAGTGCAGAAGTCTGGTTTGAGCTCCCCAGCAATATATGCAGAAGGGGAGAGCAGGGGTAGATGCCAGCTCAGAGAGCTGGGTCACTGGACTCCTGCTGGCACCTGTGTCATCTCCCAGAACGTTTCCGTTTTCCCACAGTGCTGACCTTCAAACCACATAGCCCATTACATTTTTACTCTGGTCCCTAAGACAACATCAGAAAGCTGGGAGGGGTGGTTGCAAATCCCATCATGTGAAAACAAAGGAAGACTGGCAGGTGGCAAGTAGTCAAGGTGGTAATGGCCCTCAGGGTGTGAAGGTTACAAGGCCCAGAGAAAGCAACAAGATAATAGCTAAAACACCCCGCCCATAGTAGATGATAAATACTCTAAAATCAGCACACATTTCTCACTGAGTGTTGGGAGTGGAACAGATGCCAGAATAAGTAAAAGGCCAAGATTTCACGATAGTCCCTCATGCACCAGGAAGGCCAGGGTACAAACACTAGGAAGATCAATCAAACCTTTGTATGTCATTTTTACAAATATATAATTGTCAGGACCCAACAACTCTGCCTAATTTGTCAACATCCTCAGGGGCGTTGTTTTAATCATGTGCGTGTAGCACCACTGGGTTGCTTATAACATCACTGTACTGCCTGCATTTCAGGATAGATATTGCCAATGTTTGATATGCATTTGATGTTACCAATGCTTGTTGCACTTTGTAGTTGTTTTCATCAATGCTTGTTGAACACATGTGACTGTGTCAAGTCCTCCTGCTTCTAAATGTGTCAGGTTCACTTGTTTATTGGTTTACAGGCAACCACCAAGCCCCCAAGGACTCCAGAGAGAGAGCAGGTGTTTTCAAAAACATGAGTCATGCTGGCTATAAATACTCTTGCTGTGCACATGACTCTGCTTGGCTTGCTTCCTGTCTGGCAAGTAAAGCCCTCTGCACTCTGGAATTCCCTCCAGGCCCCACCTGCTGCCCTCTGGCTAGCAGCAAAGAGCCTCTTCTGGAAAGAACACACTTTTGTCAGCTAAGTGTATTATGCTGGCTGGAATCTGTTTGTGTAGAATTTTATTATGGTTGCTTTGTCTTTTTGGTGAAAGCTAAAAACTGAGACAGATTGCACTCTAGCCTTCTTGAGACTTTGAAAGGCCTCTTCTAAGGACATAGACATGATTTATGAGTGGGGGCCTCGACAACTTTTGTTTTGTAACTGAGAACTGTGACAGAACTTCACTATCCTCCATTTTTTGTACTAATAGTGATTACACAATTCAGTGCTAGGATTACTTTATGTGTGAGTTTACTTGCTTTTAGTATTGCAATTCATTTTATGTTAATAGTGATTAAGCAATTCAGTGCTCGGAATATTCTATATGTGAGTTTTCTTGCTTCTTGCATTGCAACTCGTTTTATGTTGTAGTTTTACCATAGAAAACCTAATGTGAAAGTGCAGATCCATGAAAGAGACTTGCATAACTTACTAAGTTTTTTAGAGACATTCAGATTTCGTCACCTTTTGTATATATTAATCCCTGAGAAGAGAGAGAGAGGGCCAAGTTGCTGATTTACCAGGTGAATGTGCTGTGATAATCAAATTAAACAAATTTAATGAGATCAGTGCATACCTTTTTGAATGCTGTTTAATGAGACCAGTGCATGCTTTATTGAATGTTGTGAAACAGTCTCATAACAGCATATAGCTCCACAAATACCGTAATTCATCACAGAAAGACAACTCCCAGGGGCTCCTCTGACAGTCCTCCATAACCTGAAGAACCGTACCCGGCTGGACTTGGTGAAAAGGAGTGCAGTGTTTCTTTCTCTCTTTTTCCAAATCCCCTTCCCTTTTGGGGCACCTGCCAGGGCTCCTGGTACAATCAGCAGCACCAGAAGGTGCCTCAGGAGGTCGGGAGAACAGTCATCGCCCCTGCAGACGGCCTGGTTTTCAGGTGAGCGGCCGCACCACAACATCAATGTTGTGTTCTACATAGTGATTGCTACAGCAGCTTTTGCAAGAAAGCATAAAAGTGCTGTCTGTAATCTTTGAATTAATTTCAACCAGTGGCAATTAATCAGGACCACATTCCAGTAAGTGCAAGACCTTTTTGGCACCCATATCACTCCCAGACACAAATGAGTAAATCAGTCTTGGCCCTGTTCCAATAGAAATAGTTTAGCTCATATTGAAAGGCCAAGACCCCTCTGAACAAGAGCACAAGCAACCCTAAACTGATTTTGGCCCAATCGACCTCGTCAATCGGGTGCTTGAGTCCTATAACATAGTATGCACAGGACCCAGGACTGGGCTCTTAGAGAGAGGCACTGAAGAAAGCAAACAAGTGATGGGTGGAAAGCTTGAATCAATCTCTGCCACTGTTAACTGCTTGGGGCTGCATTCCAGTCCATCCTTTGTTCTGGCATGAGTCAGCAATATGCAAATCAGTCTTGGTCCTGCTGCAATTCTTTAATTACTGTAATAAACGTGTTCTATCCTTAACTCAGTGATATCCATTTTATCAGCTTCAGAAAGTTGAAATGTTGGACACCCCTGCTTGAACTCAAAGTCTCTTCTGGTTGCACATAGATGTATGTAAATGACACATAAATTGCACATAAAACTACCTACTAACACCCAGCTGCACATAATGCACAGTAAGACCATTTATAGATGGAAGGCACTTTTGTTTTATTTGATGTCAAAACGTAATCTTTCTTTTGTACATTTTACAGTTGCTTCTCAGCATCACGAAATAAAACTGTAATACAATGCACATTATAATTCAATAAACTGGGCTAATTTTATAGACTTTTTCTTTGGAAGACAAAATTCTTCTGGCACATGCATTGCCTTTTAACCACCATTTGAGAAGTATTTATTGTGGCCCATGTGTTGAAGTGAAAGTATTGTTGGATACCCCTGCTATTTACTTGTTTGTGAGTGTGGGTAGTCGGCAGTGATTATGGAGAGCAATGAAAACACCCTGATGCTTGTCGGGGCTTAAACCATAATTTGTCATTGCAGGCAATACTTTTAGAGGTGACAGAAAGTCAAGCCGGTAGCCTCAATCCAGGGCAAAAGTCCTCTCAGCCCAATGGTTGTTGCACTCCTGGGCACATTGCTGTTCTTTACCAGAACCAACAACCAAGGACAGTCAGGATCAATAGCCGTCACCACCTTAAACTTAAAAATAAATTTTAGTGGTGCTGTTGAACATGTGAAAGTATGGGCAGGGTGCAGACCATCTGCGGAGGTCATAAAGGAAGCAGAATCAGAAGCAATGGTTCTAGAGTACACTTGGGGGGTGAAAACAATACCACAGGTGGCGTGGTTACAAACCTAGGTGTGTAATGACCAATGTGAGTGTGAAGGGCAATGACCTTTCACACAATAATCACACATTCAAGTCCTCTTGATTTAGAAAAAATACCACTTTATTAAGAGAGGCTTGTGTCATCAATTCATTAACTTATATAACATATTTTAAAAACCTCAGGCTCCTTAATACATTGAATATCTAACATTCCACCCACCACCCCCAGAACTCCCAACTTGAGTAACAATGCATCAACCTAAAAGCCCCATGTTCTTCCCCATGTTTCCTTTCTTACTCCCTCACCGCCTTTTCCTTGCACTCCCCAATCTCTCTCTATCATACCCCATCAAGTATCCCAAGTAAATTTGCTTATTGTTTTTCAAATTCCCAGACTTTACTCTTCCCCTCCCCTTTGGTCCACTCCCCCAACGAAGGATGGATATGCCCATTCCAGACTCCCCCCTCAACAAATGTCACCTTTACTGGAGAATATGATAACTGTTTTACTGTGGCAAGCAGTGTTTGGTGCGTGAATATCTATATGTATACTGTATTAACACTGCATATGCTCCTAGATTCAAAGAGTGGGTGGGTCAGTGGGCCACATATAAACCCTGCCTGCTGTCTGGTACTCCTGAATGGCTTGTTTTCCCACCTAAACCTCCCTCTGTATACCTATCTACCCGCCCTCTAGCCTATCTACCTATCCTGTCTCCTGGCCTGTGCAAATTATGCGAAGTCACACAGGAGGAGACGGGCTGCTTTCACGCTCACCCTGAGTCCCTGCATCAAACAATGATTACACATTCCAGTTGTCTTGCGTTAGCAAAAAAGGCAATTTCTCTTTCCACAAATGTTCAAACATTTCACGTAGTTCAAGAAGGTAGTATGCTTGCCAAATTTAGATAAATGCACCCCATCTGCTTTAAAAAGAAGTCCATAACTTTCCTTTATATTTGTATTAGTTAGCACATGAATTCCTATTTTCTCACAAAAAAAGGGGAACGGCTCTGTTTAACTTAAGACATGCTTTGTCAATTGCTGAATGATCTTTTGCCCCTCACAAATACTTTCTGGGAAGGAATTCTATCCAAACCTACCCAAACAATGCAATCCCCATTGCTTCATTATCTCTATGAGATCTTCTTTCATTTGTTTAATCAATGTGAGACCAGACAACTGCATTAGATCATTTTCTCCCAGATGTATCACCAACATATGTGGGTTCCCTCTGATAGAAAAAGAAGTTCTACTAACATTGACTGTAGACTGCTGCAACGCATCCCGCTTTTCCCCTTCTAGAAGACTTTGTGTCCGCTACTTAGAAGTCCCAGAGATTTACCAAATATCTATTGGTCTGCGTAAGATGCTGCCCATTGCAAAACTGATTTTCCCACAACCAATGAAACCATCTTAAACAAACTTGGACCTGTTATGCAACCTTAAGTGAAAGAAAATGTACAATTAACAAAATGTTTTCAGAAAAATTTTGTTCAAAAACATTTGCTACAATTTATTTCTTTGCATATTTTCTCAACAATTTAACTTCTATCTTCCAATCCTCTTTATCTCAACCCATGACCTGGTCATTCTGGCTGCTTCAGTTGCTGCCGCGTCCCATACAGGTGTGGGGGCAGTCCTATTCTTTGCAGCCCCAGGTACATAACTCCTAATAAATTGTAAATGGTAATTTTTTGTCCATTCTTGTTGCAAAATATTTCTGTACCCCAGGGATGAAATTTGGTTTGAAAACCTGACCATTATTCTAGTTGGCATTAACCTGTTATGACACTCCTATTCATCTACAGCCATTTTCCTCTATCCACTCGACAGTATTTTATACTCTCAAGCAAATGCTCAATTTGTGATCCTCCAAAAATATTTTGACAATCTTCAAACCACACTTCCCTTTCAATCCCAGCAATTCTAATGCTCTAAATACCCTCAAAAACATCCATAACATACATACCCCAAACACTAATATTTGAAACTCATCATAACAGAAGACAGGTAAATTTTGCTACCAGCCTCTTCAATATATCAAATAAGATTGGTTCCCTCAATTTTGGCCGCCTGTTCGGTTCCCTACTTAGACCTTTTAAATCATTTCTCACTAACAAACGTTCTACTGGTTCAAAACCCAACCATAAATTGCCATAAAAAAGATATCCTTGCCTATTTTCCATAGAGTGCTGTGTGGGATAATCCCATATCAATCAAAAGCAACACAGACCTCAAAATTGCCAGCTCATTTGCCACCAGATCATTTTTTGTTGGTTTCACAATATTATCATGTAACCAAAACTCTTTGCATGCCTGATGATAGCATTCCTCTTGCAGATGGGGCTACAGATTTTTCTATCAACTCTACCTTTCTTATTCCCCCATGCAGAAATGGTATGTGGCCCATCTGTCTTGCTTCTGTCTGCATCTGGGGCCAAACTGTGGAATGGCTGCCACTGAAAACGAGATGAAGCATCTGCTATATTATTTTGTATACCCGGAACATGTCTTGCTTTAAAAACAATATTGAGCTGCAAAAACTTTATCATGAATGCCCTTAACAATCTCAGCACCCTCCATGTTGTCTACATTAAACAGAACTGTCCTATCTTTTAGCCCATTCCCCCACTTATACAGTGCTGCCACCAAAGGAAAAAGCTCCAGAAATTTGATACTGTGCCTCTGCTTCAACCAGTGTTGTGGCCACCTTTCTGCGCACCATGTGCCCTCCCAGGAAAATCCAAAACATTTAGGCCTGCAGCATCAAAGTAAATTTGTACTTGCCCAATAGTGTATTCCTCCAAAATATATAATGAAACTCCATTGTCTAAAAAGGTTAACCAGATGCATAAATCCGCTCTTATATGACCTGTTATCCTTATCTTGTCATTGGATAATGTTGCTCTAGACATTGCCAGGCCTGAACATCTCCAAAATGTTTGTCACGCTCTTACCACTCTGTATGCAACGTTTAAGTAACCTAGTAATTCCTGAACTTTTCTCTAGTTTTGTCTCCCCAATAGATGCTTTTAGACAAACTTTTATTTAATTTATCTTACTTGTAGGAAATTATCTGCATCGTGCCTACTTCTATGCCTAAAAAAGTCAGCCTAGTGCACAGGCCTTCCGTTATTTTAGGGGCTAATGAGACACACAACTCCTCTACTGCACTTTATTGTAATGCTATCAAACATTGACGTGTATCTTTCTTACCCACAAACATAACATCATCTAAATAATGGCATATCTATTTATGTCCACTTTTACATGTAAACAAAAATTGTAAAAACGTGCTGACATTTCAAATAGGGAGCAATAAAAGAAACATCCCATAGGCAACATGACATCCACGTAAATGGCTCCTTTAAATTGCATCCCCAATAGAGCAAAATCTGCTGGATGTATTGGCAATAGCCGGAAAGCTATGTGTATGTCACTTTTTCCCAGTTCAACCACAACCTCCAAGCCTTGATAAATTTTATAGCATCATCAACCAATGCAAAGTGACACTGAAATCTGTTGAAGAGATAAAATCATTGATGGATTGGCCTACTGGTGATAATAAATTATGTATGACCCTATATTCACCTTCCCCTTTCTTAGGAATGACACCTAAAGGGGAAAACTTCAAGTTTTCTATTGGCGAGTTAAAGAAAGGGTCTGCAATCCTTTCTGCTTGTAATTATTTTCAAGTTTGTGCTTTACTATCTCAGGCAATTCTATTGCAGATTTAAGATTGTCTGCCCATTAGTTCACCCTAGGCCCTTCATAACCTAAGTGAAAACCTTGTTCAAATCCCCAAACCAGTTTTATTGCAGCCTCTTTGTCAGGATAAAATTGTAGCCAATGTTGTAAAACTTCAACTTTAATTGGGGTATGTGCCCTTGTGTGCAAACTGTAATTGTTGACCCGGCCCCATTTGTTGCCTTCCTTGTTCGTTATACCTCCCTTCTGAAATACATTGTGTGAGAGGATATGTACCCCTCACATTTTGAACATTTGTGTTTGTAGCAGCAACATAGTCTCTGGCAAAAATATTTATGGTAGTTCCAATGTGTTGATGCTATTGTTGTTGTTTGACTTTACCGTACCACCCCACACCATGTTGGACAGACGATATTGAAAGGACCTATAAGTCACTGGTAGCCCACTGGCTGTCTGAGCTGTTGCTGGGGGCTGAGTGGATGACATCCATTGTGGCCCCAATTCTGAATGTACATTATTCAAACTAACTTGAGTTCTGAATTCTTCGTCGTAGCTCAGCCATGCATATCCCCCAAAATGCATTTGAGCGTTTCTGATAATATCTATATATTTAAATTTAGCCACTACTTTGTTGCTATGTTGTTCACAATATACGCGCACACAAATTAGAAATGTGATGTCTAATTCTCTATATTTTTTGGTACCCTAGGTCATCTAGCTAGTTTTGAACCCTCTTTTGCTTTAATATCTCTAGGTGGTAATTTGAATACATCTACAAATTCATGCTTCCATATTTTCTTTTTTGTTTACTCCGACAAGCAAGAACCTAGTGGCATTACAATTCCCATATAAAGTAGTCTTCTGTGTATATTTACAGTATTTTTGTTCTCTTCACTTGAATCATTTTTTATCTGCTTTAGTCTGTGTCACTTTGCCTTTCTTTGTCCCACATTGTTTTCTTTCACTTATTTTTTATCCTTTACACACTGTTTCTTCTTATTTGCATCATACAGGCTTTTCCCATAATACCCTCTGTGTCTATTTTTTCTTCTCCCACCCCAATTGAGCGTTCTGAAGTATAAGCCAGTCTTTTCTGTCTCTTTCAAACAGACCACAATGATTCCCTGCCGTTTTGCAGTGTATCAGCTTTCTTTTGTTTTTTTCCCTTCAAAACTTGTATCTCTTGTCATTTTCTTTTTGTCTGTTTCTAACTGTGCTCTGTCCACTCGACTTCTGCAAAATACCAAGAATACTTTTCCATCAAGTTATTTCCTTCTGTCTTATCCAGGTGACTGTTGAAACCTGTTCGGTATAAGTCAATAAGGACGCTCAATGAAGGACCACACACCAATTATAAATACAATTTAGCTTTACTAGAATTTCAGGTAAATGTAGGCATTTAACACATTAACAATAGTAGAATAAGAATAGCAATGAAAAGCATCTATTTATATATAAGTACACTATAAAGAGCATCTATTCATATATATAAGCAAAGAGTTCATTGACAGATATAAGCTTTGATTAACTGTATGCCAAAATGCATCACACTACAATGTCCAGGAAGCAAAATATAAATGAGTTGAATACTTCAGATAAGCTTTGATTTACTGCACACCAAAATGCATGTTTCAATTACTGCAGCAGGCTCACACTACGATGTTCAGAAAGCAAAATATAAACTAGCTGAATTCTTCAGATTAGCTTTGCTTAACTGTATACCAAAATGTATGTTTCAATTACTGTAGCAGGCACACACTACGATGTTTAGAAAGCAAAATATAAACGAGCTGAATACTTCAGATTATAAACACAGTGCAAGCATAATAATCAATCATAATAATAGAGCAGAGAAACAAAGGCCTTTCATCCCTCTGTGGAACTTAACTTAGTCGACAAAATGCTGGGAAGCCCTCTACCGCCTGCTTGGGCCTCTCTCCCCCTCAAGCATCACGGTCTGTGAACAGCAAAACAGGGAGGCAGCGCTGGTCCATGGCAGCTTTCACAACCCCATCTGCGAGCTTCAAATACCTTACACGCACTTCAGTGCTTAAATAACTCAAAGCTTGGATTCTATCTCTTTCTGGCATTTTCTAGCTATGTTATCAGCACTTGGCTGCTCTGCCCTTCCCCAGCCTTTGTTTTCATTCCATCTTCTCCCTGTACTCTCATTCTCAAGGTTGAGACGGAGTCTTCTACACAAACAAGCTTGAAAATAATATCATGGACTTTTCCACGTTGTTCGGGGGGGTTTCAGCAGGCATCACGCTAATCTACACTGCTCCAGCTAATTAACCCTTCACGTCACAATGTTTCTGCACTTTTCCCTATACTGATCACCTTCCCTTCCCTCTCAATTCTACTCTTTCAAAATGGTATTGCACACCGACTATCTCAATTCCACTTCTTCCAATTCCACACTGTCATCATCATGGTCTAATTCAAATTCATCTACCATTTGCCTTATGTGTTCACCACTCACACTGGTGTCTCTCCATCACCCATACCTCCATCATATGTTCTCTATTGAGACCCAGGCATTGTCTTGTTAGAAACCCTCGTCCAAGGGATGTCCGTAAATTACCTCCCTTTTGCTTCAGGCCAATGTTTCAGAGCTGCTTTTTGCTCTGTCGGCATCCTCTTCACGCTATTGGTCTTCTTCTGTAACTTTGCCTTGTTCAATACCTTCTAGCCTCTCTGACCTAAAAGTACATTATTACCAGGGGCATAATAATCCTCTTAATTTCTTATCTTTACCCCACCAACTAACTCTTTTTCTTCTACCGTCACCCATTTTCCTGGACTTTTGTTTCCTGATCTATCTTGACCTATCTCCCAGTTGTATCCCTCTTTTTTCTGTGTCTTCCCATCTTTTTTATATATTTTTCTGGATATGAACATATTTCCTTAATGTTATTAGAATTATTTTCCACATATACATAATCATTAACTTGCTCCTGTGCTTCTACCTTACTCAATTTGGACCTGTGCGTGCATAATAAGTTTTCCTCACTTTTAGTTGCCTTAATACTGTTGTTAATTTCAATGTGTTCTTATGTTGGGACTACATATCCCATTGTGTATTGTTCCTGCTGCCCTATTCCACATAAGCCTAAGGCTATGTAGTGTCTACTTTGGGCCCACCTAATTTTTGTTGTGACCAGGGCCTCCTGACACAGACCTTCAGCCTTTTTCCCCAGTCCTCGTCTTCTGTTTCCCCTATCTTGCCCAGCTGGCTCCACACGCAGCCCGATTCCTCTTCGCCGGAGGTGGCGACTGACTTTCATGTGACTTGCGCATCACAAGGAACAGGGCTATGCGTCGCTCTTCAGTGTTTATGCACGTTTTCCCTGGCGGGATACTCAGCCTTATCATCCACCTCCTCAGTATGAGGTAAATTGAACTTCATTGTTGTGCAGGCGGCTTTATTTTTAACGTGGCCCAGGGTGGAGGCAAGCTACTATTGTTGCCGCTACACTCCCGGCTGCTCTGGGATTGGGTCTGCTAAACCCTACCCACGCTTGGCCTGGGACCCCTTTTTTTAGGGACGAGCCTGCGTCGCATGCGCTCACGCATGCGTATCGTTAGCAAGACGCTTTAGGTATTAGAAAAGGGCTCGAAGCCCCGTCAATGTCACGTCAGTGTCTTTTATTGGCAAGTTGGCTTGCCTGTTAGAATCCGCTTCCTTTGATTAGTGGAAGGCACGCATACGTCATGCCTTTTCCGGTGGTTAGCCCTCCTCGAGCGCAGCGACCAAGTACAGAAAACATGCGAGGCTCGCTGGGTTTGTGGACTACTTTTTCTCTATTTTCGCAGCGCCATCTCGCTGGGCAGAAGTCAAGCACTTGGCATACTATAGACCTTGTTACACAGTTAATTGTACTTTTGACGGTTACGTTCCTAATTGTACTTTTGCCGATAGGTATTATTACGTGTAAACTGTAGCAGTGCGATCGCGCTGTTTTTTTCTTTTAATGCAAGAAAAATCCGGTTGGGAGTTTACAACTGCGAATAGCTGTAACCCGGACAAAGGCGAGACCCTAGTGCATTGCAAATGCTTGTTTAATAAATCCTCTCAAACTGCTTCTCACAATGTGCAAATTGCTCTACGTATTTCTTTGTTTTTTCCATCACCTTTATTTACAGGTGATTTTTTTTAGCCTTAAGCCCCACTTTGAAAATACTTTTATTTTTTTCTACCTAACAGAAATACTACCTCACACAAACCCTGCCTGCTGCCTGGTATTGCTGACTGGCTTGTCTTCCTGCCTAAACCTACATATACCTAATTTATTGGCCCTGCCCTTTTAGACTGTCTACTTATCCTGTCTCCTGGCCGGTGCAACTTATGCGAAGTCACCTATGTGGAGGCCGGCTGCCACCTCGCTCCTGGGTCCCTGCATTAGCTAGGCACAAAAGCAATCGGGATTGCACACAGGAGTGAGTAAGAAACCCTCACTCTCTGCGTGGGGGCATTAATACACATAGGCCCTCATTACAACCCTGGCGGTAAATGCCGCTTACCGCCGTGCAGTAGACCGCCAACATACCGCTGCGTCCGCGGAATTCCGCTACAGGTGTTACGAACCACAGCTCGGAATCCTCCATAATACAAACACCCACACAAGTCTGCTACACCAAAGGTCAGTGATAAACTGGCGAAAACAAAACCGACACCGTCACGCCAACAAGAATACGCCCACACTATGACGACCCACGAATCAATGTGGTGGTCTTTCAACCCTGGTAATCCATTGGCGGTACACACCGCCGCGCTCAAAATACACACACATTTACAAAACACAACCACATTGGACAATTCCAAATACACACACCTGATACACATACACACACCACACCCACACACCCAATCCAAGATAAAGCACACATCCACATCACCCACAAACCCTTACAACCAAAATTTTGAAAGCACGCCAGAGAGAGACACTACCTAAAACAACACCAGCATCCACAGACACACAACACCATCACGTACACAACATCCACGCACCTCAAACAACACACACCAACACATCCCCTCACACATCACAACACACACCACCTCACACATCACCCACACCACATCATGGCACCTCAACAACACCCCAGGTTCTCTGAGGAGGAGCTCAGGGACATGGTAGAGCTACAGCTATTCGGATCACAGGTGCAGCAGACTTCCATTGCAAGGAAGATGGAGCTATGGTGGAGAATTGTCGACAGGGTCAATGCAGTGGGACAGCATCCAAGAACACGGGATGACATCAGGAAGAGGTGGAACGACCTACGGGGGAAGGTGCGTTCCGTGGTCTCCAGACACCAGATTGCTGTACAGAGGACTGGCGGTGGAACCCCTCCTCCTCCCCCACAACTAACAACATGGGAGGAGCAAGTCTTGGCAATACTGCATCCTGAGGGCCTCGCAGGAGTAGCAGGAGGACTGGGCTCTGGTAAGGCAAATCTTTATTACCACATCCCCCACCTCACCTGCATGCCATCACATACCCACCCCCTCACCCCCATCACTCCAACACCTCACATATGCCCCACTATCACAACCCACCCACATACCAAGCCCTGCATGCAATACCAATGCATGGCCACCCATCACCAAAGCATGTCCACTACAGATACCCACACAGACCCCAAACCAACCATCACACAAGGACCAAGCCAAGAATGGAAGCACTGGAGTACAGGGTCACTCACCCATTGCACACAATGGCACACACAGATGCAATAATCATGCCTTTACACCCCTACAGGACCCCTACCAAACGTCATCGGACAGGAGGTGCCAGACATATCCGGTCCCCCCACAGAAGAGACCCACAGTGATGACAGCAGCTCTGCACAACTGGATCAAGATGACCAGCCCGGCCCATCAGGGTCCTCGGGAGAGTCGGTTCCCCTGACACTGGCACAAGCCACCACAGAGCCTCCGCCCTCAGGAAACACCAGCGTAACACCCACCCAGAGGGCCCATCCCTCTGTCCCCAGGACACGTCAATCAGCAGTGTGTCCTCCACTACAGGGAACCTAGGCAACCCCACTAACACAGGATGATCAGGGACCTGGGGGCAGTGGCAGTGGGCACACAGTTCAGGGGACAGAGGCACAGGACAACAGGGAAGATGGGAGGACTGCTGTGCGACAGGGGGAGGACAGGCCCCGGGAACCCACTCTCCACGTGGCACTCTCCAACATCATGGGAGCTTACCATCATTCCCAGGAGACCATGGCAACGGTACTGCGCAAGTTTCAGGAGACCCAGCGGCTGCAGGAGGAACACTATCTGGGGATCAGGGAGGACCTGAAGTCCATTACAACACCCTGGTCACCATTGCAGGGGTGCTGCAAGACCTTGTCAACACCAGGAGGGACACTGTGGCACAACAAGGGGCCCCTGACACTAGCTTGGACGATGAACAGCCCTCCACCTCCGCCGGCGCTAGTGGACAGGAGGCACCGCCACAGGAACACGACACCAGCACCCCACCCATGGAGATGGGGAACCACCCGCAAACGGTCCCGAGATCCAGGAACAAGACAGAAAATATTGCCAAGCCCCCCGCCAGGAAATGAGACCCCCCTGAATGTTACCCTTTTGTCCCACTTTGTCACCCTGTCCATCCTTCAACTGCCATTGCTCCACTTCCTATGCCCCTTTGGACAATGCACCTGTGAAACAAATAGACTGGACTCTGCCATGGACATTCCTCCACCATCCTCCCAGCCCATTTTACAACCCCCTCGACTTATTTGCACAGAAATAAACACACTTCAATCACAAAACAATCTGGAGTCAGTCTGTGCTTTCACAAACGTGTAATTGCAATAACCATGGAAAATAGCAATGTAAATTTACTTGTGCACATACCAATGTAACACAGCTGTAGGCCTGGAGGAAATATAGCAGAGGGCACAAAGTGGGACCCACATCTGTGAAATGGAAAGGCAAAGTGACAAGTCAGGGTCCATAGACTGAGTGCAAAATGATACCCTTATGCTAGCTCCAGAAATTGTATGAGATGTGGGAGGCAGTGACATCTTCTTACCTGTGTATCACTGGAAATATTGCATGATTATGTTGTTTCGGTAGTCGATATACTCTTCCTCTGCCTCCTCTTCTTCACTGTCCACAGGCTCCACAGCTGCCACAAGACCACCAGCTGGCCCATCCTCCTGCAGAAAAGGCACCTACCATTGCAAAGCCAGGTTGTGCAGCATACAGCAGGCCAACAATGATCTGGCACACTTTCTTTGGTGAGTAGTAGAGGGAACCACCTGTCATATGGAGGCACTGGAATCTGGCCTTCAGGAGGCCGAAGGCTCGTTCGATCACCCTCCTAGTTCGCCCATGTGCCTGATTGTAGCGTTCCTCTGCCCTTGTCCTGGGATTCCTCACTGGGGTCAGTAGCCATGACAGGTTGGGGTTACCAGAGTCACCTGCAAATATCGAGGGCCAACTGTTAGACACACACTAACCCTTAGGGACAACCCCATACCCAGACACCTATTCACACTGTGTTGGGTCCTTGGCATCACCTATTAGCCACACACCGTGCCTCTGAAGTAGCCCCATCACATAAGGGATGCTGCTATTCCTCAAAATGTAAGCGTCATGCACTGAGCCAGGAAACTTGGCATTCACATTGGAGATGTACTGGTCTGCCAAACACACCATCTGCACATTAATTGAATGGTAGCTCTTCCGGTTTCTGTACACCTGTTTACTCCTACGTGGGGGTAGTAATGCCACATGTGTCCTATCAATGGCACCAATGATGTTGGGGATATGTCCCAGGGCATAGAAGGCACCTCTCACCGTGGGCAAATCCTCCACCTGCGGGAACACGATGTAGCTGCGCATGTGTTTCAGCAGGGCAGACAACACTCTGGACAACACGTTAGAGAACATTGGCTGGGACATCCCTGATGCTACGGCCACTGTTGTTTGAAAGGAACCACTTTCCAGGAAATGGAGTACTGACAGGACCTGCCCTAGAGGGGGTATCCCTGTGGGATGGCGGATAGCTGACTTCAGGTCGGGCTCCAACTGGGAACACAGTTCCTGGATTGTTGCACGATCAAGTCTGTATGTGACTATTGTGTGTCTCTCTTCCATTGTCGACAGGTCCACCAGCCGGAGGATGCCGCCATCTCATCACCTGCCCCAGCAGACATCCCCTATGGGGGAAAACAGCAAGCAGAGTGTCAACCAACAGTGAGGTATCACAAAATGTCAGTTGCACAAATTTATAAATCCACAATGTGCCTGTATCTGTGTGTATTCCAGGCCTAGATAGGTGTGACGCCGTTAGTATTAATGCCATGTGGCCCCCTGAAATGGCGGCTGCCTGACCTGCAAGGTGGGACAAGGGGATATGAGGTAACAGCGCTGGCGTTGTACACCGTCGCGGTGGGCGGTCGAAGACTGCGGCGCAATTCTGCATTGGTTAACATTGGGCTCTATGGGTCCGAGGAGCCAATGACGATGTACGCCGGCGGTGACGGTACGCACCGCCGCGGACGTGACTGACATTTTATGTCTGTTACCTCACTTGATCCCTGACCTTCAACAGGAGAGGACCTACACTGCAAGTGCTGCTGTGACCTGTGTCTGGAAGCGACAATGGCTCATGTGTCTGGGGAAAGGGACCCTGCCTTCACTTCGGAGGAGTTGGAGAAATAAGTGGTTGGGGTCCTCCCCCAGTACACGCAACTGTACGGTCCTCCAGAAAAACAGGTGAGTACACTGTGAGCATGCTCCATGGGCAATGTCTGTTTTGAGTGGTGTGGATGGAAGATACATGGGGGGCTGAGGCCTGCATGTGCGGATGGTGATTGTATGTGCGTCAGCGCAAGGGTGGGAACAGGGGGCAATGACTGTGATGGTCCGGACAGGTAATGAATTTATTTTCCCCCTGTACCATTCCTCTAGGTCAGCGCCCACCAGAAGAAGGCTATTTGGCGTGCCATCGCCAAGGATGTCTGGACCCTGGGGGTCCACCACAGACGGAGCACCCACTGCCGTAAAAGATGGGAGGACCAGCGCCACTGGAGCAAGAAGACGGGGGAGGCCCAGCTGGGGATGACCTCCCAATGTGGGAGGGGTGCCTGTCACCCCATGACCCCCCTGATGTTCCAGATCCTGGCGGTGGCGTATCTGGAATTGGATGGGCGCTTGAGGGCATCACAGCAGCCACAAGGGGGTGAGTACACTCTCATTCAGCTGACTTTGCGCACATTACGAGGTGTCTGGGCGGGAGAGGTGGGCAGTGGGTTCCCCTAGGCCAGGGCGATCTTGGTAGGCAAGGTCCCTTGTGAGGTAGGCTATGTGGCACAACACCCCCACTAGTGGTTAGAGCTATCTACACTTAGTCAGGCTCCTGTGACTTCCAGGTGTGCAGCAATTGGGCTTAGGCCTCGTACCCCATGGGCATGTGATTAATCTAGGAACTATAAGTGCATGGCGTAGTGCAGAGGGCTGCTCACTGTCTGCTGTGTCCGCCAACGGGAGTGGTGTTGCATGCACTGAATATGTCTTTCTTCTGTCTTCTCCCCCCCTTTTTGTGGTCTCTGTGTTCTTGTGTGCAATAGCATCATCAGGGGGAGGAGTACTGGCACCGGAGCAGGAGGGAGCTGCAACCCACTTGGCCCAGGAGGGTGAAGCAACGGAGTTTGAAGCCACCAGTGGGACGGAGGGCGAGGGGAGCTCAACGGCGGGGACAGGAGCAGAGACCAACAACAGCGACTCCTCTTCTGATGGGAGCTCCCTTGCGGTGGCAGACCCCTCTGTGCCCACTGCATCAACAGGTACAGCTTCCACCCCCCCTACCATCACAGCCCTCCCAGCAGCCCCTCAGTGTGTGTCCGGTGCCCGCTCACCCAGAAGGGTGGGCATCTCCTTCGCCCCAGGCACCTCAGGCCCTGCCACAGTCAGCCCTGCTACCCTCAGGAGGAGGCTATTGACCTCCTGAGATCCCTCACTGTTGGGCAGTCTACCATTCTGAATGCCATCCAGGGTGTTGAGAGGCATTGCAACAAACAAATGCATATCTGGAGGGCATTCATTCTGGCCAGGCAGCCCAACAGAGAGCATTTCAGGCTCTGGCCTCAGCACTGATGGCAGCCATTGTCCCTGTGTCCAGCCTCCCCCTCCAACCTCCTCCACCCAGACCTAATCCCCTGTACCTCAACCTATCCCAAGCACACCTTCAGACCAGCATGCACACACATCAACACACAAGAGTGGCTCAGGCAAACATAAGCACCACACATCCCACAGGCACTCACACAAGCATCATACCCATGCACACATACCAACATCCACTTCCTCCACTGTGTCCCCCTCCTCCACGTCTCCCTCCTCCCTCCCAGTCTCGTCTCCACTCACACCTGCATGCACTACATCCTCAGCCACTACCTCCATCACCAGCACGCCCATCACCACACACCGCTCACGTGCACTCACCACCCCACTACCATTCACACATCCCCAGTGTCCTCTCCCAGTGTGTCAGTGAGCCCTTCTCCCAAAGTAAACAAACGCAGGCACACACCCACCCAACAGCCATCCGGCTCAAAACAGCCTCCAGCCCATGCACCTTCACCCAAATTCAGCAGATGTACACCTCCTACAACCACTACCTCTTCCTCCACTCCCAAACCTCCTCCATCTACCCGTCCCAGTGTGTCTAAAATACTTTTCCTGTCAAACCTTGACCTCTTCCCTTCACCTCCTTCCCCCGTCCTTCCCCTAGGGCCAGTCTTTCCAGGTCCCAGCCCAGCACCTCAGCCACTACATCCCCAGGCCCAGTGGTGCCAGCAACTGCGGGGTCATAGAGTGCACCAACCATCAGGGCTGCCAGTGTGCCACGGAGCGAGGGCAAGGACATTCTACCACCTGCCAAGGTTAAAAAGGTGCCCACATCCTGGAGGGAGAAGCCAAAAATACCTGCCACCAAGGGGTCAGCGAAAACGAAAGGGGATAGTGGCAAGACAACTGCGCCACCATCAAAGGTGGGGAAGGGCAAAAAACTGAAGGGCAGGTCATGGTGGCACGTACTGAGGGACCAGTGTCACACCCTCTGTCCACGTCCGCGCCAACCTGCACCGCCACCTGCACCGCCTCCGGCACGTCTACAGCCGCTGCGACAGTCCCCAGCCTCTTCCCCGGTGGGCAGCCGTCCGAGGCTGCAGGAGACATCCTGCTTTCTCCCTCAGCAGGTGCTGACATATGCCCCGCCGCCACAGACCCCGCCACCAGCACCACCGCCACAGACCCCGCAGCCAGCACCACCGCCACAGACCCTGCAGCCAGCACCACCGACACAGACACCGCAGCCAGCACCGCCACCACAGACCCCACAGCCAGCACCGCCACCACAGACCTCGCAGCCAGCACCACCGCCACAGACCCCGCAGCCAGCACCGCCACGATGGACCCCACAGCCAGCACCACCACGACTGACACAGCCGCAAGCAACGCCACGACTGACACTGCCGCAAGCACCGCCAGTGGCCCCGCGACGTCCTCGGACAGTGGGACCACCGCAGACATGCCTACCATCCCCAGTGGTCAGTCGTCCGAGGCTGATGGTAAGTTCCAGGACCTTGGGCAGCTTCCATGAAACTTTACTGTCATCACAGTTGTCACCTGCATATGGAATGCGAAGCCGCAGCAGTGTGGGGTATGTCTCTGCCTCCATGGCATATCATGCTACCCGTACCTCGGTAATCTCGTGGCACACACACCCAGGTGAGGGAATTGTACCGGCCACATTGCACGTGGAGCACTCTGGGCACAAAGCCCCCTCCAGAACCAGTGGAGTATCACATCCACTACCTCAGTCCTTTGCAGGATGAAACACTCTGGGCACAAAGCCCCCTCCAGAACCAGTGGAGAAAGGCATCCACTACCTCAGTCCTTGGCAGGATAAAGCACTCTGGGCACAAAGCCCCCTCCAGAACCAGTGGAGTATCACATCCACTACCTCAGTCCTTGGCAGGATAAATCACTCTGGGCACAAAGCCCCCTCCAGAACCAGTGGAGTTTCACATCCACTACCTCAGTCCTTGGCAGGATGAAGTACTCTGGGCACAAAGCCCCCTCCAGAACCAGTGGAGAAAGGCATCTACTACCTCTGTCCTTGGCAGGATGAAGCACTCTGGGCACAAAGCCTCCTCCAGAACCGGTGGAGACTGTTATCCACTTGAGAGACTGTGGCTTTGCACCCCCCAGGATAAAGCAGTGGGCAACCCACCCACTGGAGAGACTTAAGAGACTGTGGCTTTGCACTCCCCAGGATAAAGCAGTGGGCAACCCACCCACTGGAAAGACTTGAGAGACTGTGGCTTTGCACTCCCCAGGATACATCAATGGGCATGGAGCCCCCTCGTGCAGCAGAGGTGTTGTGCGTTCATCTGGCTGAGGTGCCCCCCTCCCTCTACCCCTGAGGTGCTTGTTTCATTTCGATCTGATGCCCCTGCAGTGTTCTCTCCGTTTCCAGTCAGGTATCTAGTGTGGGCTTCGCCCATGCATTTTGGGCCCAGTGGTCCACGGACAATGATTGGTGCACTATCCGGACTTGTGTAGTTGGTGTACATAATTGCGTTTACTGGATTTTGAACTTTGATATTGAGATTTCACATGATTACATTTGTTCAAATCAATTCCTTTTGTCCTTGCGTTCTTCCAGGGGGTGTGGGGGGTGTATTTGTACTGTTGCTGCATGTATTGGTGTGTATGGTGTTGTGGGTGAGGGTAGGGGTGGGGGTGTTGCGTGTGTGTGTCACTCTCTTTTCCCTCCCCTGTGTTGTAGGTGCAGTACTCACCGTGGTCGTCGCCACCGTTGTTGGAGCTTCTGATAGAAGAGTAGGAAGACCAGCATTGGCAGTATCTGCAATTAGGGCTCCATGGCGTCCTGGTTCCTCGTGGGGTGTGGAGAGGTGAGTGTTTTCCCTTCTGTATACTGTTTCCGCCGTGTTTTTGATAGCGTTGGTTCCGCCCCGGAAAAGGTGGCGGATAGGCATCTTGTGATAGGGTGGGCGGTACATTGTCTTGCGCCTGTCTGTTGCCGGTTACCGCAGCGCTGTTTGTTTGTACCGCCGTGGCGGTCGGAGTGTTAAAGTGGCTGTCTATGTTGGCGGTTTCCACCACGGTCGTAATCCCTTTTTTTTCTTCACCGGCCTGTTTGCGGTATTTCCGCCGCTTTAACACCGACCGCCTGGGTTGTAATGAGGGCCATAGTGCATATGCAGAGAACTAAGGTTTTGAAGGCAAATATCAGTCGACACGACGCTGGCAGAACTCATAAGTTTCCTATTTCCATACCTCAGTAGAACATCCGATCCAAGTTTTTTAGGCTGCATCTTGTCACTGGTCGTCATTTTAAGTCTTTCTCAAAACAAGTCGGTACGTCCAAGATTTGAAAGAAATTCCTAGAACTATGGGAACTCTGAGAACGTGGAGCAGAATGTGCGAGTGCGCGCGCACGCTAGAGAGAGAAAGTTATGGCCAGTTAAGCTAAGTAAACATGCAGGAACTAAAATTAGAAATGCACACATGCCCTTTGATGCACATGCAAGAAACAGTATCGTGAGAGACCAAGATACACACGGAGAAGAGAAAAAAATAAGAGTTTGGTGTTCACAAATAACCTAGCAACGGACAACAACCAAGTGGGAGGAACAGAGACAAGCATGACGTGCGTATGCAAGGAAACTTTCTCATCTGGAACAGCTGAAGAACAGTGCACAAGAACATATGCTCCGCAGATAGATATACAAACTGAGGAGTGAAAGGAAGTAGTCAGAAAATTAAAATACCCCGCACATTCAGCCAAGTCTCAGCAAATGAAGAAAGTGAGCCTTCTTATGATCGTTCTCTTCACCCTTACATCTACTCATCTATTCCACCCATCCATCATTCTTTCACTCCACCCATCCATCATGCTTTCTATTTTCCATCCATCCATCCATCCATCCATCCATCCATCCATCCATTTCTTTTTCAAACCAGCCACTGAAATTTCATCCCTCCATCTATTCACATATTCATTAATCCTTTAACCCATCCATCCACCTTTTTACATAACCATCCAACCATTAACCATTTACTTCACATGTATACCTATCATTCTTACACTCTTTCAGCCATTCATTCTTTCACTCTTCTGTCCATCTTTCCATCTGCTTACCCATCTACCATAAATCCTTTCTTCTATCCTTTCACCAACTGATCCTTTATTTTCATTTATCCATTCATCCTTTCAAACATCCATCTTTGTGCCCATTCTTCCTTTTTTCTTTTCATACACCATTCCCCTCACTTTGCTATTTCCTCCCTTCTTTGTATATATCATTACTTTCACCTTCTTCCTTCTCCCCTTCCTCCTGTCCAGTTTCTAACTACCACAAATCTTTTTTTTTCTCACATTCATTTTTGTACCTGCATTTCTCTCTAAATTTCCATCAGTTATTTCCTGCTCTCTTTTACTGAACGTGACTCACATAGCAGTGCTCAATTCCCACTTTGAGCCCTGCCCTTGTATTCCCATAGAAAGTTTATGAGCTTTTGTCTGCCGTCCTGCTGAGACCAATGTAAACGATTACATTTTTATTGGTTAGCACCATTTAAGCTCATAAAGAGGGGGTTGCACAACACCAGTGGGTTAGTGTCTTGGTAGGGCGAGACAACTGGTGAAGAATAGAAAAACATGATTTTGCATTTATGGTGAGGTTAGAAGCGCTGAAATATTTGCTAAACCAGTCAATAGATAGTTAAACCAAAAGAAGACCTATTTCTCTGAGTAATGGCTGCTATGCATGGGAAGACTGAATCCCCATAGTACGGTTAGGTTACACTGAAGTAAATGAATGACACCATGCACAACAACACCGCCCCAACCACAACTTCATTGGCCAGCTCTGGACGCAAAAGACAATACTAAGCAGAGCAAGTGGGCGCTAGGACCTAGAATGGGGTGACCACACATCCTGGATTAGATCAGATAGGCTCGGCTTTTCAAGGAGTGTTCCTGCACTTTTTGCTGCAAGAAAGAGATGTCCCAGGTTGTGAGAGAGAGACAGAGCTGGCCTTTGGTAGGATAGCCTCTTATGTGGAAAGAAATGTGGCACCCTTGCTGCTATTGGTGGAGAAAATGAGACAGCAGGGAGGCCCTTTGTGTTCCATCTGCTCCTCTGAAGATTGACGCCCTGAGACCAGTTGGTCAATGCCAAAAGCTGGTCCTGGAGAGAGAGTCAGGTGAGAGTGCACATTAATGACACTGTGGTGCTGGCTTAAAGTTCCTGTCACTCTCTCTTCACACCAGGGAAAAAGGTTTAGTTGTTTAAAGAGTCTCCATCTGTACTGCCTTATCTCAATTAAGCAGCTCAGAAAGATTTAATGAGGGGCGAATCAATGCCCCATCACCCAAAGGTTACATGGATGTTATAGGTAGGTTGAGGTTTTACCCATACAAAACTATGGAAATTCAGCAGTTATAGTTATATTTATAGTTTTACTTATGCTAAGAAATTATAACTCACGGACTAAAGTTACTTAATGGTACTAGTTATAGTTTCTTCAGAGAAGGATAACTATAGTATAACTGCTGAATTTCTATGGTTTTGTACGGGTAAAATGTCAAACTAACTATAACGTCCCTGTAACCTTTGTTTTTTTGCCAGTGAATTTCTATGTTTTTTGTAACGTAAAGTAATATATAATTAATGTATGTTAATACAACCACCGCCATGCACGGCATTCAGGCCAACCAGTCCCTGCGGCTAAACCCCACATTCACTCAACCCCATGCCGCTGAGAACGCATAACTTTTGCTATGCCTTTATAGGCCACAGAATTGATATAATAATCCAATCAACAATTCCAATATCATGTGCCTTAACATTACTGATTTAAAGCGGAGCATCCAAATCATATTATTGAAGGTGCAGTCACAATAGAAGACTAGTAATTCTCATGTATATTTGTGTGATCTAATGTTGGTTTTAACATGTTGGATTGTAATACGTATACACATTTATATTAATTTTTGTGTAACAGGCTCTACGAGACATTCAAGGTCATCCTGTTGTTAGAATTGTGGGATGAGAACTTTATGGAAGTTGCCAATTTCAATGGTGCAAGAAAAATGGAAAACTACTGGAGTTGATGATGTGGTTTTCTCACAGGTTCTGTAGGTTTTATTGGTATCCATCTACTGAGACAGGGGTAGACTCTCTTTAGCCTCTGGTGAGATCAATTTCCCCCTGAGACTTAGAGGGCTACTGACCTCTTTGCTCTTTATTCCTTGGTGTGGCTTTATGTTTGCCACACATCTCTATCAGACCTTCTACTGAAGTTTCTGCTATGCTGACATTCCTACATTTCCATTATTTCCTGTAATCCCTGAGGGATAATTATGATTTCCTTTTGCTTGGGAAACAGTTGAAAGTACACTGCCTCACACTCCAGCATGCAGTTTATGGTAAATGCAGTACAAATTCATGCTGAGCTCATCTGTAGTCGGTAGTTTTTCATCTTAGTGGGTGTGGTTAGTGCTGTATATCTCTAGACACATGTTTCTGGGTTGGCCCTTCATTAGTATCGACCAGCAGGCTTTTTTCTAGGGTTGCTGGAAATGCTGCCAAAGTCCGCTCATGTCTCAGTACCACTCACTGGCACACAGGTGCATCAACCAAAGCTTGTCAGCTTGCTGGCTCAAGGGAGCCTTTTTAAACAGGAAACAGTTGGAAGCACACTGCCTCACACTCCAGCATGCAGTTTGCCCCATTGCATTATGGTACATGCAGCACAAAGTTGTGCTTAGTTCATCTGTGGTCTACAGTTTTTCACCTTAGTGGGTGCAGTAGTCCTGTATATCTCTAGACACGTGTTTCTGGGTGTAGCCCTTAATCAGTAGAGAGCAATGGCTCTTTTCTGGGGTTGCTGAAAATGCTGCCAAAGTCATCTCAGATCTCAGTACCACTCACTAGCACACGGGTCCATAAACCAAAGCTCGAGGGAGCCTTTTAAACAAGAAACAATGGGGAGCACACTGCCTCACACTCCAGCCTGCAGTTTGCCCCACTGCAATATGGTAAGTGCAGTTTCCTTTAGCTTAGTTTAGGGCATATTGATTAATTTAGTTCCTCCAATGATTAGGCAAGAGGAACGCAATTTATGTACTGATCACCAGATCTTGTCCCTCATCTTTTATATTGCTGAAACTGAGATTCTTGTATGCCTTATGCTTCCCCATTTTAATCTCATCCAAAGCTTTACTTCACCTTGGGTGATCTTGTACTTCTATAGCATGTTTTTGAGATTCATTTATATCAGTTTGACCCTCAACCCCTTGGGTTCTGAGGACGTAACGGTTACGTCCTCGGCTACACCTCTCGGAGCTGAGGATGTAATCGTTATGTACTGGAGCCGGTCCACAGAGGGAGCGCTAGCGATCCCCCGTGGGCCTCCCACCTCCCTCCCATTGGCAGGGATGGCAGGGGAATCGCTTGCCCATCCACACCGACCCGTCGTGACATCTGATGATGTCACCGCATGATTCCGCGCTGACCTCATCAGAGGTCGCCCTCATCGCACTGGCCGATCGGGGGGTGGGGGAGATCAGAGAGGCACCAAAGGAAAGGAAAGTATTTTCCTTTATTTGATGTCTTTCTGAGTATTCCTGCAACCCGATCGCATAGCGATTGGGCTGCAGGAATGCCCACTAGACAGCAGGGGAGTGGCCCCTTGGGCAAGGGGCACTTCCCATGGGGGATATTTTTTCATTAGGGCTTTTCTGCCCCCCGGGGGGCAGATAGGCCTATTTTAATTAGGCCGATTTGCCCCGGGGAGTGGGGGGGGAGGGAGGAGGGAGTAATCACTAGGCACCAGGGATACATTTTTTTATTTTTTTACAGGTTGGCAGCGACCCCTTAGGCAAGGGTTGCTCCCCTGGTGGGCAATTTTATTTTATGCCATTTCTGCCCCTATTTTTCTTAGGCCAATATGCCCCCAAAGGGGACAGAAACCACTAGACCCCAGGGATTGGTGTGTGTTTTGTTTGGGGGGCTGCCCCTTGGGCAAGGGTACCTCCCAATGGGGCACATTACTGTTGGCCATTTCAGCCCCTCTTGGGGCAGATCAGCCTCTTTTTGTAAGGCCCATCTACTAGACACCAGGTAAGAGTTTTTTTTTTTTTAAAAGAGGGTTGAGGTATGGCCATACCCCTACCCCAAATAAATGGGGACAAAGCTGTTCTGGCCACTGGTGGGCAGATGGGGGAATTACCCCCGATCCACTCCCTGGGGGCCAGAAAGCCTACTAGATGCCAGTATGGGCATGGTTATGCCCTCACCCCACTAAAGGAGGTAACAGTCTTTCTGCTTCCCCCGCACACTAAAAGATCTTATCCCAACAGCAAGCAAGAGGACATTTGATTATTTTGGGTTTTGATCTTAAATGTGGGCCATGAGAACTTGGCTAACTCTCAAAATCGTCCCTCGTGGAATGGTGAGGGCTGCACTTTTTGGACTTTGGGACGCTGCCATGTAGAAAAATCTATGACACCTAGGCACATCTGAAAACTAAACATCAGGGTGAGTCCAGGGTGGTGTGCTTCACATGCACCCGGCACCAGTTTCTTACCCACAATGCCCTGCAAACCTCAAACTTTGCTTGAAATCACACATTTTCCCACCACTTTTGTGATGGATTCTTCAGGTCAGTTTTCTTTGGGAAAATGTGTCTGTGTTGGGTTTTGGGGCATTTCCTGTTGCGGGCACTAGGCCTACCCACACAAGTGAGGTACCATTTTTAACGAGAGACTTGGAGGCATGCTGGGTGGAAGGAAGTATGTGGCTCCTCTCAGATTGTAGAACTTTGCAGCACCAAAATTTGAGGGAAAATTGTTTTTTTGGCCAAATATTGAGGTTTGCAAAGGATTCTGGGTAACAGAACCAGGTGAGAGGCCCATAAGTCACCCCATCCTGGATTCCCCTAGGTGTCTAGTTTAAAAAAATGCACAGATTTGGTAGGTTTCCTTAGGTGCTGGCTGAGCTAGAGGCCAAAATCCACAGCTAGGCACTTTCCAAAAAACACATCAGATTTCAATGTAAAAATGTGATGTGTCCATGTTGAGTTTCCTGTCGTGGGCACTAGGCCTAACAACACAAGTGAGGTACTATTTTTATTGGGAGTCTTGGGGGAACACAGAATAGAAGAACAAGTGTTATTGCCCCTTGTCTTTATCTACATGTTTTCCTTCCAAATGTAAGACAGTGTGTACAAAAGACGTATATTTGAGAAATGCTCTGTAATTCACATGCTAGTATGGGGACCACGGAATTCAGAGATGTGCAAATAACCCCTGCTCCTCAACCCCTGGTGGTGGACATCAGGTCAGGACATGACGGGCCCTTATCTTTTTTGGAACTACAAAGGTTTCCTTGATACCTATTTTTTACTCTTTATATTTCACCAAATGAATTGCTGTATACCCGGTATACAATGAAAACCCATCGCAAGATGCATCTCTTTTATTGGCTCTGGGTGCCTAGGGTTCTTGATGAACCTACAAGCCCTATATATCCCCGTAACTAGAAGAGGCCAGCAGATGTAAAGGTATATTGCTTTAAAATTTGCCATAGCTGGTAAAAGCTATATAAGAAAACGTGGACAGGAATGGCTCTTTTTTCACCTCAATTTCACTATTTTTGTATTTTAGCTGTTACTTTCTGTAGGAAAACCTTGAAGGATCTATACAAATGACCCCTTACTGAATTCAAAATGTTGTCTACTTTTCAGAAATGTTTAGCTGTCCAGGATCCAGCATTGTTTTCACACCCATTTCTGTCACTAACTGGAAGGAGGTGGCTGAAAGCACAAAAAATGGTAAAAATGCAGTATGTCCCAGTAGAATGCCAACATTTTGTTGAAAAATGTGGTTTTCTGGTTCAAGTCTGCCTGTTCCTGAAAGCTGGGACGAAGGTGATTTTATCTCCGCAAACCCTATGTTGATGCCATTTTTAAGAAAAAAAACACATGCTTTCTTATGCAGTGTCAGAGTCACCAGATCCTCGGGGTCTGTGCACATTCCCAACACTTCCACTACAAGACAGCTCCAATACTCTGATTAGAATTATCACAGAGTCTAAGAGAGTCCAAGTGGGGAAAATGGGATTAGGAAGGGAACAGCTGGGAAGGAGACCAGTAGGAAGCAAAAGGTTAAAACACACAATATCAAGATTATAATCAGTACTAGGCTATAACTCTAAGCATTGTCATTCTGAAAATCATAGACAACCTAAGATTAGACTTAAATAACTAGGCTTCAAGATTACTGGATACCTGAGAGGGAATCAAGAAGGGTTAAATGCAACGTTCAGATTCAAGCATTATCTTTTGCATGAGGATCAGGAAAACATCTGCATGATTTGTAAAACATAATATGAATCGGATTTTGAGGAACTTATTATGTACATACAACATCACATCTAGAACTCTAGCATTTCTGTTTTCTCAAAATTGTCGTAACATGAATTGCGCACATTGTAAACTTTCACAAAGGTTGTAAATACCATAGAGTGATTGTGCACCATGAATAACATAAGTTAAACTCGAAAAATAAATAACTCGTCTTGCTGACTAGAATGCCACCACGTGAATGCCATGCAGAGGTAGCGCATTATGAATACCGTGATATTAAACACAAGAAAAGAATCGCACTTCCTGCCGATTCGAATGCCACCATGTAAATGCCAGGAAATAGTAGCGTACAATGAATAACATGAATTACACAAAGAGAAATGAATTGCGCGTCTCGCCGATTCGAATGCCACCATGTAAATGCCAGGAAATGGTAGCGCACAATGAACAACATGAATTACACACGAGAAATGAATCACGCGTCTCGCCGATTCGAATGCCACCATGTAAATGCCAGCAAATGGTAGCGCACAATGAACAACATGAATCACACACGAGAAATGAATCGCGCGTCTCGCCGATTCGAATACCACCATGTAAATGCCAGGAAATGGCAGCGCACAATGAATATCAAGGGTTAAAGCACGAGGAACGAATCGCGGGTCTTGCCGATTCGAATGTCACCATATGAATGCCTGGAAATGGTAGCGCACAATGAATATCAAGGGTTAAAGCACGAGGAGCGAATCGTGCATCTTGCCGATTCGAATGTCACCATATGAATGCCTGGAAATGGTAACGTACAATGAATAACATGAATTAAGCACGAGTAAGGAATCGCACGTCTAGCCGATTCGAATGCCAGCATGTAAATGCCTAATAAACATCAAGGGCACTTTCACACGCACAAGAGCAAAAGATTTATCATGATAATTAGGCCCAAGAACTCGAAATCCTTCGAGAACGGGATCGGGGGCCCAGCTCGACCTCCGTCTTACCGCCCTGATCAAGAATCACCAAGCAAAGTGAAAGGGCGAGTCCTGGAAGATCCAAGTAGGCCTCCGGAACAGGAGTTTAGGAAGTTGCTGCTGCTCTGCACCGGGACCTCTGAATAGTGAGCACGTGGAGTTGGGCTGGCTCCCTTTTATAGAGTCTTGGCCCAGCCCACCAACCACACCCAGGCATGCTGCAGGGAAAGCTTCATTGAAGGCCCTGGAAGGGGACCACACACTGACACAGTCTGAAAGCCTGCAGCAGTACATTACATGTGAACAGTATTTATATGCATGCTGAACATAAGTCTTTAGGATTAAACTCTGCAATGCAAAAGGATAAACAACATTATATCAGCACAATGCATCAATTATGTTAGCTTGAAATTGTCAGGTCTTTGCATTTTAGTCGCCCGTAGAGCGCGCCCTGCCCTGATGTTGACAGTACTCCCCTCTCCCAGACGCGCTTTAGGGCCTGGTTTGTCTGGATTAAGACAATGAAAATGCCTCACAAGTACTGGAGCATGGATATCAGATGTGGAAACCCATGAGTTGCTTTCAGGGCCATAAACTTTCCATGAGATTAAGTACCATAGGTTATGCCCTCTCAATTTAGAATCCAACACTTTCTTGACTTCGTATTCTACTTCCCCCTGTACTAGAACTGGAGCTGGATGAGGGCGGACCTTTTGGACTGCTTTTTTAAAGAGGGAAGTGTGGAACACTGGATGAATCCGTAAGGATCTAGCCAATTGCAGTTTATAGGTCACAGGATTGATTTGCTGAAGGACAGTGTAAGGACCTATAAATTTGGGGTTGAACATATGCTTCTTCTTGAAGTCTATATGTTTTGTGGAAAGCCACACTTTATCACCTGGTTGATACTGCGGTCCCTCACAATGTTTCTTGTCATAATGCTTTTTGTATTTTTGTTTGGCCTTTTCTAAATGCTGTTGAATCAATTTCTGGGTTTGATGCAGATGTTGAATGGTTTCTGACACAGCTGGAGTAAGGGAACTTTCTTGAGGGACTGTGACGGGCAAGGTGTCAGGATGATAGCCAAACAATCCGAAAAAGGTGTAACACCAGTAGAAATGTGGAATGAGTTATTGTAGGCTAACTCGGCTAACCAGAGCATTGATGTCCAAGAATGAAGTGCTTTTTCAGCGTAAGCACACAGGTATTGCTTCAAAGTCTGATTTATTTTCTCAGTTTGACCATTTGTTTGAGGATGGTGGCTAGTAAATGGTTTAGATTTCACTTGGAGTGTTTTACACCATGTCTTCCAGACATTGGAGCCAAATTGCGACCCTCGATCGGAGAGGATCATTTTTGGCAGTTCATGATAACGAACCACTCTATTCAGTAAAATAGTTGCCAGTATACTGGAAGTGGGCAATTTCTTACATGCAATGAAATGTCCATATTTCGTGGGACTATCTACTACCACCAGGATTACTGAATGTTGTTGAACCACTGGTAGACCTGTAATAAAGTCTAAAGAAATGTGCACCCAAGGACGACTTAGAGTTGGGAGTGGATGCAACAACCCTTTCGGTTTTGAATGACTTGTTTTAGTGCGAGCACAGACTTCGCAGTTGTTTACCATCGCTTTTACATCTTTTGTTAAGGTAGGCCACTAAAATTAGAGTTGGATTAATTCAAGAGTTTTAGGAGTACCTGGATGACCTGCCCTCGGTATAACATGCAACCAATGAAACACTATCTTGCGAAGTTTGGTAGTGGGCACAAACAAACGAGCGTCATGAAAAGGTAATCTTTGCTTGATTGACCTTTTGGGATCTGCTTGGGCCAATGTTTGCTATTTCTCAACAGTGAAAGAATTGCGAATGTCTTCAAAGAAATCTTCAGTTTTTATGATACATAGGACTTTGTCTGGGGCAATGATAGCTCTGGAGGGTTGAACTGTAGGCAAAGTGGTAGACTCTTGGCGGGACAAGGAATCAGCTTTGCGATTGACTTTACCAGGCCGGAAAGTTACCACAAAATCAAATTCGGCAAAAAACAGCATCCAGCGTAATTGCTGAGGAGTCAAAAGTCTGGGGGAACTCATGAACTGAAGATTGCGATGATCAGTATATACCGTGACAGTGTATTTGGCACCCAACAAATGATGTCTCCATTCTTTAAAGGCGTCACAAATCGCCAGAGGCTCTTTCTCAGCAATAAAATAGTTCTGTTCGGCGTCGTTCAACTTCCGAGACACGTAAGCTACAGGATGAAGTTGACCAGTGTCTTTGTTTCGTTGCGACAAGACTGCTCCTATTGCCACATCTGAAGCATCTGCTTCCACTATGAAGGGTCGATCGGCATCAGGATGAGTCAAGACTGGGGCAGTGGAGAAAGCTTCCTTCAAGGTTGAAAAGGCTTGGTCAGCTTCTGGGGACCAAACAAATTTTTCTTCCTTTCTTAGTAGCTTAGTGATTGGAGCCACTGTCTGGGAGAAATGATTTATGAACCTCCGGTAAAAATGTGCAAACCCCAGGAAACATTGTACATCACGAACAGTCTTTGAGGTGGGCCAATCAGATACGGCCTTTACTTTCTTTTCTGCCATTACCATACCTTGAGGGGTAAGGATAACCCCTAAAAACTCAACTGTGGTAACATGAAATTCACACTTGGTTAGTTTGCAATATAAATGGTGCTTTCGAAGGGCTGCAAGAATTTTCTTGACATGTTGTACATGTTCATTCTCATTGTCTGAGAAGATCAAAATGTCATTGATGTAGACTATGGCAAATATGTCGAGGTACTCTCTAAGAACACCATTCAAGAAAAATTGAAATGCTGCTGGAGCATTACACAGACCAAAAGGCATGACAGTGTATTCAAAAAGGCCATATCTTGTCTTGAACGCTGTTTTCCATTCGTCGCCCTCTCTCATTCTGACCAAATGATAAGCACCTCGAAGATCAAGCTTCGTGTAGAGTTTGGCTTTCTTTACTTGTTCCAGCAAGACCGGAATTAGGGGCAAAGGATATTTATTCTTGATGGTGACTTTGTTCAATCCCCCATAGTCAATACAAGTTCGAAGTTCTCCATTCGCCTTTGGAACAAAAAACAAAAGAGAAGCTGCAGGAGATTTAGAAGGGCGAATGAAACCATTCTCCAAGAATTGATCTAGATACTTTCGTAAATGTTGATTTTCATGTTCTGACAGGGCGTACACACGACAGTTGGGGAGTATCGCACCTGGCACTAGATCAATTTGACAGTCATAAGATCTATGAGGAGGTAAGTTCTCGGCTTCTTTCTCATCAATTACATCTATTTAAGATGAATACTGTTTGGGCAATTTTACTTTTTTTTTTCAGCAGCAGTGGTTATGTAGGAGTTGCAAACGCTTGATACTTGAAACCTTTGGAGACATTGTTCTTTACATAGCGCAGATGAGAACACGATCTATCGTTCTGCCCAATTAATCTCTGGATTGTGGTGAGTTAACCATGGTAAGCCAAGGATAATTCCATATTGGGGAGCATAGATCACATCAAGGATGAGTTTCTCTTTATGTCTCTTTCTTTGATTCTTATCTTCACAAATCAATGACAAGGGGACAGTCTGAAGAATTATCAGACCTCCAGTCAAGAGTTTCCATCTACTGCCTGGATAATTTCTGGGGTCTTTTTTTCAATACATGGGATCCCCCATGCACGAACCAATTGGGCGTCAACAAAGTTCCCGGTAGCCCCAGCATCGACTACAGCCTTCTTGAAATTGATCTTTTTCTTTACCTGAACTTTTATACCCAGTTTGAGATGTCTTGATTGTGAAGGGTCCACGGTCACACCCAAGAGCAACCCTTCTCTGAATCTTGGGTGTTTTAGTTTTCCGACTCGACTTGTGCATTGGCTGCAACCTTCTGAACTGGACCTCGTTTGCTCTTTGGTTTGATTGGACATTCTTTGGCAAAATGACCCTTGCGCCCACAATAGAGACATTATCCATTCTTTCTACGTAGGTCCTTTTCGTCTTTGGTCAAAGGTCTCCTCATGGTCCCAATTTCTATCGGTTCGAGCATTCTTTCTTTCGGAGTTCTTGAGTCTCTATTATCGGGAACACGCCAGGAATATTTTTCAGTCTTTTTGCATGTTCCTTTTCGTTCAGTTAAACGATGATCAAGCCTCAAGACAAGGTTTATCAATTCTCGACAGTCTGTAGGCTGCGGGTCTATCTGAGCCAGGATATCTTTTAGCTCCTCTTTGAGACCCTTGTAGAACAAGGACGCTTGTTTTTCTTCAGGCCAGGATGTCTCGGCGACCAGCCAATTAAAGTTGGCTAAATATGACACTAAGGGGGTCATTCCGACCTCGGCGGTCTTTTCAATAGACCGCCAAGGGACCGCCGTACGGAAGTCCGCCAGTGCTGGCGGTCTTCCGCATGGGCCATTCTGACTGTTGGCAGCGCTCTGCCCGTTTCCGGACGAAGAGCCGCCAACAGCCATACTGGCGGCAGGCGGGGAAGTGGAGGTAGCTCCACCTCCACCGCCACGCCAACAGAACACCGCCCAGCGAATCACGACCTGTGATTCGCTGTGGCGGTGTTCTGTTGGCGTCGCGGTGTCGGCGGAGCTGCCCGTTCCCTCCCGGAGGATCACCAGGAACAGATAAAGTGATCGTCCGCTAGGGAAGGGGGGTGGTGGGGGTGTTGTGAGTTGTGTGTGTGCATGGGGGTGTGCGTGTGTGTATATTGAGGGGGCGTGTGAATGCGTGCATGAATGCAGGGGGTGTCTGTATGTGCATGAATGCGTGCATGAATGCGGGGTGTATGAATGCGTGCATGAATGCGGGGGGGGGTGTGTATGTGCATGAATGCGGGGGGTGTGTGTATGTGCATAAATGCGTGCCTGTATGTGTGTATGTGTGTGTATATGTTGGGGATCGGGGAGGGGGACCGGGGTCCTGCAACCTTTTGGGGGTGGCAGGGGTGGTGGGGGGGGTAGGGGAGGGAGTCGGGGTGGGGGTTGGGGGTGGGGGAGACCCCTATCAGTGCCAGGGAAGGGATTCCCTGGCACTGATAGTGCTTACCGCCATGGATTGAATGGCGGTCCCCAACCGCATGAAATCCATGGCGGTAAGCCGGGGTCAGGCGGGTTGGAATACCGCCGGCGGTATGTGACGACCGCCAGGCTGGAGACCCAGGTCTCCAGCCCGGCGGTCGTTACCGCCGTGGCGGTCGGAACGGTGAAGCGGCGGCTGACCATGGCGGTAACCGTCATGGTCAGAATACATGAAAAAAGACCGCCAGCCTGTTGGCGGTCTTACCGCCGCTTCACCGCCGACCGCCAGGGTCAGAATGACCCCCTAAGTCCTGATTCCCTTGTCGTAAGTCTAATAATTCACGATCTGCTGACAATGTTACAGTTCTACGATCAAAAACTCGTTCAAACTCGTGAACAAAATCACTCCAGTTGGCACTGTCTTTACGCACAAGAGGAATAGCCCAGGTAGCTGCATCTCCAGTCAGATAGGACAACAAGAAAGCTACTTTGGACTGGGCATTAGGGAAAGTATGTGGTCTGCAGGTGAAGTGTAATTCCACTTGAACTGGGAAAGATTGCGCTTTCGAGGGGTCGCTTGAAAAATGTTCGGGGGGAGCTAGAGGAATGGCTGAAGGGACATTGAGGGAAATGTTTGTCGGATTACCTCCAGAAGTCTGAGAAGAAGGACCTGGCCAAGACACACCTGTCGGATGTTGTTCCTTCTTCTCTACCTTATCCTGTAACTGACTCACCCTTTCAGCTAGGCTAGTTGACAAATCTTTTGATGATACCACCCTCGCTTGGAGCTGAGTGATAGCCTTGACTAGCTCGTCCAGTGTGGCCATGTTGAGAACATACACAAACCAGGAGGATAATAATTTGTGGGCTCACTATTCTGTCAGAGTCACCAGATCCTCGGGGTCTGTGCACGTTCCCAACACTTCCACCACAAGACAGCTCCAATATTCTGATTAGAATTATCACAGAGTCTAAGAGAGTCCAAGTTGGGAAAAGGGGATTAGGAAGGGAACAGCTGGGAAGGAGACCTGTAGGAAGCAAAAAGTTAAAACACACAATATCAAGATTATATCATATTAATCAGTAACTAGGCTATAACCCTAAGCATTGTCATTCTGAAAATCATAGACAACCTAAGATTAGACTTAAATAACTAGGCTTTAAGATTACTGGATACCTGAGAGGGAATCAAGAAGGGTTAAACGTTCAAATTCAAGCATTATCTTTTGCGTGAGGATCTGAAAAACACCTGCATGATTTCTAAAACATCATATGAATCGGATTTTGAGGAACTTATTATGTACATACAACATCACATCTAGAACTCTAGCATTTCTGTTTTCTCAAAATTGTCGGAACATGAATTGCGCACATTGTAAACTTTCAGAAAGGTTGTAAATACCCTAGAGTGATTGTGCACCATGAATAACGTAAGTTAAACTCGAGAAATAAATCACGAGTCTTGCTGACTAGAAAGCCACCACGTAAATACCATGAAGAGGTAGCGCATTATGAATACCGTGATATTAAACACAAGAAAAGAATCATGCTTCCTGCCGATTCGAATGCCACCATGTAAATGCCAGGAAATAGTAGCGTACAATGAATAACATGAATTACACACGAGAAATGAATCGCGCGTCTCGCCGATTCGAATGCCACCATGTAAATGGCAGGAAATGGTAACGCACAACGAATATCAAGGGTTAAAGCACGAGGAACGAATCGCGGGTCTTGCCGATTCGAATGTCACCATATGAATGCCTGGAAATGGTAATGCACAATGAATATCAAGGGTTAAAGTACGAGGAGCGAATCATGCGTCTTGCCGATTCGAATGTCACCATATGAATGCCTGGAAATGGTAACATGAATTAAGCATGAGTAAGGCATTGCGCGTCTAGCCGATTCGAATGCCAGCATGTAAATGCCCAATAAACATCAAGCGCACTTTCACACGCACAAGAGCAAAAGATTTATCATGATCATTAGGCCCAAGAACTCAAAATCCTTCAAGAACGGGATCGGGGGCCCAGCCCGACCTCCGTCTTACCGCCCTGATCAAGAATCACCAAGCAAAGTGAAAGGGCGAGGCCTGGAAGATCCAAGCAGGCCTCCGGAACAGGAGTTTAGGAAGTTGCTGCTGCACTGCACCGGGACCTCTGAATAGTGAGCACGTGGAGCTGGGCTGGCTTCCTTTTATAGAGTCTTAGCCCAGCTCCACCAACCACACCCAGGCATGCTGCAGGGAAAGCTTCTAGAAGGCCCTGGAAGGGGACCACACACTGACACAGTCTGAAAGCCTGCAACAGTACATTACATGTGAACAGTATTTATATGCATGCTGAACATAAGTCTTTAGGATTAAACTCTGCAATGCAAAAGGTTAAACAACATTATACCAGCACAAAGCATAAATTATGTTAGCTTGAATTCTTTGCATTCTAGTCGCCCGTAGAGCGCGCACTGCCCTGATGTTGACATGCAGCCCTTTTTTCCAATTAAAAAAATAATAATAATAATAATTTTTGTGTGTTTTTGGCTAGTTTCTTGATCTCCTCAAGGGGAACCCACAAACTCTGGGTACCTCTAGAATCCCTAGGATGTTTTAAAAAAAGGCTGGAAATTTGGCATGCGTAGCTTTTGTGGAGAAAAAGTTATGAGGCCTTAATCATGAACTACCCCAAATAGCCAAAGAAATGCTTGGCACAGGAGGGGAGAAAAGGCCTGGCAGTGAAGGCGTTAATCTGAAATAAACTTAAAACTTACTCTTCTTCTCTGGGAGTAAATGTGTGATAGGTTACAGTGTTAATTGATTTGAAGTGTGGATTTTAACTCCCCTTTACCCCTTGAGACTCCTAAAAAGGTCTGTGAAAAAAGAGAAGCAAATATATATGTCTGAGTGTTATCAGATGGTAGCAGAGTGAAGATGGTTAGTTTCCCGAAGTAAGGGAAGCTAGAACCCTTTATTCTAGATCAGTTAGTTCCTAGATTCCAGTTCTTAGTGCCCATGTCCAAAATTTGGAGTATCTGCAGAGTTCCAGAGGTTAGGGAGAAAGTCGTATCAGCAGTGAAGGAGTGGTTATCAGTAGGGTGGCAAATTGTGGTGGTTCATGTTTAGCTTATGGTGCTTTGTGGAGTCTTACTGGTGTTTTGAGGACATGTTTTGAATGTTGTGTGAGTGTGATGTTTAGTAAAAGAAGTTGAAGTTGTTATCGGGTTCAACATGATCTAAGATCCCAGGATAATAATAAAAATTGTACAAGGCACTATATTGTAATTGTCTGCTAAGTTTGGTGGGACGTTGTGGACTGCACAATTGAGATAGGGGCATATATTTGTGTGAATGTGAGATGGTTGGTATGGTGGATCCTAATGCACAGGGTGAATCTACACTAATCTGAACAATACCCCGCAGGTCAAGGTTTCATTTGAAGTGCTTGATTATTTTGACTCTTGTGTGACTGAAATACTGTCAGTTCTTTAGTGGAGCAGACAAAGGTTATTGTATTATATTTTGGTATGTGTGGTTGATGCTGAGGAATGTGCATGCGTGCAGATTGTGAAGGAGGGTGAGCCGCTGCAAGGAGCGAGATTGACGTCACAGTGTGTTGTGCTGGTATTGGTTGGTTGGGGTAGTGCTGCAATGGTATTGGTTGTCTGTGTCACAGGGGGCCGCACTGTGATTGGTTGTTGCTGCTGAACAAGAAATTATGGATAAGGAGTTATTTCCCGTTCTGGAACAAAATTCTATCTGTGATTATTGGTATTAGTTTGAAAAATTAATTGTTTCAAGGTAATACAAGATCTGTTTAGAGGGGAGGTTCTTGTAACTTGTAGAGAGGGAGAAGAGGCACCTCATGAAGATACCACAGGTCATTCTATGGCAATAAATGTAGGGCTCCAAATTTGTACTTGGCATAGTCAATGGCACAAGATCACAGAAAAGGAAGGGTCATTGAGGTTTCCACATTATGACAGATTTAATTTGAGGATCACTGAAAACTTGAGGAGCGTGTTAGATGAGATGAAACCACCTCCTAGATCTGCACAGTGAGAGGTACTTTACACTTGGGAACGTACTGCTCATGCTAGAGAGAAAGAGAAGCACCAGGGCAGAGCTCGAAAAGCAGTGCACGCATATGCCGATGCTAGGTGGGATGCTAAACAATAGAAATGAAAAACCGACATGATAGAGGGAGTCAGATTATTCCCAAGCCTTAATGAGCGAAGCATTTGAGAGAGAGAAGGAAAAGATAAAGGACAAGAAAGCAAGGGTTGGAACGAAAAAAGGAGGCAGATGATATGAGTGAGATCAGTGGCAGTAATTCTGGTGATAACTTTCTAGCTATATAATTGTCAGAACGTCCACCTCCACATAATGAGTCCCGAGTGGAGGGTGGAGATACCACTAATTGTGATGGAACTAGTGGATTAGCTACCACCCCAATGAATGTGAATCCTAGTCAAGTGGAAATTACTCCAGAGAATGTATCTCATGAAATGATGGGAGAAGGTACAAGAATTCACGTTCCTGCTAATTATATTGTTCCAAAAACTGCTGATGCCCTTACTATCCCGGTTACTATTGGTCCCCATGTATTGACCTAATTTCCCAGGAACTACAGTTTATAGTTTGGCTGTCCACAGTGCAGCAGGTATTTTAGGTAATGCGGCAGCAAGATCTGATGTGAGAGGATTTGTTACTCTAGTCCTGATACACATAAGTTCTCTGACTCTTTCAATGTGTAGTTCCATAGCTACATCTCAGAGATTGACAACTTCTGATAAACCCATATGGGGGCCACCTTTAAATTCTAGTGGTGGTGCCCAATGAGGTGGGATTATGCCTAGGCTTCTTAAGCCTATATGATTATTTCCTTAGCGCTAAGGGGCATATTTATATTCTGTTTGCGCCAGATTTACATCAATTTTTTGGGCGCAAGTCCAGTGCAAACTTAACTCCATAGCTATATTTTGACGCTAGACATGTCTAGTGCCAAAATATTGGAGTTAAAGTCATTTTTTGCCTGCGGAAAACTACCTTGCATCAATGAGATGCAAGGTAGACGTTCCCAGGCAAAAAATTACTCAAACGCCCTAGCGCCTTATTTATGCTCCCATGCAAAAATCACGTACAGGAGGAGGAGGGCCTTAAATAATGGCGCTAAGCCTGCTTAGCACCATTATTTAACGCCTGGGTCAGTGAAGGCATTAGGGGACCTGTGGGCCTTTTTCCATGGTCTGAGACCATGGAAACAGCCTATAGGTGCCCTTCCCTGCTCCCAGGGACACCCCCACCCACCCATACCCACACCTGGAGGACACCTAAGGATCGGGGGACCCATCCCAGGTAAGTCCAGGTAAGTATTTTTATTTGATTGGCAAAGTGCTATTGGGGGCCTAACTTGGGCCCCTCTACATGGCACTTTGCCCAATGGCCATGCCCAGGGGATTTAAGTCCCCTGGGCACAGTCATTGGGCTGGGGGGCATGACTTCTGTCTTTACTTAGACAGGAGTCATGTCCATAGGGGTTGTGCATGGAAAAAATGACGTTAATCAGGTTAGAGTCATTTTTTTTACTCTAACCTGACTAGCGCCATTCTTTCACGCACAACCTCCAGTTTCCCCTACGCCTCCCCCACCCAGTTAGCGTCAATAATTTTGAGGCTAACTGGGCCTTACTGCTGGCTAGCGTCATAGCTTAAATATGACGCCCGGCTGGCGTCCAGGAATGACGCTAGCCAGCGGTATACTTTTTGACGCAAACCTGCGCTAATGCAGGTTTGCATCAAAAAGTATAAATCAGGGCCTAAGACTCTCTGGGTCGGATTTACAAGGCCCTAGTGCCTCCAGAGCGTCACATTTAGAGATGCTCTGGTGGCGCTATTCACTGCACAATATTTACAAGGAGGCGGTAAGCCACTTTTCGTAGCTTAACGCCTCCTTGTAAACATGGCCCCCTCCAACGCCGTTTTCTGTGGCCGAGGGGGTGCAATGGGTGTTGCTGTGGGTGTTCCAGTGTAACACCCATTGCTTTTGACACTGCCCCAGATTTACGAGAAATTGTAAATCTGTGAGAGAGTTAAAAACTAATGCCACCTCAGGGGTGGCGTTAGCAGGGCACTACGAGGAAGAGTACTTTTATTCCTCCTAGATTTTGCTTTTTCTATGTGTGCTGCATCCTGCAGCGCACATAGAAAGAGCAAAAGGCCATGAGTGATTGTTTATGTTCAGGAAGGGACACCTTCTGGCCCATAAACAATGACATCCCTCAATGCAGACACCCTTGCGCTAAGGTGCAAGTGTGCCTGCGTTGGCAGCGAAATTTAGTGCCGGCATAGGAAGAAACACAGGGGTGTGCCGTATTTTGTAAATATGGTGCATCCCTGTAGTTCAAAAGTGGCACAGTGCTGCAAATTTTGTTGCTGCCCACTTTTTTCTAAATATGGGCCTCTGAGTCTTAGTGCTAAGGAAATAGATGGGTGGGTGAAAGCTTTTAATGCTGATACTCCTTCTAGTGATAGCAGGAGTTCTCAGTTGAGTGGGGAAACATTCAGTCACCTGTGAGAGAGAACCTGGTAGATGTGGCTAAACTGAAGATAGAACTGGAAGAGACGATGAGCAAGAATCTTGAAATGGCTCGTTTAGACTCTTACCAAGAAAATGAGCTTGTGTTCATGTGTGAGGTTGTTACTAGACCTGCATGACAATTTTATGATGAACTATATTAGTTGGCTAAAAGATATGAGATAGATTTGAACAAGACTAAAGCCTTGCAAAAGAGATATTGTGTATGCTTTAATGAGGAAGACATAGCCTGTATGAGATCTTCAGAGCTGAAAATACAAACCAAAGAGCTAATTCAGAATATTTGAAAATGGAATGAGCTAGATAAGTGAGAAAGTCGGTGGGTGAGAAAGAAAGAACCAAGGAAACAAACATGGGAACCACCTCCTTCTTTAGCGGGAGATGCAAGTGCATCAAATCTCCTGTTGAGAGAATTGCCTGTTGGAGGTTGTGTTCATTTGCCTTGGAGCAGAAGCGATCTTCCATCATTCACTAATGACTTTCCAAAGTAGAGGGGAATGCCAGTGGAGTGGTACATGCAAGTTGAGCAAATTGAGAAGATTTCACAGGAGTTGTGGGTCAGTTTGAACACTCTGTTTGACATTGCGGTTCCGAGTGACTTGTGGGCGGAATGTAAGACAGCTGATGAATGGCCTGAGTCAGAACCGCCAAGGAGCCTAGAGACAAAGGGCCCTTTGCTGTTGGTGATAACATTCTTAAAGTCAAAGGTGTCACCTAAAGATAGTGATTGGAATGAAATTAACAGACCAGCTCAAGAACCTAAAGTGTTGATTCATGCTTATTATGAGAGACTGTTGCAGGTGTTCAAGCAGTATAGTGGAATGGAAACGTTTAAACCCAAGGATATGGGACATTGTGTGCCAAGGTTTGTGAGTGGATTGAGGCCTGAAATTAGCATGATTATTCAACAGCATTTGATTTTCTGGAAGAATAAATCAGTTGATGAGATCTTGAGGTATGTGAAGTACTGTAGTGAAGAAATAGAGATGAAACAGAAGAAGCTGAGGTAGAAGTTAATGGTTGCCCAGATGAAGGCTGTTCAGAGGAGTAGTCAGATCCAGCCAGTTGTAGGGAATAAAGGTGTCATGCAAGGTGTGTATCAGCAAGGAACTACTACGATGCAGGGTAGGGGTAAAGGAGTGCCAATTGACCCTAGTACATGAATTAATGTGGGTAGTCAGAAGAAGACAACCCCTTGTCATTTTTACAACAAGTTGGGGCATTGGGAGAAAGATATTGTTTTAACCCAGCCAATCAGCTCCAGAACTCAGGGTTTGTACAGCCCCAGAATAATAACCCTCTACAGATGTAAAATTTGCAGAGACAGAGAGGGCATAATGTCAATGTCCCACAAGCTCCAGTGATGCAGGTTCCACAACACCCAATGCCATAGCAAAATGCCAATGGCCCCAGATTGAATTATAATCAAGTTCCAAGTGTGAGTTTGAATGCCTTTCAAGACAATCACTTTCAATAGTTTCCAAGGTTTGAGACCTTCGAGAATTATGGCTATGATCAGTCAGCCTTATGGTGCCTGATGGAGGTGGAAGATTGCATACTTGACGCTGTCTTGGAGGTAGACCAAAGAGGTCCATTCATACATGGTACGGTGAATGGCCACCACATTTCATTCTTTCTTGACACTGGTGTTACCCGTTCTACTCAGAGAACAGCAGAAGTCCCAAACCTACACCTCTGGAAAAATTATCAAATGCCTTAAGAGTTGTGAATAAACAAATGACAACCCAAGGAATGAAAAAAGTGCCTTTGAGAATAGGATCCTTTGAAGAGAATCAGTTTGGTGATCTTGTACTTATATAGCATGTTTTTGAGATTCATATGTTTAAGTTTGGTGCTTAATCTGTAATAAACTTTACTCTTTGACTCTGAGATTTAATGTGGGACTAAATAGTTTACAATGTTATTTGATTTGAAGTGTTGATTTTTAACTCCCCTTTACACCTCAAGATTCCTATTTGGACCCCGAATGTTATCACTGTGCATGGCCTTTGAACGTGTGCAAAGGATTTTGTGTGTGAGTGGGTGTTTGTTTTCATTGTTTTTGGGATCCACTGATTCTTCAAGAGTTCACACTGGGGTCATGCTGAGCACCATGCCGGATCTACAGATCCATGGATAGGCCCAAAAAAAGTGGACAATTTTTTATCATGAGGGGGTTCCTCAGAGACCCCTCAATCTCCCCGGTTGGGTCAGGATCCCTGTATCCTTACCCCTTCCATGAACATTTCATTCTCCCCCTCCCCCCCTGGCCAGAAAGAAAATGGTGGTAGCCACTTTCCTCTCAGGTTGTAGCCACCCAGTCAGGGCCTTTCTTTTCCCCCGGGTCCACGGATCCTCTGTGAGTGGATTCACGAAGGGGGCACGCCCCTAGATAGCTATATTTCTTTTTTCTTTAATAACTCCAAAACTACTGAACGGATTTACAACAAAAAACAAAAGTGGCTTTTTTTCGGGACCAAGAACTAGCTTTCTGCCAAATTTGGTGTAATTCTGTCCAGTGATTGGGGCTAAAATCCCTATGGGAAACTGCATGTGTATATACACCTATTGGAGTTACAGTTAGGACCATGTTTACATAGAAAAATAGTTTTTTGACTTGCCTATATCATTGGCACCATTTGACCAATCTTCACAAAATTTTCCACAAAAAGTGCCCCAGTAATTCTGGTTGTGCAAGGAAAGTTTTGTGGTGATCCATCAAACGGGGGCAGAGAAAAACCTGTGTGTCCAATGTTAATTCACATAGGACCTTTGAACACGACTAAAGCCCGAACCACTAGAAGGAATTTGGCAGAAAGCTAGCTTTCGGAACGCAGATTGTGCTTTCACTTATTTGGTGTAAATCAGTTCAGTAGTTTTAGAGATAATAAAGGGAAAATAAATGTGCAAATAATGGCAAGCTCGTGCAGGGAAATGCACAGCTCTGATTGGCTCCAAACGCTTCCGACCAGGTAGTGTTGGCATCCATCTTGGGATATAGCTTCACCTAAGACCTACAAAAAAAGTTTTTAAAAAAGACAATTGGCCAGGGTAGAGTCACCCTGACCCGTTAGCTTTGGTGCTGGGGCACCAGGGGGATCTCCCTCCCCAGTGCTAAAAAAACACTTTAAAAAAGTCCAGAATTTCAAAACGACATTGCAAATTTTCAGAATTGTTTTTTAAAAAAAACAAGTGCTGCTCCCTCAGAGGATGGGGTCCCCGGGGCCCAGATCGGCCCTGGAGAGTGGGGCCATGTGACACCTGCTTAACCTCCTCTACTTCTGGCTTAATCATCCTCACAATCATTCTCACACATTGTGACACACATACTAAGTTGGAAAAATGCGGAGACTTTTAAAACTTGCTTCAATGTTACACCTGCCTCTAACAGGCATATAATTGTGGCATAAATCCCTGCCTGAAAATGTTAATAGATGGGGATTTTTTTGTCAAAATCCATGAGTTTGTTTATGGGAATATTTATGACCTACAACTTACTCAAAGTCCGCTACGCCACCTTCGTCTCTGACCTTGTCAATTAAGAGTTTTACAGAAGCCTCCTCTCTGGCCTCAGCTATTCACCCTCCTATGTACTTTCTTGGCACCACCGTCCAATAACAGACCAAACTCTCCTCAGAATTTAACATTGGCCAATTATTATCTCACACTAAGTCATTTTCTTTATTATTTCCCAAAGATACTCTGTTTTCCCTGCAATTCCCCTGTATATACACATATACGTATAGTTAGGAAATAGAATTTAAAAACCATAGACATTCACTTAAAAATCCAAAGATTACAGGGATGTTATAGTTAGGCTCACATTTTAAACGTACCAAACCATAGAAATTCACCTGTCATAGTTAGAGTTATCTCAATTAACTATAATTCGTGCCCTAAGGTAACTATAACTTGCACCCATGCCATGTACAGTTTTCTGCTAAATAATTTGATTGCAAATGTTACATTGATACTATCAATGATATTATAAAAGATGTCATGATAGCAATACTGGTTCCCGCAGGAGGCAAGCCGCCGACTGGGACCACAGGGGCCTTGAGACTCCCTCCGCAGTCACTTTGCACACTGGGACTCTGTGGGGTACCCAGGACAGATGGCTGGGCCCCAGGTGATGGGGCCCCTGGGGCCAGGATTGGGCCGGGAAGGAGAGTCGCGAAGCTCCCTCCCAAAGGAAAATATATATTAAAGCCAGACCCTTGGGGATGGGTCCCTGGGTCCAAAATTGGCCAGGGGAGGGAGGCCGTGTGACCTGACTCCCCCATTGAATAGAGGTGGGCCCCCAGAGGCCCATGTGCCCCCCTCTCTCATGGTTCTCCCTTTAAATTGCTACAATTAGGAACATGTGCAAATCACCCTGAAGCTGCACCCGCTTGGCCCCTCAATGTCCACCTTAGTAGTATGCATATGTCTTTCCCTTCTTTGTCAGGATGATGGACAGCTTCCCAAAGGGAACCATAGAGCATTTTCCACCAGTTTGGATGGCGCGCTCCTGATGCCCGAGGAATATAAGGACATGTCTACAAAACAAAGAATCATTTACTTCGTATAGATAATAGGAAAGACCCTGGTTTGGTTGATATTGACGTCTTTGTAGTCTTGTTGGGCTCCCTGTAGGAGGATTCATGTTATTACAGATTTCTGGAGAAAGACGCATGAGGAACAATCACTTTGCCAAATGCACACAAGGTCACTGGTAACAGTTCCTTGTGCTCCATTACGCAGCTGTAAAGTACATACATTTACCCTAGGAAGCACAAAGAACTCCACTTGAGTAGATACTTCATGCAAGGCTGTGGACTTTTGTTGGATAAAGGGCAGGTAAGGTTCATCTGTGGCAGAGTCACTCACACAAGTGCTGACACACTCGCATGCGCACTCTCACAATCACTCAGACACTCAGACACTCATGCCCCACTCACAGACACACTTAGGCCCTTATTTATACGTTTTTAGCGCTGCATTTGCGTCATTTTTTTACACAAAAGTGCGGCAAACACACAAAATATAATTGCAAAAAATGACGCAAATGCAGCGCTAAAATAGTATAAATATGGGCCTTAGAGACTCAAACACCCACTGACGGACTCACTCAGAGACTTAAGCACCCACTCACAGACCCTCTTGAAGACTCACACACCCACTCACAGACTCTCATGCCCACTCACAGTCCCACTCAGACACTCACACACCCACTCACAGATCCACTCAGACGCATGCATCCACTCACAGACCCATTCAGACACTCACACACCCACTCACAGACCTACTTAGACACTCATGCTCTCAGAGACCATTCAGATTTTCACACACCCACTCACAGACCCATTCAGAAACATACACACACTCACAGACCCACTCACTCACACACTCACTCACAGACTCACTTAAACACTCATGCACCCTCTCAGAAACCCACTCAGACATTCATGCACACACTCACAGACCCACTCAGACTTTCACACATACACTCACAAACCCACACAGACATACACACCCACTCACAAAGATACCCTCACACCCACTGTCACACCCAGAGACACCCTTTTACACCTATTCTCACACCCAGTCACACCCACTCTCACATCCATATAGACCCTATGACACACACTCTAACACCCACTTCCACGACCAGAGTCACCCTCTCACACCTTTTCTCACACCCAGAGAGACAGGCCCTGCGGCCTGCTCCCGGCACACACAGCCAAAGGCCATGCGCAGCACGGGATTGGGTGATTATAGGGGGTTGGTCGCAGGGCCTGCTGTGAACTCCGCCACGCATGGCCAAGGAGAGTGCACTCCAAAGATTGGATTGACGTATAGTAGTGGAAGCGTGCTTTTTTTAAAACATAGAAATTCACTTAAAAAACGAAAGGTTACAGGGGTGTTATAGTTAGGTTCTGAATTACCTCGTACAAAACCAGAGAAATTCAACATTTACAGTTAGAGTTATTTAAAGTAACTGTAACTCGCAGCCCAAGGTAACTATAACTCGCAGACTCGCTGAGCACTACTAATTACTCCAAATATTAGAGCACACATGACAACTTTTATAACATCAATAAATCTAACAATGAAACCTTAGAAGTCAACTTATTGAAGAAAAAACTGTGCATGGCAGGGGCGTGAGTGGGTGTGTGAGAGTATGAGTGGGTCTGTGAGTGGTTGCGTGACTGAGTGGGTCTGTGAGTGGGTGTACGAGGGTCTAAGTGGGCTGTGAGTGGGTGAATAAGGGTCTGAGTGGGTCTGTGAGTGGGTGAATGAGTGTCTGAGTGTGTCTGTGAGTATGTGTGTAACTGTCTAAGTGGTTGTGTGTGGAAGAAAGAGATTGAAAGAGAGAGAGGAAGGGAGTGAGAGGGATAGAGTTTTTTTAGGCTTTGATCTATGATATACTCAGAATGACATATTTCTGAACAACTTGAAATGAAAAATGTATTTGTCATTAAAAACAGTAAAATCGCCTTTCAGTATGAGCCTTAAACATTTGCATTTCAAAAATAAAAATAAAGGAGGGAAACAGCTTCGACTGGACTCAAACCTTCAATGCTCAGTGTGAAGATCTGTGACATTCTCACTTGGGCTATTCTTTTTTTTAATATATATTTTTTAGCCCTTTATGAGCTATCTTGGACTGCAGCGGAGCCCTTAAGAGGCTCCCCCGCGGTCCCTGCAGGTTTAAAAAAAAAATGTTATAACCTGCCCTTTACAGGCTAACTGGGACCGCAGGGGAAGCCTCAATGCCTCCCCCACGGTCATTGACTATTCTTTTTTTTATTTTTTATCACATGCTCTTTAGGGGCTATCTGGGACTGCGGGGAAGCTTCAAGGCCTCCCCTGCGTCCTATTGCTCCAGCATCCAAGAAGCTACTTTAAGTAGCAGCTCCCTTAGTGCTGAAGTGAAGCTTTCATCTCTGTTCCATGCATGCATATCTGAGTGTAGGGAACAGAGACGAAATCTCTGCTGTTTGACAGGTCCCACTGTCAAAAAGCGGAGTGTTTGCTGTGACTTGGTGGCAGTTGTCAAGGCTACAGCCAAGCCTCAGCAAACACCTATGTCCCGGGGGTGGGCACCCCAGGTCATAGCACAAGCCGGCCCTGGGGGGTGGAAGTCCCCAGCAGTCGCGGCTCGTGCTAGGCCGAAGGAGCGTGACAGCACGCACGGGGGGATTAAATTAAATAAAGAATATTTTTTTTAAAACAAAACACTTACCTCCTCCGCCTGGTGCCGCTCCTCTGTCCCTTGTCGACTACAGGCACAGGCTCCCAGCCTGCCCTGCAGCCAATCCTGACACTGCTCAGAGCAGTGTCAGGATTGGCTAGGAGCACCCAGCCAAGGTGCTCCCAGGCAGACTGGGAGCCTGGGCCGGCTCTCTCCAGCCCAGCCGGCCAAGCACACATGCACTCTGAGGCCCCTCAGTGCACGTTACTCCCGTGGCCCCACCCCTTTTCCCAAACAATGATCATAAACACAGTTTATGATTCTTTTTTGGGAAAAGGTTTGCAGCTGCCACTGCTGGCGGAGAGATGACGCTTCTCCGCTATTATGAAGATGCCGCCCTGGTCCCAAGGGCTACAGAGGGTCTGCAACATACCCCCTTCACTTTATTTAAAATCTTTGTCCTGGGGAGGTGGTAGTCAACCCCCACACTGAGAGCAATACCACTGACCTGGTCAGTGAACTGCTCTGCCTCCCGTAGCTCCACCTGTAAGTAGAGCCCTCGTTCCTCTGAACTCCTGACCTCTGTCAGGAGTTCAAGGCCCTCCTCCACCCGCAGGCTTCTGCCTGCACCTCATCCCTGGTGTCTAGTGGGGAGCTCTGCTTTCCTACTAGGCTGCCCTCTGCCTCTCTCCTTTTTCCTGCTTTGCTCTCTGTGTGCTTTCTCGTTCGTGTTTGTCTCTTTTGTGTCCCTTTTGCCTTTCACAGTGCTTCTTTTCCCTTTTTGCCTCGCTTCTGTGTTATACTCTTTTCTCGCATATCTCTCCCCTCACTCCACTCTGTTCTCTCTCTCACTCTCGCTCCTCTCTCTCTCTCTCCCCTGCTGCAGCTGCCCCTGTGGCCCCATCCCCCTCCTCTCTCTCGCGCTGCATTCCCGCCACTGCTGCCCCCGTGGCCCGCCCCCTTTTTTTGCATCGTTTTATGCCCCCGCTTCCGCCTGCCAGCTGTCCTCTCCTCCCCCCTCCCTACTTAATGGCGGCCAGCGCGCGGTTGGACGAGCAATACCAATGACCTGGTCAGTGAACTGCTCTACCTCCCATAGCTCCACCTGTAAAAGTAGAGCCCTCATTCCACTGAACTCCTGACCGCTGTCAGGTGTTCGAGGCCCTCCTCCACCTGTAGGCTTCTGCCTGTGCCTCATCCCTGGTGTCTAGTGGGGAGCTCTGCTTTCCTAGTAGGCTGCCCTCTGCCTCTCTCCTCCTTTTTCCTGCTTCGATCTATGTGTGCTTTCTCTTCCGTGTCTGTCCCTTTTGTGCCACTTTTACCTTTCACAGTGCTCCTTTTGACTTTTCGCCTCGCTTCTGCGTTACACTCTTTTCTCGCATTTCTCTCCCCTCACACCACTCTCTCTCTTTTAATCTCACTCCTCTCTCTCTCTCCCCTGCCGCTGCTGCCCTTGCAGCCCCCCTCTCTCACACGCTGCATTCCAGCTGCTGCTGCCCCCGCAGACCAGCCCCTCTTTTTTGCACTGTTTTCCGCCCCCGCTCCCACCTCCCAGCTGTCCTCTTCTTTCCCCTACTTAATGGTGGTCGCGCCGAAGGTGTACCAAAGGCAAGTCCGGCTGCGCCCGTCCGCGCCTGGACTGCTCCCAGCTCCAGAACCTCTGGTTCTCGCCACCCCCCACCACCGCGACACTCAACTCCACTACGACGCCACCACCCTGCATGCGGTCAATGCCGGCCGCTCATCCACCTGCTATCAAGCCACCCCGCAGCTCGTCCACAAACACGCCGTCGAACTCTGGAACCTACTCGACTCCCCAGCCGTCGCCTTCCTGGCCGAGACCTGGATAAACCCCTCCTCAGCACCTGATATCGCCATAGCCATCCCGGACGGCTACAAGATCACCCACTGGGACCGCACCAACAGACCAGGAGGAGGCATTGTCATCGTCCACAGGAATACCCTCAGAATCACGACCCACACCGAAGACATCCCCAGCACTGCCGAAAACCTGCACTTCCAGATCCACACCAATCCAAACACCACCCTCAGAGGGACCCTTGTTTACAGACCCTCCCCTGGCCCCCAACAGCAGTTCAGCGACTCCATCTCTGACGTCATAAGTACGCACACCCTCACATCCACAGACTACATACTCCTCAGGGACCTGAACTTCCACCTTGAGAACACCAACGTCAACAACTCCACCACCCTGCTCGACAGCCTCGCCAAACTCGGCCTCAAGCAGCTCGTCACAACACCCACCCACTCCACAGGACACACGCTCGACCCCATTTTCTCCGCCAGCAAACACGTCTCCTTCAGCCCCACCACCGAACTCCACTGGACCGACCACTGCTGCATCGACTTCTCCTTTGGGAAACCCACAGCACACCATCACCCGCAATGGATTCCCCACCGCAGATGGAACAAGGTCACCGAAGACCAGATGATCACCATCCTCTCCCGGAACCCACCTATCGACACCGCGGACACCAACACAGCAACCCGCAACTTCAGGCAATGGATCGCCGACTGTGCCAACACTCTTGCCCGATCAAGAAACCCTCTAACAGATGCACCGATAGAATGGCCTTCTGGTTCACCGCCAACCACCAAGAATCCAAACAAACATGCTGAAGACTTGAGAAAAAGTAGCCCCAAGAACAGACATCGGACAACCACACAGCCTTCAAGAATACCATCCGCCGACACCACCAACTCCTCCAAAACACCAAAAGAACCGCCTTCAAAGAACACATCGACAACAACACACACAGCAACAAGGAGCTCTTCAGCATTGTGAAGAAACTCTCCAACCCCGCTCCAACATCAATGACATTCCACCATCACAAGACCTCTGCGACTCCCTAGCCACCCTCTTCGACCGCAAGATCACAGACATCCATGACAGCTTCAATACCCAGACCCCCCGTCAACCACCGACACCACAGACTCACTGCCCACTAGCCTCCTGCTCTCCTGGACCCACATCAACGATGACGACACCATCAAAACCATGAACACCATCCACTCCAGCTCACCATCCGACCCCTGCCCCACCACATCTTCAACAAAGCGAGATCCGTCATTGCACCCCAACTCTGGAAGATCATCAACAGTTCCTTCAAGACCGCCACTTTCCAGGAGAGCTGGAAACACGCCGAGATCAAAGCCCTCCTCAAGAAACCCAAGGCGGACCCAAAGGACTTCAAGAACTTCTGGCCAATCTCCCTGCTCCCCTTCCCAGCAAAAGTAATTGAGAAAATTATCAACAAACAACTAACCCATTTCCTCGAAGAGAACAACACTCTGGACTCGTCCCAATCCGGATTCCGCAGCAACCACAGCACCAAAACCGCCCTCATCGCTGCCACCGATGATATCAGGATCATACTTGACAACGGTGAAACCACGGCCCTCATCCTCCTGGACCTCTCAGCCGTGTTTGACACCGTCTGCCACCACACCCTACGCACACGCCTCAACGACGCAGGGATCCGCGACAGAGCCCTGGACTGGATCACCTCCTTCCTCACCGGCAGAACTCAGAAAGTCCACCTCCCTCCATTCTGCTCTGAAGCCACCAAAATCATCTGCAGCGTACCCCAGGAATTGTCCCTCAGCCCGACCCTCTTTAATGTCTACATGGCACCACTCGCAAACATCGCCTGATCTCACAACCTCAACATCATCTCATACGTTGATGACACCGAGCTGATCCTCGCCCTCACCAAGGACCCCGTAACCGCCAAAACCAACCTCCACGAAGGAATGAAGGGCATCGCCGAATGGATGAAGAACAGCTGCCGAAACTGAATTCTGACAAAACTGAGGTCCTCATCCTCGGCTCCACCCCCTCCGCATGGGACGACTCCTGGTGGCCTGCCACACTGGGAACCGCACCGACACCCACCGACCATGCACGCAACCTGGGATTCATCCTGGCCTCATCGCTATCAATGACCCAGCAAGTCAACGCCATCTCTTCCTCCTGCTTCAACACCCTCCGCATGCGTCGTAAGATCTACAAATGGATCCCCACTGAAACCAGAAGGACGGTCACCCAAGCCCTAGTAAGCAGCAACCCGGACTACGGCAATGCCCTCTACGCAGGAACCACGGCCAAGCTCCAGAAAAGACTGCAACACATACAGAACACCTCCACATGCCTCATCCTGGACATCCCCCGCCACAGCCTTATCACAGCCTGCCTGAAAGACCTGCGCTGGCTCCCCGTCAACAAGAGAATCATGTTCAAACTCCTCACCCATGCTCACAAGGCCCTACACAACACCAGACCAGAATACCTCAACAGACGGCTCTCCTTCTACACCCTGACCCGACAGCTTCGCTCCGCTGATCTTGCCCTCGCCACCGTCCCCAGCATATACAGAACGACCGCCGGTGGCCGATTGTTCTCCCACCTCACCAACATGACGTGGAACACTCTTCCCACCCACCTACAACAGACACAGGACCTACTTACCTTCAGGAGACACCTCAAGACCTGGCTGTTCGATCAGTATGAAAGCAGCTTCAGGATTGGTCTGAGTGACTTAGTGCACTTTACAAATGCTTTGTTTGATTGATTGATAGAATATTAACAAAGCCCCAGGAAGCTGGCACCCCAGCTATTTAATTCATAAAGCCCGGGGGGTGGTGATCCCCAGGGCAGCGGCGGGTTGGATGGTCTCTCTTGTTAATCTCTTAAAGCCCCTGGGATGTTGCGGTGCCCGGGGCTGTGGGGGAGGTGACAAGAAACCCCCACGCCAGTAATAAATTCAGCCCCAGGGAGCTGGTGGTGCCCAGGGTGAGATGGGGGCAGGCATTCCCCCCCGCACTCCAATAAAAGAATGGCCCCAGGACTTGGCCAACTCGGGTGCTTACTAAAGATTATTATTATTTTTTTAATTTTGCCAGATCAGCCACAAAACTTCAAACAAAAAAGATTGCTTTTTAGCTATAGGGGACCCCCCTTTTTCTCGCACCCCCTGGACGGATCACCCCGAAACTTTTCAGACAGCAGCTGCTGTGACTGGCATATTTTTAGGGAAAGTTTTGTGAAGATTTGTCAAGCGGCGCCAAAGATATAGGCAAGTATAGTCACTAGTCCTAGCTATAACTACCTAGTGGTGCCTATATATCTTTATGATTATGATTTATAACAAAGATAAATATTTGTTGTCTTATTTTGTTGATTTATAGTACAATATGATATTAACTGGTATGAGTTAGGATTTTCATGATAATGATTTGCAATGATGACAAATATATATACGTATAAGACAAGAATAAATATATATAATGAAAATACTGAAACAAATATATATATATACTAAATGTTATGTAAAATATTTGCATAGATTGGTTAAAAATAATATAAATTAGGATCATCATCAATTCATCCACTGAAAACCTTATTCATAGATTTATGTTACCAAATCTCCAAAGTATAGACAGTATTAAGATATATTTAATTGTTAATTTTGCATTGAAATATATAAAAGGCTCCCCATCCAATATTATCATGGTAATTCAGTTTGAATGATATATTTTGGCACCCCTATTCATTGTATTTAATTATGTCTTTATTTTTAACCTAAGAGATCATTATAATGTTTATTTGAAACTATATTATCCAGAATGCTTCATTACTAGCTTCCTGGATTGTTTGTATATAAGTAAACACGGTAAAGGGACCGTGATCAAGACTCCAGGCGAGTTTAAATGCAATGGTGGCTATACAATGAAATAAAGGATAAATAATTAGACTTGTGGAGTGCTGTGAAAATTCTTTAACTAATTATATATCTATGTGGATGGCCTCTACTGTCACAAGCACCGGCATCCACTTTCTCCCCTCACTATCAAAAGGAGGACAGCAGTCTGGATGCAAAAATATTGTTTTTAATCCTAAAGCAAGGTACAAGAATGCTTTTCAGCAACAAATGCCTTTCTCAACCTATGAGGTGCCATATTGTCTCTCCCCTTTATTTTACACATGTTCACAATCTCTGTGACAAAAATGAATTTGATTATGTGCAGAGTAAAATTGTGGTATTCTTATTTAGTAGAAAACTCAAATTGATGAAATTCCACAAATTGACCAAAAAGGTGACAACTGTAAGAATGGCTGAACAGGGACTGATTAATAATTTGCTCATTGCTGATACTTATGTAATAAAAGAATTAATGGAACTGGAAGAAAATGGGCAAGATGAAATAGATGAAACTGTCATTGTGGAAAAAATAGAGAAGGAAAGTGTTTGGTTAGCTGGGGACGGAGGGTCATCTTTTAGATCCAGGTCCAAATTTATTCCACAAGGAGGAGGAGATAATATTGACCTCTTTATGGAAGCAGTGTATAAAGATCTAAAAGATTTTAGGAAGGCCTCCCATAGATGCTGTTATAAAAACCAACAAGGGTTGTTGGGAAATGATCAAGAAGCTTACAAATAACACAGATGTAGTGATACGAAATGCAGACAAAGGAGGGAATTTAGTGATTTGGTCAGTAAAAGATTACATGCAGGAGGATTATACACAATTGGGAGACAGGGAATGCTACATAGAGGTTACTTATTCACGTTATGTAGAGGTAACAAGTTTATCTCATTATTGATAAGTTGGAAGGAGACTGGTCTGTTGAGCTCAGAAGAATATAGCTTTCTTAGAAATGACACTCCGAAGTTACCTGTTTCCTATCTTATTCCAAAAATTCACAAAGATGCTACCATGCCACCAGGTAGACTAATAATAGCTGCGCAGGAAATCTTTTTTGAAAATGTGTCTGAAGGTATTGATTTTTTCATGAGACCTTTTGTACAGGCACTGCCATCATATCTTAAAGACAGTACTGATTTTCTGAAATGCATCTTTGATGATGGATTGAGGGCCACAGAACATTTTCTAAGAGCTAGACCAAATAAGTTTTTCAAGCACAGCAAAATCTTATTGACTATGATGAAATGGTGCCTGAAACACAATATTTTCTTTTTTGACAATCGCATCTATGAACAGAGGCAAGGGACAGCAATGGGGACCTGCTTCGCCCTCAGCTGTGTGAATTTGCATATGGGCTGATGGGAGGAGCAGGTCCTCAACTGTCCGCCCTTGGATAGATGGCAGCCATATATTATTCTGTGGCTGCGATATATAGACAATATTTTTGTTATTGGAAAGGTGACAGAAGAAGTGTAGATGAATTTGAGACAGGCTTGAACCATAATGATTTGAACTTAAAGTTTACTAGCAAAATGAGTGAACATGAAATGAAGTTTCTAGATGTGACGGTAGTGGGACAAAAGCTGGAAACAGGAATGTATAGGAAACCTACAGCAGATAATAGTATCCCTCACGCCTCTAGTTTCCACCTTACTCATTTAGTGGAGGGTATCCCTTTTGGTGAACTCTTAAGAGCAAAATGAATATGTAGTACATATGAGAGCTTCTCCACGGAGAAAGATGAAATGGTGGCAATATTAAGAGCTAGAGGTTACAGAGAAGAGTCTCTACATAATGCTTACAAGAGAGTTGAGACATTGAAGCAGGAAGATTTCATTTTTCAGAAACCGTCCAAAAAGATGAAAAAGCCTAATAGCCAAAGGCTCATTCCTACATATAATAGAGCACATGCACATGTAAGAGCCATTCTCAGCAAACACTGGCAGCTTTTGACAAGTGATGGCATAATAGGGAATTAATTATCACAGAGACCTATGATCACATATAGAAGAGGAGTATCCACTAGAGATAAGGTGGTCAGAAGTGATGTGAGAAACATAAAAAGAGGGACATGGCTGATGAAAGGAGAGGGATTCCAAACATGTACCAGATGTAAAGCTTGAAAAAATGGAGAGAATATAAAAGAAATTTCAGTAGTTGGGAAGATCGTGCGTAGGATCTGTGGAACTTATAACTGCAAGAGTGATCATGTAGTGAATTTTTGAGATGCACTTGTTTGGAATTATATGTTGGAAGTACTACCTTGCAAGTTCATAAACGGATTCTACAACAGTTGTGAGTGATCAAAAATAGAGACACCACTTACCCATTAGCGAGACATATGAATGAGATACATAAAGGAAGATTAAATGATATAAAGTATTTTGTGATCGATGGCATCAAAAAAGACATAAGAGGAGGAGAATGGAAAAAGAGGTAACAGGATAATGGAATCCAGATACGTCATCTTACTTGACAGTAAAGAACCAGATGGGATGACTGCAGTAGAAGAAATTCATGAAGATATATGACAACGCCATGATAGAATAACTAACTGTATTTTTTATGTAATGCTCAGTTGCTGTAGTCTTATCATGAGCAGATTTGAAGTGTTTTGGTTTTTAG